>NC_141462.1:4089000-5452000 GCF_015680905.1 Coptis chinensis
TCTAATTTTCTATTATCAGCTAGGACTAATGCCTAAAAGACCCTATATCTATTGAGCTTTATTTCCATCAACTTGTTTTCTGTCTCAAATCATCATTTTTTTCCCCAGTTTCCACAAGATTTTATTAAACACAAAAAGTCTAGTCTCATCTCTCTCAAATAACTTTTTTATTTTCTTTTATTCGCAATCTACTCGGTAAAGGGTAAAGATCAATACAAACCTATTTGGTGTGTTTTTGACAAATCTTGTTGAAACAACCACATAGACAACCTCAAAAGCCAACTTGTTATCAAAATTCTCATCGAGATTAGTCTGAAACAATTCATCGGAGGGTGATGAGAGAACTTCATCTATTCTTATCTGTATTTTATCGTCTTCATCGTATATTGAAAGATCAATCATTTGGGTTTTTAGGGTTTGTGAGAATCTAAATTTTGGGTTTTAGGGTTTGTTACATTCGCTTATGGCACACCTATTCAGCTGCATGGTTGGTTGGAATGATGATAAACTTTAACCTTGTGATATTCAGGGCCGGCTCTGAGTTCCTTGGGGCCCAAGGCGAGCACAAAATATAGGGCCTATTCAATTACAAAACCTTTAATTTGGTTTTTCGGTGTAAACTTGTAATATTATCAGCATTCAGCAAAAGCCTTGGCTTCGATGGGTTGGAACTTTGCATTTTTTCATTCCAACGTATGCATTCCTCTTCATTTTTAAGAATTGAATGAGTGATGATTTAGTTTTTGGGCTTGGACCATGTAGATCGTTGGGCTTATAATCTAATACATGAATAGATGATTCAATTATTGGGCTTGGACCATGAAAGTATTGGCTTGGGCTGGCTGGGAGGTATGTAACATACAAGTGTTTATTGTTTACCTAGGGGCCTTTTTTCTTGACCTAACTGTGGGGGCCCTAGGCGGCTGCCTAGATGGCCTTGCCCCAGAGCCGGCCCTGGTGATATTGTGGGTCGGGTCAGCCCAATCCCATTTGACTATAGTCAGGCTATTTGCATAATCTAGTTTACTATTTTCAACCACAAAATTATACCGTGCAAAATATATCAAATCCGACCACAATCTCAGCATGTCACTGGCTCATTAAAAAAAAACCAACAAAAAAACAATAAAATTTTTTATACATAAAAGATTTGCTATTCAGATAGGACTTGCGGTACAGTTTGTTGCACGTTTGTCTTAATTATCTGTAAAACTTGTTATTAATAAAATGTTCACTCTATTAACAAACAAACAAAAAAAATGTCTAAAGTTGTGAGCTCCATCTGTTGTACTTTATTTTCATAAACGTTTTTTAATCCAAAGTATAAATTTCAGCACTCTTACAGCAAAATCTATCAGTTGTTAACGAGCATCCAATCTTTCCTTAAGACGTAATTAACCTACAATTATTTATATAACCATGCACATCAAGCATGGTAGGATTGGTGGGTAAAGTCTAATCATTTAAAACCCTAAGTCGCATGTAGAATTCTTGCACTTCGATACAATCTTCAAACTCTACTATTTGTAATGGGGTAAGCTAGGATCTCTACCATTACACCACGACAGCTTTTCTTGCTAGTTATTAACTATATAAGAAATATAAATAACATCTAATAATAAACTAGTAAAGAAACATTTTAATTTTGAAAAACATAATCTGTATAGACTCAAACCTTGGTTTATTGGAAAATGAAATGGCTCTAAGACCACCTGAGCCACTAATGAAGTTGTGAAAATATATGTACTAAGTGAATTATATAATATTTTTAACTTAAGTATTGACCCACTAGTCGAACCGGTGACCCAGTGACCCAGTTACTTTGTCGGGTCAGTGTCCGGGCTGGGTCTGATAACTATGGTGATAATAGTGATATTAGAGTTTGGTCCACAATTAATCATTTATTGAACTTTGGCCAAAATTGACATTATTAAAGTGTGTTGACTGCGAGTTGACCGAACGACCCACGTCTATTCCGTCCATATATTTTCTAAAATGCCCATAATACTTTGCACATGTCGTACACATAACTTACTTGAGGACCAAACTGCAAATATTGTTATTAAAAGTGGGACCAATTACTAAAAACTATATATGACATCATCTCATTCATTCAATCCAACCGTGGAGTTTAGATAGTTAACATTTTTTTTCTTGAACACCGCTCCACCACACTCTCCATAACAATCTGAATCGCCACCACCACCACCATCCAAAAGCACTAGCCGCCATTAACACAATAATCAACTACCAATCAAAAATCTATTTATCACATTTTCACTTTACGATCATATTTTCAAGTTTGTTGGCGATCTCTAAACATTCAAGTTTGTTGTTGATCTTTGATACTCAATTTTTTTTAGATTTCAGGTTAAGATAAGGGTTGTTAAAATTTTTGTCTCATTTATTAGGGAGTTTAAGTTGAAATTTCAAATACCCAATCTTATTTTATTTTATTTTAAATTCAAAATTAATTTTTGTAGTCATATAGTGTTTTAAGTTCAATAGGACAAATGATTTTGATCTTTGTATAAAGTTGAGAGAGCTAGATGACGGTGATTGTGGAATGATAATGAATGAGGTGATAATTGAGTGGTGGAGGAAAAAGTGGTGGTGGTTGTGGTGGTAAGATATGAAGAAGATAAAATGTAAGTTTGGGACTTGGTTATAGTTGAGATACACATGGTGTAAAATGAGTTGTTGATTAAAATCAAATTATTAAATGATAGCTAATGATTTTAAGGGTAAATACGGTATTATGAAATTTTAGATGGGCTGATGAGGCCAAAGTGCAATAAACAATTAATTGTGGACCAAATCCTAATATCACTTGCCCCAAAATGCAAAAAGCCCATTTGTAATGTCAACTCAAAATCATTTATGCATTTCACATTTCTCACAATTCGCATTGCATCCTTCCACTCATCTATCAAATTATCGAAATTAGCCTGAAACAGGTCATCGGTGGGTGATGAGAATTAAATTGATTTTTTTGGATAGAAATATTGCCGCTGTTGATTTATTGGTGGAAGTTTGTGTGTTTTTGAATACGCAGGTTTATTGGTATGAGGACGTCCAGTATGTGCAGGGTGCACCTATACATAGGCATGAGAGACATTGATTACAATACTTTTTAGTGCAATATACCCTCATTCCTGCCTAATGAGTGGCCTAGATTCAATACACCACTCTCTCCCCTGCGCACACTAGTTTTACTGTATTGGTATATATCTAAATTTTGGAAAAATGAAAAAGATTGTGAGTTGAATGTGTAGCTGGATTATGATTTATGGTTTTCTTTTACTACTTTTATTTAGTTTGAAGAGGTTAGAGTAATTTAATAATAGAATAAGGAGAATTAAAAAAATGTAGGGGAGCTATTTCTAATTTGAGCTTATTTTTTTTAGGAGTCTCTAATATTGATTGGTTAAGAAAATAGATGTATATGGTGAGGAGAGAGAAAATGCGTGAGATTATATATATATATACACACACACAAAATAGGCAAAGAACTTTTTTTTTTAATACTATGGACATTGTGGTTTATAATTGTAACAATGTGGGGGATTCCGTCTCAAATAGTTAGCATAAACTCCGGTGGACACTTAATTACACACGTGGACTACTATAAAAAAAATTGCAAAAATAATATAAAAAGATAACAATAAAAATAAAAACCACGTGCTAAAAAAATAGTATGTTGCACATTATGTGAATTTTGGTTATAGAAATTCATTTTTTTCCCTATTTTTGGCATTACATCAAAATCCAACTAGTCACACTGACTTTGGCATTACATCCGTGCACAATCATCCCATTAGCAAGTTAGGAGAGTGAGTCGTTACATGCATGATTGCTCGATGTAAAGAGGTATTTAGTATATTAAAAGGGGGTAAAATATATCATCTCTTTCCTACATACAACACACAATCTCTCAATCTTTTTATCAGCTTCATCTCTATTCATCTTTTTCTTTTCTCATTTTTTTTTCCTACACCACCATTATCTTCTTGTTCTTCTCTTTACATCGGTCTCCACTTTTTTTTAGTAGAATCAAAACTTAACTAATCACGGTCCATCTTGTCTCTAATAGTATATTTTTTTGCAGGTGTCGACTAGTAAAGTCGGTAAAATCTTTGGGTGATGATACTAGAGGTATGGGGCTCGAACCCCGCCAGCATTAAAGAGTTACTGATCTCATTTAAAACAGGCTTACCTACAAAAAAAAAAAAAAAAAAAAAAGGAGTTTGTTGCTGGTCTTGAGAGGGAGTTTGTGTTATCTGCTCGTCAGAAAGCAGTCATTGGATGCTTACAGTCAGAACATGCAAAGGATTTCCTACTTGCTATTCGATGGAGGGACTTGGGCCGACATATGTCGCCCGGTAGAGTATCGTTCTATTCTCCGTGCCGTCTCATGATTCCTTTGTACTCTCGATGGTGGTCTATGCCCCGTTTGCAAAAAAGCGGACTAGATGCTTTTGGGGACCATCGCGGCACATTGTAGATATTTCCCAGGTTTCAAATACCGACATGATCATGTTAGAGATATTTTATGTGATGCATTTTGGAGGGTTGAGTGCAATTGAAGAAGGAGAGGCTCTGTGAATTTTCTCACCGATCCAAATGAGGGGAGATCGGCGCCCGACTGCGGATGTATTGATCTACAGTTGGTCCGAGGGAGGCATCGTGTGTTGATGTAACTGGAGCCTCTCCATTGGTAGGGCTTGGGAATGGAGTCTTTGAGGTGGGAGAAGCGGCTAATAGAAGCGTGGTAGGGAAAATTGAGAAACACGAGGAGGCTTGTAGAGCTAACCCAAAGATTGTTTCATTCCTTTCGGTTTTGACACTTTTGGTTTCTTGGCGCCTTGATCACGTTGAGCTCGCTTAAGAATTATTGCAAAAGTTATGGGCTGCAACGTAATGACAAATTGGTTAACGAGTTTGTTTTAGGAGGATAGGATTTGCCATTCGAGAAAGGACTTGCGGTAGCGGCTTGTTGCTTGCTTCATCCCTAATTATTTAATAAAACTTCGTTATCATTATTAATAAAATTTCCACTTTAAAAAAAAAAAAAAATTTCCAAATTTTGTTTAACTGGAGTAAAATTACAACTGGGGTGCAAATAGCCCCAGCCTTTTACTTCTAAAAAAGTTCCTTCCATTTTCCATTGGTTTTCCTTTTCCTTTCCCTCTCTTCTCTCTCCTATGGACCCAGAATCAGAATCAGAATCAGAACCACAACTAACCCAATTCGAATTTGAGGAACAACCCAACCAAAACAAACCGCGCCAAATATGTTCAAAAGGATGCGCACGTCCTGCTAACGTGTGCCTATGTAACGTGCTACCCAAACAACCCATCTTTACCTCAACCAAACTCGTTATCCTACACCACCCTCATGAACATCGTCACAAACTAGCCACTGTTCCCATTCTCACCAAGTGTTTGACCAATTGCCAAATTAAGATTGGTCGTCGCTTACGTTCTGCTTCTTTCTCTTTTCTTGATTCTCTTTACAATGCTTCTGTTATGGATCCACTACTTCCTCATCATGCTGTGTTTCTCTTCCCAGGTATAAGTTTTTTTTCACATTTTTTTGTTGAATTCAAGCATGTTATATAAGCTTTTTATTGAATTGAAGCAATGGGTATTGTTAAATGTTTGTAAGATTGTGTAAAGTATTGATTTTGATTACTCTAGCTCATTAACTGTTTGTAGGTCCATCTTTTGTGGAATTGAATCAATGGGTGTCTTTGCAAATTCATTAGTAAACAGTTTTCCTTTGATTTTTATATATTTGTGTATTGTTTTATTGATTGAAGAATGTTCTCTACTGCTTATCTATTGAAGCAACTCACTTGGCTATATATATAGCCTTACAAAAGAAACTACTTGCTGCCCACGTTTTGCACTTCTACTAATGTGGTAACAGCAAACTAACTAGCCCTGAACAATAGGTTTATTCAAACCACTAATCCAACTAAGCCCTAAAGACTCGATCAAACAAAGACTAAATCAACTAACTACTTCAACATCCTCCCTTAATCTGAATGCCACCTGCATTTAGGTTATACCAGGATCAGTGCAGACCCCCAACAGACTTCTCAGCTTCACGAATACATCAAGCTTCAGTGGCTTGGTCATTATGTCCGCAATCTGTTCTTGAGTGTAACAAAAGACCAGCTTCAGAACTTCATCTTTGGTAAGCTCGCGAAGAAAATGAAACCTGACATCTATATGCTTGCTTCGACCATGTAATACAGGATTCCTCGAAAGCTTAATGGCTGAACTGTTATCACAAAAGACTGTTGTCCCATCATTTTGAACAAGATTAAACCCCTTTAGAATCCTTCTCATCCAAATTGCTTGACAAGCACATGAAGCCGCAGCAACGAATTCAGCTTCAGTAGTGGACAAAGTGACTATTGGCTGTTTCTTCGACTGCCAAGAAACCGCTCCCGAACATAGCATGAATACATAACCTGAAGTACTCTTTCTATCGTCTAAGTCTCCAGCGTAGTCACTATCTGTATAAGCAATCAGTTCCTCATCTCCTCCCTTTTTATAAAGTATCCCAAAATCAAAGGTCCCTTTCAAATACCTCAACACCCTTTTGGTTGCCTGAAGATGAATCTCTGTGGGACGATCCATATACCTGGTAAGAAGACTCACCACAAACATGATGTTTGGTCGAGTAGCAGTCAAATACATTAGACTGACCACTACTTGCTTGTAACGACTGCTATCCACCCTTACTCCATTTTCATCTCTCATGAGTTTGAAACCTGGAACAATCGGATTATGAACTGAATTGCATTTATCCATATCAAACCTTTCCAACACCTCCTGTGTATACTTCTTTTGACACATAAAAATACCCTCTGATCGTTGCATCACTTCTATACCAAGGAAATACCTCATCTTTCCAAGGTCTGTCATGTCGAACTCATGCATCATAGATCTTTTAAATTCAAAGAACATATGCTCATCATTCCCGGTAAAGATAAAATCATCAACATAGAGACAGACAATTAGCATTTTACCTCCTTCCTTCGCTTTTATGAACAAAGTATGTTCATAAGGGCACCGTTCGAAACCTTCCTTAGCAAAGTATGACTCTATACGACTATACCAAGCACGTGGAGCTTGTTTTAGTCCGTATAAAGCTTTCTTCAACCTGTATACTTTTTGCTCATCACCTTTCTTCTCATAACCAGGAGGTTGCTCGACAAAAACCTCTTCACTAAGTTCTCCATGGAGGAAAACTGATTTCACGTCTAATTGATAAATCGTCCACCTTTTCTGAGCTGCAAGAGAAACCACCAATCGAACAGTATCCAAACGAGCTACAGGTGCAAAAACTTCAGTGTAATCCACCCTATGTACTTGGGCGTATCCCTTTGCAACCAAATGGGCCTTGTACTTCTCCACCTCACCATTTTTTATTAAGCTTTGTCTTATACACCCATTTCACACCAACCTTCTTTGCCCCAGCAGGCAAATCCGTCAAATCCCATGTATAATTTCTCTCAATAACCTTTATCTCCTCATCCATTGCTGTCCTCTACTTCAAACTCTTCACAGCATCCCCAAAAAGAACTGGATCATTATTGGAAGCAAACATGGCTAAGTATGCCAAGTCTTCTTCTTCTTTGGAGAGACCCTCTCCACTCACATAGTCCTTCATCTAGACATGTTGCCTTCTCTCGCTTTCTTCACAAGATGAATGACTCTCACTCGAGCTTGATGAACTCCCTTCAGTTCCACTCATATCTGAACCACCACTTTCTTCGCCTGTACTATCATGTTGATCAGCTTCAGTAACATCACCTCCATGAGGCACAACTGATTCGGTCTCCTTGTCTCCCCATTCCAAATCAGCAACAATAGCCTTCTCGTGACCCATGTCCCAATCCCAGCTTTTGTTTTCTTCAAAGACAACATCTCTACTCACCATTATCTTTTGAGAAGTAGGATCGTATAATCGATAAGCTTTTGATTCTTCACTGACTCCAAGCAAGACGCACCTTATACTCTTATCATCAAGCTTGGTTCTTTTGCAATCAGGGACATGAACATGAACATGATATACATCCAAATACTCAGAAGTGATCAACTGAGGGTTTAACGCCTCTCCAAGCTTCTTCCGGAGTTTTGTTTTTCACTGCAAGTGTTGGGCTTCTGTTCAGAACATGAATTGTCCAGTTAACAGCTTCTGGCCAAAATGTTTTTGGGATATGCTTTTCTGATAGCATGCTTTGAACCATATTCATAATAGTCCGATTTTTCCGCTCCGCAACCCATGTTTTGTTGCGGGGTGTAAGAAGCAGTCAGTTGTCGTCGTATACCATTCTCGTTATAGAATTCAGTGAACTCTCGTGAAGTAAATTCACCTCCACGATCAGTACGAAAACCTTTGATGCATGAACCAACCTCCTTTTGACACTACTCTTATAATGTTTGAAAGTAATGAATGCTTCAGACTTCCCCACAAGAAAGTAAACCCATGTTTTCCGGCTGAAATCATCAATGAACGTGATTATGTACCTCTTTTTGCTATTATAAATAGGATTAATGGGTCCACATATGTCAACATGCACGAGTTGAAGAACATGAGTAGCTCTCTATGTAGTTTCCTTAGGGAATGAATCTCTTTGCTGCTTCCCAACCAAGCAATCTTCACACACCTTCAATTGAGCTTCAAAGCTAGGCAATCCTCTCACCATCATTTTCTGTTGAAGAACTTTTAGACCCTTATAGCTTAGGTGTCCATATTTGCAATGCCAAAGCCTAGCTGTATCTTCTGTGGGAGTATGAAAGCACACTTGCTTCTTCGAATGGATCTGAGCAAACAGCTTAAACATTTGATTTGAAGACATTGTAGTCTCTATAATTAAGCCTCTTTCAGGATGGTATATTTTGCATATTCCCTGTTGTATGAGAGTTGCAAGACCCTTCTCAGCTAATTGTCCAATGCTCAACAAATTGTTCTTCAATCCTGGAATATAGAATACTCCGGTGATAATTTGCATGAACCCATTCACCAGCATCCTAATGTTTCCCTTGCCCATCACGTCCATGCTTGAGTCATCTCCCAATTTTACCTTCTCTCTAAAGCAATCACCAAAGTCTGAAAATATCTCCTGCTTACCACACATGTGGTTGCTACATCCAGAGTCGAGAAACCACAATTCCTCTTTGATCAACACCTTGTTATCGACATATGCCATTAATAGCATATCTCCTCCTGCCTCTGTATAATTTGCTTGTCTTTCACCATTTGGACACTCATACTGAAAGTGCCCAAGCTTGTGACAATTGTAACATTCAATGATGGATTTATCAAAACTGCGTATGCCACCTCCTCTTCCTCGTCCACGAGTATTGACATGACCACGTCCTTGTCCTCCCAATGACTCTCCATATGTAACCTTCAAAGCTTGCTCCTCTACAACGTGAGCATTCATACGTTGCTCATGTACCAACAGGCTACTTTGCAATTCATCTATGGAAAGCGCATCAAGATAGTTTGATTCCTCAATAGAACACACCACGTAGTCAAATTTTGGAGTCATAGATCTCAAAATCTTCTCAATGACTGCTATATCAGTCATCTTTCCACCAGTTTGTTTCATCTTGTTGACCACAATTAGAGTACGAGCAAAGTACTCGTTCACAGACTCCCCCGCCCTCATGTTGAGAACCTCGAACTCCTTCTGGAGAGCCTGTCGCTATGCACGTTGCACTCGTGCTGTTCCTTGATAATTTTGCTTCAAGGAATCCCAAATACTTTTGGCTGAGTCCTTGTTCAAAATAGTCTCCAGGATTGATCGATCAATGGCCTGAAAAAGATAATTTTTCTCTTTCAAATCATTCAACTTTGCATCGGCAATTGTCTTCTTCTGAGTTTCAGTGGGTTGGGCTCCCTCTTCTTCGGTTGGAATCCCATGCTCAATTAGACCCCAATATTCCTTCAATCGAAGGAAATTCTCCATAAGCATACACCAATGATCATAGTACCCGTCGAACTTAGGAATGGAAGGTTGCACAAAGCCAACTGCTTGTTGCCATCTCTTTGCTCCTCTTACGCTTTAGAAAGTTGTTGCTTCTAAGGCTCCGATACCAAATGCTGAGAACTCTCTGTATTGTTTTATTGATTGAAGAATGTTCTCTACTGCTTATCTATTGAAGCAACTCGGCTATATATATAGCCTTGCAAAAGAAACCACTTGCTGCCCACGTTTTACACTTCTACTAATATAGTAACAACAAACTAACTATCCCTGAACAATAGGGTTATTCAAACCACTAATCCAACTAAGCCCTAAAGACTTGATCAAACAAAGACTAAATCAACTAACTACTTCAACAGAAGCGAAGTATTTGATTAGTGAAGATTGTAAATAATAAAGAGAAATAGACATGGCGATATAATGTGGTTCGGCATAGTGGGCGCCTACATCCAAAAAAAGGGTAAGATCATTATGTATTAATGATGTGTATTGTGGAGAGATTACATTGATGTAAGTGGGTATGGAATGGGTTTATAGTTTACCCATTGCATGAACATATATGTGATGGTGGAGAATGGTCTTGAAAAGGGGGGAAGCCATTAGAGAGGAAGAAGGAGAGGAGAGAGAGTCCCCTTCTTTGTAGTTATGAATCTTTCTTTATATAGGTGAAGTAGACATGGTGAAACATGGTGTGGTAATGAGTGGCAAGCATGGTGTGGCGTATGTGGTAGGTGGAACTGATGGAGTAGTTGTAGTTGCTAGAGCCTTTGGGGCATCTGGGATGTGGTGTATGAATGTACTTACAGATGTGGGAGGATCTCGGCCAAATGTAAATACCAAATTTAGTCTCTAAGACATGGTTTGATACTACACCAAATATTGAAGATTGAGACCTTGAGAGAGGAGATGGGGTTGAGGTTTATTAATGGCTACCCTTCTTTGTTGGAGAAGGTGTCTACGTATCCGTTCCTCTTGGGGGAAGTGGAATCAAGTCCACGTAGTTCTGGGGTTGGCTTTTTATAGATGTGAAGGTATGGTGCCAAACATGGAGCAAAACATGGTGGAATAATGTAGTAGGTGCAAAGCATGGGGGAAAGTATGGTTGTTGTAGTTGGTGGGAGGCATGGTGCCAAGCATGGTGGAATAGTGTAGTAGGTGCAAAGCATGGTGGCATAGGACATACGTCTGTAGGACGTCGTTTCTAAGACGTTATTTATAGGACGTCATTGTTTGTATTTAGAGAATTTTTTAGTTGGTCGAACATGTGTCTCTTTGTGATTGGTTGATAGGTAGAGGTAGATATATATACTTACAGGCATTGTTAGATTTTAATAACTTTCTTCAAAATTTATGTAGTTGAGCTCAATAACAGTTTTTAGTTCGTCTTATCTTGAATCGAGTCAACGTGGATATTTGAGTGATGGCTAATTTTTCCTCTTTCCAGGTACAGAATCTTCACCTTCTGTTGAATTAAACCAATGGGTGTCGGCAAATAGAGATAAAATTGATATAAACAACTTAGTTTTGATTGTGTTCGATGGGACGTGGAAACATGCGAAGGAGATGGTAAGTGCGAGTTTACCATTCTTGTCGAAGTTTGCAAGTCAAGTTTGTTTGAATTATGATGTTGCAGTGGATGGTGAGACTATATTTGATTCAGAGTTGGTTCTTCGGAAAGAGCCATTTAGTGGGTGTATGAGTACAATTGAAGTTGTTGCTCGGTCTTTGAGAGTCCTTGAATCTAATGGTATTGAGATTGAAGAAGTGTTGATATCGGTTTTGAGAGCAATGGTTCATTTTCAAGCTTGTCATTTGAAGCCTGTGAAACCAAGGCCAAAATTGATGAAGAAGGGAAAAGAGGCGAATGAGCTAAAGTCACAAATTTATGAGTGAATGAGCTCTGAGCTCTTATATTCAAGTGGTTAGTATTGCTCTGTGAAACATTCTTTTTAAAATTTTATATTGAAGTGATTATCTGTATATTTATTTTAAATCTCTCTCTATATATAGTGAATTTTACTGATAAAAAAAAATATATTGAAGTGATTACCTTTAGGCTTGCTTATTTCTATTGCTTTCAAGTTCAAGTTTAAGATTCAACCTAATAGGTCATCTTCACTCTCAGTAAACTCCCCCTTTGGAGAATGGGTGTTGTGATCCCTTCCTCTGGGTGGACATTATAATGTCAACCTTTTCCATTCTCACTGCAAAACAAACCCTATGTTGCACTGTAGGCTACTTTCTAGGCTGCAAATCAATCTCAACTCTATCCATTTTTGTGCATGCTTTCACATTTTATGGACTTGGGTTTCTTTGAATTCTTACTTCTTTTCATATCGAAATTGTACTTCTTTAGTTAGAACATTCTTAGAAGTTCTCGAGTTCATAGTTTGACATGGATTATGTTCAATCCCCTAACATAGTATTACTGGTTTTTTACTTTTATTTTCATGCACTTTTAGCTTCTCTTGATCATTTGGTATATCTGCGAATGCTTTAGATAACTGAAGAAAAGGGTGAAAGCTGGGCAACTCAGTCTGAGCACATGTTGGTAACCCCTCCACTGTATGAACTCTCTCACTTCTTCCTGTTAACACCATCCCATGATTTTTCATTTTTGCATTGAAATACATTAAATAATTTGGCTTGCTTGAATAACAGATGAAGCGGGTGAAATCTGGCTATGCTCTAAAAACAAATGGTTGTCGTTGAAGCACAAAAGTCATCACGTATTAGAAACCTGCCAACTCCAGTGCAAACACATTTTCTATGAAATTATGTTCCATGTGGCATATCTTCTTAGTAGGAGATGGTTCTGTTCTATATAAAAAAAGAGGAAAGGAAAAAGCAGATATGCCGCATCCTCTGTATTGTTTCATGAAGGAGGGTTTGACATGTACTCTCAGTCTCTCATTACGTAGTACAATCTTTTAAGTTTTGAAGTTAAACCTTCTTTTAACTTTTAAAGTTAAACATCGCCATGAGCTCCAGGTTCATAAATTTATCAAAACACAAATTTATAATATGAGATCTACATGTATTTTGAAGCGTTCCACATGGTATCAGGCTATCAGCGTTTTGAATCAGAAAAAATACTTCAAAGTAGTGCTCTTGTTCTCGTTGATGGCTAAATTTAAGGATATGCATATGGGACTACGATTTAGCTCTGCCGCTCTGCGTGTAATGTATTAGTATATCGTGAATACCTTTGTTTGAACTTGGTGAATTGAATACCACTCTAACTAGTTCTCTCCAGTTAATTATAATCAAAAGCCACAATGGCCAATGGGTAATAGCATTCCCAATGCAGGTGGATATGGTGGGAATGTGAAAATATTCACCTCCAAATGGTTCAAAACATTTGCCCAATTTGAATATGAAAGTGACTATTTTCCCAAGTCAAAACGAGGGTGAAACCTTCAACCAAGATAGTGGTTGAGTTGTGAATTTCGGACGGGATGTTGGATTCTATCTCGTGTGTTTTTTTTAAAAATCCGGTTTTTTTTTCCGGACGGGATGTTGGATTCCGTCTTGCGTGTTTTCGATTTTTTTTTTAAAAAAAAAAAAAAAAAATTCAGACGGGATGTTTCATTCTGTCCTGCGCGTTTTTTCGATTTTTACATTCAGACGGAATCTAACATCCCGTCCGAGATTATTTTAATGGAAATGGAGCGGGTTTGGGTCGGATTTTCACTCAAAACTCTTTACCATATTTGGATCTATCCAGATTCGGGTTGGATTTCGGATATTCATATCCATTGAAAAACACCAAAAAATACACTATTTTAATGATTTTCATATATAAATGTAAGATATAAATTAATTTTTAAGCATCAAAATATAAATCTTATTAAAATAATTCGGGTTTTTGGATATTCGGGTCAAATTCTAGTAACAAACATAGAAATTATATCCGTTAAAATGTTAAAATGGATTCTGATATGGTCGGATTCGAATCGCATCCGGTACCATTTCTAGCCATAAGTGCATTTGTCCTAAATATTGCAAAAATAGAGGTGTACTTGTTCTGACTTTTCAGTTGTAACTAGTTTGGAACTCACATTTACCAAAATTGTAACTCTTCTAAATTCAAATTCAAATCCTTTTCTAAATTTGGCGCTTAACCCACTCACCAAACAACTCTCTCTCTCACTCTGTAACTCTGTAACTCTCTTCAACAACCAAGTGACCAACTCCAACTCCAACTCCAGCAGCAACACTCCATTCTCAGAGAGAGCTATTTATGTAAAGGGTATGTTTTCGCTGTTGTTTTGTTGTTTAAAACTTCAATCTTTTCTTCGTCGATTTGTACTTCGTATGGGTTTTTAGGCTTTGATTTTGAGTTACTGGTTTTCCGATAAAGTTAAGTGAAGAAAATGGAGAAAGCTAAGAAAACATCATATGAAGATGTACGTAAGCAAAGAATTGAGGAAAACAAGAAAAGAATGCAGGAAATCAACCTTGTTAAACTTGCTCAAGATGTTCGTGACGCCTCTAAAAAGCCGGTAATTCTTCCTTTTGAGTTTTGACACTGCTCCATTATCTGTTATTTTGTTTTTCAATCTTCTAATTTGGATAACAGAGGAAGCAGGTGAGACCTCGACCTTCTCACAAAGAAATAACTGTTACTGAACCAAGAAGATCATCTCGTATTGCTGAATTGCCAACTCCAGTATACGAAGAAAAGACTATGGCTAAATTGCCAACTGGTGTATACGAAGAAAAGCCAGCTCCAGTAGCAATTATCGGAGAAAGAAGATCATCCCGTATTTCTAAATTGCCAACTCCAGTATACAAAGAAGTGAGTCCCAAGTTACTCCCTTTATATCCACATTGCATTTTGAAGTTCACTTACCCCCAAATGTTCATTTTTCAGGATCCCACTGTTATGGAAGAAAGTCCTACAAGGTTTGTGGTTACATATATGTATTTGGAAGATTGTCTGATGGGATATAATGTGTAATGTACTTAAATTATTAAATCGGATTGTCAACAGAGAGTATTCAGAGGAATCTAGGGTGAACCATGTGATAGAAAGAGCTGAGGATTCTAGGGTCAACACTGTGATGGAAAGAGCAGAGGACTTGAAGTCGAAGCTTGAAAATGGTTTTCCTAGTTTCATTAAACCAATGACCCAGTCATACTTGAAAGGTGGAACCTGGCTGGTAAGCACAATTTCTTGTCTGATTTCTGAAGTTGAATGACAGTACAGTTGTAAGTGAAATGATGATATTTAATTTAATTTATATTTTAGTTTTAGTGAAATGATGATATGGTTTAGCGCTTTAGCTCTCATTTGATAAACCAGAAACAAGGGTCTCTTATTCATGTTAACAGGTCCTTCCTAGAAGCTTCTGCAATAGCCACCTTCCAACACACAATGATACTATTACCTTGGTCGACGAGAACGGAGATGAGTATCCAACAGCATACACCATTTCTGATAAGTCATGCTTAAGTAGTGGATGGAAAGAGTTTTATCTTGCCCAGGGACTAGTCCATGGTGATGCGTTAGTTTTTGAGTTAATCAGGCCAAGAGTTTTCAAGGTATTTGCTTTTGTTTTAGTGTATGCAGTATTAACCTTCGCCTGTTTAGCTTACTAACTTGATGCTTCCATTCTTGTTATCATTTTTTCTTTATAAACCTATAAAACTGGGGAAGTGTGGAGGATCTTGCTGTGATAAATTATCCCATAGTATATATTATTATAACTTTTTCCTGGTAAAATAGAATTTCATTAATAAATGAAGCAAAGTAGGTTGAGAAAGCCTATGAGCACAAGAACACGAAAATGCACAAAACAACCTTACATGTGCCACAAAAGTAGCCTATTAACCCAAGTCCTAGTATAGCATTGGATTCACCCTAGGCACAAAGGACTAAAAAAGCACCATCGAACATTTTGAGTTTGGGACTGTAGTTTTGATTGCCACTAAATAGAGTATGCTATTGTAGTTCTCGATTTGAGATTTCGGTTTGAAGCTCTTTGGTGAGTGCATTTGTCACAATTAAAAGATATATATAGAAGAAGCGTACCACAACATGATGTCATCAGACTGAGCTATGTTCTCTTCAGAAGTGGATAGATGCTATTAACTATCACAATAGATAGATGCATTGCTATGTTGTCAAACTGTCCTAAAATTATTAGTTCTTTAGGAAGATTATATAGAACCTAAAAAGATATATCCACCTGCATTCCAAACAAACCATACCAAAGCAAGGTACCGTGTGGCTTCGCAAAAGATGAGTTTGGTGGTAGTTGGAGCTACCTTGCAGTTGACATTGTGTTTATCATCCCTTCATCCAGCATTCATTTTACAGCCCTTCAGCTAGAAAATTTGTAGGTTATCTTTGGTTTGAAAACTTTGGAGATTTTTAAGTGAGCCGACATCTAAGATGCCAACCAGAAGCAGCCCACCTGTCACTACATCAAAATAGTTTTAGCGGGCTGATCAATTTTGGAGAGAAGGCGGGTTGGGGGTTGCCAATGTGGCATGTTTGTTGTAAACCCACCTTGAATGGGGAATGCTCTGAGGGGAATGCTCTGCTACTCTGCTGTGTATATTTCAAAAAAAATCCTTAAAATCTGTGAAAGTATTCTCTGCTGCAGCTACTACGTATAACCCTTCTCACTATACTCTTATGAGTTGTTATTGTTTACCTTTTTGAGAGATCGATCTGACATCACCACAGCCCAAGGACCATAATGTCCATTCATTCCTAGAACTCCAGTATAGTGCAGGTGTTCTAAGTTCATTTTTCTCTTTCCATTGTAGGTTTACATAGTAAGGGTGAATGATTGATTGAAGTATATGGAGCTGCTCATTTTTGGTGCACAGTTTACTATTGTAAGTTGCATCTCCTTAACTGGGATACTGAATAGAGTTATGATTCCATGAACTTTAAAATTTCACATTCTTATCTTATCAACATACTAGGCCATTGTTCTATAAAATACGTATCTATCCAATCCTGAAATTTTCTTACTAGTCTCTTGTATTTAGAAAACATACGATTTATTATCCTCCATATTACTGCATTAGTAACTCTTTGTCAAAAGATGTTAAAAGCCTCACACTTCTATGTGATTGTAATATTTATATGAACATAATCCATTTTTAACTAGTGTCTTTTGCCAAGTAAATAGCTCTCCTGATCATGCATTGTGGTTGGATGTAACCAGAGTTTTGCAGTTTAAGGTGAGAAAGTAAATACATTATATTTCTTTTTACAGCCTCTTCAACCATATCCTTGAGAGGACATTGGAAACCATATAAACATCGTTTATTAGCCAAATTTTCTTTGTGAAAGTACTTTGTGGATACAACAAAGGTATCCCTGAGAAAATTTTCTCAGGCATTTCCAAGCTTATATTGCAAAGATATTCTCATATTCATGTTCTCGACAACTCCGACCCATATTCACTTGTGAAACCAAGTAGAGAAATTTGATTATCTTTTTCTGTGAGGAATATAATTTAGATTCATAGTTCCTCGTTATTTGGTTAGGTTACATCTTTACTGTCGCTGTTAGTGGTATTCAGTACATGTTGACACACCCTTCTACTTTGCAGGTGAATTATATAAGATTCTTCCTGCTATGAGTCATCCTGAATCAACAGTAACGTATTTTTAACTATTTTGGTTATCAGAAGTTCCTAACAGTTGGGATTGGTGTTTCTTCATGATGGCGTGTAAGCCTTTTAATGTTCTTCATGATACGCTGCTCACCAAATCTATTTTGTCAACTTCTTGAGATTGTAGTTTTTGTATTTCCAAATTTATATGTAGCAAATACATGCAACAATGGCAATTCTCTACAACATAGATCTTACATTGGTTGGACTGGATATGATGGACAAACTATCCGAATGTGTATTTTGCAATGCATTTCCTCTTCATATGAAATGTATAAAGAAATGAAACTGGCCTTTCTCAAGAATCTATATTGCTCTATTTTTTTTGGGATGGTCTACATTGCTCTTTCATTTATAGACTATCTTCATGTCTTTACTAATTTAGCGTGGTTCATATTGAATAGCATTGTTCTAAAAATGCTACACACCATTCAATATGAACCATGCTAAGGCGGGGTTTTTTTTTTTTTTTTTAAATATATTTTATAATATATAGTTGTGCATACACCATACTACAAGAAATGAAGAAAATAAGTATTTACCATAATTTAAAAAATAAATACAAACGAAAGTACCTGTTACAAAAAGGAAGAAGATGGCAAGTGATCTGCTTTCGAGTTGAATATAGAGATCAAATAACAATTTTATATAAAAACACATTTTTTTTTATAGTGGCATATAATTTACATTGGGCCTTTTACTTTTTACATTTAATGGTTTTTATAGTGGCATAAAAACTCATTCAAATCTTAAGCCTTCACGGGCATTTTACTTTTTACATTTAATGGTTTTTCACTTTTTTGAACAAAAATAAAAATTGAGCCAATTAGTCCACCTAGCCTAACTAATCGGCCGACTAGACTGCTAGAGGTCAATTAGTCCACCTAATCCGCCTAGACTGTTTTTCACTTGGGCCCCGACCGATTTTTAGAACACTAGTTACTAGATAGGTATGAGATAGTACATTTTGTCCGCAGAACTATCTTTATCTTTAGATATATATTATAGTTGTACTCTCTTGGCTCTATTTTTTGAGCATTCACAGAGTCTCTAATATTTGTAAAACTCTTTGGCTAATTACAAAAAAATAGGAGACTAATATGGAAAAATCAGATAATTGGAGCACTCACATAGACTCTAAAATTGCTAAAAACAATAGTTTCTACCGAAAACGATTTTTCTATAACTCTTACGCCACAAAGAATAATTTCCACACTAATCTTAGGTGAAGTTTAACATAACAAAGTTTTTTTATAGAAAAAGACAATGAAATGACGAAATAAAAAATGAATTGAGTTGCCTGAACATTTACTTTCTATATTTGTTAACCTCACATGTGACTGGAACAAAAAAGGAAAAATAAAAGTCAACTAATCATAAAATAAGTAACAGTGTACGCCCAAAACTAAGCGGACAACAAATAAAATTGTATTGTATGCACTATATGTCTATATGGGCCTAAACAAATAAAGTTGGATATATTTAATGCACCATCCACTTTGGGATTTAGATATTTAGTCATTATTAAGGATTTCAAAAAACACAGTAATTACGACATATTCCAATTAAATTTCTGATTATAATTTTTTTTTCAACACTATAATGTAATTTCCAATTTTATAATATACAAAACCAAAACAAATTACAGTGGAAAATTAAATTATACAAAAAATAACATCACAAAATATATAATAGAAAATTTTGCATTCATTCTAATGCAAGCTCACATGTATATAAAAAAATAACGGCAAACCAATAATGACAAATATTTTAAAATATACTAGCCTTTTTTTTTTCGTTGGCGTGAT
This sequence comes from Coptis chinensis, assembly GCF_015680905.1. Taxonomy (NCBI): domain Eukaryota; kingdom Viridiplantae; phylum Streptophyta; class Magnoliopsida; order Ranunculales; family Ranunculaceae; genus Coptis; species Coptis chinensis. The sequence continues at coordinate 4,108,461 of NC_141462.1, forward strand.
GAAAAATTTTGAGTTATTGTTTCTATTTGAGTATTTGACGAGGAGGGCGTTTGCTCTGGTATTTTGCAATATCGATATGTTGACATGATGACATGTGCTGGAGAACGTAGAGATAACAAAAAATTTGAATATTTAAACAAAATATTCCTTGTGTATCTCAAATACATGGTAGCAAATTAAAGAAAATAGCGATATACATGGTAAGAGAAAAATGACAAAGATATGTTGGTCAGGAAGAGAAGGGAAGAAGCCTAAAAGAACGCATACCACTTCAAGATGGCAAATGCTCCCACCAAGTAATATGGCACATGGAGTAAATAGTCTACAATAGAAGCACAAATTTGTATATCTTATCATCAATGATCCATTATGTTAACTATTTTACTTGCCAAAGCAATGGCACCAATCCCAAATATAAGAAGCACTAAAAGCCTTGTAACTGATATACAAAATGTTGTTTTTATTCCAAGTTTACAATCATTTGGCCATTAAGCAAGCATGCTTGCAAGAATTAGGATCACTGAAGGTACGATGCACCACTCAAAATTTCTAGACTACATGTGAAGAAGGATAGAGGAGCATCATATCCCAAAATAGATCATTTAGTAGTAACAGAGATGCTATAGTTGGGGGTTGAAGGATATGCTATATAGTCCAAACACGTTTTACGCTTTATTCAAACCTTCTGAAAGAGCCCACCAATGTTTAACAGTGGTATTTCCGAATGAGCTCATAGCTCAAAAAGCTTGGATCATCTTCACAGCACTCACCTTCCAGTGAAGATATGTTCCGCGTCGTAGAGAATCGAAGGTGGGCGCACTCCATGATACTCATTGAATTCTTCCAGAAGATTACGCATTTTAAAAGCTTCTTCCAGGTAATTGTCCTACCATAATTCAGTAATATTAGATTAGTTAAACAACTCATTGCTAATGAAGGTAAGTTCCAAGCACATAGGGATTACCCGTTCATATCAATGGTCCAAGAGCTTCCCCTCGAGTAAAAATTATTGCATGGTTACGGTTTTCGGGTTTTCCTTCCCCTATCTTAGCGGGACCGGCAATTTTATCACGATAGATTTCCTATTTAGAACGAAAAGGTATACATCGGTTGACATATCCGTAAGATACCACTCATGACATTTCATTTGCTTTGAAATCTTCAATGATATGATTACCGGTCAAGATTATTAACAACTTTGACCCGGTCTGAAGAGTAGACCTTCACGCACCGCCACCTTAAACTTTCTTCAACTTCATCAATGTATGCTACTCGAAGAGATGGATTATCGCATCGCGAAGTCAAGAACTTCGATTATGATGAATTGAACATGATGTCAACAATAAACTTACTTTACTATATATATTAATCCACACAATTCTTAATGATTATAAGGAAAAGTTAACGTGCTTGACCATCAAGTTTAGAATATCCGTTGCCGCGGCGGTCTCCACATTGCTTCGGTTGCCATAGTTCCGGTGTGTAGCAACATATGTGAATTTTAAGTCACTCTGACCTCTAATTGGGCACAAAGAGATCTCTGGCTTTTTTTCGCTTCTTCTTCCTTTGGAACGGTGACTCAATTTCTGTGGTGCTTATGATAAGAGTAGTTAGAAAATTATACACCAATGCAAGAACGTAACTATCTCATACATATTCATCTCTCTTGTCTTTACCACTTTACCTCTTTCGTCGACCATGTCAAGGAAAGCTTGAAGCTTTAATGCCCTCCTCAGTAGTACATCATTCCTCCGACCGCAAAACCAACAGATTTTATCGAATGAGAAATAGTAATACTGAAAAAAAGATTATAAAAGAAAGAAGAATCTTCTTGCGGTTACTTGTTCTCACACGAGTTTGACCTCTTAGAGACACCCAATGACGAAGATGCAAGATGTTCTCCTCATTTTCCCAAACCTCACTCGTTTTTGCAGGTTGATCCTCTCCATGAAGTTGGTCCATTCCTCTATCAAAGATATATCGTTAACCACATCAATTTGATAGAATCAACAAAAAATCAAATCGAAAAGTAAATAGACGCGAACTCTTTTGGTTCTTGAAAGGTGAGAAGAGAGGAATAAGATCAATTCCTTAACAACATATCCTCGGTGGTATCACCCATCAATGTAGCGAAACATGAGAAGTAACCTTAGAGCTACTGATTGACCCAACAAAGTTACTTTCTTTTGCACCGCCCACGAAGTATCCAAAACTTGGTCAACAATCAAGAGAACGACCTTTGGTTCTGCAGGACTAACTGGGTGAATGTAGGGTGTTTCCTGTAAGCACTTTGCTAAGTTCGATGGTCGCTTTGCTCAAGATCCCATGTTCAAAGACCAAGTTCCCTTCACACGGTCTATGCATCGGTGTTTCCTTTTCTTCACTCCCACTTTCAACTTCTACGAAAAATGAAACTTCTAATGAGGATTCAATGATTTGCGTGTTATCATTTTTAACCACATGATCCGACTTTCACCTTTTGGGCTTCCTCTCGTGGCTTCGATTTAGAATCCTCCGACTTATTCTCTTGGACATGGCATGTCTCATTATCCAGTGGTGCAAACTGTTGTAATGGATCTAGTGATCCAATCACATGCTTCGTGTTTCAAGTATGGCTTGTCTCAATCGCATGATAATGTGGATGTTCTAATGAATGTTGTGATCCAATCACCGTTTCTCTTCTTGAGCATAGCTTGTCTCTATGTCCAACTTTGTGATCACTGTAATAGATCTAGTGATCCAATAACATGCTTCGCTCAGGTGTGGTTTGTCTCATTGCACACCGTGAATGTTCTAATGGATCTTGTGCTCGATCGAGTGCTTTTCTTCTTGAGCCTGACTTGTCGATCTCTATGTCTAACCATCTGTGGTTGTTGTAATGGATCTAAAGATCTAATTAGATGGTTCTCTTGTACTAAAACATCCATATGTTTTGATTGTCTTGGAAAACCTACATAACTGCAAATCTTCATTTGTTGAATTGAACTCTACTTCCAGTTGAGCCCGTGGTTCAACATACCGATTTTCATCTCGAAACCAAGACCGCTCCCTCAAATTCACTTAACTTTGGACCATCCGGTAAGTCATCCCCTTCTTCTTCAACCCCCACCACAGATGAGCCTTGGACGATTGACACCGCTCCTATCCCTGGTTTGGCTCCTCGGTTAGAGTGTAATAGGTCGTTTATGACGAAGTTTTATCTGTCTCCATTGAGCAAGTAATTCCATTGGCCTTGAATGTACCGAATTCAACTTTCGTGCGATAATCATTGTTAATGGAATTTTCCTTACATGAAGTATCCAATCTGAATAAATCTTCTCCCATTCTCTCGCTCTTCTTCCATGATCTCCACCTTTCGAAAGGCAATGTTCTTGTAATGGGCTTCAAAGTAAGCTTTTTTCATAGCTCTTGATCCGGGGGTTGAACACTTCTCAACTTCTTCCAAGTACTTGTTCTCACGGAAAACGGCGACCATCTTTCCCAAGATAATAAATCGTTCTCAAATCTTCCAAATGAAACCCGATTACTTGAATCTAGGATTAGAGGCAATTGGTTTTTCTATCCGCTTATATCATTTTCAGTGCAAAACCCATCAACAATTTTCAAAAACAATGAACATCATCTAAAAATTCAATTGAGAATCACAATATAAGAATTCAACAATCATGAATCAAAACTCATGCAGGTAGTATGAAAAATGAAGAAAGTTCAAAAAATAATACTGAGATCAAATTAAACAAAGGGTATTGCAGATATCATACAAAGGAGATATGGGTTTACCTCAAATTCATTTCTGAGAGTCTCTGCCATCATTTCACCCATAACTCTTCCAGATCAAGTTTCAAGAGCTATTACTCTGATGCAGAAAAGAGAGTGATTCCCTACCTGAATTGTCTTGACCGTAGGCTTTTGATGGGCTCCTTCCTCGACGACGACGCTAGAAACCACCACGCATAACAGTGAAATTTGTCTGAAGTCCTTCTTTAGTTCTGTTCGATCTAACCGGAATTGGAAGCACCGAAGCATAAAGCAAAAACCAGTACTGGAAAGAGTTCATGAAGAAAGGAGGGGAAGTTGAAAGAACTCAGTATTAATGGTAGTTAAGTGGGTATTAATGGTATTTAAGTGGGTATTAATGGCAAGACAACATCGCGTACATGTCAATATAGGCGTGGATTTGGTTTTTGCCACAATTTACATAAAACTCCTTTGTCCGTGTGTTGTTGTAATTGAAGGGTATAAATAGAAATAAAAATTAAATGACGAAATAGTCCTTTTTAAAGACATTGAATAATATTTTTTTTGTATTTAATTAGGGGTATTAGGTGGTAGAAAAAAGGCTGGTCTAATTTAAAAGGCCAGGTTAATTATGGTGTATTTTACTAATAGAGATATAATACTACATGAAACTAAGCTCAAAGAACAATTAATGGGAAACAGAAAACTGGATGCAAATGCATCGAACTAATCTCAAATAATATTTAACATAAAATCGAAAATTTGATGCAAATGCAAATATTAAACTAATATTAAAAAGTAATTAATTAATGGAAAATCAGACTATGGATACAACTGCATTAAACTAACTTTAAAAAATAATTAACGGGAAATCAAAATTTGGATGCAAATACATCGAATTAACATAAAAAAAATAATTGTCGGGAAATATAAAACTGGTTCGAAATGCATTGAACTAACCCTCAATAATTAAATTAATGGGAAATCGAAAATTGGATCCAACTGCATTGAACTAACATCAAAGAAAAATTAACTATAAATTGGGAACATGATGCAAATACGTAGAACTAATCTTAAATAATAATTAATGGGAAATTGGAAACCGGATGAACTGCATTAAACTAATCTCAAAAAATAAATTGGATCCAAATGCATTGAACTAACCTCAAGAAAACTGGATGAAAATTCATTGAACTAACCTCTAACAATAATTATCTGGTAATCGGAAACCTAGATGCAAATGTAACCTTTATCGAATAATAAACAATAAATAAAAAACTGGATGCAAATGCATTAAAATAATCTCAAAGAATAATTAACGGAAAATCGAAAATTGGATGCAAATGCACTAAATTGACTTCGAAGAACAATTAACAGGAAATTGAAAATTGGATGTAAATGCATTGAACTAACCTCAAAAAATAAATAACGGGAAATCGGAAACTAGATACAACTGCATTGAACTAACATAAAAAAATATATAACGAAATTGACAATCAGAAACTGGATGCAAATGCATTGAACTAACCTCAAAACATAGTTGTGTTATATGTTGTGGGAATGTCTCAATAAGTATAGTTTTGCATTTAAAATAGTGTTTATCTTCTCTCTTTCCGTATGATTGGGAACACTTTGCTATTCAAGTAACTTCAATGAACTTCGCTTTATTAGGCAATCTCGCAAAACTTCAATCAAACTTCTATTATTAAACAACAAAATGAAGTTGAAGGGTTTTATCAAGAGTGAGTTTTTTTTTAATTGATAGTGGGGTTTTCACGTTATAAGAAATTTGGATAAGTGATAAATATAATATTCATATATAATAGTTATGCATATATAGTTGCAAATATTTTTCAGAATAATTAATATAACATCACACGTTCGTAGATAATCTTTGAATATCCCACATAATGAGTCATGTATAATTTAAAGAATAATTAACGGGAAATTGGGAACTAGATAATTTTTTATGATCTCACATAGTAAATGAAACATAATTTATTTTTATGTCTTGTTTGAAGTTGGTATTACACACCACATTGGATAATTAAAAGACAATCGGAAACTGGATTCAAATACATTGAACTGAGCTCAAAGAGTAATTAACAAGAAATCAGAAACTTTATGCAAATACAATAAACCAGACTCAAAAAGTAATTAACCAAAAATCGAAAACTGGATGTAACTGCATTAAACTAACGTCAGAGAATAACTAACGAGAAATTATAAATTGGATGCATATATTTAAAAAATATTTAACGGAAAATTGGAAACGGTATGCAAATACATCAAACAAACTTCAAATAATAATTAACGGGAAATCGAAAACTGGATGCAAATGCATTGAACTAATCTAAAAAAATAATTAACAGAAAATCAAAAACCAAATGCAACTGCATTGAACTAACTTTATAGAATTATTGGCGGGAAATCAGAAATTAGATGCAAATGTATTGAAATAACCTCAAATAATAGTTAACGAAAAATCAGAAACCGGATGTAATTGCATCGAACTAACCTCAAAACATAAATAATCAAAAACTATATGCATATATATTTAACTAACCTCAAAGAGTTATTAACGGGAAGTCAGAAACTGTATGCAAATGCAATGAACTAATCTTAAAGACTAATTAATTAACGAAACATAAAAAAATGGATGCAACTGCAATGAACTAATCTCAACGAATAATTAACAGAAAATCATAAATTTGATACAACTACATTGAACTAACCTCAAAAAATAATTAACGGGAAATCGAAAACTTGATGCAAATGCATTGAACTAACCTCAAAGAACAATTAACTATAAATCGAAAATTGGATGCAACTACATTGAGCTAACCTCAAAGAATAATTAACGAAAAACCAGAAACTAGATGCAACTGCATTAAACTAAAATAAGAGATTAACTAATGGTAAATCAGAAATTTTATACAATATCTTGAGGAATATTTAAGGAGAAATCAGAAACTTGATACAAATGCATTGAAATAACTTCAAAAATAGTTAACAAGAAATCAGAAATTGAATGTAACTGGTCGAACTAACTTCAAAGCATAAATAACCATAAATTTGAAACTATATGCAAATGCATTGAACATCGAGCTAACCTCTAAAAATAATTAATTGGAAACCAGAAATTGGATGCAGCTGTATTGAACTAATCTGAAAGAGTAATTAACGAGAAATTGGAACCTGGATGAAAATGCAATGAACTAATCTCAAAAACTAATTAACGAAATATCAAAAACTGGATGCAACTATACTAAATTAATCTTAATGAATAACTAACGAGAATTCATTAACTTGATGCAATTGCACTGAATTAACCTCAAAGAATAATTAACAGAAAATCGAAAACTTGATACAACTGCATTGAACTAACCTCAAAGAATAATTAATGGGAAATCGAAAACTAGATGCAATAACTACATTGAACTAACCTCAATAAATAATTAACAGAAAATCGGAAACTTGATGCAAATGCATTGAACTAACCTCGAAACATAGTTGTATTATTTGTAGGGGAAATATAATGTCTTGACAAGTATAGTTTTTCATTTTAAATTGTGTTTATCATAATTCTTTTATTATTATTGAGAGTGTTTTGCAATTCAAATAATTTCAATATTATCTTCGCCACATTGAGCATTCTCATCAAATTTCAATTATTAAACCTAACAACTAAAATAAGTTGATAGGTTTTATCAAGGTTTGGTGTTTTATTTTTATTGAGAGTGATGTAAGAAATTTGAATGAGTGATTAATATAATTTTCATATATATCGCATAGCTCTGCATAATTGCTAATATTTTTTAGAATAATTGAATACAACGGTACCCATTCGTAGGACGGGTTCGAAAACTAGTTCTATACTGGGAGCACCAGTATATTCACCGCAATATTCATCAGCAAACAGCTTCTTCATGTTTCACCTTGAGAACGTGATGATCTATTACTAGAGAGACGATCACACATTCACGCTCAGCTCCAGAAATTGTGCCCCATGCTATATCATCCTTCTACAGGTTCTTCAACAAAGACTAAGAACACTACCGGAGTATGTTGTAGTCTCTCTTTCTCTCCTTGTTGAGTGACTTAAATCGACTCCTCTAAGCTCGAACTTTTGGTACCAAGAGGTTTGAACATATTTGCCTGTGTAACACCCTATGCCCTGATACAAAGTGAATGTAAAACCAAATGCAACACGACCACTTTTATTTTTATTTTGTATTAGTTAGAGTCTTAGAGATGAACCCCATTATTAAATATTAGGGATACCCCACCACCCCAGTTGCAAGATCCAATGCTTCTTCATCTTGTAGCTGTTGAATCACCTTTTGCTACTGATTTTGTATGAAGATGTATCGACAAGGAAAGAGACAATGCTATTATCTTTTCTGACGATGGCTTTACACCGAAATTAAGTATGAGCTTAAATAAATTGGTGAACAAGTTCAAGACTTCAAGTGAATCTCTTATCTCTGAGACTCTGAATACATATCAGACAGCGTTCATAGTAGAACTCAAATTCAAGTTCATCAACCCGTTACAGGTGAAATGATTATGGAAATACGGACTACTCTCCTAGAAACATTGAGATCCATTCATTTTAATAATCGAAGGCCACCCTCAGTAAGTCATATAGAATCACGGACCAATGGATGAGAAATGTGATAAATTCACTAAAACCGTAGTTACTAACTTACTATATACAGAGGTCGGTTGTTTTACAAAATTTAGAGCCCCATAGTAGTACGATGAGAATTGAGATCCACCACAACTAGATCACTACAAAAACTAACACCTAAGAGCAGGGATCTAACTAACCTTCCATTTTAGGACATCTAGTCCAAACAAATCAACCACTCCTACCAAGAAATAAAGTCCCTTTGCCACGAGTTTATGTTAGTACAATGCCAGTCTAAATGACAAAACATCGGCTCCACCACAACGAGAACCTAAAGCTTCAGAATGAGGCCGATGGGGCAATGATCACTACCAGTAATATGTGGCATAATGTAGGAGTCGTGGACCAAGTCAGCAATAGATTCTGAGACGAGAAAATAATCGAGACGCCATCCTGCCAATAAGCATTGTCAAAACATAAATTAGCTTTAAAAAGGAAAAAAGTGCTACAATTAACATGGTCTAAATGTCACTCTAAAGTAAATCCTCCTGCACAAACAAACAAACAAACATAAAAAAAAAAAAAGTTGGCCAAATCTTTTGCTGGAAAACCTATTCTGACAGTAAGATATAAGTATATAGCCACTTGACAACACAATTTTCTGGCAGCAACCGATTACATACACCTTAAATACCAAATTAACCATTAAAAACAAAAGGAGATAATCTGGTTAGTGGTTCCTGCCTAATTGCAAAGTAGGACACTCCTAAAGTAAGTCTTAACTGAGGCACTAACTAGGTAGCAGCACCATAACCCAGTCATTCATAATTAAGGAAGCCACTCCAACTGCATGCATATGATGGGAATATGGGATGTTCTACAACATCCCTTGCTAAAGCTTGGTAAATGCCAATGAAAAAAAGATATTGACCATATTACCAAAGATTGGCAAAAGATATTAACACTGGAGGCTATGAGAGAGAGAGTTAACACGTACTAGAAGCTATTTTAAGCATTGAACCCGCATCTCTAATCAATCAGAGGGTATTTGCACCAAGAGCTTTGGTTGGAAGTGGTTGTTGCATATGAGGTCGATCTACTTAAAAGGGCAATGCATATGATAAGCCAAGGTCAACAATGTCAACCAGCAACCTACTGTCAATAGAGGGATTGGAAGACACATGGAGGTTAATCAAAGAAGTAGCCACATATCTCAAACTTTGCTAAAGAGGTCGATATGCATCCCATTGCTACGTGCTAACAAAGAGAGTGTGCATCCCAAAGCGGCCGAAGAGGTTAACATACAAATTAATAACTGCGGACAGTGACATACCTTTATTATCAACACGTCCGCCATGCCTGAAGCCCCAATAAGTGTAGCCAACTACGCCAGGATGTTGCCTTCTAAAAGTATCAACAAAACCTTTAGATAAGAAGTTCATCTCAAATGACTCCCTCTCTTCAATTGTAAACCCAGCACTTCTTTTATTTCCCTACAAAATTAAAAGACTATAATGAAAGTAATGGAGAGCGATACCTAACAACTTCCAAGGAATTGCATCAACAATTTTATAAAATTTCAAGTTATAAGTTCCAACATGACATTCAACAGCAACCTTGTTTTACCATTTACCCATGGTTTGGGCTGTACTTGCAATTTGCAATTGCACGAAAAGCATCAAGTACAATAGTACTGTAACCACATTTGCTGCTTGATATGTCGATAAAGTACATTAACGTAAATGCCCACAAAGCTTTTAATGTCAAAGTTCATTTTTTTACATCAGAAGCCTGGAGGAGTTGAACCAAAGTAGGGCATGTAGGATGGGAACACGAGCTATAACAAGAGCTACAAAAGTAGATTTTACACCAGCATCTTACTCATACGAAAGTAACTTTTATCTGCATAACCTTTGAATGTTAATATAATGTTTCAAAATGAATACAATCACAGACATACTGTTTGCTACATGGTTAGAGACTTGAGTATCACCACCTACTCCAGCTGGCTGGGTTGAAGAGTTTGAAGTTTAAAGTACCTACTTCCTTCTGGGACAGATGATGACATTTACTTGGACCATATATATAAGCAATCATTGCTTGTGAAACTCAGGGGTGTTTGGTAGGTTGTATAGCAAATTGACTAAGCATGAAACACTAATCAGAGTGCACTTCTTATTGAAAATTAATTAAGGTAGAACTAATAATAAATATATCGGAGCTGTAAAATATATATCACTTACTGAAGGGTTGAAGATGTCTATCTCTTGATGCGCACAGTTCAAATCACCAGTCAAAATGACAGGCTTTGACTTTTCCAACTCCTACATCATGCAAGAGAATTAATCATTAGCATTCGTTATATGTCTAGCAAGTCATGATAGTACTAAAACTGAAAATTTTAAGGCATATGAGAGAGCCCGTTAACTCCATTTTACATGGTCAATTATTTGTTTAATGTTCAGGAGTATATGGAGAGTCTGTATGCACAAAGTACAAGTTAACTAACAACTAGCAGTTTGCTTGGGTTTGACTAAAGTGGAAGATATTTTGCATAAGAAAATCTCCTCCCATCATAAATTGAACAACAAAATGCAACCATGGTAAAAATGACTGGGAATTTATAGACGGTACAATAATTGACTTACTTTCATGTAATTGCTAAGAGATGGATCCCATTGTGTGACCCTGTATGTCTAGTACCAACAAAAGATTGTCAGGCTAGAACTACTCTCTAGAATGTTAGAAGCAGAGGAAGGGAGGGGACTGAAGAGTAACTGATTAAGAAAGGAGAGTTAGAGATTAGTACCAGTCTTCTTAACCCATCTCCAGAATTCGGGACATATCCGCTTATCAAATAGAATGTATCAAACTCCAATGTCACAAGCCGTCCTTCGCTGTCATGGTCCAGTATGCCTAGCCCATATCTGACTGAGAGTGGCTTTATCTGTCAGAAATATGTGTTTATGGTCTTGACCAGATAAGAAACATTAAAAACTTACCATTTAAAGGGCATTCCACATATGGAAGGTAGGACACCTAAATCCAAGCTTCTAAGGAGAGGTATTATATCACATTCTAAAGCCACAACTCCAAAACAATGGTATACAAAATGCAAACAAATTTCACGAAAAGAAGTAAACCCGAAAATAGACTGAACTTTGTGCAGAAGCCAAAAAAGGATGTGACAAAACTACCACGTTCAAAAACTAGCAAATAACTATATAATCACATAAGTGGATAAAGCAGAAATCAACAATCGAATGCAGAGTCAACATGGTGACGACAAAAGAACTTATGGAGCACACACACACACACGATGGGGGTGTGAAAAAGGTCTAGATCACTTTGGCACGTATTTCGAATGAAAAGTTGTTCATATGAGGAATAGATAGACAAGATAAATTGATAACAAACTCTAATGTACCAACAAAAACAAACTATTGGTGCAACAGATGAGATAGATACAATTAAACTGAGCAGAACTGAAGATATGTTTTCCTTAATGGATATTTTTGCTTTCTGAACAACAATTTGATGAACCTATAGCAAAGAACGTACAAAGAACGTACCCGGGATATAATTGCAGTTCCGGAATAGCCAAGTTTTGAAACACTACAAGTCCAGAAGCTATTTTCATAGCCATCTATAAGACGCTCCTTGATTTTCTCAACATCCTTCTCCTGTTGACAAGTATGGTTTACTCGCCTGTTAGATATCAGAATTGGAAGTGCATGGGGATAGAGGACATGGTGCAGACTAGAACTGTTAGAATTTTAAGGGATGGGTGGGACTGGGGGTGAAATGCCCCTGTGTATCCCTTAGAACTATAACAGTAACTGTTTCATATCATGAAGAAATTTGGCATGTTTATGGAATTATGGATTAGATCTCTTAAGAAATCATACTACATTAATTAAATTATTCTCAATAAAGCACTTTGTTTAAAAAAAAAGATAATGAAATCTTGTTCTTAATCGTGGACGTAAAAGTTGACAAAATGATCATCATACACTTGCCTGTAACTTGGTCTCTTGCAAGCACAATATATCGAAATTCTCCCTCAGTGCAAATGCAGATAAGGTGTCCAACTTGAGTAAAGCTCTTAAACCATTGACATTCCAAGAGATTAACTTGACAAAATTTGTACAATCGTCAAGAGGTGGAGGTCTCATAGTTCTGGGATTATACGGAATCCACCCTTCTTGTGGCTTCTTGTGGGCAAGTTTTGTCCAAGGCTCTTCAGAATTTTTAAGCAGTCCAACTCCATCAGTAAATCCACCATCATCAATTTCAATTTGGGTGACACCTTTTCCCTTGGTGGGGGAGGGCTTTTTGTCTGGCATCAGTAATCATAACATCACAGAAGTACCAATTTCCAAAGATTAGCAAGTCACGAGAAGCATAGATTTTCAAAAAACGTTGAAACAGAAAATAGAGAAGATACCTGAGACCCTTGTTCTTTTTAATGAAACCCTTTCTTTGATTATGAGACTTTCAGATTTAACTACAAGACTGTCATCATCATCTATTGGTGGTTTTCCTCTTCTTTTCTTTTGTTGGAAACCTGAAACCTCTGCAGCAAGTTCTGTTTTTTGTGCTTTCTCTCCACTTGTTAAATTTTTTGTCTTACTCTTTGATTGAGTATCTTCATTGACTGCTTGTAAAGTGAAATATAAGTTTCAAATAAAACTTTAGCTCAATAATGGTGATCAAGTTGGATGATTTAGTTAAATGCGTAGTCTACCTAGCAAGTTCATTGAAGCAACTTTCTCAAGTTTTAATGAAAAGAATATTCCAGCAAAAAAGAGATTTTAAAAATGATATCCACTAGAAGATTTTGTAGCTTCGCTAGTGGATGTAAGGTTTTCCAGACCAAATACTTCCATCTCCGAGGTTACTGGAGAACATCGACTTGAAATTCTCAAGTGATTAGAAACAACTTTAACCTAAATCTAGAACCAAAATTATCATGTATATCACCAGAATTTGAACTCATCTTGAACAAATAAAACCACATACCATCTTTTTCATTGTCTAGGAAACACTTCAATGCTGACACAAGATCATGCTTAGAACCTCTACCGAGATCCCGAAATTCCTGGAAATTCATAAAACATGAAATCTGGAAATCAAGAACTGGAATGCCTAAATAAGTAAATAATAGATTGCTTTAGTTCTCAATACCCAGATTAGGGTTTATAATCCAAACCAAAGAGTCTCAAACAATCAAACTCTAATGGGGTGAAAAAGTTTCTATCGAAGACAGGTTTTTCATGGCATGGTGAACTATTTATTGCAAATTAAATATGAACTCTTTATACTTATGATGTAAAAACTTAATCATCATATTTTCATTAATTTATTGGTTTAGCCTTTTCCCGTTCTTACCAACAAAAACAAGGCAAGATCAGTTTATAAGCAGCCTTTTCCTAGGGCTTACTTCTGAATATTTTGAAATTATACTGTACAAAAACACATTGTAAGAACGGTTTTGCTGAATAATACCATCTCAAGATTATATAACAAAGACTGCTATCACCAGTCAAATACATGCTTTTCACATGCTATAGCACTAACTTAGTAAGGAATAACTAGAATTGTCTGAAACCACTGTAGAAACTTTAAAATATGGTGTCTACATTCCAATTATTTGTTCAAAACTGTTTGAGGTGTTGAAAACATTAGTAAAATGTGAGCCAGGTTGAACAAACAAATGACAATAACAAAAATAAAGTTGGAACTAACAACTATACAATTTTGAGTTTAGTAGTCACAATGTAAATGGCTATCAAATAAAATGTACCACAAAAAATAAGTTTTACAAACTTCTTTCATCAAGAAGCAACAATGTAGTTAATCTCAACATACTTGGACATAGTTCTTAGCTGCTGCACAGTCATTGCTTGGAGATCCTGACCACAAGTTTCAATTTTGACTACTTTAGATGATGTTTCAAATTCTTCTTCTTCCTGCAAACACCAACCAACAACATAGTAAGCTAAAATAATCACATATAAAAGTTAAAAATCATATCTTTAGTAGTTACCTTGAAGGCCCTTTTCTTGTTAGAGTTTGAAGAGAGAAAAAGTTCTGACCCCATTATGATTCTTGCTTTCAATCTCAAGTTCCTTGGTGCTACTGCTGCTACTAATGCAAAATGAGTATAAGTTGAGCAGAATGCGGGAAAGTGAAGAGGCATGAGAGTGCAGTAAACAAGTTTTTGGTTATGGTTTTTTACTTATTATTGTGTGATGGTGAGAAGATGACAAGGGAGAAAAAAGAAACTTCAAAAAGAGGTGGCAGCCATTTTTGTGCTGAGGTTAGCACCTTGCCCTGTGTAAAGAGGTGCTGGTGCCACCTGATAAAAATGCCGACACTTTGAATATCGGCATATGCCTGTAGATTTCGAGTGCATATTCACCACGAAAAATAAAATGGTAATTGTAATGTTGGGACAATTTTTTTTGGTTAATTAACAATGTCTCATTTCCAACTAGCGGTCTGGCTTCTATCAATTTGGTGAAGAAACAAATTTTTAACCAGTTCATGGATCACATACATTTGGTAACCAATTCAAACAATTATTTCTCATCCATATATAATTGACAACCTAACTTTGCAAATCCGGCAATAACCTAAAAAACTGATATCTGCAACCAAACCAAACGGCGACCACAAAATTCTATTAATGGGTTACAAATGTTTTTATAAGAAAACTTAAATAAATTAATCTAGATAAAAACAAATCTGACAAATGAAACTTATTAATGCTATACAAAAATTGAACGAACAATACAATTATGCAAGTTTACATGATCGTTTAATTAACTATCTAAAACTACATATTTAAAACAAATATAAGTATCTCAAAACTGTTGCTGCTTAGATTGCAATATTACGAGAAGAGAAAATATTTATAGCTTAGGTTAAGCGTTTGAAAATGTCTAGTCGTATTAAATTTTGCTTACAATGTTATAAAATTATTCAAACGGTCCAGATTTTTTGAATTTCAAAATAATTTTTAACAAGGTTAAGCATTTTCGTTTGGGTTGATTTTTTGTAGAGAGATTCTCTAATATGAGAAGACTATCTTCACAAAAAATCAGCCCTCAATTTATCTTATAAATCCACTTTTGGTAATGGAGTTCATTTGGAATTTATATAAGGTAGACTTTATATAACGGGCTCGGTATATATATATATATAACAACAAAACCATTTTTCAAATATATAGTTTGGGATACATTTCTAAAGCATTAGAGAAAAGTTTTGCCAAGAGGGGTTTAAATATAAGTAGTTTGAAAATATTGAAGCATAATAATGTATGGAATTGAAGGAAGGGGAGTTGTGCTATATATGATATATTCTCATCATTCTATCCATTTGAAGATATTAAATAGCATATTATTCTATAGTTAATAATATACTCCTCTTAATAATACTACCACCACAAAAAAGATATGTAGAGATTGTTTGAATTGAATGCTCCGAAGTAAGGGTGATAATTTGGCCTTCGGGCCCTCAACCCAGCCTTAAAAATTGCATGTTCAAGCCTTCAAAAGTTGGCCCTCACCGATTTGAGGGGTTCAAATATAAGGGGTTTAAATATAAGTAGTTTGAAAAGATTTTAGCATAATAATGTATGGAATTGAAGGAAGGGGAGTTGTGCTATATATGATATATTCTCATTATTCTATCCATTTAAAGATATTAAATAACATATTATTCCATAGTTAATAATACTACCACCACAAAAAAGATTTGTAGAGATTGTTTGAATTGGATGCTCCGAAGTAATGGTGATAATTTGGCCCTCGGGCCCTCAACCCAGCCTTCAAAAATTGGCCCTCACAGATTTGAGGGGTGGGTTGGGCCCCTCCATGCTTATAAGGTTATAAGGCTTAGGGCTTAAAAAAGTAGGCGACCCTTTAAGCCCTCACTTGGCCCTGATACGTTTTTTTTTTGTTATTTTTTATTATATTTATGTATTATACTCTAATTATCTAAATTGTATATATAAAAAATTGTTATATTAGTTTTCAATAAGGGTTAGAT
Organism: Coptis chinensis; assembly: GCF_015680905.1. Lineage (NCBI taxonomy): Eukaryota > Viridiplantae > Streptophyta > Magnoliopsida > Ranunculales > Ranunculaceae > Coptis > Coptis chinensis. The sequence continues at coordinate 4,124,890 of NC_141462.1, forward strand.
TAGAACATAATATATGTTTTTTTTGTAATTGATTTAATGATAGGTATATAAATCATACATAAAAACAAATTCAACCTAACAACATAATTAAGTATAAAAAATATAAATGTTTTAAGAATATCATCTATTCCACTATATCTATTTTTTTCCCCCCTAAAGGCAAAAGAATTAATTTTGTATACTTAGTTAAAATTGATATATATAATCAAAGTATGATAAAAATAAATAAAAAATCACAAAAAAAAAATAAAAATAAAAATAAACTAGTAAATTATGATTAGATCGGGCCAACCCGGTGGCCCTCAAAAATGAGAATTGAAGGGCGGGTTAAATGCTTGAGTTTTCATGCTTGACCCTATTCAACCCGACACTCAATACAAAATAGGGGCGAATTGACCCGGCTTCAATCATAAGAGCTTTTATGGTTTGAGGGTCTGGCTATACCCGCATCCAAAAAGTAAAAATCGACCCATCTAATTACCAACCGTTTCATTATCCACAAGCAAAATTTCCAACGGTATTCATTTGGCGCCAATGGCGAATTTTCTAACTACCATTAACTGTCAACAAATTCCTTCTCTTATATTTTCACCCAACACCAAAACCAGATTTCAAACCAGAACTAGAGCTATAACCTCATTTCCGCAATCTTCTTCTTCCTTTCTCTCAAATAGGTATTCATGGAATGATAAAGAGAAGAAGAATAGAGGGTTTGTGGTAGTGACACGTGCAGGTCCACCAAGTAATACTAGCCTCATATTTGCTTTTGTTTTCCCACTTACTCTTTTACTTGCTACTATCTTTACTTCTATTAGGATTGCTGATAAGCTTGATGAAGATTACCTTGAAGAGGTAATTATTAATAAACTGCTAGTTCTTGCAAAAAAAATTTTTTTCTATCTTTATCTGTCTTTTGATTTGATACCCATTGTGTGTTTTGAGTGTTTTGATTGATTTGAGTGAAAAAATTGGGATACACTGTTATAGTTTTCAACTGTCTGATGAAATGCCACACTCAATAGTAAATAACGGCTACCACGAGAATATCCTCATAGGGATGAGGGTTCCGAGACCGTTGGATGGATGTGTGATCTAACGGTCCGAAAATAAAAAACAAAAAGGTTGTTTTTTATTTTTGGACCGGTGGATAACACATCCAACAGTCTCAGGGATATCCTCGGGGTAGACGAACTCTGAATGTTAAGGTTAAAGGGAAAACTGACCATGTTTTGCTATCATTTGGTAATGGAACAGCTTGCGATAAATCAAGCAATAATGGAAGGGGAAGAAGAAGAAGATGGAGATAGTTCTACTACATTGACAGATGAGAAACCTGCAGTTCCCACATGGGCACAGGGGAAGCCTAAAAATGTCCCACGAATACGAAACCGTCCCAAGCGTGAAGCTGAAGTTTAAGCTTAACAGTATAATTTGATTTCTGTTCTGTTGTATATTAGTTACAATTATTTCATGTAAGGATATGGATATATATCATATAATCAAAATATCAAACTGTACTACAAAGGTTCACGAGAATAAATCTTGCAAGAAAATGTCAGAAATTGCTGTGAAATACTCAAATATCAATTAATGTTACATTGTAAACTAAAAGAATACATAAACTACCACAAGTTTAGCAAGCATAAAATACATCTAACAAGAACAGATAAACTCGAACAAAGAAGAAATGCCAGTGAACCCTGCTTCGTGGAGCAAGGAAAACAACCTTGTACACTTAATTGCCAATATGTCCTCACAGAGCCAGTAAAGAATTGGGTCAGATGAATATTCTACAAATGCCGCCAATAAGTAAACCAGTTATGTGCTTGAGATGTTAACAAATAAGAAGAAAATCCCAGCCCATGCAGTTTCAGTAAAACAACCTACCTAGATAGCCAAGAAGCAACCACATTTATGGTGAGACATCCAACTCTTTGTAAACACATCAAGTGAACTGAGCATTTTCAAACATCCCAAACCTCAAGCTAGAGCTTCCGAGAATGAAATATCACATACTCTTCACTCTGAAAAGAGGAATATCACATTCCGGACCTAGTTATCTACCATTCCAAATCGTTGAAAGTCAATGTATAAATTATGTTGTACCATAACTTGAGATGTAATTTGGCCAGTCACAAACCAAGGATGATTGCTTTCACCATCTTGAGGATAATTTATGATTATATCTTATCAAATAACTGGCTTCTTAAGACCGTTACCACCTTATCTCGAATTTCACAATTTTCTGCAAGATACTTTTCAGCTTTATTCTTATTTTCAAGAATCTGTCCTTCGATGCAGTAGCCACTATCTCTCTTCATGATGACACCTTGCTTACAGGCCATCTCCAACACCTCTGCTTCATAAGGAATGCCCTTTCCATATATTATGTCCAAATCAGCCATCTTCATTGCAGGTGCCAGTTTATTTTTGACAACTTCTACACAAACAGAAAGACCAGCAATCTAGGGAAAACAGAAAAAAGAAAATTGAAAATCAGGACCTTCAGTAAAGTAAAGAAGTTTGTTACTAAGCATATGTGAAGCTGATCTTCCAAATTCGTTCCAAAAGTATAAAAAGAAACCTTGAACATCTAAGGATCTGTGTATTTATAACCCTAAAAACCATCAAAAGATCTACCTCATCTTCTTCCCTGATCAATCCTTTTCTGAAGATTTTCATCCTAACTGCTGAGTAGAACTCCAAGGCATTTCCACCACAAGTTACGGTTGCATACCCCAAACCTTCACACGGTCTTGATCTAACCTGAATAGAGTAAGTTCATGTCATATGGAAGCTATCAATTATAAGCACAAACACTTCTAATTGAAAGAGGAAACTAAATAGGAAGTGCTGAACAAAGCATGCCAAACAAACTACAGGTTTACCTGGTTTAAAAATACAAGAAGAGTTCCGGAATGGCACAATGAAGATGAAATTTTCCTAACGGCTTGGGTCATTAATCGAGATTGTATTCCTCGGCAGGGACCATCTATACCGACATCAAGTTCATATTGAGAAGTAAGAGCTGCTACCTGTCAAGTTATCACCACAAATGGATCCAACAAAGCGATAAGAATTAGACAATATGGGGACAACAAAGTTTCAACTTGCCAGATATATGCACAATTACTGCTCTTATTATCCCATGTAATGAAAAATTGAAAACATTATCCATAAAACAACTACAAAGTAGAAAACGTGTCCAAAGGTTCCGTTTGTAAAATTTGTGAAATAATGTTGATTTCTCTGTAGGCAGGGACGAATTATAGTAATTATAGAAAACTCTTCTTGTATTCCCCCCCCCCCTTGAAAACAGAACCTTTGAAGGAATTTTCATGAAATGCTGAACTAAAAACATGTGAAGATAGCAAGATAAGAATTCAGGACAAGAAAGTATAGGTCAGTGAAAAACCCATAAATGACTGCACAACTGCACAAGCATGAATAGGAACTGTATATAAACAGATACAAGGTATCTAGACTTCAAAGCAATTACAAAAACCAAATAGATGAATTTACAACAGCAATCATTAATTTGTAACTCAACCTAACAGTATAATCACATACATATCTATGAAACATTACAATGATGATCGCACACTTATCATGGCTAAAATCACAATTCGAAGTTCTGCCTTATTTAGCTTCACATACTCCAGGGTCTGGATATCGACTTTGAGGTAACAACCACCAATAATTTTATGCCCCCCACCCACACACACACACACACAAATATTCTAGCAAGTTCAAACAAGAAGGAAAAGGTGACTAACCAAAAGGACGTCCTTAAACTGGCACAATATAAAGCACAATGGCTACTAATATTTTTGTTAAACAATTCAGTGGGCAATTCCTCCCTCTTCAAAGACATGCTCTCAAACAATTAGCAGTCAATAATTTTTTTATACAACTCACCTAAGTCCAAATTTCAAGAATGTAAGTAAACCTAGAAAGCTAGAACACTCCAAGCATTTCCTAGTCATTACTAGTACACAAAGAATCCACAAACGATTTTGTAGAAATCTTTTGCCACTACATACCACACAACTTAACATATGTTCTGATCTGTAAGTGAATTAAATTACGGAGTACTGGAAACCTAAGCTGGATACATTCAATAAAATCCAATAATAGATGAGAGAATCAAATCCCTAATTGTCCAAAAGGTATTGATGCACCACCAAAAAGTCCAAAAATAAAACATAAAATGTTGCAACAAAAGAAAAGCACTTACACTATCAACAACAATAACTTCTACAGACCCACTTTTAGCCAGTGTGTTGGTTATGCTTAACAAATTTTCAGCAGAATTTGGGCGAGCAATGAGAAGCCTGTCTGTGTTTACTCCCATTGACTCTGCAAGTGATGGATCCAGTGCATTTTCTACATCGATAAACGCACAATAACCTGCAAAATAAAGTACAGTGCTTGAGGAGAATGATGGTAAGTTTTACAGCAGAAGAAAAAAAGAACAAAATTACAAACTGTGCGAGAGAAATAATAGCAAAACAGGTTTGGTCTTTTATTGCACTGGGCTATAGGACCATGCCTACTTAAACTTCACCAAATACTAGGTCCAAACCCAGCCACTTACACCCTTACTTGTATCCCATATTGGTTTGATAGAGGAATTATACTTTGCTATTTGACTCTGTAGATATTCGAGTTTGGCAGCTGGCTTTTGATCCAGGCCATAGGCTTGGTCCTTAGATGCACACGTTGCAGTACCAGAGGACTGTACAAAACACTAATATAGACGCCTCAGTACCACGTTTCAAAAAAAAAAGACACTGCTGAATCCTATTCTTAAGTACTATTGCTTTTCATGCGAATCAAGAAACCAAATTCTACTAAGAAACAATACTTAATAAAAACGGCACAGATTAAAAAAAAAAACACAGAAATCTTAAATTTATCCTGATATGGCCTTAAGATTTGGTTTTTGAACATGGCCAACATTGGGACCTTCGTACACTGCACTCGCATGTATGCAACACATCAAAATCAGAACAAGAATTTATTTGTCTCCACAGTTTTTACAGAAATCAAGTCAGTGCAGTAAAATCAGTATCCATGATAATTTAGGACGTAAGTTAAGAACAACTGAAACCTCCATGCTTTTGAGCTTCCTTGATAATATGTAGGCCAAGAGTCGTCTTTCCTGATGACTCCGGACCATAAATTTCAACAATTCTTCCCTGCAAAACAAATATTTTCACGAAGTCAGTAGGATACTCCTTTATTAGCATAAGCTTAAATGCTTGAAAGCATGGTTCTTAACTCTTTAACAAGGGTAATACCCATGATACAATAACGGTCTTAAGTGAACTAGTTGTTTTCGCTTGGGATGGTTCACAAGTTAGTGGTACTATAGTGACTAATAACTTCTGAGGCTATATTGTATATGTTTTGTAAGTTACCTTTGGCAATCCTCCAAGCCCCAGAGCGACATCAAGCTTCAAGGAGCCTGTAGATACAATTGGAGCATAACGCAAGCCAAAAAAACGTCGCAGGGAAAGCATGGAATCTCTTCCAAATTCACCAGCAACCTGAGATATAGCTAAACGAAGTGCAGTGTCTTTTTCCAGTGCCTTCTCATTGTCATGAAGTTTATCACCTTCATATTCTGATATGATTTCAGCTGAAAACAAACAATTCAAAATTCCAAAGACAATAATCTAAATGCCAGAAAAAAAAATGAAAAACAAACATTCATCAATGATTGTTACCTGCAGAAGAGAGTGAACGGGTATAAATCCTGTTGGAATTGATCATGTGGAGGGAACGGAAAAAAGAGGAGTACAAACACCTTGTGAGACCATTCGACATGGAGACGGGTTTTTTAGGTTTTTTTCCACCTTTTTTGTACGTGCCGCGGTATTGGCACCCACTTTAAAAAAAAACTAAAACAATAATGGTTATTTTATATATATGTCTTTTTATACCCAAATAGCACGCCAGTCAGTTGGCGTGAGATCGCACAATTTACGGTATCGGGTTGCCGCGAGATCTCATATCCCACATCAGGGAAATTGCCGCAGAACATTTTTTTTTTTTTTTTTATTTCAAATTTTGTGTATTAAACATACACGACATATGGATATCTTATTTTATTATTTAAAATTTCTTTATACACTCCAAGAACAATATCAAAACTATAACAAAAAAAATGTACAATCGAGGCATAATTTTACTATCTCACAGCAAATATATTTTATATGCTATAAGAAAAATTTGTGATCAAATTAATGAAGAATAATTTTTGATAATTAATACAAACAAATACTCCATTTTAGTAAACACAACCATCTTGCGGCAACTATTTTTTTTTACTGTGACTATTAAAAAAAATTTAAAAGAAAAAATGACCCACGACAACCACTTCCCGTGGGATATAGAATATCGCGGCAACCCGATATCGTGGATTATGCGATCTTGCGGCAGTTTCTTGCTGTGAATATTTTTTATGTGATTAATGGAGGGGGTGCCAATTCCAAACAGCGGGGTGTCAACCCTTTTATACCCTCTAATTTTACGATATTTATCCAATTTCAATATATCGGTAAATTACTACACTTTGTCGAAATATATTTCGGATCTGAAAAATGTGGTGATGTAATCCAAGTTGCTATTTTATTTTGACAGCTCAGTACGTATCTCGATGTACATTGAACGACAACTGGACTACTACAAAACACTTTGCGTGCTCTTTTCTTCTTAATAATATATAAATCTCAAAACTCTCTTTCTCTCTTTCTCTCTAAACTGTATATATGATATAAATGATCACTAGTTCCTCAGTTAATCACGCATTACAAAGGTATATATAGGTATATATATTTATATATATACACTAACTTTTTTTTTTTTTTTTTTGAATAATATATGAATGGCTTTCTTTCTTGAATAATATATAGAACCATTATATGTTTATTTTATTTTAAATGAAATTCAAGTGCTTATTGAAAGAGTAGTTGTCTAGTTAACACTTATCTGCATAGGTTCATATATATATATTTTTTGGTTATGTTTAGATTATGAACTGTTTTAAGAGGCAATATGTTTGTTCTGAAAACAATGGTTGATAGAATCTCTCCACCAGGTATTTCTGTTAGCATATGGCTAGTTGTGATGGAGATACATATTTTGATTGGATAGACAGAGTGAAATCTCAAGGAGCTGTTCCTCTTTTGGATCCAGAAAACTGCCCAAATGGTTGGGCTTCACCATCTGGAGAGAAATTCATGGTTAGAGGTCCCGAATATTTTTCTACCAAGGTTAAGATTCCCGGAGGTGAGTACCTTCTGAAGCCCCTTGGGTTTGATTGGGTCAAAAGTACTACCAAGCTTGTGGAGGTCTTAAACAATCCAAACAGTCGTGTACGGAAAGCACTGGATGATGAGTTTTCAACGGATGTTAAGCCTTTAGTTTGGGCCTTCAATCTGCAACTCCCCAGCAAGGAAAACTTTAGTGCTGTGGCATATTTCACAACTATGGAGCCTATAGAAGAGGGATCTTTGATGGACAGGTTCGTGAAAGGGGATGATGTATTTCGGAATTCTAGGCTTAAGTTGATAGCAAACATCGTCAAGGGTCCCTGGATTGTTAAAAAGGCAGTTGGTGAGCAAGCAATATGCATACTGGGACGAGCTGTTTCTTGCAAGTACTTTGTAAGAGAAAATTGCATTGAAGTTGATGTCGACATTGGAGCTTCTATGGTTGCTAGTGCTATTGTTCATCTGGCTTTTGGTTACATAACGACTTTGACAGTTGATCTGGCATTTCTCATTGAGAGCCAAACCGAATCAGAACTCCCTGAGAGAATTCTAGGAGCTGTAAGATTCTCAGAGTTGAACCCAGCTTCAGCTATGGCAGTTGAGCCACCATGCGTAGAGAGCACAGATAGTCTGCAGTCCTCGCTGCCTACACGATGGTGGAAATCGATTGGGCAGGGTTTCTCCCATCTTATACACCCTGGTGCGCAGGATGCTGCCTCCATCTCCGTCTCAGAACATGTAAATGGGACCAGTAATGACGGAGTCATTGATAATGACATCAAGAAATGGTAAGTGTTATAATCTTGGTGAAGTATATTGTAAATCTGATCTTTTGGAATATTAATTCAGGAGACTTGTTTTTGGCCGAGAGTTTTATGACCTCCTAAATGCCATAGGAAAATGAATGCATTCTTGTGCTGTGGCGTGTAAAATATAGAGCATTCTGCTGATGTACCCTTTTTAGCGAAAGATTGTAGCTTTTAAAATGTTAGAAGAGGAATGATAGGATTTCTATATATCTATGAGCTTCCGCGAAGTCACTTTAATATCATAATATGTGGTTGCCAAATTGTGTACATTTCAAAGATAAATTCTTTTTGTAGATCACCCTGTCCCATTATCATCCAACTGCTTTGTGGTAAAATTATTAAAGGAGGGACTTAGAAGTTCATTGCTTCTTATAGTTGGTGTTAAATTCTATGTTAGTGGTGATGCTAGGAGAGTTGTGACATTGATATATTAGAGAAACCAAGAAAAAGAACAATGGAGAAGACTAGAGATTGATTAGGGTTAAAGAGTTCTTGGCTCTGAGAGTGTTTTGTTCTCTTCCCAGAGTTACATACTTATACTAATCTCAAACATGATAATAGAAACTACTAGATATGGATGTCCACACTTATAGAAATGTGGGACTTTCCATATTGGACATATTCTAACACTCCCCCCCAAAGCTGTAATTACGCAAACTATGTAAATTACAGTTTGGATTACAAAAAACAAAAGATAAGAATACTGCTCTCCCTTTCGCATAGAACTGTCTTTAGTTGAAGAACTCGAACAACTGTTGAGGCGCTCGAGGTGAAACCGGTGTAGGCAAATGACCTAACCTGAATCTTCGAAGGTGTACCACGGTCCAAAACGAAATCATAACACCGGTTTAGTGGGCGCTATTTGTTTGGCTACTACTCACTCCATTCACCGTTATGGTCATTATAATAGAAATTGAAAACAATAACACCGATTTGATGTGCGCCTTCATGGTCGCTACTATCAATATCACGGCACGTCAACAAAATACTATTATGGGTGCTCATGAATACCTTGAATCTTGAATCAATAATCTTAGGGTTTAGGGCTCGTTACTTGAAACATACTTGCAGTTTAGGCTTGACTGCTACCTGGATACTGAAGAGTGCAATTTAGGCATGACTGCTACTTGAAACATACGTGCAGTTAAGGCTTGACTGCTACCGAGACATTATCGTGCGCTTTAAGCCCGATCGCTACTACACGAAATATACTTGCGGTTTAGGCCCCGATCACTACCGAATCTTGCTTGATCAAGCACGAATACTAAAACTGCGCGTTTTAGGCTTGACTACTACCTAAATACTGAAGACTGAATAGTGGGTATGCCTTGTCACGTAGAGTTCGTCAAGGCATGCTGGAATATGGAGACATGAGTACTCTTTCTCATATGTCTCCATATTCTCCTTCCCTCATATACTACTAAATGTTTTTATATCTCCCTATTCCCCCTCTCAAGTAATATACAAGGCTGAGTAGGAACATACAAAGACTTGTCTATTCCGACTTGAACTTGAAACAGAGAAAAACCAAATACCAACTTATACAACCAACCAATGCCTACTTCAAAAGACAATACTTCATACTCCAATACACAAAAAATTCTAACAGAACATGCATCAAACAATACTCACTATAGAGGGTGGAGGGTGGGTCGCGCCTTTTTATGATTACGAACTTCTAGAATAGTGGAAGATGGAAATAATAATTCCTCGTGAGATAGAGGTCATGTGCTCCTATAATACTTCAAACAAACAACTTGATCATGTTCTAGAAACTAAGACAGAAGACAACATCAATATCAACTGCGCGGAAGCTAGAAACCCAAACATTCATAACGGTATACAAACTAATATGACCCCTCAAATCCTGGACGAGAGTGTAAACTACCTTCCAAAGGTTTGATACTTCAAAAATCTCGAAACCTGATGAGTGGTGGCTGAAGCGCCGCTGCGCACTTGGCAAGACATATTGAGCGTCGTGCTACGCTCTTAGTAATAATTGTTGGTTCACGAAAACTTTTTTTTTTACTACGTATGGCGGCGCGCGCCAGGCAAGGCTTCAGATTTGAGCGCAGCGCCTCTTCTCTGGATGAAAAATGAACTATACTGAAAACATCATTTGGCGTGTGCGCCGAGCAGAAGGCTTAGATTGAGTGCGTGCACGCCTCGTCTAATACTAACTTCAGAGACTCCGGGATACAGAGAGGTTGTGCCTCTCTTATCAATACCAAGACAGAGAGATTGCAGAAGACGTAGACTGCGGAAGCGAACAATACTAAGAAACCAATACTGAGAAACTTCGGATCTTTCTCCTAGCATTCTTCAAACAAACTTTAAACACCAGCGGAATCTTGAAAATTTATTTCGAACCATAGAGAATAATGAGACGAGGAATTCATAATACTTAAACATGACGATGAACAGTGCCGATGAATAGTGCCGGTGAACAGTAATGGTAAACAGTACTGATGAATAGTGCCGATGAAGAGTAAATCTTTCCAGAGAAAGATTGAAATTTGAATTGAGATATAAGAACTTCTTCTTGTGAGAAATCTTGAAACTTGACTTGAATACTATACTGAAAAACTTAAAAAGACTTGATTTTTTTCTTGATGAGAGATTTCTCTCATAATATACCACTAAATTTTGATTTGAACCTGATACTCCGATACCATGTTAAATTCTATGTTAGTGGTAATGCTAGGAGAGTTATGATATTGATATATTAGCGAAACGAAGAAGAAGAACAATGGAAAAGACTAGAGATTGATTAAGGTTAGAGAGTTCTTAGGTCTGAAAGTGTTTTGTTCTCTTCCCAGAGTTACATACTTATACTAACTTCAAACATGATAATAGAAACTACTAGATATGGATGTCCACACTTATAGAAACGTAGGACTTTCCATATTGGACATATTCTAATACTGACATATTCTAACAGTTGGCAATAATTCGTATAATTGGTGTCTATTTTGTTGGAATATTCCCCCCTCCCCAGAAAGAAAAAATAAACAACAATTGTATGAAGTTAATGAATGCTTTGTATATAGATAAAAATAGTTTTGTTGAATGAATGATTGGATCTTATGTCGTGCTTTCAATATCTGCAGATCAGCCTGGTGGCACTTGCACAAGTTCTCTCTTGTCTATTGATTGGTGTAGGCGTGTGTTTTATGGTCTTGAAGTGGTAAACAGGTTCTTAGCCACATCACTTTCCAGTCCCTCCTATTTTTAAAGATATGATAATCTTCATGGTATTGTCCTCTATCAGAAGGCCCATGTCTTCACTGTGCTGTATAGTAATTTGAGTTGTCACTCTTAATGAATTCATTGGTCTGTTCTGTTTGTTGATATTGAAGTGCCTATTTATTTTTAGTTTTTTAAACTCTTATTTGTTCCATTTTTTTAAAATGTCCTTCCTCAATTTAAGCTGAGCACCTAAATATGCTCGTGTACTTGTTACAGTTCAGTACTTTGTTGAAATTTTAAAGTTATACTTGTGCTTAATTTTGTTGCTACATCTAGGAACTATGTGTTGGTTGGGTCTTTAAAGGGGTGTGTTGATTGGGTTCATGTCATGAATTCGTACGTAAAGGCGGTTGTTACTCATAAATTTAAGCTGAATGATGGCAATCTTGCCTGCTTAGAACGATGGTTAGGTCCATAAAGTTAGTATAGAAATTTAATGAAAGTATGTGAGGATTGTGAGCACATGAAACGAAAATATCATTCATTACTATGACCAGAATAAACATATCTCGTCCAGGATTACATTGACAGACAACAGTTTTGCGAAAGTAGTTGCTGGAAAACAAGATAAACGGGAACGAGATTTGGCTGATTACTAGATATGTAGGTCTGCTTCAACTTACACTAAGAAACTAATTCCTTGGTTTGCTATTATTAAGATATCTGATAGTGTTCCAGCATGTGGAGTGTTGGAGCATCCAATAGGAAGAGGATCATAATAAAAGGAAGTGAGAAGAGCCATCCTGGAATGTGGTATTGGACTTCAGAGGCTGAATGCTGCCCAGGAGGTGGGGATATGGGAAACGATGGAGTATCTGGAATATCTGGAGTATCTGGAATATCTGGAGTTGGGTTTCGTGGAGTTGGAGGAGACCGAGAAGGAGCTGGAGAATGTGGAGGGGTTGTGCTAGGCCTTCTGTTACCGCCAGTACTTCTGCTGGAATTAGCAAGGATGGCCACTTGGACCTTGAGGCCTGATTCGCAGTGGCCACCTGTCCCACATATGAAGTATCTTGTTCCAGGTTTGTCCAGTGGTATAACTGTGTCCCCGTTGTTGAATGTTCTGATTGGTTTACTTGTCTGACATTTGGTATATGAATCCTCGTCCACTTCAAGCACATCATGGACTGGCCCATAGACAAACTCTGTCGGATTCAATATTACAAGATTGTTTAAGTAATTGTTAGAGAAAGAAAAACGTGGTAGAAAAAAAGGAGATTGTTCTGCCATTAGCTGTGAAGGCATACATTGTATATTATTCGTTTTGATTTATGTAGTAAATGTCAATTTGAAAGGAAAGGTGTAAAATCATCAAATGGCAACTTACGCACCCAAGTTATCCCCTGTGTAAAATGTTGTGGTTTTGGTCCAATTCTGCAAGTTTGACACGACATCCCAACCTGTAGCTCCTCCAACAGTATGGTTAGTTGTGGACGCAGAGTAAAACAAGATCGTTGAGAAAAAGATGATGATGATCGCCTTCATAGCTACACTGTTAGCCATCCTGCTCTGGATTGCTATAGATATAGCACCTGAAAGGAATTAAGAGAGTAAAGATGATAAATGTCCAGTGAACTAAAGAACATACATAACATATATCAGTATGTTTCTCCATGCCTTCAAGACTTTTCACAAATTAATTTCCTATTCGAAAGATTAAGTATTAATATTTGAGAGCTGAAGTCGTAAAACACCTTGCTTTAGATGATTGAGTTATTACTATAAACAGGAGATGAGTAGAAGAGGCATCTTAGCAGACAAGCAGCGAGATGCGGTTTTTGAAATATTTTCAACGTGTCTTTGGAGGGAAACATCTCCACCTCGCTGCTTATCTCTAAAGGGCTAGCTTCTTCACATTCATCCCCAAATGTCCCTGGTTTATTTTTCCCTAGGTCATGGGGTAGTCTTTTCACAGGTTTGTTTTGCAATTTTCAGTAAGTCTGGCTAGACTTTAACCCTGGTGGGAATGAAAAGTATACCATAGATATCAAGAAAATTGTAGTTAGGAACAACATTTGTTTTTTTATATATCGACAAAACATAAGAAGAATAATAACATATGTTTTAGTATACAAATTCTCTCTTCTAAGCTCAATTGAAAGTTTGATGCAAGTTAAACTATAAAAAGGTAGAACTATACGACCAGGGATTATATTTCGTCTAGGAGTGAACATGTTAGATGTTATAGAAGAGTATAGATCAAGAAATGTAGAATATAGAAGAGAACAAAAAAGATTAAATAAAGCATGCAAAAGAAGGAAAAAAACTTATAGTTCCGTCTAACCTTTGAAAGGTGCTCGATCATTCATCTATAGGAAGATGGAATTTATAGAGGTATTAGAAAGCCAGATGGAAATTCATCTAGGTAGAAATTAACTAGCGTATTTTACTTTAATGGACGCATGAATTATAAAAGTTAGATTGTCTTATTTGGATAGAGTATGTCATTCTTCAACTGAAAAATGGAGTTTTTCGGAATGTTCAAACTTTAAAGTGGCTGAGAGATACACACTAGTGTGAAAATAAACTGAAGGTTCTTGAAAGAGAATATAGTCAAAGTTAGCTGAGAAAGTACTTGAAAGTACTTGGCATTTGCATATTGTGACTTCGTGAGTAACAAACTTAGGGTGAAATGGTAATTTAATGAGTTATAGTAGTCATGTATTTCATGCATTTGATACGAATATATTTGTTGCAGTAAAGCGGGTGCAGGATGCAAAATGTTTACAAGTTCCCTTGACAAGCATTGATGAATTGAAGTTTGATTGTATTTGAACGCTGATTAGGTTGGTTTAAATAGTTCACCAAAAAAAAGGTTGGTTTAAATAGTCTAGCTAGTAGATATTTCCTTTTCATAATTCTTGTTCTTATTCCAGTTATGAACGTAACCTACACCCAAAAAAAGTTATGAACTGTGATATTAGAGAGGATACTTCAAGTGTACGTGAGTTGGTTGGTTTAACTTTATAGTACTAGGCATGTTTTATGTTACCAATTAATCTGTTATACTAAACTCAAAATTCTCGTAAGTGATGCGAGTGATGTGATTGTTGCGTAATCCCTCACCATATGAGAAGAAGAGAGTTTTGGTTTTTTTAGATAAACTGAGATTAATTGAAATTTTGTGGCTCACCAAAATTTCAGCATACTATATAAAAAAAGTTAGAGGATCTTTAGGAGAGACACATATTGATGAAAACACCAAAACAAATACTAAATCGGTGAAAATTTGATGTTTGCTTTGGTGTTGTATCAAATCTCTCTCGCGGCTTTGGATAAACCGCGCGGTTTTGCAAAATACTCCGTGGGCTTTGGTGTTAGTTTGGGCCTCTGTCTCGTAGTGTTTCGAACACTAAATTTTGATGTGTCGCAGTTTACCGAAAACTGCGTGGGCTTGAGATTGGTCTCTTGCGCGGTTTTGTGAAAGCCGTGCGTGGTTTGGTATCAAATATTTGATGTTTCTTCTGAAGTTGCTTGGTGCTGGTTTGGTTTGGTATTTGGTTTGGTTCAAATATTTGGTATTTTTTTGGTATCTCTCCTAAAGATGCTCTTAGGGTTTCTTACAAATAACAACAAGAGAAAAAGAAAACCAATTTTGAGAGGCAACAAAAATTAAGAGAAAACTCTTGCAAAGAGATAAAACTTGTAAATAGAGAGATTAGTGAAGAGAGATCTAGTAAGTGTGGAGATACTTGGGAGGAGTGATTGTAATCTTATTTTTCACTCTTATAAAAAGATTTGCTCTTGTGGAAGTAGTCATCATTGGCCGAATCACGATATATCTTGTGTCTCATTGTGTTATGTTTTTACTTTACATTGTTATTGCTTGTTTATGATAGTTAATTGACTTAATTTCATAGCTTAGGTTTGAGGTTGTTGGTTGTAATGAAAACTTAAATTTTGATTGAGGTTTAGAGTGTCCATATACAAACTATTTTAGAGGGGATCGATTGGTATCGTTTTCCCCAACAAGTGGACATCAGAGCCGTAGCTAGATCAATCACAAAGGTTGTTGTTCCAAGCTTTGCTCGAAAGGTGTTTGATTAAATTCCTAAGAGGAGGTTTGAGTTGAAATAGTTTGTTGAAGATGGATCATTTTATAAACATTCGTATGACTAGTTTAAATAGAAGTAACTACACAATTTCAAAAGTCAACGTGGAAGACTTGTTTTATTGCAAAGACTTGGTACAACCCATTGAGAATGAAATAGTATAATCGGATGCAGTATCCGTGGCCAATTGGAGCAAGCTTGATAGAAAAGTTATTGGGCACATTTGATAGTGGATTGATGATAGTGTATTCCACCATACATGTATCCCAAAAGATTATCGCTTTTAGCTTGTGGAAGAAATTGAAAGACCACTATGAGAGAAAGTCTGCGGGAAACAAAGTGTTACTCATTAAGAAGTTTGCTAACTCAAAGTATAAAGACTGTTTTTCAATGTCTGAGCATCTTAATGAAGTACATAATACCATCAATCAGTTGCATTTGATGAAGATTGATATGAGTAACGAGTTGAAACTTTGTTATTATTGAACTCTTTACTCGATAGTTTGGAGACTTTGGGAGTTTCTTTTGGCGGAGTCGCTAAGGATGGAATTGTTTCAATGGAAATGGTTAGCGGTGCATTATTGAATGAGGAGACAAGAAGGGGTTCACGGAGTAGCTCCTCTCACTTAGAGATCTTTGCCATAGAAAAACGGGGGGAGGTAAGAGTAGAAAACCACCTCATTCTAGAGGTGATGATAGAAGCAAATCTAGGGGTGAATCTAGAACTCCTGAGAAAGAGAGACAATGTTACTACTGTGCCACCAAGGGTCACTTCAAGTATGAGTGTAGATCACTAAAGAGAGATGAGAAGAATAACTATGTACACAAAGACATGGTAAAGATGAATGGAATTGAAGCACAAGTTGAGATACTACCACAGTAGTTTAAGATGATGATCTATTGGGAATTGTGTCATATTGTGGTGAGTATTATGTTAGTACCTCATTGTCAGGATACAAAGTGGGTGGTAGATACTAGAGTGTCCTATCACGTCACACTCGCATATGAGTTTATTTACTACCTACAATTGTGGTGATTTTGGTGAGGTGAAGATGTGTAACAGTGGAGTCTCAAGGATTACAAGGATTGGTGATGTTCATGTGGAAACTAGTGCCGGTTACACCTTGACACTAAAGGATGTAAGACATGTCCCTGATCTTCGACTAAGCCTAATTTTTGTTAGGAAGTTAGATGATGGTTTCCAGAGCTCGTTTGGTAATGAGGTATGGAAACTAAGCAAATGTTTCTTTGTGGTAGCCAAAAGGAAGAAATGTTGTTACAAGACACAAGTTAGTTTGTGTAAAACAGAGTTAAATGCGGCATAAGAAGAAGCTTCCACCGAACTATGACATAAAAGATTGTGTCATATGGGACAGAAATGCATGGAAGTTCTTGCCAATTAGCAAAATGTGTTGTCAAATATCAAAGGTACATATTTAAATAAATGTATTCATTATTTGGTTGGAAAACAACATATAATATCTTTAATTTCCAAAAATCCCCCTCTCACCGCAAAGAAAATGTTCTTGAGTTAGTACACTATAATTTATGTGGTCCCATGAAAATAAAGTCCCACGGAAGAGCTTTATACTTCTTGACTTTCATTGATGATGTTTCAAGAAAGGTATGGGCATATGGTTTGAAGACCAAGGATGAGGTTCTCAGTGTGTTCAAGACTTTTCATGGTATGGTGGAAAGAGAGACTGAAAAGCTTTTGAAGTGTATCCGTTTAGATAATGGGGAAGAGTGCATTGGGCCGTTTGAAGAGTTTTGCATTCATCATGAGCAGACAGTGCCCAAGACACTGCAACACAATGGTATAGCCGAGAGGATGAATCATCCCACTGTAGAGAGGATGAGATGCATGTTGTCCCACTCCAAGTATGTTACCAAAGAGTTACTAGGTAGAAGGAATGCGCACAACCGTATATGTGATCAAGCTATCACATTCGAAACCTCTAAATAGTGATTATCCAGAGAGAGTATAGTCAGGCAGAGATATGTTGGTTATGGATACTTGATGGTATTTGGGTGTATAACATTTGTTCATATTCCGAATGATGAGATGTCTAAGCTTGATGACAAAACCAAATAATTTATTTTTCTTGGTTATGGGGATGAGAAGTTTGGTTACAAACTTTATGATTCGATTAACAAGAAGGTAATTCGAAGTCGAGATGTTATGTTCTTGGAAAACCAAACAATAGATAACTTTGAGAATGGTGAGAAGTTAGAAGCTTTTGTTGATGACCTTGTTGATTTAGAACCGGAAGTTTCGGTAGTGGAACAACCGGCAGAAGACATTGAGAATGCAGATAACCATGGGTTTGAGGCTAATGATGATGATCCTATTGTTTATAATGAGATTGAATCTATTGAGATAGAAGATGCAGATAATGTGCATGAACCACCACCTGAGGGCAAGAATAAGTATATCCTCATGAGCAATAAGAAGATGAGGCGAGGAGATTTAAGAGAGAAAGACAAACTTCAACTGGGTACCCTCCACATACGTATGTATTACTATCCGATGATGGAGAACTTATGTACTATCAAAAGGCTCTTGAAGGTATAGACAGTGAGAAATAGTTGAAGGCCATGCAAGATGAGATGAGTTCTTTGTATAAGAATCATACTTATAACTTGGTTGAGAAACCAAATGAAGAAAAGTTCTCAAGAACAAGTGGGTTTTCAAAGTCAAGCATGAAAATAGTAATCCAGATCCAAGGCACAAAGTTTGCCTTGTTATGAAGGGATTTAGTCAGAGGAAAGGCATTGACTTTGATGAATTTTTTTTTTCTCCAGTGGTTAAGATGATCGACTTCTATCAGTGTGGTATTAGGTTTGGCTGCAAGTATGAACCTAGAGGTTGAACAAATAGATGTCAAGACAACTTTTCTTCATGGTGATCTTGATGAAGATGTCTACATGGACCAGCGAGAGGGTTTTGAAGTAAAAGACAAGGAGCACATGGTATGTGACAAGATGATAAAAGTAGATGTGAAAACAGTAGTTTTAACATGCTAAAATCATTCTATCAATCAGTATTTATACTTTCTAAACATGTGTTGAAGAGGAGAGTAGTTGTATTCGAACCACTCTTGCTTGTACGTATTTAACACGAATTTAGACTAGCTAACTATTGCACTAATGAGAGAGTAATAATGATATGAAAACAGTTTATTAAAGATATGAAAAAGTATTAAATATGAGAAACATAATTAGAGAGGGGAAATTCCATCAAGCGATTCGATTGGCTATTAGTTAGTCATCGAATCGAATATAGATCCCTAGTGAATACCAAGTCATCTCTGATCATGGTTTCACTAGCATGAGAGTTTAGCTCTAAGACAAATCTCTTTGATGGCGGCTCTAAACTCTAGCCCTTTGTTATGAGTTCTATCTCTAGAAACTCACAACAAAAGACTTGAAATTCTAATGCAAAAACAATAACAAACTAAATACTAACCATCCCCATGTGACTTCATAAACCCCCTCTAATGGAGGTTTTAGCCTTGTGTCATTGGAAGAACTAAATTAAAACAATAATGTAAAACATAAGAATAAAGAGAATTGAATACTAAACTAAGCTTTTATTGATGGGAAATTAATGGTGGCTACAACTAAACTAATTCTAACCCTAAACTAAACTACAACTACACTAAACTAATTATTAACTAAGAAGGGGAAGGAGTGAGAGTGTTTAGCCTTAACCCTCTTTATATAGGAGAGGGTTATGGTTACATTTTCGTGCATAGGCCAAAAAGGGGGACTTTAGGCCTCTATAAAGTGATCCCGGCCAAAGTCCATTAGGTTAAGTCTAAAAGGGCCAATTATGCTGGAAATTACTTCAGTGCCTTTTTTATATACTTTTATAGCTCTGATTGGGGCAAGGCCGAGTCCATTGAAAAACTTATTCCGAGTTGGTAATTTTGACATAAATTAGGCCCAATTCCAAGGCCCGAGTCTACAGATACGCCAATTTGAAGTTCTGTTGACTTTTCTTCTTTTTCTACCCGAATTGACTTTGACTAGGATTGAAAAAGGCTTTTCTTCATGATTATTGGGGTTTAAACGTAGAACTTCCTCAGCAATCATCTTGACTCGTTTTCCATGCAAAATGGCATCTTTAAGCACATAAACATCTTCAAGACCTGGAATACACAAAAACACGTAAACATTACTAATTCTTATTTATTATAAACATAATTGGCTTAAATAGAATACTATTAAGGGTTCAAAACTACACTTTTGGGTGCTTATCAGTATGCAACTGAGAAAGAGTTTGTATAGGTTGAAGGAGGCACCGAGGCAGAGTACATGAAGTTTGAGTAATTTATGGTGAAATATGGCTACAAGAAGTTTACTTCCGATCACTCTGTGTTTGTTAAGAAGTTTCAGATTGGGATTTCATAGTGTTCTTGTTGTATGTGGATGATATGTTGATAGTTGGCCAAAATATCAACAAAATATCCAAGTTGAAGAAAGACTTTAGTAAGTCTTTTGATATGAATGATTTGGTTCAAACAAAATAGATACTTGGTATGCGGATCACTCGTGACAGAAAAAGTGGAAAATTATGGCTTTCTTAAGAAAGATATATTGAGAAGGTGTTGAAGAGATTCAACATAGATCAAGTGAAATTGGTGAGTTGTTCACTTGGTGGCCAATTCCGCATGACCAAAGCTAAGTGTCCGAAGGGTGAGCATGAGAAGAAATAAATGCAAAAGATTATTTATGCATCTGCAGTGGGCAGTTTGATATATGCAATGATGTGTAAAAAACTGGATAGTGCTTTCGTTGTTGGTGTTGTAAGCTGATTTCTGTCAAATCCGGGTAAAGAGCATTGGGAAGGTGTTAAGTGGATATCGAGATATCTCAAGGGCACTTCCAAAGCGTGTTTGTGTTTTGGGGGGGAGTAAGACCTTACTTGAAGGCTACACAGATGCAGACATGGCAGGTGATGTTGACTTGGTGAAGTCCACTTCTAGTTGTCTGTTTACATTTGCAGGGGGAGTAGTTGTCACACCCCAAATTTTGACAAAATCGGAAAAACAATATTTGTTCCCAACTCTTCGATTTTCGAGGTGTGATGCACTCTCAACTTCCAAAAACCCATAAAAAATTTCAAATAAACAAAAGTCCTCTTTATTACAAAAATTGCACAATATCAATGTCAAATCTCTCTTAGATAATGACAAACCAGTTTATGCAGGCTTTCACAACATTCTACTATTGGATTAGTTCATAAAATTTAATATATAAAAAGTAACATAATAAACAATCAATAGTCAATGGTCAACAATCAAAAGGTTGGAATGAGGTCAAGACATTAGTCAAGACCAATATATGTATAGACCAAATAGAAAAACTAAATTACTCAAGCCCAAAGTCTAAAATTACCTATTTATCCAACCACCCCCGTTTTTTTTGTTTTAGGACATAAAAAAAAGGACCAACCCACAAACCCCAAACATCAAATTGGCCCAAGAACAACTAATAGGTTTTTGCCAACCAAGAGCTAATAAGTTTTTTGGTTTTGAAAATTTTAAAAAAAAAAACCTCTAGAAAAAATTCAAAATTCAAAATACTACTTTTCCCAAACAAAAGACATTATTCCCATTGCCCAAAGAAACAAAACTAAATGTAATTGTTATAGTAGTTTCATGACAATCAAGTTGCAAAAGTGTGTTGCCCCAAAACAACTAATAAGTTCCGCCCAACCAAACAAAACTAAAATCACAAAATTTCAACCCAATTTGAACAAGGCCCAACTAAGAGAAGTTCTTGAAGTCTTCCTCCATACCACAATAATGGATCACCCAAAGTTTTGTCAATGACTCCTCCACACACACTCCTCCTATTAATTTAGGAATACCATGAGTTCTCCTCTTCCTCCACTTTCATCCCAGCGGTTTTCCTCCCTGTGAAAAACCCTCACACTTTAACAAACCCAAAAACCCCATACATTACATTGTTATTGTTTGTTTGTGATAGTTAATTGAATTAATTTCATAGCTTAGGTTTGAGATTGTTGGTTGCAGTGAAAACTTGTATTTTGATTGGAGTTTAGAGTGTCCATATACAAACTATCTTAGCGGGAATTGATTGGTATCATTTTCCCCAACAATGACTTGATGAAGCCACAATCTAACTATATAATATAAGTTCATTTCACTGCATTACAATCAACTAAAATTGTAAATGTAATTGTTTGATCCATTAAGGCAACAACTAATAGAGTAAAATGATATGTATTATCCCAGTAAATTGATTCATCGCCAATTCGCTAATTTCGTTAAATTATTTTGGGTACCCATTATTTGTTATGTAAGTAGCAACAACATCCTTGCGGCAGGGGGCATGTTAATTGATGTTTACCAAATTGTATGTATGTAATGCAAAGACACAACACACACGCAACTCAGTTACAATCAATACTTTACTCTCTTAAATCTTCGTTGTGTTATAGCTAGAGTATCAAAGTATGTGGAATGGAGATCAAGTTAAAGTCAAATCAATAGGGAAGAGAGAAATTTTTTTTACTTGGATTACTAAACTACTTATTACTATGAAAATAATAAAATAAAATTATAAGAAAGAAGAAAGAAAGAAGAGAAGAGTTTAAATCCACCTATTGATTTCAAATGCTCCATTTATATTAGTAGATTCATTCCAAATTATCATCTTTTAGTTGATTCATAGACAAATCAACTCAAAAACTTAACTTTTGATCCCTAGTAATATCTCTTTATCTCTAAAGAGTATTACTAGCATATGGAATCAAGAGTGAACTCTATCTCTAGCTTAGAGAACATTCTTGATCGCTAACTCATTCTCCATAACAACTATTTTGTAATTTGATTTAAAGGACAAGTTTGTTATATCAAGGCTATGAGCACCTCTATCAATGGAGTTTTATTTTTCACGACTTCATTACACCCTCCTCTTGGGAAGGGTTTAACCTAAGATCATTAAACTAAGATGTTTCATAATTATGATTAAACTATATTACTCTAACTATTTTTAAAACTAACTAACTAACTAATTTAGAAAGAAAGAGAGAGAGAATTGGCTAAAAAGCCTCATGTGAATTGGCCACAAAGGAATTGGCACATTTATTGATAACACCACCCTCCTATTTATAGTTACAAAATAGTGAAATGGGTAGCCAAGATTACATCTCACATTTTCAATCCAAATGTTACAAATTAATCTACTTTTATAATGGAAATTACTATTTTTTAATTTAATATAAGTGGAGAAAGTGAGTGAATAGTAATTCCCATTACAAAATAAATAATTAAGAGTGGTTTGTGCACTTATTAAGTGGAGAAATTGGAAAAACACATAAGCTTCCACTTAACCATGGTGAATAGTAATTGGATTTTTATTTTGTTTTGGTTCTGACTTGTTTTAATTTCCAGTCGAGTCAATTTATAGAAATTATATACTATTGCGTAGAACTCACCGCACTGATTTTTTTGATACTTCACATGCCCAAATCGGAGTTCAGAATCAAAAGATATGATTTTACGAAATTTTGTTATCTTTTCTACATATCTGACATTGACTATTTTGGCCAAAAACATGAAAACCGTTATTATTTTCATTTACTAAATATCTTATTGACCCAAACCAAATGTTAAATGTTATTAAGGAGGTTATTTACACAGTTTTTGGATGCTTATCACTAATAGTCTATGTATCCCTCCAATTTTAATTAGCAAGAGTAGACTCTTGTCGACTTGAGGAGTGAAGGTTTGTAAGTTCTTATCCTAGCCGAGAAAAAGGGAGATCAAGTACCAAGAATTGATGCTTTTTTCTTCTGAAGTGGGAATCAGTCAATCAGGTCTCCACTGTCTATATATAGGCTTCAACATTGGGTGGTTTTTTTCGTAGGTATGCCCGTGACCCGTGTATGGCTTTGAAATGGCTATGTGGTTAAGCGCGATTGTGACTCGTCTCCCCTTTTTTGGGGTGTCTGTCAAAGAGGACAATCCCAAATGAAAATGCGATAGTCCTACATTATTTAAAGGTTGTACTTACATACACATGGGCTCGCCGACCATCAATCGTATGGTCTAGTGGCAGATCACGATTATCAACTGAGGGGTTGGTCGGATCATAGTACAAAATATCAAAATATAGTAAAATATAGATTTCTGATTTATGGATATGTATGGTGAATATATATATATTTTTAAAGATATTTGACATTGTTTTATATGCAAATATAATAGATATATCTAAAATATCGATAAATATCATAGATATTATAGATATTTTTTGATATTTTTTGATATATAATTTATATTTATTTGAAATATAATGATAAATATTAAATAAAATTATTACATACACAAAATATCGTAAAATATTTATAAATATCACAATATATCATAAAATATCGATAATATTATCGAAATATTGTAGATATTTGCAGTTGTAAGTATCTCTAAATATATCACGATATTTATTTATTTTTTGTTGAAATATAAATATATATATCGTAATATATCGCGATATTTTGTACTATGATTCGAATATTGAAAGTCACCAATTTTAATCATAGTTCGTGATTTCGAATGGAATCTCATAATTCCATTGAACATTTTAATTTTTGTCTTTGAAGAAATCAAAACAATAGTGTAAGGGTCAAAAAATGCAAATTTTGAATTTTGATTGGAACATGTTTGAATTCCGGTTTTTGAGCTGTCAGAATTCTGGCAATTATGAAAGGGCCCATTATGAAATCCCGATCAAATGAACAATGATTATGAATTTCTTTCATTCCAGCATACTATAGTCCAGAGCTTTTAATAAATCTTGTGTATTGTGTATGATGAATACTTATATATAAAATTTATTGAATACTTTTTATCCGAGGTAGAACTAAGTTGCGTGTAGGATCTATCACCAGTCACTGGGCTAGGTGATCCGTTAGAAAAACCAAGTTATCCAATGCACTGCGATGGGCAACTCTATTAGCTACACTAACTTAAGCTATTATTACTAATAAACTAAACTGTGGCTCCTTGGTGGAGGTAGCAAAGTAACCCTTAAGTATATGCTCTGAAGGAAGGTGAAGAAAATCCCAAGATTATTTTGTTTTGTAAAACAAGGCATGCTTGACTAGATGGAAGGCTGTATCAGACTTTGAGGACGTGTCTATATAGTTGAGACAATCATGTAAGGCACTTCGGAGTTTTGATGATAGATAGATAGATTAATTACTAGATTCAGACTAACTAAGCGATGATTCAAGATGGAAACAATTTTTGTAACTGCTGCTCAGTTGAAGAAGGCAGATAAGGAGACATGGATTGACTGATCTGATTTAACTAAAGACTTTTAGGCTTTTAGCAGTTCGCAGTAGCTAGCATACCATCACTAATAACTAGTGTAGGTAGTAATGGAACAACAAATTCTGCTTAACAGTATTTTCTTCTTTTACTTTTAGTCGTGCGCCAATTAGTAAGCGTGGCATATGGATCCTTTGTGCTTTTGCATCGCAATCCAAATTAAATTATCATTAGAGCCTTGTATAGCCTTGTATAGCATCCAAAATTAAATTAACTGTGTATGAAGATTTTTTTTTTTTTTTTGATTGGCTAAAAAGAAAAGAAAATGCTATACTGGAAATCCGATTGCATTGTCACTAACATGTAAAGGGCGATGTCAGAAATTCATGTTCTATCGAAGTACATTCTGGCATCTCGGACTTAAAATGCTAGCAGACAGGCACTAGGTAGTAGCCTAGTAGGTACATGTATAGAGAAATGAATTAGTTCAAGTAGCCTTTACAAAATTATCATTCTTGCGTCAAATTGCGTTCAGTCTATTACCATGCCTCCATATGTCAACAGATGAAACAATATATCAGGCCCCTACAGATATGACAAAGTGAAAAACCATTGTAACTGGTTTAACCAATCGTTTAGTTTATTGTTGCTCTAAATGCAACTGACCATCTGAATGTCATGTGTGTTGTTGACCAATATAGCTACTTCAACATAATTAGTAGGGGCCAACCTTCAGATTGCTCTTCCAAGTTCCAATATCTTACTTTTACTCATGAAGAACTGAACTCCTTCTCTTGTGCACTCTGACAATGAGAGAAATATGTGCAACCCCCTCAGGCCATTACTTGCTGGGAAATGTTTAGCATATGAAAGCGGGGATGAAGCCAGGAACTAAGTTTGATGTGAGGGGCAATAATTGTAAATTATTTTAAAAACTTTTGGAGATGGGGAATCCTTGTATTTTCAGAAATTCATATATACTGATAAATTGATAATCATATAACTTTAGTAGTTTTGCGAATCTGACTTGATTTATAAACGGAAGTTGGTACAACCGTATATATATAACATATATGCGTGATGCTTTTGCTGTTTTAGGATGCACATTTTCCACCTGTAGGGGTAAGGCTCGATAATTTATCCCATTGTATCAGTCACTTTTTCATTTAATTTAAACTGGTAGGGGTCCGCCAAACCCCGTCCCCTCCAGAGTGGTAAAACTTTGTTGTAAGCAAAAAAAGTTAAAAAAAAAACAGTTCCAAGTACGTGAAAAATATAAGGGGTATCTCAAAATAACACTTAAATTGATCAGGATCATATCCCCTATCATGCAGCCTTTGGAGCACAAGTACATCCGTGCCTTTCAACAATTGGTTCACAGGCAATTTTAGTAGGTGAAAGTCAAATTTCCCTGACTCTTCAGCTTTTCTGAGCATAGTACAAGACGTGTCTTGTAACTAAAGGTTTTGGGAATTTTTTGGTATCTTTGATATTTATGGATACTTAGATAAGGAGATGACATTACATGGTTCGGCGACCAGAACAACACATTCTTACCTGGGGGATCAAGTTTTAAGACAATATTTTGTGATTCTACATCCCATTTCTTAGTAAGACTAAGTACACCACCACACTTTGAGATGCTTGTCGGCATTATTTAAGTGCTGGGATCCGATATAGCAATCTCCCATACTATTCGCTACCCTCAAAAGCCTGTGGGATGTAAGCACATGTTTCTCTATGAGACTAAAGCTTCTTTGCTTTATTACAGAGTAATAGCTGTATAAGACACACGTTTCCGAATCTTTTTCTCCAAGAGTCCTATTTAGCACACATTATTGTCTATGTCTAGGTATTCTTATCAGGTATTGGAAGATTATATGAGTGATTGCTTGAAAATGATCCAAATACATCTAATCGATCGATATGAAATTATATTCTCTATATTTACAAATTAAGTTACGGAATCTAATCGTGTTCTATACCTAACTGTTACCAACTTACCATATATATCATAAAGATTAAATCGTTTTGCATCGGAAAAAAAAAAAAAAAAAAGATTAAATCGTTGAACCATTCTATCTGTCCTATACGTACAAGTAGCCAACACGCAAGAATGTTAGCCTCATTCTCTGGAAACTATGTTGCATTTGGCTTTAAGCACTGAGAAATGTTTTGCGGATTTTTACTCAATTCAAATAGATCATAGATCCCATTATAACTGTTTTATTGTTTTGAGTAGATTTTTCTTCATCTTTTGTCATCCCCTCAAAAGCAAAAAGGAAGCAAAATTTTCCGAGTTTCACATGCTTAATTAGGTTGGTCGTCAGAGAGGCTGAGACCAAGATTCTGCTCAGTTTGCCAAAGAAAACAATACAAAAGTTCAGAACAGTACAGAATCCAAGCCAAATTTATGTCTTGTTGTACACGTGGTAGAGCATCATTGGGTTGTTGTGAATTGTGACGCAATTCCTATCTCCTAAAAGGAGATGAACTAATAAAGCAATGAACAAACGTGCTAACACTTTCAGCGGTAACCAATAGGCTTCACTGCCCCAACGCCACTCACAGTTTTTCTATAAATTCACCAGTTTTAGCTCTTTGTTTGCATCCAACTTGATAAATCTCTTCGACTTTTATACTTCATGCGAGTATGAGTATCCTATTTCCCATCCTCTACCATAGGCACAATCACATTATATTCCTAAGGTTCATCATGGTGACATTCTTAAGCTGTTTTACTGCTATGACTAACTTCTGCTGCAATTTCCCTCTCACCTCATCAACTAGTTCACTAAAAGCACTTAATCTTGATGGTTATCTCGACTTCGACAGTGTAGGTCTTGCTGCTAAAGACTTCGGTAACCAATACCACTACTACCCTTTGGCCATTCTTCATCCATATTCAGTTTTAGATATAGCTACAACTGTTAGCTATATTTTCCAAATGGGGTCATACTCAGAACTCACGATTGCTGCTAGAGGCAATGGTCATTCAACCCAAGGCCAAGCACAATCTCATAGAGGTGTAGTAATTAAAATGGAATCACTCTTAACACCTGAACCGAAGGTTCATAGTGGTAAGAAGTTCTCTTACATTGATGTTTCTGGTGGAGAGTTATGGATAAATGTTCTGCATGAGAGTCTTAAGTATGGACTCACACCAAAGTCTTGGACAGATTACCTTCATTTATCTGTAGGTGGAACTTTATCGAATGCTGGAATTAGTGGTCAGGCATTCAAGCATGGTCCTCAAATCAGTAACGTTCACCAGTTAGAGGTTGTTACAGGTTTGTAGATCGGTATATTACATGCATGCTCATATTCTGCTTATACTTTATTGTTTCTAATTTTCTAAAAGTCCACTTGAAACTAGACTAATTTGACTTGGCTCAAATTGGTATCGAGTCTGAAACTCTGAATAAAATACTTATCTTGTGACTGGTAGGGACGGGAGAACTAAAAATATGTTCAGAAAAGCAAAATGCGGATCTCTTTCATGGTGTTCTAGGGGGTTTAGGTCAGTTTGGTATCATAACTCGAGCTAAAATCAAGCTACAACCTGCACCAAAAATGGTAAGGAACATATACTTTTGTTGTTGTTGTTAGTTATCAAGACTTGATAGTTACTTATTTAGTTTGAAATGGACCATGATCCGTGCGCAGGTAAAATGGATTAGAGTTGTGTACATGGACTTTTTCATGTTCACCAAAGACCAAGAACATCTAATATCTTCCAAGAAGACATTTGATTTTATTGAAGGTTTTGTTGCAATAAACAGATCAGGTCTGCTCAATAACTGGAGATCTTCCTTTAGTCCCCGATATCCACTTGAAGCCAGTCAGTTTAACTCGGATGGGAAAATACTCTTCTGTCTAGAAATGGCCATGTACTTCACCCCCAGTGAGACAGATAATAACACAAATCAGGTGAAACAATGAATTGACAGTGTGTACTTAACAGTCACTAGTGCCTGCTTGAACAAAATTATTTAGTACACAATTATGTTCGCTTATACGGGCATATGCATGGAAGCACTTTATGGAACAAATATAATAGTGCCTAAACTTTTCGCTCATAATTGTGCAGGAACTGGATATTCTCTTATCAGAGTTGAACTTCATTTCATCGACGCTTTTTGTAACAGAAGTCTCATATTTAGAATTTCTAGACAGGGTGCATTTTGCTGAAATAAATCTTCGGTCCAAAGGCCTTTGGGAAGTTCCGCACCCATGGCTCAATCTTCTCATTCCTCGAAGTAGAATTCACGAATTTGCTCAGGAGGTTTTTGGCAAGATTCTTACAGATTCTAGCGATGGTCTTATCCTACTTTACCCACTTAACAAATCCAAGTAATACAACTATTACTACTTTGTTATAATAATCCATGAAATCTTTCAATCAGTTTGGAATGCTTAACTAGGTGCTTATTTGTAGCTTATATTAGAAAGAAAATATAAGCTACAAATAAGCCAGTAATGCTAAACCGACCCACTTATTTGACCTACTCTTTGAACCTACTGATGTGTCAAAAGTGTTAATTATTGATTTACATAGAGATACTTGTCCGTATGTATTGCCATGCAAACTAACGTTATCCAAATAGGTCAGTCGCAATAGTAGGTCTAAAAAGTAAGTCCGTGTAGCACTACTCATAAATAAGCACCTAGTTATATATATAGGAAGTTTATATGAATAGTTGGAAATGGAAACAATTGCCGTTTTGTACCATGAACTTTCACCTTTTTTTCACTTTTTATGAAGTTCACCAAGTTAGTCTTCAATCCAGCTTTTGAGCCAAACCTATGTTTGAATTACCAATTTATTGAGCAATTTTCTTTTGCAGGTGGGACAATAGAACTTCTGCTGTTATTCCAGATGAAGATATTTTCTACATAGTGTCATTCCTTTTCTCTGCATTGCCATCTAGCAAAGGAGACCATAGCCTTGAGAATATCTTAAACCAGAGCAAAAGAATCTTGAATTTTTGTGACAGAACTAATATTGGGATGAAGCAATATTTGGCACATTACGACTCAAAGAAAGAGTGGGAATCACATTTTGGCCCTCAATGGGAAACTTTTGTAAAGAGAAAGTCTTCCCATGATCCTTTAGCAATACTTGCTCCTGGGCATGGGATTTTTCAGAAGGCAATTCCCTTTTCTTGACATTGCTTTGCCACTCGGCAGAAAACAAAATTTTACATAATCTTTCATGAGACTTGGGAGAATGCCAAAACTCGATCAAATGGTTCATTTGATTGTAAGATTACATTCATGACTTCAAATGCCTTCTGGGATAAAATTTGTTCGCGAAACACCCTAAGTTTAGTTGAATGCGCTCAATTTTATGCACAAACTGACGCGCTTAAAATGTATCTCATGATGCGCTGCATCCTGTATGCAACTACAACTCTTAAAAGTGTATGACAAATCTTGATTTGCCAGCTAACTCATTGATAAACTTGATTGCACGTTTGATCAGCTGCTTCTTAATATATATTACTACTAAACATTGCTTTTGAAATTAGTTTCCCTCTTTGCATCAACCCACCTCGCGACATTCTCACCATCGCGTCAAGCAGAATATTCCCGGTTCGCTACAAACCTACAACTTTTTTTTTTGCTAAAAAAAAAACCCTACAAACCTACTACTACAACTCTTAAAAGTTTGAAAGTTAAGGGGTTCCATAAACTCGCCATCTGTTGTTCTCGTTCTCACTCTAAACATTCTCTTGCTAGACATGCTTGTGTGGCACATATGCCACATCACCATTTTGGCAACTAACTTTCTCTTTACTGGAACTCTCACGTATGTTATGTATTTTCTAAGAGTCGGGTTGAATTGTTTCAACAATAAACTATCCTCCAGTTAGTTTCACTAACTAACTGATTCTCTTTAATGGAAAGAGTACAAATAGGAATTAAACACAAGGGTCCCTAATCTAACATAAGAGTTCTCGGCCTGTGAATCCATTTACGAGTATGTGGATAGACTAGAAGATTCTTAGTGACAGACATTTGCTATTGATCATAATTCGTTGTGAGTGGTACTACATCAACTTTGATATCAAACATACGAATAACATTTCTCATAATCAAATCTAATTGCAATGGTTTGAGGTACGTCGATCTATTTGCTTCCGCTTTAATTATTTAGCATCTCTTTTTTGGACTCGTCACTGCTTGCTATGACACAGCTCCTAGCCTCCTAATGGTAGTCTCACACCTTCCCTGGCCAAAAGCCCAAGAGATGTGTCAAAACTAGGCATTTGTTGTCATGTTAAAGTGGGTTCTCCTCCTGACCCAACTTGTTGCACCCTAATTGAAGGCCTTGCGGACCTTGAAGCAGCAGCATGCCTTTGCACAGCTATCAAAGCCAATATATTGGGTATCATCCTCAATGTCCCAGTTTCTCTCAGTTTACTTCTTAATGCCTGTGGAAAGAAGCCCCCATCCTGTCTTCAATGTGCCTAGAGTTGATTTTGTACTTTTTGCATCACCCAGTTGTGTTAGTTGCTTGGTGTCATTACGGATGTGTGGTCCATAGTTTCTCTGATGTTAAAATTGACGTTATGTTTTGCATAGTACAAAATATCATGATATGGATATTTATCGATATTTAATTTATCGATATGTATTGTGGATATATCCTTCTCTTTGAAGATATTTGACATTGTTTCACATGTAAATATCGTAAATATATCTAAAATATCATAGATATTGTGGATATTTATTGATATATCATGATACATTATTTATATTTATTTGAAATATAATGATAAATATTAAATAAAATTGTTACATATATAAAATATCGTAAAATATCCCTAAATATCACAAAATATCGTAAATATTATCGAAATATTATCGATATTTACAATCGTATATATCTCTGAACATATCGTAATATTTATATATCTTTATCTGAAATCTCAATAGATATCGATAAATATCATGATATATCACGATATTTTGTATTATGATGCTTTGTATTCTGCTTGTTTGTTTTATTTATTTATTTAATTTTTTAATTAATTTTCAATTGTATCATGTATTAGTGATAAAGTTGTTTGCCTTAACATCCAAAATCAATTATTTTAAATACGCATTGTTCTTGGAAGCCATTTCAGTACTCTAGATTAACTGTTTTTAAGTTGTTTTAGCCAGCAACAAGTGTACTTTAAGATGGAGAGAAAGCAACGAGTGATGGGTGTTATATAGAAACTTAGAAAGATTTGTTTGAATTAATCATACAAGAATTTAAGTAGTGTTAAGAAGTGAATTTTGCTGTCAAATCCAGATGTGGATATGCTATTTTGATTATTATCACTTTATCAGGGAGTGAGAGGTATTCCGTAGAGATTAACTTAGTTCACTAATTAGTTTGCACGCACATGTTTGAATGTTTCATGGATTCATATCATTTAAGTTATGTGCAAATAGGTGAGTCAGGGTATCTTTGCTAAATTTTAGCTCATGGAAAGGAAAAGAAATAAAATGGGTGGTCCAGTATGGAATAGAAAAGAAATAATTCTAAATGATGTGTTTGGTAAACTGGGGAAAGGAAAGTAAAAACTGGGAAAAAGAATAATAATGTTTGTTTGTAAAAACTATGCAAAGAAATAATTGTATTGTTGGGTGTGTTAGTGCTATTTAGGGTTAGCTAAGGACACAAAACTTTTTCCATTTCCATGATTTTGTTTCTCTATGGAAAATTTCATTTTTTTTCCATGGATAAACAAATACTTTAAAAACTATAAAAAAAAAGGTGGACCACTCTTATTTTATTTTCTTTTCCTAGTGTTTCTATCATTACAAACACACTCTCATTTGAATTAGTAGGATAAAAAATAGGTAAGACCGTAAGAGGATATAAACTAGAGCAATATGTAGCCAAGTTTGGCCGTGACATACGACTGGGCGTACAGGCAAATCAAAGTTTTGGATATGCTAATAGACTAATACAGTAATAGTTTGATCAAACAAGCGGAGAATAATGTGGACTATAGAGCATCTAGTTTGCATGTACATTTATGTTTTCGTTTAGGGGTGTAAAAACGGCCCTCAAGCCCTCGGCCCGCCTGACCCGACCCGGCCCATAGACAAAAAAAGCCCTCAAATTTAAGCCCGCATGCAATTTGAGGGGGGCGGCCGACCCTCATGTTTTGAGGGGAGGGTAAGAACCTGGAATATGGAAACATGAGGGCCCCTCACCCGACCCTCTAAAGCCCTCACAAAGCCCGTATTAAGGCCTTCATTGATATTTAGATTTTCTAAACAAAATTACGTATAATATCCTCTTAGGGTTTTAAGTTTTACTTATTATTACATAGGGTAGAAATGTAAATTTCAAGCATAGTAGTTGATATAATGAAGTCTTGTAATGAATATATTGTTAGAATATGTGAATATATTCTATAGGATATAGCTGTATTATATGGATATATCTCTATCCTATAGAATATATTCATATATTCTATTGTATATGTTAATGAAGTTTGATAGGTTTTCAAGAATTTTTGTAATGAATATGTTAATCGAGTTAATGAAATCGATAAAAACAAATATGTTAATGAAGTCTAAACAAGTTGTATTCAAGAGTTTTGAATAATTGACAAGTTATGACCCATACCCATAGACCCGCCCTCGTGCCCGCCCATAGTTTTCTAAAAGGGTGAGGTGAGGGCAAAGGTCAGATAATTCAAGTGTTGGCCCTCACAGGCCCGACCCTCATAGCATAAATAAAGGGGGGGGGCGGACATTTTACACCCCTATTTTCGTTACAAAAATGCTATAACTAACTAACAAATGGCTGTGCAACGTACACATTGACTTATACTCATTACAACAATTGCATCCAGACTCAAAACCCAAACCAACTTCAAATTATAACTCCGAGCCGGGTCACTAGGGGTGGCGGCTCTTCTATGTGACAAAGCGGCACTGTGTTTGAGCCTTTGAGGAGCAAACTACACCTAAACGAAATATCAGCATTTTTTTCATAAAAACAAAAAAAGAAGGGGTATTTAGACTTTGGTCCTAACAATAGTGGATTTATTAGGGTTTGATCTAGAAAAGCTTGAATATTAGGGTTCAGTCCTAGTTTTGGTTGTTGACTGTTAGTCAAATGAGTTGACTGTGGTCAATCTTCTTGTATTTTTGAAATGGCAATAATACTCATCGCGTGCAACATCACGTGAATTTAAAAGTTAGACTTTGATACAAGAAATAAAGTCATCTTCTAAGACTTGCTCCCGACTGTTATTTGACAAATTAGAGTTTAGTCCTACTTGTCAACCATTAGGAGGATCCCTTTTCCTTCTTATTTGCCCCGGCCCTGGCTCAACTTCAGACGTTGGAAAAGGAACAACTATAACCTATGCTCGTTCCTCTTCTATGGATTATGGGTAAACAAACCTTTCTCTCACCAGGATCGACCGAGGGGAGATCCAAAGCCCTTTCCCTTTAATAGTTGAGGCAAGACCAGCCCATTTCTTTAACGTCTTCAGAAATGCCATAACTCTATCTCCTTCGGACCCTGAGACCTATCTAACCCTACTTCACCGGAGACTGAACTACCTGAGCCTGAGACGAAATCCCATTGCAAACACATATCAATAGAACCACAAGCAAACCTTCATTGACTCTGAATGAGATTTCGATAAATCCCCTCACCAAGGAGAGGAGGGGTATTATTGCTATTTCAATTTCAGTTGTCGCTAATGGAGCCGTGGATTGTGATTGAGCTTAGCTTAGCTGACCTTACTCGAAGGTACGATTCCAATCCTTGAACTGCGTTTGATGTGCGTCGAGTGTTGAAATCGACGTTTCCGATTGGTAAAGTGTTCAATAAGAGCCTGAATGGACTCTAAAGTCCGCTTCAGGAGTGAACTACCCGATTTTGTTCCAAGGCCTGGGAATTGGGCTGACATAACCTCCCTCGACGGCTAGGGATCCCTGTCGTTCTCCTCGATTCGATGAGTCTGGTCTTTGATTTGATTCAGTGTGTTGTTCGCTTCTAGATTGGCTTGCGGCAAGACTTGTTCGATGTGGAAGGTGAACTTGTTCGATCCTGTAGCGTAGTAAGAACAGAGCCCTTTCTGTGCCACCACAGTCGAGAAAAACCACTAATTCGTCTGGTCCTGGTAAACATGGAGAGAGCTTTGCTTTCTTCATAGTAGTCAAGTCATCTTAGCGCCTTTTGTTGTTCAGTCCCTTTTTTGGCCCATTCTTTAATGGTTGACAAGTAGGACTAAATTCTAATTTGTCAAATAACAGTAAGGACCAAGTCCTAAAAGATGACCTTATTTCTTGT
The DNA here is from genome assembly GCF_015680905.1 of Coptis chinensis. NCBI lineage: Eukaryota > Viridiplantae > Streptophyta > Magnoliopsida > Ranunculales > Ranunculaceae > Coptis > Coptis chinensis. The sequence goes on from NC_141462.1 coordinate 4,159,903, forward strand.
ATCAAAGTCTAACTTATATATTCACGTGATGTTGCATCGGGGGTATTATTGTCATTCCAAAAATACAAGCAGATTGACCACAGTCAACTCAGTTTACTGACAGTCAACAACCAAAACTAGGACTAAACCCTAATATTCAAGTTTTTCTGGACCAAACCCTAATAAACCAACTATTGTTAGGACCAAAGTCTAAAAAACCCAAAAAAGAAACAGCCTTTTAAAGCCGAAGTTTGCAGGGTAAAGATACTTCACCTAGACACAAAATACGTTTAAAATGAAGCTAGACTTCATTTTTTTTTGGGTTTTATAGATCTGCACCCCTATTTTGAAATGAAATTAGATTTGCCCCTCCAAATTCAGGGAAATGAGACTTGCCCCCCAAACTCGCACACCGTGAAATGTCTCTGTTATCTCGTGGTGAAATGTCATAACTACTATTTCTTTTGTAAAAAGCATTCTAGTTGTACATTTGTGTAAAAAGCATTCATTTTTACCTAAAACCTAACTCCATAACTTCAGACCATTAATAACAAAAGTACATCGAGTTTGGCATTCATAACTCAAAGTTCTAGTTTAGTTTTTTGTTAAATTTTAAACTATAAAGGAAAGGAAATAAAACTAGAATAACTGGAATGGAAAGGAAATAATTTATTCTCTAACTTTTTATTTAGAAAGGAATAATCTTACAAAAGCTAATATAAACCTATAACTATTTTGAAGTAAGTTCCTAAATTAGATTTCCTTTCCCCTCCAAATTTCAGGGTTAGCTAAAGACAAAAAACCTTTTCTTTGTTTCCCCCAAAAGCTTCATTTCCCAAAATGTCAAACGTCTTTAAAACTACGAAAAAATGTCATAACTATTTTCCTTTCTTGTGTAAAAGCATTCTAGTTGTAACAAACACACCCTGTGTAAAAACATTCATTTTTTGAAACTAAAACCTAAATCCATAAATGAGACTTGCCCCAAACTTCGCATAACAAAATGCCTATGTTATCTCGTGGTGAAATGTCATAACTTGGCATTCTAGTTGTACATTTGTGTAAAACATTCATTTTACCTAAAACCTAACTTGGTTTAATAACAAAAGTAATCAAAATTCATAACTATAAGGTTTTCAAATAATCAAAACTATAAGTAGAATAACTACACCTGAATTACACTATTCTCTAACTTTTTATTTAGACTTACACCCCTAATATAAACCTATAATTAGGGAAACACCCCCAACATTACTATTTTATTTAGACTTGCCCTCCTAATACAAGCCTGAAACAAGAGAAACACTTCCATTCTAAAATAACCAAGAAAGGGTAGTTAGGACATTTCACCACAAGATAACATAGACATTTCATGGTGTGTGAGTTGGGGCAAGTCTAATTTCATTTCAAAATAGGAGTACAGATCTATAAAACTTTTTTTTTTTTTTTTTTTTTTTTTCATATTGCTTTTAATTTTGGAAAAACCTAGTATCAAAACTATAATTTCTTGGACTTATAAGTGATTAAGGCCAAGTCCAATGGTGCGGCAAAACACCAAATATCACAAAAATTCTAATCTAATGGTGCGTCAAAACACTAACCCGCCAACGCTATCGGTATAAGTTTACCTATATATAGCGCCAGTTTTAACAAGATAGCGTGAAGTCTACACGCCAGTATGAATGGTGGGTAGAAGAAATCTAAGCCACACGCCACACTGTGTGGCGGGTATATTTTTAAAAATTTTTTTTTTCCCCCCAAGCTTTTGGGAATGGCGGCTGGAGAGTGGAGAGTCCAAAAAAAAAAAAAAATTCCTTCATATACGCCATTGGTATTGACGACTGTCAAAAAAACCGTTGGTTTTGGAAACGCTAATCCGCTATCACTATCCATTGTACTATTGTGGTTTGGTGGAATAGCGCACCAAACCATTGGACTTAGCCTAAAGAAGGTTATAGCATAGCCTAAAATTAGCTTAGAGGACAGTTACTGAATACTGATGGAATCCTAAATTACATTTGTACTTAATCTTTGTTCTACCGGTGGTACCGATATCAATTACGAAATTGATTAACCGAGATAAACAATATTTTTCGGCGGGCACGTAGACTTTAGTCCCACACCAATCACTTACTTGTAAGTTGACGTCTTTATATATCATCCATTTTCTCTAGAAAACGCCGAGCTCTGTAACGCGGGCTTGTAACCCAAGTGGGGACATTAAAGTGGATGAATTGTTGTAATAGGGGTTCCGACATGATCGTGTGCGTCCTCAATGTTGTGGAAGGGCCTGCTGATCTCAGCGGGTACTGCTGTTCCAGCAGGTTGACTCAGCCATGTTGGTTAGTCCATGACCGTCAAACGATTGGTCAACCTGATTGCCATCTGCAATCGGACGTGTGTGCTCAAACGGGCCGCAAATTACCACCATGTCACAAGTGAAGAGGCACACTGAAGGGTCGGAAACCCCCAAATTAAACATCCATCTTTTTGTTCTTTACCTTTTAACAGGTGATCAAGGATTCAAGGTGCCACTAAATTTGCGGGTTTTATAGTGAACTGAGCATGCCTCTTTCTTTGTTGTTTCTTGTTTGTTTGTCAATTTCCTATTTCCTATTTTTATGCCATGATGATATACTTCTACAAATAAATTTAGTAAATTTCCATGTTGAAGTTGATAAATTTTAAGTCAATGTAAGTAGAGGTCAGCTAATACGTACTGTAGGTGCCCATATAGCCGTTACAAGTACTAATAGAAATTGGTGATAGAGCCTAGTTATAGTTTTGCATTTCCATTTTCGTTGGGGACTTGGGGGCGATATATACGAATTCAAATCTCCAATTTGGTGATTAAGTTCGAAACCTTCAAGAACATAGTTACAAATCGAAGTCTAAGAAAAGGTACAACCATTATTCCATTTATTTATGTAATAACACCTTTCATTGATTTAACAAATAATAATTGACATAATAAATCAAATTCAATTGAATACCAGTATAAGATTAAAAAAAAATACAAAAACAATTGGTAGACGAATCGAAGAGATGAATAAACAGGTTTAAGCACATTGAAATCCAGTTGGGGCTTTCTTTCCACAAGTGTTAAGAAGCAAGCTGAGTGAAAGTGGTGTTAGAGTAGTTGTATGAACACAAAGAACTAAAGTAGAGCGAAAAGAAAGATAGCAATGAAGAAACAAGGGACGATGAAGAATCGGAATACCAAGGCGGATTTAGGTCATCCTTAAGGAAAGATTTAAGCCCCTTCCAATGGTGCGAAAAGGCAACAAAGATGCCGTCTTCCTCACAGGATTCAATGGTTAACAAAGACTGACTTTGCACTAGAAACGGACTACCCTCTAGAACAACAATATAACTCTCTCTGGCGGCTGAAGAAGAAGAAGAAGAAAATGACTGGTTTGAGTTTTCTGTTTCTCTGAGTTGAGTTTCTGATCAAGTCTCCTCTCTCTATGGACTCACAGTCCTATTTATAGAGGTTAGGAGGAAGAGAGACCAACTCCTAATAGAACACTGAAACTTGCTGCTCAAGAAAAAGGCAAAACAAGTTTAGGCTATTGGTCAAACCACTACCCACAATAGTAAGCCCAAGCCCAGGCCCGAACCTTACCCGATGTGGTGGATAACCAATGTGGGACTATCTACTATGCACTAAAGTGGCGAGAACACCATTTGTTCATCTCCTCCACTTTGCACACACACACACTAGTATTTAGAAATACACAAGAGATTCCAACAATCCCCCACTATTTCAAAATACTAATAGTCCCCCACTATTTTGGAATAGGATATTACAAAAGAAATGGGTTAACGAAATGCCGAGAGAATCGAAAAACAATGCATAAGATCTTGGTGCTTTACGGGCTTGAACCACCATAGGGTAACATGTCTTATAATACGTGAAAGTGGTGGATTAAAAATCTTTGAACCAACATTCCCTTGTAGTAAAATAGAGGACATGCACCCACATTGCTCTTTCATTATATGCCCGTTCTCACGGTGTTGCGCTTTTTGGCCCTTGCGCTGCCTGTGTTATGTGAATGCTCTAGAGTATTTGCCTGAATACTCATAAGAACCGACCAGTTCTACATTCACGTAGGTGGATATCCATCAAGTGTACATAGCAGTTAAAATACATTATCTCATAAAAATAATGGACTATGGATTCCATTAAGAGTAAAATAACTCATCCTCTTTCTCATTGCTATTCAAGTTATACAAAGTATACAATAATGCTATCTAGTCATAGGGTGGGACGTCTCAAAAAAGACAATAGCATACCAGAGCTTAATTTTGCGAGGTGACTTGTTTTTCCCTTTGAACCTACTTCATGGGATCTCCAATCACATAGGTGGGGTTGCCGTCGATTAATAAGCCCTCTATCTAAGGCAAAAGTCCCATCCCCTCGACGATAAACCACTTGCCTCCAAAGAAGTGGTGCGGTTAGACATGTGGCCAAACTAAGTCCAACCTAACATAATCTCTAGCAAATGCTTGATTAAGTTATATCTCAACTTACATGTATTCTTTTCCCATTGCACATAAGATAACATGTCTTAGCTATTGCAATGAGACAAAAAAGCATATACACATCGAGAGGCTGTTTAGAGCCAATGGGAAGATTTGCCAAGAGGTTGCTAACCCAAACCGGCATCATCACATGCCTTTTCTAAGGCGATTAGCTTGGATGATATCCAAGACACTCAATTTCCACCAAAGGTAAACACATAAACATTCTTGGATCCAGTTTTATAACATATTACCCTTCTAACAATGATGGAAATCTACTAAATATCGATCCATAATCAATGGCTCTGCTATAGTACTTGGATAATCTGACAATATACATCAAAGTTCCTTATAAGGACACAATGGGTTATCAGCTCAGTATGCCATTAATGTAGGCAATGTCATGTCTCACATACATTATCCATCAAGTACAATTGGCTACCTATAACACCCCGTGTTTTTTTATACGTATTTTTCTATTTAATTAATTAATTTAATTGTTTATTTTAAAAATTCGTCGGATTGGACTCGGGATACGTGGGCTTGGTTTTGGGCCCAAGTCGGTGTTGGGCTTGGGTTTCGGACCCAAGTATATAAACACATTGTTCTAGATAATAGGGTTTTAAAAATAATAAAATATAAAAAATGGAGGCAGAGAAAGAAGCTGGTTTGCTGGAGAGGTGGAGCACGACGATTCAGGCTAGGAAAATTCGTCGAGCTGTTAGTTAAGGTGAGTAGCTATTTTGCTATTTCACCGGAATATAGAACCCGTTTTATTGTCCAATGTTTTCACTAAATTTTTACTGTTCATTACTCGGCGTCCTGTAGCATTGTTAAAACCTGTTGTATTGGACTTCGTGTCATTTGTATAATTTAACTTTGTTGAATTTCGTTTTTTTGTAATTAAACTGTGGAAGCTCTGTTCAAGCTTTGAACAGGCGCTAATGGCGTCGCCTAGCATGATGATTGTGTGAACTCATGTTGTTTGTTTTGATTTGGAGATTTGTGGGTTTGATAGAACTGTCGAAGCTTTGTATCCGGCAGTAATGGCATCGCCGGTACTGATGCGGTTTGAAACCTTGTCCTTGTGATTCTAAATTTCGTCGGATTGAATGGATTGTTTGGTTGTGTGTGTGGGGGGCTTTGTCGAGCCGAGGCGATTGGGAAGCTTTGAGGGAGGCTTTAATGGCGCCGAACGCCATTACTGTGATACTGAGGGTTGGGTTTTTGATGGGTGATTTTCGTTGTTTGAATCATTTGATATTGTTGTTGGTTGGGTTTGATGATGTTTGGTGGTAGTGGGGATGGTTGGGGGCTGTCGATTGGAGCTTGGAACAAGCTTTAATGGTGGCCGAAATTTGTGTCCAGATCTAGTTTTGGGGAAGGTTAGATTTAAGGAATTGAGGTTTATGCCTTAATTAATGTTAGAGGGTTTTTGTTTGTGAGTCCAACCGACTTGTCGAAATGGGAGTGGGTGGCCGGAAAATTTTGGTGGCGGTGGTGGTGGTAGCTAGGGAAAGAAGATGAAACGATTACCAAGCCGATTTGGGCTTTGGGCCTTGGGCCAAAACCTTTTGGTTTTGTTTGGGCCCGGATTCTATTTTAAGTTGTTGGGCCGAAATGTTTAAGTATTTTGTCTTGGGCCGATTTCTTTTAGTGGCTAGGCTGAAATTTCAATGGTGGTTGGGCCGAAATTTCAGTTTTTAGTTTTAGGGTCGGTTTCAGTTCAATTTTTGGACCGAACCACTTAACTGTTTTGGGCCAGTTTCTAATATTGATTGGGGCCAGTCCATTGGACTTAAAATAGATCTTTTTGGGTCTTTCAATGTTCAGACTTTCGGGTTCTAAGGTTTGGGCTTGGCCAGTTGGGTCCGAACCATGACTTTAGTCATGAGCCTATGAGCCATGCACATTGACCTTAGCCATGAACCATGGCTATGACCTCGAACCTGTTGAACATGGAAACGATAGTTTGACTTCGACCATGATGGTTGACTTTGACTTTGACCAGGGTTGACTTTGACCAGTTGACCCAATTTGACTTTTTAACTCAGATTATGATTTGGGCTATTAAGATAGGTCTAGGACTATTAGCATACTTGACCTTAGGCTAGGACCTTTATAAATATACTTGTGTACGTGTATTTACTGCTTTGTGATTTTTCAGTCTTTTGCGATACACAACGTTACGACACTTATACATTCATGAAATTAATAACGCGTACACAAAAATAATTGAATCAAGATATTCCTACGTTCTCTGAAATAATATATGCAATAAAGTACAATAATGCGTAAACAAAATTTACCGCACCCTTTTAGAACTCTCCACGCCTCAAGTTTTGGAATTGAGTTTTATGACTGATGATGTCATATGTAGGTGGGCATTTATTGAATGTGCCATAAATGGTCCGTTAGTGTTATATAAGGGTATTCATTGAATGTGCCATGAATGACCTGGGTATTCATTGAATGTGCCATGAATGACCGATTGTAGTTAGACCGCCCCAAAGGAACTAAGGTATTCGCCTTGGGTTAGTTGTATTCCTTGAGTGTGCAGGAATGTAGGATTGGGTATTCCTTGAATGTGGCAGAATGACCGGGGCATTCATTGAATGTGCCATGAATGACCCGATTAGTGATATGATAGGTGTTCCTTGAATGTGGCGGGAATGACCTAAGGTATTCATTGAATGTGCCATGAATGACCTGAGTTTTGTGCCCAAAAGAGGCCGTGAAATATGTGTATGAAAGCCCGAGAGATGGCTATGAGATTGTGGTATTCGATTGGGAGAGAGGCACACAGAAATGTGTGATTTGGCAAATGTGTGGAGTGCAAATCGTGGAGTAGGTACTAAAGGGTGGGTGTATAAGAAAAGTAATTGATTAATTAATAAGAGAAATTTCTTTGATTGTGCGAGTGTGTTTGGGTTTACTTTTGAATACCTATAGGATATCGACAAATGATAGAAGTTCTAACTTTCTTTTGCAGGAGGGTAGGACTTAATAATATTTTGTGCAGGGACGCGGTCCTACCCTTATACAGCAGTGGATATCGGTAAGTTTTAATTCAAAGGTTTAGATATTAAAATGATGTATTATAATGAGTTATATAATGGAAGTCTTGCTTGGGAAGAAATTATGCCAGTTAAAATGACGGAACTACCTGTCTTCCAAGCTGAGAATGTTTGAGTTATGGGATAAAATAAAGTGATTGTTTGGATAATTAAAGTATGATAATGTTATATGTAGTTAGTCTACTCATACCAGCAAATTCAATTTGCTGACCCATGTTTGCTTTGTTTTGGCAACGTGGGTGTGTTATTGGGAACATAGGTGGAAGGCAGTGGAATCGCGGCGTGTGATTGGGATTCTCGCCTGGAGCAGTCTGGGAGTTTAGTTTATTAGGTATGATCTTTTGGAAGGATGTAATAACGTAGGTTACATTTTCATATGACATGAAATACAATGTTGAAGACACTTATTCTTAAAGTTTGTTTATGTTTGTATTGGGATGGAAGAAAGTTTTTAATAAAGTGATAGTTGAGGAATTTGGAGTTTTTTTTTGTTGTTAAGTTGATCCTGTTGTGATGTGGGTTTTAGGTTTTGACATGTGTTGTATCACCCCGTCATAGCCTGGGTTTTTAGACAATTGAATATAGTGATGTTTGAGATATTTATATTTCAAATATTCATTATTTTAATTGTTTAGAAAATCGGGCTGTGACACTACGAATGATATTGACATATTTAGTATGAGAAAACACAAGGAGATTATTTTTCATAAGATGGATATTTGCCACAAAAGGTGTTAACACATGCTTACTATCATAATACCCATACTTTTCAATGAAAAATATTTCTACTAAGTGCTATAACAATATAATGAGACCAACATGAGTTTTAATTCCTATATTCACCAAATTCAATTCAGAGTGCCCAAAATTCCCTTTATACCATCCGGCCGGTCCGGTTTAAAGTATGCGTTGTGACCTTCAACCATATTCAAACGTCAACATCTTGACAACCTGAATATAGCAGTTATAGAAATGAGTTTAACAACATAATAAACTATCATTTTCAATGACGATTTATGATGTGTTTCAAAATAGGAATTTCTCTGTCTCATACACATTCTCAATGCTAGCACTCATGATATTAAATCATCTAAACAAAGAGATTAACACATATGTCTTGCTTTGCTCTAAAGAAAGTACACATTTTTATCAACAACTGTACTTTGACATCCATATGACACTAATATGTTGTTGAATTGCTCATGCCATTTATAGAAGCTTGAATCAACTCATACAAAGATTTAACTAAATTGTATACCTTGACTTCATCACCGGTACTACTTGGTATTGTAGTTCCAAGACAACTACTCAACTAGAGTCTTTAGAATTATGTAGAAGAAATTCTAGTTATATGAGCAAGGTTTCAAAATAGTATAAATCTTGTCTCTCGATTGAAACCCCTTGGCTATTATTATTAGCATTGTATTTTGCAATACAACTATCACGCTTTAGTTTTCTCTTGAAGATCCAATTCAACCTATAGATCCCCCAATAAATCAAGAGTCCAGGTTTAGAGGAGTTGTATCCTTCAAAAGGACACTTCTCATAGACAGACAACTTCCTTATAGGTTAATGAATCTTCCTCAAGAAACATATAAACATCATCACCGTGAATGGTGGAAACACTCATTGATAGTCTTCCAAATTTCTTGTGCAGAAATAATGGGATTATCTTATGTAGTTCATTATGAACATTCAACCACTCTATGCCAATTTCTCAGAAAGCACAACCTCAAATAAAATTAGCATATAAGACATTCAATAATAGTGTGGTATCTACAAAATTGTTATCACTCATGACAACTGAAAACAAACATCACTATTATGAGTTTCACCAATGAACATCTACTAGATAATTCTAGGTCTCAAAAAGACTTCTTTTAGATTCATTCACAATAGCCTTGGCAAGACACCCCCCACATTTTGAAGTATTTTTGGATAGGCCCAAGACCTTTCCATACTTTGTAGTTCAATGTCTTTCCAATTATCTTGTGATATGAACTATGGTAAAACAGTGTTATGCATATGGGTCACCACCCCCCACAGTTCAATAGTTACTCAATCTAATCAAACTTACATGCAAAACACATTATACCTCTAACAACAAAAAGAAAAAACAACAACAATAAAATGCACTCTTATGACAAGAATATACTTTACTCAAGTCTATGATTCTGGATCATATTAAACATAGTCATATTATGTTCATGTTATCTATATGAAAGGAAATCCACAAAAGATTCTAATGAATCTTAAAAAATAGAAGAATTAGATGAAAAGGGTTTTACCCGAGATAATATCATTATCATCATTCTTTTCATCATTCAACATTCCAACTGTCATAGGGAGACAATCCACGCACTTGTACATCACCTTGGCTATTTATCCATAGTCATAGGAGGATAATGTCTAATAAGACAATCTACAAGCGTTACATCTCCTTATCTAAAATAGTCACTGGAGGATATTGTCTAAGAAGACAAACCCTTACATCTCCTTGACTAAATTAGGTTTAAGAGGATATTGATTGTTTCCATATTGTTTCCTCTCGTAGACAACGATATTTATTACTTAATAATATATGACATGGTTAAACTTCATGTCAATGTTAAATAATGCATTCATGCCAAACATGGTAAATATCATATCATAGGTTCAGAAAAAGTAAACTTTAACTGTACCTCTCACAACAAAAAGTATACGATATTTAAGCAAATCTAGCCACTGAATATGCAAAATAATTGAGAACTCCACCTCCTCTTTTTACATGAGCTCAAGCAAGATAAAATACCTTATTAACAAGACCTCAAGTACTACCACAACATCTAATGGCTCAGCCCATTAATGTCTTCAACTAGAAAATTTTATCAATAAACTATCATCAAGTTCAAAACAATTCCACGATGATTAATATCCAAAACTAGCATGCTTTACAACTTTAACATATGCTATATTAGATATAAGCTACAAGTTACTTCATCTAACATGTATTTTCACAACAGTACAATTATAACCATCGTCTAACAACACGTTCACTCAATAAAGGTAAGTAATTATGCATTGAATACATTATAATTACTATCCAAGATTTGAGTGTGATTGATATTAAATATCTTAAGGTCTCTCTTAGACCATCTACATACATCTACATATGTACAAAGAAAAATAATATCAAACTACTTCTAATCAAACCAATTAATATCTTAGTGATAAACATGTATAATTTGTTGACTAGGTTATTAAATAAGTTTAAACTTAGGGATTTCCCTCCTAAGAAAAACTAGCATGCAACTCAAGGCAAGAATATCACCATATAATCAAACCAAAAGAATTGCAAAGAGTGAAAGAATACGATACCTAACCGATTGAAAAATCGGATTACCATATTTTCCTCCTTCTAGAAAAAACAGTTCAAAAGAACTGTAATTCTGAACCAGCTCATGAAGAATTGGGTATCAAGCCTTATACCACTGGAAAGCTCTTTGAATCAGCTATCCAACACAAAAAGCGGATTGCAAAACCGAGCTCTGAACTGAAAGTTATAACAGTTTCCGTAACGAGTGACGCAGCTGTCAAAAAGACGAACTTTGACGTTTTTCTTGATAGAAATCTCATATTTGACTCCCACAAACGTAGGAGAAAGGTCTACAACCATATAGGGTTTGATAAACCACAAAAGATCAATAAATATTCAATCTTTAATTGGTTTCCCTACCAAAAACGAAATTATTAAAAAATTTCTAAAGTCATAACCCAATAACACAAACAATAACTCAAAGTAAAAGACTTATCTTTTGATTGTCGATATTAAAACACTCTCCTTTGTTCTACTACAAAAATCTTTCCTTAAGATTGTTAGAATAGTTGTATGAACACAAAGAACTAAAGTAAAAACGTAAGGAACAAGCAATGAAGAAACAAGGACAAAGATGAATCGGGAACAACCAAGGCGCGCGGATTAAAGGTCGTCCTTAAGGAAAGATTTAAGCCCCTTCCAATGGTGCGAGAAAGGCAACAATGCGTTTCCTCACAGGATTCAATGGTTAAACCCTCTGGAAACGATAATATAACTCTCTCGGGCGGGGAAGAAGAAGAGAAGAAGAAAAGGACCTGGTTTGAGTTTTACGTTTTCTCGAGTTGAGTTTCGATCAAGTCTCCTCTCTCTATGGACTCACAAATCCTATTTATAGAGGTTAGGAGGAAGAGAGACCAACTCCTAATAGAACACTGAAACTTGCTGCTCAAGAAAAAGGCAAAACAAGTTTAGGCTATTGGTCAAACCACTACCCACAATAGTAAGCCCAAGCCCAGGCCCGAACCTTACCCGATGTGGTGGATAACCAATGTGGGACTATCTACTATGCACTAAAGTGGCGAGAACACCATTTGTTCATCTCCTCCACTTTGCACACACACACACTAGTATTTAGAAATACACAAGAGATTCCAACAAGTGGGACATTAAGATTGATGCCCAAGACATTGGCTCTGATGGCAGTGCAAAGGCACACTGCTGCTTCAAGGTCAACAAGGCCTTTGATAAGGGTGCAACAAGGGATATCAGGAGGACTACCCACTTGAACAGTAACAAGCCCACCAAGTAAATTAGCACAGACGCCTAGCTTTAAGGCATCTCTTGGGCATGTACCCTTGGTAGCAGGTGTGGGAGTGCTAGGAGTTGGGACATAAGGGTTTGGTGCTTGCTTAGGAGGGTGAGAGCAAGCAGTGACTACTGCAAAGAAGAGAATGTTTAGCGAAAGAAACAAAACAGCTGATGTAGAGTTCTTGAAAGCATTTTAATTGTTTGTTTTAAATGTTTGTGGTAGTACTGTAGTAATAGTTGTAGCGAGAATATAATTGAAGGGCGAGAAAGGTGGTGTGTGATGGAGGGAATGGATTCAGGAGTGTATTAATAGGCATTCAAAGAGGGGGAATTTTTGTAAAATTGGTAATTTAGATTAATCAGCAATGCGGCCATGTTCAGCTATGGTTCTGCTGGCAAATCAAAATGTTTGGATACGCAAATCGTTCGTGGATGCACGTTGAGTTTGATTTATATCTTCAATTATTGGCATTGCCATTACCAGTCAGTGATAATAATTGTACCCCTTTAGTTTTTTTTAGCATTAAGAGTCTAACTATCAGTCCATCTCATCTATCATTCTATCTGTTATCTACTTCTGTTGTTCTGTCTACTTATCATAATAAAACAGGTGTTGAAGATCTCGAAGAATTTGTAAACTTAAGTACATTTACCAGTGACTACTAATATGCCTTATATGCGTATGAATTTTCACTGATTGCATTTGTTCGGTAACTCGTGGTGAAAGTAGCACAGCCTTGGCCATAAGCCTGTGGTTTTAAATCAAGAAACTTATTGAACTTATTTTTAGATATATATTATAGCTATACTCTCTTTGCTCTATTTTTCAAGACTTCATAGAGTCTCTAACTTTTTGTAAACACTAATGCTAATTACGAAAAAAATGAAATTCCAAATCCTTAGATATCCTACCTACATTAATATCCATTCTCCCAGAATGCACATAGTGAGCCACTTCATCCAAAATTTTAAAATAGTCCCCACTTAAAAAATAATTAATTATGTAATTACCAAACTAACCTTAATATTGGTGTAATTTGTAATTTCTTAAAACACTTTTTGGTCTTTTCAAATATTTCGAGAAAAAAAAACAAAACTCACGCATGATTCTACTGTTCGCGTTAGTAATACAAACCTAAAATTGAAAACCCTTGGTCACTATAAAATGACCGAGAGCAAAAACCATCGTCAATCCCACCCCTCATGAAACCCTTTTCTCAAATTCGATCAATAACTTAGTCATGCCCAAATCAACTACTTTTGCAATACATTACACTATGACTTGTGTTTCTGCAACATAACTGTTCTCAACACCCAAGCCACCAATATACACCTATGATGTTCTCTCGGTTTCTCAACGTTGTCTCTCGAATACACCACCCCAACCTGAATTGCCCGAGTTCCCAACCTAAATATGCATCTCTTTGACTGTTTAAATCAAAGCATAATTATCTTGAGACTTCATTCTCTCTTTAAATGCGTATGCATTTACGATCCGTTCACATTCTTAACCTTGTGGATTACAACTTTTTCCAGGATTTATATTATGTTCGTTTATGTTAGAATATCATTCTTACGTCCAAGGGCGTGCTGTGACTTGTACACAAACTATGTGTTTACTCCCACATCGGCTACGTACAAAATATATTTGCAGAGCAATAGGATACAAAAGCAGACATTGAACAATAAACAATTCATACCTTTCTCGGCCTTTTGGCTAAGATCAAGTGTAGTATCTGTTCTTATCAGTTTAATATCTGATATGTGAGGCATTGCCTCACACGATATTAAATTAATTTTTGATTGGGGGAGGTTTGCCACAATAGCTTGCTATTGAGTCCTTCAAGAGTCGCCCATTCGTTGCACTACTGCTTGGGCCTGGCTCGCCCTACCAAATTAATGAAAATTATTAACATGCAAAAGCTGCTTGCTCATAATGAAAGAAAAGAACTATGGGTTTGAATAAATAAATAGGGCGAAGGCATACGAAATAGCCATGATTTACACGTCTTAATAATTTGCTTCCCTCCAACTAGCTTGAACAACAATTGCCCGAGTCAGAGTCGATCATTAGCTTAGTCATGCCCAAACCAACTGCTTTTGCAATACATTGCACTATGACTTGTGTTTCCGCAACATAACTGTTCTCAACACCCAAGCCACCAATATACACCTATGATGTTTCAGTTTCTCACTATTGTCTCTGAATACTCCACCCTAACCTGAATGTCCCGAGTTCCCCAAGGAGGAACCGTAGTATTGATATTTGTCATGTCATTTGACGGTGCAATCCAATAACATTTGACCATAATTGGTGCAGGTTTTAAGACTCCCCCCAAGACTCACAGTAGGACCGAGTCAACTATGGTTGACCGTGATCCTTATATCCAAACCACATGAAATGTCTTAAGTACCATTTAGAACATGAAATTACACAAATACCCCTTTACTCTCTCAAAACCAAAATAGAGTTAATGACACGTGTCAAGATCTCAAACACCTAAATGAATGGCTACAATTTAATCAAGTCAAAACAAAGAACACGTGCCACTATTTTACAAACTTAATCTAAGTTGATATTGAATTTTCACTGATTGCATTTGTTCGGTAACTCGTGGTGAAAGTAGCATAGCCTTGGCCATAAGCCTGTGGTTTTAAATCAAGAAACTTATTGAACTTATCTTTAGATATATATTATAGCTATACTCTCTTGGCTCTATTTTTCAAGACTTCATAGAGTCTCTAACTTTTTGTAAACACTAATGCTAATTACGAAAAAAATGAAATTCCAAATCCTTAGATATCCTACCTACATTAATATCCATTCTCCCAGAATGCTCATAGTGAGCCACTTCAGCCAAAATTTTAAAATAGTCCCCACTTAAAAAATAATTAATTATGTAATCACCAAACTAACCTTAATATTGGTGTAATTTGTAATTTCTTAAAACACTTTTTGGTCTTTTCAAATATTTCGAGAAAAAAAAACAAAACTCACGCATGATTCTACTGTTCGCGTTAGTAATACAAACCTAAAAATTGAAAACCCTTGGTCAGACTATAAAAATGACCAGAGCAAAAAAACCATCGTCAATCCCACCCCTCATGAAACCCTTTTCTCAAATTCGATCAATAACTTAGTCATGCCCAAATCAACTACTTTTGCAATACATTACACTATGACTTGTGTTTCTGCAACATAACTGTTCTCAACACCCAAGCCACCAATATACACCTATGATGTTCTCAGTTTCTCTTTTGTTGTCTCAATACACCACCCCCAACCTGAATTGCCGAAGTTCCCAACCTAAATATGCATCTCTTGACTGTTTAAATCAAAGCATAATTATCTTGAGACTTCATTCTCTCTTTAAATGCGTATTGCATTTACGATCCGTTCACATTCTTAACCTTGTGGATTACAACTTTTTCCAGGATTTATATTATGTTCGTTTATGTTAGAATATCATTCTTACGTCCAAGGGCGTGCTGTGACTTGTACACAAACTATGTGTTTACTCCCACATCAGCTACGTACAAAATATATTTGCAGAGCAATAGGATACAAAAGCAGACATTGAACAATAAACAATTCATACCTTTCTCGGCCTTTTGGCTAAGATCAAGTGTAGTATCTGTTCTTATCAGTTTAATATCTGATATGTGAGGCATTGCCTCACACGATATTAAATTAATTTTGATTGGGGAGGTTTGCCACAATAGCTTGCTATTGAGTCCTTCAAGAGTAAGCCCATTCGTTGCACTACTTGCTTGGGCTGGCTCAACTACCAAATTAATGAAAATTATTAACATGCAAAAGCTGCTTGCTCATAATGAAAGAAAAGAACTATGGGTTTGAATAAATAAATAGATTTATACGCAATAGCCATGATTTATAAAAAGCGTCTAACCTATTGGATTAAAGGAAAAAGAAAAATACGCAATTCTAGTAAGAAAGGTTGGTCTACTGCTCCCTCCATTGAGACACGTCTTAATAATTTGCTTCCCTCCAACTAGCTTGAACAACAATTGCCCGAGTCAGAGTCGATCATTAGCTTAGTCATGCCCAAACCAACTGCTTTTGCAATACATTGCACTATGACTTGTGTTTCCGCAACATAACTGTTCTCAACACCAAGCCACCAATATAGACCTATGATGTTTCAGTTTCTCACTATTGTCTCTGAATACTCCACCCTAACCTGAATGTCCCGAGTTCCCCAAGGAGGAACCGTAGTATTGATATTTGTCATGTCATTTGATGATGCAATCCAATAATATTTGACCATAATTGGTGCAGGTTTTAAGACTCCCCCCAAGACTCACAGTAGGACCGAGTCAACTATGGTTGACCGTGATCCTTATATCCAAACCACATGAAATGTCTTAAGTACCATTTAGAACATGAAATTACACAAATACCCCTTTACTCTCTCAAAATCAAAATAGAGTTAATGACACGTGTCAAGATCTCAAACACCTAAATGAATGGCTACAATTTAATCAAGTCAAAACACAGAACACGTGCCACTATTTTACAAACTTAATCTAAGTTGATATTGAAAAAGCACAAAAAAGTTTTATTAGTATTACCTCTCCTCCTCCTCCTCCTCCTCCCCTCGTATCTACAAAAATTAGTAACATCCCGCCCCCCTCCCCTATTCTCAAGAACTAATTTTTAAGAGTTTGCAACATCACTACCGCCTCTAATTAGGTTTGGGGTAAAAACTAAGTTTTGTAGGTACTGCTAGAAAAAACCAATCTTCAAATTAAAGCATAATAACCTTCCTAAGTTGGATCAAATCCCATAAAAACTAAATAGAATATTAATGGTGATTGGTTAGTTCATTGTTGATTAAGTTATTGATACACATTGAAAATGGAAAATGAAATTGAATTGGGAAATCAAAATAAGAAGTTTCAAAGATGAATTTTTTTGGCAAGATAGAGATGAAGATGAGTTAGTTGTAGGATTGATCTCGAATGGCGCAAAAGAGATACCAATAGACATTTTGATTTTATTTTATTAGATCGTAGCTGTTGATTTAAGTGTTTGATATCTTGACACGGGTCATTAACTCCCTTTTGGTTTTGAGAGAGTCAAGGGGCATTTGTGTAATTTCATGCTCCAAAGGGTACTTAGGACATTTCATGTGATTTGGATGGAAGGATCACAGTCAACCCTAGTTGATTCGGTCATGCTGCGAGTTTTAAGGGGGCGACCTAAAAAGCAAAGAACTGGGGTTGGAAGTCATTTTGGTTGGGGGTGTGGTTCTTAAAAACTGTAATGGGTGCTCTTCTAGGCTTGTGTAGAACAGACAAATCGTTAGTATCGTAGTACTTTTGGTTAACCCAGTGAGAGCTCTCTTGAGTCTTGATTGCCTTCCTCATCCCCGAATGCAATTAAATAAATTAGATCAATAGAGCCAATATAGCATATTAAATTGCAAGCTCAAACATGCAACTATGCAATGCAAGACATCAGCTCCAGTAGGCAGCTGTGAATCAGGTGAATATGTAAGACAATTCACATCAAAGCAATGCTCTTGGTATTCCAAAATGTAGCTTTCTGATCGTCACTCACACACAAGCAGTTGCCAAACGCATAGTACAAAATATCCCGATATATCGCGATATTTGGAGATATCTATCCAGATTTCAGAAAAAGATATATAAATATCATGATATATTAAGAGATATATACAACTGCAAATATCGGTGATATTTTGATGATATTTGCGATATTTGTGATATTTGGAGATATTTTACAATATTTTGAGATATTTAGCGATATTTTGTACATATAACAATTTTATTTAATATTTACCATTATATTTTAAATAAATATAAATAATGTATCATGATATATCAAGAAATATCCACAATATTTGTCGATATTTTGGATATATCCACGATATTTGCATGTGAAACAATATCAAATATCCCCAAAGAGAGATATATCCACTATACATATCCAGAAATTGAGTATCAATAAATACCTATATCATGATATTTTGTACTATGGCCAAACGTATGCCCACCTTGATGTCAACCATGTCCAGGGATCCAGGCCATATTATTAAGGCTACCGTTCGCATTAGCCACCACAATTACATTGGGAACCCATGAAAGTCCAAGGCCTTTCCTAGCATAATTATTATCACGGCCCATCTTGAATATTTCAACGCTTAGGAGGGAGGCAACAACTCCACTCCAGGTCCCCCCAGTGTGTCAAACAACAAAAGATCTTCGGGTCAAGAGTCAAGACATCACTAGAGATAATAGTTGTGCCTCAAAACCCACCCAACGAAAATAACCAGGAACACTTGCAAAACATTTTTCATTTTGTATTGTTAGGGCCTTTTTCAGACTGAAAAACCCTCCAAAAATTGGCGTATGCTACCATGTGCAGCGAGCACACGGTATTCTTTAGTAAAAGGCGAAAGAATAGTTCGCTCTGTGCTCACTGCGTAACTGCGTGGTTTTGAAGAAAAAGAGTAGCTTACTATATACTAACACTGAACTTTGTGCTTTGTTACTTCAGCAATGTGGGACTATCACTATACTAGGGAATTTAAAAGTTAGCCATGCTTTCATTGTTCATTCACTCCACAAAAAAACATCCAAAGTGGGAAAAGTACTAGTGCCACTTTACAAACCCTAAAGACAGGGAACTGTGTCAATTATTAGGAGAGATTCCTGAAAATCTAATTCTAATTCTTAGCTAAAAACAATTGTCCCACTTGGTTCTTTAGGAGGACCTCATAGGTTAAGAATGATACTCATGGAAAGGTAGTACGGTTGATATGAGCTGTTTCATATAGCTTTCACCTGATTTGAAGAATTTTCCTTTTCCTCCAATCTTCCTTTCAGCAATTTTAAGGTAATGATTTTATTTTAACAAACCTTCACCAATCATCTGCCATTCATAAGAAAACCACAAGTAACCTAATTGAAGACTATCAAGTATGAACTGGCTATCATGTTTAGTTGCGAGTTGTATTTGTTAAAGTACATGCGTAACCAATTAGCTATTCAAATTTTGACTATTTTTAATAAGCTTTAGAGCACCGACGCAGTGTCCTATTATAAATAGAAGTATAGAACTACCATGCGTTGGCATGCACTTTGCAATTTGCATTTTGCCTTGTACACATAAGAAAAGGTTTCGCTTTGTTGCACTTGATCAGAAACCAGGGGAACTGATTGGTTTAGTGTTGCATATATAATCAAGGGAATGAGGTCCCGTCATAATATTCACTTGGTTCTGCTGGCTTTGGCTTTGGTTGTGTTTTGTTTTGACTTCAGTTGGTGCATCGAAATAGAGAAACAAGCTCTTCATGACCTCAAGCAATCTTTCACAGATCCTTCAAACAGACTCTCCTCTTGGGTGGGCGAAGATTGCTGCATCTGGGTTGGAGTGGAGTGCGACAACAACACAGGGCAAGTCATCAAACTCGACCTTCGAAATCCAAACAATGAATATTCTTCACTTCACGAGAGTACTTGGTTAGTTGCCAGTGAGGTAAATCCTTCACTAATGAAGCTGAAGCATTTGGAATACTTGGACTTGAGTATTAACAATTTTTCAGCAAGTGAAATTCCCCTATTCATTGGCGAATTCAAATTGTTGATATATCTTTATCTCTCTTCTGCGGGGTTCGCAGGAGCTGTTCCTCACTCTCTTGGAAATCTGTCCTTTTTCTATTATTCTTCCTAGGTTGTTTTCCCCTTTCTGACTTGGTTTATTTAATATTTGATAGTGTAAATTGTTGTATAGTGATTCCTATTATTGATTTCACAGCAAGCTCTGACTTCAGTTTTTGTCGAGACATAGAAAGGAGCTGACTCACTGGAATATTGGTTATGCTCGAATGGTTTTCTAGCAGCTACAATTCATGGTGATAAATGACAGCAGGTAATTGGAACTGTAAAAAACATTGGTTAGCGAATATATCCTGTTTATGTTAAAGTATTGCTCATCACTACTTCAATGTTCAATAGTAGAATTTTGTTTTCCTCAATGATATGCATTTGTTTCCTATTAATGCCTAAAGTGTGTTAGTCATCTTGCTTAGAATGTCATTTTAAGAAGTGTCTACTTTACTCTTTGTTCCTGTGTGTGTACATTACTTTTAGTTGGTTTATATCATATCCTATTTATTAATATAGATGGGTCAAAGAGTAATTTCAGCTAGCCATATCAAAACTTTGTTTTGATGGATTGTACAAGTCTTAGGAAGTATAGTTGTATGGACTGACAATCTTAACCATCTGATAAGATATCCAGGGTTTTAGGATCATCTTTTGGTTTCTCCAAAAAAGTCAAAATAAGTATTAGATAAGCTTTTAAGTTGTTTAAGTTAAAGACCAATACAAAAATGATATCTAGCAAAGGGCAAGGGAGTAGTAGTGAAAAACGAGTTTCAATGAGTAGAAGGAAGTTCATTCTTATATCCTCAGCTTCATATTGGTTATCAGTTTATCACAGATCACACTCTCTGAGTCAACTGCAAAGCACTTAGTTTCACTCGGATTGTTCAAGCTTGCATTGGAGTCGGATCGCATTGTAGGTGAGTCACTTCGAAGTTATTTTGCTCCTTGCATGACTATATATATTTGAAATGGTTATGGGGTTAAAGGCGGACTCCCACCTCGTTTTTTTTATTTTTATTTTAATAGGTAATTTGATGTGTCGATGTTATGTTTTCATATCATTGTCAAGGGGTAACATTCGTAGGTACAACATTCAAAGTTAACATAAGAGTTTAGACAACTGGTATGATGTTCATCATTTTTTCTTAAATCAAGGAAGTTCATTCTTATATCCTCAGCTTCATATTGGTTATCACAGATCACGCTCACTCAAACCAAAGCAAAGCACTCGGTTTCACTTTCATTGTTCAAGCTTGCATTGGAGTCGGGATGTGAGGTGAGTCAGCTCGAGTTATTTTGCTCCTTGCATGACTATATATATTTGAAATGGTTATGGGGTTAAGGCAGACCCCCACCTGTGTTTTATTTTTATTTTAATAGGTACTGATGTGTTGATGTTACGTTTCAGTCAAAAGGGTAACATTATGTGGGTACAACATTCAAAGTTAACATAAGAGTTTAGACAACTGGTATGGTGTTCATCATTTTTTTTTAAATCTCTACTTTTTATTGTTATTTGTCTTCAATGAGAACAACTCATCCAAGCTTCTAAATCCTTCTGCACGGTTTTAGAAGGAAACCTAATGGAGGGTGTTTCACCTCTTTTACCAGTCATGGGACGTACACTTTCATCTTATGTTGATTTAAACATATAACCTATTAATGTAGCAAGTGAACTTAGCTCTCCTAAACTTTGAATTTTTTTTTGAAGAGTTTAAAAAGTCCCATGCCATCTTCATCCAAGTGAAACATTTGTCTCATTCATATTATAAATCAATGCTATATAGTTGATATTTCTTTCATTTTAAAGAATACTTTTAACAAGTGTGCATGGATCGTGAGACTATGCAAGTCTAGAGGTTTTGGTTTCATTGAGTACGCATCTCATGAGAATGCACAGAGTGCTATACAGACCATGTACCAACAGGAACATCATAGCAGAAAGATAAGGGTAAATTTTGCAACAGATCGGTCAGGAGGACTACACAATTGCAACGGAGACTATGGTGGTGGTGGTGGAAGTTGTGGTAGCAGTGGAGGTGGTGTCTATAGTAGTAGAAGCAATTTTGATGGAAGTGCTATTGCTGGTGGCCGGTTATGGTGGAGGCGGTGGAGAGTATGGTCTCACTAATGGAGGTGGCAGTGATAACTTTTTAGTGGTGGTGCAAATATTGGCGTGCTATGGTAGTAGCTTGTTTTGGAGGACACGGTTAGAATCATCCTTTAGATGATGAGCTTGGGACTTTTGTTTGTTTTATTTCAGTGGCGGGGATGATATATCTCTTTCTTTATAAGATTTGAATGTTGCACCAAGTAGAGTGAACATAAGTGTGTTTGAGGATATTAGGTGGTCGCCATCCTTTCGATATGATCTTTCTTTGGTAATGCTCACTCATGTTTTGATTTTTATGTCGGTTTTAATGTGAGAATGTTTTGGTTAATTGGTTATATGTCATGCATTACCAGATTTGATATATGAATATGTCAATTCATAGTTAGGGTTGGTGCACGTTGGCTAGCCTTCAAAGGTGCTAATAAATCATGGAAGTTGATGTGTTTGATTTGCTACCGAAAACTATATTGATCAAATTTCAGTAAAAAAAAGTTACACACCTATATGAATATGTTCACTCTTTTTCCATTCTAAGTGAATTAACCTTATTATTACGTGTTAGTATAGCAATGCTTCAATCAATTGTGTGTTGTAATCTCAAAACCCAATTCCTAGATATCGAAACCTTGGAATGTAACTTATATTATATATATGGCCAAAATAGGCAAGCATAATAATTTGGTATATCGAATGTACAAATTACAATGCACATGACAATTGTGAACTTTTCTTGTTGAAATAGCATGCAGGCCGGTTTGCCATATGTGCGACCAATGTTTATTTTTTATGTCTTATATTATATTTCAGAAAATGATATTTCACTTATAGTTTTCTTCTATATGTATGTGTGGATTCAAAACTGTTGTTTTTAATGACAACACATTTCTATTACATTGATTTTAA
The DNA here is from genome assembly GCF_015680905.1 of Coptis chinensis. Lineage (NCBI taxonomy): Eukaryota > Viridiplantae > Streptophyta > Magnoliopsida > Ranunculales > Ranunculaceae > Coptis > Coptis chinensis. Next base: position 4,182,758 of record NC_141462.1, read on the forward strand.
AGTGCAATCTGCCCTATTTTCTCTTATTGATTCAAGTAGATAAATAACTAAATTTTATAATACCTTCATGGCTTCACATGCTAGGAAAGTTGGCGAGGTTACCCATTGATTTTGCTCTTTGTGGCTTAAATAGTAGTTTCCAACAAATAGTAATAACATATATGTTAAGGTTAGAACAACATATATCAAAAAATATATTTAAGTTGAAAATGCAGAGGTGAAACATATTACACCAAAATCATGTTGAATATAATAGATATGGTTGGATATTTTTGCATCTTAATTCAGATTAATGGCCTAATTAGCTTAACCATAGAGATTTTTTTGGGCATATGCTTAACCATAGAGATGATTGCATCGTCCTAATTGCCTTTTATTTGACAACTATTTTATACATATTTTTTTTTTCCCATCTGCATTGGCGTAGTACGGGAAAACTTAGGATATTTTTTACCAACTTAAGCTAATACATAAAAGTGAACCCATTTTCTGAGGTTGAAGTCAGCAAATTAGGTGTATAAATATCTTATGTAACACGTTGAATGAACTGTGACACATCACTTGAGAGGATGTAAATGGAGATGAACCCTTTATTAATAGTTCTATTGTTCTTACTTATCTAATCTTAACGCCTACTTTATCTAATACATAAAAGTATTCCCCATATAGCTATATCTATCAGAAACTCATTGACCCAACCACATAAAAAGTTGAAATACAAATTAACAAGATTTAAATTAACAGGCATATCCGTACAAACTATTGCAAAAAAAAAAAAAAAAAGGCCCACAAATAACAGACCCAACATAAGGACCTAAAGCAACAGACCTTAAATTAACTGACCTGGCCATAGGCCAGGCTGCATAGCTAGTATATTATAGTTATAATCTCATCAATCTATTTTTTGGAGCACTCACAAAGATTTCAGTTTTTCCTAAACTCTATTACTAATTATGAAAAAATAGGATATAAATAAAGAAACAATCTCATCTAGAGTTTCACATAGTCTCCAACTTTTCCTAAACAATATACCTAATTACGAAAAAAAAAAAAAAATTGCGAAAAACAATATTTTCAACCAAAAACAATTTTCTTAGAGCCCTTACCGCCTTACACCACAAAGAATAGTTTCCACACTAATCTCAGGTGAAGTTTAACATAACAAAGTTTCTTTCTAGAAAATGATAATGAAACTATGAAAGAACATGGGAAAAAATGAACTGAGTTGCTTGAACATTTACTTTATGTATTTGTTAACCACACATGTGACTGGGAAAAAAAAAAAAAAACTAATCATAAAATAAGTAATAGTGTACACCCAAAACAAATAAAATTGTATTGTATGCACTATATATATAGGCCTAACAAATAAAGTTGGATCAATTTGAGGTGTCATCCACTGTGGGATTTAGATATTTAGCATAGTTAAGGATTTCAAAAACCACATGCCACAATAATTACGACATATTCTAATTAAATTTATGAATTTTATAATTTCCAATTTTAGCGAAATAACAAGATTCAGTTAAAACAGACGTTGACTTAAATAAATTATATAACTATTGATTTAGTTAAAGTGGACGTTGGGCTTAAATAAATTATATATCAAACCAAACCAAAACAAATTACATGTGGAAAATTAAATTATACAAAAAATAACATCACAAAATATATAATAGCAAATGGAAAAAAGAAAACCCACCCAATAATAACAAATATTTTTAAAATATATATAATACTGCATGAAACTAACGTCAAAGAACAATTAACGAGAAACAGAAAACTAGATGCAAATGCATCGAAACTAACCTCAAATAATATTTAACGGAAAATCGGAAATTGGATGCACATGTAAGCATTAAACTAATCTTAAAAATTAATTAATGGACAATCGGAATATTAATATAACTGCATTAAACTAACCTCAAAGAATAATTAATGGGAAATCAAAACTTGAATGCAAATACATCGAACTAACACCGCAAAAAATAATTGTTGGGAAATCGGAAACTGGATGCAAATGTATTGAACTAACCCTTAGAGATTAAATTAATAGGAAATCGGAAACTCGATTCAACTGTATTGAACTAACCTAAAAGAAAATAACTATAAATTGAAAACAGAATGCAAATGCGTAAAACTAATCTTTAAAAATAATTAACGGGAAATCGGAAACCGGATGCAACTACACTGAACTAATTTCAAAAAATAAATTGGATGCAAATGCATTAAATTAGCCTCGAGAAATAATTAATGGAAAATAAAAAACTGGATGCAAATTCATTGAACTAACCTCAAACAATAACTAACGAGAAATCAGAAACTAGATGCAAATGCAATCTCATCGAATAATAAACGAGAAATCGGAAACTGGATGCAAATGTATTGAACTAATCTCAAAAAATGATTAACGGGAAATCGGAAACTGGATGCAAATGCATTGAACTGAGCTCGAAGAATAATTAGCAGGAAATTAGAAATTGGATGCAAATGCATTAAACTAACTGCAAATAATAATTAACAAGAAATCGGAGACTAGATGCAACTGCATTGAACTAACTTCAAAAAATAAATAACAGAAAATCAGAAACTGAATGCAAATGCATTGAACTAACCTCAAAATATAGTTGTGTTATATGTTGTGGGAATGTCTCGATAAGTATAGTTTTGCATTTAAAACGGTGTTTATCTTATCTTTTTCGTATAATTGAGAACACCTTGCTATTCAAGTAGCTTCAATATGAATTTCGTCTTATTAGACAATCTCACAAAACTTCAATCAAACTTCTATTATTAAACAACAAATAAAGTTGAAGCGTTTTATCAATGGTGAGTTATTTTTTTTAGTAAAGAGTACGTGGGGTTTTCATGTTATAAGAAATTTGGATGAGTAAGCAATATAATATTTGTATATAATAGTTATGCATATATTTTTCAGAATAATTAATATGACAGAACCTGTTCGTAGATAATCTTTGAAGATCCCACATAGTGAGTCAGGTATATAACTTAAAGAATAATTAAAGAAAAATCAAGAACTGGATAATCTTTGATGATCCCATATAGTAAATCAAGCATAATTTATTTTTATGTCATGTTTGCAAAGACATTACAGATGGATAAGTAGAAAGTTGGTATTATACATCACATTGGATAATTAAAAGGAAATCGAAAACTGGATTCAAATACATTGAACTGAGCTCAAAGAGTAATAAACGGGAAATCGGAATCTTTATGCAAATGCAATAAACTAAACTCAAAAAATAATTAACTAGAAATCAGAAATTGGATGCAACTGCATTAAACTAACGTCAGAGAATAACTAATGGGAAATTAGAAATTGGATGCAAATCCTTGAAAAATATTTAACGAGAAATCGGAAACGGTATGCAAAAATGCTACAAACAAACCTCAAATAATAATTAACGGTGAATCAGAAACTAGATGCAAATGCATTTAACTAACCTCAAAATATAATTAATAGGAAATCAAAAACCAAATGCAACTGCATTGAACTAACCTCATAGAATAATTGACGGGAAATCAGAAACTAGATGCAAATGCATTGAAATAGCCTCAAAGAATAGTTAACGGGAAATCCATCAAACTAACCTCAAAACATAAATAATCAGAAATCATAAACTAGATGCAGATGTATTGAACTAACCTAAAAAATTAATGAGAAATCGGAAACTGGATGCAAATGCAATGAACTAATCTAAAGACTAATTAACGAATATAAAACATAAAAAAATAGATGCAAATGCATTAAACTGATCTCAATGAATAATTAACGGGAAATCATAAATTTGATGCAACTGCATTGAACAAACCTCAAAAAATAATTAATGGGAAATCGAAAACTTGCTGCAAATGCATTAAACTAACCTCAAAAAACAATTAACGGAAAATCGGAAATTGGATGCAACTGTATTGAACTAACCTCAACGAATAATTAACGGAAAATCGAAACTGGATGCAACTGCATTAAACGAAAATCATATATTAACTAGCAGGGCGGGAAATCAGAAATTGGATGCAATATCCTTGATGAATATTTAACGGGAAATCAGAAACAGGATGGAAATGCATTGAAATAACCTCAAAGAATAGTTAACTGGAAATCGGAACCCGGATGTAACTATATTGAACTACCCTCAAAGCATAAATAACCGAAAATTGGAACCTAAATGCGAACTAACTTTGAAAAATAATTAACGAGAAATTAGAAACTGGATGCAGATGTATTAAACTAACCTCAAAGAGTAATTAACGGAAAATTGGAACCTTAATGCAAATGCAATTAACTAATCTCAAAGAGTAATTAACGAAACATTGAAAATTAGATGGAATTGCACTGAATTAATCTTAATGAATAGCTAACAGAAAATCGTAAACTTGGTGCAACTGCACGGAACTAACCTCAAAGAATAATTAACGAGAAATCAGAAACTTGATACAACTACATTGAACTAGTTAGCCTCAAAGAATAATTAACATAAAATCGGAAACTTTATGCAAATGCATTGAACTAACCTCAAAACATAGTTGTATTATATATAGGAAGAATATAATATCTCGACAAGTATAGTTTTGCATTTTAAGTAGTGTTCATTATAATTATTTTATTATGATTGGGAATGCCTTGCTATTTAAGTAGCTTGAATATCATCTTCGCCACATTGGGCATTCTCACAAAATTTCAATCAAACTTCTATTATAAAACATAACAACAAAAATAAATCAATGGGTTTTACCAAGGTTTGATGTTTTCTTTTGATAGAGAGTGGTGGAAGAAATTTGAACAAATGGTTTATATATTTTCCATATCTTATAGCTATGAATAGTTGCTAATATTTTTTAGAATAATTTAATATAACGACACCGGTTCGTAAGACTGGTTCGAAAGCTAGTTCCTTACTTAGTACGTGTGGACTTGTGGAGATGTGTCTTAATATGCAGTCATTTAAGCTGAACGTAAACTAACACATTAACATGCATCCATTTAGTTTGGATTACCCCACACCTCAGGGGAGGTCTCTACTTTTTGGTGACGTAGCGGAAACGATATTAAAAGTTTATTAGAACATTAAAGAGATAAATTGAAACATAAATTTATTGATAATATTGAAGAGTTGATTACAATTTTTGCCCATGAAACTATTTATATAGAAAACTCCATCAAATCATCTTATAAACATACTAAAACACTAAGAAACATTTTCCTAATTTATCTATATCATAATAGTAGTGGTGTCAAATGGGCTGGGCCGGGCTGGACCGACCCTCAAACAACGAAGCCCTCATGCTTTGAGGGTCGGGCCAGCCCTATCCTTATTTGCCTCCAGGGCCGAGTCGGGTCGGGCCAATGCTTAAATCTCGAAGCCTTTACCCGCCCCTCATCCCTCTCGAGAGGGCTTGAAGGGTCGGGCTTGAGGGCCAAATGTGAGGGTTGGATACTATGTTATACATTTGATTTACAAAATAAATTTATAAACATTAGTTAAAAATTATAAAATTGAATACACTTCACAATTAAACCTTCAAACTACTAAAAAAACGTGGTAAAGTTGTATTAGTCAATTAAGATCAACTAAATCCATTTCATAAAATATTATAATGAAATTATATGGTTGGCAAACTTAAGAGATAAACGTTCTTTTAAGTGATTTTTAGTGTATTAATGCTAAAATGAAATATATTGTATGAAGATTTATTAAAATATATGTGATAAATGTTGAGGGCCGGACTTAAAGGAGGGTTTAAGTTTCAAAGTCTAGGCCCTTACCCTCCCTTAAAAGGCTTGAGGGCCGGGTAGGCTCGCCCGGCCCACGAATGTGTGAGGGCCTCATTTTGAGGGCTTTTACGGCCCATGGGCTGGGTCGGGGTGGGCGGGTTGGGGGCTTGAGGGCCATTTTGACACCTCTACGATAATAGTAACCTTCTAAGACTACTAGAAGTCACAAACTAGACTTCTATACATTTCTAAATTCGCTAGGCTTAAAGAATAAAAACAAAAGTAATTTATTTTAAGTAAATTCAAATTTACTAAAAACAATTAGACAATAAACATAGGTTATATATTTTATGTACATCACTTGGGGACCCCAAGTTATTAGGAATGTTGGCACGCAAAAATAGGCGTGCATTACTACAGAAAAAGTCATATACCACTGTTTTTTAGAGTGGTAAAAGGCCTTTTGCTACTATTTCTAAACCGTGGTATTTGCTGGGGTGGTAAATACTTCTAGCAAAACCGTGGTATAAACTTATATCTATTAACCATTGTTTAGCTTAGAACTGTGATAATAAGTATTTCAAAACCGTGGTATATGACCATCATGAACTACTTGTATTTTCAGAAACTGTGGTATATAGTTTCCATATTTACCACAATTCTTCCAAAACCGTGGTATATAAAAAAAAATCCTGATAAAAAAAATATTCTAATCACATAATAAAACTTCAGAAAATAATTATGCATATCACATTCCACTTCATCACAAATTCAAAACACAATGGTCCACCACATGACTAATTTTAAACAATCTATTCCCAATCGAAAATTCAAATTTTAATCAATACAAATTTATTATAAAGAACCTCTAAACGAACATATTCCATCTTGTACGTTCTTCTGTATTCCAAATTATATTGCAACAAAGGAATAAATAAATAAATAAATAAATATATATATATATGTATATATATATGGCTAGGTGAACAACCAAAACCGAAACGACCATCAAACAGCCCAAATACAACCGTTAGATCATCTAAATCTAAATCAGAAATTAAAGGCCCAAATCTAAAGGTATCGAAATCATAATTACGAAGGGTTTCTTTCTCCTCCTCTCCTATTCCTCTCACCAGCACCGAAATTGTATTCTCCAAAATCAAATTCTCCATTGCAGCTCCTCCAAAATCAAATTCTCCAAATTCAACCCATTGCAGCTTCTCCAAAATTGAATTATCTAAATCCAACCCATTTTAACCTCCAAATTTAACCTATTTCAACCCAAATTGCGACTCTTATTAATGATGTTCTCGAACTTTCAAGAAGATGGAAGCCTCGAATTAGATTGTAGAACTTTCTCAAATTAGATCATGTAAAGTGACTGAAAAAGTTACTTCTCACCCAAGCTCAGCTGTGGAAAGCGGGCTAACATCGAAGCAGAGGAAGCTGAGGAGCTTCTAAGACCGCTAGCTGAGGAGAATTCATACACTAAAATGGAAGCTATAATGGTGTGTTCCTTATACACTAGCTGAGGAGAATTCATACAATTTTTATATCTGTGATGTAAACTTTACTATCTGATTATCAAGAAATAGGAAGCTATAGTGGTACTGGTGTGTTCCTTCCTTTGCAGCTTGGGATTGTCATCTCCCCATCCAGACTTTGTGGAAGAGTCTTTTCTCATGTCTGTGAAGGAATCTCTTTCTGAAGGAGGTCTCTTTGTCATTAACTTGGTCTCAAGGTCCACAGCTATAAGGGAGACGGTTGTTTCAAGAATTAAAACAATAAGAACAGATTTTGTTTAGCATCAATATTTACCCAGAGTAAATAGTAGGCATGTTTTGTAAAAAAAAATTGGGTGTTATAACTGTAGGAACCGTTATTTCATAATACAAATTTCTACAAACCGCGAAAACCCATGCGCAGCGGAATTAATGGGGTTCACGGTTTTGGATAGGAAACATACCTTTAGATCCGATTGTGATATCTCTGAGAATCCAATAGCTATGAAATCAAATCAACAATCAACCCCTTAATCTTTTATTGTATTCCTTTCAATAGATTGGACGTTGTGTGGGCAACGATCTACTAACCCCCTTCTTTCTCACAAAGCTAGATCCAATTTTGGATCTATCTTTCCTTGCCTCTCTTTTCAATCCAGTAAATAGTTAATTTCGGCCAGGAGAGAAGAGATTATATTTATAGGCTACAACAGGGACCATGAGGAGAAATTAGGGTTGGGCCTCCCGACGGGCTTGTGCCTCCCATGTTCGCCCAGAACACACAGCCTAAGTCCGTCAACAAATGACTTATTCCAATAAAGGTCATTGTTGGACTACCGCCCTAATCCCAAATTACGTGTCAGCATTTATGGGCTCCATATTATATGCTTGTTGATCTCCCCGTGTTTAAGATATTGAATGCCCGTTGATTAAGTCAAGTTACTGACAACTACATTAATCAACTTCTTATGTCCTTGAGTAGTACCACTCAACCTCATTGTCATGTCGGAATAAATCCGGCCACTTGCAGGGTTTACATGACAATCTTTTTGAGCTCCTCAAGGGGACATCATCAATCCGACTTCCTGCGGGCCACGAATTCCTTCTATAATCAACAACAGACCTTACATACAATGTCATTACCCAATCCATCTAGTTTGTTGATTCACAAATGAATCTCACTCATTGATGATTTAAAGTAATGTACAATGCACGTAAGTGCCCGTTATTATATCCGGATTAAGAGGACAAACATCCATAATAACAGAGGCGTTTGTTCTCTTATATAGTCAGTATAAAGAGAAACAACCTCACTTGGTCCTGTTCAATACACACAAAGTGTACTAGTGTAATCCTATAGTCAAGATAGACTAATACCAGATTATACTACAACCGTACCAATAGTTTGTCCAAATCCATCTAGGTTGTGAACGATTACTTATACTTTATAAGGTACTGATGATATGATCTTCTGTGTGTTCACACCATATCATCTACAACAAAAAGTATTAGATACATGTATATAACTAATAACATATATAATATGCATAGCATTTGCCCATATGATTCTCATTTAAAACATAAAGAATTAGAGTTAATACAAAAGTAATGCTTTTAGTATATAACCCTATCAATAACAACAGCTTGGCTACACATATCATTTGCAAAGATTGGGAACACTTCTATAAGTAGTCCCACCTAGCTCTTCTCCCATGCCGATGTATTAAATTGTCTGTTATCAGTCTAGTCAACATATTTCATTTGCATGCGATAGAGTGGGTGGTTGTTATTTGGACCATTTTGATGGTGCCAATCTCTCTCTGGCCCGACTATGCACCATAAGTATGATCGTATCCCTGGGATGATTCCTAGTTCATGCAAGGAAAAGACCTACTAGGGACACCTTTGTGACCATGAAGTTCATCCTAGAGGATCTTTTTAAGCATTCATCCTTGGTTGTTTAATGATATAAGGGCGTCAGTTTGCGTCTTCATGATTAGAGGTGCTTTGCCTGCAGATCTGCCAACACAATTGTGATCCGGCACCGTCGGAAATCGGGTCAGTAGTGACCTAGACTCAATTTGTTGGTTCCACCTCAGATTCGCCTTTTAGTTTAGTATCCATGCAGCTTCCCTTGGGAATCACATGGGTTAAATTCCCTTCCTCTCTCTCTCTGGCTTAAGCCAAAATAAACTAATTTTTCTTTTCAGACTTTCGGCGAAGAGAACATATACTACTTGGTCAAGGCGTAAGCTAGAGCAGGGCAGCTCTACTTACTTTATATTTTTAAAAGTGGTAGGTATTTACTTAGTGCGTAACTTATTTTCGTGTCTTCAACAACTTATATTGCCTTAAGCTTGAGGAAGATGTGAATGAGGTTCTTTTGCCCTTCCCATGGCCCTCTCATCAAATGAGGCTAGCTCACCGATGCTACTCTTCAACTTTAGAAGGCTGTTAAAGTTAATTCACACCGAGAGAGGGCAAACTATTCTTGATTCCATAAAGAAGATTGAGTGTTTGAAGTAGGACGCCGATGAGGCTAAGCTCACCTGATGCTACTCCTTGACTTCAAAAGTTGTTAAAGTTAACTCTCCCAAAAGGGCCAAATTGTTGTAGATGCCTCAAAGAAGATTAAATGTTCGAAGTAGGACGTCTTATGTCTAACTTACTGTAACTTGATTTTTGGTAGTCTTTGGGTCTTGGCGGCAATAAGAGAATTCAAGAATTCTGTTGTAAAATCTGTTTAATTTAAGGTCGTATTTTTTGTATAGTTATTGGCCTCCATATTTCTGAAGAAGCTTGGGGACTGCGTATCAGAGTCTCACCCAAAAGTTCTTTGCACGGCTTGTTATGTTGGTCACTTTGTCATACTATGGAAATTATATTTCAAACCTTTATGTAGTTCTTTCCACTTCTTGTTTCTACTCTTGGAGAAACCATTCTCAGAGGTTGGATTGGTTCAATGAATTGATTGTCAGAGTTTTACACAATGTGGCTTGAATTTTAGCTGTTAGAGTTTTATATAATTTTGGCTTGAATTTTATATAATGTGGCTGTCAGAGTTATATGTAAGAGGTTTAATTTTGGCTGGCTGTCAGAGTTTTAATTTTCAGTGAACTCTGTAAGACTAAAACTATGTAAGAGTTTTAATTTTGGCTGGCTGTCAGAGTTTTAATTTTCAGTGAACTCTGTAAATGAAACATTACGCTACTATCAGTGAATATAAGCGAAACATGCCAAAGAAGAATGCCAACTCTTTTTTTTTTTCCTACGATGTTACAACTTACAAGTCAAAATGAAAATAAAAATGATCCTACTTCATGGTCCTTGTATATGGTCCTTGTATAGTTATATCAACCTCCTCATCTTAACAGAAGACTAATTCCACCAAACACACCATGAACTTGATGAAGTTATTTAATCTTTGTCTGTAACCAATAGCTAGTATAGACCAATCAGTTCTTTAATTCTCGCAATTTAGCAGTGGTTCAGGCCTTCAAGGTGTTCTATCATCTTCAGTCTAAGAAAACTTCAATGACAACACTTTGCAGCAAATGCCTCCAGCTTGAGCAATGTGATGGAAACGAGCGACATCATCAAGGCCCATTTCTTGAGGACAACTAACGTAGAAATATGGCTCGAACTCATGAACGTTGCAGCAGACGCTATGCCCTAACAATATATAAAACAGAACACTTAAATTTTCCAACATTATCCAAAAATACATCTCTTTTACGTTCTCAATATCTCTGAACTGAATATCTAGTTTTCTTTTACTCATTTAAAAAAGACTCGACGTCATGTGATGTTAATTATTATCAATCTACTGTTGGAAATGAAAGTTAAAACCATTTACTCTAGACACAATCTGTAGACTTGATGATTCACTCAGATTGTCACAGGTTCCAAGTTTCACAATGATAGTAACTGTGCAACCTTTGTCGAGACCATCACTTTCAATCCAAATATGACTTTCCATGAGATTAAGAAACCTGATTTCATCCTAGAAATGTGAGATGATAATTTTACAAATTCAACAAAAGCCAATAACTAAAACGTAAATTTACAGAGTTGAGCTTGACTATCAGGGCCCAAACAAAAAACAAAAAAAAAATAAAAAAAAAATAAAAAATGGAATTATGCCATTAAAAAAATCAAGCTAGCAGAGTCTGTGCTATCGTTCATAGCTCAACAGCTCAAGCACCTACATTTCTCATTCCATTAGAATCTTGTAGTAAAACATATGCCACTAGATCAACAGACATCGGTGGCAATTTAAATTAAACCAAGAAGTGACCACAATGAAGTTTGACTTGGAAATATGAAGTTATCGGTTTTCTTTGTTCCTACTCATGAGTCGACTATAATAACCAGATTATTTATTTGTACCTCTTACAAAGAGCAAGTCCAAGTCCCAGTAGCATCATTAATCCGATTTGGTCCACTACTTAGATTGTGCAAATTTAGTAAAAAGATGTGGAATATCTTGTGGATTGATTCCGACCCGAAATCTTTAACCTGCAAATAAAAAAAATGTGACAATGTAAATTAACGTGCAACATAAAAAGAAACCAAACGTCTCAACAATTGCCGTTTCACCATGTTTATGAACATTAACTCCTGTAACATGTCTATCAGAAACACTTCATAGTATATTTGAAGTTCAAATTAGTATTCCTCACCACCCCGCCCTTCTTCTCTGTTATTCTTAAATTCGTCTATATCAATTATATTGTAGAATTTATTGAGTATATTTTTTTTTTCTTTTTTTGTATGGAGCAAGTATTAACAGTTTTATTGAACAACATAGTAATTTAGACTACTTAACACACAATAAATTCACATGCACCATTCACTGACCTGTATACGTAAATAGAAATGGTTGTCACTTGACACAGTAAAATTCAGGATCCCCCCAGTCTCTGAGGGATTCTGGTTTGGCAACAGAAGCTAGAACTTAAACATAGCCTTCCTTAGTGAACTTCACAGCATTACCAACAACATTCAATATTATCTGCATGATTTGTTTCTCATTTCCAACAGTACATACAGGTAAATCAGGTGACAACATTAGTGTAAGTGATAATTAATGAAGGTAAATCAGGTGACAACAACTTACCTCTTTAAAAACTCCATGAAGGTTGAAAGTTCTGCAATCTAATTCAAGGCTTCCATCTTCTTGAAAGTTCGAAAACATCATTCATAAGAGTCGCAATTTGGGTTAAAATGGGTTGAATTTGGAGGTTAAAATGGGTTGAATTTGGAGAATTCGATTTTGGAGAAGCTGCAATGGGTTGAATTTGGAGAATTCGATTTTGGAGGAGCTGCAATGGAGAATTCGATTTTGGAGAATTCAATTTCGGTGCTAGAGAGAGGAATAGGAGAGGAAACCTTTCGTAATTATGATTTCCATACCTTTAGATTTGGGCCTTTGATTTCTGATTTAGATTTGGATGATCTAACGGTTGTATTTGGGTTCTTCGATGGCTGTTTCGGTTTTGGCTGTTCACCTAGCCAAACCGTATATTATATATAATTTCACCATGAACATTCTCTTCTCATATCACCCGAGAACATTCAACCAAAAATAAGCAAAGTTTGATCACCTTATGAAATATAAAGTTGTGATTAAAAAAAATAAAGAAAAGTACAAGTAAAACAATTTAGAAATTGTATAAGTAACCACTTATGATACCTTGGTTCGTTAAGATTCTTGAAGTATGATTAGTTGGTTGTGACATATAATCTACCGAGATCACCAATGTTGCATACTCGTGAAAAAACATCATGTTAGTGTGAGTTGTTGTAAAACACTTTATCATGGACGGTTAACTAAATCCAGATGATGCTACTTGGTCATTGTTTCCTGTTTCAAGACCACACCAGCCAACCCACACATTCATTCTATCAAACACATTAAGAGCAAGACAAACGACAATTTAGAGAATAACCAACCAACTAAAGTGAATCATCACAAAGAAACAACACAGAGAGAAACTAAATCACCAATTTAGTATCGAACCCTCTCAAATTTAATTGGAAAGAACTCTAGTAATTAGATTTCCTCAAACGACAAACATAGATCAAACACAAAAAATTTCAAAGTGAAAATGAGAAATTCTAACTAATAGACTTTATACGCGTAATAAAAAAAAACACTTTGAATTTCAAAGTATAAACAAGAAATTCTTACCATATGAGAATGAAGAAAATAAAAAAAAACGAAACAAGCACAATCTTGTGATGCACAAAACGGAGAAGTTCACAACCTGATGAAGCACATACACTGATCTCTTCTCTTAAAGTTCGGGTTCAAGAAATTGGCCATAGAGTTAATGGAAGTTGCAGAAGAAAATTGAAAATTAGAGCGAGTGGATTTTTTTTTCTTCTCTGAGATATCTTCAATCCCCATGGTATTATAATTTATCGAAATATAAACCACTGTTTGTCAGGAAACTGTGGGATACTCATAACAGAAAAGTGGAAAATGAATGTGTCGTGGTATAAACTAACAAGATGCCACGGTTTTTGTAAATTAGTGGTATAAACTAAGATCCAAAAAAAAAATCAAATGACTATATATCGTGGTATACAAATATTAGGCACGGTTATTACAAAAATAATGGTATATAAACATGTACGTGGCATATGTCTTTATGTAGTAGTGGTGGGTGCCTAGCCTCCAGACTATGAGCTGCTTCCAACATCGGGGTTTCATATCACACTGAAATTGGTATTGCCCCGCCCAAAAAAAAATTAAATAAATAATAATAATAATAATAATAATAATAATAGAATTTCCTTGTTATCATCCCTTTGTTATCATCCCTGATTAAAATGCCATGTGACATCATTTTAGGGAATTGACATAAATATGTTGGATATCTTGTTGGACTAACTAACACTTTAAAATTAGTTGGATATATATCTAGCTTCTTGGACTTGGACTAAAACACTATGAAGAAATCCCTTTATGAAGGATGATGGCAGTTAACTAACAATTGGATTTCAGAATAATATAACGGCTGTAATTTGTTAATGATCACATTTCCTGATTTTTTATATGTACATCTACCACTACGTAGGGATGAGCCAGATGGTGAACTTGGACTTGTACATGCATGTTTTATCCAGAGGCGCACTAGGGACTGCATATTAGCTTTAATTCTGGAATCCACATATTTATATCCAAATTAAATCATGGCGAAACATGGTTATACGACTTGATTAAAAAAAAATAAACTATTAATCATTAGTTGTTAATTTAAACAAGTCTCCATCACCGTCCCTCTATAAATACCAACTTGATATTACATTCTCTTATAAGCTTACATTCTCTAGCTTGCATTACGAACACTAGCAAGATGCACGTGCTATGCACGCGATGTCAAACAAAACTGAAAGATTAGTGTAAACATAATTTGGGTGAGCACACTTACAATTGACATTATGCCTAAGCATACACACTGGCAGCTGTTTAAAATTTGAATTGAATGGAACTCCATGCCTATTTGATTTCCAGACATACGTAAGCAATAAACTTCTAAGTATAGCTCCAAATCACATGTACTTTAAGCCGCTCATCCTAGCAAGTGCACGTTGCAAACGACAAAGATAAAAGGCTAGTGCAGCAAAAGCATCTATGTAAAGTTATGCACTGAAACCAATATCCAAATCTTAGGTAAATAGGTAATATGCAACCGTAGGTATTGAATTGGAAGAATGGGACATACTCTCCAAAAGCTGAGTCATTTGGTTTGTTAATCAATCATCCAAAATAGAGTTACAATGGCATAGTATTTAATATAGAGTTACTCACATAGTCTTTTTTTTTTTCGCTTGACTGCATGCTAGACAATAAATTAAAAGCTTTTTGGGCACGCTCGTTGAGTGTGAAGTCGTGAACTGGTGAGGTGGTTTTGAGCAATTGTTTCTATTTGACTGAGGATGTTGGCTCTGATATTTCGCAACATTTGTTGACATGATGACATGTGATGGAGAACGTAGACATAATAAAAAATTTGAATATTTAAAGAAAATCTTCCTTGTGTATCTCAAATACATGGTAGCAAATTAAAGAAAATGGCGATTTACATGGGTAAGAGAAAAAATGACAAAGATATACTGGCCAGAAGAGAAGGGAAGAAGCCGCATGAACTGCATACCGCTTCAAGCTGGCAAATGCTCCCAACAAGTAATATGACACTTGGAGTTGTGTTCTGCGGTAGAAGCACAAAATTATATATTTGATCACCACAATCCAATATGTTAACTATTTTACTTGCCAAAGCAATGACACCAATCCCAAATAGAAAAAGCACTAAGAGCCTTGCAACTGATATACAAATTGTTGTTTTTATTCCAAGTTTACAATCATTTGGCCATTCAGCAAGCATGCCTGCAAGAATTATTATCACTGAAGGTACGATGCACCGCTCAAAATTTCTAGACTACATGTGAAGAAGGATAGAGGAGCATAGATCCTTTAGTGGTAACAGAGATGCTATAGGTGGGGGTTGAAGGATATGCTGCATGTATAGTCCAAACACGTTTTACGCTTTATTTAAACCTTCTGAAAGGGCCCACCAATGTTTTACATTATATCTTCTGTACATGTTAAAAAGACAGCGAGTGCCTATTGGTATGAAATAACGAAATGAAAGAAATACAGAAGAATAGTCCTTTAAAAACCCTTATTCCAACTTAAGGTATCTCCACAAAACACGGATACCCCACAGGCATTGGTACACCTTAAAATGAGCTGTTAGAGTAAATTGGTGGCTTTAGACTACACCTGCATTGAAGATAGCAAAGGTATATAAAGAGAGCAAAACCATAATTAAATATCAAGGTCGAAGTAATAACAAAAAATTGATTGATTATATATACCAAAAAAACATGTATGCTTACTTGCTGCTATTTTATTACATAGAAGTTGATCATCATGAATAGAAATCGAAGTGGTCCTTGTTGTACTTGTACCATCCATATGAACATTTGTATGGGAATAGATGTGAACTTGTGTACTACCTATTTTTTGCCTTGTCTGTTTGCGCAGATTCGAAAAGTGAGGACTCATGGCATCCACATGCCTTTTTTGCTGCAACTTTCATTTTCGCTCAATCTTTTTTATGCAGATGCTAGTAAATGGGCATGTGCGTTGCACGTGCTAAGAAAGAAAATTGGGGTGGAGAAAATCAAAGGAATGAATGTATGTAAATTAGTAACATATTACATTTGTTTGAATGGATATATTATATAACATGGTTTAGATTAATACAGGTTCAGGTCTGACATAAAACTTCAATAAGAAAAAACACTTCAATATGCTAGTTGTGTTCTTTGTCTGCTTTGATTTTTGTTGCACTGTCATGTTTCGAATAAATATATTCGAAAAGGTATTTAATTGCCTGTAACTTAGTCAATATATAATTATTAGTGTATATGCCACAAACTAATTTACCAAAAAAATAGGTATTATGTTGATGAAGTTATACAACATTTACCAAATTATTAACGTTCTCTAAATTCTTTACTTTTTTTTTTTTTTTTTTGGGTGGAAACTTATTGCCATTAGTTTGTACAACTTTCATTGATATTTGGCAACAATTAAGAAAGAAATCACCATTTTAAGAAATCAAATTAATTACATTCATTTCCTTTAGAAAAAAAGAAGAAGATAATTATGTAACCGGTTCGCCAGACAGAATGTTAATAATTGTATGGATTGGTGGTTAATCGTGGATATACTTAGAACATGTCTTGAGTACTTGACAACCTTCCTGTACAGTACGTATAGAGTTATTGACTGAAATATAGTTGTGCAGAACTCCAATTATTTTGATTTCACTTAGCATGTTAAATTTTGGTTAATTCATCAATACACTGAAGTAAGTAATGTTACGAAGTTCAAACATTTTAATTGGCCTTAAAAATGTGCATGACTTCTTGTTAAATCTAAAACTGTAAAATGCCTTTACGAAGCTAATTGATTATAACAAAATTCAAAGGATAAAAAATTGCTTAGAACACGAACAATAGGTAGCCGGATTATACTATGATCTGGTCGAGATCGATCATCTTTAAGTGCACAAAAAGAAAATTTCTTTTTATTTATGAATCCATTTTTATATCTCGCTTCGCAGAGTAGTTCTACTATGGCTAACAAAAATGATTCCAAAGAAATGGCCACAAACGAAGCAAATCCCCAAATTCAAGGCAGTTGGCACTTCTATATTCATCATTTGTTCTGATGGCCATATGAAGTGGCGGCATTAGACCATGCTCCATGGGCTTTGGAGCAGATCAACTAAAAAGAAAAGAAGACAGTCCAAATTATAAGAGAATCTTACAGAGTTACTTCAGCTAGTACAATGCATCAATTGGACTTTCTATTTTAATTTCAATGACTGTCATAGTTTACATTCCAGATCGTTTTGGATGGAAATGGGGGTTTGGAGTTCCTGCTGTGTTGATGTTCCTATCTGTTTTGTCATTCCTCGTGAGCAAAATAAATCTAATAATGTGCTGAACGTCGTTGCAAGTGAGCATCCTCACCCACCTAGTGCGAGGAACCTACATCAGTAGCTCTTGATGAAAACTTGGTCCCCCTGGCGTTGAAGTGAACATCGGATTAGCCAGCAGTCTAGAAGCATTTCCTCGCAGTACGTGTTGCCGGGCAATGGTGGTTATGTTGGCCTTCATATGTGGTTATCACAATTGATGGATTCTGAAATGATATCTCTACATCGCTTCTTCACAAGGTGCTCCGGCTAGTGCATCCAGAATTGCTTCTGCAATGGCCAAACAAAGGCCTGTTAGACAATGAAATGAAAAACAAAAAAGAAATAAGGAAGAGAGAAATTGTAGGGGTACATTCTTAGTGACTCAAGTCATCTAACTGAAGTTTAATTACCTTGTTGAAGAATCTATGATATGATGCAATGCAATTCTAGCTAGCATCACACTATCAATCATAGTGTTTGCATTCAGATTAAAGCACATATAGAAGTATATATATTCAAATTAGATAAGGATTGAAGTTCATTGATAGATGATCTTACATCCATTTTAGAACCTATAAACACTACATATATATCAAACTGAAATATTTTACTAATAACCATATCAGTTTTAAACGGTTAGCAAATTGTGGTGGCTTCACTATATGGATCAAATACATCTTACTTTCGAAGAAAAAGAAGTATATATACAGTTACATAGCTTAAAGATAATCTTGCACTGTTAAAAAGGGGTTGGGGACCTCTAAAAAAACCTCGCTTATCGACCAAAAAAAAAAGAGGCAAAAGTGCTCATTAACTCTGTGTGTATGTAGTAAATTAACAAACCTTGGATAAGGGCTATTCTTGATCACAGCCTTTTGGCCATATTTCCTCCATCTATATCCATCCTTCTATGTCCTCTGCAAACATTTACTGGGCATAAGCCATAAAGAGCAAAGCGTAGTTCTGTCTGTTGGAATCATAAGTCCTTATCTCTGCAAATAGAATTCTCTTCACGGTCTTCACCAAGTAAACCCCCATGCATGCACATAAACGGCATGAGAAAGTAGTACGAGTAACTCCACATGATCCTTCCCATAACAGGCACACACATCCCAGTAAAAGCATATCCAGCATATGCGACAATGTCGAACAACGGTGCTTCCCAACTCCCCAATGAATACAATGATACCTTTAGCAAAGCCAGCATTCACTTAAAACCATCAAAGTTGTCCATTTGTGAACTGAAGGCTCAAAGCTTCTGGGCTAAACTTGCATCACATGAAGGAAATGAGGAACATTGGAAACGTATTCGTAAGCGGAAAAAAACATTGTATGGCCCTAATTATGCAGTCTTACTTTCTAATGAGGCCTAATGTGAAGCCAGCAAGGACCACATAGGTACCAAATGACATCAGGGGGATGTACAGGTCAGGAGCATTTATGTTAAAAGCAAGAGCTTTATAGGAGAGTCTGCCACCTATTGGTCAGTTATTCTTGTCCAATGGCCCTGAATAGAAGAGTCAAAAGTGGATTAACAAAAGAACAAAACAAAAATCCCAAGAGAAATTTAAAAAAAAAAACAGCATTAGAGAAATTTCAAATCACTTTGCGCTTACTCGGTGTAAAAAAGGAAAAAGAATAACTTTTAGCTTGTTCCTCACGTATTGTCCATTCACTTGAAGTAGTAATCGAGGATCGAGAAGTACTTGCTTACCCGATCACAGGATAAAAAGAAGAATTAGTATATCTTACTTCCCATAAATTTCACAACTCAGTTGTATATCCCATTGCCTAATGCACTCTGGAAATATTTTATCAACAAGATACATACATTGCTTTGCACATACTCAAAGCTCGAACCAAGAATTCTCTCTCCATATGCACCCAATCCATCGCGGATGATTCCTGCCCCAGCCCCAGTCTGTTTTTCGTTGAAACACATGAACAAACACAAAAATGAAATAAAATAAAATTAGACAAAATGCACAAACTTAGAGATGAAGGGCAGTAAGCAAAACTGCCACATTGGTTGTCCCCTAAATTGCCTCCACGACTCTAATGATCCAAAGAAAGAAAATGGCCATCAAGAATTACTTGGGCTGGACGCTTTTCATTTCCAGACTCATCAAGACCAGAAAATAGAATAATATTATTATTCAGACAACCAAAGGAATTAGTATGCTTTGGTATTGGATCAGAAGAAGTATATTCAGGAGGAAACATAGTTTTAGCTTGTCCATTAATTGGAGGCACCCAGATGACTTTCATGCACCTCTTCCCCCATTAGTATCCTGAGTCTCCTCACGCACATCAACCGGAGGCGTTCACAGTTGCAAATTAATAAACAAAAAAACTAGTAAATGTTTGTGGCTTGGCAACCCTAAACCCTAAAGTTCATCCAATTTATGAGTACTCCAAGGTATATTATGATTACATGTCATAAGCCTTTTAAAATTTGATCTAAGATATACCGACAAACCTATCAATCCTATTGAACTATTTTAGACAGTTAGAATTCTACAACTAAACACGAAAACTGCATGACAAACTTCAAACTAAATATTAGTTAAGAATGAAGCTCAGCAGTACTATCAGCTCTAACTCTCTTAAGATCGTCCTCTTAATTAGACCATTAGAGGCCATCCAAACTCCTCTCTTTGGAGTATCCCACTTCATCCTTTAGGTTGTAGTTAGCATGCGATGATCATAGTTAGCATTTTAGCATTCACTTGAAGATTGTCATCTTGCATATAGAAGTGACATGTTGAGATAGCTTGGCTTTTTATACCATATCTCAATCAGATATGTTCTTTGTTTCCTTCATTATCTTAGATAGTGCATTGACCAATTTGTATGTGTTTCTGGGTATTTTAGTTCAATTAGTCAGAGCAGCACCGCTTGTTCGATTAACGTAAAATGGATGGATTAATCCTCGAATAAAAGAACTAATATGATGAACACCTTTATAGAGTTATCTTGTTTTCCAATCATTGAAGATTAATATATTTCAAGTTTACAGTAATAAGGGATTTGGAGTAAAATTGCAATTAGATATATGAAATATGCTGAAATTTGAAAATATCAAATGTTTAAATGATGATGACGAAAATATTAAGACTTACAGATGAGTTTCGATGCCCTCGATGACTTCTTTTTCTGGATAAAACCCTAGAGATTGTTTTAGGGATAGACCTGAAAATTTTCAATCCAATCAATAACTGAAATCAGACAAATAGAAAGGAGTTCATTTCTAGGAAAGTATCTGACCCCTTTCTGCAGATGTCGTTAATGTCAAGAGATGCAGTCTTAGCAGCCAAACGAACTAAATGTTGTCTCTTTACGTAAAATATGTCTTTGTTGCTTCGTGTCCCTGTGGTATTAATATTACAACAAAGTGACTCAATTGGCTATATCAATTGGGAGAGATAGATGTAGAAGCCCCATATATTAGTTGAGAATGAGAAGTGGGGTTTTGCAAAAAATGCAGACCAAACAGTTTTCCTCCGAGAATTGGGATTGTTTTCAAGGTTTGGAATTTTTTTTTGGTTGTAGTAGTTTCATTATGAGCAAAAAAAATTATGAGAAACAGAAGAGATGGGAGAGAAGGGAGAAGAGACGGGAGAGAAGGGAAATGAATCGGTTCGTATTCTCTGATTAAATGAACCTCTTATTAAATAACCCAATTATCACTAATAATTAATAAATAGCATTTATAGTAATGCGTACAATTGAGAATTGCGTGGATTTGGTTTTCTAATATACTCCCACATGAAAAGACTGATTGGTCTCATTTAAAGGTGTTAAGCAATTGTTTTATTTAGGCCCTGTTTGGTAGCCTGTATAGCCCATCCTATTCATGGGTTAGGGTGCACTATCCCTGTTATTCTGTTTGGTTCCTATATTTTGGGCCCAAGTCTCAGAGACCGATGCTATTAGTTGGTTGGCCCAACCCCAAAACTACGGATAATGGTATCCATTGGAAAGCAATGGATTCTGATCTACATTAGAGTATACACGTAAAATAAAAAAAAAAAAAACGAGAAAGAAAAAAAAAAAAAAAAAAGACCAAGAAATAAGAAGAAATGTGTGTCTCTCGACACTTCTTGCTACTATCTCTCTCTCTCTCGCTATTGGTAAGGTAATGGAAGTTGTTATCTTACATATTTTATCTTTTATGTTATCCCCTGCTGTCGCTATCTCTCTCTCATGCTTAGTATATAGCTTTCCCTGATGAGATGTTTTCTTAGTATGTCTTTATAAAATCCACTAAATCTTTTCGAAGAAATAAACAAATGGGAGAATCATAGGTTAAAATAAATAATATTGATATTAGATAAATAAAATTGCCTGTTTTTTTACCAAAACAAAAATATGTCGTTTCTTTCCATAGTTTGGCCTACTAATTCTTTGTTAATAAGTATGAAACAAGTTCTGTTTCTGTATTCAGGGTATATATCCTTGACACTTTTACTTCTGTCTAGTACACTTATCTGTCATTCTCTTGACAGAGCCTTTGTTAAGAAGTTCTATAATCCACTATATATATGGAATGTACTATTGTTCAGCATACTCAAGAGTGCCGAAGCTTCTTGATCTCAAAGTGCACGGTACAAGGCTAGGTGCGCGCTTGAATGAAACAAGATAAAATGCGATAAGCAAAATGAAAATAATACCAATGCTGAGTTTGAAGCTTATTGATACTGATGGTATGCTATTCTGTTTGGTTCATTTTGCTTATTTTCCACGCTTCGCTTGCTTTGGTACTTAAAAGATAAATGTAATTACCTTTTATCAAAATGAAAAGATACCAAGCTCTTCAGCAAACTTTTTTGATACTTATTTCATTTTAAGATAACCATAAAATGAAAAGATACCAATGCTTGCTCTTCAGTTTGAAGTATCAAGACATCAATCTCTATATATGAGCCTCAGAATCATGTAAGTGACACTTCACATAATCTTATGGAGATTATGAAATATTAGAGTGAAGTATCTAAATATTAGGAGTGAAGTATCACATCAGCGATCTAAATATTAGGAGTGAAGTAAATAACTTTGACTAACTTTTTCCCTCTCCACTTTAAAGTGTTAGAAAAAAAAACTTTTACACCAATAATTTGGTTCCCATCCATATTTTAGCACTGGTTATCGGTTATCTTCTCTGATATTTGGGATATCTTAAACAACTTCCTATTATCACTTTCTTAATATATACACACCCTCATGCACCTTAGATAATTCACAAGCATTAATGTATCGGAAACTTACGAGTCCACTCCCCTCAGATCCATTTCAATGATGTCCAAACTATTTTTTTTTATTTATTTATTTGTGTGATATTATAGAGAATTGAGAACTCGCACTTTATATATATTTTCAGCTAATTTGGGTTATACTCTTTGCACCACTCGACCACTGAATTATTATGTTTTTAACTTTGAAAGAATGGAGAAAGAGACACAGAATGTTAAAGGCCAAAGCAAGAAGAGGGGCCGGTGTGGACGCCTCCAATGGATAAAATTTTTATGAAACTTATGGTGGCTAAGTGCATGATGGACAATACCTTGATGGCCAATTTAGTAAACATGCTTGGAAGCATATAGTACAGCAGTTCAAAGCTAAATTTGGTCCCAATTATGATCTAGAAATTTTAAAGAATCACTATAGAGCATTGAAGAAGAACCATAGTGCTATAAGAACTTTAATTGATCAAAGTGGATTTGGTCGATAATGATAGAAAATGGTGTATGCCGATGATGACCAGGTTTGGGATGATTATGTCAAGGTGATTTTCTTACTTTACTTTAAGAACTTTTTGTCTTCCAAAGAACCATAATTCATCACTAGAAAATTATGTTCACCATATGCAGGCACACCCGGATTTCGAATTTGGAGAACTAAGTCTATTACAGGATATGAGGACTTGTGCATAATATTTGGTGATGGTGGGGCTAGTGGGAAACATAGTCGTGCGCCTAGTGAGAAAGTTATGAACCATGAAAACATATTCCAAAGATGCGGGAATCTGAATGGAGAGGGGTCCCAAAGTCCACTTGTTGGTTCTGATGATTTGGGTAATAATACTCTAAAACCGATCAATTTGGACAGTGAGTTTGAAGCTTGTGCCCAACTCAAAAAGAGACGACCAAAGATGACGCCAAACCATCATGATTCTAAAAAGCAGCGTCCTAAAAGCACTGGAGAGGGTATGGTAGATGCTATTCAAAGCATGGCAACAGCATTTACTGAAATAGCAAACAAGAAGAAAGAAATTGCAACACCTAATTCTGAACCATCGTCTAAAGCAAAGTTGATTGTTGAATTAGAAGCCATTCCTGATCTTGATGACCGTATTTTCATGCGAGCCTTGGATTTCTTAGAAGATGAAAAGAAAGCAAGGGTGTTCATGGGGCTGCGTATGGAAAGGCGAAAGGAATGGTTGCTTTATCAATTTGAAGAAAAGTGATAAGCAAGTTTATAACTTATTTTTTTGTTGATCCCCAATATATTTGATGTGGAAAAATGCATACTTTGTTTGTTGGTCTATTGGAGATCATTAGGTGTCCAGGTGTCGTAGACTTTATGAGTCTAGTAGTATATATTTTGCAAGGGTACGTATTGGATATATATTTATTTTGTTAATTATGGTCACTTATGGGAATGCAAAATTTGCTTGATTGAACATGTGTTTGTTCTATGTATTTAATGAGAATGCAAAACTTATTTGACCGTGAAGTTTGTTCTATTTATGCAATGGAGTAGTATTTTTATATTTGCTATGAAAATTATGTTTATCAGGTGTTATGTAATACAACTTAAATATATTATTTGCTTAATAAATGTGTTGACAGGGGCTATACTATGTCTGACGACTCTGATGAAGAAGATATGATAATGCAAGCAAAAGATGTGTTACTACCATGTTAACAAAATGGTTATTATCAATATTATGTCAAGAAAATTCCTTGCCGCGCTTCTCGCTCTTAGTGGCCAGAGTGGGTTGAAGAAGTGCTTATCGACATGGTGCTGCGGTGCCAAGAAAACTTTCCACGGTTCTTGCGATTGTGTGATATTTTACAAACGAAAGGTCTACTCACTCACTCGATACAAAGATGTGGTTGAGGAACAACTAGCAATATTTATGTATACAATTGGTCATAATCGAACGAATCGAACCATTCAAGAACGCTTTCAGCATTCTGGAGAAACTATTAGCCGCCACTTCAACAATGTCTTGAATGCAATAGTAGCACTATCCGAAGATTTTCTACAACCAGCAGGATCTAGTACTCCTCCTGAAATTCTTGACGGTGGTTATAGATTTTATCCGTATTTTAAGGTATTGACTACGTATGATTATAATTTTTTTTAAACTTAAATTGCATGATGCATTTTAAATAGTTTGTTTTTTTTTTATTACTTAAAATATACGTCTATTAGGATTGTGTTGGAGCAATAGATGGAACACATATCCCTGCATTGATTGGTTCAAAGGAGAGAGTTCCTTTTATAAATAGGAAAGGAATTGTTACGCAAAATGTTTTGGTGGCATGTTCGTTTGACTTGCAGTTTCAATATGTTCTTGCCGGTTGGGAAGGTTCGCTCAGATTCAAATGTTTTAAATTCAGCACTAACAAGGGAAGATTAAATTACAAGTACCTGAAGGTACATAATGCTTATTATTATGTTAAATCTTGTGGATTCTTTTGTCATGCTTAATATTCCAAAACCCTTTATACTATTTGAACATGTTTATGATCATAATGCTTAATTTTATTTAATTTGAAATGTAGGTAAATATTATTTGGTTGATGGGCTATGCCAATGCACCAAATTTTATTGCTCCATTTCGTGGCACTCGTTATCATTTAAAAGAATTTGGAGTGTTGCATCCTACAAATTACAAAGAGTTATTCAATCTTCGCCATTCATCTTTGAGGAATACTGTTGAACGTATCATTGGAATCTTGAAAAAGCGGTTTGCTATTTTGGCTCTTCCACCTCCATATCCGTTTGAAACACAAGTAAAGATAGTAATAGCATGTTGCATTCTACACAATCACATACGAAGAGAGAAACATAATGATGAATTTTTTGATAAGGATCAAAGAGAGCAAGAAGAACTTGAAGGAGACTCTGGAATGAGGAGACAAGATCTAGAAAACCTTAGTAGAAATAGAATACGAGAAATTGCATCAGATTATAGAAAGTCTATTGCCATTGCAATGTGGAATGACTATTGTGACTATCACAATGCAGATTGATGTAATACTTTTGATTTTGCTTTGGATTTGTTTCATGTTAAGAATGAAATGACCAGCTTATACTTGTTTCAAATTAAATATTTTGTGGAATTGTTTTTTTTGGTGAGAATATGGACATTGTATTTAAGTTATTATTTTCTTTGACTTATAATGTTCTATTATTATTTTTTCAAATATGTAACAGTTATCGATTAATGTATACAATGTGAACCAAACAATGGGCACGCTGAACTTGTGATTTAACAATTGGCAGCCAAACAACTTCCAGATTAACCTCGCTTTAAGTTGCACATCTACAGAATTAGATCAGCTAATCCAGGTTGGCTACTACAAATTTTTCTACTGCCAAACAGAGCCTTAAGGACAATATTAGTACTGAAAATTTATAAACACATAAAAAGACAAAATAGTCCTCGTTATTTCACTAAAATTAGAAATTATAAAATTCATAAATTTAATTAGAATATGTCATAATTATTGTGGCCTGTGATTTTTGAAATCCTTAACTATGACTAAATGTCTAAATCTCACAGTGGATGACACCTCAAATTGATCCAACTTTATTTATTATGTTAATATATATAGTGCATACAATACAATTTTATTTGTTTTGGGTGTACACTATTACTTATTTTATGATTAGTTTATTTTTTTTTCCACATGTGTGGTTAACAAATAGATAAAGTAAATGTTAAAGCAACTTAATTCATTTTTTCCTTTGTTTTTTCATAGTTTCATTATCATTTTCTAGAAATAAACTTTGTTATATTAAACTTCACCTGAGATTAGTGTGGAAACTATTTTTTGTGGCGTAAGGGTTGTAAGAAAATTGTTTTTGGTTGAAAATATTGTTTTTTGCATTTTTTTTTTTTTTGTAATTAGCTATATTTTTTAGGAAAAGTTGGAGACTCTATGAAACTCTAGATAGAATTGTTTCTTTATTTATATCATACTTTTTCATAATTAATAATAGAGTTTAGAAAAAACTAGAGTCTCTATGAGTGTTCCAAAAAATAGATTGGTGAGGGTATAACTATAATAAATATCTAAAGATTTGGATTTTTTTTTTTTTTTTTTAATTAGTATTAGAGTTTACAAAAAGTTGGAGACTATGTAAAGCCTTGAAAAATAGAGCCAAGAGGGTATAGCTATAATATATATCTAAGGATTCCTCTCCTATTGAAAAGAGAAAATCTAGCATATTTAATTAAAACGAGAATTATTTTCTTATTAAAACAGGATCTCTCTCCCAATTGAAAAAATGGGTTTTTAAAATTTAATTAAAACTTCATTTAAAACAATTTGTTAGAAAATTAAAACGGGTTAGCGACTCCTAAAAGGGTAGTCCCAATTTTCTAAAAAAAATTTAAATGTTTTCAAAAGAGCAGGTGCGTATGCATTGGCCTACAAGCTAGTCTTAATATTAAAGCACCCACAAGGGGTATTTTTCGAGCTCTATGAAAATTCCACGTCATCTCCTATTAAAACGGGAATTTCTCTTCTATTTGAAAAACGGGAATCCTTTTTTACAACGGGAATTCCTTTCCTATTAAAACAAATTCTAGCACTTCTAATTAAAGCGGGAATCATTCTCCTATTAAAATGGGAATTTCTCCCCTATTGAAAAGGGAAAATCTATCATATCTAATTAAAACGGAAATTATTCTCCTATTAAAACATGATCTCTCTCCCAATTGAAAAAAATGGGTTTTTAAAACTTAATTAAAACAATTTGTTAGAAAATTAAAACGGGTTAGCGACTAAAACGGTAGTCCCAATTTTCTAAAAAAAATCTAAATATTTTCAAAAGAGCGGTGCGTATGCACGGGCATACAAACTAGTCTTAATATTAAAGCTCCCAGAAGGGGTATTTTTCAAGCTCTATTAAAATTCAACGTCATCAACTTAATAGTTAACTTAAAACGGGAAACTCTTTTCCTTTTAGAATCCAACTTCAAACTTCAAACGGGAATCTCCTTTCCTTTTAAAACCAAAACTCAAATAATATCATAAAAATTATTTATTTCCAAATTAAAATGGGATTCCTCCCCTATTAAAAAACACGGGTTTTTAAAACTTAATTAAAACAATTGTTAAGAAATTAAAATGGGTTTTTAAGACTTGATTAAAACAATTTGTTGGAAAATTAAAACAGGTTAGCAACGCAAACAGGAATCACAATTTGTTATGATTGTTGAGCAAATTTTTAAAATAGCCGGTGCGTATGCACGGAGTCTACTTTCTAGTTTTGATGATTATCACTTTATCAAAGTGAGAGGTATTCCTGTCGAGATTAACTTAGTTCACTAATTAGTTTGCACGCACATTATGGATTCACATCCCTTAGTTATGTGCAAATAGGCGAGTCATATCTACACTATATGATAGCCGGGTCTTCCCAATATCGAGTAGGCAATTTAAGATCTCTTTATTTACTTAATTTAGAAACACCTCTCTTTGAATTTAGAATAAGCCCCATTTTTATTAACAAGGTCCATTTTTTATTAATAATTTAGAAACATCTATCTTATGTCACTTAAATTAAATAATTACTCCCAATTACCATATTGAAATTAAAACAGCAGGTGCAGATTAGCAAAGTCGGTAAAACCTATAGGTGATGATACTAGAAGTCTGGGGCTCGGGGTTGCCAATAAAAAAAATAAACAAAACAAGCCCTATTTTATTATTGATAATTTAAAAGAACCTCCCTAATATCACTTAAATAACATAATTATCTCCCATTTTATTTAAAAATAAATAAATAGATGAGTCTCTCCTATATAATTACAATTACTATTTACAATGAGAATCCAAAGAAACCATGCTAACTATCGATATCGAGGGACGGGTTTCAAGACTTGAAAAAACCGATGCGTAGCACGGTTTGCATATTTGTATCATTTGATAGTCGGGTCTTTAAAGGCACACTTATCAACCGAATAGTGTATTTCTAATCTCTCTATTTTAAGATTTTAGAACCACCTCCCTTAATTATTCTAATTAGCTCCTTTCTTTTTAAACAATTTACAAAAAACTCCCTCACTTTACTGAAATTAGAATTAGCTTCATATTATGTAAAATAATTTAGAAAACCTCATTCACGTCACTGAAAACCTCATCCTAATGTTTTTATATTATTTTTTAGATTAGAACTAAAATTCAAAAAATCATATTATCCGAGAGATGCTAGAGTGACAGGTTTAAAGACTTGAAAAAACACCGATGTGTAGCACGGTTCGCATACTTATTTGAATTAGTAGGGTAAACAGTAGGTAAGACCGTAAGAGGATATAAACTAGAGCAACATGTAGCCAGGTTTGGCCGTGACATACTTCTGGGCATACTGACAAATCAAAGTTTTGGATATGCTAATAGATTAATACAGTAATAGTTTGATCACACAAGCGAAGAATAATGTAGAGTGTAGAGCATCTAGTTTGCATGTACATTTATGTTTTCGTTATACAAAATGCTATAACTAACTAACAAATGGCTGTGCAACATACACTTTGACGTATATTCATTACAACAACTGCATCGAGACTCAAAACCCAAACCAACTTCAAATTATAACTTCGAGCCAAGTCACTTGGGTTTGTGACTCTTTTATGTGACCCAGCGGAACTGTTTGAGCCTTGAGGAGCAAACTACACCTAAACGAAATATCAGCCTCTTTTTCAAAAAAAAGAAAAAGAAACAGCCTTTCAAAGCCGAAATTTGCAGGGTAAAGATATTTCACCTAGACACAAAATACGTTTAAAATGAAGCTAGAGTTCTTTTTTTTTTTTTTTTTTTTATCATATTGCTTTTAATTTTGGAAAAACCTAGTATCAAAATTGTAACTTCTTGGACTTATAAGTGATTAAAAGAGGTTATAGCATAGCCTAAAATTAGCTTAAAGGGCAGTTACTGAATACTGATGGAATCCTAAATTACATTTGTACTTAATCTTTGTTCTACCGGTGGTACCGATATCAATTACGAAATTGATGAACCGAGATAAACAATCAACAAGTCAACAACTATATTTTTCGGCGGGCACGTAGACTTTAGTCCCACATCAGTCACTTACTTCTAAGTCAACGTCTTTATAATGGTAGAGACAACTCAGCATGACTGAAGAACTAAAATTGAAGACTCCTGAGTCAGCAAAGTTTGTTATAACAGTTTCTAACTGAATCTGTTATGTCTGTAACTAACTATAGGAACATTTGTATAAATAGAACATGAACTGTGTAAATCATTAAGTGATTCAATAATATTTTTATTGTCTCATGTCACAATTCTTTATGGTATCAGAGCATTACACCAAACGGTTGTAATCTATTTCTTGATCCAATAAGCTAAAAGCTTCAATTCTGCCATTAAACCTTCAATCAAACCTTCAAATCCGCCATTAAACCTTCTTCAAAAGCTTCAAAACCAACATCAAAACTTCAATCAAAGAAAATGGCACCACCTAAAACTACAAATCAATCAAACAACCTCAATTAAATAACTATCAATACTGAAACAACAACAACAAATTCATCTTCTTCGATGACAAATTCATCAAATTCACCAAATCTTGCAATACAGAATATCACGAATTTGGTTCAAATCAAACTTAACAGAGATAATTATATTCTCTGGAAGTCAATCTTTCTGCCTATTCTACGAAGCTTCAATATTCTCAATTTGGTTATTGGTCAAGAACCATGTCCTCCTCAATTTTATATATCATCTATTTTCTCTAGAAAACGCCGAGCTCTGTAACGTGGGCTTGTAACCCAAGTGGGGGGCATTAAAGTGGATGAATTGTTGTAATAGGGGTTCTGATATTGATTGTGTGCGTCCTCAATGTTGTGTACTACTGAACCTTTAAGAATTACTTCGTCTTAAAGGTTCTACTGCTATGCTCAGCCATGTTGGTTAGTTTCGGCTTGACCATCAAAAGATTGGTCAAACTTTGGTTGTTAGATTGCCAGCTGCCGCAAATTACCAAGTCACAAGTAAAGAGGCACACTGAAGGGTCGGAACCCCCAAATTAAACACCCATCTTTTTTTGTTGTTTCTTGTTTGTTTGTCAATTTCCTTTTTTCTATTTTTATGCCATGATGATATATAACTACAAGTAAATTTTGTAAATTTCCATGTTGAAGTTGATAAATTTTAAGTCAATGTAAGGGCATCTCTAATGGAGGGTGTAAATTGTTTAAAGTATAAAATTTACACTCTAAATGTTAAAAACATGTTTCCAATGGGGTGTAAATCCCAGGTGATAAGCTAATAGTTAATAGAGGGGGTGGGGAATTTCCCATCCGGCTATTAGTTAATAAACATCTCGGTGTCACTTGAAGTAACGTCCTAATTAAAAAAAAAATCGGACGTCACTTAAACTCACGTCTGTTTTATTTTTTTTAGAATTGTAACGTTTGCGACGGGTAAAGACCGTCATTTATTGGTTGTCCCAGTTTTAATAAACTACTGACGCGTTACTTAAAAGTGAAGTCGCGTTTTTTTGTTAAACCCCTTGCGACGGACTTTGACCGTCGGTTTTTCTCAGTTTTTTAATTTTACAAACTCTTAAACTTTGTTGTATTGGATACCATTTTGGATGTGGAAACTATTAATGTGTAAAAGGGATCATAAAATCTTAGTGGCACCTATGTGACACTTATGTGGAGGTGTATATATACACTCTCCATTGGAGATGCCCTAAGTAGAGGTTATCTAATACAATTGTAGGTGCCCATATAGTCTTTAGGGCATCTCCAATAAAGGGTGTAAATAGTATAAAGTATACACTCCAAGTGCTAAAAAACTCTTTCCAATGGGGGTTGTGTATCTTAGATAATAGGTTATTGGTCAATAGATGGGGTGGGACTTATTAGTTAATAGAAAAGCTCGGACGTCACTTCAACTGATGTTTTAAGCTTATTTTTCTGTTTGCGACAGTCTAAGTCCGTCACTCAGTGGTTTATAAATATTGCACAACACGGACGTTGTTTTGAATGACGTATGAAAGTGGACCACTATTTGTTTTAAGCTTTTGCGATGGGCCAAGCCCATCATTTTTCATTATTTTGAATGGGTTGTGATAGTTTAAGTCTATTGTTATCTCTTTTTACACATTTGTCTCCACTTACCATTGGAAGAGGCACAAGTAATAAATATATACTTTATATATTTGGGAGTTAGATAGAGTGTATAATCCTAATGGCGCCTATGTAGAGCCTATGTAGAGGTGGATTTTTACATTCTCCATTGGAGATGCCTTTACAAATACTAATAGGATTAGTATTAAGTAAAGTGATCAAGTATGAGAGCTTCTTCTGTGTTCCTGCTTCTGGGCTTCGAGGTGGTCTTGCCATTTTCTGGAGAACTGAAGTCAATCTTGAAGTGCTAGGAACAACAACTAATCATATTACATGTAAACTTTCTGATTATAATAGTCTTACTCCTTGGTACCTTTACCTTTGTTTATGGAGAACCTAATGCTCACCTTAGACATAGGTTTTGGTCTGAATTAAAGGAAAATGCTCCTTTTATTCCTGGTCCTTGGGTGATATTTGGTGATTGTAATGCTATAAGCTAAGATCTCTTGATGAAAAGGTAGGGGGTAGGTCTATGTTTACCAATTGCATGTTAGATTTTAATGAGCTTATTAATGACCTTGATCTGGTTGATTTGGGGTATAAGGGCCCTAAATTTACTTGGAATAACAATTGAAAAGTTAACGATAACATCCTAGATAGACTGGATCGGGCCCTAGCCACCCCTGACTAGCTTGATCTTTTTCCTACTATGATTGTTAAAAGTATTGTTAATGCTACCTTGGATCACCTCTCCTTGATGATTAATCTTAAACCTGTGGTTGAGAATGCGGATAGATCTTTTAGATTCTATAATATGTGGTTAAAAGATGGTTCTTGTAAACCTGTTATAGATAGGGCTTGGAATGTTGTTACTCATGACCTGCCTGATTGGAATGTGATCCATAGACTGAAGAATACTGAAAAAGTCTGAAAACTTGGAATAAAAAGATTTTTGGGAATATTTTATATAACATAAAAAGAACTCAGAAAGACCTTGATAGGGTTTTGGAACAACCTTTCAATCCAAATAATCATGAGAAAGCTAAGGTTCTAAAAACAAGTATGTTTGATTGGTATGATAAAGAGGAAGTCTTCTGGAAACATAAATCTAGTCAGCATTGGATTAAAGAAGAAAGAAAAATAATATTGATAAAATAAAAGATAATGAGGGCAACTGGAAGGAAAGTAGGAATGAAGGAGGTTGGTTTAGCTGTAAAAGACTATTTTGATGATATTTATGCTTCTGATAACCCTGTTAATAATGATAGCATTCTTAATTTGTTTACTTCTTGTATTACTGCTAGAGAAAATGAGATTCTTATTGTTTGCCCCTCTGGGGAAGATATATGACATGTTGTGAGGAAGATGGGTGCTCTTAAAGCCCCAGGCTCTGATGGCTTCCAAGACACTTTCTACCAACAGTGTTGGGATGTTGTTGGTCCCTCTATTATTAATTGTGTTAGGAATTTTTTTTATTCAAGGGTGCATGAATTCTAGTTTTAATGAAACCTTAATTGCTTTAATTTATAAGATTTCCAATCCTGATCATATGTCTAAGTTCAGAACTATTAGCTTATGTAATTTTTGTTATAAGATTATTTCTAAAATTCTTGCCAATAGGTTCAAAGTGTAGGAACCGTTATTCAGAATGCAAAATTTCTACAATCCGCAAGAACCACGCACAGCGGAATTAATGGGTTCTCACAATTTGTGATTGGAAAACATACCTTTGAATCCGATTTAGATAACCCTGAGAATCCAAGCTTTATTAAATCTGAAATCAACAATCAACCCCTTGATCTTCTGTTGTATTCCTTTATAATAGATTGGACGTTGTGTGGACAACGATCTACTAACCCCCTTCTTTATCTCAAGATCATAA
This sequence comes from Coptis chinensis, assembly GCF_015680905.1. Classification (NCBI taxonomy): domain Eukaryota; kingdom Viridiplantae; phylum Streptophyta; class Magnoliopsida; order Ranunculales; family Ranunculaceae; genus Coptis; species Coptis chinensis. The sequence goes on from NC_141462.1 coordinate 4,216,728, forward strand.
ATGAATTCAGATATACTTTTCTTGCCTCTTTTTCAGATCCAGTGAATAGTGAATTTTAGCCATAGAGAAAGAGTATTCTATTTATAGGCTACAACAGGGACCATAAGGAGAAATTAGGGTTGGGCCTCCTGACGGGCTTGGGCTTCCCATGCTCGCCCCGAACACACGGCCCAAGTCCATCAACAAATGGCTTATTCCACTAAAGGTCATTGTTGCACTACCGTCCTAATCCCAAATTACGTGTCAGCGTTTATGGGCTCCATATTATATGCTCGTTGATCTCCCCGTGTTTAAGATATCGAATGTCCGTTGATTAAGTCAAGTTACTGACAACTATATTAATCAACTTCTTATGTCCTTGAGTAGTACCACTCAACTCAACCTCATTGTCATATCGGAATAAATCCACCTGCAGGGTTTACATGACAATATTTTTAAGCTCCTCAAGGGGACATCATCAACCCGACTTCTTGCGGGACACGGATTCCTTCTATAATCAACAACACACCTTACATACAATGTCATTATCCAATCCATCGAGTTTGTTGATTCACATATGAATCTCACTCATTGATGATTTAAAGCAATGTACAATGCATGTAAGTGCCCGTTATTATATCCGAATTAAGAGGACAAGCATCCATAATAACAGAGGTGTTTATTCTCTTATATAGTCAATATAAGGAGAAACAACTTCACTTGGTCCTGTTCAATACACACAAAGTGTACTAGTGTAATCCTATAGTCAAGATAGACTAATACCAGATTATACTACAACCGTACTAATGGTTTGTCCAAAACCATCTAGGTTGTGAACGATTACTTATACTTTATAAGGTACTGATGATATAATCTTCTGTGTGTTTACACCATATCATCTACAACATAAAGTATTAGACTCATGCATATAACTAATAACATATATAATATGCATAACATTTTGCCCATATGATTCTCATTCAAAATATAAAGAATTAGAGTTAATACAAAAGTAATGCTTTTAGTATATAACCCTATCACAAAGCTCATATCAATAAGATTGTTTCTCCTTTTCAAGGAGCTTTTATAAAAGGAAGAAGTACAGGGGACAATATTGGCCTTGCTAGTGAGATTTTCCATAATATTAAACATATGAAAACAAAAAAAAATGTTTTGTAGCTCTTAAGATGGATATGGAAAAAGCCTATGATAGAGTTGAATAGTTCTTCATAGATAATATTTTCAAAAATCTTAGGTTTAGTGACAAGTGGAGACTCCTCATCTCCCAATATCTTTCAACTAGATCCTCTCTCCCCTTACCTTTTTATTCTAGTGTTTGAAACTGTATCTAGGATGATGGCCAAGACTGAGAACAATGGGGATATTCATGGTATTAAGATCAGGAGAAATGCACCCCCTATCACTCACCTCCTTTATGCATATGATCTCATCTTGTTCACTAAAGCTAACCTAGCTGAAAGTGGTAAGATTAAGAGCATTCTTGAGGACTATTGTGAAGCTTTTTGACAAAAGATTAATTATGGTAAGTTTAGTATTTATTACAGTAATAATATACATAATATGCATAAAAAGATTTTGAAAAGATTCTGGAAAATGAGGTTTTTTTTTATCAAATTAAAAAAGATAAATATATGGGGTCCCTATTGTTTTATCACATAAAAAAAAGAATGATTTTGATTACTTAGTGGATAAAGTACATGGTAAAATTAAAGGGTGGAGAGCAAAAGTCTTAGCACAAGTTGGGAGGACTACCCTCATACAAGTTGTGGCCAATGCCACACCTTTATATGTTATGTCCACCTATAAACTCCCAAGCTCTACTTGTAAGAATATGGATAAAGTATGCAGGAACTTCTTGCGGCATGGCACGAAAGACCAAAAACATCCACACCATCGGGTGGGATGACAAATTCAAACCTAAGGCCTTGGGAGGCCTAGGACTAAGGAAAATTGGTGATATGAACAAGGTTATGCTAGCTAAGCTGGCTTTGAAAGTGATAAGAGCCCAAAACTGTAGTTTTAACCCCTTAACAATGATACTTTTAGACCAATTATGCGAGTAATAAATAAGAGTTAATGTTGATTACATGTTTTTATGTATTCTAGGCATTGAAGTCAATTATGTGCAAAAATGTGTCACTTTAGCGAGATAAATGAGCAAGGGTTGGTTGCTAAGAAGTTCTATGATTAAAGGCCAAGATTCAAGGAGAAAAAGCCTTTGTAAATCCCGGTCAAAGCTGAAAAGTCAAAGTCAACGAGGGCAGAAACAACACACAAAAGTCAGCATAACTTCCAAAGATCGTATCTTTTGACTCAGACCTTGGAATTGGGCCTACCTTATGTCAAAACGACCGGCTCGGAAAGAGTTTTCCAATGGTCTAAGCCTTGACCCAATAAGAGGAGCAAAAGTAGACAAAAAGTCTGAGAAAGTCAAATCCAACTGAAAAGGGCTCTGTGGAATGAAAAGATTGGGTTTTGGGCTCGATTTTCCTGCCCAAAACATAGCTCCTCAGCCCATGCACGAAAATATGGATCTGGTCTTCTCCATTTCAACACATAAGACTTAACTCTTAAGATATACTTAGCTTAGAGTTGAAGGTAGCCATTAGAGAATAGTTTTGATCTAGTTTTGAGTTTTTTCCATTAATTAATTAGTTTTTATTATCTTGTTTTAATTTAGTATTTGAATCAATTGTTATTTATTCATTAGATTAATAAAGTAATTTAGTTCTTCATAATATAGTTTCATTTCATTAAATCTTTATAGTTCAATTCATAGATTTAGTATCATCATTGTTAGTTTCAATTAAATCTAGCAAATTTAGATTTCCATTTGAGTTGAAATAAGCAAAGTTATAATCTTTACATCATGTCTTGTTTAAATTCAATTGGAAAGGATAGTATAATGATTCTAAGCTAAACCTCCATTAGAGGGGGTTGAAGAAACCTTGATAAAGCTTGATTTGTGTTAGCATAGAGTAGTCGTAATTTCCATTCCATTCTAGAAATAATTAGTTCACCATGAGAATGGGGTTGATTGTTTCACATGCTAGATGTTAGTTGGTAGAGATTACCATAAACAACTAGGGATTAGGAAGAACCAATTGTTATGCGAAAGCAGTTCAATTCGGATTACGATGATTCTTCGTTAGTAAATTAAGTCGAGTTAAGGTGGAATCAATCCCCCCTAATTCTTTATCTAGTATCAATTTAGTATTTCATAGTCATATAAATTCATATCTTGTTAGTTTAAATTGTATCATAGTATAAATTCATAAATCTCTCATTGACTTTGGTAGGATTGATAATCTTAGGAAACGCAAATTCTAAAGAACTAGGAGTGGAACGAATCTTTTACTCCAACTCTATTTCGATAGAATTGAAAGTAGAAATCTTTGATAAATAACCGACTAGACTTAGTTCAGTTTTAGTTTTACTTTCGAATTCGTATCTTATTCGTAGGTAAAACTATTCAATATTATCATAGTATCAAATGGCGCCGCTGCCATCTTAGTTCCCTTTAGATTTGTTTTCGTTAGTATAATTAGTCTTTCCCAAGTCCCATTAAACCCACCCACCCTTGTTTGATTCTAACTGTGGTTGTCCGTTTCAGAACTGAAATTTTCCTCGCAGGATTACACGGCGCTACCTCTGCCTCTGTGGAGCGCCACCCGCGCCCAAATCACTGTAAGTTAAATTTCTCCGGAGCGCCAAGCTTCTCGAGGGGCGCCACCAGCCCAATTATCGGATATCGGTCGCGATCGGAGCGCCACGCTTCTTCGATGGAGCGCCCCACTTTCGGTAAAAGCCGATTTCCGCAGCGTTAGTTCAAACTTCCATTTCTTCAAGTTATTCAGTGTTTCTAACTCATTATATACATACACTGAGATTGCGTAAACAAGACGCTATTCATAAGTGAAGCAAGGAAGCTTTTAGGTACTTCTTTCTTCCACACCTCGCATCTCCTGTTAGAGGTTCATACTAGCATATCAGGATTGTTTGAGTGTCGTCATGTTTAGTTAAGATTGGTCTTAGCCTTCCATGAGATTAAGGTCAGGCAGAAGAAAAACGCCTAACGTAATCAACCAGCCACGTCAACAAACACACCTTTCTTGTATACCACCCACTACACCTCTAGCTAATATACCACACACAACACCTGAAATAATGGCTAAAGAAAGAGAGTCACCTCTCTCTGACTTTTACAAAGCCTTGAATGATAGCCTAAAATCTTGCATCGTTCTATCGGACCGATTAAGGGATTTCTGATCCCCAAATATATTTTAATTTGTTACCCATTTTTTATGGGTTAGACCATGAAAAACCTTATCGGCATTCGCGTAGGATTAACTAAGTCCTTACTTACATTCCACCATCCTACGGTTGGTCTTTGACAAAAATTAAACCGAGGGTATTTCCCTTCACTTTAGCCGATAAAGGGCTTTTGTTAACCGCCCAAAGCGCCTAATTTTTGTGGACTCGTGGGGCCAAACTTGTTCAACTATTTATGGAACATTTTTACCCACCCCTGAAGACCGATGAAATGCTTTCTAAGATTCATTTCTTTCGATAGAATCCTCATGAATTATTTTCAGAGGCTTGGAATCATTTCACCGATCTTCTTATAGAGTGTCCACACCATAACCTTCGCGAAAGACACATTAGTTCGCGGCCTTTTTCAAGGATCTCATTACACCACCACAAAGAGGTGCTTGACATAATGAATGGGGGTAGTTTCCTAAGTAAAGGAGCCTCAGAGGCTTATAAATTTTTAGAAGATCAAACAAAGCGTAATAATAACTGGGGGGTAGTGACGATTTCTCCCGTTCCGCTAGTTCTTCTACAACAGTTAAGGCCGCCGGTATGTTTGAGATGAAACCTGATCCTGAACTTAAAAATTTAATCGAATCTCTCACTATAAAGGTAGAAGCTATTTCTGTTCAACAAAAGCCTATCCCCGTCATGAATGTAAACTCAAATCCATGTAATTTCTGTTTGAGTCTAGAGCATCCCGACTCCTATTGTCCTCTCGCCTATGAACAACAACAATCACAACAAGATAATGTTTGTTCCATTAATAGCGAACCTAACGCAGCTTGGCGACAAAACCCCAACTTCGGTTGGTGAAATAATCAACAACCTCCAAGGTTGTTTAACCCAAATGTTAGGCAAACAAACAATTACAACCAAGCTCCACCGATGCAAGGACAAGGTCAGGGTAATTATAATTATAACAACCAAACTTAACCACGACAAGGACAAGGTCAAACACAAGGTCAGGGTAATTACAATAATTATAACAATAATAATTATAATTGCTAATATAGGTATCGTTCTGGTTAGTAATAATAACTATCACAACCCACCTATTAATAATCAACGTGACATAGTTCCTGTCACACAACCTGTAACAACTACTCCTCCACAACCGAATCGTTTCGATGCCTTTATGCATTCTCAACAACAGATTTTACAAGCCATCCAAATTTTCCTTACAGCAATTAGCACAAGAGAAGGTACAAACAAAAGGTGTGTTTCCTAGACAAGCGATACCTAATCCTAAAACAACAAACACAACATTTGAGGTGAATGGTAGTACTAGTAAGGACAATGAAAACGTAGGTGAGCTAAATTTCATCACCACTCTCCCTTCAGGCAGAGTGGTTGATAACAAAGTAACTATGCCTATAGTTACCCCACCAGTAGTCCCTACACCATATATTGAACTAGATACCGAAATAGAAATTAAAGATCCTACCCCTGTAGAGGTACCAGTTAAACCACAACCTAAGAAACAAAACGCCAAGGTTAAACATCCTGTTGATCCATATGCTAAATATAAAGAGAAACCACCATTTTCCCAGAGATTAGCTATGTTAAACAAGGATACAAACTATGACGAGATTAGGGAAGTTTTCAAAAATCTAACGATAAACCTACCCTTTCTTGAAGCAATTAAAAAATTATCTCACCACGCTAAGTTTCTTAAAGAGTTGTGCACTACTAGGCGTAAGACAAAGATTCCTAAAGATGCCTTTTTAACTGAACAGTTTCCAACTTTAACGGAATACAATGGAATCGTTAAGTCTAAGGACCCAATTAGATCCCTCTTGTCAATGCACCTTAGGGGATACTCACACGACCACTGCTTTATTAGATTTGGGGGCGAGTGGTAACTTACTCCCTTATTATTTATAAAACCAAATAGGTCTACAGGAAATGCAAACTATAATAATGACATTGCAATTAGTTGATAGGTCTATCAAGTATCCTAAGGGTGTAGTGGAAAACGTGCTTGTTAAGGTTCATGATTTCTACTATCCTACTGATTTTGTTATCCTCGATACAAAAGTCGCTAACGACTCTGTTCCGATCATTTTAGGGCGCCCTTTCTTGGCAACTGCCAACGCGCTTATAAACTATCGCGATGGTTCGATGTCCTTGTCCTTTGGCCATCTTTCTGTTTAGGTCAATGTTTTTAAAATGATAAAACAATTATCTGATACGACTATTGATGGAGAGGTAAGCATGATAGAAAGCTTAGCTCAAGAGTATTTTAACAACACGTTTTCTGAAAATCACATGCACCAATTCATTTCCTTTGGAAGTTCTACTTTCAACAAGGACTCCTTGGACGTAGATGAAATTGAGGAAGATTTCCTTCAACTCTTTTGCAACTCTTCTTTACCACCTCACGAGTCCCCACTTAACAACATCCATTCATCCCTTGACGCTATGACAGAAGATGAATTTTTCACCCTCTATCCCAGTGATTCTTTTGACTCACCTATTAAGGAATGTATGACATATCTCAAGGCTTCTAATGATCTAGACCTGAGAACTTTAGTTGACACTCATTCATCTTCCATCACCAATTTTCCCCACCTTCCACCTTTTCAAAGGAACCTGGAGTTTGGGCTTGACCCTCTTGCTTCTTCTGTGCTTAATGATTTTCTAAATCCTCTTAATGCAGAAATAATTCCCAAGAGAAAGGCACTTGACACCTTTATTTTCAGAATTGAGACAGTTCCTACCTACACCATGAATGAGTTTTGTGCTAAACCCACATTCTCATTTCTTCTATTCCTTCCGTCTAAAATTCATCCATATCCACCATATCTTTCACAAACATCCATTTTCTCAAGATCATTCACTTGGACACCCTCTCGTTCAAAGATGAAGAAGACGGTGCATGCTCGGTTACATTCTAGATCTATCAAACCTCGCTTTCATTTCACTAAGTTGCGACGTAGAAAGTTTTGGTGCTTGACTCTGTTTAGAGATGCATTCCATGGTAATTATTTATGGAATAATTCACAACTATTTTGGTTGTTGATATATGGTAAACTGCATGCCAAGTATATACATATGTTTTAAATATAGTATTGAGTATCTGACTATAAAAACTCATTTTGTTGTTGGTGTACTTCCTTTCACTTTTATAGATTGGCAAGTGCACCATTAAGGTAACCGGGCCCTCCTTATAGAGTGTGTGGCTGTAAGTATCGGATCTTAAGTCCACGGTTAACATAATTCACATTTTCCACTCTTGCATGTTTTCTTGATTTTTGAGTCATGTTCATCTATGGTGTGAATTATGTCCTTATTGCTTTTCGTTTTTCTTATAGTAAACATCATGCATAAAAATTAAAAAATTCTAAATCATAAAAATAGTAATTTAGGAAGTCTCGAGAATCTGACTTTAAAATACTCACATTTAAAACAAATTTTCTAAACTCTATTGTCAAAAATTTGTTTGGGGGTGGGGTGTTCGTTTTTCTGTCCTTGATTGTTCAACTTTCCATTTGTGTTGTTTAGGCCGTTTAATTATATTTCAATTCAAGTTGACATTATCTATGAATTTAGATTTTATTCGTTCACATAACTTACATCATGCACGCACTTTGAGGCGTTTTCCATCTTCTTATATGTCACTCATGCTTAGAATATAGTGTTTTATGGATCATTGGATTGGAAATTCTCTCCTGATCGTTTCCATATCTCATTCGCATAAATCAGACCGGTAATGAAAGCTGCAATTTTAGTTTGAAGTTGCGCAAAAATTTGACAAATTTCGAAAAATTGAATTGGGCTTGGGCCCAATCTCGCACGCACCCATGCGTCCCCTTCATCCCAAACCAAAACAATCGCGAGTTAAGCTTCACTTCCGCAATTACCAAGTTTCAAAACCCTAACCAAAAAATAAAAAAGAAAAAAAAAAAAGAAAAAGAAAACCTAAATACACCCATACCCAAAGTTCAAACCCACTCCAAATCTTCTCCAAACCTCTCCCACCACCATCTCCAACAATTTCAACAACCGAAAACATCCAAAAATCCAAAAATTAGAACTGCCACCGCCACCACCACGCCACCACCATTGTTTTTAGTAATTTTGTTTCAAAACTCATCTCCCTACCTTATTCAAACCCACAAATCCTATCAAAATTACAATGGCTCAAAGACGGAGAATTTTGCGGAACAAGCTTTTACGGCCGACCGCTTCACTTCGTTTTACGGTGACGAGATGATTAGGAGGGCTTGGAATAGGTTGTGGTATTCGACTGATGATTTCTACCACTCCGATTTGGTTGAACAATTCTATAAGAAGAGGGAGTTGGATGGGAATAGAATTTTTGTTAAGGTGGGTGGGACGAGGAGAGAAGTATCGAGAGAGTTGTTGGCCGAGATTTTAGGCATCACGCCAGAACACCATCTCAACACCACCGTGCAAGAATCCTAGTATACTGGAGTTCCTGCATTGCTAAAAGACACTGTCATGGAGGGTGAGTACAATCCGAATTCTCATTACGTTCGACAATCGTCTTTGCGAACCAACCAACTGGCTGTAGCTCAGTGGATTGGTAAGAATGTCCTCGGGAAGGACAAAGTCAGCGACATCGGTTTGACATGTCTGCACGTGTTCTCTTGATATTGCAGATGAAGAGGTATAATTTTTGCATCCTCGAGTTTATATTACATGTGATTAGAGGAGTTGGAAAGAGCTTTGCGCCCCTTCCAGTATTGATCACTAAGATCATGCTATCTTTTAGAGTTGTCACAAAATCTGTTCGTATTATGATAAAATTGCATTCAAATGCAATTATTTATACGGAGTGTATCCAAAAGACTTGGAAGTTGTCGGAAGATAGTGTGGTCGATTCGGATGAGGAAATGGAGGATATGACATGTTTAGATGAAAATGCCTTGGATAGGTGTACTTCTGATTTAGAACGCATGCAAGTACTGCAGAGTGGCTTGCGTTGCGTTTATGGTTTTGTGAAGATATACTGAGATAGATTATAATCCATAAAGAAACAAAAGACCCTTCGGGACGAAGTTTTGAAGTGCTTTCGACAAAGAGCCAGGCGGATCTCCATTATAACATAGACCACGATCTTCCGGTCGTCGAGGTTAGCATTATATACAAAGATGAAGGCCGAGATAGAAGCACAGTGCAAGTTCAGAGAAGATATGCTTGAACGCTTCCCACCCCACGGGGGTTCTTTTTCAGAGGAGGCGTCTGTGAGGCACAAGCATCGTCGCCAAGGGGCGGATGGCTCGGGGCCATCGGGAACTCAGGCCAAATCTTCTTCTCATGTTCCATCACCCCACTAATAGCGGATGTTCTAGAGAGTTTATGGATTAGATGTTGTTTTTATTTGTTCCTTTTATGTTTTTATTTGTTTTTATTAGTTTGGATGTTAAATTTTGAATTTTATAGTTAAATTTGAATTTGGTAGTTAATTGTATTTGAATTTGAATTTGAATTTAATTTGGTTCTTTTCAAATTGTGCGTTAATTTTATTGTTAATCCCACCTTCCCGAATTGTTTGGGGGTGGTATGATTTATTCTAGCATGATTTTTATATGATCCTTAATTTTAGAAATTGTTTTGGATTGATTGTTGAGAATATTGCCGATATTGGCATACCTATGATTAGATGTTGTGGTTGTTAGAAAAATGATTTGCTCAAATCCATTTGAGATATGAATGAGTAATTTGTCTCCCAAGTTATCCCATATTGATATGAAATGGGTTTCTGAAAAGAAACAGTACGTAAAGTGAGAAAAACATTTTCGAAAGGGTGTACTGGTTCGAAACAGTGCATCATACCGAAAAGGTGTGACCTTTTGAAATAGGCACTGGTTCGAAATAGTACTTTATGCCAAAATGGTGTGTCTTTTCAAAACATGTGACTTTTCAAAGAGTTGCTTACTTTTTCCCAAGAGTCACTGTGTTGTTTTGAAGAGGCACCACTCACCTATAAATAGTGGATGAATTTGGAGAGAAAGACACACCAGATCACACAGAGTTCTGATCTTTCTCCTCTCTCCCTGTTCTTAGTCAAATATTATGTTGTGTTCGCTGATTCTATAGAATTGAAGTGCTAGCTTTCTATAGAAGGAAATCCGTTCTATCTTGGGAGACAGTTTCCCATCAACCTTCAAGCACCGTGAGGGGGGAAATCTGTCTTAAGGACATAGTGAATCTTCCCTAGGTTCGGATTTAATAATTGGTAAATTAAGTTCATTAGTTGAACTAAAGGTTTGTTCATGATATATTTGTTATATCAATTTGATTTTCTTGTTTACTTAACAATAAATATATTTTTTGAAATAAGTTTCCTACAGTGGTAGGATGAAATCTAAAAGAATTTAGAAGTTACTATTCTAAATTCAATCTAAAAGATATTAGGTTTGTTTTAGAATCAAGAATATGGGTTGTTTCCGTTTTCGGTTTTGGAAATTTTTGTTTTCGGCAATTGTCTTAAAACTTTTTGGCAACTTTCCGATTCGTTTTGGAAACTCAAAACCTATATAAACTTCATTCATACTCCACACAAAACTCACACCTCTCACTTTCATCTCTCACCGCTAACTCCCAATTTTCCTTCTTTTTATTTCTCACTTCAGCACTAAGCTGCTCGGAGCGCGCCTGCGCCTTAGTGGAGCACCACCCGTGCCCAACTCATTGTAAGTCCAGTTTTCTCTTGAGCGCGACCGCGCCCTCCCAAGACCAAACTTGAGTGCGACCACGCCCAAAACACTGTAAGTCAAATTTCTCTGGAGCGCGCCTGCGCCTTAGTAGAGCGCCCCCTCACCTTGATCTCCGTAAACACGAAAAATTCTGCTTTTTTATGGGTTGTTCCAGGATCGTTGCAGCTATTTAAAAGGGTAGTTTTGTGATGACATTCCCTCGTATAATACCAGAATAGTCTTTTGAAGACTTGTTCCAAAGTGACACCTATGGCGTGGGTTCCGCAAAATAATCATACAAGCAGGATGACAATCTTTAATGGTAAGTTCTGATGAACTGTATTCTCCTACACTTACATCGTATTTTTATGATCAAATTTTTTTATCGGATGGATGGAGAACACGTGTTCTCCATCAACATTGATGACGAACCAATGGAAATAACCAAGTTCTTGTTGGCTTTTGTTGTTGACCTTTCGATGCCTGCTGAGATTCAAGACCCATGTGCCTATATAGTGGATAGTTTATCTGCCTACAACTACGAGCTTTTGCTTGAGAATTATGGGGCTAGCATTTTTCGTATAGAGGACCAAGGAACATATAACGTAGCCCTTGGTAGCTTGTCCATTAATGTCGGCATGGTTATGTTCTTTATCATGCTAAACATATTAGGGGAGTGGCATTTTTCTTCTGCGAATGACGCCACTTGCGACGTTTTCCTTGCTCTAGTTGAGGGATGCCAGCTATATGACATTCCCAAGACATTAATGTCTAGTTTAGCACGAACCAAGAGTATGAGGCATAAGTACCTTCTTATGCCTGTTTTAGTTTGCCGTATTATGCTATGTTTCTTCCCTGTCTTTTGTTCCCGTTTCACGGATTAGGTTGGGGTCGACATTGTGAAACCCACAAATTGTATTATTTGATCTTTCCGAGGAGCTATGACTTGGCGGAGGATGGCAGGTGCAACCTCATTTGGGTTGCCCCATAACGGGTGAAACTCCATCGAGACCAAGTGGTGCTAAATAGGTTAGTGATTGTAGATGATAAATGGCGTGAAGCATGACAAATCACCATGGCGTAATTAAGGCATCCGTTAGGATCTTGATCGGAAGGAACCTCATTTCTTTATTTTTTCTAGGAGGAGGAGGATAATGCTTTTAGTACGGGGAGTTAAATACTTGGTAAGTTTTTAGTTTTAGTTAATTATTTTGGAATATCATAAGCCAATGTTCATGACCCCAAGCAATTTGATTCTTGTTAACCCCATAACGAAAAAAACGTGGAACTCATATAGAGTTCGCGTCTAAGTGTTCTTCTTTTTCTATATTAGCATGTTTTAACCTTGTTTTTGCGAATATTCCGAATTTAACGAGTTTCCATGGTATTTCTCTACTATTTATTTGAATACTTTGAAAACAAAGCATGCTTCTTGATTGGGGAGGGCATAGAAACATCGGAAATATTAAAAGGCATCTGTTAGGATATAGATATGTATAATATGCACTTGTTTTCTAGTTAAAAAATTCAAAAATTTTAAAAATATAAATAAAAAGTTTATGATATACACTTAGGAATATTGGTATTGTTTTCTTTCTCTATGCTCTCAATAATCTAGAAGTCTCACGTAGCTTTTGCATTAGAATAGTTTTTAGAAACTTAGGTTAATATGTAGGTAATAATCTTTGCATCTATCTATAAATAAGTTACATGATTATCTATGATTGTTGGCAGTAAGTTTTTGAAATCTAGGCTAGAGTACTTATTCTACAAATCCTGTGAGAATATAGCCTAAAGCCTTATATGAGTGAAACATTTGAGAAATGACACAAGGGAGAAATAAAATCCGGATAGAGAAATCACACGTCCACTTGCTTGATCACTATACCATATCTTAAGTGAGAATTTAGGCCCTCTTTGGATCGATATAGCCAAAAATTCAAACCTATGAAATTATTTTCCGCTAGTCGCCCCTCTGAGCCTTTCTTTAGCCTTTCATAAACCGCAAATCCTTTAACCTGTTACAAAACAAAATAAAAATAAAAATCAGCCTACCCATTCTTTGAATGAGTCTGAGAATAGAAAAGAAAAAGACCTTTGAAATCAAGAATTTGTTAGTCGCTTCAGAAAAGAAAAGAAAGTTTCCATCCAAATAAAAATAAATAAATAAATAAATAAAAGAAAATAAAGAGTTAGAACTCCAAAAATAGAGTCAAAGGAGTTAAAAGCCAAAATATATATATAAGGATGGAAACAAAGGGTAGAAGCAAAAGTAAGGAACAATGTTTTCTCTAGTTACATAATATGAAGACTATATTATCTCAGACTTGTCCTTTTTGAATATCCATTTCCTTCCTTCTTAAACCATCTCATAATCCCCGCAATACTTAATAAAGACCTCTAGCTCAATTAGGAATATGTTAGTGTGATAGTAAGTGGCAAATATGTTTGATCGACTCCGGCTTCCTTGTGTATCATTGAGATTGTAAGGTAAAGTGTGCCCACTACACACTGGAGTAGCGAAACTTGAGGGGAAAAATCAGAGTGGTTTTTGTCTTGACATTTATGTGAGTACCTACTTAAGGACGCTATTCCAAGTTTTCATAAACGGACCTGCTAGTGCATTTCATAGTATTACTCATTGTATATATGTTTATTCGTAGATGATTGATTATTATGCATATATTAGTTTAGGTTTTGACTTGATTATTCTGTATTCATTGCTAGTGAGATGTATAGATAATTGGGAGCATAAATAAGGAAACAATAGTTTTATTTCTTAGTCGTTGTAGTATAGATGAAGTTTGTGAGTACCTTAACTGGAAAACTCTCATGAGGCTATAACTCATCAACTAGGGAATTCCTAGTGGTTTAAGGCATTGTTGCATATAGTCAATGCAATCGCAATCGGCGTAACGAGAGTAGTTAGAACTCCATTTTTGGTCACTTATTCTAATTTCTCATATTTGCTTGAGGACAAGCAAAATGCTGTTTGGGGGTGGTTTGATAAGAGCCCAAAACTGTAGTTTTAACCCCTTAACAATAATACTTTTAGACCAATTATGCGAGTAATAAATAAGAGTTAATGCTGATTACATGTTTTTATGTATTTCAGGCATTGAAGTCAATTATGTGTAGAAATGTGTCACTTTGGCGAGATAAAGGATCAAGGGTTGGTTGCTAAGAAGTTTTGTGATTAAAGGCCAAGATTCAAGAAGAAAAAGCCTTTGTAAAGCCTGGTCAAAGCTGAAAAGTCAAAGTCAATGCAGGCAGAAACAACACACAAAAGTCAGTAGAACTTCCAAAGACTATATCTTTTGACTTAGACCTCGGAATTGGGCCTACCTTATGTCAAAACGACTGGCTCGAAAAGAGATTTCCAATGGTCCAAGCCTTGACCCAATCAGAGGAGCAAAAGCGGATGAAAAGTCTGAGGAAGTCAAATCTAGCTGAAAAGGGCTATGTGGACTGAAGAGATTAGGTTTTGGGCTCGATTTTTCGGCCCAAAACATGGCTCCTCAGCCCATGCACGAAAATGTGGATCTGGTCTTCTCCATTTCAATACACAAGACTTAACTCTTAAGATATACTTAGCTTAGAGTAGAAGGTAGCCATTAGAGAATAGTTTTGATCTAGTTTTGAGTTTTTTCCATTAATTAATTAGTTTTTATTATCTTGTTTTAATTTAGTATTTGAATCAATTGTTATTTATTCATTAGATTAATAAAGTAATTTAGTTCTTCATAATATAGTTTCATTTCATTAAATCTTTATAGTTCAATTCATAGATTTAGTTATCATCATTGTTAGTTTCAATTAAATCTAGCAAATTTAGATTTCCATTTGAGTTGAAATAAGCAAAGTTATAATCTTTACATCATGTCTTGTTTAAATTCAATTGGAAATGATAATATAATGATTCTAGACTAAACCTCCATTAGAGGGGGTTGAAGAAACCTTGATGAAACTTGATTTGTGTTAGCGTAGAGTAGGCGTAATTTCCATTCCATTCTAGAAATGATTAGTTCACCATGAGAATGGGTTTGATTGTTTCACATGCTAGATGTTAGTTGATAGAGATTATCATTAACAACTAGGGATTAGGAAGAACCAATTGTTATGCGAAAGCAGTTCAGTTCGGATTACGACGATTTTTCATTAGTAAAATAAGTCGAGTTAAGGTAGAATCAATCCCCCCTAATTCTTTATCTAGTATCAATTTAGTATTTCGTAGTCGTATAAATTCATATCTTGTTAGTTTAAATTGCATCGTAGTATAAATTCGTAAATCTCTCATGCATTGACTTTGGTAGGATTGATAATCTTAGGAAACACGAATTCTAAAGAACTAGGAGTGGAATGAATCTTTTACTCAAACTCTATTTTGATAGAATCAAGAGTAGAAATCTTTGATAAATAATCGACTATACTTAGTTCAGTTTTAGTTTTACTTGCGTTCCAATTCGTATCTTATTCGTAGATAAAACTATTCAATATTATCATAGTATCATAAAGATATCACTGATACTTTCTCCATTTGGGCAAAAAAAATCTTGGCTGCTTATGGGAAAAAATGGTTTGACATAAAAATATACCCTCCACCTAAGGCTGGCGACTCAAAACCCAAACCAATTTCAAATTATAACTCCGAGCCGGGTCACTAGGGCTGGCGACTTTTCTATGTGACCCAGCAGCACTATTTGAGCCTTTGAGGAGCAAACTACACCTAAACGAAATATCAGCTTTTTTTTCAAAAAAACAAAAAAATAAACAACCTTTTAAAGCCGAAGTTTGCATGGTAAAAATACTTCACCTAGACACAAAATACGTTTAAAATGAAGCTAGACTTCATTTTTTTTTTTGGGGTTTTATAGATTTGCACCCCTATTTTGAAACAAAATTAAACTTGCCCCCCCCCCCCCCCAAACTCACACACCGTGAAATGTCTCTGTTATCTTGTGGTGAAATGTTCTAACTACCATTTCTTGTGTAAAAAGCATTCTAATTGTACATTTGTGTAAAAAAAACATTCATTTTTACTTAAAACCTAACTCCATAACTCTAGACCATTAATGACAAAAGTACATCGAGTTTGTCATTCATAACTCACAGTTCTAACTCAAAGTTCTAGTTGGTTTTCAATCAGTCAAGACTATAAGTACAACTAGAATAACTACACTTGAATTACAATACTTATTAACTTTTTATTTAGACTTGCACCCCCAATATAAATCTATAATTAGAGAAACACCTCAAACATTACTATTTTATTTAGACTTGTCTCCCTAATACAAACCTAGAACAAGAGAAACACTTCCATTCTAAAATAACCAAGAAAAAGTAGTTTTAACATTTCACCATGAGATAACAGAGACATTTCATGGTATGCGAGTTTGGAGGGGCAAGTTTTATTTTTTTGAATTTGGGGGACAAGTCTAATTTTGTTTCAAAATAGGAGTGCAGATCTATAAAATCATTTTTTTTTTTTTTTTTCATATTGCTTTTAATTTTGGAAAAACCTAGTATCAAAACTGTAATTCTTGGACTTATAAGTGATTAAAGGAGGTTATATCATAGCCTAAAATTAGCTTAGAGGACAGTTACTGAATACTGATGGAATCCTAAATTACATTTGTACTTAATCTTTGTTCTACCGGTGGTACCGATATCAATTACGAAATTGATGAACCGAGATAAACAATCAGCAAGTCAGCAACTATATTTTTCGCGGGCACGTAGACTTTAGTCCCACATTAGTCACTTACTTCTAAGTCGACGTTTTTATATATCATCTATTTTCTCTAGAGAACGCCGAGCTCCGTAACGTGGGCTTGTAACCCAAGTGGGGGAATTAAAGTGGATGAATTGTTGTAATAGGGGTTCTGACAGATCGTGTGCGTCCTCAATGTTGTGTAAGGGCCTTGCTGAAATATCAGCGGGGACTGCTGAACACAGCAGTTGACTCAGCCATGTTGGGCTGGTCCTTGATGCTGAACACAGCACAGTTGGCTCAGCCATGTTGGTTAGTCCTTGATGCTGATCACAGCAGATGACTCAGCCATGTTGCTTAGTCCTTGACCGTCAAACGATTGGTCAAGTCAACCTGATTGCCAGCTGCAATCGGACGTGTGTTCTCAAACGGGCCGCAAATTACCTTGTCACAAGTGAAGAGGCACACTGAAGGGTCGGAAACCCCCAAATTAAACATCCATCTTTTTGTTCTTTACCTTTAAACAGGTGATCAATGATTCAAGGTGCCACTAAATTTGCGGGTTTTATAGTGGACTGAGGCATGCCTCTTTCTTTGTTGTTTCTTGTTTGTTTGTCAATTTCCTTTTTCCTATTTTTATGCCATGATGATATACTTCTACAAATAAATTTTGTAAATTTCCATGTTGAAGTTGATAAATTTTAAGTCAATGTAAGTAGAGGTCAGCTAATACGTACTGTAGGTGCCCATATAGCCTTTACAAGTGCTAATAGAAATTGGTGATAGAGCCTAGTTATAGTTTTGCATTTACATTTTCGTTGGGGACTTGGGGGAGATATATACGAATTCAAATCTCCAATTTGGTGATTAAGTTCGAAACCTTCAAGAACATAGTTACAAATCGAAGTCTAAGAAAAGGTACAACCATTATTCCATTTATGTAATAACACCTTTCATTGATTTAACAAATAATAATTGACATAATAAATCAAATTCAATTGAATAACAGTATAAGATTAAAAAAAAAATACAAAAACAATTGGTAGACGAATCAAAGAGATGAATAAACAGGTTTAAGCACATTGAAATCCAGTTGGGGCCTTCTTTCCACAAGTGTTAAGAAGCAAGCTGAGTGAAAGTGGGACATTAAGATTGATGCCCAAGACATTGGCTCTGATGGCAGTGCAAAGGCACACTGCTGCTTCAAGGTCAACAAGGCCTTTGATAAGGGTGCAACAAGGGATATCAGGAGGACTACCCACTTGAACAGTAACAAGCCCACCAAGTAAATTAGCACAGACGCCTAGCTTTAAGGCATCTCTTGGGCATGTACCCTTGGAAGCAGGTGTGGGAGTGCTAGGAGTTGGGACATAAGGGTTTGGTGCTTGCTTAGGAGGGTGAGAGCAAGCAGTGACTACTGCAAAGAAGAGAATGTTTAGCGAAAGAAACAAAACAGCTGATGTAGAGTTCTTGAAAGCCATTTTAATTGCTTTGTTTTAAATGTTTGCGGTAGTACTGTAGTAATAGTTGTAGCGAGAATATAATTGAAGTCGAGAAAGGTGGTGTGTGATGGAGGGAATGGATTCAGGAGTGTATTAATAGGCATTCAAAGTGGGGGAATTTTTGTTAAATTCGTAATTTAGATTAATCAGCAATGCAGCCATGTTCAGCTATGGTTCTGCTGGCAAATCAAAATGTTTGGATACGCAAATCGTTCGTGGATGCACGTTGAGTTTGATTTATATCTTCAATTATTGGCATTGCCATTACCAGTCAGTGATAATAATTGTACCCCTTTAGTTTTTTTTAGCATTAAGAGTCTAACTATCAGTCCATCTCATCTATCATTCTATCTGTTATCTACTTCTGTTGTTCTGTCTACTTATCATAATAAAACAGGTGTTGAAGATCTCGAAGAATTTGTAAACTTAAGTACATTTACCAGTGACTACTAATATGCCTTATATGCGTATGAATTTTCACTGATTGCATTTGTTCGGTAACTCGTGGTGAAAGGAGCACAGCCTTGGCCATAAGCCTGTGGTTTTAAATCAAGAAACTTATTGAACTTATCTTTAGATATATATTATAGCTATACTCATTTGGTTCTACTTTTCAAGACTTCATAGAGTCTCTAACTTTTTGTAAACACTAATGCTAATTACGAAAAAAATGAAATTCCAAATCCTTAGATATCCTACCTACATTAATATCCATTCTCCCAGAATGCTCATAGTGAGCCACCTCAGCCAAAATTTTAAAATAGTCTCCACTTAAAAAATAATTAATTATGTAATTACCAAACTAACCTTAATATTAGTGTAATTTGTAATTTCTTAAAACACTTTTTGGTCTTTTCAAATATTTCAAAAAAAAAAAAACTCACGATGATTCTACTTGCTCACGTTAGTAATACAAACCTAAAATTGAAAACCCTTGGTCGGACTATAAAATGACCGAGCAAAAAAACCATCATCAATCCCACCCCTCATGAAACCCTTTTCTCAAATTCGATCAATAACTTAGTCATGCCCAAATCAACTACTTTTTGCAATACATTACACTATGACTTGTGTTTTACTCGCAACATAACCGTTCTCAACACCCAAGCCACCAATATACACCTATGATGTTCTCGGTTTCTCCTTTGTTGTCTCTGAATACACCACCCCCCAACCCGAATTGCCCAAGTTCCCAACCTAAATATGCATCTCTTGATTGTTTAAATCAAAGCATAATTATCTTGAGACTTCATTCTCTCTTTCTGTCTGTGGGCATTTACGATCCATTCACATTCTTAACCTTGTGGATTACAACTTTTTCCAGGATTTATATTATGTTCGTTTATGTTAGAATATCATTCTTATGTCTAAGGGCGTCTTTGTGACTTGTACACAAACTATGTGTTTACTCCCACATCGGGCTACTCATTAAAAATATATTTGCAGAGCAATAGGATACAAAAGCAGACATTGAACAATAAACAATTCATACCTTTCTCGGCCTTTTGGCTAAGATCAAGTGTAGTATCTGTTCTTATCAGTTTAATATCTGATATGTGAGGCATTGCCTCACACGATATTAAATTAATTTTTTATTGGGGGAGGTTTGCCACAATAGCTTGCTATTGAGTCCTTCAAGAGTCACCCATTCGTTGCACTACTGCTTGGGCCTGGCTCGCCCTACCAAATCAATGAAAATTATTAACATGCAAAAGTTGTTTGCTCATAATGAAAGAAAAGAACTATGGGTTTGAATAAATAAATAGGGTGAAGGCATACGCAATAGCCATGATTTATAAAAGCGTCTAAAGGAAAAAGAAAAATACGCAATTCTAGTAAGAAAGGTTGGTCTACTGCTCCCTCCATTGAGACACGTCTTAATAGTTTGCTTCCCTCCAACTAGTTTGAACAACAATTGCCCGAGTCAGAGTCGATCATTAACTTAGTCATGCCCAAACCAACTGCTTTTGCAATACATTGCACTATGACTTGTGTTTCCGCAACATAACTGTTCTCAACACCCAAACCACCAATATACACCTATGATGTTTCAGTTTCTCACTATTGTCTCTGAATACTCCACCCTAACCTAAATGTCTCAAGTTCCCCAAGGAGGAACCGTAGTATTGATATTTGTCATGTCATTTGACGGTGCAGTCCAATAACATTCGACCATAATTGGTGCAGGTTTTAAGACTCCCCCCAAGACTCACTGTAGGACCGAGTCAACTATGGTTGACCGTGATCCTTATATCCAAACCACATGAAATGTCTTAAGTACCATTTAGAACATGAAATTACACAAATACCCCTTTACTCTCTCAAAACCAAAATAGAGTTAATGACACATGTCAAGATCTCAAACACCTAAATCAATGGCTACAATTTAATCAAGTTAAAACACAGAACACGTGCCACTATTTTACAAACTTAATCTAAGTTGATATCGAAAAACCACAAAAAAGTGTTATTAGTATTACCCCTTCTCCTCCTCCACCCCCCTACTATTCTCAAGAACTAATTTTTAAGAGTTTGCAACATCACTACCGCCTCTAATTAGGTTTGGGGTAAAAACTAAGTTTTGTAGGTACTGCTAGAAAAAACCAATCTTCAAATTAAAGCATAATAACCTTCCTAAGTTGGATCAAATCCCATAAAAACTAAATAGAATATTAATGGTGATTGGTTAGTTCATTGTTGATTAAATTATTGATACACATTGAAAATGGAAAATGAAATTGAATTGGGAAATCAAAATAAGAAGTTTCAAAGATGAATTTTTTTGGCAAGATAGAGAAGAAGATGAGTTAGCCGTAGGATTGATCTCGAATGGCGCAAAAGAGATACCAATAGACATTTTGATTTTATTTTATTAAATCGTAGCTGTTGATTTAAGTGTTTGATATCTTGACACGTGTCATTAACTCCATTTTGGTTTTGAGAGAGTCAAGGGGTATTTGTGTAATTTCATGCTCCAAAGGGTACTTAGGACATTTCATGTGATTTGGATGGAAAGATCACAGTCAACCCTAGTTGATTCGGTCATGCTGCGAGTTTTAAGGGGGCGACCTAAAAAGCAAAGAACTGGGGTTGGAAGTCATTTTGGTTGGGGTTGGTTCTTAAAAACTGTAATGGGTGCTCTTCTAGGCTTGTGTAGAACAGACAAATCGTTAGTATGCGTAGTACTTTTGGTTAACCTATGAGCTCTCTTGAGTCTTGATTGCCTTCCTCATCTGAATGCAATTAAATAAATTAGATCAATAGAGCCAATATAGCATATTAAATTGCAAGCTCAAACATGCAACTATGCAATGCAAGACATCAGCTCCAGTAGGCAGCTGTGAATCAGGTGAATATGTAAGACAATTCACATCAAAGCAATGCTCTTGGTATTCCAAAATGTAGCTCTCTGATCGTCACTCACACACAAGCAGTTGCCAAACGTATGCCCACCTTGATGTCAACGATGTCCAGGGCTCCAGGCCATATTATTAAGGCTACCGTTCGCATTAGCCACCACAATTACATTGGGAACCCATGAAAGTCCAAGGCCTTTCCTAGCATAATTATTATCACGGCCCATCTTTGAATATTTTCAACGCTCCTTTCAAATTGTATCCTTTCAAATTGTAATCTCACTCTTTTTTTAAAATCAACTTTTAAAATTTAATAAAAGACCTCCGGGGTCAAGAGTCAAGACTCACTTTAAAATTGGATTTTAAAATTTAATAGAAAGAACAAAAGATTTTAATCCCGATGCCTCAAAACAAAAATAACCGGGAACAATTGCAAAACATTTTTCATTTTGTATTGTTAGGGCCTTTCAAACTGAAAAACCCTCCAAAAATTGGCGTATGCTACTATGTGCGAATGAAAGCACCGCGGTATTCTTTAGTAAAAGGCGAAAGAATAGTTAAATCTCTGCTCACTCGCTCAAGCTATCGCTAATGGTTTTTGAAGAAAAAGTAGCTTACTATATACTAACACCTAACTTTGTGCTTTGTTACTTCAGCAATGTGGGACTATCACTATACTAGGGAATTTAAAAAGTTAGCCATGCTTTCATTGTTCATTTACTCTACAAAAAACATCCAAAGTGGGAAAAGAACTAGTGCCACTTTGCAAACCCTAAAGACAGGAACTGTGTCAATTATCGGGAGAGATTCCTGAAAAATCTAATTCTAATTCTTAGCTAAAAAATTGTCCCACTTGGTTCTTTAGGAGGACCTCATAGGTTAAGAATGATACTCATGGAAAAGTAGTACGGTTGATATGAGCTGTTTCATATAGCTTTCACCTGATTTGAAAAATTTTCCTTTTCCTCCAATCTTCCTTTTAGCAATTTTAAGGTAATGATTTTATTTTAACAAACCTTCACCAATCATCTGCCATTCATAAGAAGACCACAAGTAAACCTAATTGAAGACTATCAAGTATGAACTGGCTATCATGTTTAGTTGCGAGTTGTATTTGTTAAAGTACATGCGTAACCAATTAGCTATTCAAATTTTGACTATTTTTAATAAGCTTTAGAGCACCAACGCAGTGTCCTATTATAAATAGGGAGTGACCTATAATAGGG
Organism: Coptis chinensis; assembly: GCF_015680905.1. Classification (NCBI taxonomy): domain Eukaryota; kingdom Viridiplantae; phylum Streptophyta; class Magnoliopsida; order Ranunculales; family Ranunculaceae; genus Coptis; species Coptis chinensis. The sequence goes on from NC_141462.1 coordinate 4,239,501, forward strand.
AGTGTCCTATTATAAATACGCAGTGTCCTATTTATAAATAGGGTTGGTTCTTAAAAACTGTAATGGGTGCTCTTCTAGGCTTGTGTAGAACAGACAAATCGTTAGTATGCGTAGTACTTTTGGTTAACCTGTGAGCTCTCTTGAGTCTTGACTGCCCTCCTCATCTGAATGCAATTAAATAAATTAGATCAATAGAGCCAATATAGCATATTAAATTGCAAGCTCAAACATGCAACTATGCAATGCAAGACATCACTCGGTAGGGCAAATTGTGAATCAGGTGAATATGTAAGACAATTCACATCAAAGCAATGCTCTTGGTATTCCAAAATGTAGCTCTCTGATCGTCACTCACACATAAGCAGTTGCCAAACGTATGCCCACCTTGATGTCAACCATGTCCAGGGCTCCAGGCCATAATATTAAGGCTACCATTCGCATTAGCCACCACAATTACATTGGGAACCCATGAAAGTCTAAGGCCTTTCCTAGCATAATTATTATCATTCCATCTTGAATATTTCAACGCTTAGGATCCTTTCAAATTGTAATCATTGTCAACTCGATCGGGTTGATAGACCTCATCTCTCTTTTAAAATTGGATTTTAAAATTTAATAGAAAGAAGTTTTTAATCCCGAAGGGAACAAAAATAACCAGGAACAATTGCAAAACATTTTTCATTTTGTATTGTTAGGGCCTTTCAAACTGAAAAACCCTCCAAAAATTGGCGTATGCTACTATGTGCAGCGAGCACACGGTATTCTTTAGTAAAAAGGCGAAAAGAATAGTTAAACTCATTCATAATCGTAATTGGGTATGAACATGGTTTTGAAGAAAAAGAGTAGCTTACTATATACTAACACTGAACTTTGTGCTTTGTTACTTCAGCAATGTGGGACTATCACTATACTAGGGAATTTAAAAGTTAGCCATGCTTTCATTGTTCATTTACTCTACAAAAAAAACATCCAAAGTGGGAAAAGAACTAGTGCCACTTTGCAAACCCTAAAGACAGGGAACTGTGTCAATTATCAGGAGAGATTCCTGAAAATCTAATTCTAATTCTTAGCTAAAACAATTGTCCCACTTGGTTCTTTAGGAGGACCTCATAGGTTAAGAATGATACTCATGGAAAAGTAGTACGGTTGATATGAGCTGTTTCATATAGCTTTCACCTGATTTGAAAAATTTTCCTTTTCCTCCAATCTTCCTTTTAGCAATTTTAAGGTAATGATTTTATTTTAACAAACCTTCACCAATCATCTGCCATTCATAAGAAGACCACAAGTAAACCTAATTGAAGACTATCAAGTATGAACTGGCTATCATGTTTAGTTGCGAGTTGTATTTGTTAAAGTACATGCGTAACCAATTAGCTATTCAAATTTTGACTATTTTTAATAAGCTTTAGAGCACCAACGCAGTGTCCTATTATAAATAGGGAGTGACCTATAATAGGGAGTGTCCTATTATAAATACGCAGTGTCCTATTTATAAATAGGGTTGGTTCTTAAAAACTGTAATGGGTGCTCTTCTAGGCTTGTGTAGAAACGCATAAAATCGTTAGTATCGCGTGAGTACTTTTGGTTAACATAGTGAGCTCTCTTGAACACTTGACTGCCCTCCCTCATCTGAATGCAATTAAATAAATTAGATCAATAGAGCCAATATAGCATATTAAATTGCAAGCTCAAACATGCAACTATGCAATGCAAGACATCATCCCAAAGATTGATATTTGAATCAGTGAATATGTAAGACAATTCACATCAAAGCAATGCTCTTGGTATTCCAAAATGTAGCTCTCGATCGTCACTCACACATAAGCAGGTTTTAACGTGCCCCCCACCTTGATGTCAACCATGTCCAGGGCTCCAGGCCATAATATTAAGGCTACCATTCGCATTAGCCACCACAATTACATTGGGAACCCATGAAAGTCTAAGGCCTTTCCTAGCATAATTATTATCACGGCCCATCTTGAATATTTCAACGCTTAGGATCCTTTCAAATTGTAATCTGCTTGTCAACTCGATCAATTGATAGACCTCACTCTCTCTCTTTAAAATTGGATTTTAAAATTTAATAGAAAGAAGTTTTTAATCCCGAAGGGAACAAAAATAACCAGGAACAATTGCAAAACATTTTTCATTTTGTATTGTTAGGGCCTTTCAAACTGAAAAACCCTCCAAAAATTGGCGTATGCTACTATGTGCAACACCACGGTATTCTTTAGTAAAAGTTATTTGGGAATAGTTAAGCTCATTGCTCAACTAGAAAAACCAATTTTGAAGAAAAGAGTAATTACTATATACTAACACTGAACTTTGTGCTTTGTTACTTCAAATGTGGGACTATCACTATACTAGGGAATTTAAAAGTTAGCCATGCTTTCATTGTTCATTTACTCTACAAAAAACATCCAAAGTGGGAAAAGAACTAGTGCCACTTTGCAAACCCTAAAGACATAACTGAAATTATCGGGAGAGATTCCTGAAAATCTAATTCTAATTCTTAGCTAAAAACAATTGTCCCACTTGGTTCTTTAGGAGGACCTCATAGGTTAAGAATGATACTCATGGAAAAAATAGTACGGTTGATATGAGATTTCATATAGCTTTCACCGATTTGAAAAATTTTCCTTTTCCTCCAATCTTCCTTTTAGCAATTTTAAGGTAATGATTTTATTTTAACAAACCTTCACCAATCATCTTTGCCATTCATAAGAAGACCACAAGTAAACCTAATTGAAGACTATCAAGTATGAACTGGCTATCATGTTTAGTTCAGTTGTATTTGTTAAAGTACATGCGTAACCAATTAGCTATTCAAATTTTGACTATTTTTAATAAGCTTTAGAGCACCAACGCAGTTGTCCTATTATAAATAGGGAGGACCTATAATAGGAGTGTCCTATTATAAATACGCAGTGTCCTATTTATAAATAGGGTTGGTTCTTAAAAACTGTAATGGGTGCTCTTCTAGGCTTGTGTAGAACAGACAAATCGTTAGTATGCGTAGTACTTTTGGTTAACCTGTGAGCTCTCTTGAGTCTTGACTGCCTTCCTCATCTGAATGCAATTAAATAAATTAGATCAATAGAGCCAATATAGCATATTAAATTGCAAGCTCAAACATGCAACTATGCAATGCAAGACATCAGCTCCAGTAGGCAGCTGTGAATCAGGTGAATATGTAAGACAATTCACATCAAAGCAATGCTCTTGGTATTCCAAAATGTAGCTCTCTGATCGTCACTCACACATAAGCAGTTGCCAAACGTATGCCCACCTTGATGTCAACCATGTCCAGGGCTCCAGGCCATAATATTAAGGCTACCATTCGCATTAGCCACCACAATTACATTGGGAACCCATGAAAGTCTAAGGCCTTTCCTAGCATAATTATTATCACGGCCCATCTTGAATATTTCAACGCTTAGGATCCTTTCAAATTGTAATCTGCTTGTCAACTCGATCAGTTGATAGACCTCACTCTCTCTCTTTAAAATTGGATTTTAAAATTTAATAGAAAGAAGTTTTTAATCCCGAAGGGAACAAAAATAACCAGGAACAATTGCAAAACATTTTTCATTTTGTATTGTTAGGGCCTTTCAAACTGAAAAACCCTCCAAAAATTGGCGTATGCTACTATGTGCAGCGAGCACACGGTATTCTTTAGTAAAAGGCGAAAGAATAGTTATAGTTCGCCTCGTAGCTCATTTTTTGAAGAAAAAGAGTGGTTTTGAAGAAAAGAGTAGCTTACTATATACTAACACTGAACTTTGTGCTTTGTTAGCCATTTTCAAAGAATGGGGAAAACATATCACTATACTAGGCCACTTTTAAAAGTTAGCCATGCTTTCATTGTTCATTTACTCTACAAAAAAAACATCCAAAGTGGGAAAAGAACTAGTGCCACTTTGCAAACCCTAAAGACAGGGAACTGTGTCAATCATCTGCCATTCATAAGAAGACCACAAGTAAACCTAATTGAAGACTATCAAGTATGAACTGGCTATCATGTTTAGTTGCGAGTTGTATTTGTTAAAGTACATGCGTAACCAATTAGCTATTCAAATTTTGACTATTTTTAATAAGCTTTAGAGCACCAACGCAGTGTCCTATTATAAATAGGGAGTGACTCTCAAGGACAAAAATGTCGAAAAAGTAACTCTCAAAGACACATTTTTATTTTTGTAACTCTCAAGGACCGGGTAGATGAAAGTTCAAGTATACCCTTGACGCAAAATAAAAAACGGATCGGGTAGATGAAATGTCAAGTATACCCCTGACGCGAAATAATTAACGGCCCGGCCTAGACGAAACGACCTAGTGTATTTAGTATGAACATTGAATGTTCATACATGAACATTAAATGTTCATAGTCTTTGGGTATGAACATTCGATGTTCATAGTCCTTTGGGTATGAACATTGATTGGGTATGAACATTCGATGTTCATAGTCCTTGGATTTGAACATTCAATGTTCATAGTGAACATTCAATGTTCATACTCCTTTGAGTATGAATATTCAATGTTCATAATCCTTGGGTATGAACATTCAATGTTCATAGTCTTTTAGGTATGAACATTCGATGTTCATAGTCTTTGGATATAAACATTCAATGTTCATAGTCTTTGGGTATGAACATTGATTGAGTATGAACATTCAATGTTCATAATCCTTTGGGTATGAACATTGATTGGGTATGAACATTGAATGTTCATAGTCCTTTTGGTATGAACATTCAATGTTCATAGTCTTTTGGGTATAATGTTCATACATCAATATATTGTATAAGATACATTCACCTATTTGGATATGAACAATCATTGTTCATACACCAGCAGAAGGTATGAACACTCATTGTTCATAGTAAAATGACATAAAGGGTAAAATTGGCAAATATTTATTTTAAATCCGGATCATTTGTCCTTGAGGGTTATTTTCACGAAAGGGTATAACTGACATTTAAAAAAAGTAAAATGGCCGGGCCAACTTATTTTGTCCTTGAGGGTTATAAAATTTGAAATCGTGGGTTCCTGAGTTACTAATTTCTAAAATTTGTCATTGTGAGTTACTCACCAAAAGTGTGTCCTCTAGACTTCATTTTCTCAAAAATTGGGTGTTAGGCCCAATTTCTTGATAAATAGAAGCATAGAACTACCATTCGTTGGCATGCACTTTGCAATTTGCATTTTGCCTTGTACACATCAGAAAAGGTTTCGCTTTGTTGCACTTGATCAGAAACCAGGGGAACTGATTGGTTTAGTGTTGCATATATAATCAAGGGAATGAGGTCCCATCATAATATTCACTTGGTTCTGCTGGCTTTGGCTGACTTCAGTTGGTGCATCGAAATAGAGAAACAAGCTCTTCATGACCTCAAGTTGGGTGGGCGAAGATTGCTGCATCTGGGTTGGAGTGGAGTGCGACAACAACACAGGGCAAGTCATCAAACTCGACCTTCGAAATCCAAACAATGAATATTCTTCACTTCACGAGAGTACTTGGTTAGTTGCCAGTGAGGTAAATCCTTCACTAATGAAGCTGAAGCATTTGGAATACTTGGACTTGAGTATTAACAATTTTTCAGCAAGTGAAATTCCCCTATTCATTGGCGAATTCAAATTGTTGATATATCTTTATCTCTCTTTTGCGGGGTTCGCAGGAGCTGTTCCTCACTCTCTTGGAAATCTGTCCTTTTCTATTATTCTTCCTAGGTTGTTTTCCCCTTTCTGACTTGGTTTATTTAATATTTGATAGTGTAAATTGTTGTATAGTGATTCCTATTATTGATTTCACAGCAAGCTCTGACTTCAGTTTTTGTCGAGACATAGAAAGGAGCTGACTCACTGGAATATTGGTTATGCTCGAATGGTTTTCTAGCAGCTACAATTCATGGTGATAAATGACAGCAGGTAATTGGAACTGTAAAAACATTGGTTAGCGAATATATCCCTGTTTATGTTAAAGTATTGCTCATCACTACTTCAATGTTCAATAGTAGAATTTTGTTTTCCTCAATGATATGCATTTGTTTCCTATTAATGCCTAAAGTGTGTTAGTCATCTTGCTTAGAATGTCATTTTAAGAAGTGTCTACTTTACTCTTTGTTCCTGTGTGTGTACATTACTTTTAGTTGGTTTATATCATATCCTATTTATTAATATAGATGGGTCAAAGAGTAATTTCAGCTAGCCATATCAAAACTTTGTTTTGATGGATTGTACAAGTCTTAGGAAGTATAGTTGTATGGACTGACAATCTTAACCATCTGATAAGATATCCAGGGTTTTAGGATCATCTTTTGGTTTCTCCAAAAAAGTCAAAATAAGTATTAGATAAGCTTTTAAGTTGTTTAAGTTAAAGACCAATACAAAAATGATATCTAGCAAAGGGCAAGGGAGTAGTAGTGAAAAACGAGTTTCAATGAGCAGAAGGAAGTTCATTCTTATATCCTCAGCTTCATATTGGTTATCACTAGGGGTGACTTCGGATCGGATCGGATCGGATTAACCTCCTTCGGAATTTTTCCAAATTTTTTTCGGAACCTAATATGCTATCCAAATCCGATCTAATTTTTTTTCGGATTCAAAATATATTTCCAATTTCAAACTTTCGAAATTTCGAATAACTTCGGAAATTTCAAATACTTGGTAAATTTTCAAAGATCTCTTTACTTTCAATTATTTTTGGAATATCATACATGATGTTCATTGTAGGGAGAGAAAACCATGTCCACAACACTAATGTACCAACAACAATACGCGACTTGTTTATTGAAAAACCCATTTTCATTCAAACAAGTGATCCAAGAAAAAAACGAAAAAGAACCTCGCGCCCACCAATAGCAAGCATTGCATTCTGTTGAGGTCTGGGTATTTGTAATGTTTCAATCTTTTTTTGTGTGTGGAAATTGAAGCGTGAAGTGTCTGCATAAATAATGGATTATGGTCTTGGACTCTAAGTAGCTTTACATAATATTCTATCTATTGGAATTTGGCTTTTGGATTGGTCTGGAAGTCATTATATGACTCAATGACATTTTTTTTCATCATTGTTGTTATTATAGCGGGGACGGTGTAATGACAGTAGAGTGGTCCAATTCAAGTGGGGAAGTAGCGGCTAGGTTATGTTTTTGTTTTGTTTTTGGAAGTAAAAAACTAGAAAATGAATGAACGATCGAGATCTAATCAAGTGGATAGTGAGAGAAGTATATATTTTCGGAATAAATTGGCAATAATATAGGAATTTTCGGATCGGATCGGATTTTAGAATTATATCCAAATCCGATCCAATTTTTTTTCAGAATTTTCGAAAATCGAAAAATCGGAAAATCGGCCCATGAAAACTACACCCAGAGCCAGACCAATTTCGGGTTGGATTTCGGAAAAATCGGAAATTCGGCAAAAAGAGACACCCCTAGTTATCACAGATCACACTCTCTGAGTCAACTGCAAAGCACTTAGTTTCACTCGGATTGTTCAAGCTTGCATTGGAGTCGGGATGCGAGGTGAGTCAGCTCGAGTTATTTTGCTCCTTGCATGACTATATATATTTGAAATGGTTATGGGGTTAAGGCAGACTCCCACCTGTGTTTTATTTTTATTTTAATAGGTACTGATGTGTCGATGTTATGTTTCAGTCAAGGGGTAACATTCTGTGGGTACAACATTCAAAGTTAACATAAGAGTTTAGACAACTGGTATGGTGTTCATCATTTTTTCTTAAATCAAGGAAGTTCATTCTTATATCCTCAGCTTCATATTGGTTATCACAGATCACGCTCTCTGACTCAGCTGCAAAGCACTCGGTTTCACTCAGATTGTTCAAGCTTGCATTGGAGTCAGGATGTGAGGTGAATCAGCTCGAGTTATTTTGCTCCTTGCATGACTATATATATTTGAAATGGTTATGGGGTTAAGGCAGACCCCCACCTATGTTTTATTTTTATTTTAATAGGTACTGATGTGTTGATGTTACGTTTCAGTCAAAAGGGTAACATTATGTGGGTACAACATTCAAAGTTAACATAAGAGTTTAGACAACTGGTATGGTGTTCATCATTTTTTTTTAAATCTCTACTTTTTATTGTTATTTGTCTTCAATGAGAACAACTCATCCAAGCTTCTAAATCCTTCGCGGGTTTTAGAAGGAAACCTAATGGAGGGTGTTTCACCTCTTTTACCAGTCATGGGACGTACACTTTCATCTTATGTTGATTTAAACATATAACCTATTAATGTAGCAAGTGAACTTAGCTCTCCTAAACTTTGAATTTTTTTTTGAAGAGTTTAAAAAGTCCCATGCCATCTTCATCCAAGTGAAACATTTGTCTCATTCATATTATAAATCAATGCTATATAGTTGATATTTCTTTCATTTTAAAGAATACTTTTAACAAGTGTGCATGGATCGTGAGACTATGCAAGTCTAGAGGTTTTGGTTTCATTGAGTACGCATCTCATGAGAATGCACAGAGTGCTATACAGACCATGTACCAACAGGAACATCATAGCAGAAAGATAAGGGTAAATTTTGCAACAGATCGGTCAGGAGGACTACACAATTGCAGCGGAGACTATGGTGGTGGTGGTGGAAGTGGTGGTAGCAGTGGAGGTGGTGTCTATAGTAGTAGAAGCAATTTTGATGGAAGTGCTATTGCTGGTGGCCGGTTATGGTGGAGGCGGTGGAGAGTATGGTCTCACTAATGGAGGTGGCAGTGATAACTTTTTTAGTGGTGGTGCAAGTGGCAGCGGCTATGGTAGTAGCGCTGTTTTTGGAGGACACGGTTAGAATCATCCTTTAGATGATGAGCTTGGGACTTTACTGACAAGTGGCCGGGGATGATATATCTCTTTCTTTATAAGATTTGAATGTTGCACCAAGTAGAGTGAACATAAGTGTGTTGAGGATATTAGGTGGTCGTCATCCTTTCGATATGATCTTTCTTTGGTAATGCTCACTCATGTTTTGATTTTTATGTCGGTTTTAATGTGAGAATGTTTTGGTTAATTGGTTATATGTCATGCATACCAGATTTGATATATGAATATGTCAATTCATAGTTAGGGTTGGTGCACGTTGGCTAGCCTTCAAAGGTGCTAATAAATCATGGAAGTTGATGTGTTTGATTTGCTACCGAAAACTATATTGATCAAATTTCAGTAAAAAAAAGTTACACACCTATATGAATATGTTCACTCTTTTTCCATTCTAAGTGAATTAACCTTATTATTACGTGTTAGTATAGCAATGCTTCAATCAATTGTGTGTTGTAATCTCAAAACCCAATTCCCAGATATCGAAACCTTGGAATGTAACTTATATTATATATATGGTCAAAATAGGCAAGCATAATAATTTGGTATATCGAATGTACAAATTACAATGCACATGACAATTGTGAACTTTTCTTGTTGAAATAGCATGCAGGGCGGTTTGCCATATGTAATGCCAATGTTTATTTTTTATGTCTTATATTATATTTCAGAAAATGATATTTCACTTATAGTTTTCTTCTATATGTATGTGTGGATTCAAAACTGTTGTTTTTAATGACAACACATTTCTATTACATTGATTTTAAAGTGCAATCTGCCCTATTTTCTCTTATTGATTCAAGTAGATAAATAACTAAATTTTATAATACCTTCATGGCTTCACATGCTAGGAAAGTTGGCGAGGTTACCCATTGATTTTGCTCTTTGTGGCTTAAATAGTAGTTTCCAACAAATAGTAATAACATATATGTCAAGGTTAGAACAACATATATCAAAAAATATATTTAAGTTGAAAATGCAGAGGTGAAACATATTACACCAAAATCATGTTGAATATAATAGATATGGTTGGATATTTTCGCATCTTAATTCAGATTAATGGCCTAATTAGCTTAACCATAGAGATTTTTTTGGGCATAGGCTTAACCATAGAGATGATTGCATCGTCCTAATTGCCTTTTATTTGACAACTATTTTATATATATTTTTTTTTTTTCCCATCTGCATTGGCGAGTGATGCGGAAAACTTAGGATATTTTTTTACCAACTTAAGCTAATACATAAAAGTGAACCCATTTTCTGAGGTTGAAGTCAGCAAAATTAGGTGTATAAATATCTTATGTAACACGTTGAATGAACTGTGACACATCACTTGAGAGGATGTAAATGGAGATGAACCCTTTATTAATAGTTCTATTGTTCTTACTTATCTAATCTTAACGCCTACTTTATCTAATACATGAAAGTATTCCCCATATAGCTATATCTATCAGAAACTCATTGACCCAACCACATAAAAAGTTGAAATACAAATTAACAAGATTTAAATTAACAGGCATATCCGTACAAACTATTGCAAAAAAAAAAAAAAAAGGCCCACAAATAACAGACCCAACATAAGGACCTAAAGCAACAGACCTTAAATTAACTGACCTGGCCATAGGCCAGGCTGCATAGCTAGTATATTATAGTATATTAATATAGATGGGTCAAAGAGTAATTTCAGCTAGCCATATCAAAACTTTGTTTTGATGGATTGTACAAGTCTTAGGAAGTATAGTTGTATGGACTGACAATCTTAACCATCTGATAAGATATCCCGGGTTTTAGGATCATCTTTTGGTTTCTCCAAAAAAGTCAAAATAAGTATTAGATAAGCTTTTAAGTTGTTTAAGTTAAAGACCAATACAAAAATGATATCTAGTGAAGGGCAAGGGAGTAGTAGTGAAAAACGAGTTTCAATGAGCAGAAGGAAGTTCATTCTTATATCCTTAGCTTCATATTGGGTATCACAGATCACACTCTCTTAGTCAACTGCAAAGCACTCAGTTTCACTCGGATTGTTCAAGCTTGCATTGGAGTCGGGATGCGAGGTGAGTCAGCTCGAGTTATTTTGCTCCTTGCATGACTATATATATTTGAAATGGTTATGGGGTTAAGGCAGACCCCCATCTGTGTTTTATTTTTATTTTAATAGGTATTGATGTGTCGATGTTATGTTTCAGTCAAAGGATAACATTCTGTGGGTACAACATTCAAAGTTAACATAAGAGTTTAGACAACTGATATGGTGTTCATCATTTTTTCTTAAATCAAGGAAGTTCATTCTTATATCCTCAGCTTCATATTGGTTATCATAGATCACGCTCTCTGAGTCAGTTGCAAAGCACTCGGTTTCACTCAGATTGTTCAAGCTTGCATTGGAGTCGGGATGTGGGGTGAGTCAGCTCGAGTTATTTTGCTCCTTGCATGACTATATATATTTGAAATGGTTATGGGGTTAAGGTAGACCCCACCTGTGTTTTATTTTTATTTTAATAGGTACTGATGTGTTGATGTTATGTTTCAGTCAAAAGGGTAACATTATGTGGGTACACATTCAAAGTTAACATAAGAGTTTAGACAACTGGTATGGTGTTCATCATTTTTTCTTAAATCTCTACTTTTTATTGTTATTTGTCTTCAATGAGAACAACTCATCCAAGCTTCTAAGTCCTTCTGCACGGTTTTAGAAGGAAACCTAATGGAGGGTGTTTCACCTCTTTTACCAGTCATGGGACGTACACTTTCATCTTATGTTGATTTAAACATATAACCTATTAATGCAGCAAGTGAAGTTAGCTCTCTTAAACTTTGAATTTTTTTTTAATATAAAATTGAATATATTAGTTTACCTACGAAATGAACGATGAACTCAAAACGTAAGTAAACTAAAACTATCTACATGTCTATTTTTTATCAAAGATTTCTACTCTCAATCCTATGAGATATAGTGGAGTAGAGTGATTCGTTCCACTCCTAGTCCTTCCGCATGCTATGTTCTCTACGTATAAGTACTCTACTTAAGGTCTAATGAGAGATTTACAAAAAAGGCAACTAGACTACGATGCAACTACCCACAAAAAGCAACTAGTCGGTTATCAAAATAACTAAGGGAATGCTACGTTGATTCGATGATAAGGAGTTAGAGGGGGATTGATTCCACCTTAACTTCGACTTAATCCTATTAACGGCGAATAAATCGTAATCGAATTGAACTGTTTCGCAGAACAATTGGTTCTTCCTAATCCCTAATTACACATGACATTCCTACCAATTTATAACTAGCATGTGAACGATTAAACCCATTCTCATGGTGAACTAATCGTTTCTAGAGTGGAAAGGAAATTACGACGATTCTATGATAATCGGAATCAAGCTTTCATCAAGGCTTCTCAACCCCCTCTAATGGAGGTTTAGCCGAGAATCATTACGCAATCATTTTCGATTAAATTTAAACTAAACATGATATAAAGAATTGAAATTTACTAATCTAAATTAAACAATAATTAAAATCTAATTAATAACTAAGAATTGAATAACAAGTAATAAATGAATCAGATCTAACACAAATGTAAATGACAAGAATCGAAATTTAACAACTAGCTATTTTATTAATCAAACTAATTAAGAGTAATGATTCTAATAGTTTAATCTAAAATAAGAATTGGATTTGAAATTAAACTTAATTAAAAACAATTAAATAAAAACTAGATCTAGAAGCTATTTTAATGGCTACTTTTTACTCTAACCTATCTACCATTAACTATCTACCATTAACAAAGAGCTAAGCTTTTGTTTTTATACTTTCAGATCCAAAAATCGTGCATGGGCTTGGAGCCATGTTTTGGGCCAGAGAATCAGGCCCAAAACCCAATTCTTTCAGTCCAAAAAGGCCTCTTCAACTGCAGTTGGCTTCAATAGACTTTTCGTCCACTTCTGCTCCTCTGATTGGATCACGACTTAGACCATTGGAAAGCTCTTTCTGAGCTGGTCGTTTTGACATAAGGTAGGCCCCATTCCGAGGTCTAAGTCCAAAGATATGGCCTTCTAAGTTCTCACGACTTTGTGTCTTTGTTTACGCCCAGCGTCGACTTTTCAGCTTTTGACCGGACTTTAGAAAGGCTTTGTCTTCTTGAATCTTGGCCTTTAATCACGGAACTCCTTAGTAACCGACCTTTGCTCCTTTATCTCGCTAAAGTGGCACATTTCTGCACATAATGGACTTTGAAGCCTGAAATGCATAAAAACACGTGTCGGTGTTAACTCTTAATTATTACTCACATAATTGGTCTAAAAGTATGTGCATTCTGGGTTAAAACTACAGTTTTGGGCTCTTATCAAACCACCCCAAAACAGCATTTTGCTTGTCCTCAAGCAAAGATGAGAAATTAGAATAAGTGACCAAAAATGGAGTTCTAACTACTCTCGTTTATTTGAGTCGCGATTGCATTGACCATATCGCACAAGGCGTCTTAAACCACTAGGAATTCCCTAGTGGACGAGTTATAGCCTCGTGAGAGTTTTCCGATGAAGGTACTCACAAACTTCATCTATACTACAACGACTAAGAAATAAAACTATTGTTTCCTTATTCATGCTCTAAATTATCTATACCTCTCATTAGCAATGCATATAGAGTAATCAAGTTGAAACCTAAGCTAATATATGCATAATAATCAATCATCTACAATAAACATATATACAATGAGTAATACTATGAAATGCCTAGCGTGTTCGTTTTCTCTCAAACTTCGAATAAGCGTCCTTAAGTAGGTTCTCACAATAATAGTCAAGATACAACACTCGATTTTTTCCACTCAAGTTTTATTTACTCTACAGTGCTTGATGGGCACACTTTACCTTACAATTAATCTCAATGACAACAAAGGAAGCGAGTCGATCAAACACATCTGCCACTTACTATCACACTAACATATTCCTAATTGAGCTAGAGGTCTTTATTAGGTGTTGCAAGGGATTAGGAGATGGTTTAAGAAGGAAGGAAATGGATATTCAAAAAGGACAAGTCCGAGATAATAGAGTTTTCATATTATGTAACTTAGAAAACCTTGTTATTTTCTTTTTGCTTCTATACTTTGTTTCCATCCCTAGCCATATTTTTTTCTTTTTCTTTTCTTTGGCTTTTGACTCCCTTTTATTCTATTTTTGGAGTTTTTATTTATTTCTTTTTTTTTTTTTCCTTGGATGGAAACTTCTTTTCTTTATTTTTTGAAGCAATTAACTAACTTTTGTTTACACAAGTTTTTCTCTTCTTCTTTCTTCCTCATTCTATTCTCGGACTTATTCTAAATTGGGTAGGTTGATTTATTTTTTTATTTTGTTTTTGTTTTGTAACAAAGGTAAAGGGATTGTGGTTTATGAAAGGCTAAAGAAAGGCTCGAGAGAGGCTTAATTAGCGGAAAATAATTCATAGGTTTGAATTTTTGGCTATATCGATCCAAAGAGGGCCTAAATTCTCGCTTAGGATATGGCATAGTGATCAAGCAAGTGGGCGTGTGATATCTCTATCCGGTTTTACTTCTCCCTTGTGTCATTTCTCAAATGTTTAAACTTCATATAAGGCTTTAGGCTATATTCTCACAGGATTTGTAGAATAAGTACTCTAGCCTAGATTTGAAACTTATCGCTAACAATCATAGATACTCATGTAATATATTTATAGATAGATGGAAAGATTATTACTTACATATTAACCTAAGTTTCTAACAATTATTCGATGCAAAAGCTACGTGAGATTTCTAGATTGTTAAGAGCATAGAAGGAAAACAATACCACTATTCCTAAGTGTATAGCATGAACTTATTTTATTTATATTTTTGAATTTTTAAAATTTTAACTAGAAAACAAATGCATATTAACTCTATCTATATCCTAATAGATGCCTTAATTACACGTGTTTCTATGCCCCCAAACAAGAAGCATCGTTGTCCTCAAAGCATTTAAATAAAGAGGGTAGGAAAAATACCATTGAACGCCGTGAAATTCGGGGATATCTGCCAAACAAAGTTAGAACGTACTAATATAGGTAATAAAAACTGACGCAACTCTATACGAGTTCTATCCATTATGGGGTTAACAAGAATGAAATTGCTTGGGACATAAGCAGACACTAACTAGAATGAAAACTTACCTTATCTCCCGTTGACTCATCATCTTACTCATCCTCTTCTTCCATAAAGAAGTGAGGTTCCTTTAAGATCTGCCATGCCATGATAATTTGCCGGGCTTCCCGCCATTTATCATCTATTATTGCTAACCTATTAAGAGCCACTTGGTGCGATGGGGTGTAGGGTGCAACCCGATGAGGTTGTATCCTCCACCATTGCCAAGTCATTGCGCGGAAGGATCGAATAATACTATTGGTGGGTCATACAATGTCGATCGTAATCCAATCCGCGGAAACGCGTGTACAAAAAAGCGGAAAGAAACATAGCATAATACGGGAAACTAGAAACGGGCATAAGAAGGAACTTATGCCTCATGCTATGGGATCGAGCTAAACTAGATATCAAGGTTCGGGAAGGTCATGACATATACGTCCCGGTGGCTAAAGCAAGGAAAAACGCCGCAAGTGGCATCATTCATAAAGAAAAACGCGTCATTCCCCAAAATGTTTAGCATGATCCAAAACATAACAGTTCCTATGTTCATGGACGAAGGCTACCAAAAGCGGCGTTATAGTCCCCTTTGTCCTCGATACGGAAAATGCCCGCCCATACGACTCATGCAAAAACTCATAAGTGTAGACATACATATTATCTACCCAATAGCACCATGGGTCTTGTATTTCAGCGGGCATAGCAAGTCCAAGAACAAATGCTAGCAAGAACCTGGTAATTTCCATTGGTTCATTATCAATGTTGATGGAGAACACTTGTTCTCCATCTGGTCTTTCAAAGAAAATGCAGTTATCGTAAAAATAAGATGCTAGTGTTGGAGAATAAAGTACATCCGTCTTACCATAAGCGGCTCCCGGCCGATGTGATCGCCTCGCGAAACCAAGCACCATAAGTAGTGCTTTGGAACAAATCTTCGAAAGACTGTTCCGGTATCAATGTTGGAGATGTCATCTCAAAATTACGCTCTGGAATAGCTGCGAATGATCCGGATACTTCCCGCATAAAACTGAAATTTTTTTTGTCCACGGAAGTCAGGGCTCGAGTGCGCTCTGAGTAGTTGGAATTTCCAGTGTTTGAGCGCCGTCGCTCATCTTGAAGCGAAGTCGCCTCGACAAAAATTCAAAAAAATATCGCGAGAAAAGTGCGCGAAGTTGCTGAAACTCGGAAAATGAGCCGAAACGTGGGAATCGTGGGAGTGAAAGGTGAGTGATGGAGTTTAGGTGTAGTGTGAGTTGTGAGTGTAGAATGTATGAAGTTTATATAGGTTTTAAGTTGCTAAAACGGATCGGAAGTTGCCAAAACTAATTACTGGCGGTTTCCTGGAAATCCTAAAATTTCCAAACCCGAAAAAGCGGAAACAACTCATTATCTTGATTCTAATTCAAACCTAGTATCTTTTAGGTTGAATTTATGATAGAATCTACCTATTTAATCTAGATTTCATCCTACCCTTATACTTATTCCTGGATATGCCTAAACGGCCATATTTTCACCTTGACTCCGCAATAAATTCTAACATGAGGGTTATCTAAATATCATGCTGGAATAGATAAAATCACCCCCAAACAATTTGGGAAGGTGGGATCAATATGAGACAACCACGCATAATAAAAATAACCGCATTATATTAAAATTTTCATTCGGAATACATTTCACTACAAAATTCAAATTACGGAAATAAACTTACATTAAAATAAATAACAATAATGAAACTACAAATAAACATAAAAATATCAAACGATGCTATCCCTAACTACTCCGGTACTGGTAGCGGAGGGCACACGGTCCGGAGACTGCTCCTGGGCTCCTGATGGGCCAGCACCATTCGTCCTTTGGCGACGACGCTCGTGCCTCGATGGTGTGTCCTCAGAAGGAGAGTCCCCGTGAGGTGGGAATCGTGTAAGCATCTCTTCCCTAACTCGGCGCTGAGCTTCTAGCTCGGCCCTCATCTCTGTTCCCACCTCTCGCCTCTCTCGGTACGGACCTCGGGTTATGATGCATCGTTGCCTGTCGAGTCCGGAGGTCTTCGCAGATAATGTTGAGCGAACGCATGCCACGATGAATCACAGCCATGCATTCTGCGTCTGACCAACACCTCTCCAAGGCATCCGCATCAAAACAAGTCAAATCCTCATCATCCTCCGAGGCATTCTGATTTCCCCCAACCTCCTCGGCATTCTCCTCTCCACCAGCCTCTTCTTCTTCTTCTCTATCCTCAGCCAACCTCCACACTCGTTGGACACACTCCTTATAGATGCGCGGGTTACGGTGTAGGGTGATGTAAGTCCTATCAATCGCCTGAGCTGCTTTCAACTTCAACATGATCTTGGTTATCAACACGGGGAGAGGGCAAATGACTTCCCTACTCCCCCTAATCATGCTAGCGAAACTCCAAGATCTAACTTCGTGCCACGCTCCTCGAGTATCCATAAGATATGGAGGCGATTCGGGCCGATGTCGCCGACCTTCTCCTTCCCCAGGGCGTTCCGACCAATCCATCGAGTTGCAAACAACCGGTTTGGTCCTAAGGAAGCTCGTCGAACACAATGCGATCTCGCGTTGTAGTCCCCTCCAATAACCTGTCTCGTTCATCAATGGCTCTACCCCCATTATGTTGGGACTCTTGCGGGGTGACATCGGATGGATTCTAGGCGGGATGCCTAGAATCTCAGCCAACAACCCGATCGTCACTTCCTTCCTCCCTCTTACGCCACCACAACAAAAATCCTAGTCCCTTCCAACTCCCTCGTGATTGTAGAACCGCCCCACTAAGTCCTCGTGGGTAATATGCTTCAATCCGAAGTACCACAAGCTATTCCAGCCTCGATCGATCATTTCGTCACCGTAGAGCACGGCGCAAAGTGGTCACCGGTAAAAGCTTGCTCCGGCAAAATTCGGCGTTGTTGAGCCATTGGAAGTTTGGAATGTAGTGGGGGTTTAAATGGGATGTGGTGGTGGGATTTAAATCGAACGACTGAAGCAACAATGGTGGTGGTGGAGTGGTGGCGCGGCAGCACCAAAATTTGGAGTTTCCGGTGGTTTTTGCTTATTTAATTTGGTGGAGGTGGTGGTAGGGCGTGTTTGGAGTCGATTTGGGTTAGGTATTGATTTTGGGCTTGGGTTAATTTTCGTTTTCTTTTTAATTTGATTTTGTTTTAGGTTTTGTTGAAGCTTTGGGCGTTAATGGCGGTATGGAGAAGAAGATCGCGACTGTTGGCTAAGGTAAGGGCGCGGTCGCGCTGTCGGTGGGCGCGGGTTGGGCCCAAGCCCAAATCGAAATTTGTGATTTTTTTCGATTTTTCGCGAAACTTCAAATCAAAATTGCCGCCGTTACACGGTCCGATTTTTTCGAATGAGTTATGGAAATGATCAGGAGAGAATTTCCAATCCAATGATCCATAAAACACTCTATTCCGATCGTGGATGACATATAAGATAGTGGAAAATGCCCCGAAGTGCGTGCATGACGTACGTTATGCGAACAATTGGACTCTAAAATCATGGATTATGTCAACCCGAATCATAATATAAACGGCCTAAGCAACTGTAATGGGACATAAACATTCTAGGATAGAAACACGAACACCCCACCCCTAAACAAATTTTTTACAACGAAGCTTAGAAAATTTGTTTTTAGTAGTGGGTCTTTTAAAGTCAGATTCCCGAGACTTCCTATATTACTATGTTTATTCTTTATATATATATATATATATATATATATATTATATATATATATATATATATATATATATATATATATATATATATATATATATATATATTTATTTATTTATTTATTTATTTATTTATTTATTTATTTATTTTTAATTTTAAAAAGAAAACAATAAACAAGAAAGACATAATTCACCACATAGAGAAACATGACTCAAAAATCCAAGAAAACATGCAAGAGTGGAAAAGTGAATTATGTTTAAACGTGGACTTAGGATCCGTACTTACGACCACACACTCCATAGAGGGGCCGGTTACCTTAATGGTGCACTCACCAATATATGGAAATGAAAGAAAATGCACCAAACACAAAAGTTGAGTCATTTATAGTCGATACTTTCGAGACTTTATCTAAACGTATGTATGAACATGCGGTTTATCATATATCAACAACCGAAATAGTTGTGGATCATTCCATAAATAAATATCACAAAAACATATCCAAACACAATCAAGCACCAATATTTCCTATGACGCGAAACCTAGTGAAATGAAAGCCAAGTCGATAACCCTATTACGTAACCTAGCATGCACCTTCTTTTTCATTTTTTTGAATGAGTGGGTGTTCTAGTAAATAAGTGTGGAAAAGTGAATGGTTGTGGAGAATATGGTGGATATGGATAAGTTGTAGAAAAGACGACCCAGAAACAATGAGGATGTGGTTTTAGCACAAAACTCATTCATTGTGTGTGTAGGACTGTCTCAAGTTTGAAAATGAAGGTGTCAAATGGGTTGTCCTTACGAAGTATTTGTTTACTAGGTGGATTTAAAAAATTATAGAGCACGGGAAAACAAAAGGATCGAGTGCAAACTCGAGATTCCTTTCAAAGGGTGGAAGGAGGGAGTCGAGGTGGATGTTGTGCAAAGTAGTTCTTGATAGGGTGAATCATCACCGCTCTAAGAAACTCATCGAATTGCTCATCTAGATTGGTCATATCCTCGTTACTATGATAGTCCTCTACATCTTTGAGAAAGTCATCTATCTCATCCTCATCCGTAATATGTGTATCAACTAGTGTAGGGATGGAAATATTGGAGTCTGAACTTCCAAAGGAAAAGAAATTTGGGCATATGATTATCCCGAACGTGTTGTTGAAATAATCTCGAGCAAAGCTCTCGATCATGCTAACCTCTCCATCCATAGACGAATTGGGTAACTGTGTCTTTGTTTTAAAAACATTGACTTCAACAACAAGATGGCCAAAAGACATGGACATTGAACCATCGCGGCAATTAATGAGCGCATTGGCAGTTGCCAGAAAAGGACGCCCTAAGATGATCGGGACAGAGTCGTTAACGACTTTTGTATCGAGGATGACAAAATCAGCCGGATAGTAAAAATCCTGAATTTTTACCAGAACATTTTCGACGACACCCTTAGGATACTTAATAGACCGATCAGCTAATTGCAACGTCATTTTAGTGGGTTACATCTCGTCTAGACCTATTTGTCTATACAAATAAAACGGGAGTAAGTTAACGCTAGCCCCCAAGTCTAATAACGCGGTCGTCGTATAAGAATCTCCTAAGGTGCATTGTACAGTAGGACGACCAGGGTCCTTGTACTTAACAATTCCATTATGTTCAGATAAAGTTGGGAATTGTTTTGTTAAAAAGGCGTCTTTTGGTATATTGGTCTTACGCCTAGTAGTACACAATTCCTTAAGAAACTTAACATGGTGTGGTAGCTTTTTTATAGCTTCGAGGAAGGAAAGGTTTATAGTTAGATTCTTGAAAAAGTCCCTAATCTCCTCATAATTAGTATCCCTAGTTAACACGGCTAATTTTTGTGGAAACGGTGGTTTATGTTTATATTTAGCAATGGTATCACCTAGATGTTTAACCGTGGCTTTCTGTTTCTTAGGTTGTGTTATAACTGGCACCTCTACAGTGGTAGGCTCTTCAGTTTCTATTTCGGTATCTAGTAAAATAGCGGTAGGGCGGTAGGGTAACTAACTATAGGCATAGTTACTTTGTTATCAACCACTCTGCCAGAACGGAGAGTGGTGATGGCCTTTAACTCACCTATATTTTCATATTCATTACTAGTATTATCGGTTACCTCAAAGGCTGTATTTGTTGTTTTAGGATTAGGTATTTCGTGACCTGGAAACACACCTTTGGGTTGGGCTTTATCTTGAGCCAACCGTTTGGTTAAATTATTAACGGATTGTAGAAGCTGTTGGTTAGATTGAGCCATGGTTTGGAAAAGTTTTTGGCTCACTTGTATGAAGGTGTCAAGACGATCCGGTTGTGTGGGTGTAGTAGTCACGGGTGGTGTGGTTGGAACTATTTCACGTGAATTATTTATGGGTGGATTTTGATAGTTATTATTTACCGAACGATACCTCTATTAGCATTATAATTATTATAACTACATTGACCTTGTGCTTGACCTTGTCGAGGTTGCACTTGGTTGTTATAATTATTAAAATTCCCCGACCCTCCCTTGTCGTAGTGGGGCTTGGTTGAAGTTGTCGTAGTAGCCTAACATATTGATTATTGTACCGCGAGGTGTGGCGTGTTGGTTATTTCTCCAACCGGTTGGGATTTTGTCTCCAAGGGCGTTAGTTCACTATTAATAGAACAAGCCTGTTCATAGGTTATAGACAACGGAGTCGGGATGTTCGGGGCTCAAATGAAACTACATGGATTTGAATTTACATTCATGACGGGGATAGGCTTTTGTTGAACGTAAAAATGGCCTCTACCTTTTAGTGAGTGATTCGATTAGAGTTTTAAGCTCGAATCATGTTTAATTTCAAACATACCGCGCCTTAATCAGTATTTGATGAACTAGCGGGCGATGGATATCATCACTACCCCCAGTTGTTATTTAAGCTTTAGTTTGATCCTCTAAAATTTATAAGCCTCCGAGGCTCCTTTTTTCTTAAGAAACTACCCCCATTCATTATGTCTAGGATTTCTTTATGGTGGTGTAGAAGTCCTTTGAAAAGGCAATTAACTAACGTGTCTTTAAGCTAAGTTATGATGTGGACACTCTATAAGGAGATCGGTGAAACGATTCCAAGCCTCTGAAAATGATTCATAAGGATTTTGTCGAAAAGAAATGAATCTTGGAAAGCATCTCATCCGTCTTTTAGGTGGGTAAAAATGTTCCATAAACAAATGAACAAGTTTAGCCCACGAGTCCACGTAATTAGGCACTTGGGCGTTAACCAAGACGCCTTATCGGCTAAGGTGAAAGGAAATACCCTTAGTTTAATTTGTTCCGCATCAACCGTAGGATGGTGGAATGTTATTAGGACTTGTTCAATCCTACGCGTGTTGATAAGGTTTTTCATGGTCTAAGCCATGAAAAGCGGGTAACAAATTAAAATATTTGGGGATTCGAAATCCCCAATCGGTCTATAGAACGATGCAAGATTTGGGGCTATCGCTCAAAGCTTTGTAGAAGTCAGAGAGAGGAGTCTCTTCTTCGTCGGGCATTGTGTCAAGTGATGTGTGTGAAATAGTAGCTAGAGGTGTAGTGGGTGGTATACTAGATAGACTTGTTTGTTGACGTTGTTGTGTAATTACGTTCTGTGTTTTTGTTCGGCCAGACCTTAATCTCATACAAGGCTAAAACCAAACTTAGCTAAACACATCAACACTCCAAACAATTCTGATATACTAGTATAAACCTCTAACATGAGATGCGAGGTGTGGAAGAAAGGAATACCTGATTGCGTCCTTGCTTCGCTTATGAATAGCGTCTTGTTTACGTGTGTTCAGTGTGTATAACAAGTTAGAATACTGAAAAATATGAAAAATCAAAGTTCGAATCAAAACTGCCGAAATCCGGAAAAATTTGCTAAGGGCGCGGGTCGCGCTCGCATAGGGCGTGGGCGCGCTCCGTGTAACTTGGTATTCCAGAGTTTAAGGGCGGGTCGCGCTCCACATGGGGGCGGGTCTTTGCTCCGTGCTATAAGAGGCAGTGCGCTCTGCTAGAACACGGTCGCTTCGGTGTTATTTTGTCGAACTTTCCAACGTTGAATCGGATAACCACAGTATGAATCAAACACGGGTGGGTGGGTGAAATGGGACTTTAACAAAAGTACTAACACTATGAAAACAATACGAAAGTGAAACTAAGATGGCAGCGGCGCCATTTGATAAAATATAAAATTGAATATATTAGTTTACCTACGAAATGAACGATGAACTCAAAACGTAAGTAAACTAAAACTATCTACATGTCTATTTTTTATCAAAGATTTCTACTCTCAATCATATGAGATATAGTGGAGTAGAGTGATTCGTTCCACTCCTAGTCCTTCCGCATGCTGTGCTCTCTACGTATAAGTACTCTACTTAAGGTCTAATGGGAGATTTACGAAAAAGGCAACTAGACTACGATGCAACTACCCACAAAAAGCAACTAGTCGGTTATCAAAATAACTAAGGGAATGCTACGTTGATTCGATGATAAGGAGTTAGAGGGGGATTGATTCCACCTTAACTCGACTTAATCCTATTAACGAATGATCGTCAGAATCCGAATTGAATCCGCTTCGCCAGAACAATTGGTTCTTCCTAATCCCTAATTACACATGGCATTCCTACCAATTCATAACTAGCATGTGAACGGTTAAACCCATTCTCATGGTGAACTAATCGTTTCTAGAGTGGAAAGGAAATTACGACGATTTTATGATAGTCGGAATCAAGCTTTCATCAAGGCTTCTCAACCCCCTCTAATAGAGGTTTAGCCGAGAATCATTACGCAATCATTTCCGATTAAATTTAAACTAAACATGATATAAAGAATTGAAATTTACTAATCTAAATTAAACAATAATTAAAATCTAATTAATAACTAAGAATTGAATAACAAGTAATAAATAAATCAGATCTAACATAAATGTAAATGACAAGAATCGAAATTTAACAACTAGCTATTTTATTAATCAAACTAATTAAGAGTAATGATTCTAATAGTTTAATCTAAAACAAGAATTGGATTTGAAATTAAACTTAATTAAAAACAATTAAATAAAAACTAGATCTAAAAGCTATTTTAATGGCTACTTTTTACTCTAACCTATCTACCATTAACTATCTACCATTAACAAAGAGCTAAGCTTTTGTTTTTATACTTTCAGATCCAAAAATCGTGCATGGGCTTGGAGCCATGTTTTGGGCCAGAGAATCAAGCCCAAAACCCAATTCTTTCAGTCCAAAAAGGCCTCTTCAGCTGCAGTTGGCTTCAACAGACTTTTCGTCCACTTCTGCTCCTCTGATTGGATCACGGCTTAGAACATTGGAAAGCTCTTTCCGAGCCGGTCGTTTTGACATAAGGTAGGCCCCATTCCGGTGGTCCGAGTCCAAAGATATGGCCTTCGGAAGTTCTCTGGCGACTTTGTGTGTCTTTGTTTTACGCTTTCGCGTCGACTTTTCAGCTTTTTAACCGGGCTTTAAAAAGGCTTTGTCTTCTTGAATCTTGGCCTTTAATCATGGAACTCCTTAGTAACCGACCTTTGCTCCTTTATCTCGCTAAAGTGGCACATTTCGCACATAAATGGACTTTAAAGCCTGAAATGCATAAAAACACGTAATCAGTGTTAACTCTTAATTATTACTCACATAATTGGTCTAAAAGTATGTCTGTTACAGGGTTAAAACTACAGTTTTTGGCTCTTATCATATAATATGCATAATATTTGCCCATATGATTCTCATTTAAAACATAAAGAATTAGAGTTAATACAAAAGTAATGCTTTTAGTATATAACCCTATCAATAACAATAGCTTGGCTACACATATCATTTGCAAAGATTGGGAACACTTCTATAAGTAGTCCCACCTAGCTCTTCTCCCATGCCAGATGTATTAAATTGTCTGTTATCAGTCTCTAGTCAACATATTTCATTTGCATATGATAGAGTGGGTGGTTGTTATTTGGACCATTCTGATGGTGCCAATCTCTCTCTTGCCCAACTATGCACCATAAGTATGATCGTATCCCTGGGATGATTCCTAGTTCATGCAAAGAAAAGACCTACTAGGGACACCTTTGTGACCATGAAGTTCATCCTAGAGCATCTTTTTAAGCATTCATCCTTGGTTGTTTAATGATATAAGGGCGTTAGTTTGCGTCTTCATGATTAGAGGTGCTTTGCCTGCAGATCTGCCAACACAATTGTGATCTGGTACTGTCGGGCAATCGGGTGTAGTGACCTAGACTCAATTTGTTGGTTCCACCCTGAGATTCGGCCTTTAGTTTAGTATCCATGCAGCTTCCCTTGGGAATCACATGGGCTAAATGCCCTTTCCTCTCTCTGCCTCTAGCTTAAGCCAAAATAAACTAATTTTTCTTTCGTACTCGAGCAGTAGAACATATATTACTTGGTCAAGGCAGAAGCTAGAGCAGGAGCAGCTCTACTTTTATATTTCTTAAAAGTGGTAGGTATTTACCTAGAGCGTAACTTATTTTCAGGTCTTCAACGACTTATATTGCCTTAAGCTTGAGGAAGATGTGAATGAGGTTCTTTTTGCCCTTTCCATGGCCCTCTCTGTCAATGAGGCTAGCTCACCAGATGCTACTCTTCAACTTTAGAAGCTGTTAAAGTTAACTCACACCGAGAGAGGGCAAACTATTCTTGATTCCATAAAGAAGATTGAGTGTTTGAAGTAGGACGCCGATGAGGCTAAGCTCACCTGATGCTACTACTCGACTTCAAAAGTTGTTAAAGTTAACTCTCCCAAAAGGGCCAAATTGTTGTAGATGCCTCAAAGAAGATTAAATGTTCAAAGTAGGACGTCTTATGTCTAACTTACTGTAACTTGATTTTTGGTAGTGCTGGGCTGCTGGCAATAGAAGAATTCAAGAATTCTGTTGTAAAATTTGTTTAATTTAAGGTCATATTTTTTGTATAGTTATTGGCCTCCATATTTCTGAGGAAGCTTGGGGACTGCGTATCAGAGTCTCACCCAAAAGTTCTTTACACGGCTTGTTATGTTGGTCACTTTGTCATACTATGGAAATTATATTTCAAACCTTTCTGTAGTTCTTTTCCACTTCTTGTTTCTACTCTTGGAGAAACCATTCTCAGAGGTTAGATTGGTTCAATGAATTGACTGTCAGAGTTTTATACAATGTGGCTTGAATTTTGGTTGTCAGAGTTTTATATAATTTTGGCTTGAATTTTATATAATGTGGCTGTCAGAGTTTTGGCTTGAATGTGCTGTCAGAGTTATATGTAAGAGTTTTAATTTTGGCTGGCTGTCAGAGTTTTAATTTTCAGTGAACTCTGTAAGACTAAAACTATGTAAGAGTTTTAATTTTGGTTTGGTCAAGTCGAGTTTTAATTTTCGTGAACTCTATTCTGCGCTACTATCGAAACATGCCAAAGAAGAATGCCAACTCTTCTTTTTTTTTTCCTACGATGTTACAACTTACAAGTCAAAATGAAAATAAAAATGATCCTACTTCATGGTCCTTGTATAGTTATATCAACCTCCTCATCTTAACAGAAGACTAATTCCACCAAACACACCATGAACTTGATAAAGTTATTTAATCTTTGTCTGTAACCAATAGCTAGACCAATCAGTTCTTTAATTCTCTCAATTTAGCAGTGGTTCAGGCCTTCAAGGTGTTCTATCCTCTTCAGTCTAAGAAAACTTCAATGCCAACACTCTGCAGCGAATGCCTCTAGCTTGAGCAATGTGATGGAAACGAGAGACATCATCAAGGCCCATTCCTTGAGGACAACTAAAGTAGAAATATGGCTCGAACCCATGAACGTTGCAGCAGACGCTATGCCCTAACAATATATAAAACAGAACACTTAAATTTTCCAACATTATCCAAAAATACATCTCTTTTACGTTCTCAATATCTCTTAACTGAATATCTAGTTTTCTTTTACTCATTTAAAAAAGACTCGACGTCATGTGATGTCAATTATTATCAATCTACTGTTGGAAATGAAAGTTAAAACCATTAACTCTAGACACAATCTGTAGACTTGATGATTCACTCAGATTGTCACAGGTTCCAAGTTTCACAATGATAGTAACTGTGCAACCTTTGTCGAGACCATCACTTCAATCCAAATATGACTTTCCATGAGATTAAGAAACCTGATTTCATCCTAGAAATGTGAGATGATAATTTTACAAATTCAACAAAAGAATTGCCAATAACTAAAACGTAAATTTACAGAGTTGAGCTTGATTATCAGGGCCCAAACAAAAAACAAAAAAAATAAAAATAAAAATAAAAAATGGAATTGTGCCATTAAAAAAATCAAGCTAACAGAGTCTGTGCTATCGTTCATAGCTCAACAGCTCAAGCACCTACATTTCTCATTCCATTAGAATCTTGTAGTAAAAACATATGCCACTAGATCAACAGACATCAGTGGCACGGAATTAAACCAGCAAGTGACCACAATGAAGTTTGACTGGAAATATGAAGTTATCAGTTTTCTTTGTTCCTAATCATGAGTCAGGACTATAATAACCAGATTATTTATTTGTACCTCTTACAAAGAGCAAGTCCAATTCCTGTAGCATCATTAATCCGATTTGGTCCACTACGAGATTGTGCAAATTTAGTAAAAAGATGTGGACTATCTTTTGGACTGATTCCGTAGCCAAAATCTTTAACCTGCAAATAAAAAAAATGTGACAATGTAAATTAATGTGCAACATAAAAAAAAAACCAAACGTCTCAGCAATTGCCGTTTCACCATGTTTATGAACATTAACTCCTGTAACATGTCTATCAGAAACACTTCATAGTATATTTGAAGTTCAAACTAGTATTCTTTGATGCCCATTCCACCCACCGCCCCGCCCTTCTTCTCTGTTATTCTTAAATTCGTCCATATCAATTATATTGTAGAATTTATTGAGCATATTTTCTTTTTTTGTATGGAGCAAGTATTAACAGTTTTATTGAACAACATAGTAATTTAGACTACTTAACACATAATAAATTCACATGCACCATTCACTGACCTATATACATAAATAGAAATGGTTGTCACTTGACACGGTAAAATTCAGAGCCCCTCTAGTCTCTCAGGGATTCTGGTTTGGCAACAGAAGCTAGAACTTAAACATAGCCTTCCTTAGTGAACTTCACAGCATTACCAACAACATTCAATATTATCTGCATGATTCGTTTCTCATCTCCAACAGCAAATACAGGTAAATCAGGTGATAACATTAGTGTAAGTGATAATTAATGAAGGTAAATCAGGTGACAACAACTTACCTCTTTAAAAACTCCATGAAGGTTGAAAGTTTTGCAATCTAATTCAAGGCTTCCATCTTCTTGAAAGTTCGAAAACATCATTCATAAAAGTCGCAATTTGGGTTAAAATTGGTTGAATTTGGAGGTTAAAATGGGTTGAATTTAGAGAATTCGATTTTGGAGAAGCTGCAATGGGTTAAATTTGGAGAATTCGATTTTGGAGGAGCTGCAATGGAGAATTCGATTTTGGAGAATTCAATTTCGTGCTAGAGAGGAATAGGAAAGGAGGGGAAAGGAGGGGAAAGGAAACCCTTCGTAATTATGATTTCCGTACCTTTAGATTTGGGCCTTTGATTTCTGATTTAGATTTGGATGATCTAACGGTTGTATTTGGGTTCTTCGATGGCTGTTTCGGTTTTGGCTGTTCACCTAGCCAAACCGTATATTATATATAATTTCACCATGAACATTCTCTTCTGCGTTGGCATTCTCGTCCCGAAAACATTCAACCAAAAATAAGCAAAGTTTGATCACCTTATGAAATATAAAGTTGTGATTAAAAAAAATAAAGAAAAGTACAAGTAAAACAGTTTAGAAATTGTATAAGTAACCACTTATGATACCTTGGTTCGTTAAGATTCTTGAAGTATGATTAGTTGGTTGTGACATATAATCTACCGAGATCACCAATGTTGCATACTCGTGAAAAAACATCATGTTAAGTGAAATAAATGAATAAGAAATAGAAACAATCAAAAACATTATATAAAAACAAAAAGCTCTCATTCCTTTAATCAATCTTAAATCTAGATGATGTTGCATTTATGATTGAAACACTTAGAATTAGAGTTACTCTTTAAAACTTTAATACACTTTGGGAACAAAGTAATACTACCAAGAGGGTCATACAAATCATAAGCATTATCCAATAGGTCACGCATAACAAAATTTTCTAGCACATCTACTACTCATCTTGTTTTACAAATCAAGCAATAGGGAGAAAAGTATCCTCCTCACTGGAAACATAGTTTTTGTCAAGAAGACTACTTTGTCAGTGAACGAGTTCTATTATGAGAATACTCTTCCCACATAACTTCATAGCGAACTGGAAAACACTTATAGAGTAATGGTTAAAGAGTAAACACTTCTTCACTAAAATAAGGGTTAACTACCCATCTGGTATCCATGTTGGCACGAGGCTAAACTCTAAACCTATGTGGAACAGTCACACGCTCCAAGGATGGTGCTTAGATGACTATATACAAAGAACCAGACTTCCGTGCATAAGCAAGCTAGGCCAACCAACAAAAAATGCCATGTATGCTATAAAAAGTGTACCAAAGAGCCTCTCTACTGCCTCAAACAAATCTTTTAATGGACTGGAGTTATTTACATTACCTTGTGCAGGAAGATGCCAAGATACAAATTTCAAGAAACTAATCTAAGTTTCAGACGGGTACACCTACCAAACAAACAAAGAAAAAAAAAGAGGGACACATTCGAGTGACCGAACCTCTCAAATTTAATTGCCATGATGCCTCACGAGGGTTTTTCAAAGGAGCAGCAATGTGACAACAAATACGACCGATTATGCACCATGAGTTTTAAAGTTAAAATGAGAAATTTAATTGATAAATTATAAAATTGCAATTAAAAAAAAATCAAACTAAAAAGGATAAATTCTTACCAAATAAATTGAGAATAAAAAATGAAACGAGTAAGACGATCTTTAAAGGCACGAACCGAGAAGCTCACAAACTGATGAAGCACGCACTAACTGACTTGTGAAATAATATATTAACAAAATTAGTAATTACAACTTCTGGACTTTCAATTCACAAAGATGAAAAATACTCTCTGTACACTTGATTTCGCACCTGCTTTGGCCAATGAAAGAACATAAAGCACCATGAGCATAAATCCAAAATTCTACCATGATAAGAATATTCAAGAGGTATCAAAAGAATTAATATATAGCTTGTCTAAAAGATTTTGGAGCTATGGGTAAGCCTTTACCTACATTTTTGGTCTCGGTACATATCCATCAACTGATCCAAAATTAAAAATTAAAAATCATAACAATAAGAAACAAAAAACAAGCAATATAAAAACAAGTGCAGAAGAATTTGGAGATTAGCCCAACTGAGTGTGACAAAAGAGAAAAGATATAGGCGGGGAGTAATCAAACAATAGTACTTATAAATTACTAGTATATAGCCCGTGCCCAAGGCACTGTTACAAATTAAATCCAAATCAACCAATCAATCATAAAAAAGTCCAAGGGGTGGGGTGTATAGTTGACCAAATCAACAATGATCCAATCTATGGTTAAC
This sequence comes from Coptis chinensis, assembly GCF_015680905.1. NCBI lineage: Eukaryota > Viridiplantae > Streptophyta > Magnoliopsida > Ranunculales > Ranunculaceae > Coptis > Coptis chinensis. The sequence continues at coordinate 4,269,747 of NC_141462.1, forward strand.
ATTGTAGACGTACATGACTCTATAAGACTTTGGATATGCCATGTCACAACTTGTGAAATACAAAGAACTGCTCATCAAACAATAGTACTTATAAATTATAATACCTCCAATAGAGTATCCTTTCTGCTGTGTGTGGGATTGAGCTTTTGCACCACTGAAGTCTACATCTACACCATGTATGCTTGCACACTGAAATTCCATCTTGTTCTCAATCAATGTCCCAATTTTGTCCGAAAATATATATTTTATCTGTCTATGATCCTCATTTATATTCAATTTCCTCATTTATATTCAATGCCCAACACTGGAACCTCGAATTTGATGCTTCATCATAAAGATCGATTTGCGTTCCTGATCATGAAGTAGGCCTGCCCAAGGTGGACAAGCTCCATTGAAATTTCGAGGGAAATAGGTATCAAAATTTGGAACACGATATTGACCAGAGGGTGGAGACTATCTCCAACCCCAATCCATTATAGTATGAGTTGTTGTAAAACACTTTATCATGGAAGGTTAACTAAATCCAGAGGATGCTACTTGGTCGTTGTTTCCTGTTTCAAGACCACACCAGCCAACCCACACATTCATTCTATCAAACACATTAAGAGCAAGACAAACGGCAATTTAGAGAATAACCAACCAACTAAAGTGAATCATCACAAAGAAACAACACAGAGAGAAACTAAATCGCCAATTTAGTATCGAACCCTCTCAAATTTAATTGGAAAGAACTCTAGTAATTAGATTTCCTCAAACGACAAACATAGATCAAACACCATAAATTTCAAAGTGAAAATGTCGTGGGATACTCATAACAGAAAAGTGGAAAATGAATGTGTCGTAATATAAACTAACAAGATGCCACGGTTTTTGTAAATTAGTGGTATAAACTAAAATCCAAAAAAAATCAAATAACTATCTACCGTGGTATACAAATATTAGGCACGGTTATTACAAAAATAGTGGTATATAAACATGTACGTGGCATATGTCTTTATGTAGTAGTGGTGGGTGCCTAGCCTCCAGACTATGAGCTGCTTCCAACATCGGGGTTTCATATCACACTGAAATTGGTATTGCCCCACCTAAAAAAAAATTAAATAAATAATAATAATAATAATAGAATTTCCTTGTTATCATCCCTGATTAAAATGCCATGTGACATCATTTTAGGGAATTGACATAAATATGTTGGATATCTTGTTGGACTAACTAACACTTTAAAATTAGTTGGATATATATCTAGCTTCTTGGACTTGGACTAAAACACTATGAAGAAATCCCTTTATGAAGGATGATGGCAGTTAACTAACAATTGGATTTCAGAATAATATAACGGCTGTAATTTGTTAATGATCACATTTCCTGATTTTTTATATGTACATCTACCACTACGTAGGGATGAGCCAGATGGTGAACTTGGAGTTGTACATGCATGTTTTATCCAAAGGCGCACTAGGGACTGCACATTAGCTTTAATTCTGGAATCCACATATTTATATCCAAATTAAATCATGGCGAAACATGGTTATACGACTTGATTAAAAAAAAAAACTATTAATCATTAGCTGTTAATTTAAACAAGTCTCCATCACCCAGTGCCGGCCCTGAGTTTCTGGTGGCCCGAAGCCAACTCTTAAAATATGGCTCTATATGTGTAAATTCACATGTCAAAAACAAAAATCGATGCATTTTTTGCCTAGCGTTATTATTTGTTATCTCCTATTTTTAGTCGAATTCCTTTTTGTTTTATGTAACAAATAAGATTTTATACATCTTTTGACTTCGTAATATGTGAAATAGCAAGTGGATTTAATAATTTTATTAGCCATATATAAGCTACAATTAAGCCTATAATTATATTGTTCTTATTAGTAAGTGTTTATTACAAGGTGTGTTAAACTGTTTCAGTGGACTCTAGTGGTGGACTGGTGGTCCCTTACTTTTCCAAAATAATGGGGGCCCAAAGCGCTTGCTTGTGTGGCTTTGCCTCAGGGCCGGCACTGCCATCACCGTACCTCTATAAATACCAACTTGATATTACATTCTCTTATAAGCTTACATTCTCTAGCTTGCATTACGAACATATATATATTACAGTTCTTTTATAGTTAACATTTAATTCATTATGGCGTTAACATTTAATTCATTATGGCTTCCAATAACAATGGATATGTTGTTCTCCTTCTCTCCCTAAACATCCTCTTATTTTCCATGGTTGATGCAACTAACTTACACTCCCACACCAACTTCCAAAGGTACATGCCCAAGAGATGCCTTAAAGATTGGTGTTTGTGCTAATGTATTTGGTGGTTTGGTTAGTGATGCGGAACTAAAAAAGATTTAGAAAAAAAGATGCGGAGATTTTCAAAAAATAGAATAGATTTAAGAAAGAAGAAGATTGAATAGAAGAATTGTAGAAGTTGAGCCAAAAAAATATAATAGATTTTGGAGATTTGATAGTTGGGGATGGTTATATGAACTCCACCTTATATTGACTCCAAAGTTGCTCCACTTTTAAAAGTGGACTTACATGATGAATTGAGGGCTAATGTTTTGTGGAGATATACATTACATGATGGAGAACACCCCCACAAAAAATTAGCTCAATTGAATATGCTTAACTTTGTCAAAAATTGTTATGAAATTAAAAAAATCTGGGCTGTTAGCTAATTTCATAACATTCTAAACGATTTTTTGACGAGGTTGTACATCTTCAAATGAAGTGATTTTTTGTGATGATGATTTATATTGTGTGGAGAATATCTCCACCAAAAATCAGTTTTTAATTCATTGTATTTAGTGGTGGAGTTATTTTGGAGTCACCATAAGATGGAGTTCATATAACTATCCCCTTGATAGTTTGATAATTGATAATTGGTTGAATGAACTAAACTACAATGACCTCTTTATATGGGTAACCCATACTTGATTAATAAGGAAACTAGACTTCTAAATCTAACCTAGACTTCTAAGTTAATTAAACTATAAATAGAAAATACTACATATTCCAAATTCCTATTAAATAATAATTTTAATTTGAAAATAATAATTTTAGCACAAGCAAAAGAAATTCTAGCAAGAATGAGGGGCTAGTAATCTTACATCATTCTTCCATTCTTTTGAAAAACTCGACCTCGAGTTGATGATAGGAAAAAAAAAATAACCTTGTTTTGTCAAAAACAATATTTTCACAATCTTTCGACTTCTTTGGTGAAATTTGCGTAGTCTTTTGCTTGAAGTAAACACATGTCCAAAGGAAACTTCAAACGAACTTTCGACGATATTTCTTGCGCTTCTTCGAATAATATGTAACTATTGGAGAAAAGAACAATGTAAACAAATCTTTATAAGATGGAAAGATATAAAAGTTGGTGTGCACTATTCTTCTTAAAAAAACTCTATCTTTTGAAAAATCTCATCTTTTTGTCCGATCTGTAGACTTTGAAAGTTGGAATCTTCATAAGCAATATGTGGAGTATTCTTTGTAACTTGTGGAGAACCAACATAAGAAACAACATCTTCTTCGTTCATCGTTTCAACATTTTGAGGAGTATAGACTAGTGTTAGTGGAGGTGAGATTGGAGGTATAATTAGAGTGGTTAGGAAAATTTTCGGTGGGGATATAAGAGCGATAATTTCATGGATTATTACAGAGGTGTTAGGGTTTGTAAAAGTGGTGGTGGATGTTGCAGAAGTAGATTTGGGATTTGTGACAGTGGTGGTGTTAGGGTTTGCAAAAGTTTTAGTGTGAGAGAATGTTGCTTTGAACATATTCATGAGTCTTGTCTCTAAAGCTTCAAGTTTTGCATCAAATGTTTCGAACTTTGAATCAAGGTTTAATTCGAACTTGTTGAATTCTTCATTTGTAACAAATTTAGTCATTATATATTTGGTGTGGCTTACGGAAGTGGTGGTGGTGGATTGTTTCAAAGAGGTTTAGAAGAAAAAATGCATAGATTTTCAAAAGAGGGAATAGATTTAAGGAAAAAAAAATATTTAATAGAAAAATTATAAAAGTTGATGGAGAAAAATATAATAGGTTTTGGAGATTTGATAGTTTGATAATTGATAATTAGTTGAATGAACTAAACTAGCTACAATGACTTCTTTATATAGATAAGCCCTACTTCATTAATAAGAAAACTAGACTTCTAAATCTAACTTAAGACTTCTAAAGCTAATTAAACTCTAAATATTAAATATTAAATATTTCAAATTCCTAATAAGTAATAATTATAATTTGAAAATAATAATTTTAGCACAAACAGGAAATTCTTGCAAGAAAGAGAGTCTAGTAATCATACATCAGTTAGTGCTCAAGTAGGTACCCCTATTGCACACTCATTCAAGGGCTTGTTGATCTTGAAGCAGCAGTGTGCCTTTGCACTGGTCTCAATCTCAATGTCTTGGGTCTCAATCTCAATGTCCCAGTATCTCTCAGCTTACTTCTTAATATCTGTGGGTGAAAGGCACCAACTGGATTCCAATGCCCTTAAGGTTGGTTTTTGATTTGGTTGCTTTGACCAAATTGTTTGTGTTATTTGGAGCTTTGATTCGCAATAACACACTGTTTAAAATAGAAGTGTGATGTTTCGTACTTTCGTATGTATGTAGGATTAGTATGTCATTCAATTCTTATATACATCACAAAGTAGAGATGATGTGATTCCCTATGACCCTATAACTCCTATAAGAGCAAGTCCAATGGGTGTTATATGGGTTGCTAAATGTCATATAGTACCCCAAAAACCAAAATATCATTTCAATGGGGTTGCTAGAAGGCTCATAAATTTGGCTAGTGTGATAAATCTAGCCAAATTTGTAGCTTTGTCTAACAGCTACCATAATAAATTTTGGGAGACGGACGACACATTTTCTGCTAACTGTGTGTTAAATTTCGAATGACGACAGAAATTGTGTCATCTGTCTAAAAAAAAATTCAACCTAAGTTACAAACTAATGGATGGACGGCAGAAAATGTGCCGTCCGTATCCATTTAGCACATCAAAACACAAAAGAGCGTTGGAATTAAATTCAAGTTTTGATCCCATATTTGGCTGGCCAAGGTAAAAACCCTTAAAATCTTATGTGGCAAGGGTTTAGCGGCTCTTTTAGCAACCCTCCATTGGACTTGCTCTAAGTTATTGTAACTAGTTCATTTGTTCAATCAATGAAAAAAAAAATCTTTTGGTACTAGAATTTGTTACTTAACTTATTTACATGCTTGAAATAATATAGAAATTTTCTTGGAAAGTATACAGGACATTCGTTATATTACCAATTATGTTTGCTCGGAACAAGATATAGTACTGGTTGGTTTTGATTTCATAAAGTATATCTGAAGCAGAGGCACAAAAAGCTGGATCCATTTACGTTTCCATTGTAATATTCGATAGATAATATGAAGTGAATCCAGAGTTGAAAAATAAATAATCTAAAAAAATGCTCATTGCAGCAGAACTGACCCATTTTGTTCTGCCTGGACTAGAAAATAATTGCCTCGTAATGATATATAACAAAGCAGTTCGTATAGTAGAGATAATTTTAGTCTGTGTTAAGTTCATCTGTCCGTTGGATGTTGGAACTCAGACAACAGAGGCTTGTTATCCGTAAAATTTAAATTGGCAAGGTCGACTAGAAAATTATATTGATTAAAATATATATAGTACTTCCACTAATTTATCCTTGATTAATTGTTCAGAGGTGGGATGCTTTGTTGATTCCAGAAGAAGTTCTCTGGATCAACCTTGTTTTTCACCTGTGCTAATCTTTTGAAATTATCCTTGAAATACATTCTGCCCCAAACCCTAGCATTTAAGTAATTAACTTGTCCGGACATCTTCATTTATGCCCAAGTCAAGGTCCTTGTAGTTGATATTTGCAGCTCTTGGGGACTTGGAAACATAAGAGCATTTCTAGGTGGACGCATTCGTGGTCGCATTATTCAAATTTGAAGAAATGCGTCAAAATTTCCCGGAATTCCAACTCTAGGTGGACGCATTTGTGGTCGCATCATCTGCTTGTTCGCAAATTTGGCAATTTGGATGCAGATGCGACGCGACATTGGTAATGTCGCGCGCCATTGCAAATGTGGCCCCACAACTTTTTTGACTTTGACCAGCACCACACGCGCCAATTGCACTGTCGCGCGTCACTCCTAATGTCGCGTAAGGGTTTTTTTTTCACTTGCGCGCCACTCCTAATGTCGCGTGGGTTGTTTTCAAATTATACATGGGCGACATTACAACTGTCGCGCGACAGTGCTAATGTTGTGTGGGTTGTTTTTTGGTAATCGAATTTGCGACTAACTTCTTCATTCACATTCTTCAAATATGAAGAGTATGCTACCACCACCTAGAGATGCTCTAAGGAGTCATGTATTTGTGTAGACGTCTTACGGATTTTATGTACTTTTTAGATGCAGAAGCCCCCTCTTGCCACCACATGCAATACTGAATATTGTACAAGTTCCCAACTCTATGGGGAAATGGAATTGCAGATTCTGATATCTTACTCATTTTTCCTCCGAAAGGCTCCCATATCAGCATCGGCGATTTCTCTTTTTCTAATAGAAATTTCCATATGCCTTCCATGGAAGCACTGGAAATTGGCTCTTTTACAAAGTCAGATTTACACTTGAAATAATTCTTTGATTGCTGAGACCTGTTCAACAGAACATCCACTGGTTGCCCGTTCATATTTGCAGTGTAAAGAATTGAATTGATCCAACTCATTTCAGTGCAATCTTTGGCTTCCACCCCAGGTCTGAAAACTCATTTTCATTAGTGGAAGTAGTTCTTTGACCCTTCCAAGATATAGAGACTGAAATGAAACTTGTATAGTTCTCTTTTTTTGTTTCATTGTCCACAGCTTGTATGATAGCTCTTACGAAAAGATCTGCGTGGAACTTATCTGCGACGTTTTGCCGTTTGTGAAGAAGAATAGTAACTCCTGCTTCCAATTTTTTGTGCACATTGAAAACTGTGACAGTAGATGGGACAGAAACTAACTTGATTTTCCATGATACAATAACTCCAAAACTAGCACCTCCGCCGCCTCTTAATGCCCAAAACAGTTCTTCACCCATGGATTTCCTATCATGTAGTTTCCCTTTTACGTCAATGAAGTACGCATTCAAGATATTATCAGCAGCAGTGCCATATTTTCTAGATAACGTGCCAATGCCGCCACCACTAATATGCCCTCCTATACCAACAGTAGGACAAATACCTGCAGGAAATCCATGAGTGCTACTTACTTTTGCAATTTGGTAATAGACTTCACCAAGAGTGGCACCAGCCTGGACCCATGCTGTGTTATGGTTATATATATCAACATGTACTTTTTTTTTTTTTTTTGATAATATATGGGTTCAACGTGTACTTGTCGAAACTTAATAAGATCAATTATGACAAAAGGCTTTTGAGATGTATGTGATAGGCCTTCATAGTCATGACCGGCCTCCACTTCGAACTCTGATCTGAAGCTCATGTTTTTTAGAGCAAATAACTGCAGCTTGGATGTGTGATTCATGGAAGGGTGTGACAATGAACTGAGGATTTGGGGTTGTAGAGGAAATAAACATAAGGTCTCTTGTACAGAATATTCCAGGATAGGTGAATAGGAAGAGTCACTTGGTGAATATATATAGTATCTTTGTGATAGGTGTTGAGGTATTTGAATTGTGGGAAAGGCATTTGTTGAAGTTTGTAGAGATTGAATTAGAGGTTGCGCTGACATAATTGAAGAAAACAGGAATAGATGTATTTCAACGAATGCATAGTAAATTGAGAAGTCCATATAGTTGCCTGAGTGTGTTCTATGCCTCTATTGATCAAACATACTATATATATAGCATTTTAAGCTATAAATGAAGTCCATTATGCACAGATAATAAAACAATGTGAACTGACTTCGATTTGGTGTTAGTTGTCTCCATTTTACTCCTTTTGGATGTTTTCACATGGTGGTCCTATTTTGACTCCTATATATTTTGAATGATATAGCTCTTCAAGTTCCCTTCGAAGTTCAAAATTTACAGGAATACTTATTTTTTTGACTAAATGAGCAGAGAATTGTATTAAAAATTCTTATTTAGTTGATAACAGATCAGATCTTGCCGCCTTGGCATAAGCCCGTAGCTGAAAAAAAAATTATGTTTTGTGAAATTTTAATGTTTTATAATGAATAAAAAATTTAATATTTATAATGAAAACAAAAATTTAATGTTTTGTGAAAAAATTTATGTTTTGTGAAAAAAAAATTTGCATAATGTTTTATCAACAGGCAATTTTTTAAGGGTCCTATTACTGCCAGACCCCATTTGTGTTGGGCGGTTTCAAGTTGGGCGAAGGCCGAGGGGCCTTGTCCCATTGTGTCAAGCAACTCATAAATCATACACCCCCAACCAAATACCAATAAACCGCAAACCCGGCAACCCCACAAACCCACACACACTTTCGATTTCCATTTCCACGATTTCACTTCAAACCCTCGATTTCGCGCTCGACCAAAAACCCACAAACACTCATAATCATCCCTTCTACTTAACTTAGCCACAAATATCCTCTTTCTTTCACACACTCTGTTTCTCTCTGTTTCACACACATATTTTAAAATTTAAACAACTCGTAAGCTTGCTTCTTCAGTTAAGATGTGATTTGATTAATGTGCATCTGAACAACCAAGATCCAATCATCCAACTAATCAACATTCCGTTGTAAATGAAGCCATTTTTTTCTTTAGTTATTCTTTTGTTTCCTTTAGTACTGGAAGAAGCACATATGATGGGAGTCAATTATCTCCATGAATATTTAGTGATTGATTGTGAGCTTCATTAGCATACATAAAAGACAAATACTATTTTGCTCAGATGACCCCATCATTTCGCAAATTTGAACTCATTCAAAGGAAAGTTGGTGACTCAATTAAACTACCATCCATACTGAATAAAATATTTTGCTTACAGATTGTGAACCTTCTACTGAGCTTTGTATCTGTTGACGTCAATGCTATTAATCATCAGAATGAAACCGCAATGGATTTGGCAGATAAACTCCAATATGGAGATTAAGGAAGGTCAGTTGAAGGTCGGTGCGAAGCATGCTAGGTATGAGGCAATGGAACCGAAAAGAACATGTTAGTGATATAAAGCATGAGGTGCATTCACAGGCTTATCTACGTAATGCAAAGACCCACAAAAGATGTGCGGTATTGCCAAAAGAGCTACGGAAACCGCATGAGAAGCTTCAAAACACAACAAATTCTATAACCATTGTTGCCGCTCTTTTTGCCTCTATAGCATTCATGGCTATATTCAATCTACCCTCGATTACTTTGCACCTTGGACCGATCTTTGGGAAAGCCAACATTGTCGACAATGTTGGGTTTCAAGTGTTTTGCTTTTAAATGCTACATCTCTGTTCATATCTCTAGTTTGTTGTTGTGTTCGGATACAATATGTCAACTGGAATATAAAAAGTATATACCATCAGTTGCAAAAACTCAAGCATTCTTAGAACTGTTTCATTTCTAGAATTAAATAAATTTTCCAAACAAATACAATACGCACCATATAAAGATTACACCAATGATCATTTTGCGCTTTTGAGTGTTTGATAAGCCAATCAATGACACTGCCTATGTTGATCGAATCCTTGCATGAGATCATGTAGCGGCAGACTTCTCTATCTTTGATGGACTCCACTTGTATGTATGTTTTTGGCATTTGGACGGTGTGGCCACACCGTTTGAGATAAAGTCAAACGGTGTGCCACACCGCCCAAAATGCCAAAAACAAAAGTCATATTTTTCAAGTACTAGTTTCAAACGACATGGCCACACCGTTCGAGACTAAGTCCAAACGGTGGCTGGCTACACCGCCAAATGCCAAAAATTAGAATTTTTTTGCCAAGTTCAAATCTCAAACTACAGGTTCCAATGATTTAGTCTCAAACGGTGTGGCCATGTCGTTTGAGACTAATTACAAACGACATGGCCACACCGTTTGAGATTAAGTCCAAAACGGTGTGGCCACACCGGCCCAAATGCCAAAAAGCGAAGTCATATTTTTCCAAGTTTTAGTTTCAAACGACATGGCCATACCGTTTGAGACTAAGTCCGAACGGTTGGAGTGATGAGACCGTTTGGTGTGAAATACAAACGACCTTTTAGCAAACGCGTCGTTTAATTACTACATGCATAATTATTACATGTATAATTATTACATGTATAATAATCATTTAATTATTACATCAATAATTCCTACATGCATAATTATTACATGTATAATCAATCGCACACATCAATAATTCCTACATGCAAAATTATTACATGCATAATTACTACATACATAATTATTACATGTATAATCACCGTGTACACATCAATAATTTCTACATGCATAATTATTACATGTATAATTACTACATTCATAATTACGTTTAATTTATATTTACCTTATTCTTATTAAATGCATCATCATCCATTCATCTATTGTTTGGCTTTTTTAACTTGTTTCTACATTCTTTTTTGAATGGGGTCACTTGGAACTTGTTACTATTTTTTCTTCGGGGTTAAGTGATGATGATTACATTTTTCACCTTCGCCATCTTCACAAAATAGGGAAATAGGGTTGGGCTCTTCCATTTTAGTGTTTAGTGTTTTAGGGTTTAAGGGTTTAAGGGTTTATGATTTTTTATGGTGGGAGAAAAGAATAAAAAGAAGGGTTGAAAAGGTTCGCAAAATTGTTTTTGGGGTCAACACAAAACAACTTTTAACAATTTTTTAGTTTTTGGAGATGGCATGCCCTTTTTAATTGGAGATGGCATGCCACTCATGCCTGGCTTGGAGTCAAATGCAACTTGGTAGCTACTCGGCCTCCATTTCTCTAAAGCCTAATCTCCAGTGGTCCTATTCCTTAGTGGCTTATTTGATTATTTCACTATCCGGGTTGAGTGGGTTCAACTATTGGACTATGGGTTCTGAATATCTCTCATCTCTTTCTTCATTTAATGCGCATGTACTTATGTGTTTGTTTGTCATATAGACCCGGATCCATTCAACTGGATTGATTGGCTAATGGAAGACTTACTATGTGGAACAAGTCAAATATGGTGCTCTTTATGTTTTGCTCACAAAAAAAAAAAAAAAAGGTCAAATATGGTGATCTACTTATCTCTGAAGGCGATAAGATCATGACTGGGGAACTGTGATAATACAAAAAAAGTTACAGATTTGTAGTAGGAAACTAGGAACAGAATGGGTTTAGTATGGGTCTAGACTTCCAGTGCTCCAAGTGACCTTATTGATGAGTTTGAAGCCGAGTTTGTGTTGCACTGTGCGTTGCACTGAAAATTCCGAAGCTGCCATTTTCATTTTTAAAAGGATTTTGATCAAAAAAATCCATTGCAAAGGGAAAAAAACATTGCTCAGAGAAATTGTATTATATGGAAATGAAATAGAAGTGTGGATAATTGCTATCAAAAAAATACTTTGTAGGAAAACATTTTATTCAACATATACAGATATACTCCAGCCTTACGCCCTTCCATGAAAAGGTGGAATGCTTTGTTCATTCCAAAAGAAGTTCTCTGGATCCACTTTGCTCTTCACAGTTGCTAACCTTAGAAAGTTTCCTTTGAAATATTTTTCACCCCACACTCTAGCTTCCAAGTAGGTTGTATTAACATCGTGATTTATGCCCAAGTCAAGATCCTTGTAATTGACATATGAAGCTCTTGGTGATTTGGAAACATAAGGAGTCATGTAATTATACAGCCTTTTTGTTGCCTCTAGATACCTTGTAGTCGCACTTCCGTTTTGCCATGGCATGAAATATTGGATATTGTACAAGTTACCAACTCTATGCGGGAATGGAATTGAGGATTCTAAGATCTCATCCATTCTGCCACCCAAAGGTTCATCGATCATCATTGGCGATATGTCTTGCGCCAGCATCACTTTCCATATGCTTTCTAAGTCAGTCTCAGAAATGACATTTTGTACAAAATCAGATTTTCCCTTGAAATAGTTCTTTGTTCGTTGAGACCTGTTCAAAAGAATCTCGACGGGGTTTCCAGTTAGTCCTGCAACGCTTAGGGTCGAATTGACCCAACTCATTTCATTACAATCTTTGACCCCCAAACCAAGTTCTGGAAAACTGATTTTCATTAGAGGAAGTAGCTCTTTGATAGTGCCCAGAAATACAGATTGGAATGCAACTTCTATAGTTCTTCTTTTTTGTGCACCCACAGCTTGTACGATAGTTCTCATGAAGATATTTCTGTCGAACTTATGTGCAACATTTTGCCATATGTGAAACAGACTGGTTGCTCCTTGTTCTAATGTTTTTGGTATATTACAAACAGTGACAACTGCTGGAACAGGAACCAAATTGATTTTCCATGCAACAATGACTCCAAAGCTGGCACCTCCACCTCCTCTTATAGCCCAGAAAAGATCTTCTCCCATGGACTTCCTATTGAGAATTCTTCCTTTCACATCAATGAAGTATGCATCGACAACATTATCAGCTGCAAGGCCATATTTTCTCATTAGAAAGCCTAAACCCCCTCCACCGATATGTCCGCCCACGCCCATAGTTGGGCAAACACCTGATGGAAATGCATGAGTGTTGTTACTTTGTTCCGCAATACGGTAGTACACTTGACCAACAGTTGCACCAGCTTGAACCCATGCTGTTTTATCTGCGATATTCACATTGATCTCTTGAAATTTAACTAGATCGATAATGATGAATGCCTTATGCGATATATAAGATAGACCTTCATAATCATGACCACCACTTCGAACTCGAATCAAGAAACCGTATCTTTTGGAACAAATGACTGCAGCTTGGATGTGGGATTCTGTCAGGGGTGTTACAATGAACTGAGGTTTAGGTGTTGTGGAGGAAATGAACATAAGATTCTGAATAGAGAAATCCAAGATGGATGAATAAGAAGAGTTATTTGGGGAGTAGACTATTTTGGTTATTGGGGTTGAAGTCTTAGATATTTTCCTAAGACATTGAATGAAGGTTTCAGAACTTTTACCAGAAGCCGTTGATAGAGTTGAAGTAAACAACAACACATGTATCAGAAGGGATGCAAAGCCTATAAAACCCATGCTTGATGCTTGGCCTTATGAGTTTGCTCAAGTTTTTATGTCTTTAAATAGAGATCGGTTCCGTTGACAAACAAAATATATTGTTCCAAGTCCAAGTAAAAGTATAATACAAATAGATTACTTGACAACAAAGTAGATATTATCTTTAAATATGTTCATGCACAACATGTTATGTACTGTATTGAACAGTTTATATAGTGCCCACAGCTTATATATAGTGTCATATATAAACTGTCGACGAACAAATTAATAAATATAAATTAAAAAATTGTTCAAGACACTATAAACTCCTACGAGTATGTCCATCGGTTAACGGGTGTCCGTTTAAAAGTAAGCCGGTATCTTTAAAATATAATAAAAAGTCAAGTTATACGAATCAAATAAGACGCGCTAAACAACATCCATTTGGGCGGCTCATTTGTTCTATTTGATGACGATCAGGACTTGAGGTAAATACTTCACCGCAAACTAGATGTGGAACGAGCCTTAATTGCAGTGCGGCATAGAAAAGTCTTGGTCATTGCTAGACATATTGTGTGCGTGTGTGGAATCAATCATTTGACACGTGTTTGGATCATTCCACTAAAAAATTGTTTATGTGTTGTTTAGTCCATTCAACATGAATTTCTTTGTTTTTAAAATACAAGTCAATTATATCACAATTCAAATGGAGTATAATGAGGATGGGGTGCCATACAGCCACACTAGTCAATGAAAAACTTAAATAATGGTAGAATATGCACAATGCATCTGGCGTATACTGGCTGTGGACATGTTCATGGGATAACTGAAATATTGACGAACAATAAATAATTGTACGACGTTTTTGTTGTACTAGTTATTCAAAATTTCTAGAATAAAGCTTCAGATCTAGGATTTGATGGTAAAGTTTCTGAACGCAAAGAAACGGATTAAACTAGAATGAATGAAGGGTTGACTTTTTTTTTGTTCAACTCATATCATTTCCAATGCAAGTCAATATTTTCTTCCTCTTATCACTTCTACTTAGGTATTTTTCTTTTTTTCTACTATTTTGGTGAAAAGCAAGGTGAAACTCTCTAATGCAAAAGTGAATATTAATCTCGGACGACAGAATGTTAGATTACGTCGGGACATATAAAAATCGAAAAAACACTCCGAACGGAATGAAACATCCCATCTTAAAAAAAAAAAAAAAACCCCAAAAACAAAAAAAACCCCAAAAAAAAATCGAAAAATTATGCGAGATGGAATGAAATATTCTGTCCGAAAAAAAACCCATTTTAAAAAAAAAAAAAAACATACAAGACAGAATCCAACATCCCGTCCGAAGTTCACAAATTAGCCACTATCTCGGTTGAAGGTTTCACTCTGGTAATGACTTGGGAAAATAGTCACCCTCCTTTTCACCTCTGCATTGGGCACTGGATTTGAACAAAAAAGAGGTGAAAATTTTCACATTCCCCTCTTTTTCACCTGCATTGGGAATGCTCTCCCAATGCAAGTCAATATTTTCTCCCTCTTATCACCTCCACATAGGTAGTATTTCCCCCTTTTATCACCGTTTTGGTGAAAAACAAGGTGAAGTTGTCCAATGCAAAAGTGAATATTAATCTCGGACGGGATGTTAGATTCCGTCTGGACTTAAAAATTGAAAAAACGCTCTAGACGGAATGAAACATCCCATCTGAATTTTTTTTTTAAAAAGTCGAAAAATCATGAGACGTAATGTTTCATTCCGTCCAAAAAAAAAACCCATTTTTAAAAAAAAAAAACACACGAGACGGAATCCAACATCCCGTCCGAAGTTCACAAGTCAGCCACTATATCAGTTGAAGGTTTCACCCAGGGAAAATAGTCACCATCGTTTTCACCTCTACATTGTGTTGGTATACGACTCAGATTTGGATAAACCATACAGTTAAGGTTTTGGTTTCCTATTCTAAATAGGATTCTAATTGAACCTTACAAATCCCACCAACTGGTCTCGTATTAAGGTTTTGGTTTTCTATTCTAAATAGGATTCTAATTTGATACCCACCTCTATAAATACAAGATCAGTTGGTGGGATTTGTAAGGTTTAATTAGAATCTTATTTAGAATAGGAAACCAAAACCTTAACTGTGTGGTTTATCCAAATCTGAGTTGTATACCAATACATTGGGCACTGGTTTTGAACCAAAAGGAGGTGAAAATTTTCACATCCCCCTTTTTTCACCTGCATTTGGAATGCTATTAGGGAGAGATCCTAATTTCCCTATAGATGGGGGTAATCCTAATTGGCTCATCTGGAGGTAATACTAGTTAACCCATGAATGAAACACCCACAATCTCTATGCTGAAAAGATGAAAATGGTTGCCCTGGTTGCCGGGGATAATATCTGAGCTCTGAGGTGTCATTTGTTTTTTGCACACAAAGTAAAACAAATATTTAGACGCGCCCTGAGGTGTCAATCCTAGCAGATTCTACTGGTACCAAAACGTTGTCTGAGAGAGTACAAGAAACTATTTTTTGTAAATGGAGGATGAGAATAACTTCGGTCAGATTTTCAGATCAAATACCAAATTATTGAGCACTTACTTTTCGGTTACACCATTTATATCCAACATTTAAGATGGATCAGCAATAAGAATATACAGCAAATTATATAGACAAATTTCATTATCATTGTAATAGAAAATACATGTGTGGAATTAAACATCAGAATCCATGCTAATATCTCTTCCTGTGCTCAAGAAGTCGAGAGGAAGAAGTGGTATGCTTTGTTCATTCCAAAAGAAATTCTCTGGATCCACTTTGCTCTTCACATTCGCCAACCTTAGAAAGTTACTTTTGAAATATTTTTCACCCCACACTCTAGCTTCCAAGTAGCTTGTATTAACGCCCTGATTTATGCCCAACTCAAGATCCTTGTAATTGACATATGAAGCTCTTGGAGACTGGGAAACATAAGGTGTCATGTAACCGTATAGCCTTCTTGTTGCTTCTAAGTACTTTGTAGATTCACTACCATCTTGCCACGTTATGTAGTACTGAATATTGTACAAGTTACCAATTCTATGTGGGAATGGAATTGAAGATTCTGAGATTACATCCATTTTTCCACCAAAAGGTTCACATATCATCATTGGGGATATGTCTTGTTCCAGCATAACTGTCCATATCCTTTCCAAGTCTGCAATGGAAATAGGTTCCTGCACAAAATCAGACTTACCCTTGAAATATCTCTTTGATTGTTGAGACCTGTTCAGCAGAACATCCACAGGCATTCCACTTAATCCTGCAACGCTAAGAGTCGAATTAATCCAACTCATTTCAGTACAATCTTTGGCATCCAGACCAAATTCTGGAAAATTAATTTCCATTAGTGAAAGAACTTCTTTGGCAGTGCCAAGAAATACAGATTCAAAGACAACTTCAATAGTTCTGTTTTTTTCTCCATCCACAGGTTGTATGACAGTTCTGATAAGAAGATCTTCATGAAACTCAGGTGCCAATTTTTGCCACTTATAAAATAGACTAGTTGCTCCCTGTTCCAATCTTTTGGGAACATTAAAATAAGTAACAACCGATGGAACTGGAGCCAACTTAATTTTCCATGCAACAATTACTCCAAAACTAGCACCTCCACCTCCTCTTATAGCCCAAAAAAGATCTTCACTCATGGATTTCCTGTCATAAATTTGTCCATTTACATCAATAAAGATAGCGTCGAGAACATTATCAGCAGCTAAGCCGTATTTTCTCATCAGAAAGCCTAATCCGCCACCACTAATATGCCCTCCTACACCCATAGTTGGACAAACACCTGCAGGAAATCCATGAGTACTAGTTTGTTCGGCTATCTGATAATAAACTTGACCAACAGTAGCACCTGCCTGGACCCATGCCGAGTTATCTTCTACATGCACACTAATTTGTTGAAAATTAACGAGGTCGATAATGATGAATGGCTTGTAAGATATATAAGATAGGCCTTCATAATCATGGCCACCACTTCGGACTCGAATTAGTAACCCAAATTTTCTAGAACAAATTACTGCTGCTTGGATATGGGATTCGTGAAGGGGTGTGATAATAAACAGAGGTTTTGGTGTTGTAAAGGAAATGAACATAAGATTTTGTATAGAAAAGTCCAAGATGGGTGAATATGAATAGTTATTTTGGGAGTAAAGTACGTTGGTTATTGGAATGGAGGTATTAGAAGCGCTTGATAGGCATTGCCTGATGTTTTCAGAGCTTGAAACAGAAGTTACAGATAAAAATGAAGCAAACAACAGAATATGGATTAGAAGGGGTGCAAAGCCTATGAAACTCATATTGCCTCCAAGTGTTTCACTGGGAGTCTGGGATTATGAGTTTTTCTCAAAGGTTGCATGCTATATATATTTTGAGCTCATAAAACAATGATGTTTGAGTCTGTTTCAATTCACATAATAATACACCCTTTAAAGAAAAGATAACAGGTGGATTACTTGAAAAGAACAAATACATAAGTAAAACAAATAATCACTACAATATCTAGAATAAATTCAAGTTATTTGAAATGAAATAATGTGCTGTATCATACACGAGTCATAAAATGCAAGATGAGTTATCATTCACCCTCCAGTTTGCTGACGCATTTTCTGTTTTCATGTAATGCAAATACTTAATTGCCTTAATCACTTAACGTATGAGAAGTTGCACGCAAAAAGAGACGTGGAGATGGAAGGATTTGGTTTGTGCATTCTTGAGGGTGAAGACTTCATGTATGATTTTCATAAATATAATATTGCTACTAGTACATATTGCTAGTTTATCCAACACAGAAACATAGTACGAGAAACTCAATCACAGTTATCAAACAATTTGATGAAAACTAATACGGACACATTTACAGTCTATTAGAATTTTAAGTATTGCTGAAATTCTGCAGAACTTACTTTGTTTGTGTGAAAAGGTGTGCACTGGCTGATCCTTTTTATCCTGAATTACCCTGCCCCGTTTTCTTACATAACAGAGAGTGTTGTTGATCAATCTTAACAAGTCTAAAGCCTTGTACTTCTGTAGATATCGAGTAATAGATATATCCTTTCCAGTTTCCATCTCAGAAATTCATATATATTTTTTGAAATATTTAGAGGGTTAGGCAGACCCACACCGGTTACTGCCACAACAACTACAAGAAATTCATATTACTGCCACAACAACTACAAGAAATGAGTTCCAAGAACTTACTTTCTATATATAAGATAATGTTCTGTCATTTCTAGTACATACTCCTCTTTCCAATAATTATAGTGAGGCCATTAGACCGTTATGATTGCACATCATGACATGATAAGTTGCTTCTCATTGGTTAGCAGAACCTCCCCAAAATTAAAATCTGACAGAAATATAATCTGAATATGGACATACACCAAGGGAGTTTTCCCCATCTTTTTCCGCTTGAGAGGAGAGGCGGAATACTCTGCTCATTCCAAAAGAAGTTTTCTGGATCGACCTTGCTCTTCACAGATGCTAATCTTTCAAAGTTATTCTTGAAATATAATTTGCCCCAAACACTAGCTTCCAAGTAGCTTGTTTCGATATCCCTATTCATGCCCAGGTCAAGATCCTTGTAATTGAAATATGAACTTCTGGGAGACTTAGAAACATATGGAGTCGTGTAATTGTATAGCCTTCTTGTTGGTTCCAAATGTTTTGCAACTGCATTAATCCCTTCCTCTTTCCATTCGATGAGGTACTGAATAGTGTACAAGTTACCAACTCTATGTGGAAATGGAATGGCAGACTCCAATATCTCATCCATCATTCCCCCAAAAGGATCACATATCATCATGGGTGATATCTCTTCTCCCAACATCACTTTCCATATACTTTCCAACTCGGTAATTGAAATTGGTTCTTTCACAAAATCAGATTTACCTTTGAAATATTTCTTGGATTGTTGAGACCTGTTTAACAGAACAACGGCAGGCTGCCCATCTAAATTTGCAACCTTTAAAACTGAACTAATCCATCTCATTTCAGTACAATCTTTGGCCTCCAAACCCAACTCTGGAAAGCTTATTTCCATCAAGGGTAGTTGTTCTTGGACACTTCCAAGAAATAAAGACTGAAACAGAACTTGTATTGTTCTGTTAAATGCTCCATCCACAGGTTGTACTACAGTTCTCATGAAAAGATCTTCAGGGAACTCATGAGCAACGTTTTGCCACTTGTAAAAAAGACTAGTTGCTCCTTGCTCTAGTGTTTTGTACACATTGCACACAGTCACTACTGAAGGAACAGAAACCAACTTAATCTTCCATGAAACAATGACTCCAAAACTAGCACCCCCACCTCCCCTTAAAGCCCAAAACAGATCTTCACCCATTGATTTCCTATCAAGAAGTTTCCCATTTACATCAATGAAAAGAGCATCAAGAATATTATCGGCCGCAAGGCCATACTTTCTCATCAAAAAACCCAATCCTCCACCACTGATATGTCCTCCTACTGCCGTAGTTGGACAAACACCTGCAGGAAATCCAAGAGTACTACTCTGTTCAGCAATCCGATAATAGACTTGACCAACAGTAGCACCAGCCTGAACCCATGCTGTCTTATCTTCTATGTCCAATGCGATTTCTTGAAAATGAACGAAGTCAATAATGATGAATGGCTTCTCAGATAAATAAGACAAGCCTTCATAGTCATGTCCACCACTACGAACTCGAATCAGCAACCCTTGCGTTTTAGAACAAATGACTGCAGCTTGGACCTGGGATTCATGAAATGGTGTGACAATAAACTTCGGTTTTGGTGTTGTGGAGGAAATGAACCTAAGGTTTTGTATAGAAAAGTCCAAGATGGACGAATAGGAAGGTTTACTTGGGGAGTAAAGTATGTTGGCTATTGTGGTGGAAGTAGAATTGAAGTTGTTGGAAAAGCATTGGATGAAGTTTTCAGATAGTGTATCTGTGGTTGCTTCTAGGATTGGAACAACCAAAAAAAGGTAGATGACTATATGGGATATCGACAGTCGGAAATCCATTACTGACTTTCATATGTGTTCGTTACAGTTCCAGTTACACATATGTGATACGACTATAGGAGACCAGATGATCTGCACCAAAGACCAGAGGTGAAACATAAGGATGTAGCTCAAATTACTTAACTTAATAATCATGAATCAGAGCTTTACATTATACTTTAGTATATGGGTAGGGATGTAGGGACATATATGTTTCACATACAAAATCACTCAGGAGACAGCAACAGGATCTTCAAAGTTCAAAGGCTGAAAGATTGCTACGTGTCAAATCAAAATGGTGATTCTCTTGCTCTCTAACAATGTCAATTATTGTGGTGATTCTCCACCACTGACTTTGGTACTGGAGTCTTCTTGCTCTCTTTTCTTGTCACTTTCTCACTTAAAAAAAATTGACCCTTAGTTTATTTGGTGGTTGAATATGTTGTCAAAAAATCTAAAATAATCGATACCTTCTTAATTTTGTAATCATCTCAACTTGTTCTTGCAATTAGCTTTCTTTATTTGTCCATTCTTTAATCATCTCGACTTGTTCTTAGTTTGTTGAATGACGACAAACAAATATTACTAGACTAATTAAAAAATATATCAACATGAAAACTTAAAGAATTCAGAGACAACACTGGCTTTCATCCAAGCATATAAAGGTGGACTATATAGTTATATACACGTACATGTCCAAAAGTGGGGTATATGATCAAGGAATAATTGCAGAACACAAAAGAATCCATCACTACTGGATTATAAATTTGCACCTAACGGATTTAATTATATCCCACGTCTTTCAAGTGCATACACTCGCTATATGTGGACAATATTCATGGTAGGGACCTAACTCATAAAGTCATAAGTTGAAGTTCAATAATGTATAGATCCCAGAATGCCGAATGCCGGCCCTCAGGCTGTTTTTCAATTGCTAGACACATCCATCGTGACCAGTATGTTCACTAGTTCTAGATTCAAGATTTATGTAGTCATGCAACTCATAAAAAAACTAACAGAATAATGGAAAATGGATTTGAGTAAGGAAAACAAACCTTGTATGAGTCGCTGGTGCCTGGTTTATTAATATGGATGAAATAGATAAACGCCAAGGCAGGATTTCAGTTTTAAAACTGATGTATATATTGTGCATCCCTTGGACGAACTAAAGCAACGATAACTAAGAAGTTCGGGAGGCTGCGAGTTTGATGAAATACAAGTTTAAGGCAGGAGATGGAGAGTTGCTAGACACGTAGAAGGCATTGCAAATCAAGCCATGCCTAACCACCATGATGGGCAGAAGTAGAGTTTGTTCGGTGTATGAAGGTAACAAAGCGGGAAAGCGGCATTTCAAGTATCGCGCAGGTGCGACCAAAATTAGTCCTCGAGTACCAAACATCTACTATCTATATACTAAAGCAGAGACCTCCATGGAGGATTTTCTCTCATCCTGGCAAGACTCAATATGAGAGTTAGTTTTTCTCAACCTATAAAAAATAATAATATGAATAATAGTCTTTTCTAATAGTTTACAATCTACGTATACAAACCTCTTTGAAGAAGAGTTTGAGTGTATTTCCAATTCTTATATATTTGATCAAATAAAAAAAAAATCGCAAAAAAATAGGTGATTTGTAAAAGGTAATTTCTATTACTTAATCAAACACTTTTAGTGTTTCAATTCTTATATATTTGATTAAATAAAAAAAATCTTTAAAAATAGGTGATTTGTATAAACTAATTCCCTATTACAAATCATCAATTTTTCAGATCATGATAAAAGCACCGCTTATTTGAATATATCCTTAACGGCCTCAAAACATAGTTAAAAACAATTATACAAAAAACTAACATCACAAAATATATAATATAAAATGAAAAAAAAAAAATAACGGAAAAAACAACAATGACAAATATTTTAAAAATATAAAATCTTGAATGAAACTAACGTCAAAAACAATTAATGGGGAATCAAAACCTATGGAAATGCATCAACTAACTTCAAATAATATTTAATGGAAAATCGGAATTGAATGCAAATGCAAGCATTAAATTAATCTTAAAAAGTAATTAATAGAAAATTGGAATATAGATACAACTGCATTAAACTAACCTCGAAGAATAATTAACGGAAAATCAAAACTTGGATGCAAATACATCAAACTAACATAAAAAATAATTGTTGGAAAATCGAAACCTGGATGCAAATACATTGAACTAACCCTCAAAGATTAAATTAACTCTTAAAATCGAAACCTGGATGCAACTGCATTGAACTAACCTCAAATAAAAATTAATTATAAATTGGAAATATGATGCAAATCGTGGAACTAATCTTAAAAATAATTAATCGAAAATCGAAACCGGATGCAACCGTTACAACTAATTTCAAAAAAATAAACTAGATGCAAATGTATTGGACTAACCTCAAGAAATAAACGGAAATCAAACCTGGATGCAAATTCATTGAACTAGTCTCAAACAATAATTAACGGAAATCGAAACTAGATGAAAATACAACTTTATCAAATAATAAACGAGAAATCAAAAAGCTGGATGCAAATGCATTAAACTAATCTCACGAGAATAATTAACGGAAATCGAAACCTGGATGCAAATGCATTGAATTGACCTCAAAAGAACAATTAATGAAAATTGGAAATTGGATGCAAATGTATTGAACTAACCGAAAAAGAATAATTTGAGAAATTAGAAATTGAATGCAACCGCATTGAATTAATCTCAAAAAATAAATAAAGGGAATTGAAAATCTGATGCAAATCAGTATTGAACTAACCTCAAAATATAACGGAAAATCATAAAACCTGGATGCAAATGCATTGAACTAATCTCAAAATATAGTTGGGTTATATGTTATGGGAATGCCCTCGATAAGTATAGTTTTGCATTTAAAATGATGTTTATCTTATCTCTTTCCGTGTAATTGGGAACTCATTGCTATTCAAGTAGCTTCAATATATATGAACTTTTCTTTATTAGGCAATCTCACAAAACTTCAATCAAACTTCTTTTTTATTAAATAACAAAATGAAATTGAAGGGTTTTATCAAAAGTGAGTTCTTTTTTTAATAGAAAGTGAGGTTTTTTCACGTTATAAGAAATTTGGTTGAGTGATCAATATAATATTAGTATATAATAGTTCCGCATATTTTCAAATATTTTTCAGAATAATTAATATAACATCACCCGTTAAGTAGATAAGCTTTGAAGATTTCGCATAGTGAGTCATGCATAATTTAAAGAATAATTAATGGGAAATCGGGAACTGAATAATCTTCGATGATCCCACATAGTAAATCAAGCATAATTTACTTTTTATGTCATATTTGCAAGGACACTACAGATGGATCATTAGAAGTTAGTATTACACACCTCATTGGATAATTAAAAGAAAATTGGAAACTGGATTCAAATACATAACTGAGCTCAAAAAGTAATTAACGAAATCTAAATTTTATGCAAATGTAATAAACTAAACACAAAAAGTAATTAACTAAAAATTGGAAATTTGGATGCGATTGCATTAAACTAACGCTAATAACTAACGGAAATTAGAAATTGGATGCAAATCTTTGAAAAATATCTAACGGAAATCAAAACGGTATGCAAATACATCAAACTAACCTCAAATAATAATTAATGGGAAACCAAAAAAAACCTGGATGCAAATGCATTGAACTAAACTCAAAAAATAATTAAAAGAAAATAAAAACCGAATGCAAAGAAATTAAACTAACCTTATAGAATAATTGGTGAGAAATCGAAACTAAATGCAAATGCATTGAAATAATCTCAAAGAATAATTAATGGAAAATCGAAAACGGGATATAATTGCATCGAACTAACCTCAAAGCATAAATAATCAAAAACTAGATACATATGTATTGAACTAACCTTAAAAGAGTTATTCACGGAAAAACCGAACTGGATCCAAATGCAATGAACTAATCTCAAAAGACTAATTAACTAAAACATTAAAAATAGATGAAACTGCATTGAACTAACCTAAATGAATAATTAACGGAAATTATAAATTTGATGTAATCAGATTGAACTAACCTACAAAAATAATTAATGGGAAATCGAAAACTTGATGCAAATGTATTGAACTAACCTCAAAGAACAATTAACATAAAATCGGAGAAATTAGATGCAACTACATTGAACTAACCTCAAAGAATAATTAACTAAAAACAAAAAATGTTGGATGCAAATCAGATTAAACTAAAATCGGAGATTAACTAACGGAAATCATAAATTGGATGCAAATGTATTGAAATAACCTCAAAAAATAGTTAAGCTGGAAATTGGAAGTCGGATATAACTTTCAAGATCGATCTCAAAGCATAAATGTCCGCTTTTTTTAGCCTTCTCACATGAGTATTTACGAGTAATTAGGAACCTAAAAGCGAAAATGAGTTTATAAAAACAGACTCTTTACATGTATGCAAAGGTGTATAGAAATAGTAAACTATCGAACTAACCTAGAAAAACAATTAACGGAAATTAGAAATTGGATCAGATGTATTGAACTAACCTCAAAGAGTAATTAACGGAGAGATTGGAACACGGATATAAATACAATGAACTAATCTCAAATACTAATTAATTAAACATTGAAAATTGGTCGGATGCAACTTGCTTTTGAATTAACCTTAATGAATAACTAACGAAAATCATAAAGTAGATGCAATTGCTCTTGAACTAACCTCAAATAATAATTAATAGAAAATCGGAAACTTGATGCAACCGCATTGAATTAACCTCAAAGAATAATTAATGAGAAATTGAAACTGGATGTAACATACTACATTAAACTAACCTCAAAAATAATTAAAGGAAAATCGAAACTTGATGTAAATGCATTGAACTAATAACCCTAAAATATATTTGTATTATATGTAGAGGGAATAAATGTCTCGACAAATATAGTTTTGTATTTTAAGTAGTGTTAGTCATAATTCATTTATTGTGATTGGGAATGTCTTGCTATTCAAGTAGCTTTAATATTATCTTCGCCACATTGGGCATTCTCATAAAACTTCAATCAAACTTTTATTGTTAAGCCTAACAATAAAAAGAAATCGATGAGTTTTATCAAGGTTTGATGCTTCCTTTTTATAGAGAGTGGTGCAAGAAATTTAAATTAGTAATTAATATAATTTTCATATCTCATAGCTATGCATAGTTACTAATATTTTTTAGAATAATTTAATATAACGACACCCGTTCGTAGGACACGTTCATGTGATAAATATTTTCAAGTGGGAGTAGTGTATTCTTTGAGGATATGGAAACAATCAATCTATTTTAGTGATTTGTACACATTAGTACGTAAGCCGAACGGTGATGATTTCTTCGCTAAATTACCATAAATCTAATAAAACTATTAAACAAACTAGATCGAGTTTAAGATAATTCCATTTGAAAATTACGGATTAATATCCTAAACCACAAAGTGAAGAAGCTATCTCAATTTGACCCCTTAGTTTTCAAGTACTTATACACCATAATCGCTGCTCATTAACGTATTTTGGTTTATTTTTTCAATAAAAATATATTCGATTCAAAATTTGCCGATAAATCACCATAAATATAAGAAAACTATTATATAAGCTAGATCGAGTTTAAGATAATTCTATTTGAAAATTACAGATTAATATCCTAAACCACAAAGTGAATAGACTATCTCAATTTGATTCCTTAGTTTCAAGTACTTATGCACCATAATTGCTACTCATTAACGTATTTTGATTTATTTTCAATAAAAATATATTCTGATTTGAAAATTTGCATGCAATCACTATAAATCTAAGAAAACTATTATACAAGCTAGATCGAGTTTAAGATAATTCTATTTGAAAATTATAGATTAATATCCTAAACCACAAAGTGAAGAGGCTATATAAAGTTGATCCCTTAGTTTCCAAGTACTTTTGCACCATGTATTATTGCTCATTAACGTATTTTGGTTTATTTTCAATAAAAATATATTCTGTTTCTAAAATTTGTGTGAGACATTTTGTAAAGTCTTTTCAAAGACACAAAATATTTAATAGATCCCGGCGTATGACCGGGTTCAAAATCTAGTCTATATCTTAATATTAAAGCTCCCACAAGGAGTATTTTTTTGCTCTATTAAAATTCCACGCCATCTCCTATTAAAAACGGAAATTTCTCTCCTATTTGAAAAATAGGAATTCCTCTTCTATTATAACGAGAATTCTTATCCTATTAAAACAAATTCTAACACTTCTAATTAAAAGCGGGAATCCTTCTCCTATTAAAACAAAATCTATTTTCCAATTTAAAAGCGGGTTTTAAAACTTAATTAAAACTTCATTTAAAACAATTTGTTAAAAATTAAAAATCATTTATCGATTAAAAACGATAGTCAACGGGTTAGAAAAAAATCTAAATGTTTTCAAAAGAGCCCCTGCGATGTATGCACAACCTACAAGCTAGCTTTTAATATTAAAGCTCCTACAAAAGTTTTTTTTCAATCTCTATTAAAATTCCATGTCATCTCTTATTAAAACATAAATTTCTCTCATATTTGAAAACGGAAATCCTTTTTTACAATGAGAATTTCTCTCCTATTATAACGGGAATTATTCTCCTATTAAAACAAATTCTAGCACTTTTAATTAAAGTGAGAATCCTTCTCCTATTAAAACAGGATGTCTCTCCCAATTGAAAAAACGGGTTTTTAAAATTTAATTAAAACTTCATTAAAAATAATTTGTTAGAAAATTAAACGGGTTAGCGACTAAAACGGTAGTCTCAATTTTCTAAAAAAAATCTACATATTTTCAAAAGAGCCGGTGCGTATGCACGGGCCTACAAGCTAGTATCGTCTAAAATCTAAGAGCATTCCCCATGCAACTCATTATTTGCAATGCCGCTTTCCCCAACGGTATGTTAGATTCTGTCTAGACCTAAAAAAACGTTCCTAACGGAATGAAACATCCCATCTGAAATTTAAAAAAAAACCGAAAAAAGTTGAAAAATCATGCGAGACAGAATGAAAAAACACACTAGACGGAATCTAACATCCCGTCCGAAATTCACAACTCAACCACTATCTTAGTTGAAAGTTCCAACTTCATTTTGACTTGAAAAAATAGTCACCTTAGTATTCACCTTTGCATTGGGCAAAAGTTTTGAACCATTGGAAGTAAATAAAGTCACAAACCCACCATAATGACTTGCATTGGGAATGCTCTAAACTGACGTCTAATGGCATATTACAAAATTCTGAGAAATCCACATTCATAATAAACAGCCGATTTTCAGAGACTGGCATTATATATCTTAACGGACATCACCATTTTAAGTTTTTAAGTGTTGAAATATTCTCGGTTTTTTTAAGTTCCTACTTGCTTACTTGGTAAGCCCTCCATACAGTCATAGAAATTTTATAGGACCTCTAATATCATCACCCAAAAGTTTTACCAACTTAACTAGAAAACACTTAATATCACAAATCCTCAAATCTCAAGTCTCAACCGGCAACAAATGTCGTTGGCTTTGATCCTATCATAGAACAGAAGCTAGATAGTAACATGTTGTGATTGTAATAATTTAATCATATACAACATTGACATATTTAGATGCCTTTGAGAAAAAGGGAAAATGCGGACAAAGATGGCACCATTTTTTTACCGTGATCTCAATTGAAATTCATTTGAAACTCGCAATGTTGCAAGTGTCACATTAATTATCCATCACAATTAGTCAATTTTAAAAAGAGAAATTTTCCGCCAAACTGTGCTAGGCCTAGGAGCAAAGCAAGAAAAAGTACCAAATTGAAAAGGAAATTTGGCACTAAACGGACGGCAGGGCAGTTGACTTGGTCTTGCATGGAAGAAACAATCAAACTTGACCAATACGAATATCTTGTTCACAACAAACGTCCAAATTTCCAACCAAGAGAAGAAGAAGAAGAAGAAGAAGAAATTAAAATTACACTACTTCAAGTCCAACTCTTTTCAATGAATCAACAAAAGAAAGATACTCAACCATTCTTTGATCTTCTATCAAAACTTTTAACTACAGTTCAAGAACTTGCTTCTTTATCAGAAAACACTCATATCCAAAGAGAGCTTTTCACAGACTTTGCCCTCTTGGTACATCAGTTCACACCTATACTTGAAGAGTTGAGAGAAAGTTATATCATAGAAAAAACCACAATTATAAAGTCACTGGAGTCACTGCACACTGAGCTGAAAAGAGCTATTACTTTGATTCAGAACGGGAAGACAACATGTTTTTTTAAACAGATAGAAGAGGTTGCACATGATCTTGGTAGATGTTTGGGGCTGGTTTTTATTGCAAGTGTTGAAGATTTTTCAGTTGAAATGAAGCAGAAGATTGGGGCTTTACAGAAAACATTGATGAATGCCAAGTTTTCGGAGATTGGGTTTTCGCAAGAAGTTGAAGAGGAAATCCAAGAGGATAGAATTGAGCTTGATGTGGATGGTGTTGGGTTGAAGCTTAAGTGTGGGGATGATGAAAAGTTTAAATGTACATTATTAGGATTGAGACATTTGCTTACTGAGAAAATGGTTTCCAATGAATCG
Organism: Coptis chinensis; assembly: GCF_015680905.1. Taxonomy (NCBI): domain Eukaryota; kingdom Viridiplantae; phylum Streptophyta; class Magnoliopsida; order Ranunculales; family Ranunculaceae; genus Coptis; species Coptis chinensis. Next base: position 4,298,461 of record NC_141462.1, read on the forward strand.
GTGATTGAGGAAGATATCATTCCAATTCTGGTGAACAGATTGGCTTCAAGTAAGCAAGATAACAGGTTCAACATCATTGTAGTACTGAGAATCCTAGCATCTGAGAATGATGATAACAAGGTTGGTTATTATGTAGAATGTGTTGTTACGTATGTTAGTTTATGTGTGTCTGTTTATTTTCTAAATGAGTTAGTAGTATGCAGGAAAAGATGGCAGATGTCGAGTCTTTGCGGACATTGGTGCGGTCTTTGACGAGAGATGCTGAAGAACGTCGAGAAACTGTGGGGCTTTTGCTGTCTCTCTCGGAGATTCCAGCTGTTCGTAAGAGGATTGGCAGAATCCAAGGCTGCATTGTTATGTTGGTAGCATTGCTCAATGGAGATGATCGTCTTGCTTCAAAAGACGCAAGGATGTTGTTGCGTGCTTTGTCGAGTAACACTCAGGATGTGCTTCATATGGCTGAAGCTGGTTACTTCAAACCTTTAGTACAACACCTTAACGAAGGTAATTACAAATCTTCTACCATCTCTTCCAGTGTCCTTGTATTTGCTTCATAGCCATAGAATGAATTCAGAACCATAAAGGATACGTGCACTTGCCATCTCTCCGCAGGTTCTGATATGAGTAAGATTCTAATGGCAACAGCAATTTCAAGGATGGAATTAATAGATCAAACCAGTGCTTCCCTTGGAGAAGAAGGGGCAATTGAACCCCTTGTTAAACTGTTTCGCTTTGGGAAGCTGGAAGCTAAGCTATGTGCATTGGGTGCTTTACGTAATCTGTCCTGCTTAACTGAAAATGTCCATCGTCTTGTCAAGTCAGGCGTTGTAGAATCTCTACTTCAACTCCTTTTCTCTATCACATCTGTGCTCATGACACTTCGGGAGCCAGCGGCAGCCATTCTTGCAAGCATTGCTCAGTCTGATTCTATTCTCGTCAATCAAGACGTGGCACAGCAGATGCTCTCTCTTCTAAATTTGTCTAGCCCAGTAATTCAGTATCACCTCTTATGTGCTCTGAACAATATAGCCAGCCACTCCAGTGCATCAAAGGTTAGAAATAAAATGAAGGAAAGTGGTGCAGTTCAGCTTCTCCTGCCTTTCCTAACTGAAAACAAGACTCAGATCAGGACGATTGCATTGAATTTCCTGTACAATGTCTCTAAAGATTTTGCGGGAGAGCTTACTGAGCAGCTCGGAGAGACCTATCTTAACATTATAGTAAAGATTATTTCAGCAACAACATGCGAGGATGAAAAAGCTGCTGCAGCAGGTTTACTTGGTAATCTCCCAGTAAACGATAAAAAGGCAACAGAGATACTTAAGAAGGGGCATCTTCTTTCCATTATAGTCTCTTTGCTTGGTTCAACCACTATAGCTTTCACGCCCGCGAGGATAAGGTTAGTTGAAAATGTAGCAGATATATTAGTTCGATTCACAGTTCCTTCGGATAAGAAACTACAACTTTTATCAGCAGAACAAGGTGTGATTCCTTGTTTAGTGAAGTTACTCTCAATTGGGTCCCCCGTTGCCAAATGTAGAGCAGCAACTTCACTAATGCAATTATCACAAAATACACAATCACTTAGCAACTCCAAACCCTCAAGATGGTTGTGTATTTCTCCGACCACTGCACATTGTGAAGTTCATGATGGCTACTGCTCTATCAAAAGTTCATTTTGTCTAGTCAAGGCCGGCGCTATCACCCCACTCATCCAAATTTTGGAAGGTAAAGAGAGAGATGCTGATGAAGCAGTTCTTTGTGCTCTTGCAACTCTACTGCAAGATGAGATATGGGAAAAGGGAAGCAATGTCATTGTTAAAGCCCTAGGAGTGCAGGCCCTTACAAGAGTTCTTGAAGTAGGGAGCTTTAAGGCTCAAGAGAAAGCCCTTTGGGTGTTGGAGAGAATTTTTAGATTAGAGACCAACAGAGTACAGTATGGAGAGCCGGCTCAAGTGATCCTCATTGATCTTGCACAACACAGTGCTCCAGCATTGAAATCAAAGATTGCAAAGATACTAGCACATCTTGAGCTATTACAGATGCAATCGGACTACTTCAATACTTAGACTAAGCTCTATGCATGGCTTGGGTGAGCTACTACTGTGTTTGTTTGTTTTTTATTGCTAGCCACCCAATTTTGTATATCAAATCAACAAATATTTTCCTATGAAAATACTAAATTTCCAGTGGAACTTTGTTTGCAAATCAGTTATACAATCCAATTATTCCTTAATCATTTTCAGAGAAATGAAATGTCCAAAGAGTTTCAAAATGCAATGATGTTAATGCATGTTTAAATTATTCTGGATAAAACTTTCCCTGGCAATTAAACACACACTCAGTACTGTGTTTATGGTTCGGATACAAAACCTTCAGAGAAATACCCTCTAAAGTAACATAAACAAAATAACATATGAAAACATGTCAGTTTTAAAATGATAAAATGTGACCTTTGAACCTTCAGAGAGGACCCTCAGTTTGCTTGTGGCAATGGAAACAGCTTTTCTATCACACGATTAGAGAGAATCCTGTTAGGATCCAGTTTCATCCGTGCTTCGTTATACGCATCAACAGGAAAGCGCTTCTTCAATCTTGCTTGGAGTGCTGCAAGCTCGTCCTTGTCCTTTGGGACCTACAGTAGATAAAGAGCAATTGTACAGTATGGTTCCTAAAACACATATTGCATAAAGGCGAAAGTTACAATGAACAAAGTAATACCCAACAATGCAAATTACAGTGCTCCTGCAGCAAATTAAATGATTCTACCACCATCAAACTCTACACTAGACCAACTGATAAACCCTAGACGTAAACTTGATCAAACCCACAAAACTTTCATGCCCAATCTCAAGTATCTCAACCATCAATTGACCACACTAAAATAGTAATTAACAGCATAGCCCCTATTCATTCCCACTTTAAAACTATAATTAGAACTAAACATGACCTCCAGGATTCTTACCCTATTCATTCCCACTTTAAAACTATAATTAGAACTAAACATGACCTCCAGGATTCTTACGGAAAAACAGATCATCCTTCAAACTTCAGTAACAATGCCGACTATCCTAATTCACAATCATAATATAGGAGGGGGGGTGGGGAGGTGTTAAAAGAGATCAGATATGTGATTCCAGCAATATACAATCATAATTCACAAAGTAACATAATTTCCTCGCAACACATTCTAAATCATGTGCTCAAGTGTATTCTTTTTATATTAATAAGAAAACCCTTTCATCAAATTAAAAAAATGACGGTCTGTGACATAAAAAGGTCAGACCAGATGATATTATTATTCAAGAGGTTACTGCAGTTATTAACTGAGTTATACCCAGATAGATCTTGGCTACAAGCATATATAAGTTGCGATCACTACCTCAATCTTAGCCCAATGTTCATAAGAAGAATATTTATCCCATAACCGAGTCATTGTCAAACTCCGGTAGTGGAAGAACTCCTCTGTGATCTCCTTTCTCTGTCGAGCATCCAATGTAGGAAGATACATGATTATACCTACCTGGTAAAAGCATGAAAGTTTAACAGCTCAGAAAATCATGTTCAGTATATCGTTGTTGAAACCTTGAGAGCACAAAAGATTTTGTTCAATAGTAGTTATGTAAACAGATATTGTATTAAGGAGAATGATTTAACTCTTAGAAAACCACAGAAGTTAAAGGTGTGTGTATGTACACTATTAATTTCTTCTCTTATTGGGCCACTAAGCAAATTAGCAAACAACCATTTTTCTCCCTCCAGTTTCTAGTCAATGACCAAATGTAAGATGGTTGTTTGTGCATGTGATTCAATAAGGGAAGGAGGCGAAAGTGGATCATACATGACTTCCATATGAAACAACCAGGCAGTGATATAAAGTTACCCATGAAAATAAAGCATCTTCTACCGAGCTTGAAGCAGGACTCATGAGGCTCATGCTGCGAGCAGTCCACCGCTGCTCTATAGGAGCAGGTGCTGGTATTTTTTGGTTCTGTATGAGCTGCTTCAACTCTTCCATGTATTCCAGGTCCTGCATGCTTGGTTTTGCCAAAGTTCCAGAAGGGAAGCAAGTCTCTGAGACCCACTGTTGACCACCACAATCGAACCCCAAAATCTCATCATTCCAACCCACTCTATATCCTTCTGATTTCCTCCAGAAGTCTGCCTCTGCTTGATTGGCTTTTACCACTAAGTCCTTGTCAAGAGGATCAACAGCTAGAATTTTATCTCTCAGCTCAGTAAATGAGAGCTCACTTATGTCCTGTTCCTTGTCTTCAGATGACTTAGCTTTAATGTCTACAGTCCTGCAAGCAACTAAACTAGCAAATGATTAGCTGAAATAAAATAATTTATAGAACTCAATTTTCATTTTTATGAAACGTTAGGTTCTAGACATGGGGAAAAGAAGAGAAATATCAAACAAATCCAGGATGAACTTTCGTTATCAGTAATCTATGTAAACAGTCATAAATATTCAGTAGACGCCAGTAACCTTAAAGTGAGTGTCAAATGATATACACACAAACAAGTCTATGTCCAATAGTCCATTGACAGTTTGACACAATGATATAACCCCATTAGTATTGTATTGGATTCTGGGAGTGATGATAATTAATAGCTTTACCTGTACTTCTGAAGTAACTCTAGGTACAAGTCACGAAGTTGTTGTAATGCTTCATCCTTTGTATATTTGGGTTTGAATTTAGGTGGACCCTTCCATTTTGAAACAGGATTGCAACTCACAACCACAACTGTATCTGTATATGGAATCCACAAATACTTTAAATGCTTATTTTCAGCCAGCCTTTTCCTGCACACGTAAACAAGATTTTGAACTGTAAAAAAAACACTCACAACAAACCAGATTGAACATATACCTATCAAATTAGACTTTATAAACTTGTTATTTCAGAATCAAAAGTTATAAACGAATCAGAATCAAGGAAATAGTTACTTGTGATTCTTCTTAATATCGTCGATGTTGGAAACAAATGTATGCTCCACGAGCTCATGCCTCTCAACACACTGGATGGTGACTTCAGCAACAACTCCAAGACCCCCAAGACCACAGCGAGCTAAGTAAAACAGTTCAGGATCTTTCTCCTTTGAAACTTCTATAGTTCCCTTGGCAGGGGTAACCAGTTTCATGCTGATGACCTGCTCATCAATGGGAGGCAATCTTGCACCAGTGCCATGTGCACCAACCTGAGATGAATACAGAATTGAAAACAAAATATAAACCTGATAAAGACAAGGGATATTTTACAAATTCATGAAAACACACAAAATTAAATGCACAACGAAATACAAATACAGCTTATACAATTCAAAACTAAGTTTAAGAAAGTTGATATTGGAAAAATTACAGAAGTTCAATGATAACCTAAAGAATTGGCATATCCTATGATCAAGAAACTGGAAATATGTATGTTGTAAGTGGGGCTGTGGGAGTCACCTTAGACATGGTATTTTATCATAGTCATTCTTTCTTTTTGGATCAATAAAATACAAAATGTTCAATCCATAATAACATGTTACAAATTACATATAATGATCTTAATTAGCAAGCAGTTTCCCTTTATCCATTAACAGTCTTAAACCTATCAATTCCTACACAATACAGATTGTTCAAACTTTTAGGTCCAAACTCGAAACCCATATATTCACATTCATATTTCTCTCAAAACCAACATCCACCTATAAAAAAAAAAAAAAAACTACCTGAACAATCCCACCAATCTGTTGTTCCCTAATAGACGCGAAATTCTGCAAAGTAAGACCATGTTCCTTAATCCCATCAACAAGTTCTTGAACTCTAATCCCAGCTTGAACTCTAACAACTTTATTCTCCCTATCAACATCCAATATCTTATCCATTAAAGCCAAATTAACCATCCCATTCCTCTGTAACCCAATCCCATTAGGCGAAAGCCCAGAGCCTACGGGTCGAATTTAAACTTTTTATCATTAGCATCTTGTACAATCTTTTCCAATTCTTGTAAATTCTCAGGTTGGTAAAAATTCCTAGTTTGGACTTGATGTGTACCACTCCAATTTGAAATGGTATGTAAGTCTTCAGGTAATGGTTCATATTTAAAGAAATTAGCTTTTTTGTGTTTAGCATTTTCTGGTAATGGGAAGGAGTAGTATGTGACAAGGCCGGATACTAGTAATAGGGCTGTGTAGCCTATGTATTTACGGATTTCTGCTTCTTTTGAAGATGGGGTTGGGGTTGGGGATGGGGATGAAGGTGGTGATGTGGAGAAATGGCGAAAGGGAGTTTTGAGAGGTGGGCTAGATTGGAGTGTGGTGCGGTGGAGGAGTGATTGAGTGAATGTGGTTTTTGTTGCTCTTTGTGCTGCTGCTCTAAACATTTTTTATTTGTTGTTTGTGATTTTAGAGTGCCCTTATTTTATAGGTGGTTTTGCAAGGTAATGGTTTGGTTATATTTCAGAAAAACAGACCAACAACTCTGCTACATAATAAGTACATAACCAGCATGTATGAATAAATTTTGAAGGGGAGTTGTAACAATAGAGATACAGGTGACAAGCAAACTGATTCAATTTCTTAGTTTACAACCCACAATACCAGCTGAAAGAAGCTAGGAAGGAGCATTAATAGAGACTTATTAGAGCCTTGCACCAAGCAAGGTCAATAAGAAATCCTTGTAATATCCTGATGTATCATCAGTGACTGCACTGTCGAGGCTTGTTTTGAAGACATTGTTGTACTCTCCTTTTATATTCATCATGTCGATTTCAGCACGAGTTACAATTGCTCTTGTTAGTGAGTCTTCATCAGTTCCAAAGCCAACAATTGAAGCTCTTACAACCTGTGTTCAGGGGAAAATACTTGGTAGTATGAGAAGCTTTTCTTTGGAGTAGATGACTATGCAACTAACATTAGATATTACCTCTGCAAACTGTTTTTCTGGTCTGTCGATGCACCAAACCACCTTTTGCAAAAGAGACTCCAAATCACCTGTGCCGCAGCTTTTAATATCCTATCAAGTATCAATAGCAAACTTATTAATTGTTCTTATGAAAAGATCATTATATTAAGACGACTCAGATCAAAGTAAAAGACATTTGATTGAAAGCACCAAAAACTTGCTCGAATATAGGCATTGTAACATTTGAAAACATAGCTTCTATGTTATATCATAATATACCGCAATTGCTATATGTAACAAAAGCACTTAACTGAATGTAAAGAGGAAAATCTACTATATGAAAAGTACCTATGGAAATAACAGCTATGGTTGTTCGTTAGCTACAGGAAGGGTACCTGGTCGATGGGATTCCCATACTTTTGCGTGTATAACTGAAATGTAGCTCTGAGTTGGAATACATTCCTTATGCTCAATGTATGTACCACGTCATCGTGGTCCAACTGCTTCATTTCAATGGCCTCCCGAAGCTTAGCAGCTTCTAACTCCGCAACATTGCCATCAATTACTTCCCTGTCATATCTGTAGGAGCTCACTAAGCCCACAAGAAGCTGTCATTTCCACGAAAACTTTAGTCACGGCACATTAAAGAAGAGTAACTAAACCAGGATCAGAAGTATGTACTAGCTGAAGTTGCTACAATTCCATTGAAATGATAGTGCTAATGAAAGAAGTAGTCAATTTGGTTTACAGAAGGCATTTCAATGCTAAGTATAAAACTATGTGAATCAAAGGCACCTTTTTCAGTGGGGCGGCTACATTGGAAGCGATATCTTCTTCGAGTGAGCAATCAAAGAGAGAACAATATGACTGTCTCACAGCCATGAGATGATGTGGAGATGTGGAACATGCTATCTCTACAATCACTTGCAGATGATCTATATTTTTCTTACTTTTCTTTAAGACCTCATTGGCAAGTTTTGCATCTCTTTCATGAGGATCCAATGTCCACAAGACCACTGCTTTCTGTCATAGCAGAATTTCACATGTTAAAATCCATAAAATAAAGGTTAAAAGTGAACAGCAGCTTGATTACGGATTACTCCTGTCAGACTTAACTTGAAATGCACTCGCGCTAACCCTGGTTTTGAAGGTAATACAGACTACTTGTGGCAATTAATTTCAAGTTTATATATTCACAAAATTCTCCGGTCTTGAAAGGATGTTAACCCAATTTTCTGATGGCGACTAAAGAATCAAATAGCAATTGAACAATGGGATTGACATTTGCTTGCATCCATTGTTGTAGCTTCTTCCGAGACTTGGAGAAAACCCAAAGGCACATTTTGAAAGATCACCCGGCCTTGGTTAAACAATTTGCAAAATGAAGTAGTTGTGATGTACTTCTATTGTAATGTTATGTTTTGAAGATTCAATTGTGTCAGGCTCGAAGCCTTTGAAAGTGATGTATGCCGAACCTTCATCTAATGACTATACTCTTAGAGAAGGCATGTAAATTCCTATATTTTAATGATACAGGTAGGGGTCTGCCTTAACCCCAAAATCTATTAAAAAAAAAAGCAATTGAACATCCTTTTAAGAATAACAATGATGATTATACATATGAAGTGTGTAAAGTAACTGCTCCTTATATGAATTCTAAGGTGAACTATTTCAAATCTTCATAACATATTATATATGGTCCTATTTCTTCAAAACTGTCCGAATTCTTTACCTTTGCTAAATTATTATTGAATTTAAACTTTGTTACTAGTACACATGATCAAGTTACAATCAACCAAGATAAAAATGAAAAATTAATATAACCAAAACATTCAAAGTTAATAAATAAAAACAAATACTTGTATGGTTGTAAACATGGATTGTTTTTCAGCCAAACCAAGATCAAGGACAAAAAAAGTCTACCTCAAAATCACCAGAAAGCTCAGAATGAAGACGATCAATGAGAGATTCATTGTAAAGTTGCTGATAACTTTCTCTAATCTTCTTTATCTGGCTAGCATTCCTATGACCCAACACCCATATGATTGCTTTCTCATCCGTTCCCCATCCTACAGCCATAAATACATAATATAACCATCATTCATTGCCATATCACAATACCATTCCTAACAATAAGAACATGCAAGAAACTTAAACAAAGCAACCAAGACAGAAACAGACAGCATACCTTGGAAAGCTTTTCTAAGGCGTTCACTGTCTTCATTTGGAGTAGGAACAATTTGTGGTATTCTGATCGTACTCATGTTTGATGATACTGAATCCGTGAAAAGTTTCTGTGCTTTGTTCCCTGGAATGTAATGTAAATAAATAAATGTAATAGAGGTTTTAAAGGAAAATAATAACGTACGTCAACTTATATAGTTAGTTATATATTCAACTGATGTTTTACTTTCTTTGGCTAATTAGATGCTTTTATTAGCATTCCACATTTTCATTTCTAGGAACTATAACGTTTCTCTGACTCATAGAGTGTACAATGATCCTTTTCTTTTGTGACTCAACTACCCTTCTCTTGATTATTGACCAAGTTATGGACTTTTGGCGCAATAAACCGGAGTGCATACTGCTACTACAAAAATCTGGGATGTGAAAAAGATAAACGAGGGCATACACTTGATCTATCATTTCTTGTTCTCTGTCTGTGTCTATGTGTGTGGTGTAACTGTGTAAGTAATTGACCCTCTAATAACTACATTGGTCCCCAGTCCCCACTATCCCGTTCAGTTTGATGGAGGACTGATTGATAATATATATATGGGTAGCATGTTTCACTGATTCCACATGAGAAAGTAGTTTAGTGCGTGGATCTTGTTAGTTGTTTTGGCATGAGAAACATGGTGCTCTTTTAAAAAACGTGTACAATTTCCATCACATACATTCTAAAGAATAATGCTAATAATTAACCTTTTCTAGAGCTTGCAAGTTGCAACAATAATGCTGATGAGTCCACAAAATTGTTTTTTTTCACCCTTTTAAAGTTTTAATCGCCACTACACCAGTATGTACTATGTAGCACATTTTTGTCATATTTTAGCCGTTTGAAGTTTTGAACAGCCTAATTGAAAATTACATCAAAATTTGCTGATAGAAATTAATCCCATCCAAAGCAAGAGTGCATTGGTTACTTCTTAGCATATCCTCAATAATATTCTTAGTCTCTTAGAGCAAGTCTAATGGAGAGTTGTTAAATTGGGCTGCTAAAAAGTGTTACATAGGTTTTTTAGCTTTCCCAGTAAAATTTGGCACCCCAAAATCAAAAAACCAATCCAATCGCGTTTTTTGTTTTGAAGTGCTAAATAATACAGACGGCATAGTTTCTGTCATCCGTCCATTATTTTGTAACTTAGATTGAAATTTTTTTGGACGGACGGCACAATTTCTACCGTCCATCAAAATTTAACACACGGACGGCATAAACTATATCGTCCGTCTCCCGAACTTATTATAGCAGCTACTAGCGAAAATCTTAACTTTGGCTAGATTTTTAACTCTTTCCAAATTTAAGACCCTTTTAGCAGTCCCATTAGAATTAGAATGATATTTTTGTGGTTAGAGTGCTATATTTGCCTTTAGCAGCCCATATAGTCTCTATTGGACTTGCTCTTAAGTGGGTGTACGTGCAAATGAAATATGAACCGAACTCACCAAACGCATTCAATTTGTGGATAGGATCGGATCAAATTATTGAAACAATATATATTTGTGGATGAAAGTATATTTGTGGATGAAAGTCAGACATCTTTTTCAGCTAAACCAATGCTGCCTCAAGAATCAAGGACAACTGATAAGGATATATCAAGTTGGATCGCAACTTCAATTTACAGGTTGTTATTTGATGGAAAGTGTGAATTGAAGAAGAGATTTTGTGTATACTCTGATCCCACAAAAAACTGGCACTGTCGCCTAAATAATTTTCCTTCTCAAGGTGCCATGCCATTCACGTTTTGATATCTAGTACGAATTTGCAATTATTATGGAATTTACCTATAAAATATATATAAGATGCATTCATGCCAAGACCTGCCTTTGTGAGTTTGTGTTGTTAATATTATGAAAAGTCTAATTGATTCTTGACCATGAAGAAAACGCCAGAGTGACTTTGTTTCATGAAATTAATCTTTTCCTTCCAACCACAATTCCGGCAGAAGTACAAAATATTTATGCAAACAACATTTTTTTTTTTGTTACAAATTAGAGCTTCAAATTCTTACCAGAGCATGTGAAAGTGTGAAACACAATTACAAGTTACAAACTATTAGTATTGCTTATGGAGTAATTAAGCACAATGAACAACATATACAATTAGCTAGATTTCAATTCTCATTACGTCAAAAAAGACAGACTAATAACCCTTTGTATGAATAATGATCTTCACAATTTTTGGAACAGATGTACCTCTCTGGTCCTCGTTATAACTTAATGAAAATTTGAAATGGTCAAATGTGTTACTAAAAAGCACCAAATTAATCCAACTCATGTAGCACATACAAGGCTTCAAGATATGAACATACAATGAGTTTCTATCTTAATAATTGAACTTAATTAAAAATTCTTAATTGGATGAAACATATATAACAACTAATCTTTCAATTTGATGTTACATGACCGATTTTAGGACAATAATAACGAAGTTTATTTGGTAACGAACAAAATTCTTCATGGTAAGTTCATAGAAAAATAAATATCAATGCAATAAGTGCTTAATGAATTGAAAAAAAGAATAGAATGCCCTTGGACTACTTAAATGACCAAAGTACCCTCCGTGTCTGAATATAAAGATGCAGCTGAGGCCAACCATCACCATTATATTCTTAATTTCAAACTCTTCGGACTTGTCTACTGTTGTGACAAAGAAGAACAAGAAAAATGGCATTAGTAGAAGACGTTGAAGCTCTAAGTAGAGCCTTTTCAGGTTTATTGTCTTTATTCCACTTATTTTTATTTGAGTTCACAAAAATAAAATCGTAATTTGTTTGGCTTCTCTCATTTGTTTTTATCTTTTAATATAATAGGAATTGGGATAGATGAGAAATCGATAATTTCGATAGTGGGGAAATGGCATCCGGAGCACACAGATTCATTTAGGAAGGGATGTGAGTTCTTTTCAGAGGATGATCATCATCATGCATTTGAGAAGTGGGAGAACAAATATGTCAAACTACTCGAACTCGAGTTTTCACGATTAAAGGTAATTAAATTATGCAAAATCTAGAGTGCGCAGGCTGTACGTGGAGTAGATAATCTAGGCCCTCCTATCAGCAAAAGGTGCAGTACAGGCGCACCGGTACATCTAGCGCACGAGTTACTATATATATATATCAAAACTGCCCCATAGGCCCATACGGTCAATGTTTCATTTACACCAAAACTATTTTCTTTAGCTGGTTAATAAACGTAAATGGAAAGCTATATTCTAGTAAACCGTTTATTTCGATCTGCTAAACATAGAACATTTTGACAATATAGGAAGCGGTATTACTATGGACCATGCATCCATGGGAAAGAGATGCCCGTATGATCAAAGAATCTTTGATTAAAGGACCCCAATCTTATGGTGTCATCATAGAGATTGCATGCACTCGGTCATCGGAACAACTTTTGGGAGCAAGGAAAGCATATCACTCTCTCTTCGACCGTTCAATCGAAGAAGACGTGGCTCAACGCATTAGCGACATCAACCGCAATGTAAGAAATGCTGCTTCTAGATCAATGCGCCATTTTCTCTTTGTTAATAGTGAAAAAAAATCCTACCTTGAACCATGAAGATCAATTCATAAATTTGTAGACTTGGAAGTTGGAATAAAGCATAACAGGAAAGCACATAAAAGAGTTGGTCCAATCCCATATAAATATAGTCGTAAGCCCAAGCCCACACGAAAGTAATCAGAACCAAGCCTATATAGGAGTCATAAGTCCAAACCCATTATATGTAGGTGTAAAGGTTGTTGTTGTTACTAAAAAATAACTATGAAAAGCCACTATTGTCTTTCAACACCTATCTTTCTATTTTCCTATCACATTGCCCTGACTGACTCTGGAATTTGCTCAAAATGCACAGTTCTTTGTTGCACTGGTCAGCCCCTATAGGTATGAAGGCACACGAGTGAACGAAGAGACTGCAAAATCAGAGGCCAAGGTCATCGCTAGCGCCATCAAGAATTCTGGTGACGGACTTGTTAAAAATGCCGAAGTGTTGAGGATACTGGCAACCAGAAGCAAGCTATACCTTAAAGTTCTTTTCAAGCACTACAAGGGAACTAAATGGCAAGACCATTGATGAGGTAAGTGCGCATATTTGTGTGTGTGTGTGTGTCCCCTGTATGTTGCTAAAGTAGTGTGTTCATTTGCATGCTCATATATTTATTAGAGTTCTGTCTTGAAGATATTATGTCAAAATTTCTGTTAGGAACTGAGTCAGGGTGAGTGGATCTTGAGAAATGCAATTGGGTGCCTTTGCTCTCCACCAACCTATTTCAGCAAGGTGAAGTAGCGTATCTAATAGACCACATTTTTGTAAAATTTGGCATAGAACATAGTTTTTAAAGATTGCAGTTTATTGGAATGCAGATATTGGATATGGCACTGAATGTTAAAGCAGATGAGCATACAAAGGACGCTCTAACTCGAGTGGTCGTCACCAGAGCTGATACTGACATGAAGGAGATCAATGAGGAGTACCAAAAGCTATATGGAATTCCCCTTTCGCAGAAAATTGAAGAAAAAACTAATGGGAACTACAAGGACTTCTTGCTGACATTGGTTGCAAGAGGAAACTAGAAAACATAGGTGTTACTGTTTGGATTTCGTACTTCAAGTACCAATTAACCAATTATAAAAGGTGTCCTGGCCTAGTCTTGAATGATACGCCCTTGCGAGTATCAATTCTTCCGTTTGAGTGTTTAGTTATGTTTTTTTCCTTAATATTAATAATGGAGTTTTTGTTCTAGCACCATATCATCATAACATTGCATTTTCTCAACTAATTGTTCATGTATTGGACCTTGATACAAATATCCTGAAACTCTTCATACCCTTGGTTTACCATTCTTCAAAATACAGAAATGGAGGATTTGCCCTCTAACTTCTCACAGTATGTTGCCCCACATGTAATTATGTAAATGATACAACATACACTGGGTACTCAAACACCGATGTATTCTTGTAAGGGATCCCTTCTTGTAATCATACAGCAGTTGCTCATTTAAATGTTCTAATGCAAAATTAACCATTATACCTTGGGAACAATGACATTAGTACTGAATTTCAAGTCTCAACTTATCCATACTTTGGTGAGGCATGTTAGCTTCTCCTCTTAAGTCTAACAGGCAATCCACCTTTCATCTTAAGAACAAGAGACAAAACATAAGGTGGCTTTTTCATTTTCTCCACACTCCCACCACCATCAACAGCCACAACCTCAAAACCATAAATCACAGCAGCAGCAATAGACTTCATTTGCATATAAGCCATCTCTTTCCCCAAACAAATTCTAGGCCCACTATGAAAAACCGGAAATCGAAACTGATCCAACGGCTGGAACACCCCATACTCATCCAACCATCTTTCAGGTCTAAACACATTACAATCTTTCCCCCACACACTCTCATTTCTCCCCACAGCATAAGCTGAATAATCAGCAAACCACCCTGCTTTAACCTGGGTCCCATCAGGTAAAACATCATCATTAACAGTTAATCTTGTATTAATCGGTACAGGTGGAAATAATCTCAACGACTCAGATATCGCCGCGTGGAGATAGTGTAACTGTTTCAAATCTTCATAACTGAAATTCCCAGATCGTATATTTGGTACCTGAGTTAACTCATTGTAGATTCTAGTCTGGCAGTCAAAATTAGCTGATACTAACCAGAAAAACCAAGTCAACGCCGTTGACGTAGAATCCTTCCCTGCGAGAACAAAGCTAATAATTATATCTCGTAAAAACTTCCGTTTCTTATTCGTATCTCGAGGCTCATCACAATTCATGAATCTCGATAACAAATCTTGTCGATCTCCTAACGTAGAATTATCTTCTCTTGATTCAATGATCTTCATGGCATAGTTATTGATCACGTTAACCCCATTTCTAAGACGTTTTTCAGATCCCACGTTCAAAAATTTCTTGGTCTTCCATAGCAAAGGCAACGGTGAAACGAATCTTTCAAAACAAATCCCCGCAGCTTCATCGAAAGCTTTAACAAAGGAAATTGAATTGTCATTTGACTGGGGCTGTTTTTGCTCTAAACAGCCAGGATCATCACCAAAAGCAAGTTTGCATATATTATCAAACGCGAACTTCCTAAAAACATCTTGAAGATCAATGCTTTCAGAATTATCACAAGATATAGAAAGCAATGGAACAAGTCTTGAAGAGATTTCGTGCTGAACTGTTTGGTCAAGAAATGAACGAAGTGAACGAGTGTTAAACTCAAAACTAGCAATCTTACGTTGAGTAACCCAAAGCTCAGAGTCAACGTTAAAAATGCCATCACCAATAAGATCATGAAGACAGTTGTGAAACCTTGAACCTTTTATATAGTTTGAGAAGTTGGTTCGAAGAAGGTATTCAATGTTTGAAGGATTTGAGGTGCAGATACCATGTGATATGTTGAGGAAAGAGTGGACGGCTAGAGTGTTTGTTGGGGTTGTTGAGAGCATGTCTG
Organism: Coptis chinensis; assembly: GCF_015680905.1. Lineage (NCBI taxonomy): Eukaryota > Viridiplantae > Streptophyta > Magnoliopsida > Ranunculales > Ranunculaceae > Coptis > Coptis chinensis. The sequence goes on from NC_141462.1 coordinate 4,314,040, forward strand.
TAATCCAGTCATGGAAACGATGATAGTTTCTTAGGAAAGCTATTATGTTACCTATTAGTGGGTAGGATGATGGAGAGGGGTTTTGGTTTGGGAAGAACGAGTGAAGGAGAAGATGAGGAGGAGGAGAAGTGATGGTATAGTGCATAGGAGTATGGGTAAGGTTAGCTCGTTGAAACCTGCTGCCATTTTTAGTGCAGGGACATCAAGTGTGCTGGAAGCCTGGAAGAAGTTGAGTTAGTTCAAGAATCAAGATGAGATAAACTACACAACTTCATTTTTAGCTATCTTAGATCTCACATTGATTCACAAAGTGAGACACAAAAGTCGTACATCTTACCGCATTTTGCGAGCGAAGTTATGTGCCGCCGAAATACGCGTGGCGTGAAATAACTGACAGACTTAAAATAATACGTTTAGGTACAAATCAACATTAAATAATTATGGGTCTGCAAGCCCAATCAAAAGAGCTCAAACGAAATAGCTTGCCACTCAAAATGGTGGCACGACAAGTTTTAGCCAAAGAATGCTAGCAGACAAGAGTTGCATACTTTTTTTGCCAACTACAAAGAGTTACATACATGCCATTCTCTAGAAGCCCAAAAAGTTTTTCCCATTTAGATCTCAAGATTAAAAGTTGTGTTTTTCCATTTTAGTGTGAGAGAAGTCCAATGGGCATATAGCACCCAAAATACCGTACCTAATGATCATTTGTGACTTTGTCTAGTAGTTGCTAAAGATAACAGTGGGTTAAATTGCAACATATCGGTACTGTTCATTGTTACTGTTTAGAATTTAGAATTTTTGCTGCTTGGCATTGTTCATGTTTACTGCTCAATTTTTAATGTTTTAAAGTGAATAGTAAAAGAGAATAGAAATTTTGTCGTCCGTGCATCCACCTGATTCCACAAAATATTTAGACGTGTCAAATTTGGCTAGCAAGCTAAAAATGTTGTGGCACCCTATTAGCAGCTCGCTCTCTATTGGACTTAGTCTGAGTGATGTATACTTATGCAACCACTAGCAGCTTCTAGCACTCCTCGTGACATGGGGACCTTCTGTCGTTACTAGTGACAGTGCCAGTGTTGTATACTTGTATTTATGTCCATGCCATTTTCTTCGTTTACAAGTTGGAGCCTACAGCCTAGGCCCTAGAGCTAGGAACTATCCAACAAACAAAAAAGTTAAATTTTGGACGAGTCATCGAGTATGACTCTCAGGGGGCACACCCAAGTCATTTTGAGCCATCCACTAATCCACTTGACCACTATAGCCCAAAAGCAGATAAGTAAACCACATGGGATCCGTCTATATTTCTCCAAGGAAAGCAACTTTCAAACAAATTTCAACCACGAGCACTATAACTTTCCAGATACACAAAATGGAAAAATCAAAATGCCACTTAAATGAAATCCAAATGAATCTCAAATCAAATTCCAACCAATAAAATTCCAGCATTTGATAATACTCTCTCAACCACAACTTAAGATACGCACTCCTTACACGTGTCACTTTCTCATAACACCCATAATCACCACCAATCATCCCATAACGCCACGTTAGCACACCCTCATTTTCTCTCTCCTCTCTTCACTTCTCAGCACTAGCTTCTCTCTCTTTGGAAAAAAAACAACTCTTTCACTGTAATTTTTTTTTCAAGAACTCTTTTTGATGATTGTTTCTGTGTTTTTGAACGATTTGGTGTTTGTTAGAGTTTGGCCATGTGTAAACTAGACTACTACAGCAAGTGTTTCATTAAAGGGTTGAGTTTTGGTGTTGGGGTCTTTTTTTACTTGTGTGGAGATGTTTGATTGGAACGACGAAGAGGTGAGTTCACTTAGTTTGTATAAAGTTTCGTTCTTTTTCGTCGAAAATGAATCACTTTATTGACTGCTTATATGCTCACTGCTTTCTACTTATATATGTTTTTGTGGGATGTTTTGGTCTGTGTTTGATTATTGTTACTGTTGTTGTGGGCCCAGTTTTTTGTGAGGGGAGTGAGGATTTCAGAGGGTGTTTGCAGAATCATTATACATATAGTATACATCAGCTAGTGAGATTGGTAATGATAAGTGATTAGTAAACTGTGAGAATAAGTTGACTACTGAATGGGAGTGTAGAGAAATGTGTTATTTGTATAAATAAGTTATAGATAATTGAGATTGGTGGATTGTGTTATGAATTAGTGAAATTGCCAATCAATTGTTGGCATGAATGTTCTTGGATTGATGAAGTTGGAAACTTAATTACCAATTTCAAATAGAAAACTAAATTAACAAAAAGTGGGGAAAAGAGTGAACTATCCAACTCTTAGTATCCAAACATTTATGTGGAAAGTACCATTATATATTGAGTGGACACAAGAAAGAACTATATAACGTGTCGTCTTCTTTGAGTCCTCATCCATCTTTAGTGTTTATGTTTTATTTCCAAGATATTGTAATCTTCTACTGATTATTTTGTTTTAGCACATAGAATAGAAGTTATATTCAATTTCTGTTTGAAGATCGTTTGCCATCAGTGAAGTAAATAAATATGCTTGTCTAATTCTTTCCACTTTGTTTCAGTTGTGACTTGTAACCATGACATGGTTGTTTTTTTCTTGATTTTAGCTTGGGGACATCATATGGGGTGAGGTCAGTGAAGTTGATGACCACATTGTACCTTATCCCAAGGGAAATGAAGGGAAACCACTGGTTACATCTGGTGATTACAGAAAGAAACAATTTATTCAAGGACAGAAGCCTGTTAAGCTTGCAGATCAGAAACGACCTAAAAGTTACATCTTTGGAATTAAAATGGAAAGCAGCACTCAATGCAATACAAATGAAGCACTTCCAGCTCCAGGAGCGGAAATTGACTCCTGGCCAGGTTCTCCTTTAACCAATGTTACATGTGATGGGGGGTATGGGAGAAATTTCAAAATATCTACTGATATGCAAGTAACTGGAACTGAAATGCCCAAATTTGATTCGGGAAGAGGTATTAGTTTGTTTATACCTTCTTACTGTTGATACACCTTAAGATTACGTCATCTTCAAATATCCGCTTTTGTCAACAGAGGATGCTGCTCAATCAAATAGCAGGCCTAGGTCGTTTGTAGATGAGTGTGACGAGAAAGAGAACGGTGGATTTCTTGAATATAGTTGGGAAAACATTGGAACCTTTGATGATTTTGACAACATGTTTAGGTAATACATCATATCTCTTTGCTTCTTGACACGTGATTTAATTGCTAGTTCTCAAGACCTATTGACATTGGATTGGATCTTCTGGGGTTCTGGCTTATGAAGCAAATCGTTTCTTACATCTTTTTTGTTTTTCGTTTTTAAGTTATTGGTATCCATCTGACTAATTATGTCCTTACAAGTGATGATTCTGCAGAAATGATGAACCTATATTTGGACGTGAAAGTCTTGGTGACGCTGAACTCTGGTCATCCTCTGCAGATCTATTCAGCAGTCCAACAAAGTCATTCCCTATATGCTCCCCCAATTCAGGTATGAATGCATCGAGTGTGTCGGAACATGAAATGAAGCAGGAGTTTGTGCAACATGAAGACCACCCTCTGACCTCTGGCTTTGGGAGGACAAATGATCTCGTCTCTTGTGATATTAAGGATGTAGACTTGAGCAAGGATCAAGTAGCCACAAAAGAGTGCTTCCATCTTGTGGACCCAACTGTTGATTATGATGGAGGAAAGAGCAAAACCTTGCTGGAGGAAAAGGTGGGAGATGTCAATAGACTTTCGACCATATCTATCTTGTCTGTTTTTTGCTTGATTGTTTTTTACTTTGAAAGAAAACACTGTACTTGTTTGCTTCCGCAGACAAATACCAAGATGATGGAGACAACAGAAGCATGGAGGACACATCCCGCTAGAAAGGTATTGCATATCAATCTGAAAACAATCTTTAACGGGTCGGGGAAGTCTTTGGATTTTTCTATCCAGTGTAGATTTCAGGGAAATCATTACAGTAAATGGAAATACGGAATCTTCCGGGGATCAATATCCAGTACTAAAGTTTGAATTTGAGTGATGAAAGTAAATGCTATCTAAATCTTTTAACTCGGTTCTAAATTTGGTTATTGATATCTCAATCTCTAAGGGAAGGGAATGAACCTTGTAATGTATAACTCACATCTGGATTGACAATGACACCTTAGTTCTGTTGTCAGTAAAGAGAAGTTAAATGAGGCGGAATAAGAGATGGGAGTTTTTCATCTTCTTTACTTTACCTTTAGTAAATTTAAGTGCAAAAATTGTCACTAAACTAGGGTGGGCTGAAGGTTAAATATATAGCTTAAACACACTATCTTCCTGTCGTCCCTCGTACGGTACTCACATTTCAAAATGAGGAATATAAGGCAATGTCGCCGTCTTGACAAATATAGGACATCTCCCGCTTTTCCTTGGGCTGTGCTTTCATTTACAACTATTATTTTCGGGTTAAGATGAGTTGTATTATGTTTCATGTCTACTTTGTGATGTCTTTGCTATTTTCATCCTATCCAATACTTCATGATGTTTTCTTGTAGCTCAATCTCATCAACTTTTACTTTGTTTTGTATTTTATATTCCTCTTGATTGCACCTCCTTCTAAATTCTGAACAATAGGTGGTTCTGCTTAAAGTGCCATTGGTTCATTTGTATTCAGGTCAATGGGAAAAGGAAGGTGTTGAAGTATCCAGAAAATGAAGAATGTGAGGACAGATCATCTCAAGAATTGCATAGTTCGTGGTCTAGTGTGAATCATTTTCAACCCTGTGGGAACCAGTTTGCAAATTCTGTTGTACAGCCTATTCCATCTTCAGTCAATTTGCAAAACCAGCCTGTTGGACCTGAGTCTTTGTTTTACTGGCAAGCCACCCATCCATATTTCTTCTCTGGAGATGGTAATTCCCAACATCACTATCCCTTCATGCCAACACTGCCAAACGTTCATTCCGAGAGAGATCAGCATCAAGCAGTACTGGTGGACTATGGAAGTTCTCCTGCATCATTGAAGCATGCAAATCCTCTGAAGGTGTTTCCAGCTCCCTCAAGACCACCAACTATGACTCGCCAGGAAAAACTTGAAAAATTAAAGCGGAGGCAACAAATGCAGGCTATGCTTGCTATTCAAGAACAGCAACAGCAGTTTGGTCCTCAGGGCCCTCGTAGTGATATGTATAATGCTGACAAATTCCCTCTCGAGAATCAACACCCAGATACAGAGGGTAGTACAATTGAGGCCGAAGAAAACCTGAAAGTTACTCCCTCCATGGAGCTTAGTTCTCCTATAGAACGCGATGATTCTAATACAGTTGCCATGGAGACTGAGAATGGTTCGTTAGAAGTAAGAGTGTTAGATCAGCTTCAAGATGTTATAGGAAAGGTACGAATCATCACTTTCCAAGATTAGATAAATATTTCTCCCGTTATATTGTAAAACTATATCTTTCCTCTTTTTTTTTTTTTTTTTGAAGTGTAAGACAATACTACTTTCTCTTTCTACAGCTGGATATTAAAGTAAGGCTTTCTATCCGGGATAGTTTATTTCGGTTGGCTCAAAGTGCAACGCAAAGGCATAACACCATTGATACAAGCAGTACAAACAATAATATGCAGTGTGATGGTGCTACTACGAAAGAAGCAGACGAATATAACAGGTTAGTGAAACCAAATGCATTTCTTATCATTACATTATTATTATTATTATTTTTTTTTTAATTTGTAGTTGGGCCAGTACTGTAATGTATCTTACCATTATGGATATTAACCATAGCAGTTTTGTTACCCGTAAATCTTAGACGCGTACATATTTTTTTAGTGATTAAACAAATTTTTGTTGTTTTGGACTCGTTACATTTCTAAATTGTGTCTAGTTCTTTTTAATAGCGTAAACTAATTAGAGCAGCTTATAACTAGGTGCGATAGTCGCTACTTTGGTACAATAACACAGTTTGGTTCTTTCTCAACCCTGCCTTGACCGGGTAAAGATAAATGATTACTAATAAGATTTCCAATTCCAGTATTGTTTTAAGTGATACAGATTGAGAACTCGTAATTCCGACTGATACCGCACGTGAAGTTGTGAACCCTGTCCTTCAGTAGTTATTTTAGAATCTTCTTGGTCCCAATTTCTCACTGTTGCCGAAATCAATGTGGACATCTATTTAATGGCAGAGACCAGCAATGTCATGTAGTATTAGGGGCCACTGAGATATCTTTCCAGCATTCAATTCCTAGACAAGCCTGATCACCGTCAATTATTTTGACTTGACTTTGTATTCTTGCAGGTTACATAGGATACCAGAGGTCGAAAGAGACACAAATCCAATGGACCGAACTGTAGCTCATTTGCTCTTTCACCAGCCGCTGGAACCATCCACAGGACTGGTCAAGGATGGTGAGATAACTGGATCTCATGGTTTTACTAAACTCATTTGCAAACCGGAGAGGGAAGGCATCAATCACATTTCAGCTGGATGCATATCTGAGTGCTCAATTGAGAAACAAAGTTTACCTCAGCCATCTTGCATGGTGTCTGAAAGAATGAATGTGGATCAGTTCCAGAGCAATTGTTACACAAATACCCTTCAAAATATAGCAAATGTTGAACAAGAAAACTTCGGAAAATGAAGGCTCCAACAGAGTATAGTGTAACACGTGTTATTTATCGGTAATTCCTTCCTTTATCCCCTTCCATAAATTTTAGTTGCCTTCTGTCATTGTGTGGATTTTTTGGTAATGTGGTGTTTGTTTTATTGTCAGTAACCGGTTTTGATCGAGCATGGGGTGTAGCGACTGTTGAACTTTAGTTCAGATGAGGTCGCCTTCCTCCTTTATTCGGACAGGAACTGCTAGTTGCTTTAATACATATCTGTTTCTGTAAATGAGTGACTACCTTATGCCCCAATAAGTGCACCTGCTGGGGAACTCCTCATATGCAGGTTAAAGTGGTCTGTATCTAAGATGTCCAGTGAAACCACAACTTAAACATCCATGTTTAAGTCTTAGCTTGTGTTACTTATTTCAAGTTTTCAACCGTATCAGTTTGTCTATGGATCATGTTTTCAACTTCTTATGAGATGGAGATGTATATATGTAACAGATGTTTATATTTGGCTAGTCTTCGTAGTTGGTAACTTGGTACTAACGGAAGAGTTGGAGGCCAGAGCAAAAGTTGTAAAAAAACATGGTTTGCTAGTCCCAAGCCAAGATTGGCTGTATATCTGACTCAGAAGACAGTACTTCATCTAATTGTATATGGTTTCTTATATTCTTTGGGTTCGAGGTGGCAAAATTTGAAGTATAAGAGCGTCTTTAATGGTGACACCAATTCATATGCAGACACCAAATTTTGGTTAAAAATCATCTTTAGTGGTACACCAATCAGTCAGTAACATAAAAAAAAAACCAAACACCAAATAGGAGCCCATTCTTCTCTGGTGTTTGGTTTGATATTTTATCTGTGGTTGGGCCTGTTGTGGACATGTTTTTGAGTAGACAGACATTAAATGTGTTGTTCCTTTAGGATGGTGCTGTTTTGTGGTTGCAGCAGCTTTTTATGTATGTTAGTTTTCGTCGAGTCCATTGCACATTCCGTTGGTTCTTTTGTCAATTTCTCCTTAAGATGTCTTCACTGTAGATTATTTGAAGGCATTTAGTTAGACTTAAAGTCACGTGAATAGGGAAGAAGGGAAGAAGCACTCAAGCAGTCAAGCTTACACCAAAATAACCAGTTCCTTTTTACGGGTGTTGGTCAGGATCTCGGTTAAAGTCTTTCTGAGATTCTGCATATAGAATTAGGTTAATAACAAAGGTCGACCACAATTCTGCCCCCATGCAGAGTGTGACACCGGATTGGGCGGTGAACTAGAAAGTAATTAACACAAGTACAACTCAAGAGAGAAACAAAGAACTCGCCACCCTATGGAAATCCACCAAAGGGATAAGAGTTATATAACCAAGAAGGACTCCTTCTCAATAACTATAAATTCATTCAAAATACTGGTTTTCTTCCATTACAAAGTCTTAGAGAATTTATAGCTAAATACAAATTTCGAATAAGACGAGACGAACATTAAAACTGATAGTTCTCCTAGGTTCACAATCAAATATTAATCTGAATCTGCACAGGACGTCACACCACTAGAAATCTCATGAAATCTAGTTTCCAACTCAACTTACATTTCGCAAAACAAAGATTTTTAGAAAACGTTATGATCATTAAGCCATAAGGTGTCAAACTGGACTGCCAATCCCAATTAGGCTTATTTGGGCTGTTTCTAGGACTTTTGATTGGATGTTTTGTCATCAGAGTGCTTACACTTGGACACTTGGTCAGTGTTGGAATGTTTAGGTACTTCCTTTCCTCATAGTAAACAAATACTTAAGCCCCGAATACTTCACCATAAGCACAGTAGCATTACTCTTATAGTAAACAAATACTTAAGCCCCTAACAAACAGCCTAATACTGCAACCCGGTAACCCCCAGTGCTACCATAAGCACAGTAGCATTACTCGCTCTGCGACTCAACGTGCGCTTACTGAGAGTTACTGAGGAACTCCAGTTTACTTTCAAATGCTGTTTCTTTCAAACTGTTATGCAGTATTATATTGGCGCAGTTAGTACGTCAACCTGTTAGAATAACGAAAAGACTCGAGGAAGGCTAAGATAACAATGAACATAAAATCCCCGTGTTTGACGCATAAACATGCAAATCTCCCCGGAGCAGAATTTACATTTAACATTGACAACATATTGCAAAGAATAATCTGATATTACATCTTATTCACAGTGAAGATAGCTCTCACAACAGAAAACGTTTTGTATATGTATGTACACAACAGAAGTTACAAATTATATCGTATACATGCCAAACTGCTACTCACCTTCTCTTGACTGGGATATCATCTGCTTTTTTCTGCGCAGCAGCTACCGCGTTTGCCAATTTAGCTCTTATTTTTGGTATACTTACAGAGAGTTTATTCAGACAACTTGTGTACTGCTTTCCCTGTTTGTCAAGAAAATCTGAAAACCTTGAAATGCTTGACTGGTTAATTCTGACACCAGTCTTGTCAAATTTATCCAAACACTTAGCTAAGCTACTGAACAACATTGAACCATCAGAGACAACCCAGTTGGCCAAAACTGAAGCGGTAAATGTCTCAAAGGTATTATCAGGTAATGACAAAATTGTGCTAACAAGCTCTGGAGTAGGAGCACGTCGACAACAAAGAGTGAATAGGCCTCCAACGGCAATAGAATGTACATTGGGATCAAAGTCACCTAAGCAGAAGAAATCCGTAACTACGTTCTCTACTTTGACTTTGGATATCGCTTGCTCAGATCCAATCAAGGCCCAGAGCTTCTGTTGTTCCACAAATCCCCAACTGAGAGAATTCTTTATAATATGAGATACTAAATCAGTATCCTCACCAAAAATAGCAAAGCTCTTCAGGCATATCTCAAATTGCAAAGCAACAATATCTGCATAATCCAACATTTCCAGAAGTAAACGAATGAACTCATCCTTACCAGTGGACAAATCAGGAACAAAAGAAAAAATATTGCACAATATTTCTTTCAATCTTTTCTTCTCCCACTCGCAACAGGACATCAAGTCTGAAATCAGGATCTTATCTAGAGAGGTATCTTTTTCTAGATTACATGACATTAGAAAACTTCTGTAAGAAGTAAAAGCACCTCGTATTAACTCGATAACCTGTTTACTGTCAATTTTAGATGCAGGAGGAATAACATTGGCAGAGCCCTTTCCTCGGATAGTCATGAAAGAAACATACTTGTCAATGTGATGCTTCAACAACAGCGTCTCTGAGCTACTTATCCCACTAAAATTGTTTTCATCTTTTGGAGTACCCGAGCGATCAATCTTATGTGCTTCATAAGCAAGTCTCGATGCATAAGATAGGATGCGGGGGCCTACTAGATAACCATTCTTTGACCAGAATAGAACCAGTTCTTGTATCCTTTTATTCTGAGAAAAGATGTAAGTGCAAATGACTAAGGCTGTTGCGGACTGGATTTCATCATCAGAGTTAAACTGAGCTAACGATTTGAGAGGTGCAAACATGTCGTATCCATTTGAACAGAATGCCTTCGTTACTTGAGAAGCTAATGCTTCAGGACGGAGAAAAGAGTTCGCTGAAGTTGCACTGTCAAGTGATTGGATACCATGGTTTGCATAGGAAAAAAGCAACTCCTCCAAAATTTGAAGTCCTGAATCTTTTGAATGCTTTTTGGATTCTCCAAGTCTTCGAACTAAATCCTCCATGATATTTATTGGATTTTTATCATGAATAACTGGTGGAGTATGAGAAGCAACTGGGATTTTTAATACTGAAGAAATGGTTTTCATTCCATTTCCTTTGGGGACCATAGGCGGCTTTTTCGACACCGAAGTTTGCTTCTCCAAATTAGAAGGGCCTGGCAAACTCGGAGGTGGCAAAGGATGATGTGGAAGACGCATTGCGAGTGCAGACTTCGAACAGATATTAGCCAGTTTTTCTTTGAGCAACGGAGAAAGTAGAGTACAAGAACTAAACACCTCCAATGAGTGCACAACTCCTTTCTTAACAAGCACACCAAAAGTGGTTGAAACACCTCGAACAATAACATCCTTCCGTTGAACATCATAGATGTCCACAAGGTGTAATAGAAACTCAAGTAAGTTCTTAGTAATGTCAATGTAGGTGGGTATAGAGTTCACCATCAACAACATCCCCGGCTCAATATTCATAATATTATCTACCCTCTCATTATAAAACATCCAATCATAGAACAATGCAAGTTTCGTATTAGCTTCAACATGACTATTCCTACAACATGTTAATAACCAACCTATAATTGCCCATCTAGAAATAACATTAGACTGAATAATCTCATTCGGCGGGTGATGTGCACAACATATAAACCTAACAATATCAGAAATAACAGTCTCACCTTCCGGCCTGTAAAAGAACTTCTTCGCAAACCACGCTTGGTATCGCTTCTGAAACCCCCATTGTACATGAGTAAGTAAAAATCTCAACTGGGTCTCCATTTCAGGCGTGATTCGCAGTAAAAGATACCGACTAGACGTCCTCAAACAATACAACTGTGAAATATCACTAAAACCATCAACTCCAAACACACTAGGATTCAATAACAAGTCTTTCCAAATATCCTTAAACTCTGGTACACAAACCAAGTCTTGCAAAATCCTAACAAGTTCTCTACCAATTCTCAAACACAAACTAAAATGATTCCTTATCACTCTAACACAAAAATCAATCTCCATTCTCTTCAAAGCTTCATACTTTGCACCAGATAACTTACAATGATCACTCAAAACTCTAAGAAATGTAAACAGACCACTAGTTAAAACAAGCCATTCTTCCAAAACCCAGTCCCAATAGTCCAAAAAAATTCTAACCAACTCAACACACAACCATAAATTCCCATCACTAAAATCTCCAACAACAATACTTCTCATCAACAAAACCACCAGCCCATCAACTCCAACACCAGAAACATCCACAAGTACACGCACAACACTCAACAGTTGTACTTTTACAGACTCATTTAGCCTTGGGTAAGTTTCAAAGACAAGTTTTGATACTAAACTTGTAAAATATTCATACCCGTCTGTTATTATAGCATGTAAGTGTGTTATATGAGTTTTGAAGGAAAGGGGTTGTGTTAAAATGGCGTATAAGATAGCTTGGTTGAGATTTGAGTATTGGGATGGTGTTGGGATTGTTAATGGGAAAGGGGGTTTAAGTTGAGGTTTAAGGAGTTGGAAAGAATCGAGTAGCGTGTGTTCTAATTGGTTTTCTGCTTCGTGTAGTTTGAGTTGAAGTAGCTTCGAAGACATTGAAGCAACTAGAGAAAAGAGGCCAAGGAAAAAAAAAGAGAGAGACACAACAGAGAAAATAGTTAACGGGTCGGTTCTAATCTGGGTGACCCGAAAAGAGTTTTTGCTTTGGGCCCCAGTCTAATTGCAACCCAACTGTTTGCTGTCTACAAGACCTCAATTTCTGACTCTCCAAAGTCCAAACGTACAAAGTCATATCTCAACCTACAAGTTTAATTAATGGTTGATATTTTGTAGATAGGATTTCTCCACCATAACTAACATACCCACCAAATTTCGGATCATTCAAATTGGTCTAACCTAATCAAATATTATTATAAAATCAAAAAATTCTGAACCGTTAGATAAATGTTCAAAATTTAATTCTAGTTTTCGCAAGATTAGACATATCCAAATATGATAAAATTTTGTGGACATGTTATCCCTTGTGAAAAAATCATATCCACATGTCTTAATTCAATTCGTAAGTCGACAGAGATGGAGTGGCTACTTTGTTGTGAGAAGATCATATATATATATATTGGATTTTGTATAATTTATTATTGTACCACTTTGTTTTAGGTGTACCGTGTTAGATACTGGTTAGTTGTGTGCAATTTGTTATTGTTTAAACTTCTCATCTTTCAATTATTGTGGCCACATTTTTACTTTTTAAACTCGAAATGAGCTACTCTTATTTTATTCACAAACAGAATAAGATTATAAGATGGAGCAAGAACAAAATTTTCCATTCACTTTCAACATTTGCATTGTTTTTGGCACCAAAGTCGCCGGAAAAAGAAAAAGATATGGCCATGCAGAATGGGACAAAAGGGGTCATAATCATAGTAGACTATATTTCTCAACTGTAAATTTACCCGCCATTGATGATAAAGCTTTGAACGTAACTTGTTATGAAAAACAGCATTGTATTACAAGGCCACAAAGTAATACGACAACTCAACCACAATCGTTAATGAAAATGAGGATGTTCCATTTTCTGTTTTCAATATAGGACCCCCTTAACATACGCTTTGACTTTATTTAGTAAACATGTTTTCAGAGTAAACGTAGAAACACCTCAAACACAAAAAAACCAAAAAAAAAACAAGAAACAAATGAATTGTTCATGTGTTTTTCTCTTACTTTCAAGGTATAATTCAGAGCAATGCTAGATAACATGTTTTTTTTGTCTACATAGCTTTGCTTTTGATTGTTTCTGCAACCATGGCCCATCATCTACTTCTACATATTTTTTTTCATAGTTCTTTAATCTGTTTTTTATTCCCTTATAGAATGTGAAAAAATATGTTCTTTATGTTTTTTTACATTCCTTTTGTTTGTCTTATATTAATATTTTACTCATTTTTGAAGAATTTTTCATCTTTTTTATTTTTATTTTTCCTTTTGCATACAGAGGGGACCTATTTTCTTCCATTTGTTTACTTTGATATCTTATTTGTTTATTACTCTTTAAATGCAGATAAGAAGCAAGATTTTGGCTATGCTGAAATGAAATTTTAGTTTGTGTTTCAATTGTGCATCTTACAAGTACAGGGAATATAGTAATTGCGCAAATGAGCTTCCTCGTTTACTCCTCCCCAAGACCGACAGTGCAAAATGATTTTCTTAAATTTTAAAATAGCTATCTCAAATTCTGGGGGTATAGATGACTACCAGGCACGAAAAAACCAAATCCCACGATGTTCCAGGTATGATTTTTAGTTTATGTATATTAGCAAACATTTATTGTTTATTAGTTATCATATTTTAAGGTGAAATTTTATGTAAATGTTGGTTACAAATGTAGAATGAAGTGTCTGTTCTTAGCTTTCATATGGATGGCAGTCTTGTTTCAGTTGATGCTATTTACATGCTAATAAAATCCAAGCAACGCCAGGCACCAGAATACGAAATAAATACTATGCACATTGAGGCTTTAAGAAAGGTGCAAGTGGTTAGGCATTCATAACTAAGACATCTTAACATGCATCTCGAAGAATCAAGTATAGTTAGGAATGATTTGAGGCGGTAGGATTCTGAGATTACAGTCAGGATGGCGTATTTCTGGGTACTCCTAAGAAAATTGGATATTTGTATTGTTTTTTGCTGAAGGCATAGATTCATAATTTTCTTAGCTGGGGGTTCGAAATATAACTCTATTTTTCATCTCTTCATGGTATTGGTCATTAACTCATTATGCATATCAATAACTGTGTCTGTATGTACTTTTTGGCTAAAATTGTGTGCTTGTGAAGAGCCAACCGTTGTGGCTGTGCGTAATGTGCACAAAGGTCATTACTGGTTGCAATTAAAATTTAGGAGTAATCGCTACCGCACTCATACTTTTCACGTTATATGAAGAGTTTATCTTTCCCTTTATCAGGGGAACTGTACTCCGAACATTATCACCCAAGTCCTTTTCTTTGGAGTCCAAGAAATGTGTCTGTTTAGGTATTAGTAACTACTTTTGTGGATACTCATTGCATATGCTATTATAAGGTTGAATAGTGGAGGTGAAAATGTGTATGAAGACTGTAATTTTTACTGTTGGATCAGGTTCTTGCCTGCTAGATCTCTTGTGTTCAGAACGCCCAACCACTTGGACTTGCCACAAGGAAGATCAGATACGGCCAACAAGTATGTTTTGCATTACTATTTTTTTTTCCCATAAACACTTCCGAATGTACATTTAAGAGAGGGGTTGGCTGACCCCTACCAGTTTATTCAAAAAAATGAAAATAGAGAGTACATGAAGATTGAAAAAAAAAAAAAAAAAAAAAAAAATCCCAAAGGGAATACAAATCTCTCTTCATGAATAATTAGAGGGACCATTCATATCATGAATAATCTCTCTTCCAATGAAATTCGGTGTTGAAGGCCACCAAGAGAAAACCGACTTAGAGCAAAGTCCATTGTTGGCCAGTATGTCTGCAACTCTATTACTATTTCCAATTCTTGATATATCCTATTTTCTCCTGCTTTTTTCTCCGTGTCACTGATCTAAAAAGATGCAAGTTGAGTCCTAGAGCAGGCAACGAAAATGTCCCCCTTTACCATGTAAACCTTTTTTGGCTCTCCAACAACAGCAATAGGTCACCATAATCAATGCAACGGGGATTGAATATCCTAGACAAACACTTAAACTACTGTACATATCCCTGTGTCCTCCAACAGAACATTCCAGCAACCGTACAACAGTCATCGGTGGTTTAAGGTTAAGCAAGGAGAAGTTTCACAATTTGGTGAATTCCTTGCTAAACTAGTGACAGTTTTATGATAGTCCTTACGGATCTTCTGATAAAATAGTCCATTTTGTAGTCGCCCCTTCTTTACTATCTGCATTCATCGAACAATAAGAATGTGTCAAAAGTCATCTTGATCGAGTTCTTGACCTCCTAATTTATGATTGTTTTATATTGCCCCTTGGTTTCTTATTATATCCAGTACTACTGATCAGGTCCACTCGGAAGGTTAGAAGATCTATTACGTCAACCAGGCAACAACTTTTGTGCAGACTGTGGTTCTTCAGATCCCAAATGGGTGTAAGTTTCTGATACCAGACCATTAAGCAGGAACTTATTTTCTTTTGACATCACTATAAATCATGTCTGAGATTCTACTTGCTTCTGTGTTAATGGTGAGACTGTTCTTGGGATAAAGTGTATAGTTTTGAACTATCTCACACCACTGATTGTGTACAAAACATGCATGCCTTCCCCAACGAACTGCAGTACCTAAAATGCGTTGATTATAAAATGAAAGAATAATGTAGCTGATTCATACTGTCATTTATCTTTTTAGCGTTATCTAATTTTCTTCCCACCCACAACAATACTTTATGTTTTTAATTTCTTGCTCACTAGAAGTAGCATGTTTTCTAAGAAATCAGTTGGTGAAACCAGGTCCTTAAGTCATGGAGTATTTATCTGTATAAAGTGTTCTGGTGTACATAGAAGCCTTGGAGTGCATATATCTAAGGTACTAGTCCTGAACCCTTTTGTTTTCTTTTTCCCTTTTTAGGGGTATAATTCTGAACCAAACATTTATTAGATAGTATTGGAAGTTTGTTCATATGATTGGCCTGGAGGCTCTGGAAGACGAAGAATGAGTACCAAACTACTGTACTCTGTTTTTAGGAGAAGAACAATCTTTCAGTGCAAGTTCTCAATAGAAATAGTTGTCTAAACTCTTTTGTTTTTATAGACTGGAAATATGCAGTCGCAGCTAATTTACCTGTAGTAATGAGTTTTTCATTTGATTCCAAGATAAAATGATAACGGTGGAATCTTAATATAGTAAACGTTGTAAGCATTATTTGTGACTCAGGTCTTATCAGTAAAGCTAGATGATTGGACAAATGAACAAGTTGATTGTTTGGTTGAGAAGGGAGGAAATACTGCAGTAAACTTGAAATATGAAGCTCACTTTTCTGATAATGTCATAAAACCAAGACCAGATTCATCCAATGAGGAACGCTCAGACTTCATCAGGTAAAATACTTTGACTCTGTACTTCAGCATATAGTATAAGACATATCATTCTGTATCAGAACACTTCTTGATATGCAGGAGAAAATATGAGCTTCGGCATTTTTTAAAATCTAATAAACCCAACACGTGCTCTATTCCATCACCAAGTTCGTCTAAGTGGAACACTTCATGCAATACCAATCTTGATGCTTCCCTGGACAAAAAAAACTTCGAGAAACAACACACGAGCAATCGCATTCAGGGACTAGGGCATGCATTTCGTCACAGCTGGAGAAGGACTGAGTGCAAGTCCTCAAAAAGGACCAGTTCGAGCAACAAACCGTCGGTACTACAATTAATAAAACTTATGATCATTCTTCTATTTTCACTTACTCTCAGTGGTCTCGTGTTTCATTGATACACTTACAAACTACCCTGTTTGTAGCCTGGTATGGTCGAATTCATTGGAATGATTAAGATCAATGTTGTAAGAGGCACCAGTCTAGCTGTCAGAGATGTGATGACTAGTGATCCTTATGTAATCCTGACGCTTGGAAACCAAGTAAGTTTCTTTCCCTCTTGAAGTTTTACATTATTTACATACCCGGCTATATATTACTAAATGGAAGTTCATCAATTGCATCGCAGTCAATGAAAACACGTGTAATTAAGAGCAATCTGAACCCAGTCTGGAATGAAAGGTTAATGCTATCAATTCCAGATCCTGTTCCGCCTCTGAAGTTAGTAAGTTCGTTCTTCCTTTTTAGAACATTTAAATACAGATAAAAACAACATGCACCAGGTCACCATCACCACTCTGAACCATCAAGCACACTTTTAATAGAATAACAGAAGATCCACTTTAGGCAGAAAATGGAGATAGGTCTTTAGTGAAGATAAACTGAGTGTACTATTTTATTTTCTTGTCTATTATTTTACAGCAAGTGTACGACAAGGATACATTCACAACCGATGACTTCATGGGAGATGCAGAGATCGATATTCAACCCCTGCTCTCCTCGGCCAAAGCTTATGAAAACTCAACCGCCAGTGAGTCTATGCAGCTTGGGAAATGGGTAGCAAGTAAAGATAATACTCTGGTAAAAGATAGTCTTATCAGCCTGGTAGACGGGAAGGTAAAGCAAGAAATTGCACTAAGGCTGCAGAACGTTGAACGTGGAGTTTTAGAAATTGAACTTGAATGTGTACCTCTCAGCCAATAGCATATACATACAGAAAAAAATTCCCCCAAAAAAGCGAAGATGCTTCCACACAACCTTTTTGCCTCTTTTCTTAGTGACCATGAAAACTTACTTTACCCTACCTGTTGTATTCTCAAGATCATACTAAACCATTGCCTAGTATTCTCTGATATTCCTTGTACTCTAAAGATCGAGTTTTAGTGTTTGGGTCCGAAAGTTGGTTGTGCAAGGGACATTTGTATTTAATGTAAAGAACTTAAAACTTCTTAAAGGTATCCTTTTAGTGCGTGAAACTTCATAATCTTCGCCACTAAAAATGTTTTTATCAATCTGTTGAAGATGAAATAAGGTGACAACAACCGGTCAAATCTCACACGAGTTGAAGGCCTATGGCCATTCATTAATGACAGTGAGCACCTTGTGTTTGACAGCGATGCCAAAGTTCCGAACTAGATTGGGTTCAAGTTTCAAGTGAAAGAATTCAACCTTGTATAGTTTCTCATCTCTAGATTTCAGCACATAATACAAGTACTGGTTGTAAAATATCTCCAGCTTCAGTTTTTCATGTATTGTAGATTTGTAGTACAATGATACAATCCACTCAATCCAGATGAATGGTCTGATTACTGATTGACTAGCAACTGACAAAACATTGCATAGTAATAAGGATTAGAAAACAACCACCTAGACATGAAGTATCAATCAATCGTACAATGACTAGAATCAATAAAATTATTTCTTTTATTTCTTTCTGAATTCAGAGAGTTGATGAACAAGAATAACCAATTCTTAAAACAATTTACACAATTAAGGGATTAACGATTACTAACAAGAGTTCTACAAACAAAAACGTCTAAACAATACTAGTAGAAGATCTCCTTAGCAATACTCCATTCACACTAGGAAGGTTGCTTGCATTTGCCAACTTCTAACTTTCTAAGTAGCCTAGCACTCAAGAACAGCAACTCGGGCAACGAAGCAATCCGTTTTCATTGCAATCCAAGCATCTCGTCAACTGCCCATCTTCCTCGACAAACACCTTTCGACTTCCACTACAACTCGAACATGGAACAAACCTTGCATCACCACAGTTTTCACAAACAAAACCAGGATCCTGAACTGGAAAATCTTGTACAAGTTTAGCCAACTCTCCATCTTCATGAAGTTGCTTAACTTCCTCCACTCCACCCAAATATCCCCCCTTGATAAAAACTTGAGGCAAACTGACACTACTCTTATCCAATGCAGTCTGCAACTCTTTCCTATAAGCTGAATCCATTATAATGTCACGTTCATCAACCGGAACTCTAAGACCCTTAAAAATAGTCCTAACAATGCAGCAATCTTCATAAGTCCTTCGTATACCTCGCAAACTAGTGTAATAAATCACAATTCTATCTTCAGTACCTGGTAACTGAACCTTATTATCAACCAAATGCATAACTTTATCCTCACAAACTGGAGATCTCATAATTTTATTATGATTAAACCCCGTTTTTTTCGCCAACTCGGCTTTTCTAAAACTAGATGCAACATTTGAATCCATTTCAGCTAATATCAACTCTTCAGACAAATGTTGCCACAATGGTTTTATAGAATTCTCTAATGGAACTTCATGAACATCACTAATATCAAAATAATTCATTTTCATTGACTGATACGAATCTCGATAATTCTTCTTCACTTTCCCATTAACTAAACTAGTCTTACTTTTATCAAGTTGAGATCTTTTCACCTTATCCAATGAAGGGCTCGCCTCAAAATGGTCTAAACCTTCATCTAGACCAGCCATGAGTTCCCAAGTATTGATAACAGAATCAGGTGATGGATATTCTTCAAAATGGTTGTTTTGCAGTTTAGTAGGTGTAGAAGAAGAAGAGTAAGAAGAAGAAGAAGAAGTTGTAAGATGTTTTGAGTGGTTGGAATTTTCTTCTTCAATGAGAATAAGAGAACCATAAGTAGTTGAAGTAAGAGAAACTAAATGATGTGTGTCACCTTTTTTCACAGGTGGGTGGTGAACAAAATGATTTGGAAGTGATATTGTTCTTGGTACTGAAGAAAGTAAAGTATCTGGTCGAGAAGCAGAACAGCCCATTTGATAGAGAACAAGTTTTTGTTGGTTTTAGCTGAAAATGAGGATGGATGTGAAACTGAAAGCGTGTGTAATGGCGAGTTTGAAGAAGAAAGTGTTGAACGACGAGAGAGAAGTGGGAGAGAGGGAGTGATCAAAGAGTAGTACGCGCGTAATAGTAGTTAGAATTGCAGTTGAGGTTGTTGGTTATATTTAATTATTTTTAAGATGACCTTCAATGGTCATTTTAATTATATGATATATTTTTAGGTGTCAATTTTTAATGGTCATTTTAATTAAAGAATTGCACATGGTTTAATGACTTTAATCACTTTATCCATGTTTTGAAAGGATTAAAAACAAGGGAATGTATAAAGAGGCATGTGTTAGTGTTACTTAATGCTATCTTTAAGTCAAAGAGTTTGGGCGTTAAGAAAAATCAATGTTATTTAAACTCACAAAGAAAAGTAATGCCAGCAGCTTTGATAAATTGCATTGAGGGATAAGACAATAGATGATATTCGTCAATTTTTCTCCACTTTCGAAAACATATCCCTCATCCACATATACAAAGAAGGAAATGCTACGGCAGACACACTGGTACAATATGACATTTCTTTAGCGCGATACATGAACTGGCATGGTAGACTTCCAGATATCATCTGTAAAGATTTCTATTTCGACTGTATGGGTGTTTCTACGCCCCGTTTAGTTTAAATAATATGTAAAATATTTGAGAAAAAAAAAAAAAAAAAAAGGCAAATCAGCAATGTTCTTTTCATATTAAGCCATAATCACCACATAAATGAATCTGTCTGTATTGTGAGTTTTAATAGACATTTGTATAATTTTATCCATTCATAATAGTTCGTCTGCTCCTACTTTCGTTAGATGTTAATTAGAGACTGGCACATTTATGAGTTATATATCCGATCCAATGAGTGAAAAGCTTCGGTCCAATGAGGGAAGTTGAGCTAGCTTCATTTATACACTGCACCAAACCAAGATGGACAATTGATTATGTGAAGGACCACTAAGAAAACAATGCACTCCATATTCATCCAAACCAGCAGACACTGATGTTGAAGTTTGCTGGAATGATGGTTCATTCTCAACTCCAAGAACACTGTACGAAGTCTTTGTCATATTACAAAAAGATAACTTCTATTATTGAAACAATTTAATTTATATATTTTGTATGACACCAATGATATTTAGCTTTTTCTGCTAAAATATCTGGTTTAGTTTATACTGCAGGTCCTGTATTCGTCTGTTTAACTGCCAATCGTTTTGTGTAAAATTAGAAGTACTTGGATCAGATATCATACCAGTTCATAAATTGATTACTGAAAATGGTCTATCCAAAATCGTTATTGATTTATTGACTGCTTGTTTATGATTAACTGGTACAGTGGTACAAGTACATGATACATATACTAAGTATTTTCTTCCCTATAGTTTCAATCCATACCGGCTTCCTCATATAAGTCATAGCAGGAGTTGAGTTGAACATATAATTTTCTCTATTATAAAAGTGTGTGTAGGATATGTACCAATGTTGGATTGTTTGGCAATGGTCATGAGAGTTTGTAATGAAGAATATAACTGGTTTTATTTTCATGCTAATATTGTTTGAAATTACTCTATCCCTCAAAACTAATTCTCATGAGTCATGACCATCTTTACGGAATAAAATCTCATGACCATCATTTGTTTAGGATGCTTATTCATTGGTTTGTTACTTTGTTATGAGATTGATTGCTTATCTTTCGTCCAAATGGTTATCAACAATATTTTATTTTTTATTTTTCAGTGGTTATGTTATTTGAACTCACTCTTTTTCTATGGTTATCAACAATATTTTATTTTTTATTTTTCAGTGGTTATGTTATTTGAACTCACTCTTTTTCTTGGGTGTTTTTGAAATGTTGGAGGAAATTGAATTAAGATGTGATTAAGAACTAAAGTATTACGTTTGAAGAGTAAGATTAATCAATCATATTAAACTATGAGTTTCTTAGATAGTTGTTCCAAGAGACACCTTTTACCATTTTACTGGTTGTCTCCTTGCTTATGGAAGTGCTGTAAATTAAATAAATATTCAATATTGATAGTAACCTATTGCGGTCACTGCACCGAATAGTGATAAAGTGGTATGAGGCGCCAGCCATCACAATCTTCTTTTAAGTTAAGTAAGCGATACCATCTACGGGTTCAAAACAACCAAATGCGGAGTATGCGACGATTTTACTGGTTGTCTCCTTACTTATGCAAGTGTTGTAATTATAAATATTCAATCTTGATAGTAACCTATTTTCATATTGAAAATAACTCGAAATGTAGGTACGGACATCGTCAACAATCAAGTTTTCAATTTTCACTTTTTTTTTTTTTTTTTTGAGCAAACCAGTCCCTAAGCTACACATACACAATTCTACAACCTTGCCGAGGGGCCTGTCCACCTCTAAAACATACATTACGTTGTAACAAGTATAGCCTGGCGTCACTACACCATTCTACAACCTTGGCGAGGGGCCTGTCCACCTCTAAAACATACATTACGTTGTAGCAAGTATAGCCTGCCTTCACTACACCATGAAAGTACCATCCGCCCAAGAAAAGAATAGTGATAAAGGGGTCCGAGGCGCCATCACAAGCTTCTTTTAAGTTAAGTAAGCGATACTCATCTATGGGTTCAAAACAACCAGCAGTGAAAGTGGAGGCGGCGTATGGGCTGGCGCGGACGACAGCAGTGGCGGGGCTCAAAAGCCAAGGCTATGGAAGATAGGACCCGGCTAACTCGAATCAATCACTCTATGCTTTCGTCTCCTTTCTTTAAAGAGATGGCAAATCGGGGTGAGGTCTCGGTAGATGTGGATGTCTTTTCTTTTTTTAGTGCTTTTTCAGCGAACGGAGGCACTTGGTTGGCAAAACCTATTCCGAGGGGGAGAGGTTAAGCGTAGGAAGTTAGCAAATGAGCAGTGCGGTCAAAGCCTGACAGAAGTTTTCAATAGGAGATTCCGCATTTCATTCAAAGGAGTTATGAGAGAAGGGGCCTTAGCGCGCCTGTAGCAAGGCAAGAGACGGCTCAGTGCTTCACTATCAAACCAGTTCACAAGACCCAGGAGACCACTTTAAGGAGTTCTTGGTAAGACTCGGTATGACGCAACCACATTCAAGAAGCAATCGGAGGAGGATGCAGTCGTCCATTGGGCAACTCAATCAAGTAAGAGTTCTAAAGTGCAATGTCCGGTTCTGGACAAGAGATGTAAGTGCTGCGATAACGAGCTATAAGGGGAAGGTTTACAGATCGAGCGAAAAAACC
The DNA here is from genome assembly GCF_015680905.1 of Coptis chinensis. NCBI lineage: Eukaryota > Viridiplantae > Streptophyta > Magnoliopsida > Ranunculales > Ranunculaceae > Coptis > Coptis chinensis. The sequence goes on from NC_141462.1 coordinate 4,336,952, forward strand.
ACTGCTCAAAGTCGGCATTGAAGCAACTACATGAGATGGAAAGCTACCCTCCACGTGGGGCAGAGGAGAGGCTCTTAGGCCGGTTAGATAAAGAAAGGGCCTACGCAGGCAGGAGCTTTGTATTAGGCCAGTCAAGCAGTAGTCGAGGAATGTGAAATCTGTGGGATATTATGGCGTGGGTCGAATCCACTTAGAAATGGCTAGTTTGAGCCTTCCTTCACTGCTTTCTATGCTATGGCAGGGGGAGCTCGATCCTCATTGGCCATGCACCAATGCTTGAAAGCCGTAGTGCACTACTAGCTAACCTAACAGAGGCCGTGCCATCACCAGACCATAAAGAACAACCTGCCGAACCAGACTCCACTACATTCGCTACTGAACACCAGTACTTCGCACGAGCCCCATCTTGATTAAGAAATGAAACAAGCTACGCAAACTCCTATATGAAAGGAACTCAATTCCTTTCAGGCCGAAGACTCGTTAGGCAGAGTTTCTACTCGCTATACTAAACTACCACATTTGTTGTTCTACTAATGTAATAAAAGTTACAATCAAAATACTGAAATAGCGTGACAGTCTCTCCCATGAAAGTAACTTCTTTATGTGTAGTCGTCTCACCATCTCTAGTCCTCTGCCTCGTCTGGATTCGCAGCTCCAGCTCTGCCGTGTCCAAATATTTTTTATCATTTTCAAATATTTGATACGCCAATGAATGTTGTACCAGTAAACTTAAACTGAAAAATCTAATAAAAAAGATCAGATATACCCTTACCGAATCACAGTAAACAAAACTCGAGAAATCCCAGTTCAGAATCCTTGTGTGCTACTATAAACTAGTTAGTGATTTCACATTTCTTTAGTACTACAATTTATGATTTTCAAAGTTTCTAACTCCAACTCCTTCTGGGGATCCAATTTGAAAAAATGCCAGCTTGAATCATGGAAAGCTCTAAAAAAATCATCAGAAACAACATCAACTCCAACTTCAACTGAAAACCTTCTAACACCCAAAACAAATCTCGCAGAATCGACTATGACAGAGTTTTTAAACTCTGACACATACTGCTCATACTTTTCGAAGCTGTTTCCAAACAATACCATCTGATTCAAATTTTCTGGACGCCAATTTGCCTGCAATAGATTGTCATACAATACTGCCTCACAATGTGGCATGAAGAACATTGTTGGCTTCACAGCTTGTCTACGTCCTTGCTCGTTCACCTTGAGCACAGTACAACCCAAAGCTTCCAATGCATTGGTTTCTGTTGTCGAAAGAACTGGATCAAACACCTCAATGTCTCCAATCCAATCAAACTTTCTCTTAATCAAGATTGCAAAAGACAACTGCAACCTAGGACAATCATATGACTCAATGCTGCCAATACCATAAATCACCATCTGCATTTTAGTTTCAGAACCCAATATCCTTAAAAAGTAGGTAAGCACTTCAAGTGTTTCCATTTGATCAAGAAAAGTTGTGTAGAAATCAGAATTTTCTAGTTTTCTTATACACATGTGCATTTTCTGCATCAGTTTCGATTCTCTTTCAACGTCAATCTCCAAATCAGTCGGGGTCCATTGTTGTTGTTGTTCAGTAATTCCAGTTTTGGGGAGATACCTTTTTTCTGTCTGCCACGGCGAGGAGTAACAATCGTCCAGTCAGCCATGACAAGTCTAACTAATTAAGTTAAGTAGTAAAATGTCTTGATTTAGATCCTGTATCAAAATTAAACTCAGTTTTAATGATTATATATGTTTATATTAAACTTGGTAATTTGTTAGAGAGAGAGACGGGGAGAGAAAAGAGTACCTTGCTAATATGTTGGGCGGCGGACAAGAATCAAGAGAGAGAGTGATTTTTTTCGCTCCAACCGATATTTCATTGGTAAAACAAGTGCAACATCCAATAAGGCTTCACCACGTGGAACGTGAGAGTTTAGCATAACAGACTCACCACTCACACTTATTTTACCTACGTGAGTAAATGTAATCTCCGGCATGGTTGCAATGATACCATGATTATTTAGCACACCTCTCTATCCAGTTGATATTAGATCGGCAAGCTATTGTTTTGGAAAATTGTTTGTTTCTATAATTCTATTACATCTAAGTTGAGAATTGAGATGTGTTGAGGTATTGGAGAAAACTAAATATTCTAGTTCTGATAAACTAAACTTAAAATTTCGGTTAGTTTTGTGTTTCTTGTCATTGGATAGATTTATGTATTTTTAAACTAAACTTTCATACCGGTGGAGGCGATACTGCGCAACAACATGTAAGATTTTCCTGCTCCTGATGATAGAACATATTCATTCAAAAACTGAATTAGCCTGCTTGTATGGAAAAGAAAAAATTAATTAAGGAAAAGAAAAAATTAATTAATTAAGTAGTTATGATTTGAGGGTTTTTATATAGTAAGATTTTCCAATTTATGTAGTAGCTTTTTATATACAAACCCTTCTATGGAAAAGAAAAAATACATTAAGATTAGAGGGTTTTTGTATAGTAGGATTTTCCGTAGTAGGCTTTTTATATACAAAATGATTTGAAGGGTAGAGGGGAGGAGATATAAATCAATTCTGGCTCAAAAATGATTAAAAAGTTTAGGCTTAAGTGAAAAGAAAGTCGGTAACAAACACATGCTATAGTGCTCACAGCAACCCAAGAAGATGAGTAATACATGGCAACGCTTCATCTAAATAGAATATGGAATTAAGGTTACATATCACTAAAGTTATTTAAGCATTATATGGTACACTTCTCTCTTTTCCACATATTTGCCATACCGGGATATAACTTTAGGTATATTTCAATTTAACAAAACTTCTGTCACAAACGTGACAACTGGCTGCAAAGCAGAAAGTAGAATTCAATCTGATGATTTTCTCTTTTTTCGCGATTTCGTCTTCTTTCTTGTGGAATCATCTCCGTCTTCATTCAACAAATGATTATATTCTTCAAGACTAGCAAATGGAGATGCACCCATCTTTCCCCGAGACTTCCGCTTTCCCTTTCTTTTGTTGAAACTGTGTGTCTCATCACCATCCTCTTCACTAAAACCATCTGCATCCCCAACATCGACATGATCTAAACCATCACTCTCGTCACCATCTCCTTCAGCCAGATCTGAAGGGGCGTCTGTTTCTGCATCACTGTCACTACCAATCAAATCATCATCGTCATCATTAGCAACTTGTTCAAGGTCATCATAATCATAACCACCATCGGCATCCAGAGAAATATCCCCAGAATCCAACATGTTATCAATCTCCTCATTGTCACTTTCATCACCGCCGATCTCCTCATCGCTTTCGTTGTCTCCACCAACTCCAAATAATTCTTCAGTGGCCTCATCCTCCATTGCTGCCTTTTTCTTCTTCTTCTTCTTGGGCTTCTTTGAGGAATTCATTTTGTTCATGTAGAACTTGTGGAAGACGAGATCTTCTGGGGGTACATCCACCTCAGCAAGCGAGATGATCTCAGGTCCAATCAAGTGGTTGCTTGTATCTAGCTGCAAAGAATATATATATTGAAATTCTCAAAATGTTCCTTTGCATTGTCATATTGCCACATAAAATTAGCTTTTAATAAAAAAAAATACTCTTTAACTGAAAGGTTATCATTAAACTTTACTAAGAAAGTAATACAAAGGCCATTCTAAGTTTCGTGGACATTATAAATGGAACCCGAAAGAGAGTTTTTGAAAGGGTTTCAATGTTTTGAGGGATTCAATTATAAATAGGATCATAGGCAAAACTATTAGTAAACTGATAAAACTCGACTTGAGGCTAACCTTCTTCGATGGTTCAATCTGAGAACCACCATGCCATGTTGTTTGCTTCGGTTTCTTCTCCATCAACTTGTCCAAAAAGGCAGTAAGCGAGAGATCATTTAAAGGGTTTCCATTGTAGACGATGTTGGCCCCAGAAAGAAGCGTCCTAGCCATAGTAGACACCGATGGATGCACATGTGACGCTAGTACCATCAGCTCCCACCAACTTGCACGCTCAGCATGACTGTTAATCACCAAAAAGAGAAAGATTGACTGAGCAAATCCAACAAAATGATAGGGCAGAAGACATTAGATCAACAGAACATTCCCCCCCCCCCCCTTATTTTTCAGTTCAGGCATCATATTGATATGCTTCATTCAGAGTTCTGTTATACTGATAAAGAAATTGATGTGATGCACAACTGGATCTACTAATAAAAAAAGGATATGTAAACAACCAATAATCATTGAAAATTAACAGGAAGGTACCAGTAAGATGGCTCCCTATGCCGCGGATCATAATTGCCAGGCAGTGAAGACCATACATTGGATAATGAAGGCTTGTCTTTGTCACCATTGGTAGCAGTCTTAAATTCATTGTCATCACTTACACTCTCTTTTCTTAAAAAGTCATCTCCTCCATCAGAAACATCGGAGTCAGATGAGACAGAATCATCTTTAACCTCCGAATCAGAAGATATACCACTGTCAGATTTGAGATCGTTGTTTCCATTAGGAATAATCTTATCAGTATTTTCTGGCTGCTTAGGTGCCTCAATTTCTGGGCCAGCCTCAGGTTCTTCTACGATATCCTCAAAATGTTCGAGTTCTTCATCAGCTGACTCGTTCTGAAGCATCAGATTCCTTTTTCAAGAAAGGTACACCAAGTTTCAGACACGATAGGGCTTTGATTAACTTATTATTATTTAACAACAAAGTCAAAGTTGTTACATTTCGCTACTATAGAAATCAATCAATGGAGAGTCATAAAAAGCTTTACCATAATGGTGGCCTTGCTTTGAGAACTTCAGACAGAAGAAAGAGGCATCCACAGGCAAATTGAGGGGGCTGCTGAAGCGCAACCTGTCCAAATAGATGAAAAGTTAATCTTTGTTGAAAATTCGGTATCTGAAAGAAGGGCGTCAAGGTGAACTACAGGCCAATGTACTTCAGCAAAATCATGTCAACTACTAGTCTTCAGTAATTCAAATTTTAACCACTGAAGTTTGTGTTCCATGTGATTATCTATCTCTAATCTCCTGTCATGATCTTAATGCCCTTCCTAAATTTCCTTGTCATATTATCTGGGGTTCTAAAGTTCCGTCAAAAGTTGCCTTTTTTGTTTGGTGTGCATCTCTTGGTAAAATCTTGACTATTGACAATCTCAGAAAAAGACGTGTCAAAGAAGTTATTGTCAACTTTTGTCCGTTGTGTTTAAGAGATGGGGAGTCTGTGAATCATATTCTTTTGAGAGTCCACTATGAGAAGGGGAGACGACTTTGGAGCATGTTGCCTTTTGCGATTTTGTGGGGCATTTGGTTGGACAAGAATCAGAGACACTTTGAAGGAGCAACAACGCCTATGGAAAAAGTTGTGTTGGCAATCAAAACTCTTTTATATTTCTGGTCAAAGGTGCATATTGAGACACAAGACATACCTTTTGGGGCGTTGGTGTTTCGATGGGAATCCATCATGAGATGATCGGGCTAAGAGACTTGTCACTTCATGTTTTTTTCATTTCTTTTCTTTTCTATATGTATGTAATGGAGGATATCTCATCCTTATATATCTATCTTTAATTATATTAATAAAATTATACTTTACAAATATAAAAAAAAAAAAAAAAACTATCTCTTCTTTATATCACATGCAAGATTCCAAACATTAACTGATGGTGCGAAGAAAAGGTCACTTTCTGTCCTCTCTTACTTTATTATAATCAGCGACATTAATATATAGGTAACAAACGGGCTCCTTTCCAGATAAATGAAAATTTCGTATTTAAAAGTTTGCAATATCTCAAGTTCCATGATGAACTGAAAGGGATTTGGATACATGGAGACACACATAGACGAACAAAGAGAAAAGGAGAGGTCCAGATTTCACAGGTAATACATATATCTTGCCTCTTCACGAAAACAAAACTTTTCTAACATGTGTGTTCCTCATAATCTTTCGAAAATGGTTAAGACAAATGATCCGCTTCCTTACTCATGAGCAATAAATACAAATTACAAGAAAGCAAGAACTAAATCCACACAATCCGTGAACAGACATATAGAATTTAACACAAAGAATATATGAACCAACTACTGACATAATTCTTGAACAGTATTAGCACCGATCAAAGAAGAAAAGGTAAATATAATAACACACAGTAAATTAATAATCTGAATCTAGTCAGAAAAATACGGAAGAATCTATACAACAAACCTGCATGAGACGCTTCGAAAAGGCTGCCACACGCTTCAAATTAACGTCACTTTTCATAGCTCTGAGAAGTAGCCCAATAAACATTTCTGCCTGAAATTTTGCCAAGTGTAATACTGTGAATTTGTGAAAGACTATTACCAAACAGAAAGAAAATCATCACATACATTTTAAATGACTGAATAGAAACGCATGCACCCCTCCCATCAAACCGATCAACTTAATTCTTCTTTGTTTTGGTCGATAAATGAGATTTATTTAGAATATCATTGTGTGAGAGGTTCACACTACCCAACAGTAGTTACATCAAAGCTGCACTGTAGCTTCCCAATTAGTTAAAAGTTAAAACTGAATAAAAAATCACATTCCTAACAGTAGGAAGATGAGATAGTGAGATACCCAACCCCAAAGAACATTTAAAAACATAAATAAATAAATAAGAACAAAAAAAAATCGAAGGTTACACAAATTGGGTAAGAGCATTTTCATATAGCACACACTATTGCACCAATGCTAGCAACATGTTGTACTCTCAATAAGGTCCATTAAGACCTGCAAGGCACCCACCCCGTCAAGTAGTTTCCCTTCCACTAATATGTAAACTAAATTCCTTGACCAAAATTGGAAAGTAGGTTTTCTTCAAAGGCTTAATTGTCCTAGTCATCTTATTCATTGTCATTGGGTCTAAAGTATGAACCATGTCCTCCTCGTGTGACCGCAGAGTAACATCCTTAATTTCAAAAGGAGACTTGGGTATCAATCTGCCATGTAGACTACCATTCTAAGAAAATCAAGGTTCCAGTTCAAGCTCAGGCTAACATCAAGAAGTATGGACGGTGAGGGGCAGTCACTAGATGATGCATTTAATGGAGGGAGACCCATGCAAAGAATTGTCACCTAGCCAGCTATCCTCTATAGATGAACATTATTCCCTCTCCAAACCTCGAAGAGAACATCTCTAATTAAGTCTTCCTGGACTCCAAGAAAATCATCAATCCCAAATTAGCTATACATCAAGTATCAACTTGTACCAGTTGAAGATGTTATGCACCATTGAGAAACAGTCTTGAAGTGAATAAATTAGAAGGAACGAGAAGTAAGATGCCTGAAATAACTAATATGCATTAAAACCTACCAAGTTGTGGTGATAATGAAGGCATTATTCTCATCTATAAAGCAAGATTGGAATGTTCATGACATATTAGCATCATTAATAGTTTATCTTATTATCTATGGTTTCATCAAAAACTCACATACCTTTGAAGAATTCATCACAGCAGGGAGTAGAAGTTTCGAATACAAAGCGCGATAAAATCTATCGCTAACAACCTGATTTTTGGAAGAAATTTTATCCAGAAGCATTAACGCCTGAACGCCGATATTGAAATTCTTTGAATGAACCTGCAAGGTGAAATATTCATATCGGCAGTGCAACAAAATTATTCAACCATTAAAAGAGAAGGAATTGGTCTTGTAATCATACTAAAGTTAATATCACCTTTCAATATCTTTCGAACAATGGTAAATTCCTATTCTAATTCAAATAAATTTAAACATATACGATTGAATCTCACCAATTTGAAAAGCATAGGCGTTTGAACTTCAACAACATCATCAGCTTCATCACTAGCAACGAAAGGAAATGCTCTGTTGACTCCCTGTGAAAGGAACACATTCCGAAAGTATCTCAGAATCAACCTGTAACCCAATGGATCGCTACAATAGCTAAAAATAAATATAAATAAAAGGAAAATAATGATATAGTTTTCCCAACATTAATGAATAATGGTATAAGAACCAGCTGAAAATTAACAATAATATGCACCAAAGGTTTTCTAAAATACAATTAGAAAACTGATACCCAGCTTGAGTACTACATGCTGTGGTTGACTGACCATATATTATGGATTCTTGACTGACTATATATTATGGGTTCATATTATAGTTTCCCTTGTGTCCTACAATGGAACATTGTCCAGTGGTTGACTTGCCGATCCAACAATCGTATGCCAAATGTAGCCCAATAAAGTAGCTAAACTAACTCCATCTACCACAACAATGACAAGCTGCGAGAACAATATTTTAATCGTAGCTCGGATACAATAGTTTGTTAACAGCTAGAGGTTCCTTAGACATATCAATAGCAATATATGATTTTACTGACCGTGAGAAGAGCCGATAGAAGTCGCGAATCCATTTCAACATTGGATTCCACTGGACCATCTTCTTTACCATTTCTAGGAGGTCTCTTAAACTTCTTATCCTCTTTGTTTTTCTCCAATCTGTTATTATTATCCGCCTCTATTAAAACCTGGAATATTAATGTTTCAATAAAGGAAAACAAGATTAGTCCAATCAGCAGAAGTTTTAATGCACTGAACAGATTTTCAGAACTAAAAAATTATAACGAAAACATGTGAGGATCGTAACCACAAACAACAAAACTCTTATACCTTAAAAAGTGCAAAATATACATCCACCAGACGCTTTGCAACCTTAGGCCCATCTCCTTTATGACTGAGGCGAACTTGGGTCAAAAAGTTAACCTGGAAAATTCCAAATAGTAATGTTTAAAATTATAGTTCTGATTTATACACTTTGCGGATTCTTGGGTCTTTTGCACACAGTTCAGATATTCTGGTTCTCTTGTTAGTGAGCTATGCACTTAGGATGTTTGTACATTGATGAAATGCAAATAAAGTGAATAGTGTTGTCATTTGCATTCTGTTGAATACCTTCTAATGATTTACAAACTTCATGAATAGCATACTAATATTTTATATAAAAGAAAGTTAATCACAGTATGAAGGTTATACATATTTATATACTAACAGTTTCCTCGCCAGTCTGTGTCCTTGTTTTTCAAGGCTTGGTGAGGAGGTTTTCAAAATAAAGACAGGTCCGATTGCCATGTGTAGTATCATAGGTTGTAGATAACCCACTGGGACAAAAACAGACCCACAGCTTAGAAATGAAGAGATGCCAGTATAACAATTACAACTTCATGTTTATCCGAATTAGCTACAAGTCTACATCAATGCAAAGAACATTAGACAAAAGAACATACAGCGTGGTACTTTGACCGTAATCCCAAGTGAGGTCGAAAGAGAAAAGAGTCCACCTCGTCAATCACTACTGCCTGCAAGTAAAACACTTTTATTTTTAATTATACAAAACAAAAACACATACACACACACAAATCTAGTGTAGTGAAGACAAAAGTACTTGTAAGAACTAAACAAAGGAAACAATGAGATTTGACTGGTGCAATATAATTAACATAATTGCCTGTTTTCTCCATTGGAGCTATCTTAAAAATCCAACAGAATAAGACTGTAACATGTTAATTGTTCTTAAAAAAATCAACAAATTAGGACTATGTAACATGTTAATTGTTCTAAAAATAGCTGGAAACAGCACATTGACAAATTAGGACTATTGGAAAACAGGGAATAAACAAATTGGTAGCTTCTCTACCCTTCTAGCTAAAGCTCTATCCTTTGAATATGTTGTATTCTCCCCACATCACATTGACAAAATCTTTAAAACTTCGTGTGTAGACAAATTTCTGAAGGATCTGGTAACAATTGTGTGCATTGAGCAGAATTTCATAATAACGCATTAGAACATTTTATTTTCCCATCCTTCAAATCTCAAATTTTAGATTATAATAAATACGTCAACTGTTTCACTTTTCAAGGGTAGCATGGATGCCACTGCCATTTATTCTCTCCTTTCTTACCTCCAGTGGTCCTAACAAATTTTACATACCCCAAAAGGCTAGGGATATTTAATAAAGAACGAGCAAACATATAGATAGAGGATATACCTTCATATTGGGATGGGCAGATAAAAGATTTGTTATGTAAAAGTCTGCATTGGATGCACCTTTATTTTCAGGATCACCCAGCTGCAACAAATTGCTGAGTCAGTAAAGCTTAACAAGGTCAATAAACAGCTTATGTGTCACAAAAACAAACTCACACGGTTACACCTAGAATGTTCAGAATGAAGAAAATGAATGAGAGATGGAGAGCAACATGCACATGGACTCTGACAATAAAATACAATAAATCAACATTAACTTACTTTATTAACTAATGCAGATAGCAATCTTCGTTCTTGTTCTGATTTACTCCTCAGCAGGGCATACATTGTCTACAAAAAGGGATAAGTTTCTGACAATTAAGAAACTCAAAAACTTCCAAAAGCAAGATTGAAAACTTTAACTTTGGTTTATCAACCAGCTCGCAAAGAGATAATTATATTTCTACATAATCATTTCCATCAGGCTTTAAATTTCCCCCAAGTTACAGGAACATGTATCATGGCAAACAATTTTATTCTCTGTTGCTATTGAAACCAAAACATCGAATAAGTTACTCATATAATTGAGTAATTATCACCATTCAAACAAAAATAAATAGGAGTGCTTAACATATTATCCAAATTGATAAAATCACAGTGATGACAATCGTTTTCAAAATTGCAAATCTGTAATTCATAGCATGGCACTCAGGACAAAGGCTAATATCATACATAATACAAACAACCAACAAATGACAACCTAAATGGATTGATAGGATCTTAGAAAATTTGTGATAAAGAATAGCAAGTCAATAAATTGAGCAGTCTAACCTTTAATGCTTTATCTTTGAGGATAGGTAGCATATCTCGCGATGCTTCCTCAAGAGCAAAAACAAACCGCTCATACCTGCAATTCATTTTCAAAGTTATTCAAGTGCAAGTAAAAGAAGAAACACAAACAGCAAAAGGGAACCAAAAAATTGGCACTCAAATCTATGCCTAATCTTGGGCATTTTCAAAAATTGATGTCACGAAAACATTTATAGGGTTCAAGATGATGGCTTCTTGAAATGGAGGTTTAATGCTATATTACTACCAATTTGACGCTATAACTAGGAAATAAGGAAATGTATATCTTTGATTTTAGACTCATGAGCCTCATTCGATCCCACTTCTTCTCATTTCCAGGCTTTCACACAGGATGAGTGCATTGAGTGGAGGCTTTGTACTACATTACTACCAATTTCTTTTACAAATAAATAACCTCATTCATATGTTCTACAAGAAGCCCCTAAAGTTTTCACCTCCTACCATCCATTCATTTCTCAAAGAGGGGAAAAATGTATACTTCCCCCTTCAAAATTTGTAGTGATACAACCATTACTCCAATACCATAAAGTGCCAAGCATATCAAAGATTCAAAGAATCATCCATCGTTTTGTTCTAATGTCGTTTAAACCTTTACAGTATCGAAAAAACTTAAGAAGTAGTGGGTAAAGTGAAGACATCCTATCACTTTATGCACACAACAAGAAATGAAAAAAAATGCATATATGAGCATTTGTAAGAATAAGAAGTAGTGTATATGCATGCCCATATACAAACACTTAACCAAAAAATAATAATTTCTAATAAACCTTTACCTCTGCTTTAAGCATTCTTCCCAATACCAAAAGAGTAAAAGAGAGTAACCATCTTTATTTTCCGGAAGATGATTCACCGGCCTCTGAATAAGAGTTTTCAACTTACAGTCTGGTAACAAACTGAAATGAGAAAGTTTTGGCAGTTAAACAAAATGCTTTAGTATCAAGAGAGCGCTGAAAGCAACTTAACGGAAAATTAAACTAACTAGGCACTAACCTCGACAAAAATAATTCCTTTAAAGCTTCAAATCCAGTCAACGCATGCCGCTTTCCCACCTTGGATGTCACCATTGCTGCATTGTCATCATACACATAAAACAATCAAAAATATTTTCGTTTTCACTTCGCATTCTATACACATACACATAATTCACTTATATTAACAGAAACTATTTGCTACTTTACCAAGAAGAGCATCAAGGGACTTAATATTTGCAATGGGATTCTCCCCAACCATAACCGCATACGCAGAAACCTTATCAATCGCAGTCCCTGACCTCTGAGTCGCCATAAGCATTTTCATATCACCACTATGCCCTCTAGACGAATCGAAATCCTGGGTAAACTGAACTAACAATCTCTCCCCAAGTTCCCTTTTCTTCTCAACTAAACTCTTCCACTCCAATACATTCCTCACTTCAATCTTCTTATTATTACTCCCATCTTTACCAAAAATCTTCACCTCCAACTCCAATGCATCCACATGCCAAACTCCCACTCCATTCGCCTTCACTAACGGTAACTTCGGAACATTCTTATACTTATTAAACGGTTTTGCATTATTTTCAACAACCCCTTTGTTCCTCTTCTCTGTTGCACTACTCTTGTAGTCTTTTTTCTGAAACTTTTTACTTCCTTCATTAAAAAGTTTTGCTTTTTCGGGTTTTTGAGATGGTTTTAAAGTCTGAGTGATTGGACTTTTGGGTTTTTGTTGTTGGGGTTTAAGGGGGCCAGTTTTTCGAAAATCTGAGTCATTGAAACCAGAGTTTGGAAGTGAAGAAGATGATAAGCCAAGTGATGAAGCAAAAGAAGCAACGTCTGATTTCAAAGCTTCTATGTCCTTTGGGTTTTCAGGTGTCGCCATTTTATTCTTCTTCATCGTTTGCAAAGTTCACTACTGTAGCGGCTCTTCTTAGGTTGAGCCTCGTTTTCCATTTTTTATTTCTGTTTTTTCTTGTTTTTCTACCATGGCTGGAAAATATCGTGGCGGTATATATCGATAAATCGGGAAATGTCGTCGATTTTCTATATATATACGGGATTTTAGCATGAATATATCGGAAGATGAACAACAATCAGTACTAGTATACTGCTATACATTGGGGGCGTGAGCGGAGAGGGGGAGTGGAGAGAGGAGAGTGAGAGATTGAGAGGGCATGGAGAGGGAGGGAGAGGGACGAAGAGAAGAGATGAGGAATGGAGACAGACCACCCAAATGACTTTTTGTCCACATAATCCCCCTCCGCTCAGAAGGTTCGCTCCGCTCACTTGATTAAACAAAATGGGTAATTTGAATTTTGTAAACAATAAAACTTATTATATTTGGATCACAAAAGTTACATACTTACAACAAATGCCAACATTTTCTTCTAAATCGATTAGCAATTTAACTATTACGATTGTTCAAGGGTTCCAACTGTTGCCAAAGTTATTGCCAGCACCTCTTTGAGTCATGGGTAGTGTGGCATCTCTTGGTGGTGTTGGAGTTCTACTTTGGAGATTGTTGTAGAAGTCATTTTGTTGTGCAGGACTATCAGGTGTGCTAAGTCCATCATGCAATGGTCCTGAGCCTACATATTGTTGCACCACCAATACTGACACTGTTGCCGCAAAGTCAGATGATGACAATAGGTCACCTATTGCACCCAACTCGGGGCACTCACTCCAGTCAGTGAGACCAGCGGTTAGAGGCGTTACCATGCCTTGTCCTCTTCCCACGATATATAGGTCATGGATGTTGTCAATGGACCGAATTGTTGCTACTGTCTCCTCTCCATTGTTGACTATCTTTTCTGTGTAGACAATAGATTCATTATTCACAGTTTTTAACCTGAAAGCATTTATGAATTCGTCATCATACTGCCTTTCTTTGTCATTATCAGTGATTACTGTGAGGATGCCTTTATCATTAGGGTCCTCATTGCTCTGGTATGCAGATTCTATTGCTTCATCACCTGGACCAATTAAAATATGACATGAATTAGATACATCTATATTCAGAGTTTCAGACCATAGTTTTTTTGTCAAATTCGATTATGAAGCATGAAACCATACTCATTGTAGTTTCAAATTACACACCGAACATTGGTAGAAAAGGTTTTGTCCTACTGCGCCCAACCATATTAATGACGAAAATAGTAAATCCTAAGAGGAACACAATAGGATCTACAGTTTTGGTTCTTAAATACTATGTAACCTAGCTAGATCAAATCCGACTCATTTCAATATTTCAATCCCCAATGTATAAGACAAATACTCTCTCTATGAAAGTCAATGAACTTGGCAAGCCTTGCACCTCCGATGATATCTTACTAGAGAGAGATTTAGTAACAAAAATGGTAAACAGTAAATAAACTTAAATAATGGAAAAGGGCGACATATTACTAGGAAAATATTCAGCTTCTCTAAACTTCTAATACCTGGAATAAACCTTATAACGGTAAGTGTAATGCCAGGGTGCTCTGCCATCCTTGTCGCATACGATAGGGATTCTCTATCATCAGGGCCTCCAAAAATAGAACCACAACATGATGGGAGATATGGCTAGCAGCTACTCTTGTTGAACCACCGAGACCTCGATCAACAAGTATACCAACTGAACAAGGAGCATTAGCCAAGACATTCTGGTTAATAATTCGATATGCTGGGTTGGTAGCCTCCATCCCTCCATCAACCGTTTGTTGCTTGTGGAAAGGGACAATAATGAGCGCAACTCGTTTATCATCAGCAAGGTTGCATATATCTTCATGCATGCTAGAGTACGGAGAGATGGCAGTGAGGGGTTGAACTGATACTCCACCTGCATTTTGTCAATATATTCAAATTAGACCAATAACGATGAACAATTTCAAAAGATTTTTCATGTTCATTGCATGAATAATGCACCGCTGGCATATACACATGTGGGGGGGAGTGGGTTACCTGCATGTTGCTCATAATTCTCAAATGCATTAATGATATGGTCAGACTGCGCTTGGGTCCGATTGACAGCATTACCACCAAGCTTGCGCGTGTTGTGAACAATTAGCATGGCTGACGCCCGGCCAGTTAGCTCCACTAGATGAAGGGCATAGACATAAATAGGGGATTTCTTGGTAGGGTGAGAGGCTTCCAAGAGATTTATGATAGTTGGAACATTGCGAGGTGTATGAATGCATGCTAAAATTCGTAGCTCTGAATCTGGTTTTGATTTCTGGATTGTCCTTCGCTTGTATGCAGCAAACCGTCTTGCAGGCTTGTAAATCATCATTATCGTGGGTGAGATGCAGCCTGTTGTTAAAACTGCAACTATAACCATGACCGCGAAAGCTGATTCATCTAAAACCTGTTCCATTAAATTTGTTGGTAAGAAACATACAGCAAAATAGCTATAGGAATATGTTTTTCTAGCTCACCTTCGGAAAGTAATAAAGAAAAAAATATTTTTTGACTAGAAACTTTAATTACCAGTCATTTTAAACATTTCAATCTACTGTGTGTTGTCCAAAATAAGAGAGTAACTTTCTCTGATATATCCAATTAATACTGTTAGTGAAAAAGTTCAGAGAGGAATGTACCTTCTGGTCCCTTCCGACGTTGAGAACAATCATTTCGATCAGACCTTTAGTGTTCATAAGGAGTCCAAGAGCAATTCCTTCATGAAATGGCATTTGGTAGTAAAGTGCAAGGAGTAAAGTGACACCCACCTTTGCAGCACAAGCCATTATTAGGATAAGCAGCAATATTCCTGCATGACTACCTTTCTGATGTATCTTTCCTATATCCGTCCTTAACCCACTTATAGCAAAGAAGAGTGGGAGAAGCAATCCAGATACAAAGTCCTCAAGCTTCTCAATTAATGCAGCGCCAAGTGGACCATTTGGTATTATAAGTCCATATACAAAAGCCCCAAAAATAGAATGTGTGCCAATAACATCAGTAGTGAAGCCACATATCATAACTCCAGTGAGTATGAGGCATATATAAACCTCATTGAAATTCTCTCCCTCTGGTGTCCTTTTAATGACCCAATTAATTGCAGGTCTAATGACGAATATGCATAGTAAAACAAAAGCAACACTTGATCCAAGCACACCAAAAGTAGCCATAGTTGGCGTATCCTTCTCAACTAAAGCAATAGCTACAGCAAGGATTATCCAAGCACACATATCATTAACAAGAGCAGAAGCCATGGCTACCCGTCCAAGTTCTGTGTTCAGTAATTTAAGCTCAGCAAGTATTCGAGCAAGTACTGGGAATGCTGTGACGGAGACTGCAACACCCAGGAAGAGAAGGTAGCTGGTATGGTTTTTATTTTGCGCATCCGCAATGAATGAGGCAGCAACCGTTCCTATCAGGAATGGGACAAGCATACCACAAAGAGCAATAACAACGGCCTTTCTACCTGTGCGCTTGATCACTGCAAGATCCATCTCCACCCCGACTAAGAACAGAAAGTACAGTAGTCCAAGATTTGCCATAGTCTCGAGCACCATTACACTCTTCAAAGGGAACAAACTGTTTTTAAACCATGTAAATTTTCCCAACACAGAAGGACCCAATATAATACCACCCTGAAAATATGTTATTATCGGGTTAATGCAATTTTGTAAACCACAATATATGCAAACAAAAGTAGTAAATTCAAGAAGGGCATTATTTTTCAAATGAGTAATAGCTAAATCTGTTTGAACTATAAATTTAGATTCCTACCAGATGAACTCAAGAAATTTAGTTCGACAAAAACAAACTCTGAATCTAAATCACGAAGGCACTGGTCTGGTGGTAGTACATTCATTTTCACATTCTATTTTAGTTTCTTTTATGCTTATTCCAAAATGAAGAAAAGGAAATGTATATCACATCCAATATTCCTATCTATTGGACACAACCCTTAAGGAGAAGGCTAAAAACTTAAACTACATGCATGTTTGCAAATCATAAACAATCTAGCTTTTTGTGTGCTGGTCCAATAAAGAATTACTCGCCCACATATATGTATGGTTAATGAATCCAATTCTGTTTTCTGCAATTTATAAATAAATGGATTGAGCTAGCTAATTTTGATATGTGCTTTTTATTTATTCAAGAAGACATGTTGATCCTTAAACAAGTATCTAGGACCACAACAGAAAAGAAAAAAAGTTAAAAACATATGCGTGAGTAACAAAAATTTAAGGCCTTGGACGATCGTTGTATACTCTTTCATATTGGTCTTCAACCGAGAATATACATCTTATGTAAAATATAATCATCCAACTCTTAAACAAGCACATTACAAGTATGTCAAATATAAACTTACTATTATCTCGGCAACGACCCTTGGCTGGCGTAATGGTCTGAGTAAGAAGACGAGTATTCGAGTGATTACAACAATGCAGAACGTTTGCAAAATGAAGACGGGAAGTGCATAATCAATCGGATTGTCTCCTTGCCATACGCCATTTGTTGTGACCATGCTTGGTGTATAGCATACAATGTTGGTTTCTGCTGCTTTTGTTCCATTTGACATTTTGGGCTTTCTTCTCTTCCTCTACCTTAATACAAAATATTTCTTTATCCCTTTTTCTGTGTTTCTAACAAAGAAAATTAGGAGAGGAAAAGAGAGGGAAAAAATATTATAAATGGAGTTCTATGATAAAAATAAAGTTGAAAAAAACAAATCAAGTCAAATCAAGAAGAAGAAAGGAACAGCATTGAAAGCTTGGGAAAAAAAATGCAAAGAAGAACTGAAAGAATGAATGCTTTGAATGGTAGGGAGTGTTAAATGGTTAACAGTGATCGGTAGCTGTTTATATGTCTATTTTTGGTTAATAGAGGTGGAACACTTCAGACCATTTCTTCTTTGAATTGAATTGGTGTTAAGCTGGTCTAAGGACCAAAAATGTAGGTCTGGCCTCAACATATCTGCTATCAAACTTTAATTTACTATCACAGAGATTAATGGTTAAGCAACAGTAAGCAAGGTAACAGACAGACCTAAATACCTAATGCATACGTTGATTATGCATCAATACGCACAACAAATTTGAAAATTGTATTTGTTGTATATTTCAATGCACAATCAACGACAGCTAGCAAATTCAAGGTTTCATTGTTAGGTAACTCGCGTTGTCACTTTGGATAATATCGACAGCATTCAACAGCCACTTCCGTTTGGAAAATCTGGTGGCAGCGACATGCATTACAGTACAGACAATGAAATAATTTCCTATGAACTATGCATGTTTTGTTGATCGACTATGCATGTCTTGGATACTACACGATCCCGTCTCAGGGGCTGATCATAGTTCATTATCTTTCTATTGTTTTGTTAATATAGGCGTCCGCGCCGTTTGGTGCTTCGTTCCAATTTACTCTGACCACAGACCCACAGTTGATCCATACTTGGCAAAACAGAGGGTGTGATTTTGTGAACAAAATTGTCTATTGGATTGAATTATTTAAGGCCTGGTGAGGCCAGCTCCGAAAATATTCCATTAGACGTATATTGGTCGATATTTCTGAAATATTGATGGTATATATCAGCATTGCAGAGCTCTTATAATTTATAAATGAAGCTAAAGACACATGTTGATGAAAACATTAAATTTTCAACAATTTAATGTTTTTTCATCTTTAGGGGAGACACATGTTGATGAAAATACTAAAAAAACACCAAATCGACCAAAATTTGCTTCCAGCTTCGGTGTTGTATCAAATCTCTCTCACGGTTTTGGAAAAACAGCGCGGTTTTTCTAACACCGCATAGGCTTAGCCTTCTAAGTGGGTTTATACGACACGGTTTTGAGAAAACCGTGTGGTTTTTCAAACACCGCGTGTTCTCAATGAAAAAACAGGCAAAAAATAGCTATATTTTTCTTTCACTATAAATTGAAACACTCACACAATAGATTTTACACTCACTTTTTTTCTCTACGCTCTACTCTTTACTCTTAAAACCACAATGGTTAGTGAAAACCAAAAGCAAAATCTAGAGGGGCTTCATAGATACAAAAAAATGATGTTGCTCTCACCAATAGTTGGCTACAAGTTAGTCAATATGGTGTAGTAGAAAATGAACAAAAGTCAGACGAATTTTGGAGTAGGATTCTAAATGCATTTCATGCAAATCTAGGAAGAGTGACCGAACGCAACTTGACGGGCATGAAACACCATTGGACTTGTAGGAACCGTTATTTCATAATGAATATTTCTACAAACCGTGAAAACCATGCGCAACGGAATTAATAGTTCTCACGATTTTGGAATGGAAAATATACATTTAGATCAGCTTCTTGATATCTCTGAGAATCCAATAGTTATGAAATCCGAAATCAACCTCTTAATTTTCTGTTGTATTCCTTTCAATAGATTGGACGTTGTGTGGGCAACGATCTACCAACCCCCTTCTTTCTCACAAAGCTATAACCAATTTTGGATCTATCTTTCTTACCTCTCTTTTCAATCCAGAAGAATAGTAATTTCGACCGGAGAGAAAGGGATTCTATTTATAGGCTACAACAAAGACCATGAGGAGAAATTAGGGTTGGGCCTCCTAACGGGCTTGGGCTTCCCATGTTCGCCCATAACATGGCCCAAGTCCGTCAACAAATGGCTTATTCCACTAAAGGTTATTGTTGCACTACCGTCCTAATCCCAAATTACGTGTCAGCGTTTATGGACTCCATATTATATGCTCGTTGATCTCTCCGTGTTTAAGATATCGAATGTCCGTTGATTAAGTCAAGTTACTGACAACTACATTAATCAACTTCTTATGTCTTTGAGTAGTACCACTCAACCTCATTGTCATGTCGGAATAAATCTACCTGTAGGGTTTACATGACAATCTTTTTGAGCTCCTCAAGGTGACATCATCAACCCGACTTCTTGCGGGTCACAGATTCCTTCTATAATCAACAACACACCTTACATACAATGTCATTACCCAATCCATCGAGTTTGTTGATTCACAAATGAATCTCACTCATTGATGATTTAAAGCAATGTACAATACACATAAGTGCCCGTTATTATATCAAGATTAAGAGGACAAACATCCATAATAACAGAGGCGTTTGTTCTCTTATATAGTTAGTATAAAGATAAACAATTTCACTTGGTCCTGTTCAATACACAAAAGTGTACTAGTGTAATTATATAGTTAAGATAGACTAATACCAGATTATATTACAACCGTACCAATGGTTTGTCCAAATCCATCTAGGTTGTGAACGATTACTTATACTTTATAAGGTACTGATGATATGATCTTCTGTATGTCCACATCATATCATCTATAACATCAAGTATTAGACACATGCATATAACTAATAACATATATAATATACATAACATTTGCCCATATGATTCTCATTCAAAATATAAAGAATTAGAGTTATTACAAAAGTAATGCTTTTAGTGTATAACCCTATCAGGACTCTCATTCAAGCTAATATCAACAAGTTTCATGTTATTCTTTCTAAGATTCAAGCATCTCCTCCAAGTGGCTATAATGACAATATGATTATAAGTATTTACTTTTTATTTGTTATTTTGATTCACAAATACATTTTTCAATTCTAATTTAGTTTTTTCTTAATTGGTAGGTTGAGGAAGCAATAAGTGCATATAGGATGCATAATGGGTAGGGTTTGGAAGTTGATGCAATGCTATAATATGGTGAAATATTCACCCAAATGGAATAGGCTACAATTGATAAATGAATTGCGACCCACCAAAAAGTTGAAGTCAAACAGTGGAGAAGGAGGTTCATCAGTTCCAATATCAACTGCGACAACTCAACCAATGGATTATGATCTACACCAAGTTGATAGGCTTGAGGATAGGCCTATTGGAAAGAAAGAAAAAAAATAAAAGAAGGCAAAAAGAGAAAGAAGAAGGTGATTTCTAAAGTGGAGGAATCCACTAAGAAATTTGATGATTTTTTTGTGGAACTTTCTAAAACTACCAAAGAAAGCTATGAATTGGAAGCTCAAAGACAATTGAATAAAGATGAGATGAAATCCGAAAAACTTCAATTGAAGAAAAATGTGATGGATTGGAAGCTCCAAATCCAAAAAGAAAAACTTCAATTGAAAAAAAATGCGTTACGAGTTCGAGAAAATGAAAATGATGCTAAAATACTAGAAATGAAATTAGAAAGATTACTCGAAGATGAACGCGAAATTTGGCAACTCAAGAAGGCAGAAATTTTACAAAAAATGAATAATCGACTTGGCAATATCACTGGTAGTAGTCAAAGTAGTGCATAGTCTAAATTTGAGTTTGTATGTCTTTTAATTTGAGTATTTTAATTTGTCTTTTAATTTATGCCTTTTAATTTATGACGTACTTTAATTTGAGTTTGTATTTTGATTTTAATTAGAATGTACTTTAATTGAATATTTTATTTTAATTTGAGTTACCTTAATTAATTTAAAATTGATACTTTTTATCATTCTAAAAAAAATTCGGCAAAGTCTACTTTGTATTTTCAAAATTCTCATATACACAAATCCTTTCATAAAACCACAAATACATATAAATTGAAATAATAAATAAACACAAAGTCCAAATGCAGTCCAAACAGAAATAGAAATCAACGCTGACCACGCCGCCCACGCCTACTCCACAAATGCTCGACCAAGTCATTCTTCAATCTATCATGAACAACTTTTGAATGAACGCTCTCGACACCAGATGCCCAACGAGATATAACAAAGCGTCGTTGATCTGCAGATACACCTTATCTACTTGGCATTTCATACTCAGGAATATACTGCGGGATATCCGTTTCACGTTCATCTTCTGCAATCATATTGTGTAAAATAATGTAAGCCCTCATAACAGTAGCCATGGTGTAACGCCCGTATTTTTAAATACGTATTTTTTTATTTATTAATTAATTTAATTATTTATTTTCAAAATTCGTCGGATTGGACTCGGGATACGTGGGCCTGGTTTTGGGCCCGAGTATGCGTTGGGCTTGGGTTTCGGACCCAAGTATATAAACACATTTTTCTAGAAAATAGGGTTCAGAGAAAAATAAAATAATAAAAATGGAGGCAGAGCTTGAAGCTTGTTTGCTCGAGCGGTGGAGCGCGACGGTTCGGACTACGGAGGATTCGTCGGGTTTTAATTCAGGTGAGTAGCTATTTAGCTAGTTCACCGGATTTATAGTTTTCGCATATCGGTATACTGTTTAATGTTTTCTATTTTTTTTCTTGTTCATTATATTGTTTTGATTCGACGTCGTGTTGTCGAGTTGTTAAAACTCGAGTGAATTCGGATTTTGGTTAAACTGTCGAACTGTAATACTGTTGAACTCAAGAGAGCGTCAATGGCGGCTCCTCTGAGTGTATGCATTACTGGGATGTCGGGGGTGTAGTATTTAAAGTTGGTTGTAGAGGGGATTGAGGGCTGTTCGAGCTTTACTGATGCTCTGTAAAGGTGTTAATGGCGGCTGGAGAAAACCGCCAGTTATTATTTTAGTTGAACTGTTTAGGATTGGGTGTTGGTGTATTGGTTGAGTGATGTCGGGGCTGGACGGAGGTCTTGTTGGAGCTTGAGAAAGCTTGAACCGGCCAATGGCGCATCTGCCATTCTTGGGATCTTTGGGGTGGGACGATTTTGTAGTTTGAAATGTTGATTTATGTTGTTTTTTGGTTGGATTCACGTTTGGTTGTAGTGGGGGATGAGTGGGTCTTTGGAGAGCGGTTGGTGGGGAGCTTGAAGCACCATTAATGACAACCGCATCGCCCATCCTCCAATAATTTTTGGTTGAACCGTTATGTTTTTGGTTGTGATGAACTGTTTTTGTTGATGGTGGTAGTTGGGTTGAATGTTGGGTTTGTATGGGGTCGGGTGAAGTTGAAACAAAACAAGCTTTAATGGAGGCCCAAATTCCTAGATCTAGTTTTGAGGGAGTATAGGAATTTGATGATTTGAGGTTTTGGTGTTTGACAAAGTTGTAGGGTTGTTGAAATGAGTAAAACCGATTGGTTGAAATGGGTGGTTGTG
This sequence comes from Coptis chinensis, assembly GCF_015680905.1. NCBI lineage: Eukaryota > Viridiplantae > Streptophyta > Magnoliopsida > Ranunculales > Ranunculaceae > Coptis > Coptis chinensis. The sequence goes on from NC_141462.1 coordinate 4,359,806, forward strand.
TGGAGGTTTGTGGTGGATTTGGGGGGGGTGGTGGTGGAGGGAGCCCTGTTGGAGAAGATGACCGGCTGGGCTTGGGCCTGGGTCGGTTTCTCTTGAGGCTTGGGCCCGGTTTAGTCTAAAGTTTTTGGGCCAAACCCCATATGTTATGTTGGGCCAGTTCATTATAATATTTTGTTTGGGCCCGGTTTGTTTTAGTTGTTTGGGCCAACCTCTTATTTGTTTTATTGGGCCGGATAAATCCTTTGTTTCGGACCAGTTTCATATTAAGTTGTGGACCAGTTTAAGTTAAGTTTTGGGACAGTTTTCTTTGTTTGTTTTCGGGCCGAACTCATTTGTGTTTTGGGCCAATTTTAGTATTGCTTGGGGCCAGTCCATTGGACTTAGAAATAGATCTTTCTAGGTCTTTACATGTTTAGACTTTCGGGTTTTAAGGTTTGGGCTTGGCCAGTTGGGTCCGAACCATGACTTTAGTCATGAGCCCTTGAGCCATGCACATTGACCTTAGCCATGAACCATGGCTATGACCTTGAACCTGTCGAACACGGAAACGACAGTTTGACTTTGACCATCGACCGTTGGCCTTGACGGTTGACTTTGACCTTTGACCATGGCAGTTGACTTTGACTTTGACCAGGACATGTTGACTTTGACTTTGACCATGACATGTTGAGTTTGACCTTAACCATGATGTGTTGACCTTTGCCTGTTGACTTTGACCGTTGACCGTTGACTTGGACTATTGACCGTTGACTGTGAATGTTGACTTTTCCAGTTTTTCACATGTTTGTTTATATGGACAAATATAGTAATAAAATATTGTCGATATGGTATAACTTGGTTGGTCATTATCTAATTTAGATTTGACGGGAGTAGTGTGTAAAGCATATATATATTGGGCTTTGATTGTGGATTTTGTTGGATTTGTTTATTTGTCTTCGTTTATGTGTATATTATATGGACACATATAGTAATAAAATGCTGTGGAAGCTAGTATATATTTGGTTGTCATTATCTAAGAAAGATTTGACATTGATGTTGTGTATTTTGACACGTGACGATATTGAGATGTTATGAGACATTATATTCCTAATACGTTATAATAAAAATGTATGCGATACGTTGAAGCATTGGGACATGATATAATATGCTGGGATAGTTATATTAATGCAATATCTTGGAGAAATGTATATACACTCCATTATTTTATATGTGGGATGCTAGTATAATATTGGTGAATATTTGCCCACGGGAGTGTGGTGTAGTGCAATAATATATTGGCACGTGAAAGAATGAAAGTGGTCATGAGATATTATTGAGATATTTCTACATAGTGTGGTTTAGTGCAATAAGGTAATTGACCTGCATGTGATATAGTGGAATTTATTATGAGTCATTAATGTATGACACCTGAATAAATTACGTAACGAAAATCCTAGAACCTGACTACCACAACTCATGTGATCTGCCATGTGTGGGCGATTTGATATATAAGATGTTGTATATATATGAGATGTTGATTGACCCATGTGTTGGGCAATCGTAGCCGAATAGTGGCTTGATATATAAGATGTTGATATATAAGATGTTGTATATATATGAGATGTTGATTGACCCATGTGTTGGGCAATCGTAGCCGAATAGTGGCTTGATATATAAGATGTTGTATATATATGAGATGTTGATTGACCCATGTGTTGGGGCAATCGTAGCGAATAGTGGCTTGATTATTCCGTTCATAAAATAGAACGAGACGCTTGCGATATTTTATGCCGAATAGTGACATTACTTATATAATGGCTTCCGTGTGAGGATTTACGGTGTCGCGCATCCCGACGTGGTGGTTACGCATCGAGTGGTACATTATATAAGGGGAGGCATGTGGATGTACATGTTAAGCGTTGGGTAGCGATTGTGGTAGCCAGGGAAACTAGGTAAGACATAGATCTGACGTGATTTTAGGGACACACAAAGAAAGCCCGAAATAATCTAATTATGGTAATATGTTTGGTTGGTTATTTGTTTAGTTAGAACCTAAAAGGCCTCGATGGAGGAACTACATGCCTTATTCACGATCGATAGTTTGTTGTGTGGTTAGTGGGAAGTTAAAGCGCCTCGATGGAGGAACTACCCGCCTTTAATTATTGTATTTGAGTATGTTATATTAGTCGTTGAAAGTTAAAGCTTCGGTGGAGGAACTAACTGCCGTATGGATTATGTATATATTTGTATAAGTATATGTTGTTTTTAGAGCTACTCACACCAGCATTTTTATAATGCTGACCCGATTTGCATGTTTGCTTATCGGGTGTGTTCATTCAATGAACATAGTTGATAAGTTTTGACAGGTTTAGTGTTGAAGAAGATTGGTTGCTGCTTGTGGTTTCCGTTAGCGTTGCATCTCAGGATATGTTTTGTTTTCCCTCGAGGTGATATAGAGTTTCAGTCGAGACAAAGTTATTTGTATTTTCATTTGTAAATTTTTGGTAATGAAGAAGACTTTTGTTTAAGTTAAAATTTTTATTGGTTTTTATTTTCCGCATATTTAAACTGTTTATGGGTTTTTGGAAGTGGAGAGTGCGTCACACCTCGGAGATCGAAGAGTCGGGAACAAATAATGTTTTTCCGAATTCTGTCGAAATTTGGGGTGTGACACATGGTCTCCAAATACCATAACCTGCACGGATTCGCTAAAATAGTCCAACACGACTTCAATATACCAAACGCCCGCTCTATGTCTTTTTTAGCAGTTTTTTGCTTCTTTACAAAATATTTGTCTTGTGTAACAGTCGGTTTAGCAATCATTTGAATCAAGGTGACATAATTAGGATAAATACCGTCAGCTAAGTAATAACCCATATCATAATGATACACATTCACAGTGTAGTTACAAAGAATAGCTTCATCATTAACTATATCATCAAATATTGGTGAGCAATCAAACACATTAAGATCATTGTGAGAACCCGCCATTCCAAAAAAAAACATGTCAAATCCACATGTCACGAGAAGCAACTGCCTCCAGAATCACTGTTGGTTTATGCACATGGCCATTGTGAGACCCTTGTCATGCGGATGGGCAATTCTTACATTGCTAGTGTATGCAATCAATGTTTCATAGCATTCCAGGCCATCTGTGTTTCTCAGACTCTTCAAGCAAACGCTGAATATCTGCAGCATTTGGTTTGCGCAAGTATTCACCTCCAAAAATTATAATAATTCAATCACAGAAATAGTGCATGCATTCATGAACAGTTGGCTCAGCAACTTAACATGTAACATGTCATCTACTAGATCAGCTGGAAACCCATAAGCAAGCATTTGTATAGCAGCAATTACTTTGATTTTTGGGTGAATCCCAAACTTATCCGCATTATTAACTTTTTGTTGAAAATATGGTACATTATGGTTAAAATGATTGAAAATACGAGTAAATAATGACTCACCAATACAAAATCGGCGTCGAAAGTCGTGGTCAGTGAATATAGAATTTGCGCTGAAGTAGTTAGTATTTACACGAGCCAGTGTTGCCTCGTACTGACGATTCTTGTATTTATTCCTTTCTTCAAACCACCATATGGTTTATAAGAAAACTATGCTTTTTGCTGGCGTAATAAACTCAAACGATGTCGGACCAAAGGTAGAGCAATAACCACTAATTTTTTACAACGCTTAATTGCAATGTTATTATTTGAAGAGCTCGAGCTCGATGATGAAGAAGAAGATGAATCAGAAGAAAATGAATAAGAAGAAGATGAATGATCTATTGAAAAATCGTCACGAGTTTCGGTAGTTTTTTTTTTTTTTTTTAAGGAGATGAGTTTAGGATTAGAGAGAACATGAAAAATGAAGAGAACCACGCAGGATTAGAGGGTTAAACGATTATTGTACGTGGTTTCTGGAAAATCGTGTGGACTTGGGTTTTGAGAAAACCATTAGTGACGCGGTTTTGAGAAAATCGCATGGGCTATATGGCGAGGTTTATTTAAAACCGCGTCATTTGATGTTGAATATTTGATATTTCTCCTGAAATTGATTGGTGTTTTTTTTGTTTCTCTCCTAAAGATACTCTAATAGCATAAAACTTAATATTTTAGGCCTTGCCTAGTGGATAGGAACATCAAGATTGAAGATGGATCTGAGTTTAACCAATGTTTAACTCTAGAATTAGAAAAGTCATATGTGAGAATAAAATATAATAATTTAACGTAATGTGGCACTTTCAGGCCTTCAGCGTTTTCTTTTCTGTGTTTTTTTTAAATTTTAAAAGCAAATTTAACAGATCAATTCTTTTCCTAATCCAAACTTTGGGCATGGCTTGTGCACATAAATTAATTAATTAGGTTCCACGATTTGTCACACTAGGTTACAATTCAGGAATGAACTCTTTGCTTACTAAGAAAAAAAAACCATTTTAAGTACAAGCGTATCTTCTGTATCTCAGAAAACATATCCTCTGTGGTGGAACCGTGGAAGGTCCATTGTATCTGTTGTTATAAAATGAAAAGTATTACAATCCAAAACGTAAAAATACAACTATACAAGTGTCTATAATATTAAATTTCTTAATTAGCTTCCTCACATTATTGTTTTTTTCGATGAATACTTCCTGACATTATTGTCAACCGCGAAGAATAGACGAATAGTTAGAGCATTTTTAATGGTGAGACTTGAAAAATACCAATTTTTTTTTACCAAACCAACACCAAACTAAATAAATACCAAATAACTTCAGTAGAAACATAAAAAAGTAAAGACCAAATGTACGTTAGGTGTTTCTAAAACTGCGCCAAATAAAGTCCAACATAGCCATTGTTTTCGGAACACCCACTTAGTGTTCGAAAAGTCGCGCGGTGTTCGAAACACTGCAACGTATATTTGATACGAATCAAAACAAACACTAAATTAGAGCCGATTTGGTGTTTGGTTTGATATTTAAGAAATTTCACAATTAAAAATAATTTTTACCAAATTTTAAAAAATTTAGTATTTGGTATTCAAGAAGTTTCACCATTAAAGATACTCTTAGGTGGGGGTAACTTCTGAATTTTCGAAGGAGCAGTGTTCCAACCTTTACTCCTTGATCTATGAGTCACGAGTCACGATTCTTGTGATACCCCCTCGTTCATTGTGAGGGTTATGGTGCACTCTGATGTTAATATATAGAGAATAATAAAATGTGGAGTGAAATGCGTAATATCTAAATTCAAGAACTCTAATTTATATCAGTTATTAAAACAAATATAAGATAAGCTCTATCGATCACTTCTCATTTTGTCCGCTAAACTCTTATATCTAAAACAAAAAAAAAAAAATTACACAGGTAAACATTTTTAAAAAACCAAAAAAAGTGACCATGTATATTTTATGATAATAATTAATTAATGGTATGACTTATTAGATTCTTATTCTTGGGGTTTTCCTGAATTTCGATCCAACTGTCAAACCATACGATCCTTCCTTCAATAATTTGTATCGCAACAATGGTTGTTCTCATCCAATAAATTTGTGTTTCACTTGATTTGGATTTTGGGTCAAATACAACATTTTTTATGCGCGGAGGTGGAATAAAAATTATCACCGTTTTGTTGCCAAGCACCCGATCATTGTTCTGTATGTTTTGATGTTTATTCAACATGTTTGGCAACTTCCCTTAGAACTCTACCAGTGCAGATAATGTAGACAACTTCACACAATAAAGAATAGGGTACCTAAAGAATATAGAGAATTTTGTGTCAAAACACATTACAACTATATGCAGCATAACATTGTCTGCTTATAAAAAACGGTTTGTCTAGAGTGCCACTCTTATAGTGACACCCTTATCTCACACTTCTTCTGGTCCCTTGGATCTCTTCTCTAGATCATCAGATCTAATTCACTCAAATATCCGATATTTCAAGATTTTAAAGTATTTCGGAAACCAAAAAACGAAAAAATGCGAAATGTTTGATCATCTCTCACGGTCGTCCTCTTCTCCACTCCAGAAATTTTCGAATCTAGAAAAATTGTTTACCAAACAATTAATCAATTTTCTTATCAACAAGAACATTATTCAGTTTCAGAGAACATTATTCAGTCTCAGAAAGTTTCTCAATTTTCGATCTAAGCTTCTTATAACTAGATCTCAGTTATGAACACACAAGAAATTTGATGATCAAGCTTTTTATAACTAGATCTCTTCGATGAAGCATACGGTTTGGCATACAAGAGAAACTCACCAGGCTCAAAGTCCAATCTCAAGATGTAAGCAATAAAACCTCAAATCTATTTTATAATATTTATTCATCATTTTTATTTTTTTTTTATAATGTTTTCGGTTTTGGATAACATCTGTAAGTTTGCTAAGAAGAGTTTACCACCATCTCAAATCGGTGTGCTTCTTCGTGATTATCACAAGATTTTCAAAAGTGTTACTCGTGCTAAAGATCTTGCATATTCTCAAGTCCCACGGTACTAATCCATTTTGTTTTCTATTTATTTATTCACTTGTTTTTGTATTTTAGTTTTAAAATGGTTGCTTTATATTGTGGGGTTGTAGGGCTTGCACCTAAAATTCTGAAGATCTGTACCATTTGATTAAGAAGCCGGTTGCTATCCATAAGCATTTGGAGAGGAACAGGGGAAGGATAAGGACAACAAGTTTAGGCTGATTTTGGTTGAGAGCGAGGATTCATAAGCTCACTCGTTACTACAAGAGGACCAAGAAGCTTCCTTTGATCTGGAAATAGTGAGTGGACTTCGCACACATTGTTTAGTTATATCACGGTTGTTGTATGCACTTATTAGTATTGATGTCGGTATTCATATTTTATATGAACTGAATGTTTTGAGAAATAATTGGTGAAGTTTGGGTTTATGGTTGCAAAATTAGAGATCCGGCTTGGATGCATGTCTCTGTCCGCTTAAAGAGTAGACAATAAAATCAATATAAACCTATACATTCGGGTTCAATGCATTTTAGGTTTAAAACTTCCTCTTGAAAATCACTTGGTTCTATGTCAATGCCTCACGGTTATTAGAATATGGTATGTAGTGTCTTAAGTTCTAACTTCTAAAAATGATTGTATTTTAATGTGAAACTTGGTGTTCCTCCCCTTTTGCGGCTAACTTATTTGCTTATCGCTCATTTGCCTATTGTTTTAATTAAGTTAAGTGTTATGCTCAAAGGCAATGATATATTTATGTTTAATAATTGTAGATTTAGGTCTTAATCCATAAGTTACCAAAATGGTGCTTGCATGTGTTTTTGTATTTTTCATAATTGTTCAATGTATAATGAATTATAATAAGTTGGTTCTTGAATGTTAGAAGTCTTGCTTCATTCGTTGTTGTTGGTTCTTGAATGCTAAAACTTAAAAGTCTTGCTTCATTTGTTGTTGTTGGTTCTTTATAGACCATGACTTGTAGGTAGGGACATTTTCCTGATTTTATGGGAAGGTGGTTCTCAGATTATAAGATCCCGTTCCCATGTATTTTCTCAGATTATAACACCCCATCAAACCTCTTTTTGGCTTTTCTGATTTTATTGAAATGGTATCTAGTGCTATGATACTGGAGCTCTTCTTTTATGATGCTATCTTTCACGTGTTGCGTTTCTTACTTATATAAAATCTGTTTTAGATGCTTGTCTAGCTCGTTACTGATGCTTTTCTTTTTTCTTTCTTTGTGCAGTGAATCCACCACTGCCAGCACTTTGGTAGCTTAGGTTGAATTCCCTTACTGGGCTGGTGAAGTTCATGTTAAAGGTGTCCGGGAGCTAGTTAGTGTCTTTAGTACCTTAGTTTAATGGGGAATGTTTTTACTTATTAAACGAAGATTGTTCTATTTAATTTTGTGAGGAAAATGGAAACTATTTTATGTTAAAGAGTATTGTGCTTCTGGTTGATTTTGATTCTCTCAATGGGCATTAAATTTGGTTGATATTTAATCTTGTGATGTGCATCTTTATTCAGTTTTTCATTTGTTTTCTTTACAAGGGTTATTTGTACTTTTTGTGAGGTGTAGTTGCTTGTAAACTTTTGGTTGTGCGGACCATATATATGTATGTCAACGAGTCGATGCAAAAGTGCTTGTAGGCGGGAAAGAGTATTTTCGAGGTTAAGTGATATTTTCTTAGACTGGTCTCGGACCTCCCCATTTATATAACCATGGGGTCCTTTCATACAAAAAAAGTGTCGTCAACTTGTAATCTTACATTCTTACACCAAAATCTGCTACTGATATTATGTCTCCCAATTGAGACTATTAGTAGCGAGACTATTTTTACATCTCCCATCTTGATCCGACTATCCATAGCGTTGCACTTGATTTGGAGGTCTTGAGTGCAGCTAACAAATACGATTCCACCCAAAGCCATGTCCATCCTCATTGTATTGGAGATCTTTGTTGAAAACTTGGAGACTTGCCACTCTTAACTATGGTACTAGCATCATTTGAACTTGGATAAAAAAAATGACGTGTCTGTTTTTTTGCCCCTTGACCGGTGTGGCCATACCGTTTGGACTTAGTCCCAAATGACATGGCCACACCGTTTGGGACCTAGTCCAACGGTCAAGACAACAGAAAAAATAGTAGTGTCTCTCAAGTTACTGTCAACCCTCATAAGCCGTTATAGTTCTCATAATATAACATCAAGACAACAGAAAAAATATAACATCAAGACAACATAAATGGCCATGCCGTTTGGACTTTGAACTTGTAAAAAAAAATGGCGTGTCTGTTTGGACTTTGTCCCAAACGGCATGCCCACACCGTTTGTCCTTAGTCCCAAACGGCATGGCCACACCGTTTGGTACTAAGGCCAAGCGGTGGCCATTGTTGGACTTTGAACTTTAAAAAATGGCGTAATGCTGTTTGGACTTAGTCCCCAAGCGGCATGGCCACCGTTGGCCTTTAGTACCAAAACGCGGGCCACCGTTTGGCCTTAGTACCAAACGGTGTGGCCATGTCGTTTGGTACTAAGGCCAACGGTGTGGCCACCGTTTTGGTACTAAGGCAAACGGTGTATATGCCGCTTTAAACTAAGTCCAAACAGACCGCGCCATTTTTGCAAGTTCAAAGTTCAAAGTCATTTACCCGTTTGGCCTTAGTACCAAACGGTGTGGTATCTTTTGGCCTTAGTACCAAACGGTGTGGCCATGTCGTTTGGTACTAAGGCCCAAAACGGTGTGGCCACACCGTTTGGTACTAAGGCCAAACGGCGTGGTCATGCCGTTTGGGACTAAGTCCAAACAGAACCGCGCCATTTTTTTTGCAAGTTCAAAGTCCAAGCGGCATGGCCACACCGTTTGGCCTTAGTACCAAACAAGTGTGGCCATGCCGTTTGGGACTAAGGACAAGGGTTTGGGGCATGCCGTTTAGGACAAAGTCCAAACGAACCATTTTTTTTTGCAAGTTCAAAGTCCAAACGGCATGGCCATTTATGTTGTCTTGATGTTATATTTTTTCATTGTCTTGATGTTATATTATGAGAACTATAACGGCTTATGAGGGTTGACGGTAACTTGAGAGACACTACTATTGTATTGTTGAATTGCATCATTTGTCATCAATATGACGTTTGATTGTTGATTTCATATGCATTGGCTAACTGTTACATCGGGGATACTAACTTTCTCCTCGATAAGTAGCTCTCGACAAGTTTAAGGTCATTCCATTGATTCTGATTGAACACACCATCAGCGGGCATCGTAATATTAGTTTTCCATCGGTAATAAGTTTGACAACTCTAATGAATTATTGTTACTAAGTTTTGAAGTTTCGGGCATCCTCTTCCTTTATTTTGTATCTGCGGACTCATAAAATCCCTACTAATTCCACAAAATCAAATCACTAGTGAATTGTCAATATTATAGACATTGTTTTGAAAGCTTTGTCGAAGTTATTGAGAAACTTATACCACCCAAATTCTTTACAAGTAAATTCTCGGAACCAATATGTCCTTCTATCAATACTATTTTTCATTTACAATTGAAAAGGAATTCATTTCTCAAGGCCAAATGAGTTTTTTTTTGTACAAGGCCAGTTGCTACTAGCCAATCTCCGAAGTGGTCCAAGCACCAAGAACTCAAATCACAAGGCCTGCAACAAGCTCGGGGTCCACTTGTCTTATTGATGCTTTCGGGGAGATGATAGCACCGGATCTGGAATCGGATGCTTGAGAATGTGACATGAATATATATGAAACCCGAAATGAAGGCATACAAGGTAAACAAGAGCAAAAATTTTTGCCGAGGAGTTCCTTCTTAAGAAAGCAAAGACGGCAGAAAAATAACATCCAATTGTCGAAGCAATGATCCTAAGTGCCGACTCCCAGATTGAATATTGTTAGCAAACAAGGGCCTTAATTTTGCTTTGGACACCTCCCATGTCCCTCGCTTCTAGATCCTCACTTGATGAAGGACTGCTATATCGACACACTGGGTGCCAACTTGTGTTCTTCGATTGATATAAAAAAATGACATCGAGAGATAAGAGTATTAAAAAGGAGTTGCTAGTTTTCTGTTATCCGTGTAGCTAATTAACGCTACATACCTCTATTACGAACAAACATTGTTGCCTTTTTTCAAATTTGAAAGAGCCTCAACCCGATTCAAAGTTAAATTACTATTATCACACGAGTTGGTACTTTGCCAAAATATTATGATACATTGAGTTAAATTAGACAATACGGGTCATTTTCATAAAAAAAAATTTGATACAACCTATGGAAATCACTAGTTATTTCCAACAAACAACTATTTTCAATCTTGATGTAAAACAAGAATCCTACTATCTAACATCTCGCAGACCATGCCAACAAGGATCATGCAATGGAAGCCATTTCTCCCATACATTAGGTACTATCTAACATCTCGCAGACCATGCCACTTCTCCCATACATTGCAGTGGAAGCCATTAACATATTTCTATCCAAGATAGTTTGCAAACGAGCGGTTAGGGACCGAAGGATGCCTACCTCTAGTTAAGCGGACACCAGTCGTCCTCTGAAAAGTGATATGAAAATAATATATATGAAAAGCTTACCCGAGCAACAACACCCATCTTCTCTAACTTTTGGACTGCATCATCCACATCAAAGTCACAGTTTCCACCAAATTCTTCAGTGATCAGCCATACATGCTCCCAACCCAATGTACGTGTTTTTCTACCTAGATTAATTGATAAGATAGCAAGGCCACAACGAGAAACTACCTTTTAAGAATACAATTGCGGCCCTCCAAAAAACTCATAGTGTTTCTTTTCTTTTCAATTTGATGATCAAGCTCCAAAAGCTGAAAGATTTACAGTAACTGAATTTCAATCTTTATAAAGTCACTAAAGGATAAGTGCAAGATAATTGCAATAAAACGAAATCTTAGTGGAACTAAAACATGACAAAGACAGCAAAAGTACAACACCACAGCACGAATATGTCAGCTTAAAGCTTCAAGAAATGTTTTAGTTACGGCTCCTAGAAAAATGGAAGGTAAGAACACTAGAAATATTTCCAAATACAAAAGAGTGTTTTGAAGAATATGTTGAAATAGTATATGGGTAATTTCGAAACACATTAACAACTCCAACAATCAGTCTCTTCGCTTTGACTGGTAAATTTATTGTTTTAAGATTTGACCGATCCAGCTTTTGTTTGGTTTGCATTTCCATGTTACTGTTTCGAGCTTATTATTTATTCATATCTCACTTTTTCCATCTCCACGCCACACAAAAACTGAACAATTGAACCCAAACCAAGACATATCCCATTTTCATCATCTAAATTTACATGGAAGCTCAACAAAATGTAAAAACACTTACTTTATGGTTTCAAATATGTAAGTGACTTGTATGTTGAATATGGTCTCATCTCGAACTATGGATTCCTCCATTGGTGTAGGGATACCACCGGACAGGAAACCGGATGATGAGAACCCGCGAGGTTTTGAAAGGCAGTAATGGAGTCAAATCGCGATTTGTGAAGAGTGGGGAAATCGAGTTTTGGCTATACCATAGCGTTGGGTTTTTTTTTGGGATTAAAACGGACTGATTTCGGTGGGGTTTGGTCGTTGGTTGAGTGCTGTCAAGAGAGCTCAGGTGGTCGTTAATGGCGTCAAGAGAACTCTCTCTGGAGCGATGGAATTGGGTTTTAGTGAGAATTTCGTATTTTTCGTTTTTCAGTTTTTGAATTAGTTCGAAATTTTGAAATTTCACAATTTTTATTTCGAACTAGATCTGGTGATCTGATGAACAGATCTGAGAGACCAGAAGAAGTGTGAGATAAGGGTGTCACTATAAGAGTGGCACCCTAGACAAACCGTATAAAAAAACAAAGAACAGCACATATTTTTACTATTGAATGGGTACCAATGTAGGGACTTGTAGAATTTTAGTCTATCAAAATCTTGTGGCATAGTAAGGAAATCTTTTAAAATATCTTCCACCTAATTTAGTGCTGGATAATTCATCTTCTTTTGAGCTTGATGTCATTTAGGGAGAATATAATCCTCTTGTTTATAGGGGGTGTTGGTAAGTGTATTGCCTTAAACTGGATTTGTTGATCAGCGATCTGGACCGATTAATATATGTAATGTAAGGTGTTCAAGTTCAGTGCATTTGTTTGGATTGTTATTAAAACAATGATGCGTTATCGAAAAAAAAATTATTAAAACAATGATTAATACATCAGTTATATGTCGAACACGTGGTTAAAACTTAAACATCATAATATCTAAATCAGTTGCGATTAAGACTTCAAATCACCTACTTGTACGAAGTAGCCGGCAAGTAGGGCTGCTGATCGAGCTATTCGAGTCGAGTTTTGTTATACTCGAGCTAGACTCGCACATGCATGCAGAAGCTCGACTCGAACTCGCTTTTGAACTTAATATTGAAACTTAAGCCCGACTCGTCTAATTCTACTACTAATAGCTCGACTCGTTTTACACTTCGAGCTCAAATTCAGTTCTGCTCGTTTGAACTCGAACTCGAGCTCAAACTCGAAAAAAATATATATAAAACGTTAAAACTAGTATAAATTGTAAATTATAGTTGGGTATAAAGTATAAAATGGCATATAAATTATAAATTATATACTATGTATGGGCTTATAAAAAGAGTAGCTCGCGAGCTACTCAAACTCAAACTACTCACTATCTAGAATGAGCTTTAAATTAAGCTCAAACTCGACTCATACTTTTGTGCGAACTAGTTTGAGTCGAGCCTTCAACGAGCCGAGCTCGAGTTACTCACGAAGAACTAGACTCGATGACCAGCCCTAGAACGAAGCATATACAGTACAAAATATCGAGATATGGGTATTTATCGATACTCAATTTCTTGATATGTATTGTGGATATATCATTCTCTTTGGGGATATTTTACATTGTTTCACATGCAAATATCGTGAATATATCTAAAATATCATAGATATTGTAGATATTTTTTGATATATCACGATATCTATTTATATTTATTTGAAATATAATGGTAAATATTAAATAAAATTGTTACCTAGAGAAAATATCGCCAAATATCGCAATGTATCTCTAAATATCATTGAAATGTCATCGATATTTGCAGTCTCATACTCTCATATATCTCTACACATATCGCGATATTTTTGTATCAATTGTTGAAATCTCAACAGATATCATGATACTTCACGATATATCACGATATTTTGTATTATGGTATGAAGTATATGGTTGACTCCAAACATGGAGATTGCTTTGTGTTTCAAATACGATAGAACCTCGATAAGTCAATACCTTTGGAACCGGGCAAAATCCATTAATTAAGCGAGATTAATTAATCGGTAGATTAATAACGATATTGATTACCCGGTAAATTAATAATTATTAATGTATTCAATTATTTATGAATTTTTAAGTATATTCTTGAAATAATTATACATGGTGTTGTACGGTTGTACCATGGAGCCAATTTCACATAAAAAAACACGGAAGGCAACAATGAAATTAAATAATTTTCTCTTGCAATATAAAAACACCACACTATAACTTCCTAGTGCGTAAAAAAAGATTAGAGATCTAATCCAATTAGACTTAAATTCTCCAAATGACAAACAACACTAGACTCATATTTTAAGATAGCATAATATTTAACCTCATTTGTATTTTTCATTAATTTATGTAATAAATGGGCTACACTAAACTTTACAAGGAATGTTTTGAAATCTATTATCTTATAAATTTAGCTAAATTATTAATTTAGTTCATTGGCCTGAGTCGGGATCAACAAATTTCATTAAGTGCGAAAATTAATTTATCACGTATTATATTAACGAGGTTCTATTGTACTTCTACGAGGCATAGGCGATTTGATTTATTTACTTTTATCACAGGGATATCAGAGGCTTATTGGCACTAAGTTGTTTTCCTGAAGTAAGGATAATTTGATACGAGTGATGATATTGACACTAACCATATTATGAACTACACCCGCTTAGAGATATTTTGTTTTGTTGGACATAAGCTAAGAGTCATCTTCATTTGTTGACTACACCCACACATTTCAAAACAAAAAAGTTTTTCCTTCTTTGTAAGTAATAAATATAAAGGGAGGATTTCATGCTAAATTTATTTTTTTTCTTTTAGCATCTTCCGCTTTGTAATCTTATTTGAGTTAATGTCATTCTCATAGTTTAGACTTTAGAGGAGCTTACTTGAGGTATGAGATTTCAAATTTGAGAATTCAAAATGTCAAATTGTATTTAAGTGAATAAATTCTTTTAGGTTTCTCTCATACACAAATCAAATTACATCATCATCTGTAGTGATTGTGTAATAAGTTGATGACGATAAGTAATTTACTGCTATCATGTGTTAATAATTTATTTCCTTCCAATATTTAATGCTCAATGTTCATTTGTTTCTCTCTAACGATCCATCAAAATTTACATGCTTAAGATGACAATTTTGAATGGAATCAATTGGAAGTAATTATTAAAAATTAATTAATTTAAATAAATTGATCATATTAACTTTTGATTTAAAATGTAATGTAATTAACACTCCCAATTTTAGGATTCCATGTAACAAAAGAAGAGATGTGTGAAGTATTTGGTGGGTTTATTGAGTAGGTGGGTGCATGGTGCTTTAAAAAGTGGGTTTAGTGATGAAGTGGGTGTAGTTCATAATAAGGTGGGTGCCAATATCACCACCTTTTGATATAACAGACTATGTAACTACATTTACAATTATATAGTCATTTATGATGATATTGCACTTTGATCTAGGGGTGATAATTTGGCCCTCAGACGCTCAACCCGGCCCTAAAAAATGCTTGCAAAAGCCCTCAAAAGCTGGCCCTCATAGATTCGAAGGGCGGACCGACCCTCATGCCTATCAGGGGTCGGCTAGGGCCTATGTTTTGGAATATGAGCCCGGCCCTCATTAGGCCTTCACCAGCCCTCACTTGGCATTCATAATTTTTGTTGTTATTTTACATTACATATATGTTTTCTAACTTAATTATCCAGGTTGTATCAACTTTTTTTTCACTACAATTAGTATTCAATAATGAGTGAATTAGAATATAATATATACATTTTTTGTAATTAAATGAAATAGAGGTATATAGGTCATATAAAAGCAAAGTTAACATGTCATTTTAACGTAGTAAGAGCATCTCTAGGTGGTGGTAGCATACTCTTCATATTTGAAGAATGTGAATGAAGAAGTTGGTCGCAAATTTCGACCAACTCTAGGTGGTCGCAAATTCGATTACCAAAAAACAACTCACACGACATTAGCTTATCGCCGCGGCGATTCTTAATGTAAGCCCATATATAATTTGAAAACAACCCACGCGACATTAGGAGTGGCGCGCAAGTGAAAAAAAAACCCCTACGCGACATTAGGAGTGGCGCGCGATAGTGCAATTGGTGCGTGTGGTGCTAGTCAAAGTCAAAAAAAGTTGTGGGGCGACATTTGCAATGTCGCGCCGCATCCGCATCCAAATTGCCAAATTTGCGAACAATAATGCGAACAAGCATGTGATGCGACTACGAATGCGTCCACCTAGAGTTGGAATTCCGAAAAATTCCAACGCATTTCTTCAAATTTGAAGAATGCGACAACGAATGCGTCCACCTAGAGATGCTCTAACATGGTTAACTATTGAAAGCTCTCATCTCTTCCACTATCTCTATATCTCATTTTCTAAAGGTACAATAATAAGTTTTATATTTTTAGTTGAAATTGATATACATAATCAAAAGTATAATAATAATAATAAATAAATAAAATAAAACTACAAAAACAATTAAGTAAATTAGTAGTGTATAATTCGACTGGGCTCGACCCTCATTTGGCCCTCAAAATTGAGGGCGAGGGGTGAGTAAGGGCTTACATATTTATGTCATGACCCTACTCGACTCGGCCTTCAACACACATTAGAGACGGGCTAGTCCAGCCAAACTCTCACTCATGAGGGCTTTTATGGCCCGACCCAACCCTTTTAACACCCTTACTTTGATCCCACATTTAGAGTTGTTTGGGCTTATCAAGCTTTTTAGAGCAGAAGTGTTCCAGAAATCACCTCCTTCACTACCATGCATTCATCTCTATACATAATGTTTTACATCAACTCCTTCACTGTTAGGCATTCATCTATTTAGATTTATATGAAAACCTTGCAAGGTTGGAAATTAATTAAACTAATAGCCATATGACTTGTAATTAACTTGGAGCCTTATGATAAAACCTTGAATCATTTTAGTATAAATAACTTGTGTTGTTATTGATTCATAGATTTTAGTGGTGTTGGGTGTCTTTTACTTCAAAACAAGTATAAAATATTTCAAACAAGAATAAGAGAATTGGGGGAAGAGAAAGAAATTTGGGTTACATTGTTTTATTTTTGAGATTTTAAAACACAAACTTGTAAAACAATTGAAATTTTAAGAGGGAGATAGATAAGAAATGTTTAACTTTGCCATTAGAGTTGAATCCTCAATTTAAAAAGATGTAACACATGTAAATCTTCACTTTTACTTGGATTTAGAGACAAACCAAAGTTAATGTATAATTTTTAATCTCTATAAGAGATTTTCTATCTCTATATTAGACTCAACTAGTATGAAGGAAAAATGAGATATCTTTATCTCTAAATGATCATCTTAATCCTTAGTTCCTTCTCCACATTAGCTATTTTGGAGTTTAACATGGAGAAAGAACTTGTGAAAACCTTACACAAGAATTATTTCTATTAAAATGGAGTATTCTCCTCCAATTGGTTTCATTAAACCCTCCCCAAGAGGAGCTAGCAGTTAGCCAATTGTTATTAGAACTACTCTTACACTAAGAATTAAAGACATGAAAACTAGATAAGATAAAAGCTAAAGAAGTTTGTATTAATGGAGGCTAAAAAGATAGGCTAGTAAATGAACTAATGAGAATACGATATGATAGGGTTTGGAGACTACCCTACTTTTATATGTTTCAAGTAGGGTTTACATATGTGGGTTAGTTAATGGGCTAAAAATATCATTAAAGTCAATTACATTACATTACATACAAGCCCAAAATGTACTAAAAGAGTATGTTTTTTATTGTAGCACCATTATTGTCCATTTGTATTAGTCCTGTGCAAACGGACGTCATATCACTGGAAAAAATTTCTCGAACTGGTCGTTTTGACCTATAATGGACTTTAATTCAAGGTCCATACACATTTGAATGTCTATTGTCTTTTAAGCTTTTTTACTATCTGGGTTGACTTTTGCTTGACTTCTTTGACTTTGGCTTTTTGAAGGTTTTTTCCTTTTAAATCTTGGCATAAGTCTATGAAATTCTCATAGCAATCAACTTAAATCCATTTTTATGCAAATTTGACTTATTTTCACACGTACTCAATCTGAAACAAACATACAAAAAGGAGTAAATGGTAATTAATTTACATTATTATAAAACACAATTGACCCAAACGAAGTGTTCTTAAGGGGTTTAAACCACAATTTTGGATGCTTATCAATTACACTTATAGTATAAAATATCGGGATATGGATATTTATCAATACTCAATTTCTTGATATGTATCGTGGACATAATACAAACTATCACAAAATATCACAATTTTGCGATATATATCGTTTTTTGGGCTGACCGGCACCGAAATATACTGATTACATACCTAGTAGGACGAACTCCTCTTACCGAAAAGAAATCACGATAATTTAAGATAAATTTGGTTTTTTTGCTAATATTACCAAGATATCATGAAACAGTAGGTTTTAATATCAAAAGGGCATAAAGTTTTTCCTCCACCTTACCCCCATAGCCACCCCATATCTCATTGCTCATTCTCTCATTTGCAACCAATTTCAATTATTCAAATCCATTTTTTTCAAAACTTCTTCTCAACTAAAATCATCTATTAACCATACCCCCGTCTTTTTTCAATTTAATACATCATTGATAATCCATTCAATTAACTCGTCACTACAACAAATTTTGGGGTTGTTTCTTTTAATTTGTCAAATTAACCCCATCTTCTTCATCGTACTTTGGTTTGGTGGTGTTTTATTTCCTTTTAAAATATAGTAATTTTCATGTTTTGCTTATTTTTTTTTTGTTTCTTATTTTCTATTTGTTGTTGTTTGTTTAAAATATAACTATCTAAATTTCAAACATAATATCAATTAACTACTGAAAATCTGGTTATTTTTCTTTTTCATTATTTTGTGCAAAAAAATGATTTTTTTAGGACTTTTTGTACATTTCTTGGTAATTTCTTATTTTTTTTCTAAATTTCTTTGCACATAAAGTGAAATATGCCTTATCTATTTTTTTTTGTTTAATATGAAAAATCTTGATTTTTCTTATTTATTCTTTTTTATACTATGTTTTTTTTTGCAAAATCTAGTGGTTTTTATTTTCTAATAAAAATATTTGTTGCTAGAATTATCTGTTTTCCAACTATTTTTAGTTTCATTTTTACGCAATATATGTAATTTCATGGGTTAACTGAGATTTGTTTCAATTTGTTATTGTTTTGTAAAAGGTGCCTCCTCTTACCGATGAGATTTATCGATATGTTGCAATATTTGTGACAATCTGTCAATATTTATATCATTCCAAACCTCAATTTACCAACCCACGAAGGGTGATACATACTGAAAATATCAAAAATTGGCCAGACCGAAATATTGGTATGGCACGATATTTTGTATTATGATCATGGATATATCTTCTCTTTAGAAATATTTTACATTGTTTCATATGTAAATATAGTGGATATATCTAAAATATCGACAAATATCGTATATATTATTGATATTTTTTGATATATCATTTATATTTATTTGAATATAATGGTAGATATTAAATAAAATTATTACCTAAATAAAATATCGTAAATATTGTCGAAATATCACTGATATTTGCAGTCTTATATATCTCTAAACATACCGTGATATTTATGTATCCCTGAGTGAAATCTCAATAGATATCGCGATATTTTGTCTAGATGCCTTCGTCGAGGTAGAAAATTTATGCATTAATCATCCAATTTGTGCATTAAGGACTGAAATCCTACCTACATTAATATCGGTTATCCCAAGATGCTCATAGAGAGCCACGTCAGCACAATTTTTAAGTTGGTACACAAAGTTAATTAAAAGTCAGGACAATATATTGATTATTTGTGAGTCAGTCCCTACTACAAATTACATCTGACGTTGGATTTGCTCGCGATTGTTTTGATGTTCTCGAGATACATATAATAAGAATAACACAATTACACGCCCAATCTTTAAACCAATTTGCGATAACTACGAATCATTCAAACACAATATTTGAATCTAAAAAAAAAAAAAAAAAAAAACCTTCGATTTCAACTAGAAATCCTAAAAACCCAAAAAACCTCCGACTACTATTAACCAAAAACACCATTTGACTTCAAACTACGAAACCTAAAAATCCAAAAAGCCTTCGACAAGTTCCATATATTAAAACTCTTCATAATTAAACTCCTGCAAAACTATCTTCTCTCTATCTCAATCAACACCCAATCTTATTTTTCACTATTCTTTTAAGAAATTGAAATCTATATGGTTTTTATATTTAAAGTATTGTGATGTGTTGCGAGTTTGAAGAAATAGAAGAAATGTATGATTTTGTTAATTCTAATGATAGAGAATATAGTGATGAATGCTTTTTTCTTTGTGTTCTCTGCTTTCTATAGAATGATCACGTTGTTAGTAATTAAACCAAAAATTATTATAGTTGTTAGTAATAATGGTGAGGAGAATGAACTTAGAGAGCTTTTGTTTAAAACGGTACCGTGATACCACTGAAGAATCAACAAGTTCATGAGATACATGCAAGGCACCAGTGACAAATAAATTTGATTCGGTGATAATGACGTTAACAAAAAACAAGTATATGGACTGGAGGTACAAACGAAGAATGGAGTATAATGGATTAGTGTCAATCCATCACCTGCCTCCTATATTATCATGATCGGTGACACTTGCATTATGGGTTACATTATATTTTTGAAGCAATGAAATTTTACGGTATATGATATGTTGATCAATTTTACAAGTTTTATTGTAGTTACTTTATGTATCAAAATTTATGTGTTAATTAATAGTTGACAATGTTGTCTCACTAGGCATGGAGCAATCACAGATTATATGATGTTACTCACCGCATTATGATGAAAGGGGATGCTCTATGGGATTTTTTTTCACACGCCAAGAATAAAGTACAAAACTACAAACTCCAAAAGCCGCTTTAGTCATTTAAGATTGTCGAGTAAGTCTTTAAAATTTTGACAAAATAATCCGAACAAATTTCATGAAGCAAAAGAGCTTGATAGAAGTTTAGAGTGGTCGAGCAAGTCTATGAATCCAAAGTCAGGAGATTGTTGAAGTTCAATATGCATGCTTGCCGTTCTTCGAGAACTCATTAGGCACAATGAATCCCTTTTGGCTCTCTAGGTATTGTCCCCTTTCATACTATTTCTTTCCAATATTAGGTGTTTAATTGAATTACTTAATGATATCTTGGAGGTTTGTTTAATTGTAATTACTTAACGCTTTAATGTTATATATTTTTATCTTGGAGTTGTAACTCTTACCTTTGTACCTTGCTAAGGAAGCAATAGGTATAGGTGGGACAAAAAAGGATAAGTTGGCTAAGGCGTGATAATGTCTTAGCGCTCAGAGAGATGGCTATATGCCCTTTCTCATGGAGAATATACTGTGATACTTGGCATAAATCACTTGAATTTGTTTCTTATATACTAAGACTAGAAAATATTTTTGTAGAAACTTATCTTGAAGGAATCTCAGTCTCAATCTAAATTTAGGAAGTTGTTTGTATTTAAATGTGTAGGAGTAGGACAAGAGATGTATCACTAATTCACTAGAGAAATTTTGAGCTTTTGGAGGAGAAATCCTTTGGAAATTGCTCAATTCTTGATAAAATAAGTGGTAAAATGAAGTGTTACCACTATAGAGAGTATAGACCCTAAACACTATTAAAAGTTGGCTAAGCCTCTCTGTGCTCACCCAGATTGTGCGTTAAGTGCTTCACCGGTTGTATTTTATGTTCTAAATTCCAATAAATTAAGTTATATACACTATAACGTGATTATTGAGATTAATTCATGGCTTTGACAAGTGTATATTAATTCAAGTGAAATGATATTATGATGAATACTTCCAAGTGTGTGTGGTCTGTCTTACTATATGTTCTGCAGCTGTGTGTACTTGGAAATCTTTGCCCAGAGATTATTGAGGAAGAAATAGTCATAGTCCCATCTATCAAGGTTAGACATATATTCTTCCAACTCAGTTAGACACAGTTTGATATACATGATTAGTATACAGATAGTAGTAATTGCAAGACTACATATCATGTAGATTTTGGTAATATAAATAATTACATGCATTTTTGTTATGTACGTTAGATTGGATGTCATATAGAATTTAATAAGATAACGAAACATCGACTCAAAATTGTAATTCATTTCATTAATCTTCTTTATTTACATTGTACTATTTATATGGTTTTTCAATAAAAAAATAAATAATAAACAGATTTTTTCAATATTAAATAAACAATCCTTTACATGATTTTGAATCATGTACACTGCAGTACTCTTTATAAATCATCCAATCCAATGACCTCAGTACCCCACTAGACTCACTCACCTAGCTAGCATTCCTAGCGCCAATGACCCCAGTGACCTTGCTAATAAAGTTATATGTATGGACATCATCAACATTGCACACAATCATTAAATGACCAGAGAAAAACAAATCCGAGGGAATCAATAAAATTGCCCCTTTGTACCAAAACAAATAAATAAAACTGGCCCCTTTCCTTACAAGAATGATGTTAGAGGTTTTGCAATGGGAGCGTTGTTTATCGAAAATAAAATAAAATAAAAGGTTTTGCAATTTGCAGTTTTGCACCACCCCACCAGCTTAATAAAGATATGGTAAGAACACATGATTTCATACCAAGGAAAAGGAACAAATATGATGTCATAGTATCTCTTAAGAGGATTTTGTGGACCCACACCATGATCCTTTTGCTTTCATCCCAAAGCATTTTCTTCTATTTGTAATAAAATCCACTCCTCTATAATCTCACCACCTTGGATTTATGAAGTTGAGAGAATCAAATTGAAACCCCCAAAGACTTATTATTGCTTGTTCTCTTCTATCATTACAAATAAAAAAGTAGGTCCCTTGCTTGCTACCTAATTTAGATATCAACTTGGAAAATGAAAATTTGAGAGATTTGGGATGATATCTGGTCAGATCTTGCTTTCTAGGCTGTGGGATTCTTGTGTGTTGTGGGGGTAGTATTTCAACTCATATTCTTTCTCATCTTCCCAAAGAAAAAACCAACCACCAAAACCACTAAGCCTTTCTTCTTCTTCTTCTCCTTCTTTTATTTATTTTGATCTTCTAGCACTATAATGGGCATGGCAACAGAAACTCAATACCATGTTTTAGCAGTTGATGATAACTTCATAGACAGAAAGTTAGTTGAGAGGCTCTTTAAAATCTCATCTTTTCATGGTACATTTTTTTTTCCCTTTAAGTAAGAAAATAATGATCCTTTTTGTGTTGAACACTTGAATGTATTGATCCTGATTTATTTTGCTTTGGGTCCCTTTTTATTTTTCTTGCAGTTACAACAGTGGATTCTGGAAGTAAGGCTTTAGAGTTCTTGGGATTGGTGGATAATGACCATGTTAACAAAAGCTCATGTCCACCTTCTGTTCCTTCAGCACTCCATCAGGTTAATTTAAATCTGTTTCCTCTTACTATTCCTTACATAGTTACATGTTCCAAAAAGGAAAAAAAAAAGAATGTTCAGTCTTGTTAGTTCTGTTCATTTGATACTTAGATTTTGTTCTACCAGGAAATGGAAGTGAATCTGGTTATTACAGACTACTGTATGCCTGGAATGACAGGATATGATCTGCTCAAAAAAATTAAGGTACACAGGCTTTAAATCTTTAGCTATAAATGATAATGTTTCCATCTTAGGAATCTTATTGTTCAAGTAAACTTTATAAGATTCTTTCTCATTTGCATTAAAAACAATTGCAGGAATCTTCATCTTTAAAGGACATACCAGTTGTAATCATGTCATCTGAGAATGTACCTTCAAGAATTAGCAGGTAAATATACTACTTTTAGACTTTTAGTTATGTATCAGAGAAATGCTATTTTTGTTACACTTTGGAACAATTTGAATGGACCCATACTTCAATAATACTAGAAAATAGAGAAACCAACCCCTGATGCTGATATCTGTTATTAACGTGGAATTCTATGATGGGTATTGTTCAGATGCTTAGAAGAAGGTGCAGAGGAGTTCCTTCTGAAACCAGTGCAGTTATCTGATGTCAAGAGACTTAGACCACATCTACTAAAAGGGAAGTCAAGAGAACAAAATCAACTAGAAGCAGTACAAGAAGCACAAGAATTACAAGTACAAGAACAAAAACAAGAATTACAGCCAGTACAAGAATTACAAGTACAAGAAGAAGAATTGAAATTAGAAGAAGAATTGCAAGAGCAATTAGTTCTACAAGAATCAGAACAACAATCAACACAGCAATCCAATACCAAGAGAAAACCCGTGGAAGAATTTTCCCCTGAGAGGACAAGGCCAAGATACAATGAACTGACAATGATTTGATTAGAATAACTATTTCATCAAATAATTACATTATAATTTTGTTTCCATGCTTGATAACATAGGCTCAAGAGAAAATGTAGATCCCGAGAGAGACAGGTTCATTGCAATGTAAACTGGGGATCATCTGTATAGACATTTAGCATTCATTCCAATTTTGTTTAATAGATATATATTTTAATATTCGATCCCAAGTCCGCAAAAAAGTCAAAAGATAGAAGAATGTATTGGTCAGTCCTAGACGGTTGACTTTGGTGATGTCAAAAAGTTCAGGGTTTTCACACCATCCAAAGGAGATCAGTAACGTGTTTGCCCAAGTGATTTGTAGCGCAACATTTTCCATTTCATTTTTTTTTTTGAAGGTACAGAGGTAGAGAAACATATCTGCTGGCACTTAGAACAGTCGGAAGTCCAAATTAGAAGTCGTTTTTCATATATACTTATAATATTCATTTCAAGCAAAGCAAAAGATTAGCTTAGTCGTTTAATTTCAACCATGCTGATCGGAATATTCAGCTCTGTAAACTTAGGAGGCCCTCATAAGTCGTCCGGCTTACTAAGGGAAACCAAGGAAACGCTAACTATGAAGTTGGATGGGTCACAGCATCAATGGACTTGTGAAGGTGCTGATTAGAAAACTATAACTCTGAAAGTGTGTGTATTTGACTTTAACACCAACAACAAAAGGTCCTCAAGTTGAGGGTTATACAGTTATATAGCGTGTATGCGGACACGCATTCCAATAGATTCTCCGCACGACGATGTGGGTTTATTTTGTTTTTGTCCAAGTATATCAACAGCTCAACACACTTTGCCGACCAAAACCCAAAAACACGCTTGCAACTGTGCAAGAACAGACTTTTGATTGCTGGTGTTGTAGAGTTCTAGACATTTAGCAACACAAGAGCCTGATATATTGACATCATCCAAATGTCCAATGTATCGGACACCTTAATTCTGATAGATATAGATTGTGAGTATATTGTAGAACAAGAGTCCAATATACATTTTGCAAGCGCACACAGCTCCAAATGTTTTTATTCATTAATGATGATCGTGAAAGCACCCACATTGTTGCATATGCTCATAAATGAGTTCCAAACTCCAAAGCAAGGAACAAAATATCGTCCATATATTCCGATATATCACTAATATATTTCATTTTTTTGGTACACCAACATCGATATATATCCACCGAATATTGAATCTTTTTTTTTATATATATATTGGAATTTCCGATATAATAATATATATCGATCAATATATATGATATAAATTGTTGACTTTTGATCGATATTGTTGATTTTGACTGATATATTATCGATATTTCTAATATAATCGATGATATTTCTAATATATCGACATACACAATAAAATTTTGACTGGTCACAAAAAAATTAGATATAATCCGATATATATTGGTTTTGGATACACCGATATATTCACCGAATTCGATATTTTGATCCTTACTCCAAAGTATATTTCCAAATCTCCTGTAACACATGCTCATGGTCTCGGGGCAGCTCAAATAACCAAATCCAGTATTGAATTAATTTGCTAGCTAGGTGGACATATTCTAGTGGTGGGCTCATGGGCTTGAGACAACCCTAAATTTGGGCCGATATGAAAGTGTACGGCGATCACAAACAACTGACAAACACACACTCTCTCCTCCAAGTGCACTCTTCTTTCTTTCTTTCTTTCTTTCTTTTAAAAAAAAAAAGGGCTCTGCAATATTTCATTCACTCAGAAGCTTCCCAAAAACAAACACAGACTCGAAATTTATTTAATTTTCCAAATCTTTTTAATGTTTCAAATTTTACTGCTATGTGTTTTTTGTCTGATCACCTGCTATTGTTTTTTTGTTTATTTTAATGTGTTTTATTATAGTTGAATTGGTAGGTTTATTTTAACTTTAGGTTTTTTTAAAAAACAAGTTTGTGATATTTTATTCACTGAAAAAAACGTAATGTAAAGGTAAACAAATGGTATGTTATTTTTTACTTTTCCAAATTTTTTTAATGTTTCAAATTTTACTACTTACTAGTTTGGAATAGTTGTTTTTTTGTTTAAATTAATATTTTAGAATAGAAAAATTGGTAGGTTTAGTTTAATAAACACTGCATTCAATTATTAACTGATTGATCACTGTCTTGGGTTTTTTTGAAGTTAGGTTTACTACTTACTAGTTTGGAATAGTACCACAGACAAATTGTATTGAGAATAGAAAAAAGGTTAGTAATAAACACTGCATTCAATTTTTTTGGACATATTAATCAGTGGATACATATATAGGCAATGTGAATGGTAAAGCAAAAGGAATGAGCAATTACACAGAAAGTAAAAAGCATTTTTTAGTAACATCTTATTCTTCGAGTGTTGATCCTTATTAATTAATAAAGAAAGTGGTAGAACAGTGGAGACAGGGAAAAAGACAGAGAGAGAATGTTTTTGGAGAGAACGGGAAGAGAGGAGGGGGAAGGTTAGGGTGTAGGACGGTTATAACTGTTATTTTACCTATTTGGCCTTAACGCTACCCCAATAGTCCCAATAGTCCAATACCAAGTGCAATACCAAGTGAATTAATGACACATGTACCTCGAAAAAGCTTCAAAATTCTGAAAGTTAGACGATTAGTCCATCCTTCCTTATTATATAGATGATAAAATTTTGAATGCATAAACCTTTTTTTTTTTTTGTTTTGAAATCAAGTTTTTTTGAATTTCATTCAAATTCTTACCCTCTATGAGAATATTTTTAGATTAAAAACATTGATATTAGAGACGGTGGATGTATTAGAAATGGTAACCCTAGAGCTTGTGTTATAGTTATATTGACAATCTATATCTATCAGAATTAAGGTGTCCGATACATTGGATATTTGGATGATGTCAATATATCAGGCTCGTGTTGCTAAATGTCTACAAGTCTACAACACCAGCAATCAAGCATATTGAGTCCAGGGACTCAATATATGTATTTAAATAATATATGGGTGACAACATGGAAATCCCTCATCATTAGAAAGCCAACAAAATGGTATAACCACTAGAAAAACTATCAATGTTGTTCGAATTTGAAAAAACGGATGTACTAAGAGGTTGATTGTGTTATTTTTTGTTTGGTGCAACGGGACTATATCGCGTTTCTTTGCTTTGCCTATTTTGTCTACCAATTTTAACTTTTATGCCCATCATTTGTTTGAAGAAAAATATTTTTCCTTGAAAGAAGTCTCTCAATCCAGGAAATGTCTCTAAAGAGATTGAGTTCATTCCTCATTCCCACCTCGAGTTTCTCCACTTCTCACTACTCATTTAAAATTGGTCATGTTTTGAACAAGTCGAGGTCATTTACAGATTCAGACCTGCTCGACTACGCAAAGCTGACTCAGGACTCGAACCCTCTGCATTTTGATTCAGAATTTGCTCAAAGATATGGTTACAATGATAGAATTGTTCATGGGATGCTCATAGCCGCCCTCTTCCCTCAGATTATAGCCTCTCATTTTGTAAGTTTTAATTGGACTTTCTTTAATGTTTTTCTTGTTCGGCATTATTTTTATTAACCTCGTTCAACTGTTGCTGCAGCCTGGAGCCGTATATGTTTCACAAAGTTTGCAGTTTAAGTTACCGGTTTATATTGGAGAAGAAGTTGTTGCGGAAGTTAAAGCTCTTAATATAAGACCAAACAAGGACCGATACTTGTACGTTTCGCTCTCTATATATAGTTATTCTGTTAGTAGTTTTGTTTATTTAATTGATTTTTTAAAATGTTTTTCCTATAGGAGTAAGCTTTCCACGAAATGCTATAAAAATGGGGAGCTCCTTTGTATTGATGGTGAGGCCGTGGCTTTGTTACCCACTCTAACCATGGATGTGGAAGGAGAGGAATCTTTGTAATTGACGAAAGAGGTGAATGGTCAAAACATTAATGTATCTATACTCTTCTCAATCAATTTATTGCCTTTTGTTAATTGAAATTATATATACTTTTTTGTTTTACATCATTTGCCAGTGTTTGAGTACAAACACCCCGACAAACAATGTTTAGAAAGATATAAATTATCCCACTAGATGCAACCCTTAAAAACACCTCCCCCAGAAAGCTAATTCAGACATCAGAATTTGTACACTAGTGGTAGGAAAATCCAAACAACTCTCCCTCTCGATCTCTCTTCTCTTCTCCTTGCCCATCAACTTTTTATTTTTCAGGCATCTTGTTGGCTCTTATCTCTCTTCTTGCTCCTCTTTTTCATTGGTTTATAGTTGAGATTGCTATATTGTCATTTATTCAATCATTCATTTGTAAGTAAACAATTCCATCGATGGAATCATTCACAATGAAGGTGCAGTCCTTAAATATGTCATTCCTTTAAATTCTGTTTGGGTTTCTATATAAATCAAAAGCTTAAATTCCTAAGAATTTATTAACGCATTTCAAGTTAATGTTCAACAGTTTGATTCATCTCAATCAGAGCATCTAATTTAGGTTTTTTTGGCAATTTTATCATTTTGTTTGTTTTTAACTTTGCAAATCACAATGATAGGATAAACATAATTACTATGAAAATATAACATGACGCACCATTCTCGTTTTAGATAAGTCTTTGGAAATAACTATAACAACCAGCAGAGTTCAATTTTGGCATTTTATTTTTAACTCGATCTCCTAATTCAAAACCGCCCACTTACTTGTTATATTGTTTTGTAGATTGAGGTGGAGGATTTGGTATATAGCTTGCCTGGTTGTGTGAGTTGGTGAATATAAAAATCACAAATGGTGAACCCTAGTTCAATCTCCTTATTCTTTTGCCACCTCTTACACGAAAGAGTGGAATGAAGCAACTTCACTTACGGTGTATCAAAGAAGAACTATGCCTTGATTATTTGGTTTGTAGAGGACGAAACTGTTGTAATTAATGTTTTACTTCCTGGCACTGTGTTTTAGTGAACAATCCGAAAAAACTGCCAGTACTTGACCAAACATTTCTTTGGTTGGGTTTCCAACAGAGAATTACAAAGTGTAAGTTTTTGGCAATTTCTTTGGAGGTGCTGGATGTTTATTTTCTAATCGTTTTGTTACTATATGATACGGATATCCAAATACAAAGGTGAAGTTTCATTTTGTTCTAGAGAACAGAGTATGGGAGCTAGAAATGCCTGAGGTTAGAGGATATTACTTGTGGGGTTCTCATACTCATAATCAAATTACTGCAAACAAAATACATAGTTAATGATTCCATGATTCCCTTTGAAACTGGAGTTGAATAATCTTTTGTCTCATTGATTTCACTTCTACAAGAATAATACAAATAAAAATGTAGAAAAAGGTAAAGAAACTCTGAGACTTATGTTTATTGTTGTGCCTTTATTTGAAGAAAAATTCAAGAGTGGATTGTTCTTGATTATGCTATCTTTAATTCCTTTATTATGCTATTTCCTTGTAATTTTCATTCTGCATATGTGGATGCGGTTTCAAACCCATTTCTTCAATGTATATGGAGAATATCACTTCATTTCGTTTAAAGAGTCAGTTTGAACTTTCAAGTCTTTTTGGATTCAGTACAGCTGTATAACAAATATTGTTCCTGCATAAATCACATGCCTCTGGCAGAACCATGACATATCTTTCAAATGTACTTTTATACCTTTCTGCTGGTCGTTTTTTTCTGTTGTATTATGCTCAACGATTCTGCTTATACCTATTGGAGTTTAAACACACGATATCAAGACCTGTTGGCCTATTTAATGACAAATAAAGCATTTTGTAATCCCTTACCATCTTGCTGTATAATGGGATTACGGGTAATTTGGAACGCCATTATTAATGTATACTTTTGGAAATTTTGTTGTGTAAGTAGAACGTTGGTATTAAAAAAAATTATATCAAAGTGAGGGCAATGGTGGACTGCTTCAAAGTATTGTTCTACCACAGTATTAACCAGTCTAAACAAGGTCAGATACAAACTTCGCTCAGAGATATGCTTTGTTGTGTTCGAAACTTCTAATGCAAGGGGTCTAGCACTTTTTTTTTTTTTTTTTTTTGGTAAACACACTATATATGCATCTATGGTGCTGCATCCACCTAATAATTACATTGACTTAGATCATACTGCTGTAGCCTTTGTAACCAAATTGGTGATTTCTTGTGCTTCTATGATAATATAACGGGCTGTCCTCCCGATGTTAGCAGCTAGTATTCCAAAAATCAGCTACTGTCTTGCAATCAGTTTCTAGTATTAATCTCTGGTAGCCTAGAAAAATACGATGCCCATTGGGTAGTAAGTAATTTGAGCCCCCTGCTCTCTTCCTCCTCGGCGCCTCGTCCACTTGTTCTGGTTGTGCCTGCTGCTAAGAAAAAACCATTGTCATCACACAAAACATAACCAATACCAATAGGTTTACATTCCGAAAATAAAACAATATCCACAATAAGTTTGATATAAAACCAAAGTGGAGCAAACCAATTATTGTTTCTATGTAGAAGGGGGGGGGGGGGATGGTTGTGGTGGGTTTTTATATTGTTTCATGAGGTGTAAAGATGTGAGGTGGGCAGCTGTGTTGGCAATATCTGGCAATATCAGTTGGTAAGGCACTTGTTTTTTTTCGAGAAAATAAGGGCATTTCTTTCTTTCCAAATGGACCAATATATGGAAAGGCTAGTCAACTTCCATTCCTCTAACTACATGCCAATTAGGTAGTGGTTTAAACCAAAGGCTAACAAAATTCTCTCAATCCAGGAAATGTCTCTAAAGAGATTGAGTTCAGTCCTCGTTCCCACCTCGAGTTTCTCCACTTCTCACTACTCATTTAAAATTGGTCATGTTTTGAACAAGTCGAGGTCATTTACAGATTCAGACCTGCTCGACTACGCAAAGCTGACTCAGGACTCAAACCCTCTGCATTTTGATTCAGAATTTGCTCAAAGATATGGTTACAATGATAGAATTGTTCATGGGATAATCATAGCCACCCTCTTCCCTCAGATTATAGCCTCTCATTTTGTAAGTTTTAATTGGACTTTCTTTAATGTTTTTTATTTGTTCGGCATTATTTTTATTAACCTCGTTCAACTGTTGCTGCAGCCTGGATTTATATGTTTCATTTAAGTTTGCAGTTTATTTACCGGTTTATATTGGAGAAGAAGTTGTTGCGGAAGTTAAAGCCTTAAAATAAGACCAAACAAGGACCGATACTTGTACGTTTCGCCTCTCTATATAAAACCATTCTGTTAGTAGTTTTGTTTATTTAATTGATTTTTTTTAATGTTTTTCCTATAGGAGTAAGCTTTCCACGAAATGCTATAAAAATGGGGAGCTCCTTTGTATTGATGGTGAGGCCGTGGCTTTGTTACCCACTCTAACCATGGATGTGGAAGGAGAGGAATCTTTGTAATCCCCGAGTTGAGCAATGGTGAAAACATGTAATGTATCTATACTCTGTCAATCAGCTTAGTGTTTGGTCATTAGTATTATCTCTTTTTATAGAATACCTATGTTTTTTGAAGTAGTTATCCGTGGTTCAACCAGTTAAGTCTAACAAAAATGTTGCAAATTTGGTGCAAAAGTTTGCTGCCATTCGAAATCTGGAAAATCTTATGCATCCTTTTGGGAAGGAATTTTGAACTAGATACACCTATCAACTACAACACATCCCTATTCCAGGTTGAAATCATCCCATTTTCTCGCTCAAATTTACCTAGAAAAGTTAAAAGGCAACAAGCGCAACATACACTGCAAAAATCTGCAGGTTGTTTATCGTAATATCGTGTCTTCTGCAGTTTCACGTCATCCTTTTATTGCACAAACATCTGCATAGAACATATTGCTTATTGCGCCAATGTATGATACATAATCAATGATACTTGCAGATGTTATAAGGAAATAACAGACCCATACTTCAATAATACTAGAAAATAGAGAAACCCCAGATGCTGATATCGGTTATTAACGTGGAATTCTATGATGGGTATTGTTCAGATGCTTAGAAGAAGGTGCAGAGGAGTTCCTTCTGAAACCAGTGCAGTTATCTGATGTCAAGAGACTTAGACCACATCTACTAAAAGGGAAGTCAAGAGAACAAAATCAACTAGAAGCCGGTACAAGAAGCACACGAATTACAAGTACAAGAACAAAAACAAAAATTACGGCCAGTACAAGAATTACAAGTACAAGAAGAAGAATTGAAATTAGAAGAAGAATTGCAAGAGCAATTAGTTCTACAAGAATCAGAACAACAATCAACACAACAATCCAATGATTTGATTAGAAAACCCATGGAAGAATTTCCCCCTGAGAGGACAAGGCCAAGATACAATGAACTGACAATGATTTGATTAGAATAACTATTTCATCAAATAATTACATTATAATTTTGTTTTCCAATAACATAGGCTCAAGAGAAAATGTAGATCCCGAGAGACAGGTTCATTGCAATGTAAACTGGGGATCATCAATGCATTGGTCAGTCCTAGACTGTTGACTTTGGTGATGTCAAAAAGTTCAGGTTTTTCACACCATCCAAAGGAGATCAGTAACTTGTTGGCTCAAGTGATTTGTAGCGCAACATTTTCCGTTTCATTTTTTAAAGGTACAGAGGTAGGGAAACATATCTGCTGGCGGACTTGGAACAATCGGAAGTCCAAATTAGAAGTCGTTTTTCATTTTTACTTATAATATTCATTTCAAGCAAAGCAAAAGATTAGCTTAGTCGTTTAATTTCAACTATGCTGATCGGAATATTCAGCTCTGTAAACCTAGGAGGCCCTCATAAGTCGTCCGGCTTACTAAGGGAAATCAAGGGAAAACGCTAACTATGAAGTTGGATGGGCCACAGCATCAATGGACTTGTGAAGGTGCTGATTAGAACATTACTCCACGTTTCGAACAGAAACAACTCATTCATACTTTTTAAGAAGAAATTAAAATAAAATGTATCAAAACACAATCAGTAAGAGAATACACAAAACTTAGCAAGACAAAGTACAAAAAATGTCTTGTCCACCACTCTGTCTAAGGCCACAATCTAGACACATTTTCTCCCAGGGTAGCTCTATTTCAATAGCAATATATCAGAAGATGAAACTATAAAAGAAAGGCTTGTTTCATGGAAGATCTTATTTCAGACGACTCTACCATGGCCATCCCTCCCCCACACAAAGACAGACCATTAGAACATAGTATATGTACTAGTATGGATGAATAGTAGGTGGCTCAAAATGTCTTGGCACAGATCAAAAAGATTTCACATAAAATGAGATGGCCGGATTCTAAAGGGACTTGTATGTGGTGGCCAAACTTAATTTACATGATTAGCATTTCACTTTTGATGCATGGTAATAACTAAAAATTAACAAGCTCAAAATCAGTCAACCAACTATAAGATTGGTAGAAAGATACCTGAAATCGTGACATTTTTAGAAGTGTTAGACGATGCAGAAATGTGCTAGTATGAGCAAAAGAGGAGAATGAATATTGTTGATATGATCATCTTATTTTATGCCTCACAACTTCACAAGAGTAGATTATGAACTTGGCAAATGTTCTATGTTACACATTTCAAAGCTAACACATATAAAGCCAACTCGTACTTACTCAACTCAATACTCTAATGCCAAAAACCGAAAGCCGTGTGTGTCATTTGAAACAAATAACCTAACCTTCTCTTTTGTAAAAAAAAAACACAAAACAAAACAAAAACAAAAACAAAAACTACGCCTCTCCAATACGCTAGACTGATTTTTACAAAAATGTTAATGGATTATTTGACTTCTCACGATTATCGAAAAAATATATATTTGACTTCTCACAACAAATTATTCACCGAAAAAGACTCCTCAACAAAACAAGGAAGTTTCACTTCTAATATTTTCTTGAGATTCTTTTTCCAAAGAAGAAACTCACAACTCTTTAATGAATCTACTAATTCGATCTATATACCTACAGGATACAAGTCTACAACATCATGACGATCTTCATGTGTTCATATCATCAAAGAAAGTAATGCAAAAATATTTTGAGGATGATCACATGGCAATACAGACAATTGATACTACTTTTTCTTGAGACAGAGTATTTGTCTTTTGTAGGGGGGTGATATCCTCATAAAGTTATCATGCACGCGTGGAGCATAAGCGAACTCAGGACATCAACCTCCAAGACCGACCTGTGAGCAGCTCCCTTGTGAACACACATGTGCACAGCATAAGCGAACTCAGGACATCGACCTCCAAGACCGACCTGTGAGCAGCTCCCTTGTGAACACACATGTGCGCAGCATAAGCGAACTCAGGACATCAACCTCCAAGACCGATCTGTGAGCAGCTCCTTTCATGTAGGTGGTACGAACAAAGATGTCTCGGTACGAACACATGGCCGGAAACAGAACGTCTCGAATAAGGTCACCACCAGGGGTGATCATTACCAAAATCTTACTTGTACTTCCCACCACCGGGAAAATGTGGTTTACCGCGCCAACTCCCAATCAACATCTAACTTATAATATAACCAGCCCAACACTCATTCACGATCTCCACCTTTACATCGCAGTGCAAGAGACACACGCGTGTCTCTCCGATTGACATTTCCTCGAAGCCTATAAATACCACCTATTTGAACTACGCCGGACTGATTCCTCTCCCCTGGAAAAGAGGATACGTAGGGCGTGAATGGCGGGTCCTCCAAAAAATCTCAACTCTCTTCCCTCTCCCTTCGCAAACACTAAGGAAAACCAAAAGCTCCTTTACATTGGTGTCGCCCTGCGTGGTTTCGACATTTGAGAAATCACGCTTATCCTAACTCAAAAATCTACAATTCTCAAGCCCACGAAGCATGGTCGACCCGAAGGCTCGGGTTCAAAACCTTGCGAACAACCGGGTGTAACAAGCGAAAGCATTTCCTTGCTCGGGCAAGAAAATGCTACTTTATTTGTTCAAGTTGACGCTTTTATCAACAAAGAACCGGTCGGTAATGTTGCTGAAAACGGCATCAACGAGGTTAATCAGCAGATTAACGAATTGTCACATAGAATAGGCCAGAGTGCAGTCAGAAAGGATGCAACCCAAATTGTTCAAAAGATGCTCAAGACATACCGCGCGTCCCCGTTCACTGCTGACGTTCTCAGTAAACCCTCTTCTCAAGATTTTATCTAGCCACGCTTCCCCATGTATGATGGCAGCACCTGCCCCGGTCAGCATGTGGCTCGATACATTCAAAGTTTGGCCCTTTACAGTTCTTCTGAGTTTGATCATCTTCACTGTCGACTCTTTCCGGCCAGTCTCAAGGATGACACACTTGATTGGTTCTTCTCTCTCGAATCTGATTCTATTAAAACTTTTGAGCAGCTTACTGACCTGTTTGCTAGCCAATAAGTGCACAACAGACGAAAGAAGGCAGATCTTGATTCGTTGTTCCAGTTATCATTCAGAGAAGATGAGACCATTCGCCAATTCTTAGGGCGGTTCAAGGCTGAACTGTTGTGTATGGAAAGCAGATTAAAAGAATCTTTTGCCACACTGGCATTTTCTAACGCCTGTCGAGTGCGTAATACCGACCTCTCCAGATCGCTAATGAAGGAACGCCAAAAATGCTAGCCGAACTATATGCCCAGGTTGACAAGTATATCAATAAGTTGCAAGAAAGTTTACAGTCTAGTGGTTTAGCCGAGAACCAAGAGGTAGCAGCGATCTCTGATCTTACCCCGCGTGCCAAAAAGCAATCCAGGTCGCTGGCACCAAAGACAGGAACCCGACAGGATAACAACAGAGAATTCGCTGTCTTGACACGCTCTCCTAGTTACATCCTCGACAAGATCCGGCGAGCCTCGTACTTCCGCCCAGATGTGAAACAACCAGTAGATCGACCTGACAAGCCATATTGTGCATTCCACAAAGCCAAATGTCATGAAACGAATGCGTGTTGGGGGCTTAAGCACTATCTTCAAGACCTTGTCGAAGCTGGTCACATTAAACAGTACACCAACATTCCTGACGGTGATTTGCGTCATAAGCTCATGGCTCGCCGAGTGCACAGCCGATCTCCACCTCGCCGAGTGCTCAGTCGATCTCCACCTCGCCGTCACCATCCAGACTTTCAAGCTCGCCCCCACCGTAGAGGACGTCCCCAAGAGCGTTCTTGTCACGAGCGAAGACAACACTCCTCAGATCGTGACAATGCTCGAACAATTCACATGATTACTTTCCCCGATGATTCATTTACCTCATCCAGAGAGAAAAGATGTCGTGTTGGCGCTCTTCAAGAAGTGTATCACTTACTTCCCAAGCAGAACATGCTCCCCGTCGCTCAGGCCGCCATTCCGAAGATATCATTTTCACAGAGGCCGACCTCAACAAGGTCTGCCTTCCTCACAATGATGCACTAGTCGTCCACGTTAAGATCAGCGACTGGACAGTGAAGCGTGTCTTGATCGACCTGGGGAGTTCTTGCGACATTTTATTTTACCACACTCTCCAAGAAATGAGTTTACCCAAGTCAGTTCTGATAGATCCGAATGCCCCCCTTTATGGTTTCAATGGTTCCAGAGCCGACCCTGTCGGTGATACCATCCTTCCAAAGATCGGTCGGATCTAAAGAGGACAAAGTCACCGCAATAATCCGCTTCAAATAACGTCTGACATCCGATTCGTCCTATAATGTCATATTAGGGCGGACGATGGATCCACCAAATGCAAGTCGTACCTTCGATATTGCATCAAGTTCTCCGTTTCCGGCCCCGGAGGATCGATGGAGCTCTGCTAAGCAATTAACCGAAGCATATCATTGTAACCAAATCTTGTCAGCAGGAAAGATCGACAGTAGACCACTCCACACAAGTAGCGAACCCACCAGTTATACCATGGCCAAAGACCTGGTTGCAGAGGTCCAAGCCAACGCATCAAAGTAGCACGCTGGGGGCTCCAATAAGAAGAGGAAGTCGTCCACTTACACTCCAGAAGTCAATTCAGCCGTTGCCGCCCCATCAGAATGGATTCCCAAGGACGCGTCAGTTGGTGTTCATACCGCAGTCACGCCCCCGGCAGACCTTTCTACTATTGTTATCCCACCAGTTGGCATCCCAATGGATTCACAGCCATGTGTCGCACAACAAGTTTCCATGCCGACAATCACTCCATCCCTTGCTCCTGTCCTCGTCACCACAAATACCGATCCAGTTCGGGTGCATCAATGCATTCTCCCTTAAGTCGCTGCAGTGCCACCACACGAAGAAGCGTCGCCACCCAGGCCAGCACCCCAACAGGTCGACAGAGAGCGGGTGAACTTAGGAACTGATAATGACCCTAAGTTTGTATATGTAGGGGCTAACCTTGACCCTACACTCAAGGCCCAACTTGTAAACTTTCTGGCTATGAATAAAGATGTTTTCGCTGGTCAGTCGTATATCGATGTGCCGGTATAGACCCTAGTGTAGCATGTCATCGATTAAATGTAAATCCTAATGCTAAACCAGTTAAGCGCCCGGCTGACCTGCGCCGGTTATCTCTCGTTTTCAAAGTCATTAATGACGAAGTCGACAAACTCAAGCAAGTCGGTTTCATCGAAAGGTGGAATACCCGATTGGGTCGCTAACATTGTGGCGGTCCCCAAAAAGAATGGAACAGTTCGCTTTATCGTCGATTTCACGAATGTCAATCAAGAAACACCGAAGATAGTTTTCCCCTACCACGCGTTGACCGACTTTGTCGACCGGACTTCACGCGGACATGAACTTCTTTCCTTTATGGATCGCATAAATGGATACAATCAAATCCCACTTTGCCGAGGAAGATCAAGAGAAGACCTCGCTCATTACCGAACAAGGTATTTATTGTTATAACGTCCTCCGCTTCTCGCCTTAAGAACGGAGCAACATATCGGGCCGGGTAACCGACATGTTCCGGGACATGTTAGGAGAGACCATGGAGGTTTACATCGACGACATGGTCGCCAAAAGCGTAAAAGCGATCGACCATATTACTCACCTTTGAGCAAGCGTTCTCAGATTAGCCACTCGAATGAAGTCGAACTTCGAGAAATGCCTCTTTGGAGCGCCCTCCGGTAAATTTCGGATATCGGTGTCACAAATCGCGGGATCGAAGCAAATCCGCACCAAATCCGAAGTTCTTAGACATGCCCGATCCACGCACAAAAGAAGCTGATACGTGTTGTCGCATGGTCACGCACTTAATCGATTCATATCCGTATGCGTCGACAAATGTCGTCCGTTCCTACAACTCTCAAGAAAGGCGAAAGTTCTCATGGACCGATCAATGCCACCAAGCATTCGCCACTCTCAAAGAATACCTCACCACGCCCCGCCTTAGCCACACCCGATGGAAAGACACCGGGCTATACCGGCGATATCGATTTCGCGAATCGGTTGAGTTCTCTTCAAAGAGGAGAACAACTCAGAAAAGCCGATCTACTTCACAAGTAAGACTCTCACGCCAGCTGAGAAGAATTATTCTTTCCTTGAACGAGCCGTACTTGCTTTGGTGTATTCGGCAAGAAAATTCAGGCCGTACTTTCAAGCACATCCGATCAACGTACTGACCGACCTCCCATTGAAGAAACTTCTCCACAAAGAAACCAAGACTACTCGTATGGCCGTATGGGCCGAGGAGCTCGGTGAACACCACATGGAGTTTGTACCTCGCACCTCTCAGAAAGGTCAAGTCATTGCCGATTTCCTCGCCGATTTCCCTGTTAAGGACCCACACTGGGAACCAGAGATGGAACTTGCTGTTGACAAAGAGCGTGTCAAATCAATCTGGTCTCTCTTTGTAGATGGATCTAGCAACCCCGGAGGGAGTGGCATCGGTGTCGTCTTAGTGTCTCCCGAAGGACTTATGGTTGAAAAATCAGTTCGACTCGACTTCGCATCTTCCAATAACGAGGCGGAATACGAAGCGCTGATCATGGGCCTTCGTATGGCGCTACAGCTCGGTGTGCAAGAGCTTCAAGTCTTTAGTGACTCGCAAGTGGTCGTTCGCCAGATTGCTAAAGAGTACACTACTCAGGAAGGTAACCTTTCGAAGTATCTTCAGGTCGTTCATCATTTGTTGCCTTCTTTTAAGAAATCTACCATACACCATTTTTTGCGTGATGAGAACCGTCACGCAGACAACCTAGCTTACCTAGCCACTCAAACACCGAGTTGCGTTCCACGACAACTCCTTATTGAGGTGGTCGACCGACCTGCATATCAGGTCGAGCATCCCCTAGTTATAGCCGATCTGATCCCTCTCTCCGAAGATCAGTTGAGCCAGACCTGGATGCAGCCCATCATGGATTACATCCATCAGGGCACGCTCCCTGTAGAGCGTGCCAAAGCTAGACAAATCTAATATCAAGCACGTCGTTATTGCGTGTTGCACAATAAGTTGTTTAGAAAATCTGCTGGTGGACCGCACTTGCGATGTATTACTCCAGAGCAGGGACAATTGATATTTGCCGAAATCCATGAGGGAGAATGTGGAAACCATGCCGGAGGTCGCTCTTTAGCCCACAAGGCAATTTCCCAAGGCTACTTCTGGCCCCGTATGCAGACCGATGCCAAAGCGCACGTTCTCGCGCTTAAAATGTCAAACATTCGCCATTAACATCATTCAGCCAAGCCGCCGAAGCCGATCAATATAGCAAGCCCATGGCCATTTCACATGTGGGGCATGGACATTATGGGACCATTCGTCCCCCAGAAAAGCACTGGTTTTCGGTTCGTCTTAGCGGCAACCGACTATTTCACTAAGTGGGTCGAGGCCATTCCTTTAGCACATGTCAAAGAATCGCATGTCCGCAATTTCATCTGGACTCATATCATCACCAGATTTGGGTTGCCACATACACTCGTAATGGACAATGGACCCCAATTCAAAGGCAGAACCGTTAAAGAATTTCTAGCAAAGTGGAAGATAGTTCATGCATTTTCTACTCCATAGTACGCTCAAAGTAATGGTCAAGCGGAAGCCAGCAACAAGGCCATCTTAGAAAATTTGAAGAAAAAGATTGAAAACTACAAGAGCCAATGGCCTAACCAGTTGGAGAACATCTTGTGGGCTCATCGCACCACAGCTCGGTCCAGTACCGGCGAATCTCCATTCTCCTTGTGTTATGGCACAGAAGCTGTCATTCCCACCGAGCTGACAGTCACTACGACTCGGTCCGAGCTCGTTGAAACTGGACACAATGATTCTGTCTAAGCATGAGAGGTCGATTTGCTTTCGAACGGCGTGACTTAGCCACCATCCGAAATCACATCTTATCAACAAACCCCAAGAACTTCGTCTGAATAAACGGGTGCATCCTCGATCTTTCCACTGGCGATCTAGTGCTAAAAAGACGCAAGACGACTCCAAGCTAGCCCCTAACTGGGAAGGTCCGTTACATTGTAGAACGTGTTGTGGCAACGGAGCGCATCTTGGATAAAACTCAAGAAGAGAAATTGTTACCTCGCCCATGGAATACTTATCTGCTGAAAAGATTTTACCAATAAAACCTTTGTTGTTGGAGATTCTGTTGTTTTTTTTAAGCACTGTAAGTTTATGGTTAACTTTTTATGTTACCTAGTATAAGCTATTCCATTTACTGGCATCAAAGCGTCCTACAACTCGCATCCGATGCACGACCAGTATACTTCCCCGCTCTCACACGCTTAACGCGCCATACGCTCTCATAAACGAACGCTTACACGAAAGCAGACTCTCTTGAGCTTAGCCTTATTTCAGCTCCATAGCCTCTCCAATTCTTGTCACGTCGAAGACCTATATTTCTAGGATCGACTAAACGAGAACGCTCTACGCGAGCAGACAGCTCTCTGGAGCTTACAGGCTCCATAGCCTCTCCAATTCTTGTCACGTCGAAGACCTATATTTCTAGGATCGACTAAACGAGAACGCTTCTACGCTCTACGGAGCTTCTCTCGAGCTTACAGCTCCATAGCCTCTCCAATTCTTCTTGTCACGGATCGAAGACCTATATTTCTAGGATCGACTAAACGAGAACGCTTCTATGGATCGAAAAACGCGAACGCTTCATTGCCGACTCTCTGGAGCTTACAGGCTCCATAGCCTCTCCAATTCTTGTCACGTCGAAGACCTATATTTCTAGGATCGACTAAACGAGAACACTTCTACGCGCGGCGCATTCTCTTTGGAGCATACAGGCTCCATAGCCTCTCCAATTCTTGTCACGCGTCGAAGACCTATATTTCTAGGATCGACTAAACGAGAACACTCTCCGCTGGCGCAACTGACTCTCGGAGCTTACAAGGGCTACATAGCCTCTCCAATTCTTGTCACGTCGAGGACCTATATTTCTAGGATCGACTAAACGAACGCTCTCCGGAGCTTACAGCTACATAGCCTCTCCAATTCTTGTCACGCCGAGCTTATTTCAAGCTACATAGCCTCTCCAATTTCTTGTCACGCCGAGGACCTATATTTCTAGGATCGACTAAACGAGAACGCTCTCCGCGAGCAGACATCTCTCTAGAGCTTACAGGCTACATAGCCTCTCCAATTCCTGTCACGTCGAGGACCTATATTTCTAGGGTCGACCACACAGCAGGACGTATATTTCTAGAATCATACACAGGACGCTAGTTATACACAAGTACACGGCAACATGCATGTGGAGCATAACCAATAACATTATCTGACCACTCGTCACAACAACTACATCCACCGATCTGCTGGGATTACCCAGAAAATCCAGATCGGTGTTCATTACAAAATTAACAAAGTATCGAACTGCCACTTTCGTGGAAACCAGTTCTCTGAATAAAAAAGGCGAACTGCTCAGGCAAGCCTGAAGACACAACTCTATTGTTAACTCTCATATAAGAGAGGAAAATGTAAATAACACTTACAATTTATGGCTGACAAAGACAAAGGTAGATTACATCATCAAATCTCGCCATTTACATGCTTATCTTCCGTGTGCCGCTGGTCGCATCTTCTCAAAGATCACACGCATCCCCTGCCCTTGTTCATTGCTTACAGTCGCTCTCTTCAAAGTGTCATACTTCGTCCCGTGAGCGGCGAGGGCGGTCGCCTTATAAGTAGTCACTAAAGACTAATTCCCTTTCTAGTTCAATCCGCGCCGATCACTAACACAACATTCTCACCGTAACGCGTCGGGTACTTGGTAGTCATTACTTCAAATTCTTTGTCATCTCCCCACGCTCGATACACCCTTCAAAGGGTTATCATCGATCTCATACAACATCTTTCAACTTATCATATCCTGCAAGAAACCGCATCGAACGGTTAAAGACTCAAACGCTTTGAAACTCGACATAACAAACTAGTGTGTCATGAACTCACCAAACAAGCGGCCATGTCCATCGCCCCAAAGCTTCCATGTCCTCATCTTTCACCTCGCTTTGTCACCATCCAAAGACGATCCCCCGAGCGCCGGTCGTCGCATGGAAGCGAATGGAAGCTACACTGATCAGGCGTTTCACCATACGTTTCTTCCCCGCCTTCCCCATGTAGTAGAATTTAACCCCCACATCCCCACCTTAACTCCCAAGGCGACCTTTGCCTCGTCGCTACCTCCCGGCGTGACGATCGGTCGTCGCCACCCGTGGGGCGACCTAAAAACACAATGCCGCCAACGGACGCCCGAAATTTTCCTCGCCGCTTATGACCCTTCGACTCTACAGCAGCAACTTTCCTCTTATCACGATCGCCATGCACGTGGGGTTCAAACTCCATCCTCTCCATTATTAGAGGGGACATTTCCCTCATGCTTTCTTCTCCCCTCGTGTATGGACGACATCTTGCCATGATAAATCCTAGGAAACAAACGTACTATTACATGAGTTAACGTTTTATCCCAAGCTCTTCTCAACAGAATAACATTCGAAAATGAGAATGAACGTACCTAACGGAGTAGCAACGACGGTAGTGCACAACAAAAGGGCAGAGCGAGAAGACAGAGTTAAGCTTAGGCAAGAAGATGAGCAACTACCTTTTTGGTATTTGATGAGCAGTTTTTATTCAATAGGAAACGTCTTTTCCTAAGCGCCTCATAATTACCTTGAGATGCCAAACGCCATCTGCCCGCCATCATTATGTTCCTTGAACCGCTCGTTTCCCTACACGTGTCACGCACGCGAGGGACTACTGCCGTTAGCGGCGCTGAACACAATACGATTCGACCTACTTCACGAACCAGCATCCAGCGATCTGGTGGCCTCGTTATGAGCAACACCTCGCAGCTGACAGCAATTTAACCACAAGACGCTCATACAAGCTTACCAGTCATGTGCAGGGAAGTTGTCACTGCAACACACCCGCCATGCTTGGTTATACGCAGTATAATCACACATAACTATGATCAAGCAAGCGACTCACACATAATAAGGGAACAAACAACAAGCGTGACATACCAACAAACAACGACCTGTCCTACCAAGCTTGAAACATAGTAAGTTAGCCGGGTTGCTGAGACTACTCAGGAAATCCAACCCGACTAAGCAATATTCGTCCTCACATGCGTACCCCAAAACGTAACGGGTACCGTGATCACTCGCGATCTTGGCACATACAAATAAAAGACGAATCGCCCAAATTACCCCAGAAACCAAATTTATGTATCACGGCTTATAAGCCGACAAAGATAACACAACAAACTTACAACTCGCCATCTCTGGGTTCAACAATTAGTTCTCCAGGCATGAGTGATTCATCAATCTCAGCATCCCTCCCAGTCACCATAACAGATACTCCATCCAAGTCTAAACTCATAAGCACATCGACGGCAGAAGAAAGATCGGGCGGTATCACAATCTCCGGCATGACCTCTCGGCAAGCAAAGAAGAAGGCCACTAATTCCTCCCGCACTGTTCTACCCGATGTGAGATGTACAACGTGCATGCATGATCTCGTCTTCAACGCGTTGTAGTCCGCCTCGGTTCAACGAAGTCCGCATCCGTAGAACGCCATAGGCTTTGGTAGTGTCTTGAGCAACCTTCTTGCAGTGTAAGACATACTCGTTCAGACTACCAATTTCCACGGTCGCTGCCAAGACGTTCTCTTCACTCCCCCAGTAGTTTTGCCTCAAATCTTACGCCCGTCTTTTCGATCTTGGCGGACTTCGGCGCTTGATGAGCTTTCTTCAGATCTTCCAGTTCCTCACGTTCCATCTTCGAGACCTCCTAGACATTTTTCAGCTCATCAGACAACTTCACCACCGG
The DNA here is from genome assembly GCF_015680905.1 of Coptis chinensis. NCBI lineage: Eukaryota > Viridiplantae > Streptophyta > Magnoliopsida > Ranunculales > Ranunculaceae > Coptis > Coptis chinensis. The sequence goes on from NC_141462.1 coordinate 4,404,168, forward strand.
TTCTCTATCTGCCTCCGCGAACTAGGCAATTTCTGAAACCCACTTACCAGCTGCAAAAACACACGCATGGTTAATAGCCACAAAATGACAGCGTGTATACGTAAACAGTTACATCAAACGAAGATAAACACGTGTACCAAGCATTGCGCAATTTCCATTCGTCTCAGGTTATCAGCCAGCCCTTTCTCATCCAGCTCCTTGCGGTTGCCATCCAGAGCTATCTGTTCTAACAGGCAACCCGATATCTTACTCGATCTGAAGCTACAATCACTTCGCTTCATAGTTCGTTGCGCCCCATGCTCGTCTAGATACACAAACTGTCCCTCTAGGTCGTCAGCAACCACAACAGCCTTTCCACTCGCCTTACGCAGAGCTTTCGCTTTCGCCAGCGGACTGGGTTCACGCCCCCGTCGAGGCGCACTAGACCTAGCCCCAAAAGTGGCCAAGTCCATGACTGCTTTCGCGTCCCCACCCGGGCGAAAACCATAGCCCCCAAATTGGCTACTACCAATAGAACCGCACCGCCCCCGGGCGCTTTCCCTGCGTGCTTGCTTACTTCGTAACTCGGACAACATCTTGCTCAGAGGCATCGCGCGGCCTCTTCTCCGACCTGCTCCTTGCACGAGGGTTGAAAACCACCGTTTCCAACTCCACAGGAGCATCGATCGAAAACCCCTTCGTATTTAAAACTTCGATCCTCCAAACTCGAGGCACCACCTCTAGCAGGTAGTCGCCTCCATACATCATACGCCCGTTGCCTCTCTTCTCGCGTTACTAAGTCACTCGTTCGCGTCTCCATCACCTCTTCCCTTGTCTGACCTCGAGCTCGATCTTTTTGCGCCTTCCCTTTTTCCCGGATCGCAGGCCCACCCTTCTCCACAAAGAAATGTGCAACTTCAGGCAACTTCGCTTGTTTTTCTTCACGAGTCAGTTGCGCGAACCTCTCTATCTCCCCACGATCAGTTCGCTTCTTCACAGAAAACTCTGCAGCCAAAGCAAACCAAGGGCCTGTTAGAACAACTATCAGTCGTTAAGTAAAGCAACAACAGAAAAATATTCCTACCCACCGGATATGTTACAAATCCTAGTTTGCAATCTACACCCGTTCGCACAGTAGTTGCCAACTAGCAGCAACGGCCTCTTTGTCCAGGCCTCGTTGCTTACGCCATCGATCACAGCAGAACGCGTCGTCATTGTTTGCAAGCTAAAGCTCAAATTACCAGATCGCCTTACAACATAGTGCTCAACTATGTCGGATACCCCTATGTCGTATTCCCCACTCGCATTCAACATGTCAAACACCTTAAACAATCGCCAGGTGTTACCAACGAACTGACAAGGAGACTTCCAACAATGGGCCAAGAAGTCACATACTAGTTTCGAGAACGGTATTTACATATGCGCTCTCAGCTGACCCTCACAGATTATTATTCCACCATTCGGCGGGTTGTACTCCTCACTACGAATATTTTCACTCAACCGTGGTTCGTATATCTCCAGGTCGGGGACATTAATCCCATACGATGCCCTCAGTTCGGGGAACGAGTTTGTAGCACGACGGTTTACACTTCTAAGGGGCACATCACTTGATGACGACATCTCCCCTCGACCTGACGTACTGGCCACGCCACCTTCTGACCTAGATCGGGTATTACCCTCATCTACCCTAGCTTCCTCATCCAACTCAGCCTCAACGCCAACACTTACTGCTTCTTCGTCCTCATACTCTCCGCAACTTAATGATATCTCCCGAACTTCCTCTGATCGAGTATCATCAGAATCAGACATTCTAATGAGTCTTTTTTATCAATTACTCAAGCTTAAACCATACAACCTTACAATGACCTACGTATTTAACAAATCACACTTGAAAGAGAGGAATGCAAAGTGAAAATGGAAAGATAACAGCAGCAGAAGCACTCACCTGAGGAACCCTAGCTTGCGTTTTTGCGGAAGAAGCAAACACAAAATACCTTTTTTGATTGTCCCCAATTTGATTTTGTATAAACCGCCCGTTCAGTTACCAAGAAATTATGATTACAACCTATGCTCTAGCCCGCACACATGTTCCAAGATACTGTCTTTTCAGCAGTTCCGTATAACGCGCCGACACGTTTCTTCCTCAACTGCTACGATTCTGTCACGTGCAAATCACGCCACAACTTCCCTTTCCCGCCAAATTGTCAGGCCACATGATTCAAAAGTTGCGCCATCCCAGTCGGATCGTCCACCACAGTTCGCTCATGTTCCACACGTTCCTCCATTTTTTTTCTCTCAGCAGAACGTTTCCCGTGACATAAACACTCTACTGAGAGGGGGCTGTGTAGGGGATCTTTATAAAGTTATCATGCACGCGTGGAGCATAAGCGAACTCAGGACATCGACCTCCAAGACCGACCTGTGAGCAGCTCCCTTGTGAACACACATGTGCGCAGCATAAGTGAACTCAGGACATCGACCTCCAAGACCGATCTGTGAGCAGCTCCTTTCATGTAGGTGGTACGAACAAAGATGTCTCGGTACGAACACATGGCCAGAAACAGAACGCCTCGAATAAGGTCACCACCAGGGATAATCATTATCAAAATCTTACTTGTACTTCCCACCACCGGGAAATAGGGTTTACCGCGCCAACTCCCAATCAGCGCACGACTTATAATATAACCAGCCCAACACTCATTCACGATCTCCACCTTACACGTGTGCAAGAGACACACGTGTCTCCCGGATTGACATTTCCTCAAGCCTATAAATACCACCTATTTGAACTACGTCGGACCTGATTCCTCTCTCCCCTGGAAAAAGAGGATACGTAGGCAGCTCGCTCATAAGCGAACTCGGTCCCTCCAGAAAATCTCAACTCTCTTCCCTCTCCCTTCGCAAACACTAAGGAAAACCAAAAAGCTCCTTTTACATCTTTGATGGTGATATCCATGATGTTGAGAACTTTTTCTTAAATTTGTAATATAAATCAATGGGATCACCATGGCTTGCATTTGTGTTGCTCGTTTTCTCAATGACTAACAATGCTTACTAGTGTATTTAGATGCACGAAGTGTACCCGGGGATAACAGACAAAATGACATAACATTTGTATTGGATAAGTATACAGAATGGCAAGTACTCAATGCTCTATGTTTATTGTTTCAAAGTTAGCTCATCATAAATTATCTTACATTACTCCACGTTTCGAACAAAAACAAACTCATTCATACTTTTTAAGATGAAATTAAAATAAAATGAATCAAAACACAATCGGTAAGAGAAACCATACACAAAACTCGGCAAGACAAAGTACAAAAAATGTCTTGTCCACCACTCTGTCTAAGGCCACAATCTAGACACATTTTCTCCCAAGGTAGCTCTATTTCAATGGCTATGCATTAGAAGATGAAACTATAAAAGAAAGGCTTGTACAATCTAGACACATTTTCTCCCAAGGTAGCTCTATTTCAATAGCTATGCATTAGAAGATGAAACTATAAAAGAAAGGCTTGTTTCATGGAAGATCATATTTCAGACGCCTCTACCATGACCATCCCTCCCCCTCCCCCCCCCCACACAAACAGACAGACCATTAGAACATAGTATATGCACTATTGTGGATGAATAGTAGGTGGCTCAAAATGTCTTGGCACAGATCAAAAAGATTTCACACAAAATGGGGTGGCCGGATTCTAAAGGAACTTGTATGTGGTGGCCAAACTTAATTTACATGAATAGCATTTCACATTAGGTGCATGGTAATAACTAAAAATTAACAAGCTCAAAATCAGTCAACCAACTATAAGATTGGTAGAAAGATACCTGAAACCGTGACATTATTAGAAGTGTTGGACGATGCAGAAATGTGCTAGTATGAGCAAAAGAGGAGAATGAATATTGTTGCTCTGATCATCTTATTTTATGCCTCACAACTTCACAATAGTAGATTATGAACTTGGCAAATGTTCTATGTTACACATTTCAAAACTAACACATATAAAGCCAACTCGTACTTACTAAACTCAATACTCTAATGCCAAAAGCAGAAAGTCGTGCGTGTCATTTGAAACAAATAACCTAAGCTTCTCTTTGCAAAAAAAAAAAAAAACAAAACAAAAACAAAAACTACGCCTCTCCAATACTATACGCTAGACTGATTTTTACAAAAATGTTAATGGCTTATTTGACTTCTCACGATTATCAAAGAAAAATATATTTGACTTCTCACAACAACTTATTCACCGAAAAAGACTCCTTAACAAAACAAGGAAGTTTCACTTCTAATATTTTCTTGAGGTTCTTTTTCCAAAGAAGAAACTCACAACTCTTTAATGAATTTACTAATTCGATTTATATACCTACAGGATACAAGTCTACAACATCATGACGATCTTCATAAGTTCATATCATCAAAGAAAGTACTGCAAAAATATTTTAAGGATGATCACATGGTAATGCAGACAATTGATACTACTTTTTCTTGGGACATAGTATTTGTCTTTGATGGTAATATCCATGATGTTGAGACATTTTTTCTAAAATTGTTGACACTCATACAAAAAACTGAAATACTCCTACAAAAACTGAAATTACTACGCGCTTGTAGCCATTGGATTCATATTAATACATCATAATGTCATTTGTGCAGTGGACTATTGGATTGTATACACTTCACATTAATTCACTCCGAAATTTAGTGCGTTCATAGAAAACCCATTTGTAAACAAATTGACTGTCATATCTTTTTTGGTGTTTTTTTCTTTATAAAATTAGGTAATAATAAACAAATATATGGATAAATTACAAAATATGAGGCCTTCCAAATTTGAGGCCTTAGGTGGCCACCTAACTCGCCTAAGGGTTGAGCCGGCATTGCCCAAAACCCAACTAGGTTGGCACCCCTTAGGCCACTTATCACCCAGCTATATAAAATAATGGTGAGAGGATCTCGTTGAAGGATTGTAAACTAAATAACATCAAATATCAGGAAGCAATAAAATTAGAAGAGGAAAGTAAAAACATGAAAATCTATTCCAATAAAAAAAACTTTGCACTGATAACAAACACAGAGGGTAAGTGAGAACGCCGCCAAATCGTGGGAGTGAAAAACGGATATATGAAATATAAATAAATAACCTTGCTAACAGGACCGAATAGAGGCAATATTTTTAATTTCTGATGATACAGATTGGAAAATCGGAATGTGGACTTCTTGTCTTTCAGGCGTAGGTTAATTTGTAGTCTGAACTCAAAACCAAGGCAGTAACATAATAACATCAGCTGAAAAATGTTAATTTGAGTAGTAGCTAGTCTAATATCATGTTCATTCTAAGTGCTATTGATGCCTGAAAAGTGAAAACTGAAACTCGTCCGTTTCATCAGGTAGAATGCAAGCTAGAACGAACTGGTTTCATTCTCATGGTTGAGACCTTTTCCCCCTTGCCTATACTCCAAATACAACCATCAGAGATTTTTACAGGCCACCCTACGAACTCCTTTCCAGAACCAGGATGCATAAGGTGGTGGATTCTGTTTTATATCAAACCAGTTCCTACTATAGACAGCATTAAAAGTGCTAGCCCACATGGAGGTTTTATCAGTATAGGCTTTCCATGCAAGTTTTGCTATCATAGCTCTATTCATATCTTGTATCTACATTCTTGAAACATTACTGTACCGAATTGGCATATGCAGAAAGCTGGAAACATAGAAAATACTGAAAACTAGACTTCCCACATAAAAATGGAAATTTAAAAGCATTTTGTTCACTAAAAGGAAGTAGCAACAGTTGCGTCCAGTACTCCAGTTCACTCTAGGTTTAATTTGAAGACTCTTCGTGATTATCTTCTGAATGTTCTCAACTGTCCAATCAATTTCATTCTTTAAGGAAACCCATAACACACATTCGAAGCACATATGTGCTTTGGCTCTTCTTCAGGTTGCCCCATTTTTGTACTTGCCTTCATCCTCTGTCTTTTCACAAGAACATGAAGTAACCGTAACAAGGCTTTCCACATATGCATGGACGTCAATCCACCGAATGTTTCCAGTATCATATTCATTGAGACTGTTGCTTATTGGCTCATATTCATACAGATGACTTCTAGGTGCCCGCCCAAGTACATATCCCGACTTACGCATAGGTTCTAATAAAATTTCACCCTTCCTACGAACAACTAATGGTTTAATTTGACAACTACGCCTCGATGGAAAGCAAATGGAGAGTAATTTCGTCCAAGACTCCTTGACGCCATACTGTTTCATCAACCAAATATCGGCGTACTCACCATAATATTTTGTACAAGAGAGACATCCTTGTAGCACCCCCAATCTTTCATTTGTTTGCCTATGAGAACTAAACTTTGGTACTTCCTCAAATTTTTCACTCCTAATATCAAAGGCCATAATGGATTTGTCATCTGTTATTTGCGGATTGTGATCCCATCTAGATTGGTCAGTCAATCTAAGCCAATGAAGAGCTCCATTCAGGTATGGTATACTAAACGATTGAGCAAGGTGACAAGGGATTTCAATCCTTCTCCACTGTTTGGTGCCTAGTGTATATACGTGGAGATCACAATCACCAGGATCACCAGTGTTAGCAGAGCTAAAATACATATCCACTCTTACAACTTTATATTTGTCGCTATGAGGATCATGACCAAAGCCTATTCCAAACCACTGGTTACAATAAGCAGGCCTCTTTTTAATTAAATCAAAAGGAACCGAAATATAGTCTAAGGTAGCTGGATTGCATATAACCACAATGGTCTTGTAGTCCGATAAACACACCAATCCATTGCACGAGCCGACAATTAAGAGTTCGCAAGGAAGTGAAAGTTTGTACCTATTCGCCATACTACTAGATGTCTGATTATAGTAATCTAACGAACTTAAGCTGTAATGTTTATTTGAAACTGTAGCCAAGATTATCCTTGAGTTATTTTCATTCGCCCGATCAAGTTGCAGTTGAACAAAATAGGGGCTGGTAATCAATTTAAGCAGATACTTGCAAAGACACTTACATTGCAACAATGACTTAACTGGTAATCTTGCAAGGATTTCGATAATGATCTCTTCTGGGAATGAGGCGTGCCATATGTCGATCTCGCTCTTTTTTACGGCTGCTCTTCTTCTTCTTCTTCCTCTTCGTGTTATAGGTGTACATGAGACTAGACCTCGAAAGAAACGAAGGAACATTACGGAAACTCACTGATCACAATGGTTTTGGTTGGATACAAGGGCGTGGTTCCTTGAATTCCCAATATGTAGTTCTTCCACATCGATCTCTTAACAATTCGATTACCATTTTTGTTACGACCTAAAAAATCCCTAGCCCTCCTCTTTTCTCCCTCCCCTTCTTCTTCACTCCTCTTTTTCTTTTTATACTGCTGTCCTATGGGCCTCATCTTGTTAATTTGGCCCGTGGTGCCAAGAAACCAGAGTTCGTTTTACTATTTCCACTTCTACAAATTCTGAACCGCAATTTACATTAACAACAACAGTTCTTTTTTACAAGTATTCCAGCTCCACACAAAATTATCTATTATTACTTAACAACGTTTTTTACTAGCAGCTAGAGAATTAGTTAAGTCACAGGAAGCAAATAACAGCCTTGAAAGAGAACGCCCTTACAAGACTAGCGTGATGCTACTATCTTCATATGATTGCCCAAGACCAACTTATTTATTACCCTCACACTGCTAAAGAAATGAAATGTGGGGTAGCATTCACACAGGGAATAAAGTAGGAACAAACAGTGATCTTACATAGCTGAGACAAAAGACCAGCTATTTTGTTGTCTCATTTCAATAACAATGAGCTAACTCAAGAGGGGACTCTATCTAACAACTTCTCGTGTTGCAGAAAAATTAATGAGTAAACGATAAGCTAATTGTGGTCAGAGTGTTACTGAAATGGTAAAACTTGCACATGCAATCCTTTTGAAAAGGAGTTCCCACATCCCTTTACTAATTGCTTCTTCAACCTATGACCTGATCTATTTACTAGTCATCAAAATTTAGATCTTTTGGCAATGAAAGGCGGAGTGCTGAGGACTACATCAGCTTGGCTGTTAGGCATAGGCATAGAAGCAAACACGAATCCTTTACAAGAGCCCAATGAAGTATTTGATTCAGGAGACCATAAAGTTTGACATAACTAAAAATTCCATGCAAGTGACTCTTCTATTCGGATTCTCTAAGTTATCAGTTTCACTGTAAACTAGCTACAGAAAATGATCAAGAAAAGAAACGTGAGACCCGGTTCCCAGCCCTGTGAACCATAATACTTACATAATAATAGATGTATACATACAAGTGCTTTCATCCATTGATATTCATGGACTGTGTTTCCATTACATTGATGCACTGGCTTGTATATCTGACATTCTTACAATCTGAATGATTTTATAGTCTCTTAACGAGGTCTCAGAATTTAAGAGTTCAGATTAAATAAGGAGTTCATAATACGGGTAAAGCTGTATATTCTAGCCCATATTCGTCAGATGTGCAAACATTCAGTAATCAATCATAATATAAATGTAAACAAATGAAGGAACCACTCAATTCAAATACTCGAAGAAATTATTTAGTTGATTCATATAGGAGTGACCATATAAACTGAAACATAGAATGCTATACACAGTTAAGACCTGGAGACTCTCACCAGGGTATGTGACAAATCATGCTTCCTTTCATATCTTTAAATGGAATATGTTTAAAGCAGAACATCAGTTAGAAAAATAATGAAAAAAGTATGTGGATACATTTATGAGATGCAATCAAAATATGATGCATTAGAATTGTGTATTATGCATTAGAAAGCTAAGGAGATAACAAATTAGAAGACCCCTACCTGTTAAAACAGATACTAATATAACTATGAAGACGAAAGGAAATCAACAATCAAGTTATAATGTTAAACACTAACATCTGAAGAAGTTTCCTTCGAGGAAATGGGGAAGTGAGAAGGGCAACATGTACCAACAAAGCCAGAAATACCAATCACGACAAACTGCTCCAAAATATGTCACTATGCATAAGGATAAGAAAATACCATACACTGGGTAGCACTTTGAATATCTTATTGTCTGTTCATCTGCAAACTTGAAGTCTTTGTCAGGAGGCAGCAAGCTTCATGAGGAACATTTATGACCAAAACCCACTATAACAAAATCTGAACCTATGTATTTTACAAAAGTGCCATCAGTTGGGCTAATGAGCATTAGACTTCCATTTCCTTAATAGTTCATCGTAAGCATATGCCTTGCCCAATTGCGTAAGGCTCTATTTCAACTTGGACAAAGTTTTAGAGTGCAACTTCATTCGCCTCTCTATCATATCTTCTGCGTACTTGCATGCCGCTGGCAGTCTATTGAGGTCACGGAGCCCGACAATAAACTTGTTTCCAGCTATCTCCCAACCAGGCGTCATTTCATTCTCAAGCATGCATTTCCAAACTTTTATAGCCATATCAGGATCACCAATATCCACGTAAAGCGCAAGTGCAGCGCTACAGTTTCCGTGAGTGGGAATAAACTCATTTTTTTTTTACCATCTCATTGAAAATGACTGAAACTTCTCGCACTTTCCTAAGCTTAAGCATTAACTTAAGAAGGTTACTATAAGTTTTCGAATCAGGAAAAGCTCCATAGAAAACCATCCCCTTAAAAGAAAGCCCCTTCTTATATGTTTCCACGTTTTAACAAATTATTTTAAACACGAATATATTGTGATATGAGAACACCCTCCATCTCTATGAACGCCAGTCACCATTTTCCTCATAATCCACTCTTTCCTTTTGACCAAATACTCGAGTATCTGTATATGACTATTTGTTATATTCGCATGCCCCCAAGTTGATGCCGGCTGGTTTGGTAAAACAAGCCAGGGATCAACTAACAAATGTAACTATTGGATCCGAATATCATCTTGCCCCCAAGTACTGCTGGTCCTCAGGGATACTTAGCTCTTTCCTTGCTTAGGTTGCCCCCAAGTGTTAATTAGGACACACATTCGTACCCTTTACATTTTTTGGATTTAATTAGGACACACATTCGTGCCCTTTACATTTTTCAGATTGGCCCAAATGCCGCATCGAGGACTTTCCCCTTTTTCATTTTTAGGATTGCCCAACACGCTACATCCAGGAATTGCACCCTACAGTCTTTGATTCGAACCGGCGTACCATGCCAAGTCCAGAGACAACTATTATCTGCCCCCTGAGTCTTTGATTCGGATTGGCGTACCATGCCGCGTCCAGGGACCTCCTCCCCCAAGTGTTTGATTCGGACTGGCGTACAATGCCAAGTCCAGGGACAACTATTATCTGCCCCCTGAGTCTTTGATTCGGATTGGCGTACCATGCCGCGTCCGGGGACCTCTGCCCCCAAGTGTTTGATTCGGACCGGCGTACCATGCCAAGTCCAGGGACAACTATTATCTGCCCCCGAGTCTTTGATTCGGACTGGCGTACCATGTCGCGTCCGGAGACCTCCGTCCCCAAGTGTTTGATTCGGACCGGCTTACCATGCCAAGTCCAGGGACAACTATTATCTGCCCCCGAGTCTTTGATTCGACCGACGCATTCATGCAGCGTCCCGGACCTCCGCCCCAAGTGTTTGATTCAGACCGGCGTACCATGCCAAGTCCAGGGACAACTATTATCTGCCCCGGAGTCTTTGATTTGGACTGGCGTACCATGCCGCGTCCGGGGACCTCTGCCTCCAAGTGTTTGATTCGGACCGACATACCATGCCAAGTCCAGGGACAACTATTATCTACCCCGGAGTCTTTGATTTGGACTGGCGTACCATGCCGCGTCCGGGGACCTCCGCCCCCAAGTGTTTGATTCGGACTGCGTACCATGCCAAGTCTAGGGACAACTATTATCTGCCCCCGAGTCTTTGATTCGGACTGACGTACCATGCCGCGTCCGGGGACCTCCGCCCCCTAGTCTTTGATCAAAGAAAAACAATGAAAGCAAACCTCAGATCGGGTAGGAGAACCCATCCAAGTACAGTTCCATAATGAATTTGACATGGTAGAATGAACAAACAGGTAAATAAAAAAACAAGCAAATTTAGTAGAGAAAAGATGCATACCAACCAAACATTCGCCCAAACTTCACCATTTACATACTCCAATTCATTGAGATTACGAACTTCATGACCTTTGTATATGACAATTGCTTTCCTTATGACTAAAGAAAAAGTTTAGGCGAAGCACAAATATTGATTAGATTATATCGATCATAACTGAAACAAATATTCTTCTTATGTCACTTGGAACAATATTCAATTAGTGGAAGGGAAGGTAAATCGTCATTTGATGAATTACAATAAAATAAACCAAGGAAGAAAAAAAAAAAAAAAAATGCAGCACAAAAATGTCCCCTCAGAAAAATTACTGAAGAAATTAAAAAAATATAGGTCTCTAAACTCCATTTTGTATGAGCATATGGGTACAAGTGTTGGACTCCATCAGGGAGAACGACTATCCAAAAAACTGGATTTGAGACAGCATGTTCCAGCCCAATCAACATATCCTCTTAAGTATGAATTTGATGTAATGTATTTGGTAAAAGACCATATGACGCTAAACAAAGACAACACGAACTTGGGCTGTAAGAAATAAAATATACAGACATGACCAGTTGTTTTCTTTGGCAACTTTAAAGTAATAAAGAGAAGTGTAAGTACGAAGAGAAGAAAACAGAGGATGAGAAGAGTGTCTTTTTTCTCATTAAGAGAGGCAGAAGAAGAAGCCATAAAAGAAGAAGTAAGAGTTTTGAAATTATTTCTTCTCCAATGACCCGTATGCCATTGATGGTGATATTCATGTATCAAAACAGATACAAAAGTTAAAACAAAAATGACATAAAGAGAAGATGGTGTTAGAGAACAAAACGATGCAGCAGAGAACAATAACTTTTTATTCTGTTCCCCACAGACGGCGCCGTCCGAGGGGACTGAACCCACGACCACGAGGTTGAAACCGCAGAGGTAGGAGAAGGTTGGACATCACCGAAAGGAAGACAAGAAGAGAAACGAAGATGGTGGTTTGTTTGATAGAAGAAAATGAAAGGTTTAGAGGAGTGAAGGGAGTGACGAAGATGAGAAGAGAGGAAAAGCAGCAAGTACAACACATGCTAGAGAGAGAAAAAGAGTCGGGGAGCGGCGAACCAGACAGTAGCGGGGTTGAGACATAACCTAGTAGTAGCGGTGGTGAGAGCGGTGGAGGTACCCAAAAACTTTGTTCACCTTAGTTCGACATATTTGATGGAAAGGAGGATCCGGTGCACCACCTCCAACACATTCAATTTGCCAGCAGTTGGGACGGTGGTAAGATAAGAAGTTTGATTGGTTGTGGTGTATATTTTTTCCGGCAAGTCTTAAAGAAGGAACTTCCAATTGGTTTTACCGTTTGCCGGCGGAGGGCATAAAGAGCTTCAATGATCTGGAGAAGGCATTTGTTACTCATTACATCCGATCCATTAGGAAAAAAAAAAAAAAAAAAGATGGGTGGACGTTTCAGCATTGTTTTGTGTGAAACAGGAGGACGGTGAAGCACTGAGAGACTATGTCAGCAGGTTCAACGCAGAAGATATGGAGGTAGAATACCTGGAATAGAAGACCCCGTGGTAATAGCAGTTAGAAATGGAGTGCGTCAATGGAGTGAAGTACGCGCATATGTCTATAATCAGAAGTGAGAGAGGGATATACAGTTTGGCGGAGTCGTACCCTAAAATAAGTTGGAGAAGACGAGAAGTACATATGATGGGAGGACTATATACTACGGACTAGTAAGAAAATGGGGAGAAGGTCAGCCTTACCCATGATGAAGCGGTGGTGGTAATAACTCTCCTAGTAGGTAACTATCTTACCAAACAAATTTTAATTGATTGTAATAGCTTAGTGGATTTATTGGTTCGTAGTGTCCTAGATGAAATGCATACATAGACCTTGGCCTTAAGAAATGCTAAAAGTAATTTATTTGGCTTTAACAAAATTATGATTGAACCCCTAGGGGGATAAAATTGTTAGTGTTTGTTGGCCCAGTTATCGTGGTGACCACAGTTGTCGTAGTAGAGTCCACGCCCCAGTATTCAGTGCAATAGAAGTCGTCCCATCTACTTACTACAAAGTGGTAAGATCTCCCACAACGAAATGGGAGGTGCAATATTAAATGGGACAAGTCCGCAGCACAAGCAAGTTATTTCGCTACAGTGAAAGATATATATGGTGAAGAGAAATGGTGGGGCAGAAAAGTTCTAAACCCCAAGAGAAAGCATATCAATTACAGATAGGAATGTTCGCGGATAAGCCTCATCCGCGGACCAAATCTAACTGTGGAGGAGGTACAAATGATCAATTTGATCAAGGGTAATGAAGTGGAACTCATTGATGTGGGAACATTGTTAGCAAGATCTATCATGGAAGAAGAAACTGGTAAAATGATCATAATCAAATAATGCAATTGATATAGTGTTTTGTAAATGATATGTAATGAAAATGATATTTTCTTTTTCATAACATAAATCTTTTTACTTGTTCTCCAAAAGAAAAGGGGGCAGATAATAGTTGTCCCCGGACTTGGCATGGTGCGTCAGTCCGAATCAAAGATATAGGGGCGGAGGTCCCTGGATGTGGCATGAATGGTATGATCCAATCAAAGACTCGGGGGCAGATAATAGTTGTCCCCGGACTTGGCATGGTGCGCCAGTCCGAATCAAATATATAGGGGCGGAGGTCCCTAGATGTGGCATAGTACGCCAATCGAATCAAAGACTTCGAGGCGATAATAGTTGTCCCCGGACTTGGCATGGTGCGCCAGTCCGAATCAAAGATATAGGGGCGGAGGTCCCTGGATGTGGCATAGTATGCCAGTCCGAATCAAAGACTCGGGGCGGAGGTCCCTGGACGCGGCATGGTACGCCAGTCCGAATCAAAGACTCGAGGGCAGATAATAGTTGCCCCCGGACTTGGCATGGTACGCCAGTCCGAATCAAAGACATAAGGGGCGGAGGTCCCTGGACGCGGTATGGTACGCCAGTCCGAATCAAAGACTTGGGGACAGATAATAGTTGTCCTGGACGTGGCATGGTACGCCAGTCCGAATCAAAGACATAGGGGGCGGAGGTCCCTGGATGCGGCATGGTACGCCAGTCCGAATCAAAGACTCGCGGGCAGATAATAGTTGTCCTGGATGTGGCATGGTATATCAGCCTGAATCAAAGACATAAGGGGCGGAGGTCCTTGGACACGACATGGTACGCTAGTCCGAATCAAATACTTGGGGGCAGATATTAGTTGTCCCCGGACTCGGCCTAGAGCGCCGGCCCGAATCAAAACCGGGGGCAGTTATAAGTTGTTTCCGGACTTTGAATGGTACGCCAACTCATATCATAAATGGGGTACATTTTAGTTAACTCCACACAGTTATGCGAAGTCAGACCAAACCCTCAAAAGAAAATTGACAGAGTTTCTTCAATTTGCTTTTGGTGAAGAGTCTGTAATTACGAACCTTTGACACAAACATAAACTACCACTACACCAAATGCGTAGTGCTCTTTGATATTCACCAGGTCCTCAGATCTGCATGCAAAGTTTCATTTTGGAGTACATACTCATGTACAACTCATCAAAAGCGTTATCTCTTCACGTTTCAATTGTTACTTCACTCCTTGGTGTAACAGCGCGGCAAACAGCCAAAGGGTGTGACAATAAGCTGAAATGGAATTCACCATACAGACAGCAGATGAATATGTTTCATCACAAATACTTACTAAAAAATTATTTTGATCCACCTTTCGCGAATAAGATATCATTTCTTGTAAAGCTCAAGTTCTAGAGAATTATTATGTTTAAATATGGTTGACAGTCTTTGCTGTAAGTTCTTCTTGAGGAACTAATGTCATTACCTTACGAATTCAGTTTTAATTATAAATTCTACCAATGGACAAAAGGGGAGCAAGAAAACATATGGTAGTAATGTACAGGGCAGCTTTGCTCTGGACCCGGCCATATGAAATATTTCATTTGTGAAAAGAAAGAGATAGCAATTAAAGTTAAGGTTCGCTTATAATGTTCGCTTTACTTGGCTTAGTGATATGAAATGAAATATTTCTAAAAACAACATACTGCTTTTAACGTCTCTTGGTATCCTTCTTTCCTCAAGTACACCCAGATCTCAATAACGAAAGAAGATGAATTTTTTTTTTACAAAAACATTGTTCACTTAATATTCTTTGTGACGATTTCAAGGATGATTATGTAGTGTTAACTTGCAAAAAGTTAAAGAAAAGGGACAGAGCGAGATTGAAGCACTCAATAGTCTACACTATGTAATTTTTGGTCCCACACTCGATGATCATGGTGACGAGTATACAGAGAACAATGCAACATCCCTTGAAATGGGGTTGGACTTCAGAGTAGTTTAGACTGGTTTAAACTCTTGAAATGGGGTTGGACTTAGTCAGTGAGATTGGATGTAGTTAGTGAGATTTAGAATTAGCATGTTTAAAGTTGCAAGTTCAAATAGAATCACTCCTTAGCAATCAAGTAGTAGTATAAACTTACAAGCACGTTATATGCCAAATGTTCAATACCTCTTCTGATTGTTTTAGTGTAAGTGTGTGGCTAATACCTCTCTGATTGTTTGAGTGGAAGAACATCAGTAGTTCAGTACTCGTGGTGTCAATGG
Source organism: Coptis chinensis (assembly GCF_015680905.1). NCBI lineage: Eukaryota > Viridiplantae > Streptophyta > Magnoliopsida > Ranunculales > Ranunculaceae > Coptis > Coptis chinensis. Next base: position 4,419,857 of record NC_141462.1, read on the forward strand.
ACATTCCTGAGATGAAGCGGGCAATTGAACATAAGTTGCAGTTCAAAATTTCTACAGGGTGTGTTAGACTGCGGACTGGACAGTTTAATAATTCTTCAGTTATTATATTTCTGGTTTTGATAGTTTGCAGTGGCTTCCTTTACATTGTAACCACAACAAAACTATGGGGGCAACAGGGTAAATAGAACCGAAGTCCAAACTGAATGACAAATAGATCAAAAGGGGAGAAATGGCTGGAGTACCAATAAATCCACAAGAGATCAGTACAAAACAAGAAAGCAATCTCAAGTAGCAAGTTTTAAAGATAAATAAGACAACGCAGAACACGTCCAATCATTCTTCAGTAGAAGCATAAGCCTCACTGGCCGTGGTGTTCGAGTGCGCGGTATTATTGCTTTTGGCAGTGTCCTCAAATGACATCCTAGGACCGCGCACTCTTAGTTTCATTGGTCTGGTCATTTGATATATTAACTGCTATGATTCTAAAATATTCGGAAACAGATCCAGAAGAGATCGATTTCTTCTTCTATTGGGCTCGCTCCTTGCGAATATGCCTGTCCGCATACTCATTGGACTCGAGTTGGTATTAAACTTGGAGCTAGCTTGTTAATTTCCACCTTAACAATCAGCTAAAACTTGAACTCCAAGGGTTTGAAACTCGATCAGGTCTTCGTTCCAAGTACGAGACAGTCAGCGGTCAGTTGAACGATGCTCGGGCTGAAATCAGAACTCTGAAGTCTACCTCAGCGCACTTGAAAAATCCCATTTTGCGGAGCTAGGAAAGAGCGTGGCTGAGAAAGAGCGCGAACTTTATTGTTGGTATCACTCATATAGTGGTTTAGTACTTGAGTGTGAGGGCTATGTGAAGAGCATCCAAAATCATACGAAAAGAGAAAATAGTCTTATATTGGGGACGCAAAAGATAGGAGGAGGAACATATATACAAGAACATGCATGAGTTCCAGGAAGATAGTATCACAGAGGTTCGGAGTTCACGGATCAGGATTAGAGAGAGCGAATACCTTCTGGATCTACCGTTTCCTAAGTAAAGTACATGGATAAATAGCACTGTTAGAAGAAACACATCAAGTAAGATGATGCTGCGGACATGACCAATCAAATGCTTCACGGGTGTGTGGTGTAGTAACAAGATGTGTGGACATATAGTGATTATATTATATTTATAACTATGGACTGCCTATGCAGATAAGACTCTAAGCAAAAATTTGAATTGGGTGTATACTATATAGCAAACCAAATTGACAGAACAAATTGGGTAAGAGTGAGACCGCGGACCTATCCCTTGGATAGGTAGACTAGTTGGCATAGCGAATTGGGTATTGTTGATAACGCAGACCTATATCTAAAATTCTTTCAATTAATTGGATACCAAAATAAACTTAGCAGATTGAGAGTGCATTTTGATAAACTGAAGTTTCCAAATAAACCCTTTTTGAACCGAAGATCCCATAAAGGAAAATAGGTGAGCTTCTTGGCATCGCGGACTACCTTAAGTCCGTGACACCAAGAGGGGGCAATTGTTATAGCACATTTCTAGACTATGGAGTCTAATGGTCCATAGTAAGGGTGAAGTGACTTGGCTCAAGGGAGTCCGCGGACTAGGAGTACGCAAAGGGTAAATAACAAATATGTACGAGATGATTGAGAGTGGCAGTGATATGTACGTGGCACATTCATGATATAGGAGTGGACTATGTTGTGGATGGATTTGGGATAACAGTTGCCCCCGGACTAGGCAAGGTGTGCCGGTCCGAATCAAAAATGGGGGCAAATAGCAGTTGTCCCCGGACTAGGCATGGTGCGCCGATCCGAATCAAAACTGAAGGCTTGGCATAGTACGCCAATTCATGCAAAATAAATTGAGGAGATATTACGCTAGACATGACTTGCAACTTAGAAACACAACCAAGGGCAAACAGTTGTAGTCCCTCTCAAGTAAATTGATTCAACAAGAATAATACGTGTCATCTGATATGAATAACTTGATAGTATTATATTTGGCAAAAGATATGAATAAATGCAATTATATGAAAATAGTACGCTGCCATTCTGTATCACAAAATCGTCGCGGTGCGTACTAGGGGGCAAAGGTGGATTGTAATATCAGTACCATCCATCGCACTCTAACATTAGAAAATATCCCCAGATAGTATGATTCAAACATTGTCATCTGGTCAAGAAAATATGGGCTGGAGTGCTGGATAGCTCCATGTGATGCTCCTATAGTCATATGGTCATAGTGATCTCACGTAACTCGTTGAAACAATTTCAAACCATTGCTTACTGAACAAGGCATTGCATGTGTTGATTATATCAAAACTAGTTTGTGGTGGCATACTTGAGACATAAAGTGCGGCCCAACTAAAGGGCATGCGGGCATAGCAATGGATTACAAAGGTGGGGATCACCAGTTTAGGGTGTAAGTCGAACTCCAACATTGGTCTCTCGAGTTCGCAGGTATGCTCCAATAACGGGGACAACTTTGGGGAACGACTCTTCATATCATTGAATCAACCTGAGGCCAAATACAACGGAGTGAGTAGTGAGCAAAAATGAAATAATTGAGACGATAAACTAATATCGGACACTCACTATCAACGCAAAATTTGGAGTACCACACTGGGACGCGGGGTTTGGCTTCCACATACTACAAGTTCCCCAACAGATACAAGGGAAAGAATTCCCTATTTGTATATGGGTGATATGGGTTATATCTAGATTCAAAATGAATGACTTCTTACAAAGCAGTGTAGTATGGGTGATATGATGTAGACTAGCTGATAGAGCAAATTGGGAATGGATGATACCGCAGACCTATCCTTCGGATAGTTGACAGAGTGAGTTGGATATGGGTGATATTGCGGACCTATCCCTTGGATAGTAAAACTAGTGGACAGAGTGAATTGGGTACGGGTGATACCACGGAACCTTCGGATAGTTGATAGAGCGAGTTGGGTATGGGTGATACCACAGACCTATCCCTTGGATAGTAGACTAGTTGACATAGCAAGTTGTGTATTGTTGATACCGCAGACCTATATATAAAATGCTTTCAATTAAACTTAGTAGATTGAGTTAAAAGATCTTTGGTGAGTTCACAATTGCACTTCCTGATGCGTACAACACACTATTTGAACAATGCTAGGTATCAATATACACAACATTCAAAATACAACGAAAGTCGAGATGCAAACTCCATGATACGAGGAAAGTCGAGAATTCAAGAAACTTGTCTTGTAAAATGGAGTACAATTTTTAACTCTTAATGATATGAAACTCTAAATAAATAGCAAGTTTATGAATAAATTGTGGTAGTAAAATTACTCCGCGTCTAGAGTATAGTCTACAGCCCCGGGAGTTGATTCTTCCTCAATAGTTTTTTCGGTAACGTTAAGGGAATCCGTAGCAATTTTCTCTTGGGTGTCGACCATAGGAGAATCCGGCTCAACTAAAGGATAAGTGGCTGATCTTTGGGGACAATATGGCGAATAGTTGCCAAGGAAGTTTCTCCTGTAGCAAGTTCGAGAATGGATGAGGTTCTGCCCACACGAGCAACCTTTTGGCATACCGCATACCGCAGCGGCTCAGTTGGAACCGCGGACACAGTGGAACTGGGGGCATGAGGGTCTGAGGACCTAAGTTTCTTTTGGATGTTGATGATTTCAATTTAACTAATAGTAGAATAGTCGATCTATATGCCAAAATGACATAATTTTTGTACACTAGTAGTAGTATACAGCCAAAGCTTCCGTCCAGGCATGGACTAGGCACTGGTGCACATACTATCACCCCAACACCAACCTGGATTGGGCTCCATTGGCTATACCGCACTGATTAATCTGCAGTTCAAATAACTACTGTTGAGTCGTCCATAAATCCATTGGCAATTGATTCCGCCATGGTGCGAGGGCTTACCTCAAAAGGTCTTGGGGTGTACTGTATATAGGGATTAAAGTCCACTAATTTCCGTTGAAATACTTTTTCATTGTGTTGCGATGTAGTCTTCTTAGAAAGGATGATCATTTAGCAGTTCTTCCTTTTGCGATATGGAGTCTCATCTAGAAAACATAAATATCTTTTTAGGTAATCCCTTGCACCATAGCGGAATCAGCCGTCAATGGAATTATGGACGACTCCCCAGTAGTTATTGGAAATGCAGAGTATCATAAGGTTTAGCCACTGTATACATGGTAACAACTATACCAATAACGACTATTTAAGTGGGTTATGCGCTTACTAATGGTCGGTCTGTTATTTCCTTATAACATTTGCAAGTATCATTGATTATGTATCATACATTGGCGCAATAAGCAATATGTTCTATGCAGATGTTTGTACAATAAAATGATGACGTGAAACTGCAGAAGACACAATATTACGATAAACAACCTGCAGATTTTTGCCGTCTATGTTGCACTTGTTGCCTTTTAACTTTTCTTGGTAAATTTGAGCGAGAAAATGGGATGATTTCGACCTGGAATAGGGATGTGTTGTTAATTTGCACAAATTCTTCGAATATTTAATTTCGTCATCTAGAACTTGTCAATCAACAAAAATCTCAAAAACTGCAAAATAATCAATAAAATATGATTAGAATAACGGTAAATAAGGTATCGATCCACATCTTGAAGTGAATAAATGAGGGAGAAAAGATTTCATAAACAAATAGCTAACTTAGTGATTAATATTAAAACAATTGTTAATGATTTCTAATTTCTTATCTAAACTAAAAATAAAAGTAACTTGTAAGAAAATAATGACTAACTAAAGCAATTAATTTTCAAAAATCAATTTATCAAAACTCTTGGTAGAAACTTACTAACCCATCAACAATTCTTGTATTTCATTTTTTATACCTCTTTAAATTTCTCCGAAACTTCACTAAATCTTAAATGCTAGTTCTAGAATTAGTTAAAAATATAACTTGAAGAACATAATAAAACATCTCAATATTAAATTCAATCATCTATTCTCTTTGACTCCAAATGAAGAATTTTTAGGCATTCATTCTCCACAATAAGAAGTACAAAAAATCTCAAAAATCCCTTAATAACTAATAAAGTTGAGTCTAAAAGATTTTTAACAAAAAGAATAAACTAACAATGGAAAATACCCCATATTTTTCACGGTGATAGAAATCATGCACATTTAACCTTAGTGCAAAAATCAATTAAAAAGAAATATCATTGGATTTCATAAAAAACACGTATAGTGGAGATTCAAACAAAAAAGACAAAAACAAAATAACAATAATTTCATTGAGAGCTTTCACTTTCCACCATAGGGTAAAAGCTTAGCCCTCCATGCTATTAATTAACATGAAAGAATAATTAAAGACAAGAGATATAATGAACATTGAAACCGCCTTTATTGCTTTGATGTTGATTTTCGGAAAATTACACACTCAAAAGCACTCTTCCTCACTAATTAAATGAACTAAACTACAAAGCAAAATTTCTACTAGAATGAGTGTAGAATGCTTCTAGAATGGTTTTCCTTAATGCCAATTTTCTTATCTATTTATAGTTTCCACCAACAAGATCTTTGTGCATATAATATCTTCACACAAAATAGAAATAATCTTTGAGATTTAGGAAGAAAATATAAGATAAAATAATTTGGGAAATGGAATACGGAAGAGATATTATCAAGGCATGAGGAAGGAAAGAAATATAAATTGAAAATTAAATAAAGGATAAAATGGAATGATATGGTTTTGAATTAGGAATTGAGTAATTGACAAGAATATGGTGAGGATATAGGAAAATATATAATGGCTAGGATATAAGATATTATAGAATGATTTGATATAATGAAATCTAGGAAATAAGTAATTATTGGAAATTGGAATATTTAATGTGGCAAAAATAGTAAGAATATATGGTAGTAGTTGCAATTATATTTTCTTGATTTCTTTCCATAATTATCAATTCTTTAACATTTCCTTCTATTCTTGATAACACAATTTATTCCATGAGCTCTCACTTATTGATTATCTAAATAATCATCTTCGGTTTATGGGCTCAGGCTTTGATTGGGCTTTGACCAACATTTTTATTTCTTACAAAAAATATTAAACCAAATTAATAAAACATATTTTGCATTAAACTTTTCCAAAGGCATGCACATATATGCAAATAAACAGTTATGACCAAAAAATGTACATAATGTCATGGAATAAAGCAAATGTATAGTTCTACGTTAAAAATATGCAATTAAACATAAATGATATTATAAAATGCCTATAAAACTATATATAAAATATACAATTTTAAACACTTATCAGTTGTAGTTGATAGGTATTTAGTTCAAAATTCCTTTCCAAAAAGATGTAAATTTTTTTCAAGATTTCGAATGGCAGCAAACTTTTGCACCAAATTTGCAACATTTTTGTTAGACTTAACTGGTTGAACTACGGATAACTATTTGAAAAAACATAGGTATAATACTAATGACCAAACACTAAGCTGATTGACAGAGTATAAATACATTATATGTTTTCGCCATTGCTCAACTCAGGGATTACAAAGATTCCTCTCCTTCCACATCCATGGTTAGAGTGGGTAACAAAGCCATGGCCTCACCATTAATACAAAGGAGCTCCCCATTTTTATAGCATTTCGTAGAAAGCTTACTCCTATAGGAAAAACATTTTAAAAAATCAATTAAATAAACAAAACTACTAACAGAATTAACTATATATAGAGAGCGAAACGTACAAGTATCGGTCTTTATTTGGTTTTATATTAAGAGCTTTAACTTCCGCAACAACTTCTTCTCCAATATAAACTGGTAATTTAAACTGCAAGCTTTGTGAAACATATACGGCTCCAGGCTGCAGCAACAGTTGAACTAGGTTAATAAAACAGAAAATTAGTTTAGAGGAGTTAGTTATAAATATTTAGTAGTCCTAAGACTCCTCTTAAATTTGTTTAGAATTTCATACCCCAATTTGACCAGAATATGGAACTAACCACCTGTTATCCAACTTTACCAGGAATAGACGAAAATATCCTCACTTGGAAACAAACATAACCGACTATCTACCCAGTAACATAGTATGATACAAAACAAAAAATTGAATTTCACACAAAAAATTCACTTATAACTACCTGCCTTCACATTTAAAAATGTATATAATGAAAAGAGGGCATCTAGGGTGCATCAGAGTGTATGAGTGCCAGGAATGAGAGCCCTTGGACAATACTTCTTTCTTTGCAATACACCAAGATTGTGCCTATATGAGTGGCCCCAGATGCTATATCATGAAAGAGTACACCCTCACAAGACACTAGCTTTTCAGTAATGAAAAAACTAAAAATATTATGCCTCCAATATTTTGTGGAGGCATTTGACACTAGTCGTTAAGTCTAATTAAACTCCAAACCACTAGACACTAAACCCAAAATCTTTATAAACTAGACCCTAAGCCTAAAGCCTAAACCTTAAGACACTAAACCCTAACCCCTATAAACTAGACCCTAAGCCTAAAGCCTAAACCTTAAGACACTAAACCCTAATCCCTATATCCTAAATTTATAAACATTAAACTCTAAACCAACCCGTTTAATTTAATAGTAGTTAATCAAACCCACAAAAATAAATAATCAAATGCATTTTGTATAAGATTTTAAAATGCGTGGTGTGTATGCATTTTAAAATGTATAATTTATAACGTGGTGCATCGATTTTTAAAAATATATAATTTATAACATGGTGCATCCGTGCATTTTGAAATGTATAAGTTTATAACGCCCACATTCAGTTGAAAATGCATGCAAAGTCAAATTTAACTTTTGGAGCAATACACGCTACTTTTTGCTAAATTCTATTCAAACCCAAAATCTACTCTTTTTGTTCTAATAGTTATCTTATCTAAAAGTAGTTATCTTATTCAATCTTTATTTTGGTAGTTATCTTATCTACAAGTAGTTATTTTGGAAGGGTGAAAAAGAGAATAATTTATATTAAAAAATAACATGTGGCACCTGGTCTCGAGTCAAAAGCTTAGATTCTAAAGATTTTCTATAAAAAAACACTTATGGCGAATAAAAACAATGTAGGGGTATTAAAACCCAAAAAAATTATGGATAGGGCTTTAGAGTTGTTTTTTTTTTAAATGAGACTCTCTAGCCCAATTTCTTAGTTAATAAAAATAATGCCGAACAAGAAAAACATTAAAGAAAGTCCAATAAAAACTTACAAAATGAGAGGCTATAATCTGAGGGAAGAGGGCAGCTATGAGCATTCCATGAACAATTCTATCATTGTAACCATATCTTTGAGCAAATTCTGAATCAAAATGCAGAGGGTTCGAGTCCTGAGTCAGCTTTGCGTAGGCGAGCAGGTCTGAATCTGTAAATGACCTCGACTTGTTCAAAACATGACCAATTTTAAATGAGTAGTGAGAAGTGGAGAAACTCGAAGTGGGAATGAGGACTGAACTCAATCTCTTTAGAGACATTTCCTGGATTGGGAGACTTCTTTCAAGGAAAAATATTTTTCGTCAAACAAATGATGGGCATAAAAGTTAAAATTGGTAGACAAGATAGGCAGAGCAAAAAAACGCGATATAGTCCAGTTATACCAAACAAAAAATAACACAATCAGCCTCTTAGCACATCCGTTTTTTCAAATTCGAACAATATTGATAATTTTTCTAGTGGTTATACCATTTTGTTGGCTTTCTAATGATGATGGATTTCTATGTTGTCACCCATATATTATTTAAATACATATATTGAGTCCTTGATTGCTAGTGTTGTAGACTTGCAGACATTTAGCAACACAAGAGCCTGATATATTGACATCATCCAAATATCCAATGTATCGGACACCTTAATTCTGATAGATATAGATTGTCAGTATAACTATAACACAAGCTCTAGAGTTACCATTTCTAATACATCCACAGTCTCTAATATCAATGTTTTTAATCTAAAAATATTCTCATAGAGGGTAAGAATTTGAATGAAATTCAAATAAATTTGATTTCAAAACACCAAAAAAAATAGGTTTATGCATTCAAAATTTTATCCTCTATATAATAAGGAAGGATGGACTAATCATCTAACTGTCAGAATTTTGAAGCTTTTTCGAGGTACATGTGTCATTAATTCACTTGGTATTGGGGTAGTGTTAAGGCCAAATAGGTAAAATAACAGTTATAACCGTCCTACACCCTAACCTTCCCCCTCCTCTCTTCCCGTTCTCTCCAAAAACATTCTCTCTCTATCTTTTTCCCTGTCTGCACTGTTCTACCACTTTCTTTATTAATTAATAAGGATCGACACTCGAAGAATAAGATGTTACTAAAAAATGCTTTTTACTTTCTGTGTAATTGTTCATTCCTTTTGCTTTACTATTCACATTACCTATATATGTATCCACTGATTAATCTGTCCAAAAAAATTGAATGCAGTGTTCAATCAGTTAATAATTGAATGCAGTGTTTATTACTAACTTTTTTTCTATTCTCAATACAATTTGTCTGTGGTACTATTCCAAACTAGTAAGTAGTAAACCTAACTTCAAAAAAAACCAAGACAGTGATCGTCAGATCAATAACATATCACAAACCATTCCAAAACCTAAAATTAAAATAAACCTACCAATTCAACTATAATAAAAGACATTAAAAGAAACAAAAAAAACAATAGCAGGTCAAATTGAAACATTAAAAAGATTTGGCAAAGTAAATAAATTTTTTTTGCCTTTATTTTGTTACGTGAATGAAAGATTGCAGAGCCTTTTTATGACGGGGGTTTCTTTTTAAAATCTCTATTTTTAAAATACCTGCGAGAGAGAGGCTGATTGAATGTTGAATGAAATGAGAGAGTGAGAACCGGCGCTTCTTGTTTGTTAAATAATATAGCTCTACTGGGCTGGGCTCTTTAGACAAAAGTCCATTACATTAATTGTTGCGATATTTTACCACTTGGAATTTCGGTAACTCTCACATTTTGTTTGGCATATTGCATTGCCCCTGATCAACGGACTGGTGATGGGGATTTCAGTGGTTAGTATCTTACACGTACAACAAGATCGAACATCTCTTCATCCATGTAGTAAGAATACTCATCTATTCGAATCGATATCCTCCTCACGGAAAACCTCTCAATTTTAAGAGTTTTGTTTTAACTGTAATTTGTATTGATTATTTTGCGGTTTGATTTCCGTCTAGTAGATTTTTATTGGATGTAGTGTTGTTTAATTTTGTTTTTCACCCCGTTGTTTACGTTGATTTTAATTTGAAGCAAGTTTTGTTGGCTTTATACTTTTTATTTAAACGTTGGGAAAGATTCTTACCAAAAAGAGTTTTAAGAGTTTTGTTAGTTGAAAATGATGATATATTACATACATCATCAGTTAAATTGTTTCTGCTTTGCTTAGGGCATCTCCAATGGGGAGTGTAAACCGTATAGAGTGAAAATTTTACACTCCAAATATAAAAAAACTCTCTCCAATGTGGTGCTATACCGTAGGTAATAGTGTATTAGCTAATAGAGGGGTGGGAATTTCCCTTCGCTATTAGTTAATAAAAACCCCGGCGACACTTCGAATTGACGCCCGAGTGAAATAATTTTTCGGACGTCACTTGGAGTAACGTCCCTTTCTAATTCTAAAGTAATTTTTAATTGGACGTCCACTCCCCGTGGTTCCGATTAAAGAGGGGCGCCACTTGGAGGACGTCCGAGTTTAAAATCTATTTTTTCTTACACTCTTCTATTGGAGTATAGAGTGTGAATATTTATAAGCTATACAATACTATACTATACAATTAGAAGTGTAAAACCCTAATGGCACCTTCGTGGAGCCTTAGGTGGAGGTGTAATTTTACACCCCCATTGGAGAAGCCCTTAGAAATTGTAGTTACCAAGATAACAAATATATCTTGGTATATTTGGCGTGGCGGAGCTGGGGAGTGGCCGGAGTTGAGGGAGAGAGAGAGTGGGTGATGCAAGGGAGAGAGATGGGTGAAAAAAAAAAAAAAAATTTGAAAAAGATGAGACGATTGCAGATTTAAATCAACCAAATTGGTTTTTGTCCGCATAGCCCCCTTTCTGCCAAAATCGTTCGCTCCGCTCACTCGATTACATACATCATCAGTTAAATTATAATGAATTCAGATTTAATACTCTGTTTTTCTAACTGGCCTGGGCTGTTTTTACAGTTATAGCAGTTGCAGATGGAATCAAAACTTGGGAACTGGGAAGTCTTACAAGAGAGAAATTACAAATTTGACCTCGTACTGACCGAAGTGGTGGTTCCTTCACTTTCTGGAATAAATCTACTATCCCAGATAATGAGCAATGAGATATCTAAAAACATACCTGTGATCAGTAAGTGATATGAATATTGTTGAGTAGTACATTTTATTTTTGTGTATTATTGGTGAATTATAATATATGTTAATGTTTTTAACAGTGATGTCATCACATGATTCGATTAGCATAGTGTGGAAATGCATGCAGATGGATGGGCGCGTCAGACTTTCTAGTGAAGCCAGTTAGAAAAAATGAGTTGAGAAATTTGTGGCAGCATGTTTGGAGAAAGCATTGTGTATGTTATGTTTTATACATATTTTGAAGTAGCTAAAATTACTCATATCTGCTGGCACTTAGAACAGTCGGACCAAATTAGAAGTCGTTTTTCATTTTACTTATAATATTCATTTCAAGCAAAGCAAAAGATTAGCTTAGTCGTTTAATTTCAACTATGCTGATCGGAATATTCAGCTTTGTAAACCTAGGAGGCCCTCATAATTCGTCCGGCTTCCTAAGGGAAACCAAGGGAAAACGCTAACTATGAAGTTGGATGGGGTCACAGCATCAATGGACTTGTGAAGTTGCTGATTAGAAAACTATAACTCTGAAAGTGTGTGTATTTGACTTTAACAACAACAACAAAAGGCCTCAAGTTGAGGATTATACACTTATTATACCGTGTATCATATATTCAGCGGACACGCATTCCAATAGATTCTCCGCAGTGGGTTTATTTTGTTTTTGTCCAAATATATCAACAGCTCAACACACTTTGCCGACCAAAACCACAAAACACGCTTGCAAAACAGACTTTTGATTGCTGGTGTTGTAGGACTTGCAGAGTTGTAGACATTCAGCAACACAAGAGCCTGATATATTGACATCATCCAAATATCCAATGTATCGGACACCTTAATTCGGAAGATATAGATTGTCAGTATATTGTAGAACAAGAGTCCAATATACATTTTGCAATCGCACACAGCTCCAAATGTTTTTATTCATTAATGATGATCGTGAAAGAACCCACATTGTTGCATATGCTCATAAATGAGTTCCAAACTCCAAAGTATCTTTCCAAACCTCCAGTGAAGATCATGGTCTCGCAGCTCAAGGAAATTCAATAATCAAATCCAGTATTGAATATTGATCATCAAAATTGAATGTATTTGTGATCTTATCCCGTCTTTTCTATTTAATTAATTTGCTAGCTAGGCGGACATATACTATGCTATCAATATCGGATATCTAGGCCGATTAATCGCGTATATCTTGTAAATCGATTGTTTTTTACTCATTTTGTAACTTTTCTCACTGAACCGATTTAATCATTGAATTGACCGATTAATCAGCCGAGATGACCGATTTCTCGCTAAACCGAGAAAAATAATATTATTTGAAAATATCGGTTCTCTATCCAAAAAAATACGTAAAATTAATGAATTGGATTCTTAAACCCTATTAATAATAATAAAACCCAATCAATACACAAAACTAAAAATTTACTTATTTTTCTTTTTTAATGAAAATTAAATATATAAATTATTGTATTATCTCTCTAATAAACATTATCGCTTTTCAATCCTCTTATTTATTTAAATATTTAACGTAATTTTTGTGTTTTACATATATGTAATACTTTAAAATTGAACTAGTTAGATGTGATTATGAGAATTTAATATTTTTTATTGTATTTCGGATCACTGTATATAAATATTTAATATGATTATATTATTATATATTTTGAAACCGTCAAATATATACATCCAGTATAACCGATTAATTGCTCCTGAACCGAAAACGATTTTAACTGATTAGGACATATCTAGTACAAGGATGTACCAAATGTAAAATTGGGCCTAAATTTGGGCCTAGTATTTTTCCGATATGAAAGTGTACGGCGATCACATAGGACTTGCGTAACAAAACAAACAACTGCAAACACACGTGGCAGATGTACAGTTATCCAGCTCGAAAACGGACCCACTAAAACAATGAATGGGACCAGTTAAGAAAAACAATCAAGGGTGGAGAATCTGAAGTGGGCCAATCTTAAAACGGCGGGACCAGTGTTTCGTACTTCCATGTGCCTACTACAACAACAACACACACTCTCTCTCCTCCAAGTGCACTCTTCTTTTCTTTCTTTCTTTTAAAAAGAAACCCCCGTCATAAAAAGCCTCTGCCCAATCTTTCATTCACTCAGAAGCTTCCCAAAAACGTAACAAAATAAAGGTAAAAAAACAAACACAGACTCGAATTTATTTACTTTTCCAAATATTTTTATGTGTTTTTTTGGTCGAATCACTATCTTGTTTTTGTTGTTTTGTTTATTTTAATGTGTTTTATTATAGTTGAATTGGTAGGTTTTGGAATGGTTTGTAATATGTTATTGATCTGATCACTCTCTTGAAGTTAGGTTTAAACTACTTATTAGTTGAGAATAGAAAAAAGGTTTATTAACTGATTGAACACTGCATTCAATTTTTTTGGACAGATTAATCAGTGCATACATATATAGGTAATGTGAATAGTAAAGCAAAAGGAGAAGGTTAGGGTGTAGGACGGTTATAACTGTTATTTTACGTATTTGGGCTTAACACTACCCCAATAGTCCAATAACAAGTGAATTAATGACACATTTACCTCGAAAAAGCTTCAAAATTCTGACAGTTAGACGATTAGTCCATCCTTCCTTATTATATAGAAGATAAAATTTTGAATGCATAAACCTTTTTTTTTTTGGTGTTTTGAAATCAAATTTATTTGAATTTCATTGCTCGTACTCTATGAGAATATTTTTAGATTAAAAACATTGATATTAGAGACGGTGGATGTATAAGAAATGGTAACTCTAGAGCTTGTGTTATAGTTATACCCTTGACCTTACTTCACCTTATAGTTTTAATGTTCAAGTGGGTCAGATTATACTTTGATATAGTCCTAATTGAGTAAAGATTACGCTTAGTGTATGCCTTCGGTTTGATTTCATTTGTATCCTGGTAAATTGTTACTCAAACTTGCTCCAAAGTGGAGTGTGACAGCAGAGCTGTCAGTGCCTATGGAGTGTTGATGCATGGACTTTCAGGTGATGGGGAAGGAAGAACATGAGGTTAAATTGTGGGGAGTAAGATCATGAGTTTAGATTGTGGGACTTTTGGTTTGGTAGCTCGATGATGTTGTTGATAATGGGGAAATCTACCGGACTTTTATATTCTGGCTTCTACAACTAGGGCACTCTACTTTCTACCAGTTTGTTATGTTAGTCACCATTTCGTAGTCCATGTTTTAGGTACACGTGGACACACTTGGGTTTTTGTATCAGTTTTATGTAGGCCAGTGAAACTTTGTGCTCATGTTGGACACAATGCACGTGTTCATGTAACTGTTTGCACAGTAAAGACCTTGATATTGTGTTTTTTCACCATGAGATTTCGTTTTTTAAACGAACAGTAGTTATGTCTACTATAAGATCTTGTTTACTTGAAATGGTTGACACTTGCTCATTTTTGTATCTTTTCTAGGTCAATGTTTTAAGCTTAAGGTGGGATTAAAAAGTTACCACATTTCTTCTGCGAGGACCAATCTATTTGTTGAATCTCAAACCATGTCAAGTGGAGAGAACCGAAAGGTCTCACGTGATGACATACAACTGGTAAGAAAATATTTTGAGTTGGTATATACTATGGAATATCTTCTACACTTTCGTAATTTTTTTGATATGTTATGTTGTTTTTGACATTTTTATTCGATGGTATGATATACTTCTGTTGTTTATATTCTTGATTCTTGTCCATCATGTGTTATAATTTCTTTCAAGTTTTCTTATCTTTACAGTTCTGCTTTCATTTGCCTTAGTCTGTTCTTAGTGATATCGTTATTATCCAATACATCTATATCTGTATCCGTATCTTTCTAGGTTAGGCTGTATATTTTTAATTAGATGTTTACTCCTATTATTTTGAGATTTTTATAATCGTTATTACCACAAATGTCTCAATATCAATTACCCCCGCCCTCATTTCACTCCCTACTTTTAGATATTATACAATATTCCAATGTATAAAATTTCTAATAATAAGCTTCTAGTAATTATTAAGCTTCCAAAAAGAAATATCCTTATTTTTTCGTATCTCACAATCTCATAAATTCGGTCTTCTAATAAATTTCTCCCAAGTCCCAACCAAGTTCCTGTCCTAATTTTTACTAATATACAATTTTCAATCCAATTTTTTTTTGGTATATGTGCGATTTTCAGATAAGATTTTCAAGGATTTGTACATCTATATTTTATTTCTATTTTCACTTGTTATCTTATGCTTAGTACTCAACAAGCTATAAATCTTAGTCTATAACTGATTAACTGTTATGGTCTGCTAATATAGATATATGATATGCATACCCAGCAACCTTTTGGATCTACAAAACAACTGTAGTGCAAGAGTTATCCATCCCATGAGTTTTCCTTATGTCTCTGTCCTTGTTATTGCAGGTGCAAAATCTTATTGAACGCTGTCTTCAGCTATACATGAACAGAAAAGAAGTAATAGACACTCTTTTGGCTCAGGCGAAAATCGAGCCTGGTTTTACTGAACTTGGTATTATCATATCTTATTCACTACTTCATATGAGTCTGGAGCATGCGTAGTTGAGTTGATTGGGATTTACTATCTTTTTCTATCCTTCTTATACATTTAATCCTTTTTATAATTTTATCAGTACGCCTATTTCAGTTTTTCAGTTAGTATATACCTGTACTTGATATGTCTCTAATTCTCTATGAAGAGATACGTTCTTGTAGAATATGTTTTTTGTATCATAAACAAGTGATCCACTATCCTTACACTCATCACTCGCCAGTCGGGTTTGGAAGGTGTCTGAGAGGGGGGGGGGGGGGATAGAAAATGGGTTGATGAATTATTATAAAGTCTTCTGGAAATCCGAATATGAACAGTGTCCAATATTCTTGTTCTTGCGTGTGTCTAGTAGATTGGTCAAAGCAAGTTTTGGTTTGGTTATTGCTTATCTTTAAGTTACGAGGCTGGCCTTTAGTAGAGTCAATTGCCATTTTAGCTTATTGGGGTTTGGTCGAGGATTTTTCTATGGTTTAAATCTTTACGATGTTAATTTCAGAAGTAGAGAAGAAATGAACTGATCTTGCCGCAAACTTCAACATGTAATTTGTACTCTCTAGGTATGATGTGTAGAATACTACTATGAGTCTAGGGGTATTCAATTTTCTGATTTAGTTTCGTGCATCAACAGGCTACTTAATTGCAATTTTTCTGCCGTGTATACTAAATTACAAAATAATCATCAAAACCATTCAATGTAGTACCTTGCAGTAGCTTTTGCCATAACATGAAGGATATGGAATGCCATTATTCTTATCAGTATATACTGAATAACACTTAGTTAGTTATTGTCAGCTCTGATATTTAACTACTTATAGAAAAAAGGTTCTGATATTTAACTATGAAAGAATAGTAGTGCAATTTTCGAAAAAAGCAATTTAGTAGTTTACCAAAGCAAGGTCCTTTACCTTGGAAAATGATCCTTCTTTTTGGTGCATCTTGTGCTCTACACTTCTAGATATCTGATGTTCTTTTTTTGTGTTTCATGCTTGAATTTCAGTTTGGCAAAAGCTCGAAGAAGAGAATCGGGAGTTTTTTAAAGCTTACCATGTCCGTTTGATGGTGAAACACCAGATAATGGTTTTCAACAGGCTGCTTGATAGACAGATGGAACTCATGCGCACAATGTATCCAGCTGGAGTAGCTCCTCTATCTATTCCAAATGGATCTCATTCCTCAAGTATGACCTGCTTCACAGTGATGTGTGTTTATATAAAATTTGGTGTTTCACCTGCATGTATTTTTAGTATGGGAAAGATTTTTCAAAAATATATTCTGCATGAAGATCTGATGGTGTGGTTCGCTTGGTAGATCTATTGTTATATACTTTGTTCGACTCAGTTTTTGGGAGTGTTTTATTGCATTTCATTTCTCTACGTGGATGATGCTGCCATGATGTTTGGCTCATGATAAACAGTTTTGTGAACCGAAAATGCTGTGTAGCAAGTTTTGCGCCCTCCTCCATCTTTAATTCAAATACCCTAATTGATCATTCCATATGCTTACCTTTGGTGATTTTTTCTTTCTGTTATAAAAGATATGATAGGTCTTGGAAGTCAATTGTAACTTGGTACTATGGTCTACTATATAATATAAAATCTGGCCAAATTTGTCAACCAGACTGACTTTTGGTGTTTTTCATGGTTGGTCGATATCTGTGGAGTGATTAAGAATGTGCAATTGATCATCGCTAATATGCATGTGACGGCGTTGCCAAGAATAGATTAATTTTTTTGACCTCTGCTTTGAGCCATGCAATAAATAGATTACCGATGAAGAAGTGTGTCTTTTGTGCTACTTATGTAATTACCCTTAGAAAAAGTGTTGGTGTTGATTTACACTGTCAATGACACCTTTCACATGTTTGACAGCTTGTATTGTTCTGACTAGTAAAAAAAAGTGTTTGTGTTGATTTAAACGGACAGTGATACCTTTCACATGTTTGATAGCTTGTATTGTTCTGACTAGTATACTGGGTACAAAAAAAAAAAAAAAAAAGTATACTGGGTACAAAGAAGAAAATATTTGAATCAGGCATCTGTATTTTGTTGGTTTATCCTTTTCTCCTGCCTAATGTTTCTTTTTTTGCCTTTACAGTGCACCAGGGTCAGGCTCCATTCTTTGTTGCAGAGCATGCAGTACCACTTCCAAGGACTGAGAGCATCCATCACCCCATTGGTCCTCCGACTACGTTCTCAAATGGTAGGCCGTCAATACATGGTAACATGCAATCTGTTGATGATACTGCACTTCATGTTGGGAGAATGGATGTATCATCAAACATGCACTCTGCTCAAAATTCACACATGCGGATGATACACGGAATGAATGGGGTTGTGATAAAATCAGAACCCGGCTATGGTGATGGTTCTGCTTTCACATTTGGTGCTGATGGAAATGTCCTCGGGATGCCTCCAACAGTTGGTGATACAGCAGTCCCATCTTTTGGCAGTGTAGAACCTGGTCCTCAACCTCTGAATGGATCACTCTTGGATACCGACACATCTTTATTTGGATTTTTGGGACAAATTCCTCGCAATTTTAGTCTTTCAGATATAGCTGCTGACTTTTCTCAGAGTTCCGGTGAGCACCTTCTGTAGTTTTATTTCCTTTCCTTGCCCTATTTACTTTAGTGCTTTGGACTAACTGCAAATTGAAATGTATGCAAGAAATACTGGAGAGTTACTCAAGATCCCCATTTCTTGGAACTGATGTTGGCGACTTCTTCAATTCCCCAGGAAGAGATTGTCAAGGTGAAATATGTGCATTGAGTCATTGAGTATTCTCTTGGATTTGGTAGCTTATACTTATGTCTTGGTTCTGCAGGAGACAATAGGAGATTGGACACAATATCAGAAGGCTTGAGCTATGATGACTTTTGTAGTGAATGAGTGGATACTTTTGATGGTAAGCTTCCATTGTGCCATAATTTGATGAATCCTCCTATGAAAGACCTTCACTGTGTAAAGCCTAATTGGATACTTCTTGATGGTGTTTTTTATTTTCTTTTTCTCTTTACACTGGCATACCGCTCTTGCTATCAGGACTAATTGTTCACTGTATAAGCCTTGTAGAATTTCAAATATTGGCATTGATAAATTAGGTAGAACAAAACTCAACTTTCTAATTCTAGGAATCCACTCTGAAAGTTTTATATGCCTAAAAGGGGTTGTAGAACAGAACTCAAGTTCTAATTCTAGGAATCCAGCCTGAAATTTTTATGCCTAAATGGGGTGGTTTTGGTTGTTCATCTCATTTTGCGAGTAAATTGTTCGTAAATGAAAAGGCATAAACGTGTAGTATTTACTTCCAATTGTCAAGGATCTTTGATCCTACTCTTTCCAGTAATCTTATCTTTGTATTAATGCGTCTAATCTTAAAAATGTATTAATGGAAATTGTTTCCGGGACTCATTGTTTCTTCTGTTGCTTTTCTTGTTTTTGGCAGGATGAGTAGTTGATCTGTGGACGTAAATATTTGTACATAGCGTTACAGAGTAGAGAGGATTTGTTATCCCTTAGATGGTTTGTTTAGTGTTTAAGCTTTCACTAACTGATTGGCTGTTGAGATGATACCTAAGGAAGGCTTCTGCAAGAGTTCAAACTGTTTGAACCAATGGAATGCATAGAGTGTCATAGTTTGATAATGATGGTGATGGATCAATACAGGGTTGTGGTGTGGTTTCTTACATTAAGAGTGTATGTTATAAAATAAGATACAGGGAAACACTGAAATCATTTTTTGGAAATGTACAATTTTGTGAAATAAGGTGGAGAACAAGATCATTTTTGGCCTTCGATATAGAACTAACAACTGTGGATGCTATTGATTAGTATTATTATTATTTTATTAACAGTTGACTTTGCCTTTATCTTACTATCGCGTCCTAGTTTTAGGAGTCATCGAGCTCTGTAACGGGTAATTTTAAAGTGGGGATCAATTTAATTATTTTCATCTCCACTGGACCTTTTGTCTCGAGTTACTGGTCAATGGAATTATGTACTTCTTCACCTGCACCTTGTCTTTTCTCATCATATATTCATATTTGGAGATGAATTTAGCTCCAGCTTCATTTAGGTAGTGTAAGTCTGTAAAGGCGTTCTTGTGGTATTGGTCTTGGACCCGAAAGGTATACTTATTAGGTTTAGA
The DNA here is from genome assembly GCF_015680905.1 of Coptis chinensis. Taxonomy (NCBI): domain Eukaryota; kingdom Viridiplantae; phylum Streptophyta; class Magnoliopsida; order Ranunculales; family Ranunculaceae; genus Coptis; species Coptis chinensis. The sequence goes on from NC_141462.1 coordinate 4,439,928, forward strand.
GATTTGATTCTCAACTGGTATAGACCATCAATAGGTAAACAATGTATCTCTACTATGTTGCTAGTGATCCTCTCTCACCACAGTATACCATTACGTCTAGTAATGGCTTGTGTATGTAACCTCTTTTCTCCTATTAATAAAATTCAATTATCAAAAAAAAAAAAAAGTCTGTAAGAAGCAGAGTTGGGAAATCATTTCTTCCAAATGATTTAGATTTGCCTGAAAAAAAGTAAACATTGACGAAGTCTCCTTATATGAGCTGTCAGTCCTTGAGACGTTTGCGAGCATTTTGCAGTTGAGACCGGTTCCTCTATAACCGGGTACAGAGATTGATCTCTGTACCACACACACACATCTCGTATCTCGCACACACACATTTCGAAGTACACACACAGATATCGAGGTGCACAAACACATTTTGGATTTGAATAAACGGTGAGATAATATGGTTACACAGATAATCTCTGTACCCGGTTGTAGAGATCTCGAGTCCTTTGCAGTTATGTAGGTTTGTACATACGGGAATCAGCAGTGACCTGAGGCTTAAACAAGATGCATTGTCAATTTGTTTAGTGTCATACTTTCGTTCATCACCAGTAGTTTTGGGTTTCAAGACTTGAACCATGCTTCACGCCATCCTCTCACACCACATGGCAAGTGGGTCCAATTTCTCGGTTTACCATTCATTTTAAGCATCTGTTTCATCCACATTTTCTTAGTACCTCTTTAGGCTTATGGCCTAAATTTGTTGATGTTGTGCAGGGACCCTTCACCTGTCTATGTTTAGTTCCTTCTCTGTTCTCATCCACAATTGCATTATATTAGAAGTAGCATTTTATGCATAAAAAATGCAAAAACATTTGAGATGACCAAGACACGAAGTGGCTTCTTCTCATGGACTTACAAACACGTGGGACCATAAGACATACAACGCAGTTATCTTTGTAGGGCCGAGGACCATTTTTTTGGTGTGGCTTAAATTTCTTAATTATCTTTCTAAAGTTTATAGTAAGACTTTAATCCAAGACAAAGTCCCAGAGCATTTCACCTTTTCTTCTTCTATCTTCATATTGATTTATCAATTTATTTTTATGTAACTTGATTGATTTAATTAAAAATAAAATTAAGCTTGTGTGATCATATGATATCATGGCATTGAAAGGTGTGGAGATGTAGACTGTTTACTTTTTATCCCAAGGCTTATCTTGCTTTATTACTCGAATTTATAAGATTCCAAGTGACGTGCCTGTTATTGCCAAGTGGGCCCATAAGCTGATGTGGCTCTCAACCAACCTTATTCTTATGCCACGTGAACATCCCTTTTGACTATATAATCCAAAGTAAGTGACTGTTTATTCTGCCCAAAACAAGTAACAAAATCCAAACAGAAAAAAAAAAAAAGTAGGATCAAACAAACAAACAAACCACTTCTCTTTATCAGCAAATGAAGCAGACTGTTTTCTAGCTATGGCGAAAACCTCAAAGCTTGTTTCTAGATTTTTCAGAACTAATGGGCTTTTAAGTACACTGACAAAAATCAAACCTTTTATGTTCTCTACTTCATTTTCTACCCATGCAACACAAAAAGAAGCTCAAGTATTGGGTTCTAGACAGTGGGGTTTTGAGTTGTTAGGTGTTAGAGAATATGAAGAGTATAGAAGATCACTTTATGGTGATATTACTCATAAAGCTCTTTTAGTTGATGCTGTTGGTACTCTTGTTGTTCCTTCTCAGCCCATGGCTCAAGTTAGTATATTTATTTTATGTAAAGCTATTTGTTTGGTTTGTTTTGTAGATTGTAATTCTCTTTGTTGTTTGGTGTAGATTTATAGAGAGATTGGAGAGAAGTATGGAGTGGAATATTCAGAAGATGAGATACTGAATCGGTATCGATGGGCTTATGGACAGCCATGGGGCAGATCTAGACTAAGGTAACTATGTTTTTCTTCTTAGTCTGTTTCGAAAGATGAAGAAAGAGGTCCTTTTGCAGTGCATTTTATTTTTTATGCTTATTTTTGTTTAGTAATTTATATGTATGAGTTTAGTTTAGCAATTATCTTTTCACTAGACAATAAAATTATTCAATTAGTTGATTGGGAAATTTGTAGTAGGATATTATTGTTAATTGTTATTGGTCTTTTGTTTTCCTTATGAGGGTTAAGATTATTTTTGTTATGTTATTTCTCCATGGTGATTTTTGGACAATGTACTAATATTCAAGGACCAAAATATCGAATTTGGTGAATATCTCGATGTACTCAAAAACCGAAATATATCGGATATATTGGAGATATCTGTTTTTTTGTTGACCAGTCAAAATTTTGTTTTGTATATCGATATATCAAAAATATCGTCAATTATATCGGAAATAGCGGGTCAATATATTTGTCAAAGTCAACAATATTTGGTCAAAGTCAATAATTTATATCGGATATATCGGTCGGTTGATATATATCGTTATATGGGAAATTACAAAATATATCGGAAAAAACATATTCAATATTTGGTTGAGATATATCGGCGATATCTCAGATATCTATTCAATATTTTGGGCCTTGCTAATATTATCTCTGATAGTTGGATAAAAAATATGATATGTATTGGTGGTGAGAAATGAGAGCATAGGTAGGTTATTCATGGCCATATATATGACAAGAAGGTATTAGGGGGTTGAACCTAAGAGTCTGATGATAGTAATTGACTTGCCTTTATCCTCATTCCTCAACATTTAAGCACTGGCCCACTTACTGTATGAACAGCAACGGCAAAGACTTCTTCCAATTTCCAAACGTCTGGGACCGGCTATTGATTTGTTATTAGGTGTTCCTAGTTAGACACCTTCCACACACACACACACACATATATATATATATATCATTCACTGTTCTGATATGGGCAAGTGATGTATTATTTTGTCCTGGTCGGAAAGAAGATATTGAAGTACCCATATAATATGGTCTACTTTTGATTTTGTTTTTTGTTTTTTGTATTTTTGTATTTTTGTTTTTGTTTTTGTTTTTGTTTTTGTTTTTGTTTTGAACTCTTTATACTTACAAAGAGGGTGACTAGCCACAGACCAACGTATCATTGTTATGCATGTTAAAGTTTTCATGCTAATTTAGTTGCATTTACTATAGCAAAGATGCTGGTATTATCCTATGCAGTCTAGTCGTTTAGGTGATTTTTGCAAGCTGAGGTAGATATACTGAATAAAATTGGATAGAAAGATTATGGTTTTTCTGAACTTGCTTTACTGTATAAGTTGGAGTGTATAAATCATGTTTCATCCCAATCGCAGATATGTGGATGACGGAAGAGCCTTTTGGCAGTTTATAGTCAAGTCTTCTACTGGTTGTTCAGACTCTCAGTACTTCGAAGAACTGTATCACTACTATGAAACTGAAAAGGTTCAGATACTCTTACTTTTATTTTTCAAAGGTTCAAGCGCAGTGATACTTGTCGAACGTCCTCTTAGCTATGTTTTTGCTTTGCATGTATTCATAGGCTTGGCACCTCTGTGATCCTGAAACTGAGAGTGTCTTTAAGGCCCTCAGAAAGTCTGGTGTGAAATTGGCTGTTGTGTCAAACTTTGACACACGATTACGACCAGTCTTAAGGGCTTTAAATTGTGATCATTGGTTTGATGCAGTAGCAGTGTCAGCTGAAGTGAGTGATTTCTTCTTTTGGCAGCTTTAGTGTTGCGATAGAGCTTCAGTTCTTGTGGTCATAATGATTCTTACTGCAGGTTGCAGCAGAGAAACCAAACCCAATGATATTTTTAAAGGCTTGTGAGTTACTGGGAGTATCTCCTGAGGATGCTGTGCATGTAGGGGATGATCGCAGAAATGATATTTGGGGTGCTAGAGATGCTGGTTGTGATGCTTGGCTGTGGGGGAGCGACGTTCACTCTTTCAAGGAGGTAAATTTGTTGATGCTGCTGCATTTGTATTGATCAGAACTATGGTTTTGCACTATATACTTGTTGGTATTGTGAATCATAGCATTAATCACATGAATACTTGAACTACTTAACTCGGACATGGAGCATGTGATAGTGCGATAGTGCAGTAAGCGCTGTAAGCAATTGACATTCCAATTTCGTTTGTTCTATTTATTGTGACCAAAAGGGGAACTTGACGCCCCAAGGGATTTGACATTTGAAAAGCTATTCTGCTTTTATGCCTGAAAAGAAAAGATCCTGTTAGTTTTATGATACTGGAACTTAATAGCTTATCCTTGATTTAGTTTTAATCACCATTGCTAAAAGTATGATATTCAGATTATGTCTTCTACAGTTCCACCTTTTGTCTCTGTTTTTTGGGGATAAGAATATATGCGGTCTGTGTAAAAGCATGGGGCTTTGAAGTTGCTGCTATGTACTTGTGAATTCCATGGTGTTTTCCATGGTGTTCGAACATAAATATGGGGACAAGGGTGCTATACAGTTTTTCTTGCTTCTTGGAATTTAAATCTTTTTCTAGTTCGAAGTTCAAACCGTTGCTATAGAATTTTGTTTATATTTATTGATTCCCTCTGTAAACGGACTAAACGCCCATATTTTAGCTAGCTACTTACGAAAAAGAGGTAGTCTAGTCTTTGTATCCTGCAATTTCTTATCCACTAGTCTTTGTACTGAATTACCGATGGTAAGCATCAAAGCTTGAAAATAGCTGCTTGGATGCCCTTTCATGAATGATCTGTTTATATGTAATTGGAAATTATATCCTATTCATTTTCATGTTTCCCTTTCAGAGAAAGAACAGGAAAGCTGTTCGAACATATTTATTTTCTGTAATTGTCTGTGTCTGGTGGTGTTGCATCAAGTGTATGAAGAAAATGAGGATAATTTTGCAGGTTGCTGAAAGGATTGGTGTGCAAGTGTGAGGTGCATCTTCTGCGCAGGTTGCTGAAAGGAGCGGTGCCCGTCTCAGGAAGACTGCAACATCACCGACATTGTGAAAGTGACTACATATTATACAAGTCACCCCTTGTATCGGAGTAGACTTCTAATGTAAATATAGCCTTTTTCTCAACATGTATAGTGACTAAAGCTGAATAATGTAGCAAGTAGAAGAGATTTTACTGGGTGAGACAATAATGAGTTTGTTCCTCCATTAGTGGTCCGACCACCTAACAACATGTTCGCAAAAGCAAAACCTCTTATTTCTACCAGATGCTGCGAGCTTTCATTGGCGCTGGTGGAATAGAAAGACTGGCCTGGTATTGGTTCACCTGTTCTCTGCTTGTTTGATCGGATTAAAGACTGATTTGCTTCACTCCCGAGCATTTGGCTTTGCTGGAACTAACTTCCTATGCCTCTTTCATCCACCGGGAAATGCTCTTTTGGTTTTGTACTTTTTACCATGTTAAACTTTCTAAACTGTTGTAAGGCGGACTGGCCCCTGGCGGATCCTTTGGTTTATTTGGGATAGAAAATATTTTCTAGCTAAAATCTAATGTTGTGATCTTCTTAAATACTCATTTTGTATACGAGAAACACAAACTCTGCAACAACCCCCCCAAAAAAAATGAAAAGAAAAACCATCAGGACGCTCAAGTAATGCTGAAAGTTTTTTATCCCGTCTCACCCTTGGAAACCGTCAACTACATTGAATTCTGTTGGATGAGCTGTTGATTAAACTAGACAGGGAGAGAACCTTCTCAGAATGCAATATCACTTCCTCCCAGTGCCTTTATATAGCATATGTCTTTTTTGTTTTGATAAAGAGGGTAGAGCATAGCACAAAAGAAAGCAAAAGCGTATTAAGAGGGTAGTACATAACACAAAAGTTACAAAAGCCTCAAACAGTGAGTGAGAACCTCACTATTTTACAAATAAAATAAAACAGAACAACATCACTCACTTGTTTACCAATAAAATAAAACATAACAAACTAACTACCCAGCATTACTCTTCTGTTTCCATCACTCACTGTTTTACAAATAAAATAAAACATAACAAACTAACTACCCAGCAAACCCCCAGCATCACTCTTCTGTTAATACATGCGACCAGTCTAAAACAAGGTCTTTGAACCTATAATTCCCTACTCCTAACCTTTAACCTATAAAGGTCTTTGAATATATAATTGTTTTTTGTTAGACGCCATATCTTGTCACTGAAGTATCCCTATCTTCTCCTAGGCCATACTGATAGAAAATCTTGTAAAGATTCAGCTTGATCTGGTGCCTTTGTCATAGCCTCAGTTTAATACTTAAATTCATAGCACAAGGTAACACTGCTACTGTGTACTCCAACTTACATGGACTTACCGTGCACAACATTTGTGAACTCTGATTGTAGTTGTTTCAACAATATCAATATCCAAAATAAAATAAAAATGGTACTCATCTAGTCATCTGCATATAATCACTTCTGTATGATAAATATCTGTTCAACAGTACAGCCAGTAACAGGAATGTAAATGCTATCATTTTTGAATTATTTAACATTTCATATCCATATACTTCAAAAGAGCATAGTTGCATACAACAGTCAGACCTATCTCAATCAACGTTCTCTTTGGTGGTAAGAACTATAAAGCAACAATTAACAAAGAACTCCATTTAACATAGCTCTTCTAACTGCAGGTCAAGTGATGTAATTTGGGGAGTTCTAGTGTCTTTGAGGAATAACAACGCCCTTTTCATGTTCTACTCTCAACTTTTGACAACGGAACAGGCGAACCTTCAGATTTCGGTCTTGCATATCCCAGACTTCTTAGCTTCTGTATGAGTATCTTCTCTGCATCTGCCTGAGAGACACACAATATCAACAACCCTAACAAAAGTGGAAATAAATAAGGAACACGTTATAAGGGCATATGTTCATGTACAGACATAAAGATAAGTTTAAGGTTTCCGTTTAATGAAAATTATCTACAATCTAATTGTACAAATAAATGCAGTAAATCTACTACATAGTTTGATTTGAACATTTGTAGATGGTATAAGACTGTGAATCTATTGTGTATTTAGATGACATTTGCGGTGGTTATGGATGTCAAAATCAGCTAGATTTTGGGAGGATCATAGTACATGATATCATTTTCACAAAAACAGCCACTGACTCAACCTCGGCTCTATGCGACTCCCATGAATGTGCGTCATGAGGAGTCCAAAGGTGATAAAAACGCCATAATAACTTTGGCAGTTGGCCCAAATGGAAAGCCGTCACAAGTGAGCACACACACACACACACACTTATAGAGTACCTCAAGCATTGGGCTGTTTTTCGGAATATTGCAAGCCAGGACTATATTCAGACCAGTCTTCAATACTGTTAAAAAAAAAAAGGCATTCTGGATCAGTAGTCACTTCAAGAAACAATATCAAAATATCACAAGTATATTCATTCTACAGGTACTAGACTTGTACCTAAGCGCCGAGCGATGCTTGAACCTGTGTTATCAGAGGCGCCTCCGAGTATGGAAGCAACACTCACCATGCTGTTCTGAGACTTACGCTGCATAACATGGCATTAACATCAAGTCCAACAAGTATAGGAAACACAAAAGAGCCTAATTCGAATGACACTCACAAGTGCAAAAGGAGCAGCGGCATACAAGTGTCCAAATTTGGCAGAGTTGCAACCAATCCACACAAAAATCTATACAATGAGAAGAAAAACTTAGAATAACAAGCTTGATATGCATCATTTCAACAGAAAGAGAATGAGAACCTGTTTCTGAAGACGAATGATTTGAAAGTGTAGAGTGTAACTTTCCAAATCCTCTGTAAAACAATTTATCTGAACCCCATCTTCATTATTGTCATCACAACTAACTATTTCTGGGTTATGGGTTGATCTCACATCTCCCTCCGCCATTTTTCTCAACTGGTTTATTTTATTAGTTCTTTGAGTTTTTAATTCGAAATTGTTCCGATATATTGGGGTTTCGGTATCGGTTTTTTCATTTTCACTTGATAAGAAAATATCAGAGACCGATATTATGAAATTTCAACAAGTTGACTATTATTCACCTCCATGTAGACAGTATTTTTCTTTTTTTCAACCATTTTGGTGAAAAAAAAGTGAAGCTGCCCAATGCAAAAGTGAATATTAATCTGATGTCAGATTCCATTTGAAGGTAAAAATCGAAAAAACGCTCCGAATGGAATGAAACATCCCATGTGAAATTAAAAAACCCGTATGAAATTTAAAAAAAAAAAAAGAAAAAAGTCGAAAAATCACACGAGACGGAATCCAACATCCCGCCCGAAGTTCACAACTCAACCACTATCTCAGTTGAAGGTTTCACCTTCGTTTTGACTTGGGAAAATAGTCACCACCATATCCACTTTTGCATTGGCAAATGTTTTGAACAAAAAAGAAGTGAATAAAGTCACAAACCCACCATATCTACATGCATTGGTTTCAGGGTAAAAACCATATAAACATTGCTTTTTAAAGTCCATTAAAACCATTACATTCTTTTCAAAGAGCTCGAAATTAAGTAAAACATTGCTTACATGCTGAAGTTGTAGCTAAATGAAATTATCAATACTGGAAATGGTTCTTGCTATTGATTCAATCGTCCAACACAATTTGAGACTAACCAACATTGTTTAAATAGACCTTTTACACCACAAGTGTATTTTAATTACAACAAAAGACAATCAACTCGATAAAAACATAAACACTGATTGACAGGAACAATCATTTAGTGTTTGTGCTCGGATGATTACAAGTAAGTTTTGGCCCCTGTATTTATAACCCCATAGAAAGATTTGGACATTCAAGATTGGCACAAATCCAACGGTTTCCATATAAAATATTCGTCTCTTGAGCATAACTCTGATTACTTTCAAGAATGTGGCTTCGGTCAATTGCATTTTCATTCTCTTTGTCAGTATATTAATTTTCTACCGGAATACACATGAAAAGAAAGACGGAAAAGAAAATATACAGTAGATTAATGGAGAAAACCACAAATGTGAGTAAATGTATATCTACATAATCCCACATCCCTTTTAGCCTCTTCAAACAACATGAATTTCAAAGCACACTACCATGGCTCGGAGTGATTTTCCAAAGAGTTTCTAAAATTTGAAGGCCTGGTCTGACTGTCCTCCATCAAAATGAGGTTAAGACGAGTCTTCAGTTCCTCCACAGCATCGTCCTCCAATCTTTTGAGTTTACTGGAAGACCTCTTTCGTTTCAATGATGATATCTAAAACAGGTAAAAATGAAACTTCTGTATATTAGAATCAGTGTCACATTGATTTCAGGTAATCTTAATAAAAAACAAGCTTTATTTTACCATTGAATTCCTATACTGGCTGAGATAATGTGAAGATTCCTCATAAAATCCGCAATGATAAAGCAAAATGCTGTAATCTCTCAATTCATCCAGATCATAATCCAATAGGATAAGACGTTCAGAGGCTGTCAAAAAAGACAATAAAAACCACTTAATGAAAACGTTGGACAAGAGAATCACGCACAGTGCATTGTTTGAAAAATATATGACATGATTATGAAAACAATTCTTAGTTCTAACAAAATGGTCATTACTTCCATGGTAAGATAATATGACCATAAACTTTGAGTGGCAAAGTTCTGAACATAATAATGTTATGGCTTATGCAGGTCATTTAGAGAGGAAAATCAATATAGAAATAAATAAATGTCAGAACTCACAATGGATATTACACTATTACTATTACCTAGGCACATAACTCCATAAGCAATGATGCAGGAACCTAGCATATTACAACATTCTGATTTATAAGAAAGTGTATCAGTCATTCCAGGTATCAGACACAAGATCACTCTTATAAGGATTGACCAGGATGTTTATTGACGGAACCAAGATTCCAAGTGTGGGTGTGAGTAACAGAACCGTAGAAAAAGAATTTAGAGGAGCAGTAGTAGAACGATAAAGAAAATTTTGGGGGTTTAAAGTTTGGGCAAACTTATAGCTAATTACTAATACAGTAGTAAAGTTTCGCCACAGTAGATTTCCAGTTCCTAATAATGTGCTCTGTCCTTTTCACCATTTACGTATCTCAGTCATAGCTTACCAATCAACAAGAAAAAGAAAAAGGAAGCAACACGCACCAGATAATGCACGCCTCATGTCTCCAAGACAAACACTGGTCCAAACTCCACGTTCTAGCCTATGTTGAGCAGCCTTAGCAGAAGGCACGCTCAAAACCACTGCTCTTAAAAGAATATTGCAAAAACTCAGACAAATTTATTGAGAATGAAATAAACATCAGTTGTGTATGGACTTTACGTTTCTTCTACTGTGTTTGGTCCACTGATACACTTTGCTGCACTTGCCGCCCTTAAAAACAAACTCCTGCTAGGGTCATATCGAAATGGCCAGAAAGCCTCTTTTAGATTTTTCAGTATCTGCACTTATAGCATGGTTTGAGGATCAAAACCTAAGATAAAAAAATCATTCTAAGCTGAAATCTCATCCATTAATTGTAAACTAAACTGTAATAGTCAAACGTACCTGTACTAAGAGGGATTGGGTTGTCAATATATGTGGTTGATCAGAATCTTTGCTTTTCAGTTTGTGGTAGCCTTTAGGAAGACTTACTTGATCATGAGGGCAGTATATCTCCACATCAAACTTCAAAAGTCCCCACAAGCGTAACATTTTTAAAATTTCAGAATAAATAAGTGAAAGCATAACTGCAGAGCCTGAACGATGTGTCAGTACCTGTTACAAGATGACAGAAATATAAAAGAGAACATTATTTTGCTTAACAAAAAAAAAGAAAAAAGAAATGGATGCAGAGGCATACTGAATGAAGATATAAAGCCCGCGATTCAGGAAGGTTGGTACCAGCTCTCTGGAAACCCTGTTTATATAAAAACCACAATCCACATCATGATTCGTGAATTACAAGCGAACAAGTAGTCACCATTTATGAAAGATAAAAAAGCCTCAAAGGCTACTCGAGTCAGTTGTTCATTGAAATATGTTTAGCCTGAATCTGGCTCTTTGGTTCTTGTACAGATATAAGAAAGGAACCCTAGGTACATTCTCCGTACACAACCTAATATAAACCAAAACACAATGTTTAAAAGCAAGTATAGGCACACATCTTCATCCCTGGCTTAGGAGAGCCAGTGGGACAAAGTCAAAGGCAAGGATCCTGAATTTCAATTGTTTACAACCCTCACTGAAGCTCATTCGAAACATGGAATTGCAACTTGGTAATAAAAAGTAATGTTTAGAACATTCAATCGGGGGAAAACTTTTCCTTATAAATTGAGCTCTACCATAAAAATGATTTCCTAACCAACTTGACATAGAATTATGTGTACCACTATATGATGATCAACCACACTCCACAATGATGACTTATCCCCTTAAGTGCATAATATATTTTCCCCCTATACTCTGACATGCCCAAAAGCCTTTCGGTTCCCAACAACATGTCATAAAAGATATAGCCCAGCCTGATGTTTTCTAATGGTATACACTAAACTAGCACGACAAAAATAAGAGAGGGGGAGACTACCTTTCTTTGATCAGGTACTTTGCCTCATTATTTTCTTATACATGAAACCCACCTTCAGAAGAAGACTATCATCTACTGCATTTTCAAGCCATATCAATACGTACAAAGAAAGTCCTTCGTACTTTTTACATAAGGTCTTCAAAACATCAACAATACCACCAGTCCTCAATACACATAGTGCTGTATCTTCTAGGCATTCAAAACACTGTTTTCCAATATTTGCACATGCTTCATTTACATAGACAAATATTTAAAATCTACAGCCAACAAAATGAAGGCCAAATTACAGTAACATTTATCTGCAATTGTAAAAAAAAACACAATATCTCACTGACTTAATACTATACTAATCGAGTGAGCAGAGCGAACGTTCTTGGAACCTAGGAATATAAATTACTCCAACCCCACCTCAAAGTCAATACAAAACATTCAAAAGAACATAAATTTTACCTTATAACCAAACAAAACTTCTCCAAATTTCCCAGAAAATCTTCCGGAGACGCTTTCAACGAGGAGCCATAATATGAACAAAAACCCATAGAAAGATCATCTAACCTTTCAAGAAAAGAAGAAACAGGTAGTGGAACAGAAGAATGAGACACCAATGCATCATCTTCTGCACCAATAAACAAAACAGTCCTTGCTAAATCAATTTTCCTATTCACACATATACTACTATCTCTTTCCACTTCACTCAACCATTCTATTTCATTAACATATCCTTCTCTTGCCACCTACACCAATATAAAAAACACACAACCATTTAGTCACAGTAACTAAACTTAAACAAAAGTGTATAGGAGAAAAAAGTTAGTTTGTGTTACTTTTGCATGGGTGATATCGATTCCGGAACTTTGAAGTGCATCATGGAGAATGAATGGTAGGTGGTTTTTTGATGGTTTTTGAGTTCTGCAGAAGATTGTACGTGATGGATGTGAGTTGGTTTTTGTTATATTTGAGGATGGTGATGGGGAATTTGTAGTGGTGGAGGTGAAAGTGAGGAGGAAAGTTGATGATGATGATGATGTTATCGTGTTCATCATTTTTCTTTCTGATTGTTTTCAACTGGTTCTTTTTTTTTGTTCGTTAAAATTCTGTTTGTTCACGTGTGGTGCACGTGCTTTAAAATGATGCACTTTTGCTGCTACACTGACACAGAAAATTTATCCGACATATCCGATGTGGCAGATGATACATGTCTTGTATCATCATGCTACAAATTATATAATTGTGATACATGTCATATATCATTGTGTAAGAAGGTAATACATGTCACATATCATGTTGATACATAACTTGTAACATCCGCCACGTTACTGTGTCGGATGAATGTGTAAATTTTCTGTGTTAGTGTAGAAATATTGTTCTCTGGGTACATGCCCAAGAGATGCCTTAAAGCTAGGCGTATGTGCTAATTTACTCGGTGGGCTTGTTACTGTTCAAGTGGGTATGTTGTCCTCCTGATATCCCTTGTTGCGCCATTATCAAAGGCCTTGTTGAACTTGAAGCAGCAGTGTGCCTTTGCACTGCCATCAGAGCCAAGAGCCAATGTCTTGGGCATCAATCTTAATGTCCTACTTTCACAGTTTCACTCAGCTTGCTTCTTAACCCTTGTGGAAAGAAGGCCCCAACTGGATTTCAATGTGCTTAAACCTGTTTATTTATCTCTTTGATTCGTCTACCAATTGTTTTTGTATTTTTTTTTTAATCTTATACTGGTATTCAATTGAATTTGATTTATTATGTCAATTATTATTTGTTAAATCAATGAAAGGTGTTATTACATAAATGGAATAATGGTTGTAACTTTTCTTAGACTTCGATTTGTAACTATGTTCTGGAAGGTTTCGAACTTAATCAGCAAATTGCTTCTACCATTGCTCTAATCAAACCTTCCCTTTGATTTCCTTTTTATATTATGCATAAAAAAAACAGAATACCATAATTAATCCGTGTGCAGAAAAAATCACATTACTGCTGAGTTCCTTGCTGAGTCACACCGAGTTCACCACTTTCTCCCACCTGAGTTCACCCCTTTTCTCACACCTGAGATTGTTTTTTCGTATCTAGAATTTGGTAAATCGAATCTAGGTGTTTATTGTTGTTACAGATAGCTGTAGGCTTTGATTGGTTTACTGTGTTAGTTTACGTTCAGTTTAAATGACTGCATATTAAGACACATCTCCACAAGTCCACACGTACTAAGTAAGGAATAAGTTCAATAAGTTTCTTGATTTAAAACCACAGCTTGTGGCCAAGGCTGTGCTCCTTTCACCATCCACGAGTTACCGAACAAATGCAATCAGTGAAAATTCATACGCATGTAAGGCATATTAGTAGTCACTGGTAAATGCACTTAAGTTTACAAATTCTTCGAGATCTTCAACACCTGTTTTATTATGATAAGTAGACAGAACAACAGAAGTAGATAACAGATAGAATGATAGATGAGATGGACTGATAGTTAGACTCTTAATGCTAAAAAAAACTAAAGGGGTACAATTATTATCACTGACTGGTAATGGCAATGCCAATAATTGAAGATATAAATCAAACTCAACGTGCATCCACGAACGATTTGCGTATCCAAACATTTTGATTTGCCAGCAGAACTGTAGAGAAAACGATTTTTTTTTTTCTCTTCCACGTTTAGAGCGCCAACTGCGCCTCAGAGGGACGCGACCTGCGCTTAGCATTCCAGTGTTTTAGGCGCACCTGCGCTCAGAGTAAGCGCGATCTGCGCTCAGCATTCCAGTGTTTTAGGCACACCTGCACTCAGAGTAGGCGCACCTGCGCCCAAGTATGTTTTTCGTGGGCCTCGCTACAGTAACCGCAAAATTTGTTTTTTGGTATAAAAACAAAATTAAGGTTTTGGAAAACCTAACAAAAAGAGAGATTACAAGAGAGCAATTCTTTGTGAGTTGAGTGTTCATTCTTTGTGAGTAAATTTGAGAGACTTGTAACTGTTACTCGGATATCTAGTAAAGCTTGGAACTTCGCGATGTGGACATAGTAGGCAAATTCTTAGAACCACGATATATCTCGCCTTGTGGTTTGTTCTTCTTTTTATATTAATTGTTTTACTTTATATGCTTGTTATTTGATATTGAGAAGTGTTGGGAGATTGCTTGGAGGGTGTTGAAGTCTTGTCTATTGAGAATGATCGATCCTTGTGTTGGATTGATCCGTTTGTTGTGGGTAACGTTGTTTTCGCAGTTTATTATTCACAATAATTGGTATCAGAGCGTAAGTATACGACCTAGGATTTTGAGTTTAGTGTTCGAAATTTGTGTAGACAAGGTGTTCGATTAAATTCCGAGGTGAATTTTTTTTTTTTTTTTTTTGTTATTGTGTGTAACTTGAAAGATGGCTCCCAAGATGTCAAACGCAAGGTTTGAAGTAGAGAAGTTTAATGGGAAGAATAACTTTGGGATTTGGCAAGTCCAAGTAAAGGACATCATCATCCAACAAGGTTTGCACAAGGCTTTAAAGGGAATTAAATCTAAAGGCGGCGAAGTATGAGTAATGATGATTGGGAAGAGTTCGATCTTCGGGCTTGTTCATCAATCCGGTTATGTCTTGCCAATGAGGTCATGTATAGTGTGATGGGAGAAAATACATTGCCGGTATTTGGCTCAAACTAGAGTTTATGTATATGACCAAGAGCATGATTTAACAAGATGTACCTTAAGAAGCGTCTTTATCGGTTACATGATGGTCGATGGTTCAACGATGCAAGAGCACGCGTTAGTGAGTTCCGTTGGCGTCTAGCGGATTATTTGAATGTTGGTATGAAGATGGATAATGAGGATCAAGCGGCATGTTTAATATTCTCTTTGCGAAAAGCTATGAGCATCTAATCTACTACATTTATTAACGAGAAGACGTCGATCTTGACGAAGTTCAGAGTGTACTTCTTTCTTATGAGTTGATGAAGAAGGCACGTGTAGAGAATAGCATTGATGCAGGTCAGGGGCTAGTGGCAAGAGGAAGGTCGTATGAAAAAGCTTCTACAAGCAATGAGAAGTCTAGGTCCAAGTCAAAGAAGCCTTTAACACATGTGAAGTGCTACAATTGTGATGAAAGGGGACATTACGCAAGTAATTGTCCTCACCCGAAGAAAGAGAACAAGAGAGATGGTAAGAAGAAAGGTAAGGCAAAAATTGAGGCAAGTTATGATTCAGGCTCTAAAGGGGACGAGTTGAGTCTCTGTGTGTCCACACAAGACTATATGGCCGAAAAGTGGATTCTTGATTTCGGATGTTCCTACCATATGTGCCCGAATAGAAAGTCGTTTACTTCTTATGAGAGCATTAATGGTGGTTCCGTTTTGATGGGTAATGACATTGCTTGTAAGACGGTAGGAATTTGAACTATACGGGTTAAGATGCATGATGGTATAATGAGGACTTTAACTGATGTGAGGCATGTCCCTGAGCTAAAGAAAAACCTTATTTCTCTTGGTACCTTGGATTCCAAAGGCCACAAGTTTGTGGGCGAAGGTGGAGTCCTAAAGATTGTCAATGGCTCTTTAACAGTTATGAAGGGTCAAAGACACGGAACCTTGTATACTTTGATGGGTAGTACAGTGATAGGCGATGTAGTAGTGGGTGCATGTAGTGATGATTCTGAATGCACTAAGATGTGGCATATGCGACTAGGGCATATGAGTGAAAAGGGTTTGTCTGAGTTGTGCAAGCGAGGGTTCTTGAAAGACTTGAATAAGCCAAGTATGGGTTTCTGTGAGCATTGCGTCTATGGGAAGCAGTGTATAGTCAAGTTCAAGTCAAGCAAGCACACGACCACAGGCATCCTTGACTATGTGCATACGAATGTTTGGGGACCCTCTAAAGTGGCTTCAAAAGGAGGTAACCGCTATTATGTCTCATTCATTGATGATCATACCCGCTGTGGGGGTGTATATGATGAAAACGAAAAGATGAAGTGTTTGAGACATTTAAGAAGTGGAAGGCAAGAGTTGAGAATCGCATTGGATAGAAAGGTAAAGACACTACTACGGTCCCGACAATGGTACGAATATACCTATGGGCCCTTCCAAGAGTTTTGTCGCGAACATGGAATTGCCGATTAATGGACAATCAGGGGCACGCCAAGATAATGGAAATGGCGAGAGAGGATGAATAAAACCTTGCTTAAAAGAGAGAGATGTTTGTTGTCTAATGCTAGTCTAGGCAAAAGATTATTGGGTAGATCACGGTGTCCATGGCGTGTTACACCTATAATAGGTCACCGCCCAAATATAGATTGCAAGACACCTTATGAGGTGTGGTCGGTAACCCAAATTGATTATAGTATTTTCGCGAGTGTTTGGATCGACCGCTTACTACCATGTGAGGGAGAGCAAGCTAGATCCTAGAGCTAAGAAAGCCATATTCTTAGGCTTCGCGAATGGGGTAAAGGGATACTGATTGTGGTGTTTAGAATACCACAAGTTCCTGGTCAGCAGAGATGTTACGTTTGATGAGACTTCCGTGTTATCTTTCTTCGATGGCCGGAAAGAGTTTGCGTAATGGGCGAATGGTGAGTCTATAGAAGTTCAAGCCACCGAGCTTGAGTTGTCCGATCGCCAGATGATCGGTTTGTTTTATGATGAGGTACCAAATCATGGAACCACACAGCAACAGGAAGAAGAGCAAGAGCATCCGCAACTTATATTGGCTGACCCTAGGCCAAAGAGATAAATTAAAGAAGTGCACAAGTATGGGCACGAGAAGTCGGTGAAACACTATGGTCAGGTGGATTTAGTGGCATATGCACTGAATATCGAAGATGATGAGCTAGATAGTTTCAAGGAAGCTGTTAGAGATGCTCATTACAGAGATTGGTTGGTTGCTATGCAACAAGAGATGAAGTCTCTTGATAAAAATAACACATGGGACCTAGTTTTATCGCCAAAGGGCAAAAGGACTATCGGCAGTAAATGGGTGTTCAGAAAGAAAGAGGTCCTTCCTGAGTCCGACAGTACTGGGTATAAGGCAAGAGTAGTAGCAAAGGGTTTCTCACAGAAGGAAGGAGTCGACTACAATGAGGTATTTTCCCCGGTGGTTAAACATACTTCCATTTGTGTGTTATTGAGTTTAGTTGTTCACTTCGACTTGGAGTTAGAGCAACTTGATGTGAAAACCGCTTTGCATGGGGACACGGAGGAAGAGATCTATATGAGACAACCTGAAGGGTTTGTTGTTGCTGAGAAAGAAGATCATGTATGCAAATTGAATCGGTCATTGTATGGGTTAAAGCAATCGCCAAGGCAATGGTACAAGCGCTTTGACACATTTATGATGCAATATGAGTACACCCAAAGTAAGTATGACTGCTGTGTCTACTTTAGAAGGCTTCGTGGTAATGACTTCATCTATCTCCTACTTTATGTGGATGACATGCTTATTGCTTCCAAAAGCATGATGGAGATAGACAAGTTGAAATCTCAACTTAGCTCTGAGTTTGAGATGAAAGACTTAGGTGGAGCCAAGAAGATACTGGGCATGGAGATTGACAGAGATAGGAAGAAGCGACGGATAGTTGTATCTCAGAAGAAATACCTTCAGAAAGTAATTTCACGATTTGGTATGGAGAATGCAAAGTCGGTTTCTACACCTTTAGCTGGGCATTTTAGGCTTTCAGCTAAGTTCTCTCCTAGTTCGGTGGAGGAACAAAAGCATATGGCTAATGTTCCTTATGCAAGTGGTGTAGGTAGTTTGATGTATGCTATGGTGTGCACACTCCCAGACATTTCACAGGCAGTTAGTGTTGTAAACAGGTATATGGCAAATCCTGGGAAGCAGCATTGGGAGGCAGTGAAATGGGTACTAAGGTACTTGAAGGGTACCTTGGATGTGGGATTAGCTTATGGTGGAGGCACTTGTTATGTCAGTGGGTTTATGGATTCTGATTATGCAGGTGATCTAGATAGACGACGATCGACTCATCGGTTATGTGTTTATGATGCATGGTGCACGGTTAGTTGGAGGTCTATGCTACAAAGCTATAATTGCTCTATCTACTCTTGAGGCGAGTATATGGCGCGTGCGCGAGCGATGAAAGAGGCACTATGGCTTCGAGGTCTTCTAGATGATATGGGTATTGAAAGCAAAAACGGTGTTGCTTTATATTGTGATAGTCGAGTGCTATTCATTTTGGCGAAGAACCAAGTTCATCATGCTCGGACCAAGCATATTGATGTCCGTTATCACTTTATACGGGATGTCGTTGAGGATGGTGATGTAGCACTTGAGAAAGTGGACACCCATGACAATCCTGCTGATATGCTGACGAAAGTTGTCACCGGAGTTAAGTTCCAACACTGTTTGGACTTGCTCCAAATCCTACATGTTTGAAAGAGCCTTGTGTGGGCATAGCCGCCCGAGGCGATTGATTCGCGAAGTCTTCCTTTTTGCTTTGGATGTGTTCCTACTGGATGTGTTCTTGCTGGATGTGTTCGGCTTGGTTTTATGTGTTAAAACCTCACCGAGGTGGAGAATGTAGAGAAAACGGGATTTTTTTTTTCTCTTCCACGTTTAGAAATTTTCCGCCTCGGGAGGGACCTGCGCTTCGGCATTCCGTGTTTTAGGCGCTTTTCGCTTTCGAGTAAACGCGACTGCGCTCAACGTTCAGTGTTTTAGGCGACTGCGTTGTGAGTAAAGCGCTTTGCTTCCAAGTCTATTTTTTGTGGGCCTCACTACAGTAACCGCGAAATTTGTTTTTTGGTATAAAAACAAAATCAAGGTTTTGGAAAACCTAACTTTTTCCAAAACCAAGAAAGAGAGATTACAAGAGAGCAATTCTTTGTGAGTTGAGTGTTCATTCTTTGTGAGTGAATTGAGAGACTTGTAATCTGTTACTCCGGACATCTAGTAAAGCTTGGAACTCGCAGTGTGGACGTAGGCAAATTGCCGAACCACGATATATCTCGTCTTGTGGTTTGTTTTTCTTTTACACTAATTGTTTTACTTTATATGCTTGTTATTTGATATTGAGAAGTGTTGGGAGATTGCTTTGAGGGTGTTGAAGTCTTGTCTATTGAGAATGATCGATCCTTGTGTTGGATTGATCCGTTTGTTGTGGGTTTCAATAACTCACCATTGATAAAACCCTTCAACTTTATTTGTTGTTTAATAATAGAAGTTTGATTGAAGTTTTGTGAGATTATTTAATAAGACGAAGTTCATATTGAAGCTACTTGAATAGCAATGTGTTCTCAATTATACGAAAAAGATAAGATAAACACCGTTTTAAATGCAAAACTATACTTATCGAGACATTCCCATAACATATAACACAACTATATTTTGAGGTTAGTTCAATGCATTTGCATCCAGTTTCTGATTTTCTGTTATTTATTTTTTGAGGTTAGTTCAATGCAGTTGCATCTAGTATCTGATTTCTTGTTAATTATTATTTGCAGTTAGTTTAATGCATTTGCATCCAATTTCAAATTTCCTGCTAATTATTCTTCGAGCTCAGTTCAATGCATTTGCATCCAGTTTCCGATTTTCCGTTAATCATTTTTTGAGATTAGCTCAATACATTTGCATCCAGCAGTTTTCGATTTCTCATTTATTATTCAATGAGGTTGCATTTGCATCTAGTTTCTGATTTCCCATTAGTTATTGTTTGAGGTTAGTTCAATGAATTTGCATCCAGTTTTTGATTTTCCGTTAATTATTTCTTGAGGTTAATTCAATGCATTTGCATCCAATTTATTTTTTGAAATTAGTTTAGTGTAGTTGCATCCGGTTTCCGATTTTTTGTTAATTATTTTTAAAGATTAGTTTTACGCATTTGCATCCTGTTTCTAATTTATAGTTATTTTATTTTAGGTTAATTCAATACAGTTGCATCGAGTTTCTGATTTCCTGTTAATTTAATCTCTGAGGGTTAGTTCAATGCATTTGCATCCAGTTTCCGATTTCCCAACAATTATTTTTTGGTGTTAGTTCGATGTATTTGCATTCAAGTTTTGATTTCCCGTTAATTATTCTTTGAGGTTAGTTTAATGCAATTATATCAATATTCCGATTGTCTATTAATTAATTTTTAAGATTAGTTTAATGCTTACATGTGCATCCAATTTCCGATTTTCCGTTAAATATTATTTGAGGTTAGTTCGATGCATTTGCATCTAGTTTTCTGTTTCTCGTTAATTGTTCTTTGACGTTAGTTTCATGCAGTACTATATATATTTTAAAAATATTTGTTAATATTGGGGTTTTTTTTTTTTTTTTTTTTTTTTTTCCATTTGCTATTATATATTTTGTGATGTTATTTTTTGTATAATTTAATTTTTCACATGTAATTTGTTTTGGCTTGGTTTGGTATATAATTTATTTAAGCCCAACGTCCACTTTAACTAAAACGATAGTTATATAATTTATTTAGGTCAACGTCTGTTTTAACTGAATCTCGTTATTTCGCTAAAATTGGAAAATATAAAATTCATAAATTTAATTAGAATATGTCGTAATTATTGTGGCATGTGGTTTTTGAAATCCTTAACTATGATAAATGTTTAAATCCCACAGTGGATGACACCTCAAATTGATCCAACTTTATTTGTTAGGCCCATATATATAGTGCATACAATACAATTTTATTTGTTTTGGGTGTACACTATTGTTTATTTTATTATTAGTTTATTATTATTATTATTTTTTTTTATTATTTTTTTTTCCAATCACATGTGTGGTTAACAAATGCATAAAGTAAATGTTCAAGCAACTCAGTTCATTTTTTCCTATGTTCTTTCATAGTTTCATTATCATTTTCTAGAAAGAAACTTTGTTATGTTAAACTTCACCTGAGATTAGTGTAAAAACTATTCTTTGTGGTGTAAGGTGGGAAGGGTTTTAAGAAAATCGTTTTTGGTTGAAAATATTGGTTTTCGCAATTTAGTTTTTTTTTTTTTTATAATTAGGTATATTGTTTATGAAAAGTTGGAGACTCTGTGAAACTCTAGATGAGATTGTTTCTTTATTTATATCCTATTTTTTTCATAATTAGTAATAGAGTTTAGAAAAAATTGAAATCTTTGTGAGTGCTCCAAAAAATAGATTGGTGAGAGTATAACTATAATATACTAGCTATGTAGCTTATGGCCGCCAGGCTAGTTAATTTAAGGTCTGTTACTTTAGGTCCTTATATATGTTGGGTCTGTTATTTGTGGGCAATTTTTTTTTTTTTTGCAATAGTTTGTACTGATAGGCCTGTTAATTTAAATCCTGTTAATTTGTATTTCAGCTTTTTATGTGGTTGGGTCAATGACTTTCTGATAGATATAGCTATATGGGGCATACTTTTATGTATTAGATAAAGTAGGCGTTAAGATTAGATAAGTAAGAACAATAGAACTATTAATAAAGGGTTCATCTCCATTTAAATCCTCTCGAGTGATGTGTCACAGTTCATTCAACGTGTTACATAAGATATTTATACACCTAATTTGCTGACTTCAATCTCAGAAAATGGGTTCACTTTTATGTATTAGCTTAAGTTGGTAAAAAATATCCTAAGTTTTCCCGTACTAAGCCCATGCAGATGGGAAAAAATATATGTATAAAATAGTTGTCAAATAAAAGGCAATCGGGACAATGCAATCATCTCTATGGTTAAAAGCCTATGCCCAAAAAAATCTCTATGGTTAAGCTAAATAGGCCATTAATCTGAATTAAAATGCGAAAATATCGAACCATATCTATTATATTCAACATGATTTTGGTGTAATATGTTTCACTTCTGCATTTTCAACTTAAATATATTATTTGATATATGTTGTTCTAACCTTGACATATATGTTATTACTATTCGTTGAAAACTACTATTTAAGCCACAAAAAGCAAAATCAATGTGAAGGTATTATAAAATTTAGTCATTTATCTACTTGAATCAATAAGAGAAAATAGGGCAGATTGCACTTTAAAATCAATGTAATCGAAATGTGTTGTCATTAAAAACAACAGTTTTGAATCCACACATACATATAGAAGAAAACTATAAGTGAAACATCATTTTCTAAAATATAATATAAGACATAAAAAAAATAAACATTGGTCGCACATATGGCAAACCGGCCTGCATGCTATTTCAGCAAGAAAAGTTCACAATTATCATGTGCATTGTAATTTGTACATCCGATATACCAAATTATTATGCTTGCCTATTTTGGCCATATATATAATATAAGTTACATTCCAAGGTTTTAATATTTGGGAATTGGGTTTTGAGATTACAACACACAATTGATTGAAGCATTGCTATACTAACACGTAATAATAAGGTTAATTCACTTAGAATGGAAAAAGAGTGAACATATTCATATAGGTGTGTAACTTTTTTTTACTGAAATTTGATCAATATAGTTTCCGGTAGCAAATCAAACACATCAACTTCCATGGTTTATTAGCACCTTTGAAGGCTAGCCAATGCGCACCAACCCTCACTATGAATTGACATATTCATATATCAAATCTGGTGCGCATGACATATAACCAATTAACCAAAACATTCTCACATTAAAACCGACACAAAAATCAAAACATGAGTGAGCATTACCAAAGAAAGATCAAAGGATGACGACCACTTAATATCCTCAACACACTTATGTTCACTCTACTTGGTGCAACATTCAATTCTTATAAAGAAAGAGATATATCATCCCCGGCCACTTGCCAGTAAAGTCCCAAGCTCATCATCTAAAGGATGATTCTAACCGTGTCCTCCAGAAACAATGCTACTACCATAGCCGCTGCCACTTGCACCACCACTAAAAAAGTTATCACTGCCACCTCCATTAGTGACACCATACTCTCCACCGCTTCCACCATAACCACCAGCATTAGCACTTCCATCAAAATTGCTTCTACTACTATAGACACCACCTCCACTGCTACCACCACTTCCACCACCACCACCATAGTCTCCGCTGCAATTGTGTAGTCCTCCTGACCGATCTGTTGCAAAATTTACCCTTATCTTTCTGCTATGATGTTCCTGTTGGTACATGGTCTGTATAGCACTCTGTGCATTCTCATGAGATGCGTACTCAATGAAACCAAAACCTCTGGACTTGCATAGTCTCACGATCCATGCACAATTGTTAAAAGTATTCTTTAAAATGAAAGAAATATCAACTATATTGCATTGATTTATAATATGAATGAGACAAATGTTTCACTTGGATGAAGATGGCATGGGACTTTTTAAACTCTTCAAAAAAAATTCAAAGTTTAGGAGAGCTAAGTTCACTTGCTGCATTAATAGGTTATATGTTTAAATCAACATAAGATGAAAGTGTACGTCCCATGACTGGTAAAAGAGGTGAAACACCCTCCATTAGGTTTCCTTCTAAAACCGTGCAGAAGGACTTAGAAGCTTGGATGAGTTGTTCTCATTGAAGACAAATAACAATAAAAAGTAGAGATTTAAGAAAAAATGATGAACACCATACCAGTTGTCTAAAATCTTATGTTAACTTTGAATGTTGTACCCACATAATGTTACCCTTTTGACTGAAACATAACATCAACACATCAGTACCTATTAAAATAAAAATAAAACACAGGTGGGGGTCTGCCTTAACCCCATAACCATTTCAAATATATATAGTCATGCAAAGAGCAAAATAACTCGAGCTGACTCACCTCGCATCCCGACTGCAATGCAAGCTTGAACAATCCGAGTGAAACTGAGTGCTTTGCAGTTGACTCAGAGAGTGGGATCTGTGATAACCAATATGAAGCTGAGGATATAAGAATGAACTTCCTTCTGCTCATTGAAACTCGTTTTTCACTACTACTCCCTTGCCCTTTGCTAGATATCATTTTTGAATTGGTCTTTAACTTAAACAACTTAAAGCTTATCTAGTACTTATTTTGACTTTTTTGGAGAAACCAAAAGATGATCCTAAAACCCTGGATATCTTATCAGATGGTTAAGATTGTCAGTCCATACAACTATACTTCCTAAGACTTGTACAATCCATCAAAACAAAGTTTTGATATGGCTAGCTGAAATTACTCTTTGACCCATCTATATTAATAAATAGGATATGATATAAACCAACTAAAAGTAATGTACACACAGGAACAAAGAGTAAAGTAGACACTTCTTAAAATGACATTCTAAGCAAGATGACTAACGCACTTTAGGTATTAATAGGAAACAAATGCATATCATTGAGGAAAACAAAATTTTACTATTGAACATTGAAGTAGTGATGAGCAATACTTTAACATAAACAGGATATATTCGCTAACCAATGTTTTTTACAGTTCCAATTACCTGCTGTCATTTATCTCCATGAATTGTAGCTGCTAGAAAACCATTCGAGCACAACCAATATTCCAGTGAGTCAGCTCCTTTCTATGTCTCGACAAAAACTGAAGTAAGAGCTTGCTGTGAAATCAATAATAGGAATCACTATACAACAATTTACACTATCAAATATTAAATAAACCAAGTCAGAAAGGGGAAAATAACCTAGGAAGAATAATAGAAAAAGGACAGATTTCCAAGAGAGTGAGGAACAGCTCCTGCGAACCCCGCAAAAGAGAGATAAAAATATATCAACAATTTGAATTCGCCAATGAATAGGGGAATTTCACTTGCTGAAAAATTGTTAATACTCAAGTCCAAGTATTCCAAATGCTTCAGCTTCATTAGTGAAGGATTTACCTCACTGGCAACTAACCAAGTACTCTCGTGAAGTGAAGAATATTCATTGTTTGGATTTCGAAGGTCGAGTTTGATGACTTGCCCTGTGTTGTTGTCGCACTCCACTCCAACCCAGATGCAGCAATCTTCGCCCACCCAAGAGGAGAGTCTGTTTGAAGGATCTGTGAAAGATTGCTTGAGGTCATGAAGAGCTGGTTTCTCTATTTCGATGCACCAACTGAAGTCAAAACAAAACACAACCAAAGCCAAAGCCAGCAGAACCAAGTGAATATTATGACGGGACCTCATTCCCTTGATTATATATGCAACACTAAACCAATCAGTTCCCCTGGTTTCTGATCAAGTGCAACAAAGCGAAACCTTTTCTTATGTGTACAAGGCAAAATGCAAATTGCAAAGTGCATGCCAACGCATGGTAGTTCTATACTTCTATTTATAATAGGACACTGCGTCGGTGCTCTAAAGCTTATTAAAAATAGTCAAAATTTGAATAGCTAATTGGTTACGCATGTACTTTAACAAATACAACTCACAACTAAACATGATAGCCAGTTCATACTTGATAGTCTTCAATTAGGTTACTTGTGGTCTTCTTATGAATGGCAGATGATTGGTGAAGGTTTGTTAAAATAAAATCATTACCTTAAAATTGCTGAAAGGAAGATTGGAGGAAAAGGAAAATTCTTCAAATCAGGTGAAAGCTATATGAAACAGCTCATATCAACCGTACTACCTTTCCATGAGTATCATTCTTAACCTATGAGGTCCTCCTAAAGAACCAAGTGGGACAATTGTTTTTAGCTAAGAATTAGAATTAGATTTTCAGGAATCTCTCCTGATAATTGACACAGTTCCCTGTCTTTAGGGTTTGTAAAGTGGCACTAGTACTTTTCCCACTTTGGATGTTTTTTTGTGGAGTGAATGAACAATGAAAGCATGGCTAACTTTTAAATTCCCTAGTATAGTGATAGTCCCACATTGCTGAAGAAACAGAGCACAAAGTTCAGTGTTAGTATATAGTAAGCTACTCTTTTTCTTCAAAACCACGCAGTTACGCAGTGAGCACAGAGCGAACTATTCTTTCGCCTTTTACTAAAGAATACCGTGTGCTCGCTGCACATAGTAGCATACGCCAATTTTTGGAGGGCTTTTCAGTTTGAAAGGCCCTAACAATACAAAATGAAAAATGTTTTGCCAGTGCTCTTGTTATTTTCGTTGGGTCTTGAGTAGGGGTGTCTCTTTTTGCCGAATTTTTTGATTTTTTTGAAATCCGACCTGAAATTGGTCTGGCTTTGGGTGTAGTTTTCATGGGCTGATTTTTTTATTTTCCGATTTTTGAAAATTCCGAAAAAAAATTGGATCGGATTTGGATATAATTCTAAAATCTAGTTTTTACTTTTTAAAACAAAATTTAAAAATAATCTAGCACTATCTACTTAATTGGACCACATCTAAGCATTTTTACATTTACATAACAACAATGATAAAAAAATGTCATTGAGCCATACAATGACTTCTAGACCAATCCAAAAGCTAAAAAAATGTCATTGAGCCATACAATGACTTCTAGACCAATCCAAAAGCTAAATTCCAATAGATAGAATATTATGTAAAGCTACTTAGAGTGGATATGGAGTGGAGTTGTTGCCTCCGTAGTAATGTCTTGACTCTTGACCCTTCGGGATTAAAAACTTATTGCTAAATTTTAAAATTCAATTTTAAAAAGAGAGAGTGAGGTCTATCAACTGATCGAGTTGGCAAGCAGATTACAATTTGAAAGGATCCTAAGCGTTGAAATATTCAAGATGGGCCATGATAATAATTATGTTAGGAAAGGCCTTGGACTTTCATGGGTTCCCAATGTAATTGTGGTGGCTAATCTTAATATCGTAGCCTTAATAATATGGCCTGGAGCCCTGGACATCGTTGACATCAAGGTGGGCATACGTTTGGCAACTGCTTGTGTGTGTGTGAGTGACGATCAGAGAGCGACATTTTGGAATACCAAGAGCATTGCTTTGATGTGAATTGTCTTACATATTCACCTGATTCACAGCTGCCTACTGGAGCTGATGTCTTGCATTGCATAGTTGCATGTTTGAGCTTGCAATTTAATATGCTATATTGGCTCTATTGATCTAATTTATTTAATTGCATTTAGATGAGGAAGGCATCAAGACTCAAGAGAGCTCACGGAGTTAACCAAAAGTACTACGATACTAACGATTTGTCCGTTCTACACAAGCCTAGAAGAGCACCCATTCAGCTTTTAAGAACCAAACCCCACCCCCAAAAAATGACTTCCAACCCAGTTCTTTGCTTTTTTAGGTCGCCCCTTAAAACTTCATGAACATGACCGAATCAACTAGGGTTGATCAGATCCTTCCATCCAAATCACATGAAATGTCCTAAGTACCCTTTGGAGCATGAAATTACACAAATACCCCTTGACTCTCTCAAAACCAAAAGGGAGTTAATGACACGTGTCAAGATATCAAACACTTAAATCAACAGCTATTGGTATCTCTTTTGCGCCATTCGAGATCAATCCTACGGCTAACTCATCTTCTTCTCTATCTTGCCAAAAAAATTCATCTTTGAAACTTCTTATTTTGATTTCCCAATTCAATTTCATTTTCCATTTTCAATGTGTATCAATAACTTAATCAACAATGAACTAACCAATCACCATTAATATTCTATTTAGTTTTTATGGGATTTGATCCAACTTAGGAAGGTTATTATGCTTTAATTTGAAGATTGGTTTTTTCTAGCAGTACCTACAAAACTTAGTTTTTACCCCAAACCTAATTAGAGGCGGTAGTGATGTTGCAAACTCTTAAAAATTAGTTCTTGAGAATAGGGGGGGGGGGGGGGGTTAATACTAATAACACTTTTTTTGTGGTTTTTCAATATTAATTTAGATTAAGTTTGTAAAATAGTGGCACGTGTTCTGTGTTTTGACTTGATTAAATTGTAGCCATTGATTTAGGTGTTTGAGATCTTGACACGTGTCATTAACTCTATTTTGGTTTTGAGAGAGTAAAGTGGTATTTGTGTAATTTCATGTTCTAAATGGTACTTAAGACATTTCATGTGATTTGGATATAAGGATCATGGTCAACCATAGTTGACTCGGTCCTACTGTGAGTCTTGGGGGGAGTCTAAAAACCTGCACCAATTATGGTCGAATGTTATTGGACTGCACCGTCAAATGACATGACAAATATCAATACTACGGTTCCTCCTTGGGGAACTTGGGACATTCAGGTTAGGGTGGAGTATTCAAAGATAATAGTGAGAAACTGAAACATCATAGGTGTATATTGGTGGCTTGGGTGTTGAGAACAGTTATGTTGCGGAAACACAAGTCATAGTGCAATGTATTGCAAAAGCAGTTGGTTTGGGCATGACTTAGGTTAATGATCGACTCTGACTCGGGCAATTGTTGTTCAAGCTAGTTGGAGGGAAGCAAATTATTAAGACGTGTCTCAATGGAGGGAGCAGTAGACCAACCTTTCTTACTAGAATTACGTATTTTTCTTTTTCCTTTAATACAATAGGTTAGACGCTTTTATAAATCATGGCTATTATATGCCTTAATTTATTTATTCAAACCCATAGTTCTTTTCTTTCATTATGAGCAAGCGCTTTTTGCATGTTAATAATTTTCATTAATTTGGTAGAGGCCGAGCCCAAGCCCAAGCAAAGTGCAAACAATGGACTCTTGAAGGACTCAATAGCAAGCTATTGTGGCAAACCTCCCCAATCAAAAATTAATTTAATATCGTGTGAGGCAATGCCTCACATATCGAATATTAAACCGATAAGAACAGATACTACACTTGATCTTAGCCAAAAGGCCGAAAAGGTATGAATTGTTTATTGTTCAATGTCCGCTTTTGTATCCTATTGCTCTGCAAATATATTTTGTATGCGTTAGCCGATGTGGGAGTAAACACATAGTTTGTGTACAAGTCCGCAACAGCCCTTGGGCGTAAGAATGATATTCTAACATAAACGAACATAATATAAATCTGGAAAAAGTTGTAATCCACAAGGTTAAGAATGTGAACGGATCGTAAATGCACCTGACGCATTTAAAGAGAGAATGAAGTCTCAAGATAATTATGCTTTGATTTAAAACAAATAAGAGATGCATATTTAGGTTGGGAACTTCGGGCAATTCAGGTTGGGGTGGTGTATTCGAGAGACAACAAATGGAAAAACCGAACATCATAGGTGTATATTGGTGGTTTGGGTGTTGAGAACAGTTATGTTGTAGAAACACAAATCATAGTGTAATGTATTGCAAAAGTAGTTGATTTGGGCATGACTAAGTTCTTGATCGAATTTGAGAAAAGGGTTTCATGAGGGGTGGGATTGACGATGGTTTTTTTGCTCTAGTCATTTTTATAGTGTGACCAAGGGTTTTCAATTTTTAGGTTTGTATTACTAACGCGAACAGTAGAATCATGTGTGAGTTTTTTTTTTTTTTTTCTCGAAATATTTGAAAAGACCAAAAAGTGTTTTAAGAAATTACAAATTACACCAATATTAAGGAGGGGTAATACTAATAACACTTTTTTGTGGTTTTTCAATATCAATTTAGATTAAGTTTGTAAAATAGTGGCACGTGTTCTGTGTTTTGACTTGATTAAATTGTAGCCATTGATTTAGGTGTTTGAGATCTTGACACGTGTCATTAACTCTATTTTGGTTTTGAGAGAGTAAAGTGGTATTTGTGTAATTTCATGTTCTAAATGGTACTTAAGACATTTCATGTGATTTGGATATAAGGATCACGGTCAACCATAGTTGACTTCGGTCCTAATGTGAGTCTTGGGGAGTCTTAAAACCTGCACCAATTATGGTCGAATGTTATTGGATTTTACCATCAAATGACATGACAAATATCAATACTACGGTTCCTCCTTGGGGAACTTCGGGACATTCAGTTCTAGGGTGGAGTATTCAAAGACAATAGTGAGAAACTGAAACATCATAGGTGTATATTGGTGGCTTGGGTGTTGAGAACAGTTATGTTGCGGAAACACAAGTCATAGTGCAATGTATTGCAAAAGCAGTTGGTTTGGGCATGACTAAGTTAATGATTGACTCTGACTCGGGCAATTGTTGTTCAAGCTAGTTGGAGGGAAGCAAATTATTAAGACGTGTCTCAATGGAGGGAGCAGTAGACCAACCTTTCTTACTAGAATTGCGTATTTTTCTTTTTCCTTTAATCCAATAGGTTAGACGCTTTTATAAATCATGGCTATTGCGTATGCCTTCGCCCTATTTATTTATTCAAACCCATAGTTCTTTTCTTTCATTATGAGCAAGCAGCTTTTGCATGTTAATAATTTTCATTAATTTGGTAGGGCGAGCCAGGCCCAAGCAGTAGTGTAACGAATGGGCGACTCTTGAAGGACTCAATAGCAAGCTATTGTGGCAAACCTCCCCCAATCAAAAATTAATTTAATATCGTGTGAGGCAATGCCTCACATATCAGATATTAAACTGATAAGAACAGATACTACACTTGATCTTAGCCAAAAGGCCGAGAAAGGTATGAATTGTTTATTGTTCAATGTCTGCTTTTGTATCCTATTGCTCTGCAAATATATTTTGTACGTAGCCGATGTGGGAGTAAACACATAGTTTGTGTACAAGTCACAGCACGCCCTTGGACGTAAGAATGATATTCTAACATAAACGAACATAATATAAATCCTGGAAAAAGTTGTAATCCACAAGGTTAAGAATGTGAACGGATCGTAAATGCACACAGACAAAAAGAGAGAATGAAGTCTCAAGATAATTATGCTTTGATTTAAACAGTCAAGAGATGCATATTTAGGTTGGGAACTCGGGCAATTCAGGTTGGGGTCAACAGTGAGAAACTGAGAACATCATAGGTGTATATTGGTGGTTTGGGTGTTGAGAACAGCTTATGTTGTAGAAACACAAATCATAGTGTAATGTATTGCAAAAGTAGTTGATTTGGGCATGACTAAGTTATTGATCGAATTTGAGAAAAGGGTTTCATGAGGGGGGTGGGATTGACGATGGTTTTTTTGTTCTAGTCATTTTTATAGTGTGACCAAGGGTTTTCAATTTTTAGGTTTGTATTACTAACGAGCAAGAGAATCATGTGTGAGTTTTGTTTTTTTTTACGAAATATTTGAAAAGACCAAAAAGTGTTTTAAGAAATTACAAATTACACCAATATTAAGGAGGGGTAATACTAATAACACTTTTTGTGGTTTTCAAAATATCAATTTAGATTAAGTTTGTAAAATAGTGGCACGGTTTACGTGTTTTGACTTGATTAAATTGTAGCCATTGATTTAGGTGTTTGAGATCTTGACACGTGTCATTAACTCTATTTTGGTTTTGAGAGAGTAAAAGTGGTATTTGTGTAATTTCATGTTCTAAATGGTACTTAAGACATTTCATGTGATTTGGATATAAGGATCACGGTCAACCATAGTTGACTCGGTCCTAATGTGAGTCTTGGGGAGTCTTAAAACCCTGCACCAATTATGGTCGAATGTTATTGGACTAATGTTATCAAATGACATGACAAATATCAATACTACGGTTCCTCCTTGGGGAACTTCGGGACATTCAGTTAGGGTGGAGTATTCAAAGACAATAGTGAGAAACCTGAAACATCATAGGTGTATATTGGTGGCTTGGGTGTTGAGAAACGTTATGTTATGGAAACACAAGTCATAGTGCAATGTATTGCAAAAACAGTTGGTTTGGGCATGACTAAGTTAATGATCGACTCTAACTTTCGGGCAATTGTTGTTCAAGCTAGTTGGAGGGAAGCAAATTATTAAGGCGGTCTCAATGGAGGAGCATGAGACCAACCTTTCTTACTAGAATTGCGTATATTTCTTTTTTTGTTTTAATCCAATAGGTTAGACGCTTTTATAAATCATGGCTATTATGGCGTATGCCTTTGCCCTATTTATTTATTCAAACCCATAGTTCTTTTCTTTCATTATGAGCAAGCGGCTTTTGCATGTTAATAATTTTCATTAATTTGGTAGAGGCGAGCCAGCCCCAAGCAAATAGTGTAACGAATGGGCTTAACTCTTGAAGGACTCAATAGCAAGCTATTGTGGCAAACCTCCCCAATCAAAAATTAATTTAATATCGTCGTGTGAGGCAATGCCTCACATATCGATATTAAACCCGATAAGAACAGATACTACACTTGATCTTAGCCAAAAGGCCGAAAGGTATGAATTGTTTATTGTTCAATGTCCGCTTTTGTATCCTATTGCTCTGCAAATATATTTTGTAATGAGCCGATGTGGGAGTAAACACATAGTTTGTGTACAAGTCACAAAGACGCCCTTGGACGTAAGAATGATATTCTAACATAAACGAACATAATATAAATCCTGGAAAAAGTTGTAATCCACAAGGTTAAGAATGTGAACGGATCGTAAATGCACACAGACAGAAAGAGAGAATGAAGTCTCAAGATAATTATGCTTTGATTTAAACAGTCAAGAGATGCATATTTAGGTTGGGAACTCGGGCAATTCAGGTTGGGGTGGTGTATTCAGAGACAACAGTGAGAAACTGAGAACATCATAGGTGTATATTGGTGGTTTGGGTGTTGAGAACAGTTATGTTGTAGAAACACAAATCATAGTGTAATGTATTGCAAAAGTAGTTGATTTGGGCATGACTAAGTTCTTGATCGAATTTGAGAAAAGGGTTTCATGAGGGGTGGGATTGACGATGGTTTTTTTGCTCTAGTCATTTTTATAGTGTGACCAAGGGTTTTCAATTTTTAGGTTTGTATTACTAACGCGAACAGTAGAATCATGTGTGAGTTTTGTTTTTTTTTTTTTCTCGAAATATTTGAAAAGACCAAAAAGTGTTTTAAGAAATTACAAATTACACCAATATTAAGGAGGGGTAATACTAATAACACTTTTTTGTGGTTTTTCAATATCAATTTAGATTAAGTTTGTAAAATAGTGGCACGTGTTCTGTGTTTTGACTTGATTAAATTGTAGCCATTGATTTAGGTGTTTGAGATCTTGACACGTGTCATTAACTCTATTTTTGGTTTTGAGAGAGTAAAGTGGTATTTGTGTAATTTCATGTTCTAAATGGTACTTAAGACATTTCATGTGATTTGGATATAAGGATCACGGTCAACCATAGTTGACTCGGTCCTAATGTGAGTCTTGGGGGGAGTCTTAAAACCTGCACCAATTATGGTCGAATGTTATTGGACTGCACCGTCAAATGACATGACAAATATCAATACTACGGTTCCTCCTTGGGGAACTCGGGACATTCAGGTTAGGGTGGAGTATTCAAAGACAATAGTGAGAAACTGAAACATCATAGGTGTATATTGGTGGCTTGGGTGTTGAGAACAGTTATGTTGCGGAAACACAAGTCATAGTGCAATGTATTGCAAAAGCAGTTGGTTTGGGCATGACTAAGTTAATGATCGACTCTGACTCGGGCAATTGTTGTTCAAGCTAGTTGGAGGGAAGCAAATTATTAAGACGTGTCTCAATGGAGGGAGCAGTAGACCAACCTTTCTTACTAGAATTGCGTATATTTCTTTTTTCCTTTAATCCAATAGGTTAGACGCTTTTATAAATCATGGCTATTGCGTATGCCTTTGCCCTATTTATTTATTCAAACCCATAGTTCTTTTCTTTCATTATGAGCAAGCAGCTTTTGCATGTTAATAATTTTCATTAATTTGGTAGGGCGAGCCAGGCCCAAGCAGTAGTGTAACGAATGGGCGACTCTTGAAGGACTCAATAGCAAGCTATTGTGGCAAACCTCCCCCAATCAAAAATTAATTTAATATCGTGTGAGGCAATGCCTCACATATCAGATATTAAACTGATAAGAACAGATACTACACTTGATCTTAGCCAAAAGGCCGAGAAAGGTATGAATTGTTTATTGTTCAATGTCTGCTTTTGTATCCTATTGCTCTGCAAATATATTTTGTACGTAGCCGATGTGGGAGTAAACACATAGTTTGTGTACAAGTCACAAAGACGCCTTGGGCGTAAGAATGATATTCTAACATAAACGAACATAATATAAATCCTGGAAAAAGTTGTAATCCACAAGGTTAAGAATGTGAACGGATCGTAAATGCACACAGACAGAAAGAGAGAATGAAGTCTCAAGATAATTATGCTTTGATTTAAACAGTCAAGAGATGCATATTTAGGTTGGGAACTCGGGCAATTCAGGTTGGGGTGGTGTATTCAGAGACAACAGTGAGAAACTGAGAACATCATAGGTGTATATTGGTGGTTTGGGTGTTGAGAACAGTTATGTTGTAGAAACACAAATCATAGTGTAATGTATTGCAAAAGTAGTTGATTTGGGCATGACTAAGTTCTTGATCGAATTTGAGAAAAGGGTTTCATGAGGGGTGGGATTGACGATGGTTTTTTTGCTCTAGTCATTTTTATAGTGTGACCAAGGGTTTTCAATTTTTAGGTTTGTATTACTAACGCGAACAGTAGAATCATGTGTGAGTTTTGTTTTTTTTTTTTTCTCGAAATATTTGAAAAGACCAAAAAGTGTTTTAAGAAATTACAAATTACACCAATATTAAGGAGGGGTAATACTAATAACACTTTTTTGTGGTTTTTCAATATCAATTTAGATTAAGTTTGTAAAATAGTGGCACGTGTTCTGTGTTTTGACTTGATTAAATTGTAGCCATTGATTTAGGTGTTTGAGATCTTGACACATGTTATTAACTCTATTTTGGTGTTGAGAGAGTAAAGTGGTATTTGTGTAATTTCATGTTCTAAATGGTACTTAAGACATTTCATGTGATTTGGATATAAGGATCACGGTCAACCATAGTTGACTCGGTCCTAATGTGAGTCTTGGGGGGAGTCTTAAAACCTGCACCAATTATGGTCGAATGTTATTGGACTAATGTTATTGGACTGCACCGTCAAATGACATGACAAATATCAATACTACGGTTCCTCCTTGGGGAACTCGGGACATTCAGGTTAGGGTGGAGTATTCAAAGACAATAGTGAGAAACTGAAACATCATAGGTGTATATTGGTGGCTTGGGTGTTGAGAACAGTTATGTTGCGGAAACACAAGTCATAGTGCAATGTATTGCAAAAACAGTTGGTTTGGGCATGACTAAGTTAATGATCGACTCTAACTCGGGCAATTGTTGTTCAAGCTAGTTGGAGGGAAGCAAATTATTAAGACGTGTCTCAATGGAGGGAGCAGTAGACCAACCTTTCTTACTAGAATTGCGTATATTTCTTTTTTCCTTTAATCCAATAGGTTAGACGCTTTTATAAATCATGGCTATTGCGTATGCCTTTGCCCTATTTATTTATTCAAACCCATAGTTCTTTTCTTTCATTATGAGCAAGCAGCTTTTGCATGTTAATAATTTTCATTAATTTGGTAGGGCGAGCCAGGCCCAAGCAGTAGTGTAACGAATGGGCTTAATCTTGAAGGACTCAATAGCAAGCTATTGTGGCAAACCTCCCCAATCAAAAATTAATTTAATATCGTGTGTGAGGCAATGCCTCACATATCGATATTAAACCCGATAAGAACAGATACTACACTTGATCTTAGCCAAAAGGCCGAGAAAGGTATGAATTGTTTATTGTTCAATGTCTGCTTTTGTATCCTATTGCTCTGCAAATATATTTTGTACGTAGCCGATGTGGGAGTAAACACATAGTTTGTGTACAAGTCACAGCACGCCCTTGGACGTAAGAATGATATTCTAACATAAACGAACATAATATAAATCCTGGAAAAAGTTGTAATCCACAAGGTTAAGAATGTGAACGGATCGTAAATGCACACAGACAGAAAGAGAGAATGAAGTCTCAAGATAATTATGCTTTGATTTAAACAGTCAAGAGATGCATATTTAGGTTGGGAACTCGGGCAATTCAGGTTGGGGTGGTGTATTCAGAGACAACAGTGAGAAACTGAGAACATCATAGGTGTATATTGGTGGTTTGGGTGTTGAGAACAGTTATGTTGTAGAAACACAAATCATAGTGTAATGTATTGCAAAAGTAGTTGATTTGGGCATGACTAAGTTCTTGATCGAATTTGAGAAAAGGGTTTCATGAGGGGGGTGGGATTGACGATGGTTTTTTTGTTCTAGTCATTTTTATAGTGTGACCAAGGGTTTTCAATTTTTAGGTATGTATTACTAACGCGAACAGTAGAATCATGTGTGAGTTTTGTTTTTTTTTTCTCGAAATATTTGAAAAGACCAAAAAGTGTTTTAAGAAATTACAAATTACACCAATATTAAGGAGGGGTAATACTAATAACACTTTTTTGTGGTTTTTCAATATCAATTTAGATTAAGTTTGTAAAATAGTGGCACGTGTTCTGTGTTTTGACTTGATTAAATTGTAGCCATTGATTTAGGTGTTTGAGATCTTGACACGTGTCATTAACTCTATTTTTGGTTTTGAGAGAGTAAAGTGGTATTTGTGTAATTTCATGTTCTAAATGGTACTTAAGACATTTCATGTGATTTGGATATAAGGATCACGGTCAACCATAGTTGACTCGGTCCTAATGTGAGTCTTGGGGGGAGTCTTAAAACCTGCACCAATTATGGTCGAATGTTATTGGACTGCACCGTCAAATGACATGACAAATATCAATACTACGGTTCCTCCTTGGGGAACTCGGGACATTCAGGTTAGGGTGGAGTATTCAAAGACAATAGTGAGAAACTGAAACATCATAGGTGTATATTGGTGGCTTGGGTGTTGAGAACAGTTATGTTCTTGGAAAACACAAGTCATAGTGCAATGTATTGCAAAAGCAGTTGGTTTGGGCATGACTAAGTTAATGATCGACTCTGACTCGGGCAATTGTTGTTCAAGCTAGTTGGAGGGAAGCAAATTATTAAGACGTGTCTCAATGGAGGGAGCAGTAGACCAACCTTTCTTACTAGAATTGCGTATATTTCTTTTTTCCTTTAATCCAATAGGTTAGACGCTTTTATAAATCATGGCTATTGCGTATGCCTTTGCCCTATTTATTTATTCAAACCCATAGTTCTTTTCTTTCATTATGAGCAAGCAGCTTTTGCATGTTAATAATTTTCATTAATTTGGTAGGGCGAGCCAGGCCCAAGCAGTAGTGTAACGAATGGGCGACTCTTGAAGGACTCAATAGCAAGCTATTGTGGCAAACCTCCCCCAATCAAAAATTAATTTAATATCGTGTGAGGCAATGCCTCACATATCAGATATTAAACTGATAAGAACAGATACTACACTTGATCTTAGCCAAAAGGCCGAGAAAGGTATGAATTGTTTATTGTTCAATGTCTGCTTTTGTATCCTATTGCTCTCAAAATATATTTTGTGCGTTAGCCGATGTGGGAGTAAACACATAGTTTGTGTACAAGTCACAGCACGCCCTTGGACGTAAGAATGATATTCTAACATAAACGAACATAATATAAATCCTGGAAAAAGTTGTAATCCACAAGGTTAAGAATGTGAACGGATCGTAAATGCACCTGACGCATTTAAAGAGAGAATGAAGTCTCAAGATAATTATGCTTTGATTTAAACAGTCAAGAGATGCATATTTAGGTTGGGAACTTCGGGCAATTCAGGTTGGGGTGGTGTATTCGTGAGACAACAAAGGAGAAACTGAGAACATCATAGGTGTATATTGGTGGTTTGGGTGTTGAGAACAGTTATGTTGTAGAAACACAAATCATAGTGTAATGTATTGCAAAAGTAGTTGATTTGGGCATGACTAAGTTCTTGATCGAATTTGAGAAAAGGGTTTCATGAGGGGTGGGATTGACGATGGTTTTTTTGCTCTAGTCATTTTTATAGTGTGACCAAGGGTTTTCAATTTTTAGGTTTGTATTACTAACGAACAAAGAGAATCATGTGTGAGTTTTGTTTTTTTTTTTTTCTCGATATATTTGAAAAGACCAAAAAGTGTTTTAAGAAATTACAAATTACACCAATATTAAGGAGGGGTAATACTAATAACACTTTTTTGTGGTTTTTCAATATCAATTTAGATTAAGTTTGTAAAATAGTGGCACGTGTTCTGTGTTTTGACTTGATTAAATTGTAGCCATTGATTTAGGTGTTTGAGATCTTGACACGTGTCATTAACTCTATTTTGGTTTTGAGAGAGTAAAGTGGTATTTGTGTAATTTCATGTTCTAAATGGTACTTAAGACATTTCATGTGATTTGGATATAAGGATCACGGTCAACCATAGTTGACTCGGTCCTAATGTGAGTCTTGGGGAGTCTTAAAACCCGCACCAATTATGGTCGAATGTTATTGGACTAATGTTACCGCCAAATGACATGACAAATATCAATACTCACGGTTCCTCCTTGGGGAACTTCGGGACATTCGTGTTAGGGTGGAGTATTCAAAGACAATAGTGAGAAAAACAAAACATCATAGGTGTATATTGGTGGCTTGGGTGTTGAGAACGGTTATGTTATTGGAAACACAAGTCATAGTGCAATGTATTGCAAAAAAACAGGTTGGTTTGGGCATGACTAAGTTAATGATCGACTCTAACTTCGGGCAATTGTTGTTCAAGCTAGTTGGAGGGAAGCAAATTATTAAGGCGTGTCTCAATGGAGGGAGCGATGGACCAACCTTTCTTACTAGAATTGTGTATTTTTTTTTTCCTTTAATCCAATAGGTTAGACGGCTTTAATAAATCATGGCTATTATTATGCCTTTGCCCTATTTATTTATTCAAACCCATAGTTCTTTTCTTTCATTATGAGCAAGCGGCTTTTGCATGTTAATAATTTTCATTAATTTGGTAGAGGCGAGCCAAGCCCAAGCAAAATAGTGTAACGAATGGGCTTACTCTTGAAGGACTCAATAGCAAGCTATTGTGGCAAACCTCCCCCAATCAAAAATTAATTTAATATCGTGTGAGGCAATGCCTCACATATCAGATATTAAACTGATAAGAACAGATACTACACTTGATCTTAGCCAAAAGGCCGAGAAAGGTATGAATTGTTTATTGTTCAATGTCTGCTTTTGTATCCTATTGCTCTGCAAATATATTTTGTACGTAGCCGATGTGGGAGTAAACACATAGTTTGTGTACAAGTCACAGCACGCCCTTAGACGTAAGAATGATATTCTAACATAAACGAACATAATATAAATCCTGGAAAAAGTTGTAATCCACAAGGTTAAGAATGTGAACGGATCGTAAATGCACACAGACAGAAAGAGAGAATGAAGTCTCAAGATAATTATGCTTTGATTTAAACAGTCAAGAGATGCATATTTAGGTTGGGAACTCGGGCAATTCAGGTTGGGGTGGTGTATTCAGAGACAACAGTGAGAAACTGAGAACATCATAGGTGTATATTGGTGGTTTGGGTGTTGAGAACAGTTATGTTGCAAAAACACAAATCATAGTGTAATGTATTGCAAAAGTAGTTGATTTGGGCATGACTAAGTTATTGATCGAATTTGAGAAAAGGGTTTCATGAGGGGTGGGATTGACGATGGTTTTTTTGCTCTAGTCATTTTTATAGTGTGACCAAGGGTTTTCAATTTTTAGGTTTGTATTACTAACGCGAACAGTAGAATCATGCGTGAGTTTTGTTTTTTTTTTTCGAAATATTTGAAAAGACCAAAAAGTGTTTTAAGAAATTACAAATTACACCAATATTAAGGAGGGGTAATACTAATAACACTTTTTTGTGGTTTTTCAATATCAATTTAGATTAAGTTTGTAAAATAGTGGCACGTGTTCTGTGTTTTGACTTGATTAAATTGTAGCCATTGATTTAGGTGTTTGAGATCTTGACACGTGTCATTAACTCTATTTTGGTTTTGAGAGAGTAAAGTGGTATTTGTGTAATTTCATGTTCTAAATGGTACTTAAGACATTTCATGTGATTTGGATATAAGGATCACGGTCAACCATAGTTGACTTCGGTCCTAATGTGAGTCTTGGGGAGTCTTAAAACCTGCACCAATTATGGTCGAATGTTATTGGACCGCACCATCAAATGACATGACAAATATCAATACTACGGTTCCTCCTTGGGAACTTCGGGACATTCGTGTTAGGGTGGAGTATTCAAAGACAATAGTGAGAAACCTGAAACATCATAGGTGTATATTGGTGGCTTGGGTGTTGAGAACGGTTATGTTCTGGAAACACAAGTCATAGTGCAATGTATTGCAAAAAGCAGTTGGTTTGGGGCATGACTAAGTTAATGA
Organism: Coptis chinensis; assembly: GCF_015680905.1. Classification (NCBI taxonomy): domain Eukaryota; kingdom Viridiplantae; phylum Streptophyta; class Magnoliopsida; order Ranunculales; family Ranunculaceae; genus Coptis; species Coptis chinensis. Next base: position 4,480,394 of record NC_141462.1, read on the forward strand.
TCGACTCGACTTTCGGGCAATTGTTGTTCAAGCTAGTTGGAGGGAAGCAAATTATTAAGGCGTGTCTCAATGGAGGGAGCAAGATAGACCAACCTTTCTTACTAGAATTTGCGTATTTTTTTTTTTTCCTTTAATCCAATAGGTTAGACGCTTTTATAAATCATGGCTATTGTGTATGCCTTCGCCCTATTTATTTATTCAAACCCATAGTTCTTTTCTTTCATTATGAGCAAGCAGCCTTTGCATGTTAATAATTTTCATTAATTTGGTAGGGCGAGCCAGGCCCAAGCAGTAGTGCAACGAATGGGCGACTCTTGAAGGACTCAATAGCAAGCTATTGTGGCAAACCTCCCCCAATCAAAAATTAATTTAATATCGTGTGAGGCAATGCCTCACATATCAGATATTAAACTGATAAGAACAGATACTACACTTGATCTTAGCCAAAAGGCCGAGAAAGGTATGAATTGTTTATTGTTCAATGTCAGCTTTTGTATCCTATTGCTCTGCAAATATATTTTGTACTTAGCCGATGAGGGAGTAAACACATAGTTTGTGTACAAGTCACAAAGACCTTTGGCGTAAGAATGATATTCTAACATAAACGAACATAATATAAATCCCGAAAAAGTTGTAATCCACAAGGTTAAGAATGTGAGCGGATCGTAAAATGCACCTGCATTTAAAGAGAGAATGAAGTCTCAAAATAATTATGCTTTGATTTAAAACAGTCAAGAGATGCATATTTAGGTTGGGAACTTCGGGCAATTCAGGTTGGGGTGGTGTATTCAGAGACAACAGTGAGAAACTGAGAACATCATAGGTGTATATTGGTGGTTTGGGTGTTGAGAACAGTTATGTTGCAAAAACACAAATCATATATAGTGTAATGTATTGCAAAAGTAGTTGATTTGGGCATGACTAAGTTCTTGATCGAATTTGAGAAAAGGGTTTCATGAGGGGTGGGATTGACGATGGTTTTTTTGCTCTAGTCATTTTTATAGTGTGACCAAGGGTTTTCAATTTTTAGGTTTGTATTACTAACGCGAACAGTAGAATCATGCGTGAGTTTTGTTTTTTTTTTTTCGAAATATTTGAAAAGACCAAAAAGTGTTTTAAGAAATTACAAATTACACCAATATTAAGGTTAGTTTGGTAATTACATAATTAATTATTTTTTAAGTGGGGACTATTTTAAAATTTTGGCTGAAGTGGCTCACTATGAGCATTCTGAGAGAATGGATATTAATGTAGGTAGGATATCTAAGGATTTGGAATTTCATTTTTTTCGTAATTAGCATTAGTGTTTACAAAAAGTTAGAGACTTTATGAAGTCTTGAAAAATAGAGCCAAGAGAGTATAGCTATAATATATATCTAAAGATAAGTTCAATAAGTTTCTTGATTTAAAACCACAGGCTTATGGCCAAGGCTGTGCTACTTTCACCACGAGTTACCGAACAAATGCAATCAGTGAAAATTCATAGGCATATAAGGCATATTAGTAGTCACTGGTAAATGTACTTAAGTTTACAAATTCTTCGAGATCTTCAACACCTGTTTTATTATGATAAGTAGACAGAACAACAGAAGTAGATAACAGATAGAATGATAGATGAGATGGACTGATAGTTAGACTCTTAATGCTAAAAAAAACTGAAGGGGTACAATTATTATCACTGACTGGTAATGGCAATGCCAATAATTGAAGATATAAATCAAACTCAACGTGCATCCACGAACGATTTGCGTATCCAAACATTTTGATTTGCCAGCAGAACCATAGCTGAACATGGCTGCATTGCTGATTAATCTAAATTACCAATTTTACAAAAATTCCCCCACTTTGAATGCCTATTAATACACTCCTGAATCCATTCCCTCCATCACACACCACCTTTCTCGCCCTTCAATTATATTCTCGCTACAACTATTACTACAGTACTACCACAAACATTTAAAACAAAGCAATTAAAATGGCTTTCAAGAACTCTACATCAGCTGTTTTGTTTCTTTCACTAAACATTCTCTTCTTTGCAGTAGTCACTGCTTGCTCTCACCCTCCTAAGCAAGCACCAAACCCTTATGTCCCAACTCCTAGCACTCCCACACCTGCTTCCAAGGGTACATGCCCAAGAGATGCCTTAAAGCTAGGCGTCTGTGCTAATTTACTTGGTGGGCTTGTTACTGTTCAAGTGGGTAGTCCTCCTGATATCCCTTGTTGCACCCTTATCAAAGGCCTTGTTGACCTTGAAGCAGCAGTGTGCCTTTGCACTGCCATCAGAGCCAATGTCTTGGGCATCAATCTTAATGTCCCACTTTCACTCAGCTTGCTTCTTAACACTTGTGGAAAGAAGGCCCCAACTGGATTTCAATGTGCTTAAACCTGTTTATTCATCTCTTTGATTCGTCTACCAATTGTTTTTGTATTTTTTTTTAATCTTATACTGGTATTCAATTGAATTTGATTTATTATGTCAATTATTATTTGTTAAATCAATGAAAGGTGTTATTACATAAATAAATGGAATAATGGTTGTACCTTTTCTTAGACTTCGATTTGTAACTATGTTCTTGAAGGTTTCGAACTTAATCACCAAATTGGAGATTTGAATTCGTATATATCTCCCCCAAGTCCCCAACGAAAACGTAAATGCAAAACTATAACTAGGCTCTATCACCAATTTCTATTAGTACTTGTAAAGGCTATATGGGCACCTACAGTACGTATTAGCTGACCTCTACTTACATTGACTTAAAATTTATCAACTTCAACATGGAAATTTACAAAATTTATTTGTAGAAGTATATCATCATGGCATAAAAATAGGAAAAAGGAAATTGACAAACAAACAAGAAACAACAAAGAAAGAGGCATGCTCAGTCCACTATAAAACCCGCAAATTTAGTGGCACCTTGAATACCTGTTAAAAGGTAAAGAACAAAAAGATGGATGCTTAATTTGGGGGGTTCCGACCCTTCAGTGTGCCCGTTTGGGTTTTACACGTCCGATTGCAGCTTGCAATCAGTTTGACCAATCGTTTAACGGTCAAGCCTCTGTTCCAGGCGGCGAAACTAACCAACATGGCTGAGTCCACTAGCAAACATGGCTAAGTATCTGTGGTCAGCAAGTCCCTTACACAACATTGAGGACGCACGCGATCAATGTCAGAACCCCTATTGCAACAATTCATCCACTTTAATGCCCCCACTTGGGTTACAAGCCCACGTTACAAAGCTCAGCGCTGTCTAGAGAAATATAAAGACATCAACTTAGAAGTAAGTGACTGATGTGGGACTAAAGTCTACTTGCCCGCTGAAAAATATAGTTGCTGACTTGCTGATTGTTTATCTCGGTTCATCAATTTCGTAATTGATATCGGTATTACCGGTAGAACAAAGATTAAGTACAAATGTAATTTAGGATTCTATCAGTATTCAGTAACTGTCTTCTAAGCTAATTTTAGGATATGCTATAACCTCTTTTAATCATTTATAAGTCCAAGAAGTTACAGTTTTGATACTAGGTTTTTCCAAAATTAGTATTTTGTATCTAGGTGAAGTATCTTTACCCTGCAAACTTCGGCTTTGAAAGGCTGATTTTTATTTATTTTTGAAAAAAAGCCTGATATTTCGTTTAGGTGTAGTTTGCACCTCAAAGGCTCAAACAGTTCCGCTGGGTCACATAGAAGAGTCACAAGCCCGAGTGACTTGGCTCGGAGTTATAATGTCCGAAAATCGGAGTTATAATTTGAAGTTGGTTTGTGTAAAGGTGTGTTTTGGTTTTGCTTTATAGATCGTGACAAGAAGGGAATGGGTTGAGATTTTTTGGGGAGACCGAGTTCGCTGATGAGCGAGCTGCCTACGTATCCTCTCTTGATTTTTTAGGGGAGAGAGGAATCAGGCCTTACGTAGTTCAAATAGGTGGTATTTATAGGCTTGCGAAGTTTCAATCCTAGAGGCACGTGTGCTACCTGCACACGTGTAAGGTGGAGATTGTGAATGAGTGTTGGGCTGGTTTCAGTACAAGTCGTATTCTGATTGGGAGTTGGTGCGGTAGTCCCTATTTCCCAGTGGTGGGAAATACAAGTAAGATTTTGGTAATGATTATCCCTGGTGGTGACCTTATTTGAGTCGTTCTGTCTCTGGCCATGTGTTCGTACTTAGACATCTTAGTTCATACCACCTACATGAAAGGAGTTGCTCACAGATCGGTCTTGGAGGTCGATGTTTTGGGTTCACCTATGCTGTGCGCGTATGTCTTCACAAGGGGCTGCTCGCCAAAGGTCGGTCTTAAAGGCCGATGTCCCGAAGTTAAACTTATGCTTCACGCCGTCGTAATAATAATCCTTAATGAGGATATTACTCCCCTACACAGCCCCCTCTCAGTAGATTGTTTATGTCGCGGGAAACGATCTGTTGAGAGAAAAATGGAAGAACGTGTGGAGCATGAGCGAGCTGCGGTGGACGATCTGACTGAGATGGCGCAAATTTTGAATCCTGTGGCATAATGATTTGGTGGGAAAGGGAAGTTGTTCCATAATTGGCACGTGACTGAATCATAGCAGTTGGCGAAGAAACGTGTCGCCGCGTTATTCGAACTACTTGAAAAGACAGTCCTTGGACACGTGCGGGCTAGAGCATAGGTCGTAATCATAACTTCTTGGTAACTGAACGGGCGGTTTATACAAAATCAAATTTGGGACAACCAAAAAAGGTATTTCTGTTTTCTTCTTCTGCAAAAGCGCAAGCTAGGGTTCCTCAGGTGAGTGCTTTTGCTGCTGTTAGCTTTCCATTTTCAATTTGCTTTCCTCTCTTTCAAGTGCGATTTGTTAAGTAGGTAGGTTAGTGTAAGGTTGTAGGGTTTAAGCGTGAGTAATTGATAAAAAGGAAACGTTATAATGTCTGATTCTGATGATACTCGATCGGAAGAGGTTCGGGAGATATCATTAAGTTGTGGAGAGTATGAGGATGAAGAATCAGTGAGTGTTGGCATTGAGGCTGAGTTGGATAAGGGAGTTAGGGTAGATGAGGGTAATACCCGATCTAGGTCAGAAGGTGGCGTGGCCAGTACGTCAGGTCGAGGGGAGATGTCGTCATCAAGTGAGTTGCCCCTTAGAACGGTAAACCGTCGTGCTACAAACTCGTTCCCCGAACTTAGGGCAGCGTATGGGATCAATATCCCCGACCTGGAGATATACGAGCCACGGTTTAGTGAAAATGTACGTAGTGAGGAGTACAACCCGCCGAATGGTGGAATAATCATCTGTGAGGGCCAGCTAAGAGCACATATGCAAATACCGTTCTCGAAACTGGTATGTGACTTCTTGGCCCATTGTTGGAAGTCACCTTGTCAGTTCATTGGTAACACCTGGCGATTGTTTAAGGTGTTTGACCTGTTGAATGCGAGTGGGGAATACGACATAGGGGTGTCCGACATAGTTGAGCATTATGTTGTGAGGCGATCTGGTAATTTGAACTTTAGCTTACAAACGATGACGATCGCTTCTCTCATTGATCGACGGTGTAAACAACGAGGCCCGACAAAGAGGCCGTTCTTTGCTAGTTAAGCAACCATCGCGTGCTCCACGGATGTAGGTTGCAAACTAGGATTTGTAACATATCCGGTGGGTAGGAATATTTTTCTTTTGTTGCTTTACATAACGAGTGATAGCTATTCTAACAGGCCCATGTTTTGCTTTGTCTGTAGATTTCTCTGTGAAGAGGCGGACTGATTGTGGGGAGATAGAAAGGTTCGCACGGCTGACTCGAGAAGAAAAGAAAGTGAAGCTGCCTGAGGTTGCTCATTTCTTTGTGGAAAAAGGTGGGCCTGCGATCCGGGAAAAAAGAAAAGTTCAAAAAGACCGAGCTCGAGGTCAGTCAAGGCGAGAGATGATGGAGACGTGAACGAGTGAGTTGGTAACACGGGAAGATAGGAATCAGGCGCATGGCGGCGCGAGGCGACCTGTTAGGGGTGGTGCCTCAGGAGCTGGGGGGTCGAGCTCCCGACCTGAAGGGGGTTCGATCGATGCTCCGGTAGAGTTGGAAACAATTGTTTTCAACCCACGTACGAGGAACAGGTTGGAGAAGAGACATCGCGTGATGCCTCGATCCACGAGGTCGTCGAAGTTCGCAGCAAATGACACGCTCTTGGGGAAAGCTCGGGCGCAGGGGGCGGTTCTGATGGTGGCCCGGCTGGGGCTACGGCTTCTCGCCGGAGTCGGGCGCGACCCGAGCAGGTGATGGACTTGGCCACTTTTGGGGTAGGGCCTAGTCCGTCTCAGGGGCGTGAACCGAGTCCGCTGGCGAAAGCAAAGGCGCCGCGCAAAGCGAGTGGAAAAGCTGTTGTGATCGGTGACGACCTAGAGGGACAGTTTGTGTATCTGGATGAGCATGGGGCGCAACGTACTGTGAAGCGAAGTGATTGTAGCCGAGGGTCGAGTAAAGGTATTGGCCGTCTGTTGGAACAAATAGCTCTCGGGCCGAACCGTAAGGAGCCGGATGAGAAAGGGCTAGTGATAACCCGGTTTAAATGGAAATCATGCAATGTTTGAGTACGCGAAGTTTGTCTTGTTTTGATATAACGGCTCACCTATACATGTTGTTACGTTGTGTTTATTAACCATATGTGTGTAATTGCAGCTGGTAAGTGGATTTCAGAAATTGAAGGAGATTGCTCAGTTCGCAGAGGCAGATAGAGAATCTGTAGTGAAGCTGTCTGACGAGCTGAAAAATGTTCAGGAGGCCGCGAAGATGGAACGCGAGGAACTGGAAGATCTGAAGAAAGCACATCAAGCTCGAAGTCCGCCAAGATGCTTTGAAAAATACCGGGCGTAAGAACCGAGGCAAAAAAGCTACAGGGAGCGGAAGAGAATGTTCTGGCAGCGACTGTGGAAATTGGTAGGCTGAACGACTATACCATACACTGCAGGAAGGTTGTTCAGGACGCTACCAAGGCCTATGACGTTCTGGATACGGACTTTGTTGAACTGGAAGCGGACTATAACGCTTTGAAGGAAGACCATGCACGCTGTACATCTCGGACCGTGGTAGAAACAGTGTGGAGATGCCGGCCAGTGTGCTTGCTTCTTCAGTGATCATTCCAGAAGTCGTGGTACCGCGAGTTGAAGCTGCTGCGTCTGATATGCTAATGAGTTTGAACTTTGATGGAGTGACGGTTGTAGTGGATGGGAGGGATGCTGAAATTGATGAATCGCTCGTGCCTGGAGAATTAACCGTCGTGCCCAGAGAGGACAAGCTGTAAATTTGATTTGTTATGTTGTCAGCTTATAAGTTGTGATACAATAGAGCTAGTTTCCTGGGGTAACCTGGGCAGTTCGTCTTTTTATTTGTATGTGCCATTACTGTGAGCGATCTGGTACCTCGTTCTGGTTTGAGGTAACCATGTGATGACGAACATTGTTTAGCCTGGTTGGATTTCCTGAGTAGTCTCAGCAACTCGGCTAAAGAACGAATGATAGTTCAGGTCTGTTAGGACAGGTCGTTGTATGCTTATATACCATGTTCTTTGTTTGTTTCTTCACTGTGCGGGTATACCGCTTGCTTAATTGTGTTTACGAATGATTATACTGCTATAGCTATGCATAGTTGTTGTGCTGCGGTGATAACTGCGTTGCTAATAACTGGGAAGCTTGGATGATCGTCCTGTTGTTAACTTGTTTGCAACTGTTCGGCGGCGCTCGGGATGATGTGATGACATCGTTGGGCTCTCGTTCAGGACGAAGTGTGTTGTGTTCAGTGCCGCAGACGGTAATATTCCCACATGTGCGCAACACGTGTAAGAAGACGAGCAGTTCAAAGGACATAATGATGGCGGGCAGATGGCGTTTGGCGTCTCAAGATATTTATGAGGCGCTTAGGGAAAAGACATTTTATATTAAATAAAACTGTCCATAGAATACCAAAAAAAAAAAGGTATTTGCTCATCGTCTTGTCGTTGCTTGTCTCTGCCTTCTCGCTCTGCCCTATCGCTGTGCACTACCTTCGTTTCTGCTTCTTCAGGTACGTTCATTCTTATCTGTGAATGTTATTCCATTGAGAAGGACTTGGAGTAAAGCTTTAGCTCATGCCACAGTATCTTTGTTCCAAGGTTTGATCATGGCTAGATGTCGCCCGTACGTTGGAGGAGAAGGGAGTATGAGGGAAATGTCGCCTCTGATCATGGATGAGATGGAGTTTGATCCTCCCGTACATGGTGATCGCGGTAAGAGGAAAGCTGCTGCTGTAGAGGCGAAAGGTCATAAACGACCTAGGAGGGTTGGTCGTCCGGCTGGCGGCATTATGTTTAGATCGCCGCAGCGGGTAGGGCGACACGATCATCTCTTCTTGAAGTGTAGCGACTGACGAGGGCAAGGTTGCCCAGTCGCTGGTGAGAGTTCGTCCCCGCGATGTGGGGATGTAGGGAGCAAATTCTACTACCTGGGGAAGACGGGGAAGAAGCGTATGGTGAAACGCTCAGACTGTAGCTTCCACTCAGCGCCCATAGCGACTAGCGTTTTGAAGGGGATTGTGCTGGATGGTGATAAGGCAGAGGTGAAAGATGAGGACATGGAGACGCTGCTGGGGACGATAGACATGGCCGCTTGTTTGGTGAGTTCATGACGCACTAGGTTGTTATGTCGGTTTCCAAGGCGATCTGATGCTTTAACTTCGTTCGTGCAGTTTCTTGCAGGATACGATAAGTTGAAAGATGTTGTGCAAAACACGGAGACTGATGATAACCCTCACGTCGAGCTAGGGTGTATACGAGCTGCGTGGGGGGCTGACAAGAGAAAGCTGGAAGTGATGATGACCAAGTACCAGAACGTTGCTCGAATATCTTGATTAGTGGTGACGTGGACGGAGCTAGAAAGGGAATTAGCTGTAGTGACTGCTTATGCTAAAAAATGCCAAAAGGTGGCGCGCAAAGCACAGAAGGCGTATACCAAAGCCTGTGTTGCATATGCCGCTCTGGACGAGAAGTATGACGCCTTGAAGAAAGCGGTAATCGCGATGAGCGAGGGGGTAGGGGATGTGTGTGATCTTTGAGATCTGCCCGGCACCATTTTCTTTAACGCTAACGCGACACCAGAAAATAAGCATGTCCTAACTGATATTTGATGATGTGCTCGACCTTTGTCTTAGTCAGCAACAATTTGTAAGTGTTGTTTACATTCTCCTCTCTTATATAAGAGTCAACAATAGAGCTGTGTCTTCAGGCTTGCCTGAGCAGTTCGCCCTTTTAGTACAGAGAACTGGTTTCCACGGAAGTGGCAGTTCGATACTGTGTTATTTTTGTAATAGACACCGATCTGGATTTTCTGAGTAATCCCAGCAGATCGGTGAATATAGTTGTTGTGGCGATTGGTCACATATTGTTACTGGTTATGCTCCGAATGCATGTTGCTGCTTAGTTGTTGGTATCTAGCGTCTTGCTTATTATGCATGTGGCTTACAATAACTGAGGAGCTTGAAATTAAGTTTAGAAAGATGATCTGCTTGTACTTAGCACTGTCTTTCTTGTTTATCATGTTATAAGAGCAGAGATGTTAGGAGTATGCTAGATGCCCTGAGTCTAGGACTGAGAGTTCTTCCTTAAGTGCATTGCGCTGAGTTTTAGAAGTAAGACTCAAAAGAATGCTCTAGTCAGACTGAACGTGTGGGCCTGTATAAGCGTGAAGCACATGGAGAACGCTTTCGTATAGTCGATTCTAGGGGTATAGGATCGTCGTCGAACGATGCTCTGGGAGGGTTTGTGGAGTCTGCGAGCTCCAGAGAGCTGTCTGCTCGCAGAGAGCGTTCTTGTTTAGTCGATCCTAGAAATATAGGTCATCGACGTGACAAGAATTGGATAGGCTATGGAGCCTGTAAGCTCCAGAGAGCTGTTTGCTCGCGGAGAACGTTCTCGTTTAGTCGATCCTAGAAATATAGGTCCTCGATGTGACAAGAATTGGAGAGACTATGGAGCATGTAAGCTCCGAGAGTCATCGCTCCGCGGGAGAGCATTCTCGTTTAGTCGATCCTAAATATAGGTCCTCGGCGTGACAAGAATTGGAGAGGCTATGGAGCATGTAAGCTCCGTGAGAGATCGTCTTCGGAGAAGCGTTCTCGTTTAGTCGATCCTAGAAATATAGGTCCTCGACGTGACAATAATTGGAGAGGCTATGGAGCCTATAAACTCCAGAGAGCTGTCTGCTCGCAGAGAGCGTTCTCGTTTATGAGAGCGTATGGCGCGCTAAGCGTGTTGGATCAGGGAAGTATACTGGTCGTGCATCTGATGCGAGCTGTAGGGCTGTTTGATGCAAGTAAATGGAATACCTTATACTAGGTAACATAAACATTTAACCTTAAACTTACAGTACTTTGAAAAACAATTTATGCGACAACAATGGCTTTATTGATAAAATCTTTTCAACAGATAAGTATTCCATGGGCGAGGTAACAATTTGCCTTCTTGAGTTTTTATCCAGTACGCTCCATTTCCTACAACGCGTTCCACGATATATGGGCCTTCCCATGTAGGGGCTAACTTGGAATCGTCTTGTGTCTTTTTTAACACTAGATCACCAGGCTGGAAAGATCGAGGATGCACCCGTTTATTGTAGGAGTTCTTCAAGGTTTGCTGATAAGATGCGACTCTGATGGCGGCTAAGTCACGCCGTTCTTCTAGCAAATCGACTTCTCGTGCTAAAACATAATCATTGTTTCCCGTTTCGACGAGCTCAGATCGAGTCGTAGTGACTGTTAGCTCGGTAGGAATTACAACTTCTGTGCCATAACACAAGGAGAATGGAGATTCGCCTGTACTGGACCGCGCTGTGGTGCGATGAGCCCACAAAATCTTCTCCAACTGATTTGGCCATTGGCACTTGTTTCTTTCAATCTTTTTCTTCAAATTCTCTAAGATGGCCTTGTTGCTGGCTTCTGCTTGACCATTACTCTGAGCATATTGTGGAGTAGAGAACGCATGAACTATCTTCCATTTGGCTAGAAATTCTTTAATTGTTCTGCCTTTGAATTGGGGTCCATTGTTCATCACTAATGTATGTGGCAAACCAAATCTGGTGATGATGGGAGTCCAGATGAAGTTTCGGACATGTGATTCTTTGACATGTGCTAAAAGAATGGACTCGACCCACTTGGTGAAATAGTCTGTTGCAGCTAAGACGAACCGAAAACCGGTACTTTTCTGTGGGAAGAATGGTCCCATGATGTCCATTCCCCACATGTGAAATGGCCATGGGCTTGCTATACTGATTAGCTCTCGAGCGGGCTGAATGATGTTGTGGCCAAACGTTTGACATTTTAAGCACCTGAGGACGTATGCTTTGGCATCGATCTGCATACGGGACCAAAAGTAACCTTGCGAAATTGCCTTGTGGGCTAAAGAGCGACCTCGGGCATGATTTCCGCATTCTCCTTCATGGATTTCGCAAAATATCAAAATGGCCCCGCTTGCGGAGTAATGCATCGCAAGTGCGGTCCACCAGTAGATTTTCTGAACAACTTATTGTGCAATATGCAATAACGACGGGCTTGATATGGGATTTGTCTGGCTTTGGCACGTTCTGCAGGGAGCGCGCCATGTTGGATGTAGTCCATGATGGGCTGCATCCAGGTCTGGCTCAGCTGATCTTTGGAGAGAGGGAACAGATCGGTTATAACTAGGGCATGCTCGACCTGGTATGCAGGTCGGTCGACTACCTCAATGAGGAGTTGTCGGGGAACGCAACTCGGTGTTTGAGTGGCTAAGTAAGCTAGACTGTCTGCGTGACGGTTCTCCTCACACAAAAAATGATGTATGGTAGACTTCTTAAAAGAAGGCAATAAATGATGAACGACTTGAAGATATTTCGTAAGGTTACCTTCATAAGTCGTGTATTCTTTAGCAATCTGGCGAACGACCAGTTGCGAGTCACTAAAGACTTGAAGTTCTTGCACACCGAGTTGTAGCGCCATACGAAGGCCCATGATCAACGCTTCGTACTCTGCCTCGTTGTTGGAAGATGCAAAGTCGAGTTGAACTGATTTTTCAACCATAATCCCTTCGGGAGACACTAAGACGACTCCGATGCCATTGCCTCCAGGGTTGCTAGAGCCATTGACAAAGAGAGACCATATTGATTTGGCACGTTCCTTGGCGTCTACGAGTTCCATCTCTGGTTCCCAGTATGGGTCTTTAACAGGGAAATCTGCTAGGAAATCGGCGACGACTTGACCTTTCTGAGAGGTGCGAGGTACAAACTCCATGCGGTGTTCACCAAATGCAATGTCGACGGTACAGCTTGCATTTGGTGGATCCATCGTCATCCTAGTATGGCGTTATAGGACGACTTGATGTCCAGAACGCTGAAACTTGTATTGTAGCTGACTTTGTCCTCTTTAGAGCCTACTGATACTGGAAGGATGATATCAGCGACAGGGTCGGCTCTGGAGCCATTAAACCCATAAAGGGGAGCAATCGGATCTATAAGAACTGACTTGGGTAAACTCATTTCTTGGACGGTGTGAAAGAATAAAATGTCACACGAACTCCCCGGGTCGATCAAGACGCGCTTTACGGTCCAGTCGCTAATTTTGACGTGGACGACCAGTGCGTCATTGTGAGGAAGGCATACCTTGTTGAGGTCGGCCTCTGTGAAAATGATATCTCCTGAATGGCGACCTGAGCTGCGCGGAGCGTGTGCTGCCTGGGAAGTAAAATGATACACTTCCTGAAAAGCGCCGACTCGACGTCTTTTCTCTCTGGATGAGGTGACGGAATCATCAGGGAAAGTAATCATGTGAATCGTGAGCGTTCTAGCATTGTCCGCGATCGAGGAGTGTTAATCACTTTTCGTGGCGAAACGGTCTCCTCGACGCCCTCATCGTGGGGGCGAGCTTGAAACTCTTGATGGTGACGGCGAGGTGGAGATCGACTGCGCACTCGGCGAGCCATGAGCTTATGGCGCAAATCACCGTAAAAAATGTTGGTGTACTGTTTAATATGACCAGCTTCGACAAGGTCTTGGAAATAGTGCTTAAGCCCCCAGCACGCATTGGTTTCATGACATTTTGCTTTGTGGAATGCACATTACAGCTTGTCGGGTCGATCTACTGGCTGCCTCACCTCTGGGCGGAAGTATGAGGCTCGCTGGATCTTGTCCGCCAATATGTAGCTAGGGGAGCGTGTCAAGACAGCGAACTCTCTGTTATTATCCTGCCGAAAGTACCGCCCCGGTACCCGGCTGACTTGGATCGCTTTTGGCACCGGGGTATGATCGAAATCATTTGCCACCTCCTGTACCTCGGCTAAACCACTGGACTTCAAACTTTCTTGCAACTTGATATACTTTGTCGACCGCGGCGCATCTTCCGAATAACGTTTACGGCGTTCTTTCATCAGCGATCTGGAGAGGTCGGTATTACGCACTCGACAGTTAGAAAATGCCGATGTGGCAAAAGACTCTTTCATCCGCTTTCCATACAACAAGTTCGACCTTGAACCGTCCTAAGAATTGGGCGAATGGTTTCATCTTCCCTCGAATGACCAACCGGAACAAATAATCAAGATCTGCCTTCTTTCGATGCATTTGTACGCGTCTTGGCTAGCAAACAGATCGATAAGATGCTCAAAAGTTTTAATAGAATCGGGTTCAAGAGAGAGAACCAATCAAGTCGCCATCCCAAGACCGGCCGAAATAGTCGGCGATGAAGATGATCAAACTCGGGAGAACTGTAGAGGCCGGACTTTGAATGTATCGAGCCACATCTTTGGCGAGGCATGTCTTTACCATCATACATGGGGAAGCGTGGGTGGATAAAATCTTGAGGAGAGGGTTTACCGAGAACTTCAAAGATCGAACGGGGGATGCGGTATGTCTTGAACATCTTTTGAACAATTTGGGTCGCATCCTTTCCACCGCGACTCCGCCTATCCCGTGGTGATAATTCATTAATCTGTTGATTAACCTCATTGATGCCGTTTTCAGCAACGTTACCGACTGGTTGCTGTTGGTAGGCGTCTACTTGGGCCCGTAAAGCAGCATTTTCTTGCCTGAGCAAGGAAATGCTCTCGTTTGTGAAACCCAGTTGTTCTGCAAGGTTTTGAACTTGAGCTTCGAGGCTGACCATGCTTCGTGGGCTTGAGAATTATAGTTGTTTGAGTTGGGTTAATGTGATTTCTCAAGTAATCGAAACCACAGACGGCGCCAATGTAAAAATGTGTTTTGGTTTTGCTTTACAGATCGTGACAAGAAGGGAATGGGTTGAGATTTTTTGGGGAGACCGAGTTCGCTGATGAGCGAGCTGCCTACGTATCCTCTCTTGATTTTTTAGGGGAGAGAGGAATCAGGCCTCACGTAGTTCAAATAGGTGGTATTTATAGGCTTGCGAAGTTTCAATTCTAGAGGCACGTATGCTACCTGCACACGTGTAAGGTATAGATTGTGAATGAGTGTTGGGCTGGTTTTGTTAGGAATATACACAACTTAATTGTACTTACTCTTTACCAATTACCAAACTATACAAACCTTTTGTCTTGTAAGTGTCTTGTACTTCTTAATTAAATCCGAGCCTAGTGTAGATACACTATGTCCTTAAGACATTTTTTCCCCTCACGGTGCTTGAAGGTTGATGGGAAACTATCTCCCAAGATAGAACGGATTTCCTTCTATAGAAAGCTAGCACTTCAATTCTATAGACTCAGCGAACACAACATAGTATTTGACTAAGAACAGATGGAGAAGAGAAATATCAGAACTCTGTGTGATCTGGTATCTTTTTCTTTCCAAATTCATCCACTATTTATAGGTGAGTGGTGCCTTTTCGAAACAACACAGTGACTCTTGGGAAAAAGTAAGCAACTCTTTGAAAAGTCACATGTTTGAAAGGACACACCATTTCGACATATAGCATTTTTTTCGAACCGGTGCCTATTTCAAAGGTTGCACCTTTTCGGCATGATGCATTTGTTTCAAACCGGTGCACATTTCAAAAGGTCGCACCTTTTCGACATAATGCAATCTTGTTTCAAACAAATGCATCATTTTAAAAAGGTTTTCTCTCACATTACGCATCTTGTTTCAAGAAAAACCCATTTCATCTTAAGTGGGGTAACTTGGGAGACAAACTACTCATTCATATTTAAATGGATTTGAGCAAATCATTTTTCTAACAATCCCCACATGAATGAAAATTTGGCTTCTTCTATCATAAACATCGGTTTACGTTCTTTTACAAATGAAAAGATACCGCGATCGTCAAGTAGCATGGGAGGCCTTGAACTTACCTTAGTGAAAGACGATCGGATTTAATTGGACGATCGGTGGACTTCAATTAATGTCCTTGAACCTGTCGGTACCGCTTTGTATAAACCTAGACAATCATCTTCATGCAAAGATCGCCTCTCGAATCTTTGTTGGTTCTCACGTTTGTGGTCATTTTGGCCTTGAACACTTCTTGGTTTCAGATAGTGCTTTTGAGACATTTGTCTTTAAAATTCTCATAGAAGCGGCCCCACTTCGCACTAACATAGGTGATTTCTATAAAGAATATCCTGCAATACTCCACTTGGATAACATAACTTTTCAAGATATAGTAAATCATTAAAAGCTTGACTTATCCTGGTTCTCGCGGCAGATATGCACTGTCTTATATAGGAATGGGTTAGAGTATAATATTACTCTCCAGTGCTAACTGAGTCACAAACATAATTCAGTTGGCCTATTGAACCTAGATCTTGGGATCTCCAGTAAACTAGGTTGGTTTTTCCATTATGATGACTCTTGGTTGATTATCTCAAAAACTTTAAGCCCATTCCCCTTGATAATCTTTCTACTTGCTCTCTTGTTAAACCTTTTGTAAGCGGATCCGCAATGTTATCTTTTGACCTTACATAGTCGATTGAGATAACTCCATTTGAGAACAATTGTCTAATCGGTATTATGTCTACGACGTATATGTCGAGACTTCCCGTTATACATGCTACTCTGGCTCTACCAATAGCAGATTAGGTACATCACGGTGTATACACATGCACACGAGTTTAGCCCCTTTTGGAATATCCTCTAAGAAATTTGAAGTCATTCAAATTTCTTCTCGAGCTTTGTCCAACGCTATGAATTCGATTCCATAGTGGACCTTACTATGCTGCGTTTGCTTTGAGGATTTCCAAGAAATTTATGCATCTCTCCTAGAGTAAAACACCACATTTGATGTCTTTTGAGTAATGCTTCAACAAATTTCCAATTTTTAATTAATTAATTCAAGAAGATACATAATCCCCACATTTTTCCAATTTCTCATGACAAAGTCAATAAATTGGAAAACCATTTAGATATATGTTTTTTCAAGTGAGGCTTCTTGTTAAAGAATGTCACATATCATTCATATAGTGTCGAAAACACTTCTAAGACCTCAATTTTGCTTACAAGTATGCTTATAAAACAATATCTTAAGCAATCTTCTTTATTGACACTCTTTTGGCTTAATAGTAAAACACATACATCTTACAAATAATACAATATTTTTAGAACCCTTTTTAGCACCCGACCATTCCTAACATCCGGAATGAAGCAAGGATTCTCGAATCTTGGATCATAATTCCCCCAGTGTGGCATTACCACCACCTTGTTTGCTTTCAAGAAGTCCATTCCAAGAATGACTTGAAAATGGTCTAAGCGAGCTACCATCAGTCTCTACCTTTCCTCGCCGGTTATTGCATCTTAATGTCAACTTCCAAAGCGAGTCCTTTCACCGTTCGACTTCTTGGTTCAAGCCTCTCATAGAGCTGTACATTCTGCTAGTTTCAATCCAATAGCCTCGTTATACATACTTTCGAGATTAACGCATTATGAGTTGAACCAAGATCTACCATTGCTAGTATACACCCGTAGTTATTGAGTTCCACTTCTACGAACATAAAGTCGTCATCGGGGGACCAAAATGTTCATACCATTCAACGAACTAGTAGGTCTAACAAATGAAATAGGAACAACATGAATAGGAGAACTCGGTGGTGTTGTCATTTCTATTCTAAAATAGAAACACACCTTCGTTATTTCCTTAAACCAAAAAAAAAAAGAAAACAAAACAAATTACGTTGGGTAAAGAAGAAGAAGAAAAAGGGAATCTGTCTTAAGTTGTTAGGAATATACACAACTTAATTGTACTTACTCTTTACCAATTACGAAACTATACAAACCTTTTGTCTTGTAAGTGTCTTGTACTTCTTAATTAAATCCGAGCCTAATGTAGATACACTATGTCCTTAAGACAGATTTTCCCCTCACGGTGCTTGAAGGTTGATGGGAAACTATCTCCCAAGATAGAACGGTTTCCTTCTATAGAAAGCTAGCACTTCAATTCTATAGACTCGTAACACAACATAATATTTGACTAAGAACGGAGGGAAGAGAAAGATCGAACTCGTGTGATCGGTATCTTTTCTCTCCAAATTCATCCACTATTTATAGGTGAGTGGTGCCTTTTCAAAACAACACGGTGACTCTTGGGAAAAAAGTAAGCAACTCTTTGAAAAGTCACATGTTTGAAAGGACACACCATTTCGGCATAAAGCAGATTGTTTTGAACCGGTGCCTATTTCAAAAGGTTGCACCTTTTCGGCATGATGCACCGTTTCAAACCCGGTGCACATTTTCAAAGGTCGCACCTTTTCGGCATAATGCAATTGTTTCAAACAAATGCATCATTTTTAAAGGTTTTTCTCACATTACGTACTGTTTCAAGAAAAAACCCATTTCATCTTAAGTGGGGTAACTTGGGAGACAAACTACTCATTCATATTTAAATGGATTTGAGTAAATCATTTTTCTAACAGGTTTTAGTATAAGTCGTGTTTTGATTGGGAGTTGGCGCGGTAGTCCCTATTTCCCAGTGGTGGGAAATACAAGTAAGATTTTGGTAATGATTACCCCTGGTGGTGACCTTATTTGAGTCGTTCTGTCTCTGGCCATGTGTTCGTACTGAGACATCTTAGTTCATACCACCTACATGAAAGGAGCTGCTCACAGATCGGTCTTGGAGGTCGATGTTTTGGGTTCACCTATGCTGTGCGCGTATGTTTTCACAAGGGAGCTGCTCACAGGTCGGTCTTGAAGGCCGATGTCCTGAGTTCACTTATGCTTCACGCGTGCGTGATAATCCTTAATGAAAATATTACTCCCCTACAGTTTGGGTTTTGGGTCTGGATGCAGTTGTTATAATGAATATACATCAATGTGTATGTATATGCGTCAATGTGTACGTTGCACAGCCATTTGTTAGTTAGTTATAGTATTTTGTATAACGAAAACATAAATGTACATGCAAACTAGATGCTCTACAGTCTACATTATTCTCCGCTTGTATGATCAAACTATTACTTACTGAGTTTGTCTACCACGAGGATATCCCTATAGGGACGCCAGCCGAGACCATTGGATCCGAGATCTAACGGTCCGAAAATAAAAAACAAACCCATATTCTCTCTCTTCCTTTTTGTTTTTGATTTTCGGAACGGTCTTGAAACACTCATCCCTATAGGGATATCCTCGTGTTAGCCCAAATCTTACTGTATTAGTCTATTAACATATCCAAAAGTCCAAAACTTTGATTTGCCAGTACGCCCAATAGTATGTCACGGCCAAACCTGGCTACATGTTGCTCTAGTTTATATCCTCTTACGGTCTTACCTATTGCTTACCCTACTAGCTAATTCAAATGACTCACCTATGTGCACATAACTAAGAGGACATGAATCCAGAAACATTCGAACATTGGAACATGTGCGTGCAAACTAATTAGTGAACTAAGTTAATCTCGACGGGAATACCTCTTACTCTGATAATAATCAAAATAGCATATCCACATCTGGATTTGACAGCAAAATCCACTTCTTAACACTACTTAAATTCTTGTATGATTAATTCAAACAAATCTTTCAAAGTTTCTATATAACACCCATCACTCGTTGCTTTCTCTCCATCCCAAAGTACATTTGTTGCTTGCTAAAAGCCTAAAACAACTTAAAAACAGTTAATCTAGAGTACTCAAATGGCTTCCAAGAACAATGTGTATTTAAAATAATTGATTCTAGATGTAAAGGTAAACAATTTTATCACTAATACATGGTACAATTAAATAAATAAATAAAACAATTTTATCACTAATACATGGTACAATTAAAAAATTAAATAAATAAATAAAACAAACAAGCAAAATACAAAATATCGCGATATATTGTGAAATATATTGAGATTTCAATAAAAGATACATAAATATCGCGATAAGTTTAGAGATATATACAGCTGCAAATATCGATAATATTTATAATATTTTAAGATATATTGTGATATTTGGCGATATTTTGTTTAGATAACAATTTTATTTAATATTTACCATTATATTTTAAATAAATATATAATGATATATTTGTTGATATTTTAGATTTATTCACGATATTTGCATATCAAATAATGTAAAATATCTATATATATATATATATAATATATCTAAAAATTAAATATTGATAAACACCCATATCCTAATATTTTGTCCTATCCAAAGCATAACATCAATTTTAACATCAGATAAACTATGGACCACACATCTGTAATGACACCAAGCAACTAACACAAGTACACAACTGGGTGATGCAAGAAGTCCAAAATCAACTCTAGGCACATTGAAGACAGGATGGGGCCGGGCTTCTTTCCACAGGCATTAAGAAGTAAAACTGAGGGAAACTGGGACACTGAGGATGATACCCAATACATTGGCTTTGATAACTGTGCAAACGCATGCTGCTGCTTCAAGGTCCGCATGTCCTTCAATTAGGGTGCAACAAGTTGGGTCAGGAGGAGAACCAACTTTAGCATCAACTAACCCACCTACAACGAGTCCGAATTTGTTGCACACGGGTGCTTGTTGCACACTCCTGCTGATTGGTACACGTGGAAAGGTAAGTTGGAAATGTTAAAAGGTCTCAAACGAAAAAAAAATTAATCCGTTCAGACCAAACTGCCCTCATCTTTCACAATGCAAATTCTAGTTGAAGATGAAAATAAGAACTGGGTTTTCTACATTGTGAAGAATGGAAGACCAATTTTGAATTCTGAAACCATGGTAATTTAAACACTACCAAAATCTGCTTGAGATTTAAAGACATTTCCAAACATCTTTGATTAAAGTTTCTAGTTGGGTTAAAACATAATAGGGATTTACTGTCTTGGGGCACTACCCAAATATTATATTTCTCCATACAAATGTGTTCTGTTTATACAGCAACTCACACTTTTGAACCGAATTTCGGTTGAAAGTGAACACACCGACGTGGCAAACTTTAGAGACCTTGATTTTTCGTTTTCTTTTTGACCAATACACACGCACTTGTGTGGCCACGATGAGTGTCACGTCAGTGTGTTCACAAATTCGGTTCAAAAGATTCAGTTGCTATAGAATTTTGGTTATTTTTATTACTAAAGTCTAAATGCTAAAAAAAAAAAGTGATACCTAGCCCAATGAGCTGCAGTGTTAACAAACACCCGGATAAATCCGTGTGCAACAAATTCGCACTCCACCTACAACTAACTTAGCACAAATGCCTAGGAAGGTGCAGAGTGAGACTTCCATTAGGAGGCTAGGAGCTGTGTCATAGCAAGCAGTGACGAGTCCTAAAAAGAGATGTTAAATAATTAAAAGCGGAAGCAAATAGATCGCCGTAACTCCAGCCATTGCAATTAGATTTGATTATTTGTATGCTTGATATCAAAGTTGATGTAGTACCACTCACAACAAATTAGGATCAATAGCTAATGTCTATCACTACACTATATCTTTTAGTCCATGTTCTCTGTGTAAATGGATTCACAGGCCGAGAACTCTTATGTTAGATTAGGTAGGTAACTAACTGGAGGGTAGTTATTGTTGAATTGAAACGACCCGACTCTTAGAAAACCAGTAATGATGCACATACCTACTAATTTGACCTACTTACATACTAATGATAACCATTGATTTATATAGAGATACGTGTCCATATGTACTGCAATGTAAACCAACGTTATCCAAATAGTGAGTCATAATAGTAGGTCTAAAAAGTAGATCCTTGTAGCACTACTCATTGGAAAGTGGGAGATGACTTTTATTCTTTTAAAATGTGACTTGAATTATCATTGATTTGCATAGCTAAACAATAAAATCAATTCTATAAAATTGTAAACTTGTAAACTATCGAGCAACACCCGTAAAAATCACGAATCGTTTCGGTAGTAATCGATCACTTAAAAGAAAAAATAGAAACAACAATTAAATATCCAAAATGAAAATTGTATCTCTCAAAACAATCTAGCTCAAGTTCAATAAATTAAAGAAGCAAACAAATTGAATTGAGCCAAAGAGACTTCACAAAATAGACAAACGTGATTTAAATTTTGGAAACTCATAAAACTTTATTTAATTCATCTTTTTGTCTTTCTCTCAATCCATTCATCTTAACAAAAACTTGTAAAAATATAAGTTTAAAGTTTAGAGTGTACGACCCTAATATAAAACTTATAAAAATTGTATGATTTCTTATACCATATAACTATTGGATTGAGTATGGATGTGTCACATATAGCCAAAATAGTACAGAAAACTGCAAATGATGATAAGGTGCACGCTTTGTGCGCCTCGCGCCTCAACAAAAAGCACAAAAGGCACGCGCCTTATATGTGCACCCGCGTCTTGGTTGAGGCTGGGCACTAAATTGCACCTCGTGCCTTAGTCGTGCACCTCTTTGTGCCTTGACTACACTGGTTGGGAGTAGGGTTGTTCAAAAAAACAAGAAAACCGAACCGAACCAGGTGAAATTAACTATTTTTTACTTCTTCAATTCGATTGCTGGTTCTCAAAAGGCAAAACCGACTAGATTAGGTTCTGTTTGAAAGTTCAGTTAACCGATATAAACCGAACCGAATCGGGTTCGAGAGAGAGAGAGAGAGTTTTGAGATTGGCGTTATAACTTGTGCAATTTTTTTTTTTTTTTTGGGCTAAATGGTTCATGTTATTGAGCACTTGAATACTTGCTTCTTGTGATTGATGTTATAACTTGTGAACAGGCCTAAATTGACATCAATATTATTCAACATATTTATTAAAATTTACTTGGCTAGTGATCAATAAACCCATATAGGCTTCGACTTGAAGCTTGATAGAAGCCCAAATGGCAAGACCTAATAATCCCTATTTATAAGGCTAAGTCCAATAGTGTGGCAAAACACCAAATATCACGAAAATTCTGATCCAATAGTCCGTCAAAACGCTAACCCGACAACAGTATCGATATAAGTTTATCTATCTATAGCGCCAGTTTTATCGAGATAGCATCAAGTCTACACGCCAGTATGAGTGGCGGTAGAAGAAATCTAAGCTACACACCACATTGTGTTGTGGCTAGATTTTTTATTTATTATTATTTTTTTTGAAGTAGAAATTTTATTAATAATGATAACTAGTTTTACAAATAATTATGACAAGCGTGCAACAAGCTGCGCCGCAAGTCCTTTCTGAATGGCAAATCCTATCCTCCTAAAAACAAACTCGTTAGAACCAATTGTCATTATATTGCAGTCCATAACTTTCTGCAATCTCTTAAGGAGCTCAACAAACTATTGTGCTAAGAAGCCAAAAGTGTCAAAACTGAAAGGAATGAAACAATGCTGGTTAGCTCTACAAGCATCCTCGTGTTTCTCAATTTTCCCTGCTGCTGCTCTATTAGCTGCTTCTCCCACCTCAAAGACTCCATTCCCAAGTCTTACCAACGGAGAGACTCCAGTTACATCAACACACGCATGCCTCCCCTCAGACCGACCAACTGTAGATCAATACATCCGCAGGCCGAAATGTCGATCTCCCCTCATTCGGATCAGTGAGAAAATTCACAAGAGCCTCATTCTTCACTTGTACTCCAGCCCTCCAAAATACATCACATAAAATATCTTTGACAATGGCAGCTAGAGAGTCAAAAAAATAAAAATAAAAATCCTTGTACGCCATAGGTACTGGCGGCTGTGAGAAAAACCATTGCCTTTGGAAACGCTAACCAGCTAACTCTATACACTATACTATTGTGGTTTGGCCATGGCGCACCAAACCAAACCATTAGACTTAGCCTAAGTCCACCCAAAAGAAAAACTTATTAAGTATTTGTTTCACCCTGTGCAGTTTAAGCGCCAATTAAACAGTGATTAAGTGCTATATGCACTACTTCACCGATCCGATTAAGAAAAAATTTAGAGGTCTGAGCAGGAGAGAAAAAAAACTAGCAGTTTCTTCCGATTAACGATTAATAAAAATCAATTTCCAAAAAAGTGCCGCCTAGCAGCTTTGGTTACGAAGTCGTGACCTGCAATGAGAGAAGAGATTCTTGTTTGCCACTCAAAAAGATTACTACTTACTAGCTTTGGTAAGTATATGAAGAGAAGGAGATTGGGCGAGGCGGTTCTATTTTGCAAAACCAGATCGTGGAGTTTGAACTGTTGAAGACGTTGGGTTGTGAATTCTAAAAACAGGAAATTTTGCTATAGTGTGAATGTGTCGTACTGTTGTGCATCTTTACTATATAGAAAAATATGGGGGTTGATGAATAGTGTTTTCACGTTCGTCACATAGCCAAAGTCGTAATTTTGCAGTTTTTGTTGTTATTTTTTATTTTGTCTTTTTGAGAGGCAAAATGGTAATTGTGTTCTTTTAAATATAGTTTTTATCAATTGTGATGTCATATGTGGGTCCCTGTGTCTAGATAAAGGTCTATATACAGGGATAGTTTGGTAATTTTGCATTTTTTTTAGGGGGAAAATTTGTAATTTTAATTTGATTGTAAATTTTGGAAAAAAAAAAAAAAAAAGATTTATAGGCTCACCCACGTTAGGATTCTTCTAAGCACGTGGCATGATGCTAGTAAGTATTCTATAGGTTTGGGTATCATGTGTAAACTTTTACAGGGAAAGGCTCATCTCGTAATGGCCTTTTTTTTAACCATTTTTCATTTTTTTCTCTTTTATAATTTATAATTAAAATAAACACAAAAACTAATATTGCAATTTTAAAAAAAAACTAATGAGCTCAAATTAATATTAAAATTTAATTTCCAAAAATTTGGAAGCATTACTTACACTTTGGGATATACTTTTCTACTTTATTTTGTTTTATGTTGTTATATATGGCATATGTGTTGTGGGTTGCCTAGGGGAAGAATCCTCGATTAGAGCATTCCCAATAGGGATAAAAGGGTCGGGTCTGGCTAGCCCGCCCCTCAAACCATAAAAACCCTTATGATTGAGGGCCGGGTCAGCCCGCCCCTATTTTGTATTGAGGGCCGCGTCGAGTAGGGTCAAACATGAAAACTCAAGCCCTTAGCCCGCCCCTCGACCCTCATTTTTGAGTGCCAAATGAGGGCCGAGTCAGGCCCGATCTAATTATACTTTACTGGTTTACTTTTTTTTTTTTGTAATTTTTTATTTATTTTTATCATATTTTGATTATGAATATCAATTTTAACTAAGTATACATGCAAAACTAATTCTTATGTCTTTAGAAAAAAATAGATAGAGATGGTGGAAGAGATGATATTCTTAAAACATCTACATTTTTTATTCTTAATTATGTTGTTAGGTTGGATTTGCTTTTATGTATGACTTATATACATATCATTAAATCAATTATAAAAGCGCATATGTTATATTATGTTATAATTTATCTCCTATTGAAAACTAATTTAATAATTTTTTTATACAATTTAGATAATTATAGTATAATACATAAATATAAGAGTTCGTCTACCACGAGGATATCCCTATAGGGACGCCAGCCGAGACCGTTGGATCCGAGATCTAACGGTCCGAAAATAAAAAACAAACCCATATTCTCTCTCTTCCTTTTTGTTTTTGATTTTCGGACCGTCTCGAAACACTCATCCCTATAGGGATATCCTCGTGGTAGCCCAAATCTAAATATAATATAAAATAACAAGAAAATGTGGTTTTCTTTTAGGATTTATACAAATATATAGTATAATACATAAATTATCACCCCTATTTTGGGTTTACACAAAATAATCATAGTTCGATTTTCTTTTTATATTTAACCTCTTTTATACTCAAATTACAAAATACCTCATATGATATGTGGTAAACTACCATTATTAAAATCATTTGTAGTGAAAATATTTAGTTCAAATAGGGATAATTGTGGTACCCTGCATATATAATGTAAAAAAATAAAATATATCTTATGAGTACTGAGGGCTAAGTGAGGGCTTGGAAGGGCCATTGCTCCAGAATCTAGACCCTAGCCTGCCCTTAACAAGCATGAGGGCTGGGCCAGCCCGCCCTTCAAATCTGTGAGGGTTAACTTTTGAAGGTTTTGACACATATTATTGAGGGTCGAGTTGAGGGCCTGAGGGCCAAATTATCACCTATAATTCCCAAAGCAAGCAGTTTTGAGGGGAAACAGTAACTTGTTACCCTTATGAGCCAAAAACACTGACCCAATGCAAGGGTGACAATGAGAGTAGTTTTTCACTAATTAGTTACAATGAGGATAACACTTGCTATTGAGATAGTTGCCGACTTGTGATCTTTGGACGGAACTTTTTATTCCATCTCGTGTGTTTTTTCGATTTTTTTTTCGGACGGGATATTCCATTCAAATTTTTTTATTTTTTTTTTTTTTTTTTTTTTTTTTTTTTTTTTTTTTTTTTTTTTTTTTTACTTTCTCCATTTTTTTTTCAGACGGGATGTTTCATTCCGGATGGCATTTTTTTTAAAAATTATTTATTATTATTATTATTATTATTTATATTCGGACATAATAAAACATTTCGTTCGAATTTTAAAGTCACTTTTGCATTGGCCGGAATAAAAACATTTCGTCCAAATTTTAAAGTCACTTTTGTATTAGGTAACCCTTAGTAGCTTCTCACAAAGAATGTAACTATGAGGGGAAATAGTCATATGTGGCACCTATGTGGAGGTAACAAGTTGTTGTTTGCATTGAGAATGTTCTTAGCTTCCGATTAATCGCTATAAGCTTTTTGGAGCAATTTACTGCCGATTAACGCTTAAACTGCACAAGTTTCACCCACCTATAGTTTGTGATTTCGAATGGAATCTCGAAATTCATTTTGGTTTTTTAAGAAATTGAAATAATAATATTAGGGTAAAAAAATGTAAATTACATATTGTAGTTGGAATACAGTATATCAGTTTTTGGAAATGTTGAAATTTCAAAAATTATGAAATCTTGAACTATGGTTTCACCGTATCATCAAATAAAAAAGTTGAATTGTTGAAATTATTTATTGCCTATGCCCAGGATATTTATGTACCAAACTGGGTCTCCAATGTTTATGAAACTATGAACATAAATTATTAAATTTTAGCTCTCTTGTATGTATTGATGTAATACACCTTGAATATATATAATTCATCAACTCTATAACATGAAGTTTTTTTTAAAGAAACCCTAACTAATTTATTTAACAGGAAGTTGGCATATATGATTGCATTCCAAAAATTCGATAAGTTTAAGCTCACATGTCGTTGTCTTTTAAAGGTCCATCTAACTATCTAAGGATTTGAATCTCATTCCGACGTTAAATATAAAGTTCTTGACATAATTATGTAGGGAGTTCAGCTGCTTTGTAATCTCATTTCCGTATATATATTTCAATGAGTGAGCAAACATTACTTGGTTCATCATAACATAGGTGACTTTAAATGGTTTCATATTCACGAGCAGCTTCATGATGATTTAACTCAATATTTGTGAAATTAAGGGCCACTTGATGATGATGATTCCTTTTAGCCAGCAGCATGTCTCCATTTCATCCACTTGGAACATTCTATTGGTCCCACTACAATACTTCTTTGCTTTTCTGCTGCTGCATTTGTATACAACCAATTTGCGGAGATTTACAACTTTGGCGTTGTCAACTGTTTTATATAATCGGTAATGATATATTTTCATGGGAATTTCGTTAGAAGAAAATCAACTAAACAGTCAAACATGTTATCGGTCTGGGAAAGGAGAACCAAATTCTATAAAATCAGAAGGTGGCAGAGAGACGAAGAAATATTTCCAAGGGAAATTATTAGTTTACTTGTATTAGGCAATCCTAGCTGCATGTGCATAGTTGGGGATTTCGGAATTTTTGGAATTCTGAAAATCTGAAAAACTGAAATTGATAATATTTCGACTTTATGTTGTTTTCTCTCATTTTTTTAAAAATTGAAATTTCCAGCGGAATTCTGACATTTCGTTTAGAATGGTGAACACTGCTTAGGTGTTCTAAAGACAAGAATGCTGAAAACAAATTGATTTTATGGGGATATGATCTCTATAACATAGATATCATCTCTACAAAAAATCAGCTCCTTTGAACATGTATAATCCTACTAAAAGTTGAGTTCAAGTTATAATTTTATCTGACGGTCCATAATTTAAACACTTTTTTGACAATACTAGATATATCCAATTGAGCTAATTTTTTCTAGAGATACTATCTATGGTAGGTAACTCATCTCTACTAAAAATCAGCATTTAGTTCAATGTGAATTTAGGCTCTCCTATAAGCTCGGGTGCCCTAATCGGCCCTCAACATTTATCACATAGAATTGTTGATTTCTATTATAATATATTTCATTTAGTATTAATACACTAGATTTTTTTTTTTTATTGGCAAACCTGTTTTAAATGAGATCAATAACTCTTTGGTGCTGATAGGGTTCGAGCCCCAGACTTTTGGTATTATCACCCAAAGGTTTTACTGATTTTGCTAGTTGGCACCTGCTAATACACTAGATATCACTTAAAAGAATGTTTATTTTTAAATTTGTCAACCTTATTATTGTATTATAATATTTTATGAAATGAATTTAGTTAATATTAATTGAGAACTGTAACTTTAACAAGTTTTTAAGTAGTTTGAAGTTTTAATTGTGAAGTGAGTACAATTTTATTATTTTTAATAATTTTTAGATTTTTTTTTAATTAATTGTGGAGATTTTTTGTAAATTTTAATACTCGGTCCTCAAATTTGAGGGCCCTCAAGGGCTTCGTTTCGAAATTTAAACATTGCCCCGCCCAACCCTCAAAACACGAGGGTTTTATTGTTTGAGAGTCGGGCAAGTCCATTTGACACCCCTACTTGACACTGATGCGTATGGAGTCCGGCCAAACCAAAATATAGGTGACCAAAATAATAATGAAATTTGATCGATGCGCTATCAGGCTGCAAATTCTTTGATGTTAGCTACTATTGCTTGTTCATCATCTATTCATCCACATCAACTGAAAATGGCAGTACATGTTGAAGCATGCATCCCATCTCCCAAATACGGCAGTACCTCTGGCTGATATATGTGGTGAGAAAACAGTAGGGTTGTGTGATTCTGTCAATTAAGCAATTATATTGGATCACCATAAGTCCGTAACCATAGTAAAAGGACACATAGACCCGTGGGAGATCTCATGTTTGAGTCTCCTTACTTCCTTAGACTCCAAAAGAATTTCGTGATGCAACTTAATTTGACCAAGACAGGCGCGAGTTCCTAGGTCAGTTTCATGGCCTTAATTAATTGACGAGTAATTCTACTTGCAGTTTTCTCATTTTCGTTTCTTTAATGGTTCTGTTTTCGTTTTTATTTTTGGAATAAATGTTGTAAACATTCATTAGCCAAAGATTCAACGGTAGATGTTCTTGCTTCTAATTACTACCAACAAAACTTTATGATGAAATTAAATGATGAACCACAGTAGATAATCAGCTTAAAGTTAGCAAATTCAACTTTAGTATCCAAATGAATAATGTGGCACTGTGAACACTTTAACTCCTTTCATGACACATCCTCCACTTCTGAGGCAAGGTCAACACACACACACACATGATAGATGATACAACCCTTAAATCTTAAATGGAAAGATATTAGATAGGAGGCTGCACGACCGTATAATCTATAAGTAATACTGTTGGGGAGAAGGAGTCGGCAACTACTGCCTAAATTATTATTAATAGATTGATTTAAAAGTCTTTGTTCCCATTGATTCTAATTATAGCAACATGACCCTTGTTTCTCTCTTCCCTCCAAATGTTAGGCTCCTCAGTGCTTCTAGGAAATAAATCCGGTTTAAACAAGAAAAAAAAGATATATTTCTTTCTGATAATACACAATCTATTTATAGATTTTTTTTTTTCTTATTCAATCCCAATCCAATAAAGAAAGAGTTGCACTTGTGCTACACCATGGGAATTAGTGGAGTCTGGAGTGTCAATTAACAGTTATTATGAAATAATTCAATCAGCTAAAAAAATAATAAAGGGGGAATTAGCGATACTCCCCACATTTAAAGATCACTTTTACGATACCCCACATTTGAAGATCATTTGTGATACCCACATTTCCAACATCCGTTAGTCTTCTATTAGTCAACAGTTAGCTGACCAAGTCAAACCGACAAAAAAAAAAAACTCAAAAAAATAAAAATAAATAAAAAATTGACCTAATTAAATAGTGAAGGTTACCAAAGTACTCTTATATCGTTTTCCTCTCAAGCCATACTACCAAAATTTTAAAACAATTGCCAAATTATTTATAGTGAAATTATTAAATTTAAAATAATTATAACTAATTTAAAGTGAAATTATTAAATACATGTTATTGTGTATTGGATTTAAAAATCTTGAAGTTAAATAGTCAGGTTAGTGGAAGGGTACTTTGGTAATTTCCACTATTTAATTAGGTCGATTTTTATTTTATTTTTTATTTTTGACAATTTGACTTAGTTAGCTAACTATTGACTAACGGAAATTGGAAATGTAGGGTATCGCAAATAATCTTCAAATGTGGGGTATCGCAAAAGTGATATTTAAATGTTGGGGTATTGCTAATTCCCCCAGAAATAAAAATAGGAACACAAGGTAAAAAAGTAACAGAAGTAGGTAGTATTGGTGCAACTCTTTAAATAGAAATTGTTCTAAAAACAAAAATTAAGAGTAAAAAAAAAAAAAAAAAAAAATGAAGAAAAGTCCACAAAGATTTGTTTGTTTCTTGTCTATTATGATTCGAAAAGAAAAAGCCAGTTCTTGGTTTCATTCCAAACCTTCTTTTTCTTTTCTTCTTTCCCATAAACCAAAATAATAATAATTATTCTAACACAAGCAGCATTACATTGTTCATTGTTCATTGTTCATTGTTGTCACTGTAATACAAAAATGGGTATCAAGGTTTAGAAGGAGAGGAATGAGTGAGAAATGAGTGTAGGTTTCAAAGGTTGGGGAACAACAGTTAAAAAAACACAAGAGGTTATTTTGAAGAGAAAAGGAGGAAACAGTCTCTTCACAAGAATGTCAGTAGCACATGTTGATGATGATGATGGAGTTGGTAACAACGACAATGGGATAGTTAGTACACCACCTAAAACACCCAAACACAACAACAACAACAATAACAATGTGAAAAAAGGAGAGATTTATCATGATGAGAGAGTTTTAGCTAATGGAGATTTTTATACAGGTGAGTGGTGTGAAAATATTCCACATGGGACTGGGAAGTATTTATGGACAGATGGGTGTATGTATGTAGGGGAATGGAATAGAGGTAAAACAATGGGTAAAGGGAAATTTTGTTGGCCTTCTGGTGCTACATATGAAGGGGAGTTTAAAGCTGGTTATATGGATGGGAATGGTATGTATATAGGTTCAAATGGGGATACTTATCGTGGGTTTTGGTTAATGAATTTGAAACATGGACAAGGTATAAAGCATTATTCGAATGGGGATATTTATGAAGGCGACTGGCGACACGGGGCACAAGAAGGGAGGGGGAGATATCAGTGGAAGAATGGGAATCATTATATTGGGCAATGGAAGAATGGGTTGATTAATGGGAATGGTACTTTGATTTGGGCTAATGGGAATAGATATGATGGGTGTTGGGAAGATGGATTGCCTAAAGGGAATGGTACTTATAAATGGGCTGATGGAAGTTTTTATGTTGGTTTTTGGAGTAAAGACCCTAAACAACAGAATGGGATTTTTTATTCGTCTGGTGCTTCACTTGGTAGTAAGAACAATTGGGATCCTCAGGAAGTCTTTTGGATTGATTTGAATGAGTGTAAGATTTGTCCAACTGAGAAGGTTTCAATTATGCCTTCTCAAAAGGCACTTAATTGGTCTGGAATGGGTGCTGATTATGTACCTAAACAGGCAATGTGGAGGTTGTCCAAGGTTGTGGATTCGTGTGGTAAATTGAAACGGACAACGGCCGAGGGAAGGAGGAGTAGTGGTTTGGAAAAGGGGTTTGATAGGATTTGCATTTGGGAGTCTGATGGGGACATTACGTGTGACATTGTTGATGGAAATTCGATGATTGGGAGGGACGAGGATGATAGTTTTAAGAGTTTAGAGCTTGATGATGGGGATGTCTATGGAACCCCACGGCAAATGATGAAAATGCAGCCAAAGGAGACGAAGAGACAGGGAGAAACCATTTCTAAAGGGCATAAGAACTATGAGCTTATGCTCAATCTGCAGCTGGGCATCAGGTATATCCGATATATGGCGTTATTTTAGTCCCCTTTTTGCTCTTTCTATTATTCATCTTCATATATAATCCCCATAGGTTGTGGTTTATTTTTCCTATCCCTGTACTGGATATGTTCTAAATGCAGTCAAGAAGGTCTAGATTACAATGGAATCAAGACACATTATGCCATTTGCAGCTGAAAATGATGCCTTTGTTGTGAAACCTTTAGTGAATATTCTTACGTGATCAGAGATTAGTTGACTTTTGGCTAATTCGACTGGGTATGAATTCTTGATAAGTTGACAAAATTTTAAGACTTCGGAATTGCTTAACTCTATTCATATTTTCTGAATAGCCCAAATCAAAGTTTCCCGGTTGGTTAGACTTTAAACTTTTGCTGATATCCTTGTTGAGCTTTCCCTATCGAATTGTATATAGAATGCTACTATATAGCATCTCGAAATACTTTCTGTAACCTTTCTTACCCGGAGGTATCTTGAGCAGATGATTACTAAAATGATAAAAGTGGGCCTTTTTTACGTTAATAATTGTAGTTGACGATTTGTATGACCTTCAAACAACCAAAGGAACATAGAGAGAAGGGACACAGAGTGTGGAAGAGAAATATAACATGGAGGTGCCGAGGAGAAGTGCCAGAAAGGGGGGAAGCTGGAAACTGGGAGAGTAAGATAAAAAAACAGAGATACAGACATACATATAATTATTGAATACCTATCAATTGATACCAATATAAATTCTTCTATAGTTACAGTGTGGCTCTGCTACTAGTTAAGTAACTTCAATGAAAACAGAGAAATGAAGAAAAAGTTTGGATCCACAGACAACAAATACGCTTCTGACTACTTCTTATATTTACACATATATAGTTTAGGGTCATTCCTTGGAGCTTCTATCGTTCAGCTTAATTTGCTTTTTTCCTTTTTTCTGCTACAGTTCTATATAATTACAGTTTAATTTGCTTTACACAAAACATAATTTGCCATATATTTCATTTTCAATTATCATATATTCAATCAAAAATACCCCCAAGATGATACTTGTTTGAGCTGTCATGGGCTCGTGGTCAAGCAACAGTTTCATGTTGAGACGACGTCTGAGACTAACTGGGTTAAATGGATCTGGATTCGAAGGCTTGTTCTTCACTTTCATGTTCTGCAGGAGTTATTATTTACACATTCTGGGCCTTCCAAACTTTCTGAGTTCCATATTCAGTTGATGTGTATAATAGCAATGTTAAGTACAGCAGAAATAACTAGGTCATTTCCCAATGACTCAGTCTTTCTGACCTCAAATAAAAATATTAGGAAAATGTACGTATTACTGGCTGATTCAGATATTGAAACATGGTTTATAAATCATTAGTTTATTTGACGTGGTTGTGTAGGCACGCTGTTGGAAGACCTGCTCCTACTACGTCCCTTGATCTGAAAGCTTCAGCTTTTGATCCTAAAGAGAAAATATGGACCAAGTTTCCTCCCGAAGGATCCAAACACACTCCACCACACCAGTCTTGTGAATTTAAGTGGAAGGATTACTGTCCTCTGGTTTTCAGGTTGAGCCTTTAGATATCTTCTCGTACAATTTTGCTTCATGCACTTTTACTTTAAGAGTAATTTTCCCTTGTACTAATTGGTTATCCTGATAACTATTCAGGACTCTTCGGAAACTGTTCAAGGTGGATGCAGCTGATTATATGTTATCTATATGTGGTGATGATGCACTCCGCATGCTCTCATCTCCAGGAAAGAGCGGGAGTTTCTTTTACTTGACACATGATGACCGTTACATGATAAAGACAGTGAAGAAGTCAGAAGTTAAAGTCAGTTTGCTTCTTCCCTTTTCATGTATTGGTTCAGACCTAAGCTATTCTCAGTGACTCACTTACATTTTTCTCTATCTATGGTGCAGGTGCTTCTGAAAATGCTTTCAGCCTATTATAATCATGTTCGAGCCTTTGAGAATACTTTAGTGACCAAATTCTTTGGTTTGCACTGTGTAAAATTAAATGGACCTACTCAGAAGAAGGTAAGGAGGCAGGTATTTTCCCTGGTTTTAGACATATTGGGTCGTCTAATATTTTCTAAGTACAGCTGTAATTGATGAATCAGGTGCGCTTTGTCATTATGGGAAATTTATTCTGTTCTGAGTACACCATCCACAGGCGCTTTGATTTGAAAGGGTCTTCTCATGGAAGAACAACAGATAAGCCGGAGGAAGAGATTGATGGAAACACGACCCTTAAGGATCTTGATCTCAACTTTATATTTCGACTTCAGAAGGAATGGTTCCAAGAGTTCCAGAGGTAAATTCAGTATGATTTAGTCGGATCGTATTGCAACTTACAAGCATAATTCTTGTCTATATTCTCTCCACCTAACTGCAACAATCCTTGTCACAGGCAAGTGGATAGGGACTGTGATTTTCTTGAACAAGAAAGAATTATGGATTATAGTCTTTTGGTGGGCGTGCACTTCAGAGGAACACTATACAATAGGGATCCACTGTTTGAGGATAGTTCCTCAGGATTTCGAACTCCAAGAGGTACTTCCTTGCCATCCTTTATAGTCTCTGTTTCCCTATATTTATAACAGCTCAAATTCGTTCTAACAAACTAGAAAAGTTGCGACTTTCAGCTTCAGATAATGGTGATCCTGAGAGTGAAGAAGCTGCTCCTCGTCTTTCAAGAGTAGAGATGGATCGGCTTCTTTTCGACCCTTCCTGGTACAGTAATATAAAAGCATTATCTAGTCCTTAAATGTCAATAGTGCACTTGACTGTTCTTTTGGAGCATTATATACTTATATGTGGGATGTTGCAGGCATGAAACCATCAGATTAGGTGTGAACTTGCCAGCTCGAGTTGAACATACAATTAGAAGAAGTGATTATGATTCTCAGCTGATTGGAGAACCAACGGGAGAGTTTTACGATGTGGTCTTGTTCTTTGGGATTATAGATATTCTGCAAGACTATGATATAAGCAAGAAACTAGAGCACGCTTACAAGTCTTTCCAGTATGATCCAACCTCAATATCAGCTGTTGATCCACGACAATACTCAAGACGGTTCCGTGATTTTATATACAAATGTTTCACAGAAGACATTTGATGGTTAATCGAAAGCAGTCATGACCATTGCTTCTCAAATGAGATGAGAATTCAGTGGCTAAAACTGCGAGCAGGTTGGCTAATGCTGGCAGCTGAGGATGTCCATGTGTAGTCAATATTGGCAGAACGGGAGTACCTGTCAACCAGTAGCCTCGTAGATGCATAGCCTGCAAGGGATTGGTATTTAAAGTTGCACTCCACGGCATGAGCAATCCACTTCCAGCTAGAAAATGTATACTATGGTTTGGTAAAGGCAGAATTGTACATGATTTTACGTTAGGGTAACCTGTATGGGGATGCATTCTTTTTGGTACCAAATTTTTTGTCCCAGAAGAGGAATAGAGATCTGGGATCGGCCGTTGTATATGAAGAAAAAAAGTGTAGAGGGAATTTGGGATTGGACCAAACTAATATTATTTTTTGTATACATCTTAATTGTAACCGCTTATTTATCAAGTTGCTATTTTTTAGGTATGTCTGAAGAGGTGAAACTAAGAAATTTTGTTACAAATGAGTTTTCTGGCTGCGCCTGCATTCTATACTGTAACGTTGTAAATATCAATTGTAAATGTTATGCGAGTATGCAAGTTATCTGATTCTTGGTGAGGATGAATTATAGCGATGTCATATGGTATCCAAGTTTTGGTATCTTCACCAGAGCTAAAATTTGGGATAGTAATGTAATCCAACCGAAGTCATAATGCTAGCATTGGAGCTCTTTTGGGCATGCCATATTGTCTTCTATGCATGCCAAAAAGAGGAAGGAAATAACAACAAAAATTAGATTTGGTTATAATTGAAGTATATAGAATTAATGTTCTGATGGTGTAAGAACAGGAAATGTTCTGATGGTTATCTATATTAACTTTTGTTTATCGAAAAAATAAAAGAACAGGAAAATAGGTTGTTCTTAACTTCTTATATATGTTTAAATTTATTTTATTGAACTGTGGAAGTGTGGAACAAAAACCAATATAGATCAAGTGATCAACAATATATCACTGATTTAGATTTTCCATCAATGTTAAAGACAAAAGATTTGGTGTGAAATCCATCAAGCAGTTTCTATTTGGGTCAAGATTTTACTTAAATGCTTTTGGGACACGAAATGATCGTAAAGTAAACACTCTTCAGACTCTCCCTGACCAACTTATCTGATTGCATGAAGACAACTCTTGCATGAATCCATATTTCCCAATGAAGCAATGAAGCAATGAAGCAATGCTTGATGGAAGTTGACCATAACAATAATACAAGTTACTAACCAAGAAAGAAAGGATATATAGGAAGCTTCATAAAAAGGAGAGGAAAATGAGGTACAGTTGAAGAAAGAGATAGCACGCGAGAGAGGTGGCTGCATTTAGTGAAAGAAGCTCAATTAGTGCAGTATTGAAAGCTGCATTTCAATACTGAGAAAGAGAGACACTGGGTGTGTTTTGCTTTTTTCGGTGCATCTTCTTTACTTGGTATAGTATGAGTGGTTCTTTATAAAGAGACCAGAGAAGTTGTGCTTTATTTCCTTTTATTGGTTAGAGTTGAACATAAATAAATTTGT
Organism: Coptis chinensis; assembly: GCF_015680905.1. Classification (NCBI taxonomy): domain Eukaryota; kingdom Viridiplantae; phylum Streptophyta; class Magnoliopsida; order Ranunculales; family Ranunculaceae; genus Coptis; species Coptis chinensis. Next base: position 4,516,619 of record NC_141462.1, read on the forward strand.
CATTGCCATAAACATTCAGCGCCTCATGCGCCCATTCTTCTGCTATTAAGGCGGCTGTGCTACAGTCCCTACTGCCACAGTGCTACACACCTATTAATGTACTTCCAAGTTTTAAACTCTCTCTGGTCACTCTCCATTTACTTGTGTAATAAGTTGGTCCTTTGGGTGTTGAGTGTATCGTGCATTTGTGTAGTAGTGTAGTACAAATGTACAATGCGATCTCCACCATACAAAGTGATTGATGTCACTTTCATTTGCTTAGTTTTTGTTCAAGATTGGTCTTATTTATAAGATTTTCTAAATCTCTACTTCCCATCAAGTAATATCAACTTACCATACTAATTTTAGATAAATTGTAAAGCAGGTGTTGCTGTTCCAGTTTTTTGTGTTTAGCTGAATATATAGTCCAAGAAGATGGGATTAGCTGGTGTTGTGTCCATATAAGTTTGTGAAATTGAAAGACAACCATTTTACGTGATGTGTGGTGTGGTCAAAATATGATACTTTCTATTTTAACATCTGATTTATTGGTGATTGAATCAGGTTTTCTAAGAACCAAATTCACTTCCTCTGATTTATTCTTTTGATTCTCAGACACTTGAGATGTTGGAGTTATCCCTCACATGAGGAGAGAAAACAGAGCTGGAGAGAAACGGGCGAATTCGGCGTTGGAAATGTCGAGCGCCACGCTTCAAAGAAGAGATTCCATAGAATAGGGCTGACCAGCGCCATAGAGGGCGACCAGCCTTCCAAGATATTGAAGGCCGCAAAAAGAGGGCGACTCAAGGCCAGTCTAATTTCGTGGGCCTTTGCTACAGTACATTCGCAATTTGTTTTTTGGAGATAAAACCCAAGATCAAGGTTTTGGAAAACCTAACCTAACAAGTCGGCGATTGGAATCCGCACTAAAAACAAAGAGATAGAACCTTTACGGAGATACAACCCCAGTAAAGAGATAAGAGTGATCTAGTAAGGTGAGAGACCGAAAGGAGAGATTGTAATCTTCCTTCCCACTTTATTAAGAACCCCAAGTAGGCATCATTGGCGAACCACGGTAAATCTTTGTGTTGTGGTTTTGCTTTTACCGCTTTACATTATTATCCGCCTGTTAATAGTTGTTTAGCGAAGTTGGGCATGTTAGTATAGGTTGTAGTTGATATTTAGATTTTTGTCCGGAGTTGAATTGTGTTCAAATACAAGTTATCCAGATAGTGGGGAATCGATTGGTATTGATATAATCCCCAACAAGTGGTATCGAGCCTTGGTTAGAATAGCCTTGGGTGTTATCCGAATCTTGGTCGGGCGTGTTTGACGAAATTCCCCGAGAAGATTTGAGGTTAAATAACTTGTAGAGATGGACCATTCCGTGAACACTCGTATGATGAGTCCGAATAGGAAGAACTACACCATCCGGAAAGCCAAGATGGAAGACTTGCTATACCGCAAGGACTTGGCACTTCCCATCGAGAATGAGGAGTAAAACCGTAAAAAGACCGATGAAATTTGAAGTGGAAAAAGCTTGACGGATTGGATACATTCGACAAATGGATTGACGACAATGTCTTTCACCATGTGTCCCCGAGAGACTACGCTCATGGAAGAAACTTTTACGAGAGGAAGTCGGTGGAAACAAAGTGCTAGTCGTTAAGAAGTTTGCGAATACCAAGAAGGTTCTTCAATGTCCGAGCATCTTAATGAAGTACGAGAATATCATCAATCGATGCATTTGATGAAGATCAATTTGGGAGACGAAGTTGAGGCTTTGTTTCTATTAGGCTCTCTACCCGAAAGTTGGGAGACATTAGCGGTTTCTTGGAGCGACCAAAGGATGGAATTGTTACCATGGAGATGGCTACCACGTCTTTGTTGAATGAGGAGACTAGAAGGAGTGCAAAAGCGTCTTCTCACTCGAGGAGATCCTTTTCCGCGAAACGGGGAGAGGTCAAAACAGAAAACCATCTCGCTCTAGAGGTGATGACGTAAGTAAATCTAGGGGTGAAGCTAGAACTCCTAAGGCGAGGCAATGTTACTATTGTGCCACAAAAGGCCACCGGATATGAGTCGCGAATAATCGAAGAGGGATGAGAAGAATAACCGTGTACATGAAGACATGGTGCGGAGGAACGGAAACACATGCGAGATACTACCGCACTAGTCGGCGACCTAGTGGGAATTGTGTCGACAGTTGTGGTGTGTCTTTAGTACCTCATGTCGATACTGAGCTTAGATACGAGCATCCTATCACGCCACACCGCAAGACGGGGATTCTTCACTACCTACAAATGTGGTGAATATGGTGAAGTGAGGATGGGTAAATGCGGCGTTCAAGATTATAGGCATTGGAGATGTTCATATAGAAACCAATGTCGGCTACACCTTGACACTCAAGGATGTAAGACATGTCCCCGACATCGGTTAAGCCTAATTTCGGCCGGGAAATTAGATGATCATGGCTTTGTAAACTCGTTTGGTAATGGGGTATGGAAACCGAAAGCAGGGTTCCATTGTAGCGCCGTGAGGAAAGAAAACTTGCTCTTTTACAAAACACAGGCTGGTTTGTGTAAAGCGAAGTTTAATCGCGTAGAAGAAGAAGCTTCATCCGAATCGTAAAAGACCGTGGTCACATAACTAAAAGGGATGGAAGTTCTTGCTAAGCAAAAGGCCTTGCCGGACATTAAAGGTACACATTTAAATACATGTACTCATCGCTTGGTAGGAAAGCGTAGGGGGTGTCTTTCCAAAGATTCCCGCCTCACGGAAAGGACATTGTCCTTGAGCTAGTGCATAATGACTTATGTGGTCCTATGAGAGTGAAGTCCCACCGTGGAGCTTCGTCTTTTGACATTCATTGATGATCGTCAAGAAAGATATGGGCCTATAGTCCGAAGACCAAGGATGAAGTACTTGGTGTGTTTGAGAAATTTCACAAAGATGGTGGAAAGAGAGACCGGGGAAGTTGTTGAAGTGTATTCGCCGATAATGGGGGTGAGTACATTGGGCCATTTGAAGAGTTTGCCGAGTCATGGGATTCGTCATGAGCGCACCGCTCCCAAGACACCGCAAATGTAATGGAATAGCAGAGAATGAACCGCACCATTGTAGAGGGATGAGATGCATGCTATCTCACTCTAAGCTACCTAAGCTAAAAGCAATTACCGCATGTGATCAACCCGTCACCAAAGAAAGCCTCAATAGTGATTATCCGCAGAGAGTATGGTCGCTGTTGATTATGGATACTTGTGGGTATTTGGGTGCGGGGGCATTTGTGCATATTCCGAAGGATGAGAGATCCAAGCTTGATGACAAAGCCAAGCAAAGGCATTTTTCTGGGTTATGGAGATGAAAAGTTTGGTTACAAACTCTATGATCCGATTAACAAGAAGGTAATCCGAAGTCGAGATGTTGTGTTCTTAGAAGACCAAACCATAGCCTTTGAGGAGGTAGAAGCTACGTTTTCACCAATGATCTTGTTGATTGAAACGAAGTTCCTACCGTGGAAAGGCATTGAGAATGCAGAAACCATGAGTTTGAAGCTCGTGATGAGAATCCTATTGCTGATGGGATAGAACCTATTGGTATAGAAGATGCATGAGATGATGCATGAACCACCACCGAGCAAGCGTCTAACCTCCCGATGGGGCAAAGAGGTCCGGCAAGGGAGAATAGCTTCAACCAGTATCCACCACATACGCAACTATCGGATGGTGGAGAACCTATGTACTATCAAGAGGCACTTGAAGGTTGGTTGAAGGCCATGCATGACGAGATGGATTCTTTGCATAAGAATCACACTTATGAAGTTAGTTGAGAAACCCACAGGAGAAAAGTTCTCAAGAATAAGTGGATATACAAAGTCAAGCATTTAAAGCTCGCCTTGTCGTGGAAGGGATTCGGTCAAAGAAAAGGGATTGACTTTGATGAGATTTTCTCTCTCCGTAGTAAAGATGACTTCTATCCGGTGGTATTGGGTATGGCCAGAAGTATGAACCTAGAGGTTGAAATACTAGATGTTAAGACAACTTTTCTTCATGGAGACCTTGAAGAAGATGTCTACATGGACCAACCGTAGGGTTTGAGGTCAAAGGCAAGGAGCACCTAGTATGCAAGTTAAAGAGCTTGTATGGGTTGGCACCGAGACACTACACATAAAGTTTGACTCCTTTATGGCGGGCAAGGATACAAGAAGTCCGCTTCCGATCATTGTGCGTTTGTTCGAGATTTCCGGATGGAGATTTCATTGTCTTATTCTCGGAATGTGGATGATATGTTGATAGTTAGCCCAAACATCAACAAGATATCCAAGCTAAGAAAGACTTTTCCTTTGGTATGAAGATTTGGGTCAAGCAAAGCGATACTTGGGATCACGGATCACTCGTGACGAGAAAGAGTGGAAAGTTGTTTTCAAAAACCCGGTTTGTCCGCTTGGTGGCGGTTCCGCATGACCAAAGAGATGTGTCCTAAGGGTGAGCATGAGCGAGTCGATGGAAAAAGATTCCTTATGCATCCGGCACGGTTTGATGTATGTCATGGTGTACTAGACCGGATATTGCTTTTCGCCGTTGGGGTGGTAAGCGATTTGTCAAATCGGGTAAAAAAAATTGGGAAGGTGTTAAGTGGATATTGAGATATCTCAAAGGCACTTCCAAATCGTGTTTGTGTTTTGGTGGCGAAAGCCCTTTACTTGAAGGCTACATCGATGCGGATATGGCGGTGATGTTGACTCGATGAACTCCACCTCCGGTTATCCGGGTTACTTTGCGGGGAGCGGTTTCTTGGCAATCTAAGTTGCAAAAGTGTGTTGCCCTCTCCACTTCTGAAGTTTGAGTATATTGCGGCCAATCGAGTGTTGCAAAGAGTTGCTTATGGATGAAAGAGGTTCTTCGACGAACTAGGGCTAAAGCGAAACAGGTTTGTAGTTCTATGTGGTCAAATCCATCCAAAGCAAGAATCCGAAGTTTTCATTCTAGATCCAAGCACATACACGCGTGCGTATCATTGGATTAGAGAAGTACTTTCGAAGACAAGCATTTGTGTATCGAGAAGATCCATACCGAAGAACGGGTGATGACCAAAGTCTTACCGAAAGGTAAGTTTGATGTTTGTTGTGCTATTGCGGAATGGCGGCCACCCTCCTCCCGCCGATTTGGCAATTGCATGGAGGTATCCCCCTCATTTGATTGTCGAGTTATCCCTCACAAGGAGAGAAAAACAGAGAAAGAGAAACCTTAAAATGGGCGTTGGAAATGTCGAGCCTGCGTTTCAAAGAGAGCGCGACTTCGCTCGAGTTCCAGATAGAATAGAGGCGACCATATCGTTTTAGGGGACCAGCTATTTCTCTCCACCACATTGGGCCAGCTCAAAGAGGGCGACTCAGCTAAAATTTCGTGGGCCTTTCTTATTTTGGTTTTTTTGGAGATAAAACCAAGATCAAGGTTTTGGAAAACCTAACCTAACAAGTCAAGGATTGGAATCCGGACTAAAACAAAGAGAGAAACCTTTACGAAGATACAACCCATCAGAAAGAGATAAGAGTGATCTAGTAAGGTGAGAGGAAAGAGAGATTGTAATCTTCCTTCCCACTTTATTAAGAACTCGGCTCTTGTGGAAGTAGGCATCATTGGCGAACCACGGTAAATCTTTGTGTTGTGGTTTTGCTTTTACCGCTTTTACATTATTATCATTGTTAATAGTTGTTTAGCGAGTTGGGCATGTTAGTATAGGTTGTAGTTGATATTTAGATTTTTGTCCGGAGTTGAATTGTGTTCAAATACAAGTTATCTGTGTAGTGGGGAATCGATTGGTATTGATATAATCCCCAACATGAGAGACTCAGTTAATGCCTCAACATGGTTCTAAGCTTCAAATTTTGGGAGAAACTTGGATCATGAGTGCGAGGTTTTCACTCGCTCTTTTCTGGAACAGACTAGAAGGTCCAAAGTAGATAAACTAGCCTTTTTTTTGGTAAAGAGAGGAACTTTGTTGCACAATTGTGGTTGACTGGTTGGTTGATATGTTACTTGAGCTTTTCCTACTTTTCAGTTTTCATACATTGCTAAAAAAATGGAATTACGCCCAATCCTGTTTTGACACAATAAAATCTAATCCCCTAACAATTACAGTGGCTAAATCTTGTTAAAACGGATCTATTGGTGGATGTGATGGAACTATGGAAGAGACCAGACCACCTATACCATCAACTCCGCACCAAAAATAGCAACAAATTTAATGGTGGTAAATTTGGAATCACTGAAAAGTTCTGTGCACCCAAACGAGCTGCTTTTATTCATTTGTCTGTCAAACAACTCACGCTGTTCAGTACTCTAGTGTGTACTGCTAAAGTCCGATTGTTGGTCCCCATCCAAGAATAGAGAAGGATGACATTTGCTAATTGCTACACAACTTTGCGATATCATCTCGTATAACCCATGATATAAAAGTTTGCAAAATTGAAGGTCAACAAGTGGTCTGCGCACTAAATTATGAACCCAAATGCAGCTTGTTTCAATCTGACACCACCAAGGCCAAGCTGTTCACATCTGGAATAACAAGTCCTTTTTTCGTTATTGAGCAGCATTGGTTCATATAGCACTGCGAGTTATTAACTATTCACCGTATTTAATGGAACTTTGAAATTCTTTACTAATAATGTTTACTGCTCTTGAAAGTAAAAACTCCCAAACGTTGTTTGCGATTTTGGATTCTAGGACATCACAACACTCTAGTCTTACAGAAGTATAAAACATAATTAATTCCACAAATTTTGAGAAGCAAAATTTGTTCTTTGCTGAGGCAAATATCCATAGTCCATACCTAAGATGATGATCTACAATGAGTTCAGCATGTCTCAGGAAACCCTAACACCATTTAGTTCAGCATGTGCTACAGCTTCATTGATTGCATCAATCACTTCCATCTTTCCATGGCTCACTGCTTCGTCCACTGGGGAGCGCTCATGGCTAACAAAGACCGAACAATCACAAGTATTTAAGATTAGTCCAAAACAACTTGATGAGTTGGTACACTACATCAGTATTCATCTGTAGACGGCATCCAACAACTCCTGTACCTGCCTACGCATCCTAAAGATGATTTCTTAACGGATAACTGACTACAACGATCTTCAAAAAGACAAAAACTGAATACAGTTTGTTGAATATACAAACCTGTTCAGAATACTTAGATCAGCTCCGGCCATAATCAAGTTCTTAACCACCTGCAAACGAGAAAGTTTATTGATCAGTAACACTTCAAATGGCATGACTCATGAGTCCCATCATTAAGAAGTAATAGTCCCACCTCAATATGCCCATTCAAGCATGCCCAATGAAGAGCTGTATTCTTTTCCACATTATAAGCATTCAGATCCTGTATCATGGATTAACTTCATTAGAACATGGTCTCTAACTTCAAAAATGACAACACAGTGAAAGACATGTCTTTGACTGTTTGACAGTACAAACTAGAAACAATTTGCCAGCCCTATAACATTATAGATTCTTGAAGACTACTAAGCTTGTCTACATTTAGATGGGCACAGGAAAAAAAAACAGGCTATGAAAATCGAATCATTTACCACAACCTACAATTTATTGCATTAACAACTAGGAGATCCTCATAATGTACTTATTTGCTGTAAAACGAAACCTGAAATATCCTTGCATCAAAATAAATAGGGACTAGTAGAGATGAACGAAGCTGAATACTAGCATCTAACATTTGGCAATTACAAACAGCAAAAGTGGAGGTTCTTTACTTTGGATCGGTATCAGAAACGAGATTCTTGCTACAGTGTTGGAAAGAAAGATAAGCAATGTGGGATTAACAAGAGGTTGAAAACTGCGGGTCTTGAGCCAAGTAGGAGACTGTTATGGAGATAAGATCATTTTGAATAATGCAATATGTTGTTACCTCGTATGAAGAATACTTAAAAGCATCTCAAACATAAAACAATAAAGTATGAAGTACGAAAGAAGTAATAGTAGTATATGTAGCAAGAGAGTAGATATCCTCAAAAGTTGGCTTCTTTACCACTCCATTTTGGATGAGAAACTCCACAACGTTAAGATGACCATTAGCAGCCGCCATATGAAGTGCTACATTCATGAGATTAAGCACTAATCAATATACCAATTTATTATCAAAGAAGAAAGAATAAGACTGGCATTGGTGATAATAACCTGTTCGGCCTTCACAGTCCTTAGAATCAAGAGGAACACCAGAAGATGCCAAGCTTGTAAGATCATCAATATCGTCATATCTAGCTGCCTGCTTTATACGGAATAAGCAAATATATCCATTGGTTTTTAGAATACATGTAAGAATGAGTGAGGGACTTACTTCTAGCAGGGCATCAACGCCTTCACCCGAAGGTTGCTGCACGGGGTTTCCCTCCTCCACTCCAATCTGCTTCATGTTCTGGAAACCCGGTTGTGATTTCAATACTTGCAACTGTACAAGTGCAGAGGGTTAGGGGACATAATATTGACAATATTATACCATGACAAAGCATGGATTAACAAAGTTTGAACTTGCAAACACACTATTATGACAGACCAATCACCCAAGAATTAATCTTTGTTACTAAAATATATAAATAGTTTTGTCTCTTGACTGAAAAGTGTAAAAATTTGGCTAAAAAAAACGAATGGAAACTTACTCTACTGTTCTTCTTCTTGCGCCTTTGTTTCAAGGTTGCTGAAAACGCTGCTGCTTCTCAAATATGCTGGGCTTTCGGGTTGGGCTCATTTCTGTCAAAGCCCAGTTAGTTCAGAGTTAGGCCCACACTGGGATGAATTGGGAAAGTATCACAAGAAGCCATGTTTTTTACTCTATGAAACAGTTCTGGTGGCTACATTTTCAAGCATAACATTATAGCAAGATATCATTTCAGACACAACTCCAAAGCAACATTCAGGAAACTAAAGCACAAAGTTAAAGAATCAGACAAGAATCAAATAACTACATCTCTAGATGGTCTAACTCTACCATGCTAGTTACTAGGCGCCAAGGACTTCAATCTCAAACACCAAAACTGAGTTGGGTTGTATTGCCCAAGCTGGAAATCCATTAGCACCAAACGCGCATAGTCAGGGGACAGCTTCTCCAATTTATGCCCAAGACACCTTCATCCCATCCTTTAATCACTTGACCTTGGCCTAAAATCTCGCATTGTATGCCCTTTCAAGAGTGTCTGTTCTTGGGTGAAAACAGTATGCCCTTTGTGTTAGTGCCTAAAATTTCCTAAAATCTCGCATTGTATGCCCTTTCAAGATTTTAGGCAATTTATGCCCAACGGTTTAGTATGCCCTTTGTGATTTTTGTGTTCTTCCTAATAGAATGTCTGTTCTTTTTGGTAGGAAATTAGGAAACCTAATTTAGTGCCTCTTCCTTGGAGGTACTGAGGTTAACTGTCTCGGGCTCTCAGCCCAACAATGACGGCTCAGCCTATGGTCTTGAAAAAACTTCTCGAAACGAAGTCCTGACATATTTGAGGGCCATTCAGACCAGGCCTGGCCTTCATTCTGCCCTCTGTCACGCTCAACCAATTTTACGCCCACCTCAAAATTCCAAGACCATGGCGCGAAAGGTTCTAGGCCTTAAGCCCTTAAGGTGCATAATCACCTAATCATTTGAGTTAGTGTTCAGTATCCGCTGTCGAGTTACACATCATATAGTAGATGCACTAGTACCTAACAGTAAACTACCCGAGGCTCAAAATAGTGGAAACAGAACTAGGATGATGGAGCCAAGTGGGTCCTCCATTGAACTCAGTGGAGTGAACTCAATTCTAAGGAAGCTGCAATGTCAAGCAAAGCAAACACAAAATTCTCATTTCCACCTACCCAAAAGAAGAGAAAGTAGTAATAATTCAAGAAAATAACAAAAACAAACAAAAACATCATCATCACGACTACCACTCTCATCACCCTCAAATTCTTCTTTTCTTACTTCAATCTCACCTACTACTCCTTAACCACCAACTCTCCCTAATTAGTGATCAAGTCATTCCACTCCATTCTTCTACTGTAAGTCTATCTTCAACTCCTCTAGTTCATTTTTTGTTCTATTGTTTTCTTATACAACTCTCAACTAAGGTCCCAATGCTAGTCTCATAAAACTATTAAATATATGCATTTTAAAATTTATATGGGAGTTGCATAAGAATTTTCAAAAGTGTTATGTAAGATTTAGGCTTACATTGATTCTGTTTCAAATTTATGCTATTTAGCTGCTTTTGAATACTAGAGCACCAGAAGTACAAAACTGTTTTAGCTGGAATGGAATCTTTCGGTGGAACAACTGAGTTCAATTATAATCCTAACTCAGGTGTAGATGGTGAAGATGAGTTTTCTGGTTTATTGGAAATATATGTTCACCATGCAAGAAACATTCAAAACATCTGCATATATGAAAAACAAGACGTTTATGCAAAATTCTCTCTTACTTATAGTCCAGATGAGACTATCTCAACTAGGATCATAAATGGTGGAGGGAAAAATCCAGATTTTAATGAGAATCTTAGAATGAAGATAAATCAACTTGATGCTGTTCTCAAATGTGAGATATGGATGTTAAGTAGGGCAAGGAATTATTTGGAAGATCAACTGTTAGGATTTGCTTTAGTACCTATGTCTTTGGTGGCAGGGAAGGGAAAGGTGACACAAGATTTCACCCTTTCTTCAACTGATCTCTTCCATTCTCCTGCGGGGACCGTTCACTTGACTCTCTTTCTTAGCACATCTGTGCCTGTTAATCTGTCTGGCAAGGCATCCGAGTCAAATTTCAATTCTTCCATCAGTTCCGAAGTTGTGTTGCTAAATCGTGAAATGTCTGAGGTTGGTTTGGACCCAGTTGAATATGAGAGAATTGAATTCCCTGACATCAATGTTGTAAGGGAGAATCAACAGATGGTTTCAGAGTATTTTAACTCTTCTTTGAGGCCTATTATGTGTGGAGCTGCTTCTTTCCTTCATCTTGGTGCAGTATCAGAGTCTCCAGATGATTATGACATGATTTTAAATTCTTCTGATGAGAATCGGGGTGGGTCTGTTTCTCCAAATGAAAGTATTCAGAATTCTGGATTCTTCAATTCCACTACAACCAGCTTAAGTGATGACAGAAGCTCAATCGATTCTATGGAGAAAAAGAGTCCTGTTGCAAATGAGTCATCTGATTCTCCAGTTCAATCAATATCTGTTGACGCTCATCCAAGTTCAGAAGCATCTCCGGAGACGCCAACTTCAAAAAAAGAGAGTGATGTTAGGGACAACAAAGATCCTAATTTCTCAAGCAAAGAAACACATAATTCAAAAGATTGCCATCCAAGTTCTGCTGAATATGCACAGGTATTCAAAGCTCCAATAGGGAACATCAACATTGAGGCCGAGCAGAATTCAATGCAGCAACAGATAGTAGATATGTACATGAGAAGCATGCAGCAGTTTACAGAATCATTGGCAAAGATGAAACTCCCAATGGATCTTGACAAACCAGAACAACATGACAACGGTGACGTTATTCAGCAACATAACAAGAAGACTGACTTGGAGAAAAAGAAGGATGGGTCAAGGGTGTTCTATGGTAGCCGCGCGTTTTTCTGACAGGTACATGTTAAGAAATTGCTTCTCCATGGTAGAGGAGTGGCATGTAAAAATAAGTTATTACACTGCTTTTCACTGTTTTCACGTAGATCAGGGTGAAACCTTTAGTCGAAGGCTCACAAGGCAGATAAACATGGCACTCTCTCTGTGTCTTGCTGGGACTCTGTTGAGTGGCGCATTTGTCTGTTGCTATTTATTTAGTCATCCAAAATCAGTCATGTAACATCTGACAGTTTTTTGGTACATCCCTCTGCATTTAGATGATTCTCAGAATTGAAGTTATTTAATTCGCCTTTCTCACTGATCAAGTACTCGGTACTTTCTATATAAATTTGTTGGTTCAGCGATAGTGTTCTTTTAGATGAAATGTATTTTCATTAGTAGATTAATTTAAATATTGCTTCTTCCTCTCCTTTTCTCGGTCTCGCTGTTTAAGATCTGCATAGTCTTTAGTGTCCTCAATTAAACTCACGCCTATGTCTTTCCTAATAATATAGACCCCAACCCCCCCAGTGCCCCACCCACACTCACACATACATACACACAACGCACGGGTAAAAGGCTATGGTCCTACAAAACCAACAAAATCATGGCATAACAAATTATACCAAAATGCAAACTACATGGCTTACTGGTGATGAAAACAACATGCACTGACGTCAATTTATATATGTAATTGAGATTACAATTGTTTGTTTTGACAAAGTATTAATAAGAGCCCCACCATTAAGATCATTTAGGATTGTCTATTTGTAAATAGACATGCATTAGCCACGGATAATGATGATTGAAAAACCAGAGCGCAATCTTATTTGGACTGTGTTATTGGAGTGACATGCAACACCTAAGGCAATGCGGTAGTAGAACAATCATCCTTCTTAAACAACAAAACTAGTTAACTTAATATCGGTAAAGTAATGAAAATTAATGCTAAAACTAGTGCAGTATGGTATTTCTGATATGAATAGGCCATTAGAAGTTCTTCAACAATTCAATTTCATTTAAATTAAGTTTTGGTGTTATTTCCTGAAGACAGAACCTCACCAAAAGCAAGAGGAACGATATACAAGGGCACTGGCAAAATGTCAGAGACAACTATTTCCAAAAAGAAAAATTAATATAAATTAACAATATTGTTATGCAGACCTATCTGTGTGAAGCAGGCTGCCGTGTGAACAGCAGATAACCTCGCCCTCATTACAATACATCAGCAGAAACACAGGAATGCCTCGAAATACACAAGTTTTGTATTTTAAGCCAGTATGGCAAAAAGATGGTGAGGTGTTGTACTCTAGATGAGGGCACAGCCTGCTCTAGATTATATTTCAACACAAAAGATAAAAGCTAAAGCACATAATTGACATCTTGAGCTAATTGAAGCCACTGACCAACAAAAGAGGTGAATATTGATTTTGAGGATTATGGAGTGAAAATCTATACCATTCAGTAGAAGATTCTATAATCTCTATCCTCGGATCCTCTGATCTACTCAGACGATGACATATAAAAATACTCCAAGCATGATGCTCTAAAAGAAGTGGGGAGCAAAGAAAAAGGACTTTTCAACTTCTGGATGTACATTGACGCAACTCAATCAAAACGAACAACAGTAACAAAATACAGAAGTAGAAAATCCAAAATAAGTTGGCTAAATAACACTGTAATTGGGAGGTGACTCCATAAGGATTTTCTGAGATAACAGTTGATGAAGATTTATTCGATGTCAAAGATCTGAGAGAGGCTGCAGGTGCCAGCTAGCTTATAAGTCTGAGTTACCATAGCCTTGGTTCAAGACTCCATGGCACTACATACCTACTTAACAACCAATAAGAAAGGATGCGAGAGAGGTCAGAAGTGGGAGAAGGAAAGAAGGCTAAAACTACAAAAGACTTTTTTTTTTGCTCGGTAAAAAGTGATATTCCATTAATAAAAGAAAAGTAGGCTGAGAAAGCCTACATTACAAGAGAACAACCGAAAAATAAATATTAACAAGCGATGAAACAAAACATAAGAAGAAGAAAAAACAAAAAACCCCAGACAAGCACCGTCACCCCATGTCTAAAAACAGAAGACGGTCCCATCTAGCAACAAAAGACTCAAAGAAACATCCTCTAAACTCTTTGAAGACTTTAGACCAATGAAATAACAAAGCTTTTAAACTACAAAAGACTTTAGGTCTCCAAGTAGAATTTGTAAGAATAATACAATTTTGCATTGTTCTTGATAGATAAGAACCTCTGATTATACAATCAGGCATATAAAACCATATTTAAGACTATGGACAATTACTTTTGCCAATTTATTTGAATGTATGTCAGACGCTGTTAATTCTTGTGATTAAAAAAAAATGGGTTAACTAGTATTACCCCCCCACTAGATGAGCCAATTAGGATTTCCCCACTAGATGGGAAATTAGGGTCTCCCCCCTAAATACACATAAAAAAAAAGTCAAAGTGGGTTGACCGAATTTTTTTTGTGTGTATTTAGGGGGGAGACCCTAATTTCCCATCTAGTGGGGGGGAAAATCTAATTGGCTCATCTAGTGGGGGTAATACTAGTTAACCCAAAAAAAAAAAACTTTCAAATAGTGTAGTTTAGAGAAAAGATAAAAAGTTCAAAATTCAGCTTATCATGTCTTAGGAAGTAGCTCTATCTTCATCTCTTAGTAGATTAAGCTAACACCAAGGACTTAATTGAAGATTCCAAACTTCGCTACACAATTTAAGATTACTCACCATTGATGAGCTGTTCAGAAGAATCCTGCTCTATATCCTTGTAGACCTGCCAAAACAAAAAATCCATTATGGTCATGTCGTCACATCAGTATCCCAAAGGAACTGGTAGATGATTTTACCTGATCCAGTTGAAGATTTTAACCACTTGATGAAGGATGATCAAACTCACACTAGTGAGTAAGCAAAAGCTTTTTAAGGTTTTCCCCTCTTTATGCTTGTCGCAGAGGAAATTGGAACCCTCTCATTTATCTTAAAACAGATCTGAATTTTCCTTTCATGCAATCATTGTCCACTCTTCATAAACTTATTTTCACATAGCTTTAAGAACTTAATCACTTGACCGCAACTATGACATGGTGATAACTCAATTTGTTAAGCTGCCACCAGGACCGCTCTAGCTGCATTGGACGGAAGATGTATATTTCATCTGGGTCATAGTCTAGATTCAACATTTCTTAAAGAAAGAAACCCAGAGTGATAATCAAGTTTGCTGCAATTTTCGTTTGTCTACTGCAAGGAAAATGTGGGTCTCTCCATTTACCATTAACCAACTTTGACCTGGATTTTTCCTTAGCCCACGATCATTCATCAATTTCCTAATCTTATTTGCATCTTCCCATCTTCCAGCTCCGGCATAAATATTTGCGAGAGCAACATAAGTTCCAGAATCTTTTGGATTCAACTGTAAGAGATTATTGGCTGCGTATTGAGCTATCATGATGTTACAATGAATCGTACTGGCTGAGAGCAATGACGACCACATAATTTCATTTGGGTTGAAAGGCATTTCTTCAACGACATTTAGAGCTTCTTCGAGGCATCCTGCCCGCCCTAATAGGTCTATTAAACAGGTGTAGTGATCAATTGTGGGTTCCTTGATCAACTTGAAATACCTATATCCCTCTTCCACTAAACCACGGTAGCTGCAAGCCGAGAGAACTCCTACAAATGTAATATGATTTGGCTGTATGTTTGGCATGTTCAAGAGTCCTTGAAAAACTTCTATGGCCATTTCAGCATGCCCATGTTGTGCTAGGCCTGTGATCATGGCATTCCATGCAGGTAAGTCTCGTTCAGGCATCTTATCAAATATAAGTTTTGCTTCTGTTACATAGCCACACTTTGAATACATGTCCACAAGGCCACTATTAACAAATACATCAGATTTAATATTTGAGTCAGACTTAATAATTTGGGCATGAATCTGTTTACCTTCTTCAACTGTAGCAAGACTCGCACACGAATGCAAGATACTGGAGAATGTATAATGGTTTGGAGGCTCAGCTAATCCTTTCAACATTTGGACATACAAATCTAATGCTTTTTGGCTTTCACCGCTAATAGAGAAACCCGAGATCATTGAAGTCCACAAAATCAGATCAGGGAAATGAACTTGATGGAAGAGTTGAATTGCATCATCCGAACATTGAAACTCTGCGTACATCAAGACTAATGATGTGGAAATGTGAAGATCACTGTCCCTAGATCCTGTAAAACCCAACTTCATAATAAGAGCATGCAATTGCTTCCCTTCACCAAGGTCTTGAACTCTTATCAGAAGGGATCTTAAAGTTTCTTCATTTAGTTCCATGTCCATATGGAGAGCTTCATGGAACAACTGTTCTGCCTTTTGCCTATGTCCATTTCGTCTATACCCTTGTATTGCCAAATTATAAGCGGTAAGATCTTTTTCACAAATGGCATCAAGAACTTTTTCGGCATCAGAAACACAACCATTATCAACATATATGTCGAAAAGAGCACCACCAATAAACACATCCACTTCAACCCCTATAGTTTTAATGACCAAATTGTGTATTTGACGAACTGAATACAAATCAACATCTTTACAAGCACGAAGAACAGTTGCAAGGGTCACATGATCAGGACGCAAATCTGATTCATACTCTCCCCACATTTTCTCAAATAACTTCAAAACTTCTTTGCCACTAAACTCCCCGGCCATGAGAGCATTCCAAGCCACCACAGTTGGCGTCTCAATTTCTAAAAAAGACTTCTTTGCACAATCCACATCATTACACTTTATATACATATTAATCAATGCAGTTCCAACAAACACATCGGAACCTAACAACCCCTTTACAATATAAGCATGGATTTGTCTTCCTTCAAATAAAGAAAACAAACTAGCACAAGCACTTAAACCACAAGTTAAAACATACGCATTAGGCAATATTAAACCATCAATATCCATCAAATATCTCAAAACCTTTAACACATCATCATACATTCCAGCTTTATTATAACACCCCATCAAAGAACTAAAAGCAAATAAATCCAAATCTTTTACACTAATTTCATCAAACACATTACGCGCAAAATCAAGCATCCCAAACTGACCATAAAAATTTATCAAATAAGTACTAGTAATCAAATCAACATTACACGACCCAAAACACTTTACTATCCAACCATGAACTTGAACACCCAATGGGTAATAATCATCAACACAAACTTTAAGGAGTGCTCGAAAAGTGAGAATATCAGGTTGGGTATCCTTAAAACTAATCATTTGAAAGAAAAGATTAAAACACGTGGAAATATGATTGGGGTGGTTTGAACAATGAGATATGATTGTGTTATATGTAATGGTGTCTTTATAAGGAAGAAGTTGAAAGAGTTGAAGTGATTGTGTTATGGTTTTGGTTTTGAGGTAAGTTGATAAGAGAATGTTGGTTTGAGTTGTAAGTGAAGTGAGTGAAGTTGGTTTTGAGGAAGGTGCTCGTTTTGGAATGTTTGGTTTGTGATTTTTTGAAGTGATTGGTGAGAACGAGAAGGAATTAGTGGTGAGCATTTTTTTTTTTTTTTTCTTTGATATGGCGGGAAAGAAACAGATTTGTAACTGTCGTTGCTTTATGAACATCTTTTGGAGAGAAACCAAAAAAAAAAACACCAAATTTTTAAAACCAAACACCAAAAAAAACACCGACCATTTTTAGTAGAAAAATCAAATTTTCGACATCAAATAAAGATAAACCGCGCCATATAGTCCACGCCATTTTCCCAAAACCGCACGATGTATGGCACATCAATTTTCTTCTTTATTTTCTTTCCCAATCTCTCGCGCAGTATTCTCAAAACCGAGCCCCATAGAAACCACTTAGTAGCCTAAGCCCATACGGTGTTAGAAAAGACTTGAGATCTCTACAACCGGTACCTGAGATCATCATCTCAGAATCGTGTTATCTCGCCATTTATCCTAATCCGAGATGTGTGTGTGTGCCTCGATACTGTGTGTGTGCTCGAGATGTTTGTGTGTGTTGGTAGAATCACGAGATCAACCCGTGTGTGTGAGAACCGGATCAAGAAAAACCGGTTGATAGATTTGATCTGGACTCGTTAGAAAAAAATTTTGTGATAGATTTGATACAACACCTTTTCAGCATATTTCATCAACATACCAAAAAAAAGCCAAATTGTTGAAAAATTGGGGTGTGTTTGTTAAATTTTAACTCATGGAAAGGAAAGGAAAGGAAATAGGTGGTCCACTATAGAATGGAATGGAAATAATTTTAAATAATATGTGTTTGGTAAATGGAAAAAAGAACAATAAAAATTGGAGAAATGAATAATCATTGTTTGTTTGCAAAAGTTATGGAAATGAATAATTGTATTATTGGGTGTGCTAGTACTCCTAGTAGTAAGTCCCTAGCTATTTATTTTCTTTCCTTTCCACAAAATTTTCAGGGATTAAAACTAAAGACACAAAACTTTTTCTATTTCCATGATTTTGTTTTCATTTATACGTAATTTATATGGATAAACATTTTTCTTTCCAAACTGGAAAAAGTGAGCCATTCTTATTTTTCTTTCATTTTCGTAATGTTCCATCGTAACAAACACACTCTTTGGTGTTTGATGCTAGGAAAAATATCTATGATGCTCTAAAGTAACAAAATCAGTCAGTCTACATTTCGGCGAAATGTTGAAAGTTTATGGTGACATTCTGTTAATGATATAAATTCGGTACCAAAATTTTGGGACATTTGACACTTTGAAGGATCTTAAATAGTTAAATGACTTCAGTCTACCAGTACATGTGGACAGTGGACGCAGAAATTAAATCTGGTACATTTTGTTGGAAAACTATTTTGGTACCTTACCTAGTTGTCTTAATCCTGCATGGGCCTTGCGTTATGAGTGTCAATTCAGTGGAAAATAACAGTGTAGCAAACTAGTGCCCCCATGTGTAGGCCATTGGTGTCGAAAAGAAACCAGAATTGTGATTAATATGTTTTGGCTTCTATCGATGGGGCTAAAGATCGACGCAGACTAGCACATTGATTACTGAAGAAGTTATTCATGGCAAGCGAATGCAATGTTGAAACTGAATGGGATTTACTAACTATATATGGCTTGCATTTCAGAACAATAATGTATCTGTATCTGTATGCCTGTTTTGAACACAGATAGCCATCTTAGCTGACGTCCAAATTTGCGATGCTTCTAACTTCCAAAATTTAAAGTACCCAAGATCTACTCATCCACGTCTTTCTATGTCCTAGTTCAGAATAGGACTCAGTGATCCCACATGTACATCTGCTGGTAGCCTGGTACCAAATACTAAAATTACAGTACATTAAGTTAATTAGCTGCTAGCCTGCTACAAGGCGGAAGCTAAAAGTGGAATGCAGTACCAAGTAAAATTTGGTATCCGAGGAATATATATTTCCACACTTCCACAGTGATCCCAAAAGCAAGGAATAGCTCACAGAAGTAGATTGATCGAAAAAATAGAGGAACACCATAGTCGTACTGTGCCATACTGCCATATAACATAACTAGTTAACTACTTTCATTAATGAAACACCGAAGTTACAAAATGCATAGCAATGCACACTACTAGCTAGGAAAGTAAATGAGTAAAAATCATATTGCGATCTTCAACTCTAAGTAGAACTACCATCAATTGTTGGTTTCTTTGCGTTGTTGGTACCAAGACAATCAACTTGATTAGCCAAAGGTGGTTGACCGCCACTCACGAACTTCTTAGTACCACCACCAACATGACCAATACTAGCACTAGTACCACTGGCAATATTAGTTGATCCACAGCCTTTGTTACCAAAACCACCATCTGCTAACACCTCCATTGATGCTGCAGGTTCTTCAATAATCACATTGAAGGATGCTGGTAAAGCTTGTGATGCTTGACGCCTATGGCGAGACATAATTGACTACAAGTGTGTTGTGTGTGTGAAGGATGTAGCAATGATCTCTTGTTTTGAGGGGGTGTATAAAAAGGATTAGTGATATGCGATTCTGAGAAACGGACAAATATTTTGAGCATACGTGTACTAGTGTGCACCTCTTATTTGTCCGTACAGATTGTGGGACAACAATCTGACAGTGTTGCCACGTGTACGAGTGTTCCCTTGTACTGGGGATAAACACTAATGAGATGTGTATCTATTGGATCCTTGCGCACAATTTTAAGTATATCCCCTCTGGAAGAATACACCACGTATCGTTCATGAGGAACGGAACTGGGACTGGTAAACAATATTGATTATCGTACCATCCACAAATAATATACTGCATAGAGCAAGATGTAGAAATCTTAAAATTTCATGATATCTGCTGTGTTATAGATTCGTATAAGAGACTAAGAGAGTGTATTTGGCAACTCAAACTGAAAATTAATTAGAAATAGAATGGAGTTGGAAACTATTGGAATAGAATCCATTTGAATAGAATTCGATTCAAACTTATAAAATGTGTATTTGGCAAATTTTCAGAAATTATTGAATTTCAATTCCTATGTAAATTTTTGTATTTGGTTGTCATATTGAATCCTCAATTTAGTTATTTCTTTCTTTTATAAGTCTGAATTTATACGTCAAATAGATTATTTCTTTCCAATTAAAATGCAAATAAGGAAATAAGAAATGAGTTTTGTCGAATTAACAAGGGTCACTTCTCAAGAATGCAAATGAGGAAATGGGTTCTATTTAGAGCATTCCCAATGCAAATGAATATCAAGGGGATGTGACAATATTCACCTCCAAATAGTCACAAACTTTTGCCCAATGCAAATGTGAATATTAAGGTGATTATTTTTCCAACTCAAAACGAGAGTGAAAACTTTCAACCGAGATAGTAGTTGAGTTAAGAATTTCGAACGGAATGTTTTATTCCATCTTGTGTTTTTTAAAAAAATCGTTTGTTTTTTCATTCCATCTCTCGCCGTCCAAAAATAATAGTCACATTTGCATTGGATAACGTCACTTTGTTTTTCATCAAAACGGTGGAAAAGAGAGAAAATAGAACTGACGTGGAGGTGAATAAGAGTGGCTTGGATGGGGAATGCTATTAGAATCCAATTTTTTCAAATTACAACCCATCCAAACCGTCCACCTCAGGGTGGTCCTTCGTGGGAAACAAACGCACCATAAGAGTTTTGTTGGTATCGACTTTTTCCTTGGTGAAGTTAGTTATGTTCCAAATTCCAATATTGTGGAAAGTATATCGGGGATATGCCATTCCAAGGGCTGACAATCTGAGCAATATGAAGATCTCGAACTTTAAATTATGGTAATATTTTGAGTTTCAACCGTCTTCAATTGAAAGACATACTTCCCATGCATTTTCCTGATATAAATTCATACTTGTTTGTGGTCCTGTGGTATTACGAACAAAATTCACACTCTTAACTCTTTGAAAAGTTTGAAGCAATGTCAAAATTCATCTACATGAATTAGGTAACATTCGACGTAAACGTTCACAAAGCGTGAGCAAATTGCCAAATTCCTCAAGGAAGAAATTTCAAATCAGCTTCCGAGACTAGTTGATCCAACCTCTTGTTTACAAGAAGCGACAAATTTCTGGTTTAAAACTTAAAATTAGCACAATGCATTGCACGAGCACGACTGTGACGACCCAACTATTGACGATCAGGTTGAGGATATTGTCCTCACACGTCTTCTGAACTATGCTGACAAAATAACAAGGGTGGGGCATATCAAGGCAGAAATTGTGCCAGATCTGGGTTTTAGGTGCAATGGTGCATGTGGGTTCATGTTCATAACTTCATACTTCATAAGCCATCACTGTTGACTCGGGCAGCCACACGCCGACACCTGTTTCACTAAACAATCATTTGCCTAACTGAATGTTTCCCCATGACACCCAAACTCGAGCCTCTTGGGACTTTTGTGAGTGTTAAACACAAACCAGTTTCACTAAACAATCATTACGCTTGAGACGATCCCCAAATGTACCATAAAATTGATCCTTTGGACTACGCATCGTAATGTAAAATGTTATTTAACCGTTTCTTTTAGCAGATCTTGCTGCATTGTATTTGGATCCAATGTTATGTTTACCTAGTTTCTAGTTGTAAACATTGGTTGGATACTTGGATGAATGCCTGTTCTCTTGGGAAAAATAAGAATTAAGCTTTGGTTTATGTCCCATTAGGCAGTATTTACTCCCAAAGAATGATTCAACCTTCAATTTTAGCCTAGCTGTAAAAGTTGGATGACCATTGGATCAAGGACCAAAATATCGATATTGGTGAATATATCAGTATATCCAAAAACTAATATATATCATATATATCTATTTTTTCTGAGACCCGTCCAAACTATTTAAAATATCAAAAATATCAGATATATTGGAAATATAATATCGGAAATATTATAAATATATTAGAAATATCAGATTTATATTAAAAAATGATCAAAAAGTCAAACAATATATATTGTAAATATTGTATATATCGATTATATCAGCAAAATAAAATTTATATCGGAAAAAAAGAATTCAATATTCAGTAGATATATATCAAAAATATCGATATCGATGTAAAAAAAACAATATATATCAACAATATATCGGCAATATTTTGGTCATTGCATTGGATTGTATATTCCTTATGGCATTGCACAATGGGAGTGTTGTAGGAGCCTAAGAGGTGAAACACACCCGACTTTTAAGTTCAATAGGAGATCATAAATACTTCTAATTTAAACACGTATTAATGAGACGAGATCCTTATTTGTTATCATTCACCTTTCGCCTTATATTTCCATTACCAACCTCAACATAATTTATTAAATGGTTTGTATACAACGATCTTCTATAGCAGTTTAACCGGATGGAGTATTCAAAAATTAGATTACATATGCTTACAACATACTTTTCCAAGCATTACTCGGCCTCCCACCCGGGAATATTTGCGGTAGCCTCATTCACCATCTTAACTAGTGTGACCTGCAATCACAATTATAAACAGAACAATGATCAGATATATGATAAGCATGAAAGTAATGCGAGTGATAACAAAAAAACAGATGTACCCGTTTACTAGAAACATAGAGTCAACAACATCGTGTAGAAATTTAATAGACTAACAGTTTATTAGCAAGATGAAACGTACAACATAGATAAGAAGTAACAGTTATTAAGTCCATTTCAAAATGTTCACTCTCCATTATGATAAGGGAAGTAATTAGCAATGTGTGGGAATTTGAAATTTTAAAGGGACAAAAGAGATGACAAAGTAGAGCCAAGTGAAATCGACTTTTACTGATATAATTAAGCAACACATCCTGAAGTACGCATATCAACAAAGTTCAGATGTGATTCTGAAACAGCAGTTTCTAATCATGTATGGTTCGGAACATGTATCAAAGAAAGAGCATATGAAAGTCAGATCCATGTTACCCGAGTAGGAGCCTAAAAACTGATAAGGGGCCTACGCCAAGGCTGTTTATACCAAAATGTAAGATTGTATACCTTCATCTGAGATCATCTGAACTATGAGGATAGTAGAGTTGTAGTCTTGTAGACTGGGTTAGGAGTAACAATTACGTTGGAAGAAGAATATAATCATTACAGAGAAACAACTCGAGAGCAAGGCCATAAAACAAGGCAGTTACAACTTACAACTAAACCAGAATAATGACATTTATTGTTCAATTGCATTTTGACCTGATTGATGTTAAAACTGAGAAAGAAACATTTCAGGCTGTGGTACTAAACTCTACTGAAATGATATTACGTGTGATACATTATAGGATTCTAAATGCCAACTAACAGAGTAATCAAACATTACCAAACCAATAAAATTTTTGCATATTCATTGTTTTAACATTAACAGTGGTTGCAGATGTGTTTGTTTTTCACATTATAACACGAAAAGCATTAGCTTGACTTAAAGAACTAAAGAAGCATGCTTACCACACTCTCAGGAACTCCAGGAGGGGCAAAGAGGGTTTCTTGGTGGAGGACCCCGAGATATGATCTTTTGTCAAAACGCCACTTCCCGATTTTCCCATATGTTAGCTTACCCTACATGTGTATCAAGAACTAATATAAGAAAGCTATCAAGAATATAAAACAGATAGAAGAGAATCAGAAACTCCACTTGGCCGAAAGTAAAGTGACCAATTCAAAAGTATACTTGAAAATTTACAATTTCATGACTAATAGCTGGAGAAGGGAATTGCACTCTACCTCCAAGGAGTAATCACATCCGTACGTGTAATGAATGATAAACCTCTTTCCGACCTCCAAATCCCATGGGGGCTGCCATCAACATTTCAATAGCTTTTGTGAAAAAGTAGTAAGGATATAATAAATAAACGATGTAGATGAAATACATAAGAGTATAAGACTGGTTGGAATAAAAAGAAAAAACAAAAGCTTCCTCAGGCAGAAGAACCAAACCTGTAGCATAAAATCTTTTCCAAGAATATGCTGCACACCATGCAATCTTGGATGCAACAGCATATGCATACCTTTAGTGTAACAGCCAAGTAAAATAAACATGAAGAGTGTTAATAAAATCTATACTGACTATCATACAAGAAGTACACTGATTGAGATAAAGAATCTTACTGAACATGTTCTTACATTTCTAAAACCCAGCCAAATGCTTTATCGGTCTCTGGATCGTCCTTCATTGTTAACGAGATATTCATCCATGTAGGTGCAATTTTCTCCATCAAGGACTGAAAAGGATCAATTAGACCACAAATGATTTAAACAAGTCAGAATACAAAAGATTGGCTCCGAAAACTAAGAGTGCCAAGAATAATTGAAAACCATAGTGCTAACACCTCAAAAGTACTGCAGTATCAATACTGGTGCACTATTACTCATTCAGATGCTGTAACAAGTTGATGAATTGATGTCGATTTGTCACTTGATATGGTAGTTCAAAAGTTCCTAACCAGATAAAATGGCAAAGAGGACTCTACCTTCTTGATAATAACAGGGGAATTGCCAATAGGGTCAACATCTGTCACAGGTCCCTTCTCCTCCGGATAAAACTTCCTTATTACCTTTTCATTTTCAGCAGGTTTAATATAGAAAAATGGGAAAGCTACTGGGTTTCGTCCGTGTGCCAGGTTAGGTAAGGGATTTGCAAAAATGTGATCAGGCTCAGCCATCAAAATATATCTGGAATTGTTGAAGAAATTATAAGATTTCAAATTAATAACATTAAGGCAATAAACTCCAAAACTCCAATAAAAGCTTACTCACTCTTCCTCTATTGTTGCTTTTTCTAGCCACTGCACAAATGCCCATGGTCTATTTAATACGATGTAACCCTGTAAAATGACATTAGAACAATGTTTGAGAACGAAGGTTTTCGGCTCAAAAGCACACAAAATAGCACAAATATGTTTCTAAGAAAATGTATGCAAGTAGAATACCCCGCACCAAGCAAGATAGATAACAGGTTCTCAAAAAAAAAAAAGGGACAAAACTACTAATGAAATATTCTCACCCGATCCAGACCTGCTGGAAGAGGATCAACCACGAAAGTTGGTATCTCATCCATTAGATTGTCAGGACTTCCGGAGTGAAGTACCCTAGTGAATCCTCCCATGTCTGATTCAGGCATTTCCTTCATCTTCTTATACCAATAGTACATAATACGACACTGCCATTTGCTGTAAGGTGCATCAGTTGCAGTAAGTGCAACATGAAATGGCAACTTAGCATCTTTCACTTTCCTCGGCATTTGATTTAAAGGATCAAAATACTTCGAAAATGCCCCATCATCCACTCCCCCTCCTTCTATACGTCTATTGTGAAGTACCATAGTCAATAAATTATACGTCGCAAAAAAGAAGCCCAGTACCAAAAGAAGTAGAAACAAAGGCGACGCCCGCCCCATGTTCTTTTTTCCAATCATTGTTAGTAATCATTCAAAGTGTGTATTCCAATTCCTTCCAATTTCCAACTCTCTTCTATCCAATCATTGCCAACATAAATACTTCAAAAAATGAGCTCTTTAACATTTAAAGCACCTATTGACCTTGAAGAAACCTTTTGCATTGGTATCTGTGAATTTACAATGAGCTAAAACAAGATCAAATTATCAAACTTTACAAAATCACAGCACACCAACATATCAAACAGACTAAATTGCATAGACCCAGATCTTCAATGTTGAAAAATTGCATGTTGCACTAGTGAAAAGTACATACATATATATTAGTGAAAAAGTGAAAAAAAGCCAGGAGAAAAATTGAAGTAAACGAGTATAGAGAAAAAGAGAGATGCGTAACTTGCCTGTGAGAATGAGAATGAAACTTTTATTCAGGGTCTGTTTGGATGTGATCTGAAAACATTTTTTTTTTTTAAGAAAAGGGGTGGAAAGTAAACGGCTTCAGCAAGATTTGTCTGTTTATTAGTACTTTTTTGTTTAAGTTTTAAGGTCAGTGTGTGTGGGGTAGCACCAAAGCCCAAGTCGCAGATCAATGTTCGTAGTAGGTACGTTAATTAGGTACTATGGTATGGTCAAATCATCCTCATTCCTGAAAATTCTATCCAAATCCGAGGAAATTTTGTGGTGTGATCGATATACGAGTATGAAGATTGGCGTTAAATAATTGCATGAAATAGAAAGAAAAGGACAAGAATTTGGCTTAATCAGTTGTATATGTCCTAGTAGCCTGGAGTTCTGGACACTAAAGTTATATAAAATTTAAAATTCTGTTGTTTAGCAATAGAGAGTGGGATGCCAGTAAATTAAAATTTGCACAAAGTGAGTAGCAATATATGCAGGACATTTTAGATAGGGTGATCTGAGACACACCCATATAAACACTTCCATATTCTATAACTAACTTAAGTTTTAGTCATACCCAATAGCCGTCTCAATCCAATAATATTTCCCAAATTAATTTGAGATATTTTTAAAAAAAATAAAAAATAACATCTTTTAGATACTCGTTCTTTTGGAAGATCGAAGAAATCAATCATATACTTTTTTTTTTTTTCTTTTGAAAGAAAGAAGAAGAATAATAACACATTCTTTTTCAATTACAAGTGAAGAACGTAGAGTATCTAGGGTTTAGTATGGAGTCTCACGATATATATTAAATAAATGACTTGTTTTGTCTTGAGTATACCTAATAAAAAAAAAATTAGAAACCTAAATGTGTCTAAAATAATTTTATTTATTTATTTTAAAGTTGGAGTATGTGAGTGTTTTTATGGGTGTGTCCAAGAACGCCTTTGGAGCCAGTTACTTGCGTCTTGTTTTGTCTGAAAATCCACAGCAGATTTTATGGAGAACAAGATATCTCCAACGTCTTGCATATGTGCAATGCTTTTCAGTTTGGATATCAATTCTATGATCTTAGAAATTGAATTCATGGATATCCTGAAATTTGGACTCAATGGGCCCTTGGTCCCTTGCTACTTGCTACTTTTTTAAGTCCAATACTCCGCCTCCATTACAGACATCTTCATGGATATGAGCAGGCAGCTGATAATGCAGAGTTGCAGACAACTGAGACAACAAAGCGTGCTGATAGGGAGCCTGGCAGAAGTGCAGAACTGAGTACAATATATAAAAGTATTGTTCTCCACCCCCATTCATTAACTGAATGTTAATACAAATCAGAAACAATATTCTTTGGGGGAAACTACAAGCAGGTTGGTTTTCATTAATGTATGCAATAAAGTTCATCATATGTATATAGTTCCTTCATAGCACCCTTTGCAAAACTACATTGATTGTATCCTCCAGCACAAAATCAAAATTTTTCTTCCAGGGGAAAATAAATCAGCAGATGTTTCGATCAAACATCTTTCCATATATGTGATAGCAGTACACCCTTTCCAACTGATTCTAGAGCTCAAAATTTGCATTTTCTAACAGTTCAAATGGTACCTTCAAACTACAGAGAAGCTTAAAGCCTTAACATGAAGAGGGAAGAGGCAAAAAGTCACATTGTTAAGATTAACTAATTTTGTACATCATATTAGAAGCTAAATATGATACATCCTGCATCTAGACATATAGTAATTTGCTCGAACGCTGAACATAGAGAAACATCAACACTATAGAGAAAATAATTATGTAACTAGAATACCCTTTCGAATTATTAGGAATTCCACATAAACTCTTACTCATCACATTCCATAATTGATGCCCTCCAGACTATCAACTCTGTCTTTTTTTTATAAAGTCTGTCCGGCATTCTTTCCATTCGAACTTCCCATCCAGTGAAACAGCGGTTGCCCTTCCTGTAGCCTCACAAGGTGCCTTCTGTAAGGAATTAGTATGCTTCTGAGACCTGCAACAGTAATATTAATAATTAACTTCCAAGGATAACTCACTTGAGAATAGCAAATTACAAACAGAACAATCAAAGACACAAGAGAATTGGTAAGTACCTATAATGCACATTACTTTATATAGATGCGCAACACCGGCATTGCCTTTAGTACTCATCCGAGGCCTCTCCAAACATTCAAGAAAAGCAAGGTCAGCCTTTAAAAGCTTAGCTTGGTCACCAGTGTCATAGCCAATGTCATGGCAATAGCAGCAGAAATCCAACCAATCGCGTGGGCGTTGATCCCAGAGATGAGAACCACCAGCCTTTCCACTAGACCAGTTTGGCCCGCAATAATGCCCATATCTCGGAAACATCATAGAAAGAAAGCTTCTTGCTCCACTGTGCCAGGGAACCTTAGCAACATAAGGCCTAAACAGCGGAACATAACAACCACCACCTGGCTCCAAAGTTCTAATGGGTTCCCTGTATTCCTGTTGGTCTGTTCTGTTCACTGTGATTGTTGAGTGGAATCTGTGTTTAACTTTGAGACCAACCCATGGAATAAAAGACAAAAGAGACCAACCCAAGATCTTGTAATCATAGGACATCCATTGTTTAGTAGTTTCTGTGATGGCTGCTATTGGATTTGGAGTGTGACTGGTATTATGATTTGAAATGAATCCAATTTGTGGTATGTTTTTAAGAAAACCAAAGTTCATTGTGGTTGTACCTAGATAACAATCACAATCAAACAAGAAAATCAAAGTTAAATCTCAAAAAAAATTCTGGACTAAACTGAAGATATGGAGAATTTATTTTTTTTACCTCAAACTAGTCGAAGATCATTGTGAGGAAGTAGCTACAATCTCTAAAAAGAGAAGGAAGAGTAAAGATTTTGCTTCTTTGAATATTCGAAAGATTCTTTTTTTATTCTCAAACCGACTCTTTCTTTCTCTGGCTCCGAAAAGGAGAGGTGTCAGAAGATTAGTGGTCGACGGAGAATACGTGGGACCTACTACACTATCTTACCCGCGAATGAGATATATGATGAGAATAATGAGATGACGAAAGATGATGTAATGTAATTAGGATCCTAAAGATGGCCACTTTATATTGTGCACCTTCGCTCGGGTAACCCAAATCCAAGTCGAAGTCCTAGCTAGATGCCTAGATACATGAAGGTGTTTAAACTTTAAACAACAAACATTTCTATAAAAATATACGATATAGGAAATTATTAGAACACATGAGGTGGGCAAGGGTCAGATGAACAAGCTTAACTTGTACTAAATGTCATAGTTTGGTTCTTTACACCATCACTCAACAATTTCGAAACCTAGAGCAAACTTCAGTGAATGACTACTTTTATAAAAATAACAGAATGTAATAGCCAACTTCACAAATGAAGCTCTATTGGACATTGGTAGATTACTGACAAAGAAACTTTGTGAGGAAATTCTCCTAGAACTTGCAATTAAAACGAAGACACTCCCACGCTTGTGCACATCCAACTGCTTCTCAATCTTGGTTGCAACTCTACTGAGACCTGGTTTCAACTGCTACTGCCATGGGAATCTATTATCCACGGAAACGATTGCTGCAGTACTCGAGATTAATCAGAAAAATGCAATAAAATAAACCACAATCTCATGACTGAACTATATGGAACTTTTCAGCGATACAAGGCTGTTGCAATAGATCCAAGAACGGATACATACTTTATCTTCAATTTCTTCAGTATTTAAGTGCTCCCACTGTCTTGTCTTAACACAATAGACAACTATTTGTCCTCTATTATTACCACCTTCAAAGAAAATTACTTCACCATTACTTATCTTTCCCAAAGCCCATGCCAATCCATCACATTGTTCAGAAATATTCACCGGCAATGTGTCTATTCGGAATTGTTTTACCCACTCTTGCCTGTCAACATCCTTCAAAATCCAAACATCATAAGGACTCCCCCTAACATGCATATTATCTATGATTGCCAGGAAACCATCCATCTCCATGAGCGACTTGCTACAACAATCTGTAGGGAGTTTCAATGACCGGATTGTTTCTTCGTTATCAATATCAAAGGATATTGTATCTCCACCACTACTTGTACTCACGTACAGGATCCCCTTAACCGAAACTCGTGCATATAGTAAAATCAAAATGTTTGTTGACAGAACACTTGTTTCATTTATCCGTCTCCATGTATTCCTCGAATGGGCATCTAGGGTTTTATCGTGAAAACAGAAAAACACCGGTATAGAATAATTCCACTAATTTGTATTTCTTGGTAGATGGAACATATACCACGTCATACAAAATTCTACACATCTCGCCATGGGGTCGAGGAACTGTAATTAGTTCCTTTGTTGTAGGATTTGTAACACAAAGATTCTGAAAATAATCTTCGCCCACAAGCAAACCATTACAAGGACGAAAAAATCTTAAATCTTTCGGAAACTCATTTAATACTCGCACCTTACTAATTTCTGATCCATTCAGGTTCAAGAATCTCAATTCAACGTTCTCACTGTCGTCAGTCATGAATTCTTGTAGCAAACAGACCGCTTCGGACTTCATGGTGTGGGCATCGATGAAAACTGGATCAGAGACAATGTTAAACCATCGTTTACATTGGTACTTGAACTTGTCAAGAAGTATATCAGCTGGAATTCTAGTAAAAATATTGAAGACCAAATCGTGGTTGAGATAAGGCATGATAACCTTCTTTGCCTCATCTCCTTGAGTAACTTCTTGTTCTTCGCTGTTACACTTTGAACTATCACCCCTTCCTCCTCTCTGCCTCTTAACCATTGCTAAGATTGTGCTAAGAATGAGACATAAAATCCACAAACAAATTTCTTAACTTAACGGAAGGAAAAAACCTGAAAGTAAAGAAGAAATGAACCAAACAAGAATCAGAGATACAATCCCCCATAAGTGATAAGTTGCATGAAAAAGCAGACAAGACTTGATATTTAACTCTATTAGTCCATTACTTTGTACTTACAATTAAAAAGCCCAAGCATATATCGAAAATTTTAGATTAAAGAGAAAGGTTTACTTTCAAAGTGACAATTTAGTTCTACAAATTCCACACAGCCCATATGTACAAAATGACAACAACCAAACATATTACTAAAACCCCATTTCAGAGTTCAATTGCATTTTAAGTTAAAAAAAAAACCAAAATCAAACTGACCTTCAATTTTGTCCAAGTGAATAGAAAATGCAAAATCTAGTGAAAGTCTGAAACCTAATGGGTAGGCAGGAGTTATTCTGAAGCCACATTTCAAAAAACCTAAAGGGTTTAGAATTATTTTCAACTGAAGCAGAATGGTTAATAAGTAACGCTAGATGATCAGAAGTACCAAAAGCTAAAGTCTTAACGATCATATTGGGAAAGGCAGCCACCCATTCTGTTGTTGCTAGGGCTCTGTCCAATCGCTCAACAACATGATCCTTAAATCTTCTGCAATTGGACCACGTAAATCTAGGTCCCTTATAACCCAAATCAATTAGGCCAAGGTCATTTATTAACAAGTTAAATCTAACATACTCTGAGAAAATTCCAAATTACCTCCAATCTTTTCATCCAAGGAAGTAATAGCATTAAAGTCACCAACGAGTAACCAGGGCCCAGGGACCAAGGGTGCAATATCCCTGAGCTATGACCACACTTGATGCCTGAGGTTGGCTTGAGGATTGCCATAAACAAAGGAGAAGAACCAATCCTCAAACCCGTTATTATAAGAAATTTTACCTGTAATCTGGTTCTGAGTCGACCCAATGATATCCAGCCCGCAGTCCTCCTTCCAAAACACTGTTAACCCTCCTTTCAGACCCTCAGCAGGAACACTATAACATCCTCCAAACTTTATTTGTTTACTAATAGCTATCATACGTTTTCCAGAGGCTTTTGTCTCTGATAAGCAGACCACATCCACTTCATGTTGCTGGATGAGGTTTGCTAAGTTATGAACTGTCAAAGAAGAGCCAATTACTCGACAGCTCAGTGCTATCATTGTATTCATTGAACCTTTGGCAGCTGTTGAGGAACAGCTCGCTTAACCCTTTCAGTCGACATCCTGACTCCAATAGCACCTCCATTTCTAGCACTGTCATATGTATGTTCTTCTTCCATCCTTTCAATATCCACCATAGAAATACTAGTAGCCTGTTGTGGTGGAATGATGTTCATCACCTTAGCAGCATCCTCTAGAACCATGTTTCTTTCTTGTTTTCTCTTCTTCAATTCCATAGCAGTCTTTGATAGCATATTAACTCTAACCTCTTTTCTAATCCACCTGCTTCTTCTCCCATTTGTCCAGCTCTCTGCTTGTGTGTAAAATTCCATCGATCCGTGAAAACACTGCTCCCTGATTTATCTTTTGTATCCTCAATATTATCCCGACCCATGTTCTTTTTCTTCTTACCTTTTCCTTTCTCCATATCCTCTGACACCGCCTCACCAATTCTTCTCTTCTTCAGACAAAAAACAAATACTAAAGCTTGATCGACTATCCAGCAGCTCCTCTTCTTCTGCTAATACTTGTTCTAAGGCTTTCCTGTCTCTTCGTTTGGGGAAGCGTCCAGCTTTGGCTTTCCAATTTTTCCTCCTTCCCGATATCTCACCACTTGAACACAAGTCTTCAGACTGCTCATACAATTGGTGTTTAGAGCCTTCCCTCCCATCAGATTCACCAAGAAGTTCCTTGCAAAGTTTCCCTGTATCCCACTCTTTACCTTGGTTACTTCCAGATATGTCTCCCAGAAAACTTATCCCAGTCCATTTTCAGCCCATGGTTAGGTAACATTGGCCCGGACTCTGTAGTGCAAGGCTGAGTTCCATCTAACTCACCTAGGACCACAAGAATATTGTCATTCGGGTTTATGATCCCAGCCCATATTCTATCATCTTCTGCATGCCACCTATTGTCCTCCTCTGTACGACTGACAACATTTCGAGCTGTTGACATGGTCCCATTTCCCGCCCGTTGGTTTGGAACCTGACCTAGGGACCCACTTTTTGTATTCTGCCTCAAGACCCCACCTTCTGATACTGTCTCTGCTGAATTGCTATCAAACGCTGGATCCAACGTCTCTCTATTTTGTCCTGTACTATCTTGTTCTGTTGGTTTGCCGGAACAATTACCCTTTCCGGTAACAATTCTCGCCGTACTCCTCGAGTAAGCTTCCCTGTTGACAGAATTTTTACCATCTCTGATGTTACTCTGGTTTGCCATTGACACTCTTAGAGAGTTGGTGAATGGCTGAGGAATTGGTACTTTGATACCCAAGTTCATCATATCCTTCTTAAACTTCTCTCTTGCTAGACATATCCAGTGTTCGTGTCCAATGATTCCACAGAAGTAACAAAAGATTGGTAATTTTTCATACCTAAAATCAACTTTAATAGTGATTCCATCCTCAAGCTTCACATCATTATCCTTGGAAAGAGGTTCCAGAATATCTATGGCAGCATCCTTTAGTTCTTTTGTTCCTTCGTTCTCAACTTTCAATACTTCCCCCAGTGTTTCCCCAATGCTGGTAAGATTTACATTAGTATTCCTCTCAATTGGTAAACCAACTACTTGGACCCAGAATGGCATGATGTTGAATTTGATGTCCCCCAACCTCATATGAGGTTGCCATCTTTTCACTGCAAACAAGTACCCACACACAGTCCAAGGTCCATGGACTACCGCATGGTGAAGTTCACTAATATCTGAGAAAATCATCTTGAAATAGCCTGTCGCCATTGTTTCAACAATCACTTTACCCTTTGCTTCCCATGTATTATGTAATTCCTCCTTAATCATAGACAGAGTGAAACGGTTGGTACTGAAAAGTCTCCCTATCGCCACAAACTCTCATTTAAAATCTTCATCTTCTTTTTAACTCATTGTTCTATATTTCGCCTCATAACCTATAGGCGTGTAGTGCAAACTTATACTAGGGAACTAAAAGTTGGGTTTATAAATAGGAATTTTTTATAAATAAGTCATCCAGATAATTAATAACCAAAGTAAATATTTGGGTTAATTAGACAGAACCCTCCAAATTATATACCGGTTTAAACTAAATATCCTGTTGTTTAAATCATTAGACTTAAATATGAGGATGGAATTCGAGCTAAACAAGCCGAGCTTTACCATGTTCAAGCTCGGCTCGCTAATTACACGAGTTTTAAATTGAGCTCGAGCTCGGCTATTTTACACTATAAATATGCTATTTGAGCTAAACGAGTCGAGCTTCATCAAGCTCATTTGTTACACGAGCTTTAATTTGAGAAACTCTACCATATAAGAACGATAATAGTAAGCTGCCGCCTTTTAAACGAAGCCAAGCCCAAGCCGAAACTCAGGAGCCCTCGACTCAAATTCCGCCCTTACTTAAATACCCAATGCTACCCTTATTTGACCCCTTCCATTTTCCCCAATCGCTCGTGGTCCTCAATGGCCAACCACAACTTGATTTCACAATGCAATCACAGCCCAAATCCCATAACCCCAACACCAATAACATACATAATCTTAAATAAATCCAATACTATAATGTTTGCTGAAGATGATAAACATTTATCACAATCAATTGAATTGTATCAAAGGGAGAATAAAAAGTACAATATAGTTTGAACATTTTACCAATTATGTATGGATTTAAATTTTTGGTACTTGGGTTATAATTTTGTATATATATGATGATAATGTAACAAAAAATAATAAGAGCAGTTTTGGAATTAAGTGAAACACTAACCAAATTAGGTATTTAATTCATTTCACAACAAAAAAAAAAAACTGTTTTTTTCATTCTGGTACTGAATTGCATTGGGTTTGAAACCAGCGTCCAATGAAGAAAAAAAATAGTAATAATAATAAAAACCATTCTAAGCCACTTCGACCCCAGTGTAAAATGAAAAAAAAAATAATCCTATAAAAAAAAATAATAAAAACCATTCTACGCCCACTTACTTCGAACTGCGCCAAATGAAAAACCAAAATTTCAGATCATTTGGACATATTTCATTGCCAGTGCAGCGATATTTATCGATATTTTGGTCGTTATTCTGTTATCAGAAGTCACTGGTTGGTTCCCGCTCATTATCCATGATGACAACACTCAACTCCTCCACTCACTTCTTCTTCTTCTCCACCCAAATTCCACCACCTCAAAACTCAAAAAAACCCATTCCTCGAAAACTCCATATTCTTTGTAAGAAAAAGGTCAACACTGAGGAAGTTTGGAAGGAAAACAAAGTAGGGTTTGTAGACTACGATAAAGGGAAACACAATGTCACTAATCAAATTAACGGCTTGAGAAAAGATGATTTACTAAGTATCAAGTTGATTGGACTATTTCTGAGGTGGTTAATAAGATTCTTAAGATTAAACACTGGAATGATATTGAAGGCGTTCTTAATCGGAAGAATTTCCCCGTCCTCATTCGGGTCAGTAACTAAAAAATAGTTGATTTTGTTGTATACAATTTCATTTATTTATTTATTTTTAATTATTATAAAATAGGTGGTAGTTGAGTGTTAATGATGTTTGTGTAGGAGATTACGAATGCAGGTAGCCTAGAACATAGTGCTGAAGTTTTTAACTGGATGAAAAATCAAAAGAACTATTGTGCTCGAGTTGATATCTATAACATGATGATTAGGTTACATGCCAGACACAACTGAACTGATCAGGCACGCGGATTGTTTTTTGAGATGCAAGAGTGGAGGTATAGTTCTTATTACATCATATATGTCAATTTTTGTTTCCTTGACTTTTGCATCTTAAACTTAAACTTGGTTATTTCTGATTTTGACGAGAAACAATAAAGTTTAAATCTGAAAGCTGTTGTGTGAGCTGACCCCAACTTGCAGCTTACATTCTTAAAAAATTTCTAACGATAGTGGAACTTGAGATACATAATGTCTTCTCTTGACATAGGTTTGAACTAAATATTTAAGCATTCTTAGTTGATGCATATCTTCTTAAGTTCGAATGAGGTCTATAGGTTACAAGCTTTCTTCTTTGGTTGTGTAATTTGTTTGGTTTGCTGGCAGATGCAAACCGAATGCTGAGACTTATAATGCTCTTATCAACGTACATGGTCGAGCTGGTCAATGGCGCTGGGCAATGAATATTATGGAGGACATGCTTCGAGCAGCTGTGTGTATTCGTATTCTTCGTCCTCAGTTTTGATGGAAATGTTTTTGCAACATAGCCACCTGATGTTTTCTTTTTGTGTGTGTGTGTGTGGATGCAGATTCCTCCAAGTCGGGTAACATACAACAATCTTATTAATGCTTGTGGATCTAGTGGGATTGGAGAGAAGCTTTGAATGTGTGCAAGAAAATGACAGAAAATGGAGTTGGGCCTGATTTGGCAACTCATAACATTGTCTTATCTGCTTACAAAACTGGTGGCCAGTATTCAAAATCTTTGTCTTATTTTGAATTGATGAAAGGAACAAATATCCGTCCTGATACAATCACCCTTAACATAGTCATATATTGCCTAGTAAAGGTGGGAGAATATGGGAAAGCTGTGGACATATTCAACTCAATGAGGGAGAAAAGAGCAGAGAGCAATCCTGATATTGTGACTTTACTACTATTATTCGTGCTTATTCTGTCAGTGGACAAATTGAAAATTGCAAAGCTGTGTCTGACATGATGCTTGCAGAAGGATTAAAACCTAATATTGTTTCGTATAATGCACTTATTGGTGCTTACGCTTCATTTGGAAAGCATAAGGAGGCTTTATCAGTTTTTAATGAACTTAAAAAGACTGGCATCCGCCCTGATGTTGTATCATATACTTCATTGCTTAATGCTTATGGTAGATCACAACAACCTGAAAAGGCCAGAGAAATATTTGACAAGATCAAAAGAAACTCATGGAAGCCAAATTTAGTGAGTTACAATGCTCTGATTGATGCATATGGATCTGAAGGATTATTAGCAGAAGCTGTAGGGGTGTTGCGTGAAATGGAAGGTGATGGAATCCAGCCTAACATTGTGACTATATGCACCCTATTGTCTGCCTGTAGCCGCTGTGGTCGACAGGTGAACATCGATTCTGTACTTTCAGCTGCTGAATCTCGAGGCATCCAATTGAACACCATTGCTTGCAACTCGGCTATTGGAAGCTACATGAGTCTGGGGGAGTATGAAAAAGCTTTAAATATATATAGATTTATGAAGGAAAAAGGATTGAGACCTGATTCTGTTACTTTCAATGTGCTTATAAGTGGTTCTTGTAAGATAGCAAAGTATGGGGATTCAGTTAAGTTTTTTGATGAGATGATGGATCTTAAAATTCCTTTAACTAAGGAGGTGTACTCATCAGCGATCTGCGCTTACAGCAAAGTGGTAAGTGCACTCTTATCATCTTACTTGTATTGATGCTAACACAATGAATTTCAAGGTGTTTGTAATCTTTATGAAACTTATCAAATTTTTAGGGTCAGCTCGATAGAGCAGAATCTTTGTTCACTATGATGAAGACAAATGGTTGCTATCCTGATATTATAACATACACTGCCATGATGCAAGCGTATGATGCAGCAGGTAAATATAGTACTTGAAGCTTATTAGTTATGGTTAACTGAAATATGCTCAGCCACTTAGTTGAGGTTCTCTTTTCATTCTTCCTATTTACGTATAGGGAGCTGGGAAAAAGCTTATGCGTTGTTCAAGGATATGTAGATGAATGGCATTCAACCTGATTCTATTGCAATCTCATCTCTCATGAAAGCTTTAAATGGAGGAGGCCAGCCAGCTAGAGTTCTCCTCCTGGCAGAGTTCATGAGGGAGAAAGCTATTTCTTTCAATGATGGTACTTTCTTCGAAATCGTCTCAGCCTGCAGCATGTAAGTTTTGTTTTATGTTTTCTTGTAATAGAAAATGCCGACGCGTACAAGCATTGAGCTACAGGAGAAAAAGAAAAAAGAAAAGATTGTATCTTAGTTCTTGTGTGGTTTATCTTCAGTTTGTTGTGAATTGATTAACATTCATTTCTATCTTTTAATAGTATTTCTGAATGTCTGAAAATTTAGTTCTAGCTCTTTAACCATGGCTATTACATTTTGTTGAAGGTTGAGAAATTGGAGGACGACAATTAATGTAATTAAAATGATTGAGCCGTCATTCTCAGTAGTTTCTATTGGACTTCTAAATCAACTTCTTCTTTTCCTTGGGAAAAGTGGAAAGATAGAGACGATGATGAAGGTATATTTGAATTTCATTACACTTGCTGTTTGAACATAGAAATGGTTGTGTTTTGCATTCTAAAGTAGGCTTCTATTCCGCTTATCATTCCAAGATGATATATGAAGTTACATCGTTAGTGATGCTACCCTATCTAGTTAGATAGGATTTATTTCATGGTTCTAAGAATGTAATCAAACAGTTCCGTTTATTACTGTTTGGTATTGCCCATTCAATATATGTTGACTATGACATGGTTAAGAAAAAAAATGAGTGATGCTTTTACATGGGTCAAGAGGAGTTTTTTGAGTTTAAGAAAAGAGCTATTTTTTTGATTGGCAAGCGAGGTTGTTATAGAGGTCCTCTACCCCTTTTCATTAATAGTAGAAGTTTGGTTACATTCTCAAGTACTTTTTTCCTATTACATCCTCGTAGATAATTTTTTTCATATCCTCTGAAAAGGAACTAGGAATTATCTCTATGTATCTAACTTAATGGGATAGAAGCTGCTAGTGCATCCATAAAGTCGATTAGTTTCTCTGTATATGTGCTGGATAGTTTCTTTTTTTCGAAAGTGCTATATTAATGAAGTATAGAAGTGCAACTAGAGGAGAGAGGGGGTGGCGGGTGGAGATGTGTGGGTGTTGATAGGTGTTTTCCAGTTTTATTATAAACGTCACAAACAATCCAATGTAATTATTTAAAGTCTTGCTTTGAGTAGATGACTCAATAAGGTTAGATAAAAAGCACGTGATAGATGCAGCTCAGAGTGTGCTTGATTATTTATACTCTATTGTATGTGTATGTATCACGTGAGTTTATATTGTATATATAAACCATGAAAACAAATTCATATCTTTGGTTTCATGCTCACTTGAAGCTTGCTCTTTCT
The DNA here is from genome assembly GCF_015680905.1 of Coptis chinensis. NCBI lineage: Eukaryota > Viridiplantae > Streptophyta > Magnoliopsida > Ranunculales > Ranunculaceae > Coptis > Coptis chinensis. Next base: position 4,555,597 of record NC_141462.1, read on the forward strand.
CTCTTCCTCGCATTGTGATTGTTAAAACTATAGCATGCAGCTTCTGATAATTGACTTCTTTTTCCCTTCTTGTGTATGCAGCTGTTTTTCGAGATGGTAGCATCAGGAGCAGAAATCAACTTCGGGACATACTCAATATTGTTGAAGAATCTTTTGGCTGCCAGAAAATGGAGGAAGTACATTGAGGTATCTCTTTCTTACCTCCGTACATTAAAATGTGCAGTGGTAGTATCATAATAGAACACTTACAGAGACAAATTTTATGTATGGCACACTCGACTACACAAATTTAACAGTGTAAGGGCTACTTTTTCCCAAAGCCTCGTTTTGAGTAGTGTGAGTCAACTTGGTATCAAAGATTTTGATGAAGCATGGGTTAATGCATCATGATAGGCCTCGATTGTTTTTTTTTTTTTAAATATGTGAAACTTGACTGCAGGTACTGCACTGGATGGAAGAAGCAGGACTCCAACCTACACTTTCGAAATGTATCAAAATATTTCTGCTATTGCTTGGAAATGTGGTGACACAGCTTCTGTTGCTTCTATCCATGAAAGAATAGGTATGAAACCTCCAAGATAGGCATTTTTCCATGGTGGTGCATGCTTCTTATTAATCATGTTCAGGATAGCTCATTTGCTTCAGGACATTTTACAGAATCCGTCAAAGAAAAGTTGGTGATCACATTTCAACACCTTCACCACGATGCTCTTCCTCAAGTTCTCGCTGAGTGAGGAACTAAAAGTTTGAAAATATCAGTGTGAGGCCACCGTCTCCAATCGTGACTCTGTTTGATGGAAGATCTTCAGCTTCAAGGAATGGTTCTTTACAAATTCAGAATCGAAAGGTTGTTACCATCACTGTTCTAAATTCAAAAGCAGACACTTCTCTTTTCGTTGCTTATAATTGCTGAATGTTCTCTAATTTTTAAATCTACATCACATAAATGTTAGAACATTTAGTTGAGATCTTTGGATTTATATTGTTTTGTCAAAGCTGATCTGATTATCGTTATGTTTTCCTTAGTGATAAAAAAGAGGATTTTGCAGAAATGTGATCCTTGGATGAAACGGAAGCAGTGTTACTTCTTGCCCGTCCTTCTGACTAATGGTCTTGTCTGAAGTCAGGCTGTTGTTACCACATCATCATTCAGAAACTCTTGTGAGTCACTTATCGTTAGTAGAACTTTGAATTAATCATTTCAGCAACCTAACCATGTTCACAGAGATCATATTCTAAACATGTTATGTTTGTTGATGTCAACAGATTGAAAACAATGATCGTTGGACTACTCAGACTGGGCAAAACGATGGTCATCTTTGAGTAGTGTCCTTGCAAAAGGAAACCTGCTGTTCTGCACTTGCAACATTATTTAACTCAAAGAAACTCCTTTCATGCGGCTGCAAGGTTTGCTTGACATCGTCATCCAATGGTATTATCTGGTGGAAGAGGAAATATTTTTTTAATATGTTTTGCTTGTAAAAATGTAACCAGTTGCAATGGTCTTTGTTCATGTGAGCCTTTCTCCTCGTATTGAGGACATTGCTTACATGAGGGAGTTTTTTTTAATGTCTTACATGAGGGAGTTACGAAGTGTATTAGTGTATAGGAAGCCAAAATGTCAATTTAAATGGTGTACATGCTTCTAGGCTTCTGCTTCTTCTTTTAACTTTTGCTGACATTGTTTAAACTTTAAAGATTCTCATCTGTTTTCGTCCATCCTTTATTTCCTCCCTGTCATATACTTGCTAGAAAGAGATGAATCGAACAACTGATAAACAGTCTTGGATGACACATATATTATCGTGATAAATGGGATGAGCTTCTGTGTCAAGTACGACGATTGTGTGAACTATGGGCATCCAAAACAGATTCATATAGTGCATCCAATGGTACGGCACAAACGATCAAGGTCGCGCCTCAAATCTTCCCTTGATATCGTTATCTTTCATTTCCCAAAAGATAGTCAACATTTTGCTACGTATAATTTGTGGTGGATACCCAAAAGTAATCAGTCGGGAGACTGTTTGGTCCTCAGATTTGTCTGGTACAATTCAACATAATCTCCGTATTACTTGAAGTCCAAAAAAAAAAAAAAAATGATAATTTAAAAACACTGCACTAGATTGTGAAGATAGAGAGAATATTGAAAGTAGAAAAATAAAGAATTTGTGAAGATGGTTCTTCTTTGAATACCCAAATTCTATTTGTGGAATGCTTTGGTTTTTTGTTTTTTCAAATACACAAAAGAGAAGATGATGGGAGTTAGAACTTAAAACAAAAGAAGTGACAAATATTTGCGTGGTCGAGATTGGAATGGAGAAGAAGCGGGTGAAAAAGAGGCTTTCTTCTGCAAGTTCTCGTTTTTTTTTTTCTCACGTGGGGTGAAGAAGAAGGCTTTCTTCTTGCAAGTTATCGTTTTTTTCCCCCCTCATGTGATTAAGTTGAATGAATATCGTTATCTTACCTTTCCCAAGAGATAACGTAATCCTTGTTATCGGCCATTTATGTTCTCCTTATTCATAAGTCGTGGCCCATATTCTGAAAATGGACTTGACCAAACAACTAAACACCTTATCAGGGGTCTTATACATCATACGGCTACCCAAACCTCATCTCAAAATTAAAGCTCGACTGAGAGGCCTGTCTAAGAGGTTTCACAAAGAGAACGATGTTGAGATCATTGAGCTTGCCAACATGTATTTCATTATAGAAACAAATAACCACAAGATGACATTTCAAACCTATATATCCGAGTACCAGATACAAAGTATAAAGAGCAAAGGTTATATAAAGTTGAAAATCGTCTAATATCATCAGGCGCTAGCACTGCCTGCATATATGGAGTACTCAAAAGCTGACTAACTTCTTCTCCTTAAAGCTTTCAACAGTTTCCTTGAGGCTGACTTCCAAAGGAATGAAGTCAGTGCCCAAGCTCTTTGCCTTCTCTTTCGAGACATTATAGTCTGGAACAAACGGCTTGTCATCAGCATCCCTGTGAAAAAATATATCCATGAAACAAAAATATTTGGTTCAATATCAGTTTCTGTTTCCCCAAAATGTAGATGTACTGATACCTATGGACCTAACTGATTATAGATTCTAAGACATGATAATCCACTTTCTTCAAGAGGTAGAAACATACTTCTCAGGATGTTGAATCTGAGGGTAGAGCTCTCGTAAAATCTTCACAATTTCTGAACAGTGAGCATATTTTCCAACTATGCAATACCTTCCATGCGCTGAAGGAACCTCGAATGCAAGAATATGTGCATTGGCAACATCTTTAACATCAACCCATCCAAAACTTAAGTTGCTATATATATCTGTCTGTATCCCTGCATTGATTAACCTTTTACACCCTTAGACCCCCAGGAGAAACATAGATAACTTCAAAATATGCAACTTTATCAGGTCATCCTTTTACACATGAGCAAAATTGTGATAGAAAGCTTATCATGTTGCATAGCACAAAACGTTCTACCAAAAAGTTTTGTAATTGCTCACGTTATAGAAGTAATTGTCATCTATTACGATTGAAACTCTACTGAACATGTGCAGTGTGCTCCTATCTGAGTCTAAAATTCTTCAGAGTAGGACCCTTAAAACCATGATGAATGAACGATTGAAATAAAAAAAGAACAACAAGTCAGTATTCTACTCCACAGTCCACATCACCAAACACATACTATAAAGAGATTGTCCACAACCATAAAGAAAACCATACCATTTATCAAGTTCAGAATGATCTCAGTGCTTGAATTAAGCGTTGGCTGTAAAAGAGGACCAATCACGAATGCTGGATGTATGGTAACCAAGTCAATTCCATGCTCTTTTGCAAATTTCCAAGCAGACTCTTCAGCTAAAGTCTTCGAAAGTGCATACCAACGCTGCTCGATTAACATAGTAGATATTAGACATCATATGTTATTTATGCCCCCCAGTACTTTAGTAAGTAGCACTAAACACATGACCACAGATAAAACCTCGCATGAATTGAAGCACCACGACAAAACTTACTATGGTTCATTTGAGCGTGAATGGAAAGAGTCAAAGACTAAAGAACAAACAATTTCTAAACATTGTCTGAGCAATTACTTGACAATGGAGAACAGGAGAATATCAGTGGTGACAAGAATGTTGTCCAGAAAACCACATTACAGCGACGTTCACAAACAAACATGCTCTAAACTCTTGGCAATATTAATTGGCGCGGTAAGCAGAATATCGTTGAGTTAACGTTGTGTATCAGTGCTCATTGTTTAATCTCTCATGCTTGAGTCCTTGCTCTTTACCATCCCTGATTTATGTGCAAATTTTGTATACAAAAGTTTCATAGAAATGTCCGAACCATTTGGAAGTGGCCTGTTATGTGAATGAAACTAACAGGAAACCTCTAGGAACTGACTTGGCGGAAACCAAAGGTAGCACCTCTCACAATGAAAGTTTAGGGTGGACTTGGATGTAAATATGCTGGCTACGTAAGTTATCTCTTGCAAAGTGAATAGAGATAATAAGATAGACAATGCAACAACATGTTTCGTATGACGCAATCGTTCAGTTTCAGTAAGACACAACAAGCACTTTTAATTTAACTTAACCATTTTGGAAAATAGTCCAGGAGAAACGCTATTGCCGTAGAATAAAAGAAGTAATCACTGAAGATGAAATCAAGTCCAACATGTGTTTGTGACAATGGGTCTGCAGATGCTACTGAAATGTTGTGGACCTGAATGTGCACAGTTTCCTACTCCCTGATCAAGCATATGACAAATTCTAACATATAAAAAAATTGAACAGAAAATCAAGTTGTAAGTTCCTCAAACAGATGAAGAAGATATCACATGCTCAAACTAGCATCATAAAAGGGACAAAACTAGTAGAGTTTCGTACTTGTCATTTCAAAAAGCTCAGATAATATATAGGAAGCACCTTTGACTCTCTACAGAAATCTGAATCACTAAACCATGTCTCGTCAACTACAACTTCAGGAGTTCGAGGTTTTCCGTTGTGTAGAACTGAAGCCATAGAGGATGTCACAACCACCCTTTTCACAGAAGGCGTTTTTGCACCACGACCCAAAATGCGTTGAGTGTTCCCTTCACGGCGGGGTCAATTATTTCAGTCTGAAAAATGTAAACAATCGAAGCTAACACACGATCAGAATAAAAATTTGTGCAGGGGGAACTTGGGGCTAAATTCAATAGATTTATGGTAATGTCAGCATAAGATATACATAGACCAAACCTGTGGATCTGCTGCCTTAAAAAAACAGGGTGAGGCTGTATGGAAAACACCTTCACAACCATTAATTATGGAGTCAAAACATCCTTCGTCGACTAAATTTGCTTTGAACAAATGAAGTCTGTCGTTTGCTCCAGGAAGTCGACGTAAGTGCTCAGTTTTTCTAGAATCATCTGCAACATTTTATCAACTTAACTATTTTGTTAAACAACTGGAAGAGATGGTATCATAGTAATCATCTGATTGGCGAGACATTGGTCATACCATCTTGAAGTATAGAACATGAACTCATCTTACTGCTCTTTTCAGACGAAAAGCAATTAGACTGCTATATGTTGCGCTTGAATATTTACAACAAGAAAAATAACATAATTCACTATTAATCTACTTTTTTCCCAAGGGGTGATAGAGTACTAATTAGCTAAAATTCAAAGAATTCACTGGTCACAAGTTCACAACTCACAAAGGCATGTTTGATATCTTAAATTTGTCTATAACTGGGTAAGAGTTTTCTTAAAATCCTGGGGTTGAGTGCTTGAGTGCCGCTCTTCATCATCCCGCAGTAGAGGTCTGGAATACCAATCAATAACATCTATACATAGCTTAATTGCTATGTGGTGTGTGGACTAAAAAATTCGGATGTGGGCATGTGGCTGAAGCTGGGTGAATTGAATCAGTAGAATTACTTTAACTTGTGAACCTCTGTAATACTTACACACTAGATAAGCTAGAAGAAGGGTGATTCCAATAAACAAATAAAATGAGTTTGCTTATGTTTTTCTACTACTTCTTCTGGCAATTGTGTGTTTAGTCAGATTCAGCTAAGGACTACTCCATAACAAATATGAGAAGAGAAGAGAACTGACTTGGGTCACGAACAGAAGCTTTAACAGTGTAACCGCGTTCAAGCAGAAGCTTCACAAGCCATGAAGCTATGTACCCTGAAGCACCTGTAACACACACCGTCTTCCCTGCTCCTGAACTACTACTCATTATCTCTCTCTCTCTCTCTTCAATCTGCCTCTTTAATGGTAGGTATATTTGTTTCTTGATTCCTTATTTTATATATAAATGATCGTTCTTGTCTCGGTCTTACTTGTGAACTTGTCTCACCATTACTTAAATGAAATCCCAGTAAACTAAGGCGTCTCCTTAGGACCCACACACAAGAACTAATCCTTTCGACTTCTAGTCATTGCCTCATTGGATAGGAAATGCATGAACATTTGTGGTGGGATGTTCTGATGTTCGACACAGCATACAAGATTACAAGTCAAGTACGTACACTGCATTAAACTCAGGCAACTAATCATTGAGAACAACCAAAAAGAAACATCAAAATTTCTAGAGAAAAAAAAAACGAAACATAAAAAACCCAAGTAAGGCCAAGTGAAAGCAGTGAATTACATGTCAACTTATGAATTGAGAATGTAGCCGGCCACTACAGTAAATATTAAGGGTTATGCGATCAATAATTCTACACCGACATATAGAATTTGACACAGTTGACCGACACAGTGACGTGGCACCGCAACATCAATGTTGCACTACGAAAAATCACCACTACAATATTAATGTTGCACCATGAAAATCACTGCAACGTCAATATTGCACCGAGAAATATCACTTCAATATCAATGTTGCACCATGAAAAATCAATAGAATTGATAGTTTGTTATGAAGAAAATATGAAAATGACAAAATAAAAATGGAAAGATGATAATGGAAAAATCGAGAAAAAGTGTTTTGAGTAAGAGAAAAGAGATTTTTGGCTCTTATTTTCACCATTGCAACATTGATGTTACAACAGACCACATTACTGTGTCTTGACTGTGTCATTTTTCTTGTATCAGTGTAGTATTACTCGTTATGCGATAGACAACAATAGTTGCCAAAGAGCCAAGTGATGAAAGCCTAAACAGTCTACACTCATAGAGTTGAAAAATTCCATAACATATAATCATGTATATAATTTGGTACATAGACGGGCAAATGTAAATGTGTCTTGCACAACCACGGGTCACGGCTATATTATCACTTGGACCATCGAATAAGGTGTTTACCAATAAAATATTTATTAATTCAAAGCCCTTTGACAACTTTTCAGTGAGGTGGCCATTTGCTTGGTTCACCACTTCACTCTAGCGTATACCGGTATACGTGCACCAGAATAAGTTTGTGAATAATTAACTGTTTGCTGTCTCAAGACCTTAGTTTATTATCTGGTGGAGTGAAATCAGTGAATGCCCAAAAAAAACTATTAAACACTGCCCGAAAATGGATTTAACAAATAGAAATGTACTCTGTCCACAAATTCGGACTCTATGTGCACACTCAAATTTGAGACAGCAATTGCTGCTTCGGCCTTACTGGGACCATAGACCGGGCCCGAGGCCCATGTACACACCAGGAAAAATAAGAATTGGCCCTTAACACGTGGCCCACACAACCCAAAAAAGAGCACGATAACAAATCTTGGTCCCACGACCAGCTAAACACTCATCGTGTTTGAAAATTCCATTAAAGTAAAACCAACGTCTATATTTCTTCTCACTTAAAAAAAACAAGAAAAAACACTTCACAGAGACACTTTTTTCTACTCAAACACACTGTTCACTTCCTCTCATTTCTCAAAAAATCTAGAGTTTTTAGATTTTCTAAATTAATGGCTTCATCATCATCAGGGCGGCTCAAGATAATCGGGGCCCTAAGCAAAGTTCGAATAAGAAATCTTATATGATTAATATATACTAATAAAAATTGTTACATTTTTTTTATTTTTTTTCTCACAACATTTTATTGATTTGTTTACGTTATTTCATATGATCCCAACTTTTTCTTTTTGCCTTTCTTAAATAGTTTTCACACAAATTTAAAACTTCAATTGATTTATTTAACAAAAAATTGCAAATAGAGAGAGAATGTAGAATAATTATACACCGAATAAAACAAATATAGAAAGAAAGAGAAATTATAGGAAAAAATCATAAAAAACAAAAATATAATATAGGTAAGATTGAATTGTTGGCGTGATGAAGAACTTTAATAAGTTATGGAAGTGTGCTACTTGATTATTTGTTATAGGGTGATGAAGAACTTTAATAAGTTATGGAAGCGTGCTACTTTTTGTTGGAGAAGGCGAGGGAACTGAAGGAGTTTAAGTGTTTAAGACTACTTTAACAAATAAAAATTGTTACATATTTTTTTTTTTCCTCACAACATCTTATTGATTTGTATACATTATTCTAAGCAGTTAATATCGGATTATATCGCTGATTAATCGGCGATTAATCGTATCTCGGGGGTTGAGCGATATGCTTTTATCCGATTTCTCAGTTAATACTCAGTTGCCGATTTAATCGGTCATATCGACCGATAACACTGAGAAAACACTGTTTTCTCGAAAAAATGAGAAAAATCCTTGCCGATATTATCGGATCCTAACAATATTAATATTCCAGAACTGCAAATGGATGGAATTTTGAGGAGTGATTGGTTGAGGAGTGATGGGTTCCTCAAAATACAAACAAGATCTATATTTTGAGAGATTGAGGACGATGGATGGAATTTTGAGGAGTGATGGGTTCCTCAAAATACAAAGAGAGAGGACAGAGAGAGAACCAGCAGCAAAACCAGAGAGATTGAGGACGATGGTCAAAGCTTAAAGTCAAACATTGTTTTATTCTATTTTTGTAAAGAAGTACTATGGTGCTTACCAATGTTAGTTACATGGCCATACTACTTTTCTTGTTAAGCCACGTATCTATACTTATATTTTTTAAAGTTTTACTAAGTTTTTTTAATATATATTCTCATCTAAAAAAGTTATATTTTGACTATTTTCTATGTTTTTTCCACTAATAACTATTTTTTATTCAATCAATCAAATTGAAAGAGAGCTTTGCAAATTTTGTCACACCAAATGCATTGAAATTGCAATATTAATATTACATAAGAATGAGATAATTTTTTTATTTTATGAAACTACAAATTAGATAAAAACAACTAAAATTTTAATAACAATAAAATAAATAAGAACAAGGATAACAATGCCTACTAATTAATAATAATTTTTATTAATACATTTAATATTGTTGCTATTCTATATTAAAATATTTTGAAGATATAATTGTATATAATAATATAAAACCGATTAAATCGCCGATTAATCACCGATTAATCACATATCGCTTTAGACCGATTACATCCGAAAACCGATTTTAACTGCTAGACATTATTTCATATGATCCCAAATTTTTTTTTTTTTCTTTCTTGAATAGTCTTCGCACAAAGTTGAAACTTTAATAGATTTATTTAAGAAAGAATTGCAAATAGACAGAGAGAATGCAGAATAATTTTACACCAAATAAAACAAATATAGAAAGAAAAAGAAATTATTGGGAAAAACCATAGAAGACAAAAAAATGATATAGGTAAAATTGAATTGTTGGTGTTATACTTAATTATTTGTTATGAGGGTGATGAAAAACTTTAATTATATTAGTTATGGAGGTGTGCTATTTTCTGTTGGAGAAGGCGAGGGAACCGAAAGAGTTTAAGTGTTTAACACTACTTTAACAAATAAAAATTGTTACATCTTTTTTATTTTTTTTCTCACAACATGTTATTGATTTGTTTATGTTATTTCATATGATCCAAGCTTTATCTTATTTCTTTCTTGAATAGTCTTCGCACAAATTTGAAACTTTAATAGATTTATTTAACAAAGAATTGCGAATATAGAGAGAGAGAATGCAGAATAATTCTACACCAAATAAAACAAATATTGAGAGAGAGAGCGAGATTATAAAAAAAAACCATATAGAAGGCAAAAAAATGATATAGATAAGATTGAATTGTTGGCGTATATATACTTGATTATTTGTCATGGGGTGATGAAGAACTTTAATTAGTTATAGAGGTGTACTATTTTTTGTTAGAGAAGGCGAGGGAACTGAAGGAGTTTAAGTGTTTAACACTACTTTAACGTGATTTTATGGTTTCCAATTTGCCAATGTAAAAACGTTTATCCAACAGTTAAAAATAAATGAAAAACAATAGTGGCTTTTTGTTTTAATTTTTTTTCTTTATTTCAATGGCTGGATTATATTGTATGGGCCTTGGGCTACGGGGCCCTAAGCGGAGGCCTACTTTGCTATACAGTTGAGCCGCGCCCTGATCATCATGTGAACCAAAACTTAAAGCTGAAGCAATAGCAGTAGTAGAAAGTAGTGGAGGAGGAGAAACTTCAGAAAATGTAATGGATCATCATAATCTTTTGATATACAGAGGATTAAAGCACTACCAAAAAAACGAATCAGTAAAATGCCACCTTGTGTTGTTGGTAAAAGAAGCTCCATTTATAGAGGTGTTACTAGGTAACAACTTTCTCAAATCCACCATCAAGATATGATATTTGTGAAAAACTAATTTAGTTTCTTTGTGAATGTCAGTACCCTCCACTCTCAACCACTCGTGGCAGACCACGTGTCCAGATTCCAATCACAGGTCGGCACCATGACCTACAAGCATTACGCTCTAAGGTCAGGTCGTCCAGACGACTTAGGAAATAAATGTAACTGCTGCGTACTATAGTCAACAACAACATTAGTGAGAGACCTTACTCTGTAACGGTCTCCAGGTCTTTATTTCATAATAGACGCATCTAGAAAGGGAAGCTCCACCTTCTCCACAGGGGCTCCATCTACTCCACAAAAAGCTCAATCTTCAATCTCTAAAGAACTACGATTGGCTTGATTCGAGTCTAACCAAAGACTCGATACGTAGGCAACTCTTCTCCAAAGGAAGAGTGCAACCACTTCTCCATCAAATCCGATCTCAGGTTGAAAGTATAAATCTATACCTAAACATTGGCGCCGTCTGCGGGGACAAGTTCTTGAGAAAACTATATTCTTCACTCGTTTTTCTCAAGCCCACAAAGTATGGACAAAAAGCTAGGCGGAATTTTTCACAGTGAACATACTTAATACAATAATATTTCAAAGGTTATATGTCAATGGCCGAAGCAAATCATCTCATGATCAAGATAAGTTTCTCCATTTCTCTTTTGTTTATACAAAAATGTCATCTTTGAAGTAAAAGCTAGGTCGCTAAGACATGAATCTACTGATTTGCATGTGATTAATGTGAGAAATCTTTGTCTGATATAGTGGTTTTAACCCCAGCCATGAGCATATTCGGGGATCATATACTATTCTAGCTAGCAAATCACAAGATTATTTTGTGACCCATTTATTATTACTTGTGAAGTCATCATATTCTCTCAGTATTCCACTTTGACTTAGGACCACTCCAACTTGAATTATATATAGAGATTTTTTTGCAGCAAAATGTGAATGTATTATATATAATAATAAGTTTACAAACTAGGGGTTAAGCACCACCCGCCCGGATTAAGTTCCCACTTTGAAACCAAAAATAAATTCCATGAAGGTGATAAAGCCTTCATTCCAAAGTCTAAACCATGTGCATTTCCAAAGAAAAGAAAATCATTTATATCTTGCTGAATTTTTCTTTTGCCCCTGGGTGGAAGAGGAGTCGATCCACATCTTTCCCCTTTGTCTTGCTTCCTTTCTCCTTTTGAAACAGCCATGGTTCATCACCATCATGTGAGTTATCCTCGTCATCAATCTGCTCCTGAGATATCCATGCAGGCTTATACTTTTTCTTTGCTATCTTCTCGCCATGGTTCTTTACCATCCTCGGCATTTTCATCATCATCATCATGAGGTCACCCAATTAACCGATCTTAGCAGTGAATTTGCCTCATTCAATAATTTGAGCCTATTTCCCTCTCCAGTAGTGGAAGAAGAATTGAACTTAGCCATTCTCATCGTTGAAGAGGAATCGGGCTCTAATGCTCCACTCTTCATAGTCCTCATGATGGGAGAATAGGAATCACCGCCGACTATTCTCTTTGCGGCACAATTGTATTTTCAGCCATAGTAACTCCGAGTGGAGGTGCAATGTAGTGTGTAAGACTACACGAGTTGGAGAAACAAAATTTTCAACAGCTAGAGAGCGCTTAGTAGTCAGTAACCTCCGCTTGCGGTGCATTCAAAGGTTGCATTGATTGCATTTCCACAAATTAGTGGAAGCAATGCAACAACATCGATAACTATATGTTACGCTACCCCAACTTGTGGTATTGCATCAACGTGATCGGTTCCATCTTCTTGTGTTTGTGCATCCTCCTCGGTTGCTTGTCTGCTCAACTACACTATCCACGGTGCCCACATCAATTGGAACCACCTCGGTTGGTGTTGTAGTAGGGCACCTCAACGAATCGTACCCATCGCCTCAACCGGTGACATTGTTCGCTGGTTCGATCGGTACATTTTTGTTCTTGTTTCTATTCCTCTTATTCTTCTTCTCGTTTTTGCACAACCTCGGCTTGTTTCTCGACCACTCATCGTTTCTTTTATGCCTAAATCCTTTTGCGGTGCTTTGCACTCTGCAACAAGGTGCCCAACAATTTACAAAGGACCACAATACTTTGGGAGTTTTTCAACTTCAACTTCTTGAAGGAAAGATGTATGCTCATCCTCTTCAACAAGTATCAAGGTTTGGTATCGGTTTCAAGATCTACTTCAACCAATACTAAAGCAAAAACCATAGTCTCTTTGCAGAGTATGTTTGTCAACACCAACAGGAGAGCCAAGTCCTCTACCCATAGACATCAAGATTTCATAATCCCAATATTGTTGTCCAAGTTTTGGAAACTTAATCCAAACTAAAGCACTAGATTTTACCCGACGTCGGGGTCGAAATCAAAGGCCCATTTTGTTAATCGAAGAGTTTGATCTTTGAATTTCCATGGACCGCCACACCATATCTTCCTCCAGTCATCCTCGCAAGTTAGCCGAATCATGAAAAATCCTTTACCAAGAAGAATGATCTTCCAGTCTCCCTTTGGCTTCCAAGTTTCCAATGCAATTCTACGAACTTCTTCCACATTGAGCTTTAAGTCTATTCTACCAACAAGGGTCAGTACTTACAAAGAAAGCTTTCCTCGCTTCCACCGCTTGTTTTGGTAGCTTAATCATCGCATATTTCCTTTCATTTCTCGAACCGAAGAGAATCCAAATCCAGTTGTTGAGGTTGAGCACCGCGAACTTTGTCTGCAAAGGAAACTCTTTTCTCAACATTTCCTTCATTATTCTTAGTGAGATCTACTAAAGGTGCTTCCTTTAGCTGTTGTTGGGTGGGAACAGAGCCTCTAAGGAAGCCCCAAGGACACACAACCACCATTGAGATCTAAACAGCGACGGTCAAATGAGAGTCAACGTGAGTCAACGGGAGTCGCCATAAGAGAGTCAACGTGCTTTCTAATTCATCAAGGTCACCTTGAGTCTTGATAAGCACCGACCTACTATCTCGCAAGAGTACGTATTATCGATCTCTTTGGGCTTTGAGCGACCTAAGTTCTAGCTCCACCACATCTTGAAGTTATATTCTATTGTTAGCAGAATATCTTTCGTATTTATGTTATTTGCAACGTACAAATCTTGATACTTTTTATTAGCAATTATCTTTGAATGATAACATACAATATGTTGAACGGTCTATCCATTACACACCTACACCAATCAAAGACCATTAATACTGAGTAGTGGAAAATGCTCCCAGTGACCACGTCAGCCCCTCTTTTTTCTTTTTTTTCTGGGACTGACACATTAGATTTTACTTAAAAAATGAATTCTACGCACTTTTTTGGCGATTTCAATTGTTCGTAGCCCAAAATAGATAAGTAGATAAAAACCTTTTTCTTAAATCTTATCTCCATTCTTAAATCTTATCTCTTAAATCTTATCTCCATTATTAAATCTTATCTCCATTCTTAAACAAAAGGAAACCTGAAAAATGAGAGCTAAACCTATCTTAGGATAGATTTTTGAGAATGTTCCAATGAAACACGTCGTCACCTCTTTTTTCTCTAGGATGAACAGCTTAGCTTTTACCATAACCCACAAAACTCAATAAAGAAAAAAAAAAAAAAGCCTATCCTCCCCAAACTCTCTCTCTCTCCCAAAAAAATGATGATTGCCATTCTGCCAACATCTCTCAAATCTTTCATCTGGAAATCTTGATTTAGAATGTCAGTTTAAATTATCGTCAGTTGTGGTATATATATAGTGTGTCGTCAGAGTCAGTTGTGGTCAGGAAAGAAGCAGTCTTTAAGTTATGGCGTTGTATTTTATCTCTCGGCGTACATATAGAACGAAGTTTTATTTATTAAGTATACTCTATGTAGCAAATATATTGTAGTTTCATTCGTTGTCATTCTTATGGAAGAGCTTTTCCTAGAAGTTTGAAAATTATTTGTTCATACGCTTGCCTTCACATGTTTTTGATTCCATCATATGTTATAAATTTATAATAGAATGGAGTGTGCTTTGGTCCATAGAATCAATATAACCATCGGCAAAGCAAATCTATACTTAGTGCAATAGCTGGATGCCCGGATATTTGATTTATCTTTAGCAGTAATTTATTTCTTTAATACGCAGCAACACTGCAACATTTTCACATTAATATTTGAAGTCTCAGCCTAGGTGCACATCACCGTATTGTGCAGAAGCTTTAGTTATTCTATATTAATACTGTTTACTATTTGATAAAGTTTTAGATATTTTTTTGTACGTTCTTTTAATTTTGGGTTTCATTTATTCACATAGTCGTTAAAATTTTAACTGCTTTTTTCTTTTTCTTTTTAATCTCTTTCATTTTTTAAATGATGTATGAAAATTCTTTGCAGTACTGCTCAGTGCTCACCATAACAGTACCGTAATACCATTGACCACTGTACTTGGACTCTATTTAAGTTACAGAGTTCTCTTATATTATAGAGTTGTTTTACACAATCCATGATTATTTCAACGAGAAGAGCAATAATTTAACATAATGCAGGTCCAAGAATAACATTGTCTAGGATTCTGCTATGGATTTGTAGTCATGGTTTAGATCAGGTTTTAGTAGTTCATGCATGTCTGCTTAAATTTTCAGAGAACCTTCATTGGTTTATTCATACATCACGTCAATAATTTTCTCCCAGTAAGCACCATTTGTCTGAGTAATGGATCAAGAATCATACCCATGTACTTGAGTGTCTAAAGTTATATTCATGGTTTCTTTAATTTTTCTGTTCTTTGCAAAATTAATGATTGCCTTTTATGATAGTTGGACACCCTTTGCAAAAGAACGATAGTTGCACCTATGAAGGTCAAGAGATGGCAAAAGGAATATGGTGAGAACTGAGAAGGTTCTGCAATTCCTAGATTGAAAGGACAAGTACGTAACTCTAATAGACTCACAAGATATTATAAAACTATAAATGAAAACAGCAGAAGTCATGCAAGGTACGTTTGTGTTCATATTATGTTAGTAGGCTTCATGTCATTTTCAATTTATAGATAGTAATATATCTACACACATGATACAACACTCATGCATGTAACTCTAACAAATTTATTATTAATTTCTTTCCCGAGTTTGTTCACTTATGTAGTTGTATAGCACAAAAGACTGATGAATTAGTTGAAGAAAGTGGAAGTTTGTGATCTCCTGCGCAAGTAAAGAAAAACAATGAAATTCAGTGATGAAAATGTATGTTGAGGACCATAGATCAGAAGAAAGAACAAAGTGGAAGCACAGACTTACATTGTGATGCAAGGGTTCTTTCATCTGTTTACAGGGTAGAACAACATGCTGCTCTTTGTGCCACTGCTCATGAGAATTGCGGAAGCCTATAACCTCGGTGTCCTCTGCTTCTATGACATCTGAATGAAGGCGAGAGGTGGATTCAATTGAAAATTTTCTACCAAAACTATGTCACTTCAAATCACCCTTGCCTTTTCTTTACAAATAAATAACGTATACAATTGGTTCGATGTACTTTCTTACAAAAAGCGCGAACAGACTTCAAAGGAAATCGAAGTTCTGACTTTTATAGGTTGAAACTTACTTCTTTTTGACTTTTGTGGCTGGGCAGGCAAGGACATATTGTTTATTAGTAGGGCTTCCAATGGATGCTCCTCTTGCATTGCATACTTTTTGCACGTTGGAGCTTTTGTGTCCTCTGCTTCTCCGTGCCTTAGCTTCTAAAATGAAATAGAAACTCTTGCTACCACCGATTATCCAATCATTTTCTTGATTTTCTAGGCTATTTTTCAAGTGTAAGGCCCAAATGTTAGAAAATTATTTTTACCTTACTGTTAAAAGTTTGCAAAATATTACACAATACACTTTTGACCAAGTTGACATTCTGAAGATGTTGAAAAGAGTCGACTATCTGAACTTATTATCATTTAGAATTTGAGGATGTAATTGTATGACCATCTACATTCTTCTGCATGCCACTTGGAAAAAAACCTCCAAAGCACAATAATGGGATGGGTTTGGGGGGATGAGGTATTCTATTTATTGGATGCGTTTTAAAGATGTTAGTATGGTTATATGTTAGTGAGGACTTATACTGTAATTGAAAGTTTTATTTTCTTCTAAAAACTACTCTTATTATTTTTCATTTTAAACATTTTATATGCTCTTCAATGCTTACGGTCAATGGAGATGACTTCATGTTGTGAATGCAAGACTATTACTTGAACGGTATACATGTAGATGCACTAGGAATCTCAATAAGTAAATTTGGAAGACCTTTTGTTAACATTGTTCATCCTGATTTTCTTTCTCTTTTTTTGCAATTTGGTTTATTTTTTAGCCTGTTATTTTATTTTATTATTTTTATTTTTTATTTTTTATTTTTTTTTCCATTACAGGAATTTGACAATTAGTAATTCTCCGATTTCACCATTCTAAACTATAAGGTTATATAATTGCAATGCACCATTTAGAAACAGCGAGAGGGTTTGACTAAGCTTTCTACATAATAGATAAAGTAGTGGCAACATAGCCATAACCGTCAACATTCACAACCCAAGTAATATTCTATCCTTATAAGCGAATGTTATGTTATGAAATGAAGTAAGGTTTCTTCTTCTTCTTTTTTCTGCGCATCTCAAAAAAATTGTAAGCATGTAACATGCTCCAAGATTTATTATGTTGAAGATGTGTGGGTTTAAATTTTACCACTTTCATATCATATGCAAAATGTAAATAGTTTTGCCTTACTAGAAAAATAGATTAACCGATTAGAGAATATATCAACCAGGTTTAGGTACTAAAACTTTCAAGGTTTTTTTTTTTTTTTTTTATAAATAATACTCAGGTGCTTCTTTTCATGATAATTGCTCAAGTACGATAGGTTATTTGTTGTTAGAGATATTGCTATCTCTGGCCTAAGTTTAGGCTATGTTTGCTTACACTTTCCTTGGTGATGAATGGATTATTAAGTACATTTTGGTGTGATATTAATGTTAGGTGTTGGAATGACAAATGCTAACTAATGTGGCGGCCATGCGATAATCACAGTGAAGGCTGCAGTTATTGCTAATGGGCATTGAAATGCTCATCTACAAATAGGTTCAGCAGTACATTTCTATTACAAGAGCAATAAACATTAAATCTCACTCCTGGTCAGATCTACCTTTGGTATGCTCTCTCCTTTTCTTAATAATATAATTATCCTTTAATTTGTTCAGTATCAATCTAAGCATTCATTAAAACTTAGTACCAATGTACAATATCCCAAAACCTTTAGATGAAAATTTTGACACTAACCTAATTGTTTATAATTGCATGTTTGGTGTTGACGAGTTGATGCGTTATGAGTGCGATAATAATATTTTAATAAAGTTAGTGGTAGTTGAATGGTGTAATTGTTATTGAACTTGCGGTTGTAAATCAATTAAACAGCGCATGCTTTTTCTTTGCCTGTGCTTTAGTCAAGGGACTTATTTCGTTGTGAATTAAAATGAGTATTCAACGGGAATGGAGCCTTCGGAATTATCAAAATAACCCTTCGTACTAAAAACCACATCTCTTCCAAACCCTCTCTTCATCTTCCGAAATTCAACCAAAAGACTCACATGTTTTAAAAAATTTAATTCAATCACACCCATCTTCTTCAAGGGAAGGAGAATCCTCAATTTTGCCAATGAGCTTCGCTTGAGAAGAAATCGAATCAAGGATTCGTCATTCTCTTTGAACTATTTTTTTTGTAAGTTCAGTTCATCGATTGATTTACTTTACTACTTTCATTATTATTTAAAGAATAATATCTCAAAACCTCACCAAAATAAAATAGTTAATTGTTTTTTTTTTGTTTCTCCATTCTCTTTGAATTATTTTTTTGCGTTAGTTTGTCAATTGATTTTATCGTATTATTCCGTTCCAGGGTCTTGATGGTGGTAGACCAACATATCACTGATATTGTAGCTCAATCATGGTTCTGATTCTGAATCAGGTACGATTGTTTATTTCCTATGATAACCATTTTCTAATTTACCATTCACTTTTATTATATATTTCTATTCAATGTTACATATTCATCAAGTATGATAAATATTCATGTATACGAGAATTAATACATGTTGTATTGTTGTTGGTGAAATTGGAATTGTGTGACAAACTGACAATGCTTTAATAAGCTAAGCCAAGCCCCTGTGCTGAAATTGGAATTACGTTACATGAAAAATGTATTGATTGCACAAGTGAGATCATCGAGCATACACACTGTTGAAAACCTAAGTGGCAGATACAACTTAAAGGAGAAAAGCTCAGAAAGAGAATTGAAGAAGAATGAAGTGACGATTTCAAGGTATATTTTACTCAAAATCTGTGAAGCCTACATCGAATGGTCAAGGAGAAAACTGTTTGGGCACATCCGATGGTCAAGAATGAAGAGTATTAGTGCTATTGGGAAACTCCTAACGATTAAGAAAGTTAGACCCTAAACACTAAACTCAACACTTTTTAAAAAAACAACACCCAAACTATTTCTTTATGGAAACTCGAGCTTCAAAAGTTTTGCACAAAGCTTTCACTTGAAAGGTAATAATCATGCTCAATCTCTAATCTCCTTCTTCTATCTCTGTTTCCTCATCTTATTTGATTTGACTATGCCTCATGCCAATGAGTGTCTAAAGTTATTTTGATGTTAAAAGATGTCATATTGAGATTGTTGATTGTTACAATGCTATTACGTGGTGTTAAGTTATTCACATAGTATAATGACTTTGCGTTTACTATGTTATTGTGTGGTAAAAGTCTTTGATTATGCGTTGTTGATTTTATCAAGTTCTGTCTGATTAAGTCCTTTGCACCCATTGTATCCGACTTAATACCAATTGTATAAGTTAAGGCCATTGTCAAAGGGACTAGCAAAGCCAATGAACTGGAATGGAATTATATATGGATTGAGTGATTCTGGTGAAGCAGTAAAAGCATTCCAAGCAAACAAGGTGCACTGGAAGGTTAGATCAGACAACTTGGAGCAACTAAACAACAACTTGGATCAACTTAACAAGTTGGAGGGAAGTTCATTGTGGAGCTAACTTATGTACTGTATTAGGAACATCTATGGCCAAAGGAACTGCACAATGGTGAGAAGGTAAGCCTGGCTTCCTACACAAGGGCGAACAAGATGGACTCACTTATTATAGATTTATGAACATAAAAGAGTGAAGTCCAATAAAGCTACCTCTTTGGAGCTTACTACAATGTAGCCACCTTTTGCTATTAATACAGGTATTCTTATTAGCAAAAAAAAAATAATCTTATTTAAATTTCCCTTTTTGAGTTCAGGCAGGCTCATAATGTAGAGTACCATTAAGTTCCATGCTTTGCAGTACTTGGAAATGTTAAAAGTGAAGGCATTAGATGTCGAATTTTGTGAACAACCGAAAGACACGTAGAAAAGAGACACATAGAAAAGGCAACTGGTATTTATATATATTGTTGTTGCTGTTTAGGCAAACACTAGCTAGATTCCAGATATAACTACGATGCCTAATCCTATGTTGGTGTTGACTTTGATCAAGTAAATCTATCCTTCCATAGTGTGATTTGAGTTTTATGGTCGGATCTATTCAGAATTGAGTCATATTGTCATATAAACGTCAGCATATTTAACTTATAAGTCTCATAGGTCAATAAAACTACTTTCGGATTAAAATTGTTAAGTAATACAATTTTTGGGCTTCATATTGGTGACTTTTTTTTAGTAATGGGTTTGTGTAGCTAGAATTACAAGATACCTAATTTTCGTTATTGTGAAAGGATTGATATATCTTTGCATTTAGGATTTTGTTGCAAGAAGTGGCTAGAACTTTTTAGATTTTATTGTCAAATGGGATCATTTATCAGTAGCTACTACTTAACAACCCCTAATCTGGCGGGATGAATGTAAGCATTCAAAGGGGGATTACCATTATTTCAGTTTTGCAGTTTCATTCCTTCAAAATGTAAACGGCCATTGAACTTGGAGTCGGATAAAAAAAATGGTTGTGGAAAGTCTCAATTGTGTTAGTTATTTGTTAAGAGTTCAATTGAAGAAATAAAGTAGATTAATTGAATTCTTTTTTGTATGAATTTTTTAGCTTGGGATTATTGTATTATACCAAAAGATATCTTTTTGAAACGGCTCTTTAACCGATCTGCTATAAAACTTCATAATCATATGCAGATGTAGAGGCCATTGTGTGTAATGAATATAATTCGGTTATCGCTTAAATATATGGTATGTTTTGAGTACGTGTTATATTCCTTGATTGTTGCGTTATATTTTGATATAGTTTATATAGGTGGATGATAAGAATTGTTATTTAGGATAATAATAATCCAAAAATAGAAATAAAACCTTTTGTCAAAACCCTTAAAAAAAAATTAGAAAAACATAAACCCTTCAAATAAAATATACAATGAATCATTAGCTATCAATATACATATATTATTTATTCAAGTAAACTTTAGGCTTTTGAGTCATTAGCTATCTATGTAGCAAGTCCGGCCATAGGCCGGGCCAAATGGCTAGTTACTAGAATTAATTGGATGGTCATGCTAATAACATACACCAGGCCACGTGGAGCACCGTTACATCAAGATTCTAATTAACATCGTAGGCAAGCTCTATGCCATTGAATAGCAGTTACATACCAGCTATCTATTTGTACAACATGTCTGGTTCACTAACAAGTTCAGTTACAGAGATCCGCGTGACTCGCGTTCTTAGCTTAATAGGCCAAGTCATTTGATTGGCTCTACTAAACTGATTCTAACAACCAATTTAGTCTCTCGATGTCTACCATCTGAATGGCTAAAAAAAAGATTATCTTGCTATGCATTTCTAAATTTTGATCCCATGCCGAATCGTCTAATTTTTCATTTAGACTTGGTTCTACATATCGCCAAAAAAACATTATATAGCTGTGTTTGGTTCATGGAAAATGGGAGAAAAGAAAATATTTTCTTGGATTTTAAATTCTATTAAGTGTTTGGTAGACCATGGAAAATGATAAACAGAGAAAACATTTTCCATTCAGGGCTAATAATGAGGAAAACAACATCTTTTTTAAAACAAGAGAAGTTGCTTTCCTTTTTCCTGTCGAGGCCGAGATTTTTTGAAGTTATTTAAGTAGAGGAACTAGAAAGTCATTAGTGTGTTATGTAGTAGGGGTGGGCAATGGGCGGGGCGGGCTAGCCCGGCCCTAAACATTTAAAGCCCTTAAGATATTAGGGCCGAATTTATTGACCGACCCTAAAAGTCGATATAGGGCGGGTCGGGCGAGTCACAAGTCGAAACCTCAAGCCCTCACCCACGACCTCTAGCCCTTTTAAAGGCTTTAGGGTGCGGGCTTTAGTAGGGCCGGCTTTAGGGCGGGACCTATATATATATATATATATATATATATATATATATATATATATATATTTTTTTTTTTTTTTTACTACATCGGGTTTAAAACTCATTTATATTACAAAATGTACAATAATCTACAAACTCAAAGTCCAACCAATCTAGTAATAATCCCGTATAAGTCCAAAATTTAAAATGCACATCCACAATCTAATGAATCAAGTACATCGAGAGTTCGAATTTGTTCTTCCTCTTACTCAAACCTCACTAAAATTACATTTAACATTGAAATACATAGACAAATAATTATATTATCATTTTAAAGGAAGAAGTAATATATATAAAGAAGAAACATAATAGTTTTGGTTAAGGGTCATGGAAGTTGTTAAACTATTTGTAATATCATAAATTATTTCTATAATAGATTCAAACAAATATAATATTACCTTTCTTCTAATTTAAAAGTGATTCAAGCTTTGTATATGGAAATGAAAATATTGGCTTTTGAACAAGTGATGAAGAAAGGTTTGAGATTACAAATGTCATTTTTCTGACAAAGGTTGTTTTTTGGTTTCTATGTTACAAATGTCTGCTCTGTATTTTGCTTTAATGGTGTGGAAGGAAATCTTTAGTTTTAGACTTGGCTTGGATGTGAATAAAAATATAATTTATAAGAAATAAGTGAGAAAAGAAATTAGAGAATAATAAGTTATGGACTTTGACTTGATGATCAAAGGAATAAAGTCTTATTTTTATTAGGCTAGTGCTTTCATTGTTCTTTCATAGGCTGCTAAGTTGACAAGTTTTGTTATATAAAACAAGTTATTGGAAGTACCCTTGGGTGTAAGTGATAAATTACAAAGGACAATGTTATTTTAATTGAAAATATTTAACAAAGAGTTGGACAATTATGGTATGTGTATTTATAGTGAAAGTATGAAACAGGGCGGTTAGGGCTTGGTTAGGGTCTGCCCCTATGTTTTAGAATCTTAGCCCTAGCCATACTGGAAGGCATTAGGTAGGCTCTGTGGGCCTTTAACTGTGAGGGCTTTAGTTGTGGAGGGCTTATAGGGCTTAGTGGTCGGGTCGTCGGGAAGGGTTAGGGTCGTTAGGGCCAAATTCCCACCCCTAGTCTGAGAGTTATCGGGTTTTAGGTAGGGTTTGATCCAGTGGACCAGTTTTTAAAATTGTGAACCAAACAATTAGAAAACACATTCTTCGAAAATAGATTCTGGCAAATTAGTTTCTTGATTTTCTCTTTCTTTGAGAATCAAAATTCGTTGAACCAAACACAGCCACTCCAAGCCGCAAAAGCGCAATCAAGAGATTCGATTATCTACACAGCAAGGCCCAAAATTTCGATATCGGTTAATATATCGGTGTACCCAAAAACCGAGATATATCGGATATATCGGTTTTTTTGGTGACCAGTCCTTGAAAGGGTGAAGACATAGGGAGCCACGTACTTGATTGATGATCCATCCTACTGTGTATCCCCATTATTTTGATCAAACAGGAATATTGTGAAATGAAATTACTTGGGCCTTTTAAATTGCGCGGTGGAAGTGGAAATCCCCAAGTTCAATTGTTGGAATAGTCCCACATTACTTGCGTGAAGTTATTTGCACATTAGCCTCTCTTATATATAAAATTATAAACCTCTTTGGATTCCTATAAGTTGCTTTCCAAATTAATCTGCAACTCAATTGGCATTTGGCAAGTAATTCTCTACCTTCTACACCTTTTTTATTCTCTTAAATCTCAATTAAGATAGGGAGGTCATTTTAAACTTAAATTTATATAAATAAGATTCACAGTTTAGTTTCTCATGAGAACACAGTGAGACGAGCAATTTAGTTAAATAATAAATATATCGTTGACTTACAGACGTGAATCTTTGTCGAACATTTATGATTGTGAACAAGGAACAGCCAAACTAGTTTTATATGAAATTTTATTGTACCTTTGTCCAACATTTATGATCGTGAAAAATTGGTATTTCATACTTGCAGGAAAAGTGAAACAGGTGGAGATATGGAGACAAGCAAGATAGCTGTTCGTCCGGTACCTCCCACTCGGACAGAAAAAGACTTTCGCCAATATTTTGAGACATATGGTCATGTAACTGATATAGAAGTTAAGTACAACGAGAGTAGTTATTACCCTCGCTGTCCCCGTCATCTTGGAGTTGTTGTCATATCTTTCGATACTGAAGAAGCAGTGGAGAAGGTTATGCAGGAGACCTTGCATGTGGTAAGCGGAGTACCTGTGCAGGTAAATCGTTACCCTCTATATAACCCTACTATGGCTGGATATAGCCCAACTAGTAATACTGCGTATAGTCCTACCAGCCCTCCATATAATCCTACAATTCCTCGGTATAGCCCAACTAGTAGTACTTCGTATAGTCCTACCAGCCCTTCATATAATCCCACAATTCATGGATGTAGCCCAACTAGTCCTGCGATTGTTGTACATAGCCCCACGATTAATGCTGGGGCTGTGTCTGGTCGGTGTGTTGTTGGAAACCCGAGACTATTAGCTCGAGGTCGACCTGATGCCCTGAGGAGCCCATATAATGCCTATGTAAGTGATCCCAGTATACCATTTGCATGTCGACAAATAGCTAAGGACCTCGCTCTCGGTGTAGCCAAAGACAAGAATTTTGTGTTCTCTCCATGTTCCATTCAACTTGCACTGAGTTTTTTAACAAATGGTTCCAGTGGTTCCACCTTAAAGGAATTGCTCACGTTTCTAGAGGCTCAAAACTTGGATGATCTCAACTCAGTTGCTTGGAAATTTATTGAGACACTCACTGGATCCACTGATGGTGGACCTATTTTATCTTTTGTTGGTGGTGTTTGGGTTGACCAGTCTCGCACTCTGAAACCAACCTTCATTACTCTTGCTGAAAGGATATACAAAGCCAAGGCTGAAAGCGTAGACTTCCGAAACAAGGTGATCATCAGTCCATTTTTTTTTTCAGAACAAAATTCTGAAAACTGGCTATACTGCCAAAGTTTATTTATAGCTTGAAAACTGTTTTGATATATTAAAGAACTGATACTATACTAATAACCATGCATTTATTATTATATAAAGTTATAAACAAATCACTAAGCTGAACAAGAATTGAAAGATTTGATCATTTGAAGAAAACAGTGGCTTCATTGTCTAAGTAGAAAATTTATGTTTATCGGAAAATATGTATGCAGGAACTAGAATTATTTCATTTTTGTGCCGTTGAAAATTATATTATTTCATTTTAATTTCTTATGAAACAATGATATTGTGGATGAAGGCAATCGAGATAACTGAGGAAGTGAACAAATGGGCGGAAGAGGCGACAAATGGTCTCATCAAGTCTGTTATACCTCATCCTTTAGATCCAGATACGGTACTCGTGCTCGCAAACGCACTCTATTTCAAAGGAAGATGGATGAAACCCTTTCGTAAGTCTGCCACTAAGGACTCCAAATTTAACCTTCTTGATGGAAATTCTGTGGAAGTTCCTTTCGTGACTAGCCACGATAACCAGCGGATTGATACTTTCGAAGATTTTAAAGTTCTTGGACTACCATATAAGAGCAGTAAGGATAACAAAGCAACTTTTTCCATGTATATCATACTTCCTAACAAGGTAGATGGTTTGTGGCCTATTATTGAGCAGGTGGGTTCTGATCCATTGTTCTTGGAAAAGTATGTAAGTTTGTATCCAAGTGTAGTTGACGTGAGAGAATTCATGATACCAAAGTTCAAGATGACATTTTACGTTGAAGCATCTGAGATTCTTCAAGGTGTTGGACTAAAGTTGCCTTTCTCCGGGAAATCAGAACTTGATGAGATGGTACTTGGTGGCGGACTTCGTGTTTCAAACGTTCATCAAAAGTCACATATAGAAGTTAATGAGGAAGGAACTAAAGCTGCTGCTGCTGGTACTGTTGCTACTTATATTGGGAGTAGTGCTGGTCCACCGCCTCCACGTCCGTGTGTTGACTTTGTGGCAGATCATCCGTTCATGTTCATGGTGAGAGAGAATGAAAGCGGGATGGTATTGTTCATGGGGCATGTCCTTAACCCCGGAGTAAGCAAGAAAAGATATCATAGAACAAACCCCGGAGTAAGCAAGAAAAGATATCATAGAACAAAGGATCTCGAGCCTCTTTAGTGTTTTATTTTTTTTTTTTTTTTTTTTCCTCGGTTGTTAGTTTTATTAGTTGATGGTTTGTTATCATGTGAACGGTAGGTTTGACGATTCGATGAACGGTGTATTTTGTTTTGAATAATTTGTTTCATGGCTCAATTGGAATGGAATAACCGAATAATGTTAGTGTGAGACTGTGATACGATAGATCGACCAGATTTCCTCATTCTCACCCTTCTCTTCAATGCCTATAAACGTTTCTTTTATTTTGCTAGTAAGTTCTGTGCACCTCGAGCTCTTTAAGTGGTACCTCCTTGCGTATAGATTGATTGAATTTAATGAGGGCAAAATCTTTGATGGTTTGAATAAATACCTAAAAGAAAATAGAGTCAAGAAAATAAAATTTTTGTGTTTTTCTTGCTCTATAATAGGCACCGAGCTAGTGCTCAACAGGGACTGCTCAAGACAATTGGGGTCTTGAGCAAAATTTGAATGCCAAAAGATGTGATTCTTTTTGGTTGGAGAAGGACAAGGGCAAATATAGGGTCTGTTTAGAACTACATAGATTTAGGCCCAAACACTTAAATTGACCAATAATTTCGGTTTTA
Source organism: Coptis chinensis (assembly GCF_015680905.1). Lineage (NCBI taxonomy): Eukaryota > Viridiplantae > Streptophyta > Magnoliopsida > Ranunculales > Ranunculaceae > Coptis > Coptis chinensis. The sequence continues at coordinate 4,582,367 of NC_141462.1, forward strand.
GGCATGGTTGACCAATAATTACAGTTTTAGAACAAAAAAGGGCTGACATCAAAGATCTATCATTAATAATTTAGTTATAAGGACATTTTTGGAAGTCCAAGAAATTATTTTTATTAATACAAATTATAACCTTTTCTCGATATACATGCAAACACCACTATGCGTGTATGATATGATATGCATATATATATGTGTATAACACACATGCAAATATCATTATGCATGTGTATACGTAATGCATAACACACATGCAAACACTACTATGTAAGTATATACCACACACGCACACACCATTGTGTATGTGTGCAACAAACAAACAAACACTACTACCACACATGCACACATCATAGCATTATGCATGTGTATAGAACATGCAAACACTATTATGTATGTGTATAGAAACACCATTATGCATGTGTATAACACACATGCAAACACTACTATGCATATGTGTATACTACACATACACACCATTATGCATGTGTGCATCAAACATGGAAACACTACTACCACACATGCACACACCAGTATGCATGTGTCCAACAAACATGCAAACACCACTATGCATGTGTACACCATGAAATAAATGAAATTTCTCATATATGTTAGTCCTAACATAAAGTGTGAGTGTGCTGAGGGTCAAAAACAAAATTGAAAAATCACGTGGGATTTTGATTTAACTGATAAAAACTTAAATGAGGGTAATATCGTCTTTAAGCAGTGATCAATCCGGTTTGTCCTTAAGCCATAATTATCTGCCGACCCAAACTAGAAGCTAAATTAATCTCCAATTCTGTCCGATCCTATGGGCCTTTTTTTTTGTAAGCCTGTTTTAAATGAGATCAGTAACTCTTTGATGCTGGCGGGGTTCGAGCCCCAGACCTTTGGTATCATCACTCAAAGATTTTACCGACTTTGCTAGTCGGCACCATCTATGGGCTTGTTCTCTGTTAGAACTAATGTAATTTTCTACTTTCTAATATAAAACGTTATCTAACCGTTAAAATAGGGGCTGAAAAGCAGTGGTGTTGTGGGTTGAATTATATTGGGGGCTTGGGCTCACGAGGCCCTAAGCACATGCATATTTTGCTATGGGGTTGAGCAGGTCCTAGTGCTCAAGCTAGATTGCAACTTGCAAACCCATATAATTTTGAAAGACCCTTTCAGAAAGGGCTGAAATCGCCCTTTGGTGTTTTAGGAAATTGCAACTTCCTATTTTCTTAAAAGACATCTAGAATCATAAACTTGCCCACACACACACACATATATATATATATATATATATCAATTACCTATAAATAAGTCACAAGAACAATCGGTGAAGTATGTGGGGATTGACCTTCGCACTGAAGCTTAGCCACGGTCAATTATATGTCACACTATCAAGGTGCACTTTTTCGGACATATCGCGATATTCTCCTAGCCTCATCCAAATTAAGAAAGTCGCACCCCAAACTTTGTTTACCCATAAGTCTTACTATATTCCGTAAGTTCTTTTCATTTATAGTCACGTGTTGAGTAGTTTCTAATTGAATTTATAGTAATTAATCAAATTGATACATTTGTATTTGCTCTTACTTGGTTAATTTGCTTCGTTTAAATTATGTAGGTTTTGTGAGTTGGAGTGTATTTACATTTTGTCAGTATTGCGTTGAAGAACTGTTTGAACACCTTGGTTAGTGATTTTTTTCCCTAATTTCTTCTTTTTGATCTTATAGCAACTGAATTTATAGTTCTGTACAAATCTATTTCAATTCCTATTGAATGGTGACGTCTGTTTATATGGTCTTTAGCTGAACGAAGAAACTTTGATTCTCATATCTTCAAAACTTAGTGATCTTTGTTGATTCTCAGGTATGTTTCTTTTCATTTTTTCGTTTTTCCTTCCCTGCTCTTTCGTCCTCTCACACTCACATAATGGACAAAACTAGCTGGCGTTGTTTATTTTTATCATCCATGAACGTGGCGATGGGACCTTGGCCAATCACTATAACTTAGTGATCTCTGCTTATTCTCAGGTAAAGTGAAACAGGTAACAACTGATCTTTTATATATAACAACTGTGATTGTTTCCCTGTTTCATGGGTTATGTAATTCGGAAGGATGTTTTATGGTTCATTGTATAGTCAATTTGGATTTGAGTAACAATCTTATAATAGTATAGAAGGCTATTACATTACAAAAAAGATCACAAATAGTTGATCTAAAGCCTACTCGAATATATTTAGGGTTAGGTTGGTTAGGTTTGCTAGAGGCCGTTTTGATGAAATTCCTATTACCTTTGTGAAGATACTTAAGGGTCATATTTAAATAAATAAATAAATAAATAAATAAATAAATAAATAAAAACTAATTTGATGGAGCATTTTCATGGGGTTAATTAAGTTAGGGATGTTGGAAAAAAAATTCAGTTTTTGTAGGTTTGCTCAGCCTTCTTGTTATTTTTTTTTTTAGCTTTTCGTAATTTAGCAATCGAATACATGTTGTTACCATTGTAGGTACAGGTGACACTTCTTGAGTACTCCATGAACTCGATCATGTTGTTATTGTACAAACTGCAAACAGTCAATCGGACGTTCAGGTGTGGAAAGTTGATGTATTTCTCTGTTTTTTGTCGTGTATGTTAATAGCCTTCTCTCTATTTATATAATTGTTTGTTCTCGACAGTGGGACTGGGGCAGGAATGGATATTGTTGTCTCCAGCATCCGAGCTTATGTTAGTGCGCTTAAGAAGATGTTTGATTTCTCAAGAACATCCAAGGTCTCTCCATAATATGTTCTGAAGTAATTGCTTAGGGATGTGAGGATTCATTGTTTATGCACACCGAAACAAAATCCTCCATGCAACATCAAGCTTGGCTTCCTAAGACATGTTTATAGGATGGAGTACATTGTCTTTGTCTTTCTAAACCTTTTGCTTTTGTAATAGTTTATATTATATTCTGAATTTTGGTTATACATTGTGAAGTATGAGCATTTATTTTCTGTTTGGTCTTGTACTATTTGTACTTCCTAGAGTGACTTAGATGATTGAGTTGTTTGCTGATGACCATCATTTTCTTTTGTAGTGAGTTTTGTCATTTGTAAACTTGTATAGCGTCAAAAGTTACAAGAGGTCTTCGTTGGGGTCCTAGAGAGTTTTGGTAGTTTATAGCTGGCAGGTACGACGCTGTTTATGGAGTAAAATAGGATAACATTATTCCTGTTTATGGAGTAAAAGTTCTGTCAAGGTTCACCAATTTGCATGCACATTAATGTTTGCATCAATGGTACAAATACAATTGCATCTTATCTGTTTGGAATTGATCACTCAAGTTGCCTCTGCTTATTCTTCTTTTTATTCCGATAATCAAGTTACCAGGTGATGTTTTGGTGTAAATATGTACATGGAAATATGTGGTTGATTGTTGAAGTTGTCCTCTACTAAATGTTGAAGTTATTTCTTTAGAAAATTCCAGTTTTAGGGCTGTTTATAGAATGTTCACGGGCATGTAGAGGTACTAGGTAACGAATTGTTGTTGCGCATGAGTTGTTGATATATATATATATATATATATAAATATATATATATATATATATATATATATATATATATATATATATATATGCTAACCATGTGTTCGGGCCAGCTAACATGCACCTTGACTAATCTCGAGGCCCTAGTTGGAAATTCGACCAGGTACTATCTCGTGAGTGGCCTTGAGAGGAATCAAACTGACCAGTTGTGCTACCGACATTATAACTTTTCTATACTACACATATAAGACGAGACCAACTCAATCATGGGCAAGTTCGTATAAGTTATTATCTACTTTCTTCTTTTTCTCCTATATATGCGTTTCCCCACCGTTTGATCATCGGTAGGGGATAGTAAAAAAAAATTACTTCGGCTTTTTAAATTGCGTGGGCAGGACCCAAAATTTGAATGTGGCCTATAGTCCCATATCGTCTGCTAGCGCTGATTTGCTAATTGGGCTTTCTTATATTGATACCCCTCCTCAGGCCCAACAAATTTTTCGCGGGAATATGGATGTTAAAAGAGAGAGAATTGTTCACGGCCTGCCTCTCACATTCACAGTAGAGCAATTACGCCAATATTTTGCTACATATGGACATATGGTCATGTTACCTGTGTAGAATATACTAGGCGTCGTCCTTTTGGATTTGGAGTTATTTCTTTTGATACTGAAGCAGCCGTGGAAAAGGTTATGCACCAGACATTCCATGAGTTAGACGGAAAACAAGTGGAGGTCAATCGTTATAAGCAGTCTAAAAGGAATTACACATTTGGAGATTCCAGCGCATATAGCCCAACGATTGACGGCACTGTGCATGGACGGCGCCCCCGGCTTAAGCAATCTCTTTTTGATAGCCCAAATAGTCCTGAATATAACACGAGTCATGCTGTGCGTGCAGGGGCGGTTGCAGGATTCAACAATAGGGGGGCTACTAGCACTAATCCTCACTATTTTTTTTTTGCGAGCAGTTACCAATGTATTTATGATTTTTGAGCAAAGTTAAAGGGGGCTACAGCCCGGGTCAGCCAACTCATAGATCCGCCCCTGTGTGCGTGGATGGAATGGGGGTGGAAACCCAAGATTTGGTATTGCTGGAGGTCGACCTGGTGCCCTGATGAGCATACCCTTTGCATGTCGTCGAATGGCTAAGGATCTCGCACTAGGTAAAGCCAAAGACAAGAATTTTGTGTTCTCTCCATGTTCCATTCAACTTGCACTGACTTTTTTAACAAATGGTTCCAGTGGTTCCACCTTGAAGGAATTGCTTGAGTTTCTAGATGCTAAAAACTTGGATGATCTCAACTCTGTTGCTATGAAATTTATTGAGATACTCACTGGATCCACTGATGGTGGACCTATCTTATCTTTTGTTGGTGGTGTTTGGGTTGACCAGTCTTGCACTCTGAAACCAACCTTCGTGACTGTTGCTGAAGAGATATACAAAGGCAAGGCTGAAAGCGTAGATTTCCAAAACAAGGTGAGCCATTTTTCTTTTAATTTGATCTTAAATTTTTCTTAGAACAATGTTTTTAAATTGGTCTATACTGCTAAAAAAATTTAATAGCTCAAAAATAGTTTTGAAATATTATAGTACTAACCAGCTTTATTCAGCAAAATGCATTAAGTTGAACGAAAATTATGGAAATTTATGTTTATCCTAAAACATGTTGAAGTATTAGAAGAAAACAGTAGCCAGAATATGTAATTATAGAAATTTAATTTTATTCGGAAAGATATGTAGTAATTAGTTGGATTAATTAATTTGATATTGTGGAATAATGTGGATGAAGGCAATCGAGATAACTAAGGAAGTGAACAAATGGGCGGAAGAGGCGACAAATTGACTCATGCATCAAGTCTGTTATACCCAACCCAATCCTTTGACTCACTCGTGACAATAAGATTTAGGGAAGCTGACGCCGGAAATCTGGAGTGAGAGTTTAGGGCTTGCTTGATAATCCATTTTCCTGCTGGCAAATCGATATTTTTCCACTTAAACACATATTTGCCGCTGCTTGTTGCGATATATGGGTCTGGCAAAAATAAAACCAATTTGCCGGCAAAACACTCACGTGACCATCTTTTCCCACCCGAAGCAGGAAAATTTTATCCATATGGGAGACGGATATATTTTGCCAACAGAAAATTGACTTTATTAAAAAAAAATCAATTTTAATTGGTTAACTGTTATTTCAATTTCAATTCAGATTTTGGGATAAAGTTTATTGATATAGTGAGTTTTAAGATGAAAGATTCAATATTGATTGTTCAGAAAGGAAAACAAATGCATGCCCAATTCTTTAAATTGAGAGAAATACTACATTATGGTGAAACTGTGTTGAGTTTATCTTTATGAAGGTTTTTATTTTGACCAGGTGTGGAGACAAACGATACGAACATCATTAGAAGTGGTTTGTTCCCGGAAATTTTGAAGGAAGAAGCAGCATCCAGGCTTCAGGAGTTAGGGAAGGTAATATCGAAAGTATTTACAACTAATTTCATGTTTTGAGTAAAGTCTGCATGAGGGTGGTTTCTATAGACTAGAACACACCGATACTTTTATTATATTCTGGCAGTGTGATTAGTTGATGATTAGCATTTATCTTGTACAGGACACTGTCATTGATGCTGGAATGTTCGATGGCTCATTAGGTATAGTTTGTGCAGTGTCTGCAGTTAAGGTTTTGAAGATCGAAGGAAAGTTAGAAAATATAAGAAGACCGATAAAGGTCAGTGAAATATGATGCCACTTCGTGTTTTTGCTTAGCTGTGATGACTATGCCAGCGGTGCACTATGTTGATATATTACATGTGAATGCTTTTGGGGGTACCTTACGTAGTTTATGAATCATAATTCAAAAGTGAGTCCTGCTTGTTAAAGAAATATATACTAACACCCGTTATAAATAGGTTTCACTTTGAGCACTGAATCGTGGTTATGTTCAGATCCGGCAGTGATTGAATACATATAGGGAAACTAGACTACCATTTGACAAATTGGACCTTGACTTCCTGCTGAGTGTTGTTTAACTTCCTATTTGTAGAGCTAGAACAAACTTACTGTCCAAAGTACTTAAGAACTGGATCACAAGAACGGAAGATATAGGCATGATACTTGGTTGTTAGATAATCTGATCTTTCCCCAGTTATCGCATACAGGTTCACATTTTGTTGAGCTAACGTGCATGTCTGGGTTTATAGCTATCCATCTTCAATTTGATTGTTCCCTGACATAATGAAGAGTTGATGCATCACAATTGTTTACTATAACCTGGCTTATTGTTGCTTCACTGCTCGAAACTTGCAGGTGATTGCATTTAGTGATGAAGAGGGTGTTAGATTTCAGACAGCTTGTTTAGGAAGTGCTGTTTTAGCTGGAACTCTACCAGTCTCAGCATTGCTAATATCCGATAAGAGGTTTAACCGACTCACTCAATTTATACATGGAATAATGCTTCTCTTTTTCACCTTGAGTTTGATGGATAAAACCTCATTCAGTGGTGCAACAGTCCAACATGCTCTCAAAGAGAACTCATTTGAGAGTACTGAGGAAAGTCTTCTTCAACTCAAGTACAAGGAAGGATCAGTCTGGGATTATATTACTGCGTATGCTGGCACTCTCACTGCCTATCACCAAATATATGTATATTCATATCGTTCTCAAAGTCTTTTTGATTTTTGTCTCTTTTTTCCAAAGGTTCACATTGAACAAGGCCCTGTACTGGAATCACTTGGTCTTCCTCTTGGAGTAGTCAACAGCATAGCTGGACAAACACGATTAAAGGTATGTAACATGTTACCTTGTTTTATCTATTAAATTATTGTTTTAGTAGGTAGCTTCCAAGCTTTGGACTACCTTCGTACTTATCGTTCTGGTACTTATTCTTCTTGGGGAACTACATCCTTTTTAGACTCTTTATTGGTTTTTGGAGAAGGTGTTAACCAAAACTGGTCTGTGACACCGATTAATTCCTCACACTTGTAGTCTGCTGATTATTTGTATCTTTTTTTCGGTTCTCCATTCCCCCAGTGCAAGTCGTGGTGCCTTGTTGGTTTTGTGTGTTGGAAATGGTGATGTTGAAGGTTTGGAGACTTGTTTGGAAATGAATAGATTGTTTAGTTGTAGTGTAACTGTGTGAGAGTGCTTTTAGTTGTGTTGTTATGTTCCAAGTTAAATTTTGCAGGTGGAGTGGAGTGTGTGTGTTGTGCAGGTGTGTGGGTGCTGCTGCTGACAAGTGTTGTTGCTGCTGCTGACAAATGATGCTGCTGCTATGCTGCCAGGTGCTGGTGAGTGGTGCAGGTGTTGGTGGGTGGTGCTAAGGTGTTGCAGGTAGTGAGTGAGTGGTGCTCCTGAGAAATGCGTAAAGTTTCACAAAGCTCCTGAGAAATTGTTCGAGTATAAACTGCAACTAGGTGACTTTGTTTTGTTCATGCTTGTATTTTGTATTAGCTGCACTCTTGGACCCAACACTGTGAAGTGTTTTTATCTATCTTTTTAATCAACAAAACAAATATGGGTGCAAAGTAAGAAATGTAATTTTCCTTCATGATATCACAAGTCAATGTAAAAATATTCAGGGAAAATTGTATGAAAAGTTGTTATGTGTTTTATCTTTTTAAAATGTATGAACCATTTTAAATACAAAATACAAAATAATAAATTTTAAAATTTATTTTCCAGTGGAAAATTTTGTGTTATCAAGCACCGGCAAAATTGGCAAATGACATTTGCCAGCATTTGCCAGTTGATGCAAATTGTGTAAACAAGCAACGGAAAAACAAAATTTTCCCACTAGGTATTTGTCTGGCAAATTTTTAAGTGGGAAATTATTTTCTCATTATTTATTTGCCCAACAAGTGGGAAAATTTATCAAGCAGGTGGGGGTGTGCTTTATAAATATTCCCACTTAAGAGGCAAATATGTAATGGGAAAACATTTTCCCACTTAAAAATTTGTCGGCAAACTACCTAGCAGGAAAATAGAGTTTTGCCGTTGTTTGTTTTGTCAACAGGCAAATGTGGCAAATGTCATTTGGTGGTGCTTGATAACACAATTTTTGCCGGCAAATTCAGCAAATAACAATTTTTGGCAATTTCGGCAATTTTCTGATCAATTTTAACCCTAGTTTTGATCATTCGATTCTCTCTCTCTCTCTCTCTCTCTCTCAAGGTTAGCCCGCCTCAACACTCTCTCCCTCTCTCAATTCTGGTAGAGTCTCTCTCTCTCAATCAAAATCGTTCTTAACAATTTTCTTGAACCAGAAATTCAAGACATTTCCTAGCGAAATTCAAGAAGGTTAGGTAACATTCCACCTCGCCCAAACTATGATGCCTGAGAACTAAAACGTACTCAACAGTGAGGACTGAGGAGTTAATATGAAATAGACTAAACAAATGCCGTAACATAACTACTATCTTAACCATTTAAAAAACAAGGAGGCCATTCAGATCAACCTCAGTCTTGTTTCAACTATAAATAGACAAGAGAAAACTCCAATCTTTATACAAATTTCATCATTTATTCTGAAGCAAGGAAAATGTTGCTTACTGTCTCTGCAATTTCCAACACTCAGAATCCGATCATATAAAATCTAAATGAATACTTAAACAAAAATTTAAATCAACAGTACTTCACTTATACTTTGGATGTTGCCAACAATCTTATTGTGCAGAAATTGCAGAACCAGTAATATAAGGCCCAAGATAGTAGTCTGGATATTACAGGCAAACAAATAAAAGAAAACCAACTACACCAAGGGCTTTCGACACAGAATCGTCTGAGACAGGCACCATAATACATGATTACAGGCTAGCAAATAAAAGAAAAACAACTACACCAAGGACAGAAAGCCCAAACGACATACCCAAAGAACAACAGCTACACCAAATAATGATGACACAGTTCACAAACCAAATCACCAACATGCAACTTCCAACAGATTATTAACCCTCTCACATCAAGTATACACATGTTCCGGATCACTACCGTACTTGAACCGCAGGCACAATGGCCATTGTCTCAGCAACTTGGAGCCTACCTGTTGCCAGCCTTGTTACCAGATCCTCTGCCTCAACTTTAACCACATCGTTCCTCTTGCCAATGTCAGCAGCATATCAACTAGCACAGTAGGCTGTAGACCCCTACACCCATTGCCACCATCCCATACACATTAGCGGTAACAAGGCGTAATGGCGTCGATAAAACAGCTGCAAGAGGTCCACCTACAATCGACACCACCTGCCCGCTCTGGCCTAATATTCCTTGTTCAACAACAAGCAGACCCGTCTTGCAGTAGATAGCAAAGTCCTCACAATTTTTTGTGAATACATTGTAGCACCCAAATCCATTTGTAAGTAAATAGGTGGCTCGGTGAACATACAACGTTATCTGGGTCTGACACTGCTAGAGTGCAGGTTCCACCTCGTGCTTTTGCTAGAAAGAGAGCAGGGCCGACTTCATACTCAAAACGGTACAGAATTCCACCAGAAAGGAAGCAATTAAGGCAAGATGACACAACGCCATTACCTTCTTCTAGCTATGTGTAGACAGTGCAAGGAACTAGAGATTGAGCAGGTCCTGAGTCCTGAGCTGACAAGAAGAACATCCAACACTGTACCAGTGCCCACTTCTTGGCCTCTTCCTCTGGTGAAATGGACAACTTTATCATCATCAACATAAATTCCTGCAGCAAGGGAGTATTGGATACTTGTGGGTACGGTGAATAAATGAATGTACAATAAATACAAGAAAAAACATACTGCTTAAATTGCAAAAAAAAACTTTTAAAATTAGAAATTTAGTATGTCCACTTTTCTATACAAAAAGGGTAGAATTGAAGCAGCGTGGCCCTTTTAAATATTCTTTTTATCAAATAATAATTGAAGACCTTACAATTCTCTTCTCTCTCTTATAATCAAGAAGAATATCCACAAGAAACATACACATCAACCAACCTGCTATACCAGCGTGGCTCCTCCAGATGAATGCCCAAAGCCCTGAAACAACACCTCTCATCCATTCTATCCTTATATAACCAACCTGCTATACCAGCGTGGCTCCTCCAGATGAATGCCCAAAGCCCTGAAACAACACCTCTCATCCATTCTATACTTATATGCACCTTGCACCTTGGTAAGGGATGATTTTTAAAGAAAGTATACAAATTATTTGTTGCTTAATTGGTAGACTGTAGTACTTTCCGAACTCACTACCTCCACTTTTGGGAAAACTGGTCAAGATTCCCTTGAAAGGATTCTCAGAAGAATCAAACAAATATATATAAATCGAGAAACTAAACAGAACAAAGAGTCATTCAAGCAATCCGCTAAGAAACAGAACATGTGACAACTGCTGAGTTTATACATAAGTAATATTGCTAGTGTTCCAAAATCCTCACAACAATAATCACTTTATGCAGTGTCCAAGCAAATATTTGTGCAATTTAGAATTCATTTTTAGATCTGTATGTATAATTCATTTTACACTCAAAGAACAGTGAACTCGATCAACAACCCAATAACTTATCTCTTTCAACGTAGCATTCAACAAAACTAAATAACCAAACAATGAGCTGAATACAATCATGAATCGATCAACAAAGTGTACTAGTAAACACTAGTGCATTTCAAAACTCATTTTGCAATATTTAAAGGAAACAGAGATCACCGTCCATAATCAAATAACTATGAACTATGAACTAACATTCACAATATGATTTAATATGACGAGCTCACAAATCATTTTAATCAGTATACAAGTATATTAGATTTAATTTTTCACTAATCTATTAACAAATGAAAAACAGAATCATTAGCCAAATATGTTTTACCTTTCCCCCCAGCTTCCATAGCATCACTACCACTAGGCATTTGAGATGGCAGCTCCGTATCGTCAGAATCAGATACTTTTGCAACAGAATCGTCTAGAGCCTCAAGGAAGGATAGTACACTTAGCTTGTCTGCAGACAAATAAAAAAGTTATATCAGCATCAGGCTTAATAAACAGTTCTAAAGATCCAAGGCAAAGCAGGTGTCAGAGCTATCGAAAACATTTAAAAATTGGTTCTAACAGGAGAAAAAAAAAAAAACTTGAAAATTTGGTCCAAAACTGTGCAAGAAACAGACCCGACAAAAGAATTGCGAAATGAAAAACAACTGATATCCACAATAAAATCTAATTGCAGTCAATACTCCTGACTCGAAAGACCAAAGATTGCTCGTTACTTACATTTACTTGGGTCAATTCCAAACTGAGACAAATTCACCTCTCCAAACAAACTAAAAAGTCAACAAATTGGATAATCCCTAACCCTAAACATATCAAATTTTGAAATGGGGTGATGTTAAACTTCCAAGTGAGTTGTGACACAATGAAATTTGATGAAACACATAACCCCACTCTTACTTTTAATTATTATTAGAAAATTATATACAAGAAGAGATGAGAACCTGTTAAAGGAGACGACGAGATTTCCTCATCGTGAGAGAATTGCATGTCGTCAAATGGCTAAAGACAAGATTTTTGTGTTCTCTCCATGTTCCATTCAACTTGCACTGAGTTTTTTAACAAATGGCTCCAGTGGTTCCACCTTGAAGGAATTGCTTGAAGATTTAGCACATGAAAAGATTAGACCCTATACGAGGAAATGGGAGACTGGCATCATGGATACCATTATGGAGTTAGACCTTGTTGTGAAAAAAAAAAAGGTTCTAAGGTTTGCCATCTGTGTGAAGTTAAACACTCTGTTCCAGCTATTGTGTTTTCAACCGGAGGCTATACTGGCAATGTTTACCATGACTTTAATGATGGGCTTATACCACTGTACATCACTTCCGAACATATGAAGAAGAATGTGGTGTTTGTAGTATTCGAGTACCATCAATGGTGGATGAGTAGGTACGGTGATGTCTTATCCCGCCTATCCAATTACCATGTGATCGACTTCAGTAATGACAAAAGAACACATTGCTTCCCTGAGGTAATTGTTGGTCTCAACATCCATGACGATTGACGAGCTTGCCATTGATTCTTCGTTAGTTCAAGGAAACAAGAGTATTAGTGATTTCCACAACGTTCTAGACAAAGCATATTGGCATAGAATACAAGGATGGATTCGAAAGGAGAAAGAAAAGGTGCTATTGTCTTCATCACCAACATTATCTGCACTGGAAGAAGATGAAGAAACTGAACTAGCAAAATACAAAGAGAATAAGAAGCCGAAACTGGTCATCTTATCCCGAGGTGGATCAAGAGCAATAATTGATCAACATTTGTTAGTGCATTTAGCAGAGAAAATTGGATTCAAAGTGAAGGTGTTGAAGCTAGATAGAACAACTGAGCTGGCCAAGATATATCAGGTTCTCAATTCTACTGATGCCATGGTTGGAGTCCATGGTGCAGCCATGACGCATTTCCTCTTCATGAGACCCAGTTCTGTTTTAATCCAAATTATACCCCTTGGCACAGACTGGGCTGCAGAAACTTACTACGGTGTGCCCTCGAGGAAGTTTGGGCTCAAGTACATTGGATACAAAATCCTTCCGAAGGAGAGTTCTTTATACAACAAGTATAATAATGATGACCCTATACTTAATGATCCAAACAGTATAAATGCAAACGGGTGGCAATTTACCAAGAAAATCTATCTGGATGGGCAGAATGTCAAGTTGGATTTAGAATGATTTTGGGAGCAGTTGTTTCGCGCCTATGTCTACACCATCTCGGAAAGGAGCAGAGGGCGTTCTTAGCATACTTATTGCCGTTATTGGTGATTGAACTCTCATGGGTCTTCTTACATCCGTGAACATATGTAGAAGGTAGCTAGCTTGTAAAGGTTAACTTTGTGACATTTTCTGTCTATATATGTACCTTATACAGTATTACCAATTTTTGGCGAGAGCCATAACTTCTCCTGTATAAATTTATGCATCAGGATTTACCATTATACAGTATTACATTTTCCGTGTATTGGATTTTTTTTTTGGGGTAAAGATATGTGTATTCGATTGAATTTGTCACAGATGTTATCATCTTTGAAGAACTTTTCTGCTTCAGTTTGGGCTAGAGGGATACATGCTCAGCTCTTTTAGAACTTGAGCTCTCCCAGTAATAGGAAAAGTCCAGAAAAACCGTAGTATACACTAAAAATCACTAGTAGATCATGTCATACATCCAATTCCATTTGGTAAGGCTTGTAGCGTGGACTTTCCTAATAGATATGTAAAAACAGCATTGATTATTCGTTTGAGATGCCATTTAAATTCGTTTCACCATACCTGATACACAGAGAAACAAGGCAGGCCTAGTCTTGAAGCCTGCCAACATCTAAATAGAAGTGCACCTATAAGTCTGAACTTGGAAGGATATTCAAACACATAAGAGAAGAGAATTGAAGATGAGATTTCATTGTTGTTACCCACATGCGGTGTAGCAGTTTCCACAGACCACAGGTAGTAGTTGCCACAAAAAAATTTTATTGAGTAACAGGATTCCATCTAGTATCTTATCAGATTTTCGACAAAACAATCCAACTTCGTCTTAAAGGACTTGTGATTATACCAAAGGAAGATGGGTTCGAGACGAGAGTAATCTTCATCACTCATACACGGAAGAATGCACATTTCTTGATCCTGGCTTCAGATGCCATAAAAATGGACGGAAGGATGATGAATATCTGAAATGGACAAAACTGTTATAGGGTTGCACTGCTTGAGGATGGCCTTTGTTTTTGTTTATGTTACCTGTTGCAGTGTGTTGTTCTAAAGATCCTCAGACTTGTGAGAATGTAGGCATGTAGCCAAAAGTATTTGCAGCTTAGTTTGAAAAGTTCTTGTTTAGTTGTAATGAGGTACTGTTTCTTAAGATTTTCATCCAAAGGTCCCAACGTCAGTTTCTCAGTTATGATTATCAATAGTGTTTTTATATTTATACTAATTCACATTACAAACCCTTTCTGTCAAGGAACACCTTCATGTGAATCACTTGCAGTCCACACACAAAAAAATATTTGTATATGTTAGTGTAAAAAGAGAAGGGTAAAAGGATCTGAAATTATACATGTTCACAAATTTGCACAGAATTGAACTTTTTATTTTTATTTTATATTTGCTGCTGAACCCAAGTTACTTCTGGGCTGCCTACGTACCATGGAGGGGGACATAAAGCCTTACCCCACTGACAGGATCAAGCTAACACGTAGTTCTTTTTTCAATTACAAGCAAGAGGATTCACTTCTAGTATGAGAGAATAGGCTCTGAAATCCTGATTTGTGGTCGCTTCCTCTAGCAGCTCATCACTGCAACTCCTTTGCTACACCAGGTATGAAAACCGAGTAGCTTGTCTAAGTCAGCGTTTTTTGATATTACGTTGATCGATCGCCCATTTTGCTGGAGATTTCGGCCATTAATATCTTTGTCTCCCTGGTCGCCATTTTCTGAAAATGCTTCAGCAGAAAAACTTTCCTCCTCGTCCTCAATAAGGGCTGCCTGTGCCTTCAGTTCTTCTATATCAAAATTCCAATTGCTTACTCCCCTTTCGTACTGATTATGCGATATCTCCTCCTTTTGCACATCCTGAATATTACTAGGTGCTTGCATATGTTCTACGTTCACCTTCACTGTTTTTGGGATCTTCCCAACAATGGAAGGAATCTTCTCCACAAGTGCTCGTACGCAATTAGACTTGTGATTCTTAAAGAATCGATCCCTCAAAAGCGCTGTTGCTGAAGGTCTTTTTGATGGATCTTTTACTAAGCACTTAGCAATCATCTGTTTAAATTGCTTTGAGAACTTCTGGTCTTTTATATCATCTAAACGCGGTGGATCTTCTGTCAGGATTGTAAGAAACAGTTTCACAGGAGGATACTCTGAGAAAGGAGCATGACCGTGGGCAAGCTCTATGGCTGTGATGCCGAAGGACCATATATCTGCTTTAAAGTCGTATCCATGCCCTTCTTCCATATCCAGGATCTCTGGCGCCATCCAGCAAGGTGTCCCTGTTATTGTATTTCTTTTGGGTCGCCTATCACCAGAATCAAAAAGAGAAGCAGACACACCAAGATCACCGAGCTTAATTGCTCCATGTGAGTCGACTAAGATGTTTCCAGCCTTGACATCTCGATGTATACACCCTTGCCCGTGAAGATACTCCAAACCCTTCAACGCCTCATATAGAACAGTACAAATAACCGCCTCGTCTCGCAACCCGTCTTTATAAGCTGTCTTAAGTATGTGTTGAAACGATCCTGCTTCCATAAACGGCATCACAACCCATAAATCATTGCCGATAACAAAAGCACAGTGTGCTTTTAAAACATTAACGTGGTCGACAAGTTTCATAAGGCGAACTTCTTTTGCAACCTTGTCGGGGTCTTCATGATCAAAATCAAGAATCTTTATGGCAACCGTCTCCTTCAAAGGTTTGCACAACGCACGGTACACTGTTGCAGCACCACCCTTTCCTATTTCTTCGTATAGCTCGTAATGTTCTTGCCCTACTGGAAACTCCATCACCCTTGTTGCCGCAGGAACATGTCTCCAGAGATGAACCATTGCCCTTCTTCTTCTTCTTCTTCTTCTCTTGCAGATCGAAATCAACTCTAAACACAATTATTATGAAAAGGCTCAACTCCATCGCATATTTATATAACTCGGAGTCGGTCTGTGTTAGTCCAATGATGTCTCGAGGGTGCTTCTGAACATTTTTCGAAATATTTTCGAACATTGCAAAAAACCACTTTCTTGTACTGTGGGCTTGGTGCACTTGAGTTTAGGCCTCACAGCCTAACATAAAAGCCCACTAGTGCTGAATATATAACATAGGGGTTATATATTTTCAATTTTTTTTCGGAATCTAATATGCTAGCCAAATCCGATCGAATTTTTTTTCGGATTCAAAATATATTTCCAATTTCAGAACTTTCGGAAATTTCGGAATAACTCTGAAATTTTGGAATACTTGGTAAATTTTCAAAGATCTCTTTACTTTCAATTATTTTTGGAATATCATACGCCAATGTTCATTGTAGGGAGAGAAAACTATGTCCACAACACCAATGCACCAACAACAATACGCACTTGTTTACTCAGAAAACTCATTTTCATTCAAACAAGTGATCCAAGAAAAAATGAGAAAAAGAACCCCGCCACCAATAGCAAGCATTGCATTACGGTGAATCCGGGTATTTGTAATGTTTCAATCTTTTTTCAATTAATTATTAAAGTCTGAAGTGTCTGCAAAATAATGGATTATGGTCTTGGACTCTAAGTAGCTTTACATAATATTCTATCTATTGGAATTTGGCTTTTGGATTGGTGCGGAAGTCATTGTATGACTCAATGACATGTTTTTTTTCATATCATTGTTATTATGGCGGATAGTGTAATGACAAAGTGGTCCAATTCAAATGGGGAAGTAGCGGATAGGTTATGTTTTTGTTTTGTTTTTGGAAGTAAAAAACTAGAAAATGAATGAACGGGTTTTAGATCTAATCAAGTGGATAGTGAGAGAAGTATATATTTTTCGAATAAATTGGCAATAATATCGGAAATTTCAGAATTTTTCGATCGGATCGGATCGGATTTTAGAATTATATCCAAATTCGATCCAATTTTTTTTCGGAAAAAATCGGCCCATGAAAACTACACCCGCAGCGGACCAATTTGGGCCTCATTTCGAAAAATCGGAAATTCGCCAAAAAGAGACACCCCTAATATAACATAAACATTTCTAAAACATTTCCTGCTTTTCCTTGCAGCAGAAATGGCTTGCAAACTAATGCAGAAAATCTCTCCATGACACACAATATTCTTTGGGGAGACAACTAGTCGAGTTATCAACTCTCTGAAGAAGACCGGTTCAAATTCTCCTGAATGGATTAGTAATTCTATTTTAGGAAATATTATAAGTATTTGCAAGAACTTCCCTTTTTCTGTAAAACATTGTTGGATTAACAGAACTGGTAATGGGGAGGTTCATGCATTAGCCAAATGGGCATCTACTTTTAATGGTATAGATCGAGCCTCCACCATTGTTCTTAAGATGTAATCTTTTCTATTTTGAAACTTAATGGAAATGAAATGGTATTATCGAAGAAAAAAAAAATTGATTATGGATATAAAAAAAATTGTTTGGTATAAAAAAAAAAAAAAAACAACAACATTTCGTGCTTATATATATACACTAGGTATAACCCTGTGCCTTCGGCACGATTGTCTTTACATTTCTTGATGTTCATTATAGTCAGAAAAATAAAGTTAATATAATTCAGTAAATTCACTCAATATCATTTGTTTAGTGTTTATGGAAAAAATATATATTTGTAAGACACATCAATTTTAGTATGCAGTTTCTTTTGTAATTGAATAATTTTTAATTATATTACTCTAAGTTTTTGGGGTTGGCACATTTTATTCAAATACTTTAGCATGCAAGTTTACTCTCTCAAGAAAGAAGAACAACTTTTAAATAATATATAGGAGACAAATATCAATCCGGACTCGGACCAGACATTGTTCAATTTTACACACGATTATGTTGTCATTCTAATTTCAGATACTAATTTTATTCCCAAATTAAAGCATATATTGTCTAATAATTTTATTCTCAAATTAAAAGCATCGTCAATAACCACTAGTTGCACCACTATCACAAAATCAGAAGCAAAATATTATACAATCTTCGACATGGAATATATTTGCAAGTTTTGTATTCCATTAACTCGATCTGCTCATAAAATAGGAATAAACGTGAAAATATTGTAGCAAATCTCAAGTCATTATCAAACAATAAAAAGTCCAGATGAATTTATTCAAATTACTTTAGGCTATGTTTGGTTTGAGGAATCGAAATTCCTAAAAAAAATGGTGAAGAATACAGAAATAAAGAGTGAAGAGGAGAGATGCAGAGATGCAGAGAATTTAAGATGGGTATTTTTTTTTTCTCTTATTAAAAAAAAAGTATAACTTAAAGAAAAAAAAAAGACTAATCAAACAATTACACCAGTAGTACTTAAAATACAAACACTATGCATTGTTTTTAAATAAGTACAAAAAATTAATTACAAAGTTTTAATTAGAGAGTTGTATACCCTCTCTAATTGCTTTACAAATTTCAAGTATGTTGTATATGGCATTTCCCACCTAGTAAGCCAAGTGGGTTTACCAACTGTAATCTCATGATTTTGTTGGCCAAGTGTGACAGCCGTAAAGTTTGTTTTAGGCCAAGTACTTGACAGAAAAGAGAATTCTAGCCATCTTCAACACTTTAACCATCTTCAACACTTTAACCATTTAGGCTTCACTAACTACAGTAGCTCCAAAGATCCATATGCCCTCACAGTAGCCATATAGTCTTATTCCATCCATAGTCTCCTCAACCCTTTGATGACGCCCTCCTCGATATACTTCAAAATCGCCAAACACTCAACAACAAAGCTTGTGTTAATACTAATATTCATACATAGCGCCTGAAGTATGGCAGTCACAATCTGTATATATCACCCCAAAACCTGCTATGCTAGAATGTCATTTGATGACCCTGTTTACATGGATTGGTCAGGTACTTCTCATTTAATCTCCTTGACCACGACTTGACACCATGTCCCCCCACTTCTTAATGTCATATATAGTGTCAACTACAATGTTAAACATACAACCCTTGAGAGCTAGCAAAAAAATTATATATTCACTTGCTTTTTTTGAATTCCTTTTTGCTCCTTCTAAAAAAATAAATAAATAATCCTTTCTGCAGAAAACTTGCCTCCAGTTTCTTGCCTTCTAACACTGTCTGATTTCTGCATTTCGAAAGTGATACCATTCTAGAAATAATTGTAACTACCTAAAGATGTTTCATGTTTGTGTTATCCCCCTCACAATGTATTAGTGCCTCTTCTTTCATGTTCATTCATAAAGTCGGTCCTGAAGCCAAAGATCTTTGCAACCCATTTGTACAACCAGCAACCACCTCGAGATGAATATATTTATTATCAGCCACCTTTTCATGCCAAGATCAATGCCGCACGCGCCTTTCATGTGTTTGAATGTAATCAAATACTACTTTGAATCGGTCAGCAAATATCACGTCTCAATATGAATGATAAGAGATTAAAAAAAAAAGTATTTGATAGTTAGGTAAGACTTAATAGGTTTCTAAAGAATAAATGAAAACATGAAACTACAAAAGGCAATTTCATTGATACATCGCACCTTGCATATCGAAAGTTCGAAACACCAAAAGCACAAAGAAAAACAATAGTTCGAACTAAGAAGACACTCGACTACTAATAGAGTTTAATTATCTATCACCGCTAGAATTCAAAGGTTGTAATCATTAAGACATGCTTCGTGAGGTTGAAAGCCTCAAAATTCAATTTGATTAGAAACTATTCCCTGAAAAGAAATCTTCGTGTCGTATTTCATATAAATTAGTACGTTTAATAGTGACACACATTTGCAGTAAACAAATCTATCCTTGGCAAACTCTTCACAGAATATATAAAGGGAAAAAAAAATAGAAGTGAGGGAGATTTAGCATAGCCTAGCAACACAATCATTGCTCAGTTGATGTCGTCAATTTGGTGATATCCCAACCAAGGCATGAGATGACATTCTAAAATTAAAAGCTAGATGATGTCATTGCCATATCAGGAAATGGTTTTCAAAGAGGTTTTATACTTTTATGTCAGTCTATTAAACTCAAAAAGTTTATAACCTTACTGGAGCTCAAACTAACATTGACAATAGTAGCCATTCTCTATGAATTTCCAACAACAACCATTTTAAAAAGTTCCATTGAAAAATTCAATATCTTGTTGAAAGTTTAGCCACCTATTTTCTAACCATAATCGACAATAAGATATTGCAGCTCGCCATGTTAAGCCAATAATATATACAATGCTTATATTACAACCCAAAATAGTAAATAAAAATATTACAATCCCCTATTTTGATCATACTTAAGGCACTTAATAACACCAACATTTGTTTAATTAATGTGTATAACCAACAAAATTTCGAGATTTACATACCATCCAATATCCAAAAGGGACACAACCACATTCCAATAATAGCCTAAGTTCTCATCCATATGATATTTCAAATATAGAATTAATAGAAAAAATAAATTCATGATTGATAAATGAGGGTTTCAAAGTCGTACCTGAAACTTGATGCTTAAATTGATAACTTTGTACCTTGAAATTTATAAGAACCCCAATACTCGACCAATCATCTCGATGCAAGAAACAATAGTTATTATAGAATACATATCTGAAAAGAAATTATCTAACAATAATCAAAATAGAAAAGAATCCCTAACATGGTTTTGTCCGTGAAAAGATAGAAAACCCAAAACAAAATTATTAAATATATATATCGAATGACGGCTATCATGCAAAGGCGATTGCCATGCCACCGAAGGCGGCAAACACTTGCGGACTTGGATAACACCAAAGACCACCAAAAATCCATTAAAAGGGGAAACAATATTAAATCTACATAATAATGCTAAAAAAATAAAAAATAATTCCTAACATGGTTTTGTCCGTGAAAAGATAGAAAACCCAAAAACAAAAATTATTAAATATATAAATCAAATGACGCTATCAAGCAAAGGCAGTGCCATGCCACTGGAAGGCGGCAAACACTGATGAACTTGGACAGCACCAAAGACCACCAAAAATCCATTAAAAGGGGGAAACAATATTAAATCTACATAATAATGCTAGAAAAATCTGATGGAATATGAAACTACTTGATCCAAAAGTAAGATTCCACTATGAATACAAAAAAAAAAAAAAAAAACTATTTTAAATTGAAAAACTATATATACCATAACACTCCTGAAATTGTCGGATTCTCAAATGCAAAGAATAAACCTTTTTTCTTATCATTCAAAGAAAGAGCTCTTCACAGGAATACCATCCATTTAAATAACATAATATCAAAAAAATCTTTTGAGAAAAAAAAAATTGTATTAGAAACTATAATACCAACCGTCTAATTCAGTTCAATGTTTGATCACACATAATTTCTTATTAATCGTATAAGATTTTCAATGTAATGGAAATGTAAGAGAGCTTATAACAGTGTAGGTAACCTGAATCTTCTGAACCAATTGGCAACGATGCAAATCTAGCAGCAATTGCCTGTGAAGCAACCTGAGGGAGAAAACATATCATGAGGGAGTATTCTTATAGAGTATTTAAGAGATTAGTAACCTATACAATATTCTTAGAACCCTAAATGAAAAGCGGAAGACATACCTAGAAGAAGATGGAGTCTTCCTTCCAATTTCTAAAAAAAATGAAGTATTCAAAAATTGAGTAATTTATAGTTGTTACAAATTTCATTAAGCAAAGAGAGAGAGAGAGAGAGAGTACTCCATGTTGTTAATGGTGAAATTGGAATTTGGGATATTATCGGAAAAAAAAAAAAGAAATTGGGATTTGGGAGAGAGGAGTTGTGGGAAGTGAAAGACGTTTCTTTCCTTTCAATTGTGAATTAAAGGACGTTTTAGAAGGTTTAATACTTTAAACCAGACATAGTACTTATTAATCTTCACTAACAGTTAGCACTTAGCATGACTCTAGGATAGGCGGGTCCTTTCATTTCTAAACTTATCTAAATCCCAAGCCCACATAAACATAAACTTGAGAAAAAACTTTGAGGTTTCAAAACGCCATAAATGTTTACAAATTTTTTTTTGCACAAAGAAAAAAAAAACGTCTCATAATAATAATAATAAAATGTAATTGTCTCAAATGAAACCTCTCAAGTCATTAAGTGTGAAAATAAAGAAACCATTTAATCCATAACATTTAATTCATTCAAAACGATCCCAACCACACACGTGTCCCCCATATTAATTTCTGTTTTAAATAGTTGAACTTTAAAAGTGGGCTTAATCCCTAAGACTCATCTCCATGACCATCAAACCCAGCTGTTAGAATTATTATAAAACAATATCATGCATGTAGAAAATTTAATATAACTCTTTAAACCCGGGTATGGGTGACAGTTGCATCATGGTAATATTTGTGAATATTATCCGTGCCTACGGCACGGTTGGTTATGAGATGCTTATTTTGTTGTCTTGTGTTATACATCTATCTAAGTATTTTAAAATGGGTGGCCTATGTGCGAATTTGTACACATTTTCTTTTACAATGCCACTACACAAAAGCAATCGTTTGGGATGGTATCTTGGGACTTCCCTTAGTAGCTCTACTGCAAAATAGTACCAATGCAATCATTCTGAACTGCCATTGTAAAAAAACGTGGTTAGCACAAAATAAAATTTAAACCCCTAAGATTTATGTTGGAACTCTAAAGCCTTGTTTTCAACTGCTGCTATAAATGTTTCACTTATCGAATATGTATATAAACAATTATAATTGCTCTTACAAATGACAAAATTGCTTTAAGATGGTTAAGTCAGTAGTAACTATTTCATTGTAATGTTATCATGGACAAACTATATGTCAAAATAAATCTTATAGCTCATATTAGAATTTGAAGGATATAGAATCACATATACTTATGAAATAGAACAATATTATTAAAAGTCTTTTGAAAATCTCGTGCAAAAGGATTCATATTCTCTTAGGTATGCCTTAATCAATTCTAACGTCCATCATTAGTTAACCAAACAAATGTGAACCAATGTGGACCTGCAAAGATATTTTAAGTTCAATATCTAGGGCCTGCCCTGAAATCCAATGGGCCCTATGCAAATCTCTTTAAAAATTGTGTGTGTCTCAGGGGCGGGGTTGTTGGGGTTTAAGTAGTGGGCTTTTTTTTTTGTAATGGATCTTTGTTGGTTTTTTTTTTTATCAATGTAGTAGGCTTTTCTTTCAAAAGATAACGGGCCATTGAATTTCGTTTATTGTTGGGCCCTATGCAAGGGCTTAGGCAACATAGGCCTAGGGCCGACACTGTCAATATCCTTCGGCAGGAATGTCTTATTCGAGCCGTACATACAATTATTTTTATGTGAATGTGCTAATTCAAATGGTAAACAACATCGTTAAGAAATACCAAATCAAAACCCACCAAGCAAAACCGACAATATATACAAATACTACAAAAATGATTTGAGAGTGCTATAAGTTTAAAACTTAGTCAGTGAGAAATTACACTTTTGTAATTAATAGACATTGAAAACAGTGAATGATAGAAATCAAACGTAAACCAACTATACAACTTTTCAGTCATAAAAATTACAATCACATTGTAGTTTTTGATGCGATAAAAAAGTAAGCAAGTTGCTATGCCGTTTAGGATCCTTGCCCGACACTTTAGTTGTGTGTCCTCTTGAATGACTCTCTCCAGCAAAGTTGTTGTGTAACTTCAATAATTTCTTCCATGTTCTTCTCGTCTCCTTTAAGCTCCATGTCCATAATAATTTATACAAAAGTAAATCGAACAATTCTTGTGAGGTAACATGTAGAGGAAGGGATGCACTTGCACAAATTAACGCAGAGTGACCCACCATTAATACAAAACTTTCACAGTGATGAATGAAGCATACTTTACTTTCGAGCTTACAATATGTTAGTTCCCTATGCATGTGAAACCCAGCGCAATAAAATGAAGTGTTTGAGATGAAAACGCAATGAAAATACTTCAGCTTCCTTAGACAAAATGGATCACATAATGACAACACATAGAATATTGATGGTAGATGCATTGGATGTAAACAGAGACTAACTTCAATTGGAGCGACCATCACTAAACTCGACCCATTCAACGCTTGCTACAGAAGAAGAAAACAATGGCCAATTCAACAACACATAACTTTAAGAGTTAAATTGTTAGGACGACAAAACCAAGCTTCTAAAGTAAATATCTAGTACACTATTTAAAATAAAATCCAATATAAT
Organism: Coptis chinensis; assembly: GCF_015680905.1. NCBI lineage: Eukaryota > Viridiplantae > Streptophyta > Magnoliopsida > Ranunculales > Ranunculaceae > Coptis > Coptis chinensis. The sequence continues at coordinate 4,606,764 of NC_141462.1, forward strand.
ACACTAAAAAATTCATAGCATTACAAAGGAAGAATAGAAAAGAACCAATAGAAACACAATACTCTTTATTCGAGGGCATCAAAAACACTAAAAAGTCTAATACCATAGCTAGCTTTATACAGTCTATTCTATTTAATAGAAAATACAATACTTTATTCAAGCGCTCAAAGAATTTAATTATGAGAAAGTTACCAAATTAATCGAGGGAAAAAGACAATAACGTACTCTTATTCACATAATTAAGGACAACCTATGGTTTTTTTTAATAATGACAGGAGAGCTACCCAGTATTCACACAATGTATGATTACTGGGTATCATGAATAACAAATTGAATTAACGACCAAGTTTCCGATAGGGTATATAAGAAAACTACACACCAAGCCCCTAACTATCTTGAAAGTACCCTAATTTACATGTCTAATGAAGTCACTTAATACATATAACTACTTCAACCCCCAAACAATTCTCAATTATAACATTTATTTTGCCTCTTCAATCATTCTTGCATTCTCATATATATAAGCATCCTCCGCAATTTTAAGCAAGCAATGGCTCTAGCACACTTGACATCCTCTTACCATGCATATTAGAATTATGCTTGAAGCAAATACCGGTCTTAAATAGAAAAAGGGTGAACCACAGCTCCAAGAGGCAAATTCCACAGACAAATAATGATTTAGGATTTGGTAATACTATTAAAAAAAAAAAAAAAAAAAAAAAAAAAAAAAAAAAAAAACAACTAACTGATCAGTGGTCCCCAAAAAGCATTCCAAACAAACCATTGGTCTCCCAAAAGAATGGTCTCCCAAAAACATTATTCGAACCCAAAAACCACAATATGCTCTTTCATACTATTACAAACATGGCAACTATTTGTCTCAATTTAACTAATACCTTTTATTATCATTTGGGTATTGAATGAATAGCTAAATTTATGTTAAACTCAATCACAAACTTTTGGGAACTTATTTAGAATTCAAATATCGATTGTTCACTTTACAAAAGAACTTAACTATAATCACAGTGCATTAATTTATCTTTTACGTCAAAATCAACATGTCTCAGCTTCATCAACTACTTGTGTGTGAATATGCTCCAACACCCAATGACAACTTTGACCTAAAGTTGTCATCAACTCATGTTTCATGTAACGGTGGAGTTGCATTGGCATACTGACTTTAAATATTTGTGATGGCACGATAAATCGCCTTGGTGTCTTCATTCTCGGGGCTCTCATTTACAGGCAAATACATTTACTATGATACTCTCTCAACTAAATCTAACAATGAAATGGTGAACCATAGTCCTAAACCCTTGTAAGCTAGTTTGAATATGGTTCCCTCAGTTAGTCATGTGTTATATATGTAGCCTAATTTGGAATCTAAGGTAGATAACCTTGAATTCCAAACATGGTGTTCCTGAATGGTGTGTGCGCATTGCAGTTAATGAGATTTGCCAAGTGCATGTTGTCTAGTCTAATTGACATATTGAAGAACTAAAGTATGAACTTAGATTGTATAATGCCAGTTTCTATGGGGGAAAAAGCATCACAAAAAATAAATGGTACATTGAAGCATGTAAACTAAAGTACCTAACAGTCTAACACCATGTAGTGTCAATTTACCAAGGGATAGGTAAAAAAACATATATGCCTGGTTTGAAAGAGGTCCACTACGAAGTTGTTGTCCAGCTCATGCTTGCCAACCCCATTACGCTGCATTCTCCACTATGATTCACCCTTCAGCTCCCTCAGAAGTTAAACAAATTAATAAGTAAGCTTACATTCAGTTACAAAAATAAAGTTCCATAGAAGTGAGAATGGAAATCACATATGTAATTAGATGACGAATCTCAATCAATTCCAATTTATCCAAGGTTTACGAAAACTTAATAAAGGGAGGAAAATTATTAGTGTACATGTGCAAGTGTTTATGAGTGTATATTTTCATTGACAAAGCACCGCTATAATTTGGGCAAACAAAATGTATTTTTCATTAATTAAATATACATAGAATTGTCAGAGTTTGTATTAAATCCTTAGTTTTAGCTCATAGAGTATTGCCAAATATTTTCACATTCGAAAATTAAAAGTAAAATCCATCTAAGTTATGTTAGTTCAGACTTAGTTAAACACTCCGTGTTCAATTGTTCGCATTTGCAAAAGGAAGAGATTCTTTTACATCAAATTGGAATGGTGAAAACCCCTAAAATTGGAATTCTTTAACATCAATCCTAGCTTGATCTAAATATAAGAAAACGTCCCATCCAGAAAATTAGAAGAATGGGGGACATATATAACGGAAGGGAAAGATTGCATAGACAAACCTGGACTTTGTTAGACACTCAACAAAAATCTCGAACACTTCGGTTTGGCAATTTGATTATGAACACTTGCTTGGTCCACATAATATAGTACTAAAGGGATTTTATAACCACTACTAAAGAGAAACATTTAAAGGGAACATAGTACTGATATAGTGCAACCATATGATGCTAAAACCACAACCAATTGGAAAAAACCTATTTTCTTAGTCCACATTCAAATAATTCAATAAAAAAAAAAATCATATTGCGGTATCGACAAAAAATATATGACAATCATGTTAATTGTTAAAATTGTACAGAGAAAGAAAGACAAAGAAAAGGAGCCAAATAGAAAAGTATTTTTTGTAAAAAAAATCATAGCAGTTAAATTTTATTCCTAGAAACAATTTTGATGGCTCCCTATTTAGATCAAATTTATCACTTTGTGCTGATTCTCAGTTTTATAGGCATCTTTTCAAACAATAAACCAATCAACTTAAATAATAGTAGCATGAAGTCAAACAACACAACAGCCCATGAAAAGTATATTCTTAAGCATTCTGGAGGAAAAAAAAAAGAAATATCAAACATATCAAGCTACTAATTCAATCAAGTCTACTTGAGGCATTACCCATTGTTATGAACTTATGAAAGAGAAAAGGAGGGAGAAAACGGAAAACCAAATATGATAGCTAACATTATGCTCTCTGCACTTCCACAAAAATTTGTCTATTTGCAAAACAAACATGTTCATTGGGTGGTTTCATTGTTAAAGACATGTAATAGCTTACTCATAAACACCCTAAGTACATGTCAGAATGCCTGACTGGAAAAATCAAAATTAGGAATAGGATGTCCTTACCATTTCTATGGAATAAAACAAAACGTACTTAGCAACCTCTGTCTTCTTACGATCTTCTTCTCTCGTTTTAAGACTCACTCAACCAACATCATGTGTTCTTTCACAACTCTTTCCTAAATATATATGAAACCAAAACAATAAATTAAGTAGGAACATCTAAAATTAATGTCATCTTTCGCTTTTGTTTTTTTTTTTTTCCAAATCTTTTGGTAAAGTAAAAGCTATAGTATGTAAAATTTTCATGAGCAGTATTACGACTTCTCTTAAAAGTTACCCAGCAGCCTTTCTAACTTTTTCAATTTTTTTCAATACACCAATCACATCTATGAGAAAAGTTATTTGGCGTGCTTTAATGGGAATGGTGTCAAATTCGACGAACTTGAACATGTGCTTTGATATGTCATTGGCTTCTTCAGTTGCAATCTTGATTAACGTCCCTTCTTTGAAATGAAATTCGACTTCTTTGAACAAGTGCTAACTGTTAGTGAAGATTAATAAGTACTATGTCTGGTTTAAAGTATTAAACCTTCTAAAACGTCCTTTAATTCACAATTGAAAGGAAAGAAACGTCTTTCACTTCCCACAACTCCTCTCTCCCAAATCCCAATTTTTTTTTTTCCGATAATATCCCAAATTCCAATTTCACCATTAACAACATGGAGTACTCTCTTTCTCTCTCTCTCTCTTTGCTTAATGAAATTTGTAACAACTATAAATTACTCAATTTCTGAATACTTCATTTTTTTAGAAATTGGAAGGAAGACTCCATCTTCTTCTAGGTATGTCTTCCGCTTTTCATTTAGGGTTCTAAGAATATTGTATAGGTTACTAATCTCTTAAATACTCTATAAGAATACTCCCTCATGATATGTTTTCTCCCTCAGGTTGCTTCACAGGCAATTGCTGCTAGATTTGCATCGTTGCCAATTGGTTCAGAAGATTCAGGTTACCTACACTGTTATAAGCTCTCTTACATTTCCATTACATTGAAAATCTTATACGATTAATAAGAAATTATGTGTGATCAAACATTGAACTGAATTAGACGGTTGGTATTATAGTTTCTAATACAACTTTTTTTTCTCAAAAGATTTTTTTGATATTATGTTATTTAAATGGATGGTATTCCTGTGAAGAGCTCTTTCTTTGAATGATAAGAAAAAAGGTTTATTCTTTGCATTTGAGAATCCGACAATTTCAGGAGTGTTATGGTATATATAGTTTTTCAATTTAAAATAGTTTTTTTTTTGGTATTCATAGTGGAATCTTACTTTTGGATCAAGTAGTTTCATATTCCATCAGATTTTTCTAGCATTATTATGTAGATTTAATATTGTTTCCCCCTTTTAATGGATTTTTGGTGGTCTTTGGTGTCATCCCAAGTTCATCGGTGTTTGCCGCCTTCCAAATGGCATGGCACGCCTTTGCTTGATAAGCGTCATTTGATTTATATATTTAATAATTTTTGTTTTTGGGTTTTCTATCTTTTCACGGACAAAACCATGTTAGGAATTATTTTTTATTTTTTTAGCATTATTATGTAGATTTAATATTGTTTCCCCCTTTTAATGGATTTTTGGTGGTCTTTGGTGTTATCCAAGTCCGTCAGTGTTTGCCGCCTTCCAGTGGCATGGCACTGCCTTTGCATGATAGCGTCATTCGATATATATATTTAATAATTTTGTTTTTGGGTTTTCTATCTTTTCACGGACAAAACCATGTTAGGGATTCTTTTCTATTTTGATTATTGTTAGATAATTTCTTTCATATGTATTCTATAATAACTATTGTTTCTTGCATCGAGATGATTGGTCGAGTATTGGGGTTCTTATAAATTTCAAGGTACAAAGTTATCAATTTAAGCATCAAGTTTCATGTACGACTTTGAAACCCCTCATTTATCAATCATGAATTTATTTTTTCTATTAATTCTATATTTGAAATATCATATGGATGAGAACTTAGGCTATTATTGGAATGTGGTTGTGTCCCTTTTGGATATTGGATGGTATGTAAATCTCGAAATTTTGTTGGTTATACACATTAATTAAACAAATGTTGGTGTTATTAAGTGCCTTAAGTATGATCAAAATAGGGGATTGTAATATTTTTATTTACTATTTTGGGTTGTAATATAAGCATTGTATATATTATTGGCTTAACATGGCGAGCTGCAATATCTTATTGTCGATTATGGTTAGAAAATAGGTGGCTAAACTTTCAACAAGATATTGAATTTTTCAATGGAACTTTTAAAATGGTTGTTGTTGGAAATTCATAGAGAATGGCTACTATTGTCAATGTCGGTTTGAGCTCCAAAGAAGGTTATAAACTTTTTGAGTTTAATAGACCGACATAAAAGTATAAAACCTCTTTGAAAACCATTTCCGATATGGCAATGACATCATCTAGCTTTTAATTTTAGAATGTCATCTCATGCCTTGGTTGGGATATCACCAAATTGATTGACATCAACTGAAAGCAATGATTGTGTTGCTAGGCTATGCTAAATCTCCCTCACTTCTATTTTTTTTTTCCCTTTATATATTCTGTGAAGAGTTTGCCAAGGATAGATTTGTTTACTACAAATGTGTGTCACTATTAAACGTACTAATTTATATGAAATACACGACCACGAAGATTTCTTTTAGGGGAATAGTTTCTAATCAAATTGAATTTTGAGGCTTTCAACCTCCGCGAAGCATGTCTTAATGATTACAACCTTTGAATTCTAGCGGTGATAGATAATTAAACTCTATTAGTAGTCGAGTGTCTTCTTAGTTCGAACTATTGTTTTTCTTTGTGCTTTTGGTGTTTGAACTTTTCGATATGCAAGGTCGCGATGTATCAAGGAAATTGCCTTTTGTAGTTTCATGTTTTCATTTATTCTTTAGAAACCTATTAAGTCTTACCTAACTATCAAATCCTTTTTTTTTAATCTCTTATCATTCATATTGAGACGTGATATTTGCTGACCGATTCAAAGTAGTATTTGATTACATTCAAACACATGAAAGGCGCGTGCGGCATTGATCTTGGCATGAAAAGGTGGCTGATAATAAATATATTCATCTCGAGGTGGTTGCTGGTTGTACAAATGGGTTGCAAAGATCTTTGGCTTCAGGACCGACTTTATGAAAGAACATGAAAGAAGAGGCACTAATACATTGTGAGGGGGATAACACAAACATGAAACATCTTTAGGTAGTTACAATTATTTCTAGAATGGTATCACTTTCGAAATGCAGAAATCAGACAGTGTTAGAAGGCAAGAAACTGGAGGCAAGTTTTCTGCAGAAAGGATTATTTATTTATTTTTTTAGAAGGAGCAAAAAGGAATTCAAAAAAAGCAAGTGAATATATAATTTTTTTGCTAGCTCTCAAGGGTTGTATGTTTAACATTGTAGTTGACACTATATATGACATTAAGAAGTGGGGGACATGGTGCTGAAGTCAGGGTCAAGGAGATTAAATGAGAAGTACCTGACCAATCCATGTAAACAGGGTCATCAAATGACATTCTAGCATAGCAGGTTTTGAGGTGATATATACAGATTGTGACTACCATACTTCAGGCGCTATGTATGAATATTAGTATTAACACAAGCTTTGTTGTTGAGTGTTTGGCGATTTTGAAGTATATCGAGGAGGGCGTCATCAAAGGGTTGAGGAGACTATGGATGGAATAAGACTATATGGCTACTGTGAGGGCATATGGATCTTTGGAGCTACTGTAGTTAGTGAAGCCTAAATGGTTGAAGTGTTGAAGATGGTTAAAGTGTTGAAGATGGCTAGAATTCTCTTTTCTGTCAAGTACTTGGCCTAAAACAAACTTTACGGCTGTCACACTTGGCCAACAAAATCATGAGATTACAGTTGGTAAACCCACTTGGCTTACTAGGTGGGAAATGCCATATACAACATACTTGAAATTTGTAAAGCAATTAGAGAGGGTATACAACTCTCTAATTAAAACTTTGTAATTAATTTTTTGTACTTATTTAAAAACAATGCATAGTGTTTGTATTTTAAGTACTACTGGTGTAATTGTTTGATTAGTCTTTTTTTTTTCTTTAAGTTATACTTTTTTTTAATAAGAGAAAAAAAAAATACCCATCTTAAATTCTCTGCATCTCTGCATCTCTCCTCTTCACTCTTTATTTCTGTATTCTTCACCATTTTTTTTAGGAATTTCGATTCCTCAAACCAAACATAGCCTAAAGTAATTTGAATAAATTCATCTGGACTTTTTATTGTTTGATAATGACTTGAGATTTGCTACAATATTTTCACGTTTATTCCTATTTTATGAGCAGATCGAGTTAATGGAATACAAAACTTGCAAATATATTCCATGTCGAAGATTGTATAATATTTTGCTTCAGATTTTGTGACAGTGGTGCAACTAGTGGTTATTGGACAGTGCTTTAATTTGAGAATAAAATTATTAGACAATATATGCTTTAATTTGGGAATAAAATTAGTATCTGAAATTAGAATGACAACATAATCGTGTGTAAAATTGAACAGTAATACGGTCTGGAGTCTGGACTGATATTTGTCTCCTATATATTATTTAAAAGTTGTTCTTCTTTCTTGAGAGTAAACTTGCATGCTAAAGTATTTGAATAAAAATGTGCCAGCCACAAAAACTTAGAGTAATATAATTAAAAATTATTCAATTACAAAAGAAACTGCATACTAAAATTGATGTGTCTTACAAATATATATTTTTTCCATAAACACTAAACAAATGATATTGAGTGAATTTACTGAATTATATTAACTTTATTTTTCTGACTATAATGAACATCAAGAAATGTAAAGACAATCGTGCCGAAGGCACGGGTTATACCTAGTGTATATATATAAGCACGAAATGTTGTTGTTGTTTTTTTTTGTTTTTTTTTATACCAAACAATTTTTTTTATATCCATAATCAATTTTTTTTTCTTCGATAATACCATTTCATTTCCATTAAGTTTCAAAATAGAAAAGATTACATCTTAAGAACAATGGTGGAGGCTCGATCTATACCATTAAAAGTAGATGCCCATTTGGCTAATGCATGAACCTCCCCATTACCAGTTCTGTTAATCCAACAATGTTTTACAGAAAAAGGGAAGTTCTTACAAATACTTATAATATTTCCTAAAATAGAATTACTAATCCATTCAGCAGAATTTGAACTGGTCTTCTTCAGAGAGTTGATAACTGACTGGTTGTCTCCCAGTAATATTGTGTGTCATGGAGAGATTTTCTGCATTAGTTTGCAAGCCATTTCTGCTGCAAGGAAAAGCAGGAAATGTTTTAGAAATGTTTATGTTATATTAGGGGTGTCTCTTTTTGCCGAATTTCCGATTTTTCCGAAATCCGGCCCGAAATTGGTCTGGCTCTGGGTGTAGTTTTCATGGGCCGGTTTTCCGATTTTCCGATTTCCGAAAAAAAATTGGATCGGATTTGGATATAATTCTAAAATCCGATCCGATCCGATCCGAAAATTCTGAAATTTCCGATATTATTGCCAATTTATTCCGAAAATATATACTTCTCTCACTATCCACTTGATTAGATCTCGACCGTTCATTCATTTTCTAGTTTTTTACTTCCAAAAACAAAACAAAAACATAACCTATCCGCTACTTCCCCACTTGAATTGGACCACTCTACTGTCATTACACTATCTGCCATAATAACAATGATATGAAAAAACATGTCATTGAGTCATACAATGACTTCCAGACCAATCCAAAAGCCAAATTCCAATAGATAGAATATTATGTAAAGCTACTTAGAGTCCAAGACCATAATCCATTATTTATGCAGACACTTCACGCTTTAATTTCCACACCGAAAAAAAAGATTGAAACATTACAAATACCCGGACCTCAAATGTAATGCAATGCTTGCTATTGGTGGTGCGGGTTCTTTTTCTCATTTTTTCTTGGATCACTTGTTTGAATGAAAATGAGTTTTCCGAGAAACAAACAAGTAAACGTATTGTTGTTGGTGCATTGGTGTTGTGGACATAGTTTTCTCTCCCTACAATGAACATTGGTTTGATATTCCAAAAATAATTGAAAGTAAAGAGATCTTTGAAAATTTACCAAGTATTCCAAAATTTCAGAGTTATTCCGAAATTTCCGAAAGTTCTGAAATTGGAAATATATTTTGAATCCGAAAAAAAATTCGATCGGATTTGGCTAGCATATTAGATTCCGAAAAAAAATTGAAAATATATAACCCCTATGTTATATATTCAGCACTAGTGGGCTTTTATGTTAGGCTGTGAGGCCTAAACTCAAGTGCACCAAGCCCACAGTACAAGAAAGTGGTTTTTTGCAATGTTCGAAAATATTTCGAAAAATGTTCAGAAGCACCCTCGAGACATCATTGGACTAACACAGACCGACTCCGAGTTATATAAATATGCGATGGAGTTGAGCCTTTTCATAATAATTGTGTTTAGAGTTGATTTCGATCTGCAAGAGAAGAAGAAGAAGAAGAAGAAGGGCAATGGTTCATCTCTGGAGACATGTTCCTGCGGCAACAAGGGTGATGGAGTTTCCAGTAGGGCAAGAACATTACGAGCTATACGAAGAAATAGGAAAGGGTGGTGCTGCAACAGTGTACCGTGCGTTGTGCAAACCTTTGAAGGAGACGGTTGCCATAAAGATTCTTGATTTTGATCATGAAGACCCCGACAAGGTTGCAAAAGAAGTTCGCCTTATGAAACTTGTCGACCACGTTAATGTTTTAAAAGCACACTGTGCTTTTGTTATCGGCAATGATTTATGGGTTGTGATGCCGTTTATGGAAGCAGGATCGTTTCAACACATACTTAAGACAGCTTATAAAGACGGGTTGCGAGACGAGGCGGTTATTTGTACTGTTCTATATGAGGCGTTGAAGGGTTTGGAGTATCTTCACGGGCAAGGGTGTATACATCGAGATGTCAAGGCTGGAAACATCTTAGTCGACTCACATGGAGCAATTAAGCTCGGTGATCTTGGTGTGTCTGCTTCTCTTTTTGATTCTGGTGATAGGCGACCCAAAAGAAATACAATAACAGGGACACCTTGCTGGATGGCGCCAGAGATCCTGGATATGGAAGAAGGGCATGGATACGACTTTAAAGCAGATATATGGTCCTTCGGCATCACAGCCATAGAGCTTGCCCACGGTCATGCTCCTTTCTCAGAGTATCCTCCTGTGAAACTGTTTCTTACAATCCTGACAGAAGATCCACCGCGTTTAGATGATATAAAAGACCAGAAGTTCTCAAAGCAATTTAAACAGATGATTGCTAAGTGCTTAGTAAAAGATCCATCAAAAGACCTTCAGCAACAGCGCTTTTGAGGGATCGATTCTTTAAGAATCACAAGTCTAGTTGCGTACGAGCACTTGTGGAGAAGATTCCTTCCATTGTTGGGAAGATCCCAAAAACAGTGAAGGTGAACGTAGAACATATGCAAGCACCTAGTAATATTCAGGATGTGCAAAAGGAGGAGATATCGCATAATCAGTACGAAAGGGGAGTAAGCAATTGGAATTTTGATATAGAAGAACTGAAGGCACAGGCAGCCCTTATTGAGGACGAGGAGGAAAAAAATTCTGCTGAAGCATTTTCAGAAAATGGCGACCAGGGAGACAAAGATATTAATGGCCGAAATCTCCAGCAAAATGGGCGATCGATCAACGTAATATCAAAAAACGCTGACTTAGACAAGCTACTCGGTTTTCATACCTGGTGTAGCAAAGGAGTTGCAGTGATGAGCTGCTAGAGGAAGCGACCACAAATCAGGATTTCAGAGCCTATTCTCTCATACTAGAAGTGAATCCTCTTGCTTGTAATTGAAAAAAGAACTACGTGTTAGCTTGATCCTGTCAGTGGGGTAAGGCTTTATGTCCCCCTCCATGGTACGTAGGCAGCCCAGAAGTAACTTGGGTTCAGCAGCAAATATAAAATAAAAATAAAAAGTTCAATTCTGTGCAAATTTGTGAACATGTATAATTTCAGATCCTTTTTACCCTTCTCTTTTTTACACTAACATATACAAATATTTTTTGTGTGTGGACTGCAAGTGATTCACATGAAGGTGTTCCTTGACAGAAAGGGTTTGTAATGTGAATTAGTATAAATATAAAAAACACTATTGATAATCATAACTGAGAAACTGACGTTGGGACCTTTGGATGAAAATCTTAAGAAACAGTACCTCATTACAACTAAACAAGAACTTTTCAAACTAAGCTGCAAATACTTTTGGCTACATGCCTACATTCTCACAAGTCTGAGGATCTTTAGAACAACACACTGCAACAGGTAACATAAACAAAAACAAAGGCCATCCTCAAGCAGTGCAACCCTATAACAGTTTTGTCCATTTCAGATATTCATCATCCTTCCGTCCATTTTTATGGCATCTGAAGCCAGGATCAAGAAATGTGCATTCTTCCGTGTATGAGTGATGAAGATTACTCTCGTCTCGAACCCATCTTCCTTTGGTATAATCACAAGTCCTTTAAGACGAAGTTGGATTGTTTTGTCGAAAATCTGATAAGATACTAGATGGAATCCTATTACTCAGTAAAAAAATTTTGTGGCAACTACTACCTGTGGTCTGTGGAAACTGCTACACCGCATGTGGGTAGCAACAATGAAATCTCATCTTCAATTCTCTTCTCTTATGTGTTTGAATATCCTTCCAAGTTCAGACTTATAGGTGCACTTCTATTTAGATGTTGGCAGGCTTCAAGACTAGGCCTGCCTTGTTTCTCTGTGTATCAGGTATGGTGAAACGAATTTAAATGGCATCTCAAACGAATAATCAATGCTGTTTTTACATATCTATTAGGAAAGTCCACGCTACAAGCCTTACCAAATGGAATTGGATGTATGACATGATCTACTAGTGGTTTTTAGTGTATACTACGGTTTTTCTGGACTTTTCCTATTACTGGGAGAGCTCAAGTTCTAAAAGAGCTGAGCATGTATCCCTCTAGCCCAAACTGAAGCAGAAAAGTTCTTCAAAGATGATAACATCTGTGACAAATTCAATCGAATACACATATCTTTACCCCAAAAAAAAATCCAATACACGGAAAATGTAATACTGTATAATGGTAAATCCTGATGCATAAATTTATACAGGAGAAGTTATGGCCCTCGCCAAAAATTGGTAATACTGTATAACGTACATATATAGACAGAAAATGTCACAAAGTTAACCTTTACAAGCTAGCTACCTTCTACGTATGTTCACGGATGTAAGAAGACCCATGAGAGTTCAATCACCAATAACGGCAATAAGTATGCTAAGAACGCCCTCTGCTCCTTTCCGAGATGGTGTAGACATAGGCGCGAAACAACTGCTCCCGAAATCGTTCTAAATCCAACTTGACATTCTGCCCATCCAGATAGATTTTCTTGGTAAATTGCCACCCGCTTGCATTTATACTGTCTGGATCATTAAGTATAGGGTCATCACTATTATACTTGTTGTATAAAGAACTCTCCTTCGGAAGGATTTTGTATCCAATGTACTTGAGCCCAAACTTCCTCGAGGGCACACCGTAGTAAGTTTCTGCAGCCCAGTCTGTGCCAAGGGGTATAATTTGGATTAAAACAGAACTGGGTCTCATGAAGAGGAAATGCGTCATGGCTGCACCATGGACTCCAACCATGGCATCAGTAGAATTGAGAACCTGATATATCTTGGCCAGCTCAGTTGTTCTATCTGGCTTCAACACCTTCACTTTGAATCCAATTTTCTCTGCTAAATGCACTAACAAATGTTGATCAATTATTGCTCTTGATCCACCTCGGGATAAGATGACCAGTTTCGGCTTCTTATTCTCTTTGTATTTTGCTAGTTCTGTTTCTTCACCTTCTTCCAGTGCAGATAATGTTGGTGATGAAGACAATAGCGCCTTTTCTTTCTCCTTTGGAATCCATCCTTGTATTCTATGCCAATATGCTTTGTCTAGAACGTTGTGGAAATCACTAATACTCTTGTTTCCTTGCACTAACGAAGAATCAATGGCAAGCTCGTCATGGATTTTGAGACCAACAATTACCTCAGGGAAGCAATGTGTTCTTTTGTCATTACTGAAGTCGATCACATGGTAATTGGATAGGCGGGATAGGACATCACCGTACCTACTCATCCACAATTGATGGTACTTTCGAAAGTACTACAAACACCACATTCTTCTTCATATGTTCGGAAGTGATGTACAGTGGTATAAGCCCATCATTAAAGTCATGGTAAACATTGCCAGTATAGCCTCCGGTTGAAAACACAATAGCTGGAACAGAGTGTTTAACTTCACACAAATGGCAAACCTTAGAACCTTTTTTTTTCACAACAAGGTCTAACTCCATAATGGTATCCATGATGCCAGTCTCCCATTTCCTCGTATAGGGTCTAATCTTTTCATGTGCTAAATCTTCAAGCAATTCCTTCAAGGTGGAACCACTGGAGCCATTTGTTTAAAAACTCAGTGCAAGTTGAATGGAACATGGAGAGAACACAAAATTCTTGCCTTTGGCTTTACCTAGTGCGAGATCTTTAGCCATTTGACGACATGCAAAGGGTATGCTCATCAGGGCATCAGTGGTCCCCCAAAAGCATTCCAAACAGACCATTGGTCTCCCAAAAGAATGGTCTCCCAAAAGCATTATTCGAACCCAAAAACCACAATATGCTCTTTCATACTATTACAAACATGGCAACTATTTGTCTCAATTTAACTAATACCTTTTATTATCATTTGGGTATTGAATGAATAGCTAAATTTATGTTAAACTCAATCACAAACTTTTGGGAACTTATTTAGAATTCAAATATCAGTCGTTCATTTTACAAAAGAACTTAACTATAATCTGGTTTGTCGGGTATCTTTTACGTCAAAAATCAACATGCCTCAGCTTCATCAACTACTTGTGTGTGAATATGCTCCAACACCCAATGACAACTTTGACCTAAAGTTGTCATCAACTCATGTTTCATGTAACGGGGGAGTTGCATTGGCATATTGACTTTAAATATTTGTGATGGCACGCCCAATCATCTTGGTGTCTTCATTCTCAGGCTCTCATTTACAGGCAAATACATTTACTATGATACTCTCTCAACTAAATCTAACAATGAAATGGTGAACTATAGTCCTAAACCCTTGTAAGCTAGTTTGAATAAGGTGCCCTCAGTTAGTCATGTGTTATATGTGTAGCCTAATTTGGAATCTAAGGTAGATAACCTTGAATTCGGACATGGTGTTCCCTGAATGGTGTGTGTGCATTGCAGTTAATGAGATTTGCCAAGTCGTGTTGTCTAGTCTAATTGACATATTGAAGAACTAAATTATGAACTTAGATTGTATAATGCCAGTTTCTATGGGGAAAAAAGCATCATAAAAGATAAATGGTACATTGAAGCATGTAAACTAAAGTACCTAACAGTCTAACACCATGTAGTGTCGATTTACCAAGGGATAGGTAAAAAAACATATATACCTGGTTTGAAAGAGGTCCACTACGTTCTTAAGTTGTTGTCCACTCATGCTTGCCAACCCCATTACTTTGCATTCTCCATTATGATTCACCCTTCAGCTCCCTCGGAAGTTAAGCAAATAAGTAAGCTTACATTCAGGTTACAAAATAAAGTTCCATAGAAGTGAGAATGGAAAGCACATATGTAATTAGATGACGAATCTCAATCAATTCCAATTTATCCAAGGTTTACGAAAACTTAATAAAGGGAGGAAAATTATTAGTGTACATGTGCAAGTGTTTATGAGTGTATATTTTCATTGACAAAGCACCGCTATAATTTGGGCAAACAAAATGTATTTTTCATTAATTAAATATACATAGAATTGTCAGAGTTTGTATTAAATCCTTAGTTTTAGCTCATAGAGTATTGCCAAATATTTTCACATTCGAAAATTAAAAGTAAAATCCATCTAAGTTATGTTAGTTCAGACTTAGTTAAACACTCCGTGTTCAATTGTTCGCATTTGCAAAAGGAACAGATCCTTTAACATCAAATTGGAATGGTGAAAACCCCTAAAATTGGAATTCTTTAACATCAATCCTAGCTTGATCTAAATATAAGAAAACGTCCCATCCAGAAAATTAGAAGAATGGGGGACATATATAACGGAATGGAAAGATTGCATAGACAAACCTGGACTACTTTGTTAGACACTCAACAAAAATCTTGAACACTTCGGTTTGGCAATTTGATTATGAACACTTGCTTGGTCCACAAAATATAGTACTAAAGGGATTTTATAACCACTACTAAAGAGAAACATTTAAAGGGAACATAGTACTGATATAGTGCAACCATATGATGCTAAAACCACAACCAATTGGCAAAAACCTATTTTCTTAGTCCACATTCAAATAATTCAATAAAAAAAAATCATATTGCGGTATCGACTAAAAATGTATGACAATCATGTTAATTGTTAAAATTGTACAGAGAAAGAAAGACAAAGAAAAAAAAAAAGCCAAATAGAAAAGTATTTTTTGTAAAAAAAATCATAATAGTTAAATTTTATTCCTAGAAACGATTTTGATGGCTCCCTATTTAGATCAAATTTATCACTTTGTGCTGATTCTCAGTTTTATAGGCATCTTTTCAAACAATAAACCAATCAACTTAAATAATAGTAGCATGAAGTCAAACAACACAACAACCCATGAAAAGTATATTCTTAAGCATTCTAGAGGAAAAAAGAAAAGAAATATCAAACATATCAAGCTACTAATTCAATCAAGGCTACTTGAGGCATTACCCATTGTTATGAACTTATGAAAGAGAAAAGGAGGGAGAAAACGGAAAACCAAATATGATAGCTAACATTATGCTCTCTGCACTACCACAAAAATTTGTCTATTTGCAAAACAAACATGTTCATTGGGTGGTTTCATTGTTAAAGACATGTAATAGCTTACTCATAAACACCCTAAGTACATGTCAAAATGCATGACTAGAAAAATCAAAATTAGGAATAGGATGTCCTTAACATTTCTATGGAATAAAACAAAACGTACTTAGCAGCCTCTGTCTTCTTACGATCTTCTTCTCTCGTTTTAAGACTCACTCAACCAACATCATGTGTTCTTTCACAACTCTTTCCTAAATATATATGAAACCAAAACAATAAATTAAGTAGGAACATCTAAAATTAATGTCATCTTTCGCTTTTGTTTTTTTTTTTTCTAAATCTTTTGGTAAAGTAAAAGCTATAATATGTAAATTTTTCATGAGCAGTATACCTTACCTTTTATTCATGATTACGACTTCTCTTAAAAGTTACCCAGCAGCCTTTCTAACTTTTTCAATACACCAATCACATCTATGAGAAAAGTTATTTGGCGTGCTTTAATGGGAATGGTGTCAAATTCGACGAACTTGAACATGTGCTTTGATATGTCATTGGCTTCTTCAGTTGCGATCTTGATTAACGTCCCTTCTTTGAAATGGATCTTGTAAGCATGCTTTCGACAGGGCGGTAGTCCTTTGCAAGCACAACGTCAAACTTCTCCAAAGGCGTGAACATTGCTCTCTTGGATGAAGTATTCTCTAACAACGCTATCTAAATCTTGGAAGTCTTTTTTCAACAAAATGGCGTGTATTTGATAACCCCGATCCCATCATGAAAATTAATCAAGGTGTAAACACCTGTACAACATACAACTTACACGACTAACAAAATGGATATCCTAATATATTCAACAGCATAACTAATACGCCGATGGACAATGACCCAATTTTGCAGAAATCATATATATGTCCAGCACTTAAAGAATATGAGGAACTGGAGTCATGTGAAGTTATAACCACCGTTGCTAGAGAAAAGCTAATAAGAAAGCCTAAACCTTGGGCGATAGCCTCACATGTTGGTGCAATCGATGACGTCATAGTGAGAAATCAGATAAAACAAAACATAGAAAATAAAATAAAAATGGAATAACCGATTCTAATGGTCCCGAATAAAATAAAGTAAAAAATCATAGTGATTCAATGGGTTAGGATTGAATTTAAAAAATAAACACCAAAGGCTATCTGTTAAAAAATTGTTGTTGGTTTGAAGTCAAATAATGTGTAGTTTAGATTTGTTTGGATGCCCACCAGGAGATAACTAATCTTGTATGGTTCATTGCATTCCGAAGGGGATCACATATATTGCATTTTCAGCCTGTCCTTTGGTCATCGATATCAATGGCCAAGACAGTGTTGCCCAGATTTATAAAAGTTCAATAGAGATAGGCCAGTTTCTAGAAATCCTTGGACACATCTCATTCTTATGCCCCATCCACAGATGCTACCAACAATGCAAACGTAGTTTGCTTTGGTTTCCATTTGAAGCATTGAATGTTAACAGAACTAGACCACCTAAGATTTTTCAGTCACATCTTGAAGATATATGTAAAAACAAACGAACCCTCGAGAACAATTATGGGACTCCTTTCAGTACACTACTCACTAAAGTATGTGTTTAGGCTGTTGTTAACGCACAATGAGTTATCTTACAAAACAAAAAGTAAACGTCACCGGATCAATAAAGATATATGGCAATGATCATGTTTGACAACCCAATCTTTTTATATATATAATAGTAGTCCCTTTTTGAGCTCTATTAGGCTATCCACGTAAGGAGGGGGATTACTAAAAAAGTGGAGAAAAAAATTGCTAAAAAGACCCATGCTCTTCCTAATAAACCCCAAATCCCCAGTACTCTTTCCCCAAGACCCCGACCAAAACCCTTTCTTTTCTACAAAGAATCCACAGCAAACAAAACCCACCGTCTCTCAAACATCATCTTCTTCACCTAAAATCAAGCGATGAAGTTTCAATTTTGACGACTACCATTTCTTAGTACCCTCTCAGATACACTTCTTCAACTCAGTTCTTCTTTTTTTGTCTTCAAATTGGACAAGTTTTAAAGTATGGCATCACAAGTAGGTAATCCTAAACCTACCATCTATCTGTAACGGGACAACGTTCAACAGCTACATGGCTTGCCCCGAAGGAATTAAGATCCCTTCAATTCGTAAGGTCCAGGTCAATTTTTTTTATTGGTCTAATTTAGTTTGTAATTTGTAGTTTTTTGTTGGACTAAATATTGACTGATGCTTTTAAAATAGAAATTAGAAGCCTTTTGCACATTTACAGTTTTTATATACTTATTGCTCATTAATTCTGCTTATTGTCATAATCGTCTATCTATAAGTATTTTCAGACTTTTTAAAGAGAGAGTGAGTTTGGATTATTTGCCCTCTTTAGTAAGTAAGACTATCTATGTCGGACTTTTGGTAATGAATCCCATTTGAAATTCCATCTTTATATATATATTTTTTAGAGACATCTGCCATTAGAAGAAAGTCACGATACAATTGGAATTTGTGCTAGCTATAATTAGTACCCCATGGGTGTACAATTCAAACAATTAGGGGTGCCACTTTTTCCGAAAACCAAATATTTTCGAATTCCGATCTGATATTTTTTTGAATTTGGCAATGATATTTGTGTTTCAATATCCGAAATTCCGATATCCAATTTTTCCGAAAAATAATTGGATCGGAATTGGATGTGTTTTCAAAATCCGATCCGATCCGATTTCCGATTAATTTCCGAATTTTTAACATATTGCGGTTTATTTCATATAGTTACTAAATTAAAACTGCAGATAGTTTATAAAACAAATAAAAACCCTCAAGAAGTAGAACATTGTCTCTCTCACAACTTCAATAAATCAATATTGTTACAAGGCCGCACACTAACGGCTGACTCACTGATTCGTAGAGGTTTCGATGTTTCCCCCACTTGTTCTATGTGTAGCAGTTTCAATGAATCCATCATGCATCTGTTTTTAGTACGCCCTTTTGCTTTGCAGTGCTGGACAGTTTTTATGCAACCGAATGGGGCCGCTTTCCCAAGAATTGCGTAGATTGATAATGTGGAGGAATGTTTAGTTGCATGGCCGAGGCTGAGAAGTAGGGGGTTTGGAGCGAAGATATGGAGATTGGTGCCCTATATATGCTGTGATTTGGGCTATATGGAAGGCTAGAAACAATCACATCTTCAGGAGGAGACCACCAAATGTAGCGCGTACTTGTTTCAAAGTTGAGGCGTTTTTGTGGTATTGGACTTCCGGCTTAATGGAAAGAGCAAACTACGACGTCAGGGACATTGTTATGCATTGGCATGATATCATCGCTGAGGCGAGGAGCTCAGGGGATTAGTACTTTTGGGGAGTAGGTTGTGGTGTCCTTGTTTCTACCTATATGGGTTTTGTTTTGTCGATGATTTCTGCAGGTCTTGAAAGTGAGGTCCTCTCTCACTGATCTGCCTGTTTGGCTGGCATTATTGAATACTAGCTTTCGAACCCGTCCTACGAACGGGTACCATTATATTAAATTATTCTAAAAAATATTTGAACTATGTAGATAGATCCACTTATGAGATATGAATATAATATTGGTCACTTATCCAAATTTCTTACAACATGAAAATCACACTCCAGAAAATAATGATAATAATAACGCACTTTTATAAAAACCCTTCGAGTTCTTTTTGTTGTTTAATAATAAAAGTTTGATAAAATTTTTGTGAGAATGCCCAATGAGGCGAAATTCATATTGAATATACTTGAATAGCAAGTCATTCCCAATCATACACTTGTTGAGACATTTCCACTACACATAAAACAACAATGTTTTGAGGTTAGTTCAATGCATTAGCATTTAATTTTTGATTTTCTGTTAAATATTTTTTGAGATCAGTTCATTGCATTTGTATCCAGTTTTTGATTTTCTGTTAATTCACCTTTGAGGTTAGGTCAATGCAATTACATTCAGTTTCTGATTTCCTATTCTTTGAGGTTAGTTCCATAAATTTGCACTTAGTTTTGGATTGCGTGTTAATACCTCTATGAGGTTAGATCAATGCATTTGCATCTAGTTTCTTATTTCAAGTTAATTATCATTTGAGTTTAATTAGTTCAATGCATTTGCATCCAGTTTTCGATTTCCTGATAATTATTTTTTAGGTTAGTTTAATGCATTTGCATCTAGTTTTCGATTTCCAGTTAATTATTCTTTGATGTTAGTTTGATGTATTCACATCCAGTTTTCGCTTACACCTGAATGATTCTTTGAGATTAGTTTCATGAATTGGCATCTTGTTTCTGATTTGTCGTTAATTATTCCTTGAGGTTAGTTCCATTCATTTGCATCTAGTTTCTGATTTCCTGTTAATTATTCTTTAAAGTTACTTCCTTGTAGTTGCATCCAGTTTTCAATTTTCCGTTAATTATTCTTTGAGGTTAGTTTGATGCAATTGCATCCACTTTCCGATTTTTTGTTAATTTTTCTTTGGGGTTAGTTTGATGCAGTTTGATGTTGTTTCCGATTACCCGTTAATTATTCTTTGAGGTTAGTTTGATGCATTTGTATCCAGTTTTCGAGTTCCCATTAATTATTCTTTGAGGTTTATTGAATGCATTTGTATCTAGTTTTCGATTGTCTGTCAATTATTCTTTGAGGTTAATTAGTTCAATGCACTTGTATCCAGTTCCTGGTTTCCCGTTAATTATTCTTTGAGGTTAGTTCATTGCAGTGTTATATCCAGTTTTCGATTTCTCGT
Organism: Coptis chinensis; assembly: GCF_015680905.1. NCBI lineage: Eukaryota > Viridiplantae > Streptophyta > Magnoliopsida > Ranunculales > Ranunculaceae > Coptis > Coptis chinensis. The sequence goes on from NC_141462.1 coordinate 4,627,595, forward strand.
TAATTATTCTATGAAGTTAGTTCATTGCAATGTTGTATCCAGTTTCTGATTTACCGTTAATTATTCTTTGAGGTTAGTTCATTACATTTGCATCAAGTTTTCAATTTTCATCCCACTAATTATTTTTTTGAGATTAGCTCAATGCATTTGTATTAAGTTTATTATTTTTCGTTAATTATTCTTTGAGATTAGTCGATGCATTTGCATCCGGTTTCGATTTCCCATTAATTATTCTTTGAGGTTAGTTAGCTGGATTTGCATCCAGTTTTCGATGTCATGTTAATTATTCTTTGGTTCGATCTGATTTGCATCCGAAATTCTAATTTCCGTTAATTATTCTTTGAGGTTAGTTAAATTCATTGGGATCCAGTTTCCAATTTCACGTCAATTATTCTTTGAGGATAGTTTGATGCATTTGCATCCAATTTTTTATTTTTCGTTAATTATTTCTTTGAGGTTAGTTTATGCAGTTGCATCTAGTTTTTGATTTTCCGTTAATTATTCTTTGAGGTTAGTTCAATGCATTTTTATCCAATTTTTTATTTCTTGTTAACTTTTCTTTGGCGTTAGTTCAATACAGTTACATCCAGTTTCCAATTTTCCACTAATTATTCTTTGAGGTTAGTTCGATGCATTTGCATCAAATTTTCGATTTCCCATTAATTATTCTTTAGGTTAGTTCAATGCGATGTTACATCAAATTTCCGATTTCCCGTTAACTATTCTTTGAGGTTTCTTCAATGCATTTGCATTAAGTTTCTGATTTCCCATTAATATTCTTTGACGTTAGTGGTTCAATGCATTTGCATTCAATTTTCCAATTTTTCATTAATAACTCTTTGAGATTAGTTCGATGCATTTACATCCAGTCTCCTATTTCCAGTTACCCTTTAATTATTCTTTGAGGTTAGTTCATTGCAGTGTTGCATCCAGTCTCCGATTTTCCCGTTAATTATTCTTTGAGGTTAGTTCGATGCACTCACATCCATTTTCCGGTTACCCATTAATTTTTCTTTGAGGTTTGTTCAATGCAGTGTTACATCCATTTTCCTATTTCCCATTAATTATTTTGAGTTAGTTCAATGCAGTGTTGCATCCATTTTTCGATTTCTCTTTAATTATTCTTTGAGGTTAGTTCAATGTTGTTGCATCCAACTTGCGATTTCTCATTATTATCCTATTTCCCATTAATTATTCTTTAGGGTTAGTTCAATGCATTTGTGTCCAGTTTTTGATTTCCTGATAATTATCAAAGTTGGTGTGTAATACCAACTTCTATTTATCGTTATGTACAATCCTCAAAGCAGATAATAAGAATGTTCATCGTTTGCTAATTCATGTTAGCATGTAAAGAGCATGAGCACTGATATGTTTATTGATTCAATGACCCTTTTTCCAAAAAAACTCAGGTACTCCTCTTCATGGTTTAATATTTAAAAACTATAAGAGACAAATGTGGAATGTGGTTCGTAATAGAAGGCAAATAAATACTTAATTTACTAATAGTGCAATTACAAAAAAAATCACTCTTAAAAACATGAAAATTTCAAAACAAACTTGTGATAAAAATTTCAATTTTGTTCTACGAAAGAAATCTATTAATTAGAACCCCATCACAAATTAAAGTGAAGTAAAGCATAAGAAAGAGTCGAATTAACACTGAATCACAGCATCACTCTATATTAGAAATGAATTCAGACCGCAACACTAACAAAAAGAAAAAGTTGGATAAGTTGTCTTTAAATATATATCAGTTGCTCTGTAGAGTCCATCATCAATAACTCGAGCATAGTCAAACAAGATTTCAATTATATCAATGAATTTCCGTAGACCTAGATATGGATCAAGCGCAATTTCCGCTAGATAAGCATCAATGAGTCGTCCAACCTTCAGGACTGAGCCATGACTTGGATAACCAAGACCTTCAAATTCATACCCAAAATGTGATGTTTTTTAAGATTCTTCGTCTTCGATTTGTTGCAAAAGAAACCAAGTGCTAAGAAATCCTTCCTTTTGTAATTGTAAGTGGGACGAAAGTACCAATGAAGCAGCGTAAGGCTAACAAAAATATAGTAAAGCAACGCATGTGAAAGAAAATCAGCATTATATTAGATTAATAGCACACTTGAATCTAAGAACATACAAAACAATCAGGTTAGAAAATCAATCAAACGTACCCAACTGGGTCGAAAAATGCAGTACTGATTGTTTTAACTTTAAGATACATTAAACATTAACTTGTGAACCGAAAAATCAGGAAAAGCGACTCCCATAAAATTTAAGAAATATCAAATATATATGAATTATGTTGTGTGCCTGAACTTCAATTTTAAGAAAATAAATCCATATGAGCATATTACTCAACTATTATGGTACATGATCATGGAACCTTTTAGTTTCCTTCACGTATCTATATTATCATGTAGATTTACATCATTTTACTTTAAGTATGCATTTGAAGAATGGTAGTCTGAACGGTACAAATGTTCCAACATAGACATATGTACACAATAAAATTAATGCGACCAAAAAATTTAAAAGTACAAATTCAAGTTTTGAATATATAGTCCAACAACTTCACAAAACACAGCCTAACTCGGTTATATCGTATTAGATTTGCAAGGTTTACTTATTATATATATATATATATATATATATATATATATATATAAAACCTCATTTAGTCTACTAACTCACCTTCTGTTGAAGAATCTCCTATTTGTGTTTTCATGTAAGAATCTCCTAATTCTGGCAGCGCCACTGACACTCCTTGAGAAATTTATCTACTCTAAAATACCATCGGGATGCAAACTACTAACACACAAACCTTAAACATGTACAAAGTAATTCATTCCAACTTGAGTACACTACTAACACCAAGAACCCCATTCAAAATTTAAACAACGACCATGAACTTATCAGATTATGCCAATATAACCAAATAACAACCATGAAAGTAAGTTTGGATTACTTCAACTTTTAAAGATATTATGGATAGAATAATTTATGTCTACCCATGCACGACTTGGTCTAGAAATTAATTGGTCTTAGGAAATTAAGAGTGAAGAATAAAAAATAACTAACAACCACAAATTGAAACAAATAAAAACAATATAGAATATGGGGAATACTTGGTTATCAGATCCATCAATAAGTAACTACATTTACATCTTTATGATGCACTTAAATTTTATTATTATGTCAAAAGAAGTTTATCCGTTAGCATGGATAGGGCATGCTAATAACTACAGAAAAAGGAAATATAAGTCTTAAACACATTATATAAAATACAGCTAGTAGATGACGATTAGGTGAGTGAAAATAGTTACTTGAAAAATTTTATTGATCAAGAATTGCTCATATGAAAGAGAAGTTCAAAGCTCCAAAACTATACATGTAAAGTTTAAAACTTTAGATCCACTTACTAACATTTTTATAGAACTAACATACTAAAATATATGGATAGTATATAGATAGTGACGACTAAAATAAATAACTTAACCTTCTCCCTAGATGAGGAAGTAGACTGAGTTGATAAACAATTAGGGTTGGTATATATACGTAAAGTGTATGGTTTGTCAATCTCGGAAGTCACAATCAAATGTACTAATGTTAGACCTGTATTACCTTCTCCTTTAACACTCCAAACTTTATGGTAAACACAAATCAAAAGAAAGAAGACTTTTGAAATCAACACATACTGGGGAGGTAGAGAAAGAAGACTTTTTAAATCAGCACAATAGTTGTAAATTGAAGAACTCAAGAATATGGGATACTTAGAAGTTCAAGAATTAGGACTTTTAGTTCCTATTTAGTTTTTTTTCTCACAACTTGTTTCTCTAGCTTTTTTTATCAACAATTTTTTTCTCCTGATTTGAATAGAGTCTCTCCTGTAATCTTTATTATTCTTTGTTTGGATGTGTATAGATTAGGAACATGAAGCATAATTAATTAGGACTCTTGAAGAAGAGAGTCTCTCTTATAATCCTTATTATTTTTTGTTTGGATGTGTATAGATTAGGAAATAGAAAACATAATTAGTTAGGACTCTTGAAAAGAGATTTAGTATATAAAGGAAACATAATTAATTGGGACTCTTACTTACTATTTATTTTCTCTTATTTTTTCTTAATCCCCTGGTTACGTGGACAGCCCCAATGAGCCCAAAAACATAATTAATTAGGAGTCTTGAAAAGATATTTAGTATATAAAGGAAACATAATTAATTGGGAGTCTTACGCACTATTTTTTTTCTCCTATTTAGGACTCTTGAAAAGAGATTTAGTATATAAAGGAAACATAATTAATTGGGACTCTTACTTACTATTTTTTTTTCTCCTATTTTTTCTTAATCCCTCTGCTTATGTGGACAGCCCCAATGAGCCTCCCCACACTACAACTTTCCAAGCAAAGAGTCCCATCTAAATAAAAAGCTCCCAAATGGGTGTCTTCCCACTCTTCCTAAACCTTCTACAAAAGGAAGACCATGTCGCATTGATCAAACCCTCCAAAGATACGGATCTGACCACATGATTTGCAATCTGCTACCCTCATAAGAGTGAAGAAGAACCCAAGGCACTACAAATTCGTTCACCTAGTAGGGGCCTACTCAAACTACCCCAGAATGAAGGACAAAACAATACCAGACCTGCCAAGAGTATCTACAATGACAGTATGATTGACACACCCCCTAGCTAAATTAAAAGCGGGAAAATATTGAAAATGAGTGTCCTTATCCTAAAAAGGATAGAATTGCTAGGATCTTATTGAGTATTGCATGCTACTCAGACTATTACTACTACTATTGCTACGACAACAACAACAACAACAACAACAACAACAACCAACAGCAACAATAACAATAAAAATACCAATAGTAATAATAATAAGAATAATACTAACATTAACAATTCAAAGTAATTTCAAAGAATTATTGAGCCAACTTTAACTTACAACAGTTGCTGTGGCTATCATTGTGTAGTCAGCCCATCTCAGATACTTCCTCAGATCTCCTCTGGAAGAGTGATATAAACTTGAGGCAACACCAACTCCAATTAGTGAATTATTAGCTTATAATTTAGTATTCCAGTTTTTCCTGCAATTTATTTATATGTGTGTTTTTTATGCAAAAATTAGTATCCATGCAGAAAATCCTTGGGATTACCCATTTCTTTTAATTTGTTCCAAAGAACTGAAAGAAGGTACATGAAAATAAAGAGTCTGGAGTAAAACTACAGGATGTGACTCAAAGGGTAGTCAACTTTACAGTCAAATATTTGAATGCAAAATGCGACTCTGCTTATAACTACAACTCTGTCATGGTTCAAGTTCAACTGGAATGCTAAAAAAACAGTGCACACCCATAAAATCAGATTCCAACTCCAACATTGAAGCTTCAAAGGACTCTAACGTGCATTCATTCTATACAATAATGTTGAGCATCTTATCAAAAACTTTTCCAATGTCTATCTTTAAGCACCAAATTGCAATCACCAAAAATAATCAATGAGCTTTATCTTTATAAGGCAGTTAGGTAGCATACAAGTTCGCCACATACAAAAATGGGGAACAAAATGATTATAGACCAAAGTATAACATATACTTTCTGATAACTCTTTCACATGCCCTGGTGCTCACTGAAGGATATTGATTCCGATGACTCAGGTCAGAACCTAAACGAAGAGAAAATCTAGGCTAACATTTGCTTGCGTACATTATGTAGTTAAGTGAAAATTGGACTTTACCAGGCTCCAAGAGCTACCAATCACAACTCCTAAAATTCTAAAAGAACCATAGACACTCCTTACTTAACCTAAATATAAATTTGCATATAAAAAAAAGTCAGAAGCTCAAAACAGTAGATGGAATCTTTTCACTTTTAGTATTCCGAAAGGAAAGCCTCATTATCAGTGCACATCATCGACAAAAATACTAAGATGACAAGTTAATCCACCTCAACGTAAAAGAAGCACATCTCTACTATACTTTCTAATGGAGGAACACAAAAAATACACACACAACAAAGAATTTTTTTTCGCACTATAATCGGGCAATCTATGGTGGACATAGAAAATTGGCCTATTTCATGTCCTGAGGCAAAACGGGGACTCCACTAGATCGCAAGGTGGAAGTTACTCACCAGCGCAGATGATGAGTCGAACTTACTTCACTAGTGAATTCGAAGTCTTTAAGCTGAATCACATTCAGGTTGAGTGGGTTAAGCTAAAACGCTTACAGGGGGCGTACGTTCTGTCTTGATGAAAATTCCAGTATTCCCCAATTAGCTTCAGACTTTCCTATCTGAAACCAACCCGCCCACACACGGATCTACTTCCGCATCGACTACCACAAAGGTGATCCTTACACCCGGTGACCCGAAGTCGAGTCATTACACTATAGTTGCCTGTTCCAATGGAATCATCTTTCAACAAAAGTAACGCTGTTGTGACCCCCCAAGTTGGAATTACCAGTAACTCTGGACGTAATTTGATATATGTGTTCTTTTGGGACGAGCTAGAAATAAAATATTAGTTTCCTCATTTTAATTTTTTCACTGGTGCTCCCCCTTTGTACAGTTTATTTCAAAGATACTACTTTCCTCATTTTTTTTTTGTTTGTTGGTGCTCCTAATAAATTCTGTGGAGGCCATGAAATTTAGAAAACTGTCATTTGCAGGGGGTAGGGGGAACACATACATATTGTTCTAGAATTAGCAGATACTCTGCTACCCAATTTATAGTGTCCATGAACTAATTGCTACAACTTACTAATAAATTTACATATTTCTACTACACATACAAGACGAGAAACCATATGGTGCAACCCTTTTTATTTCAGTAAAAAAAAAGGTACAAGCACCTTATCTTAAATAGTCAACTCCGTGCCTACTCCTTCTAAAGAGACAGTAAATTAACGAGCCTGCGACAAAACATGCCTTAATCTCATCCCCTTTTTTCGTTTCTTCAGACATGTTCGAGCGTGAAGTAGGAAGTGCCTCAAAATAGAACAATTTTTTTGAAGAGTACGAAATATAAATATATACACAGATGGACGGATAACTAGACATGAGCTGGATGCATAAAAGAAAACATAAAACCTGGCAACCCTATGAGATCCTTCAAAGGCAAATTAGACAGATACAAGTTGTTGAAAATGTTGCAAGCAATGAAGCCGAAGTAAATTTCATCAAAGAAAAAAAAAAAAAAACAAATACTTAAAACTAGAAAGTGGAAACAACGGTTTCACACTTTCACAACTTCAAAATGGACTAAAAAGATTCAACTCTAAAGTCCAAGCATACATTAGTACATTTCCCCCTTTTTTTGTCTTTCATTTATTTTTTTGTCTTTGTTTTGGAGAAATGTTGGCAACGTATTAGATATTCTATTGACCAAGACTTCGATTGCTTAAAGTGTAACTATCAGTACCAATTTTATCAAAGTGACATAGCGTGAGGCCGTGAGCTCTTGCCAGATTATTGATCCACCTTTTTCCACATGCAGATGGAGCTAACACTTCCTTGAGTTCTGAGAACAGCAATAGAGCACAGAACAATGCAGCGACACTACCATTTGGTTGGTTGAAGCAGGATACTCAATCCGAACTGGGATTCATGTCAGCTTCAGTTTAGACTTCAGATGGGGATACTTCATACTTTGATAAAGCTCAATCAATAAGTAGAGTGATCTATTAGAATTAACAATCGTTGAATGGGATGCGCAGGAACTAACTCAAAGCTTGAGAGAAAGTAGAGGACTCCCCTTGGGCGTGCCCAAGTAGAGCGTTCTTACCGCTTTTTAGTCCTCCAATTCCTATCAGTTAATATACTATAGTAACTATGTAGCAAATAGTCTATCAAGACTACAAAGAGTCTTAACCAGTATGACATTCACCAAGTGGTTGAAATTTATCCCTTGAACTGTCGATGTTTCTATTTGATACATTCTGTATTTGGCACCATATACTTGGACAATAGAAGAGGTTAGGCAAAGGGAAACTAGCGCAGTTTTGCTCACTGCAAGGTTCCCAGGACAACAAAGCGGTATTTAATATTGTATAATAAAAACCTTTGCCTACAGAGTTGGTCTATTCCCAGAAAATAATCTAACTTAACTGGATTCCAAACACCATAAGGACTTCTTCTACCAAAAAGAATCCTATTAATAATTAACTTCCTAAACATACCTATCTATATATATAATCACAAAACAAAACACTAATTATGGATATATACAAAATAAGAATCCTATTAATACTAAACTTCTAATGACATAAGAAAACCTAATCAATTAACCTAAACAAACCTATATATATAAAAAACCAACGATCCTCCTAACACAAAACAAAAAACACAGGTAAACTTTCAGTTTTTTCTTTTATTCTGATTTACATTAGTTTTACATATATAACTGAGTTCTTTTTCTTTTCTTCATTGCATACAATAGAAGATATTCAATCAAGGCTTCAGAAAGAGTTAACAAAAATGGATAAGATAAACTATTTCTTTTCCAGTATCTTATTTAATAATTTTGTTGATTTCTCCTTTATGATTCAACTGATGATAAAAAAAAAATTAATATTAAAGTTTAAACACATGAGATATTAGCGTAAGCCTGTAACGGTTTGTTTTTTATTATTCTTTTAATTCAAAATTATATTGAACTATATTGAACTTAAGACCTGTATTAGTGTAACAACCACTCACTATTAACTGTTCCTAGAACCCCTCTTACCCCTCCTCTTTATAATTCTTCTCAATATTGTGAAATCAGTGGGACTGTGAGAGAGCCAAGTCTTAAGTTGAAGCTATTGAGTCAATCAATCCAACACCACAATTATTTTATCTTAAAGAACTTCAACATACAATCTTCCATTATATAATTTTCTATACTTAGCAACATATTACCCCTAAAAGTTTATCTGAAAACAGAACAAAAGAATAACCTGTTCAGCAATCCCAGTGTAAGCAAGTGAAAGATCCTTTTGAACCAGAATGACTTTCTCATCCAAAATGTCTATGTCCCGAAGTTTGTGTGCATGCTTTTCCAATTTGAATAGTAGTTCTGCCTCGATCGTTTTCAGATGCCTTAGCCTTCATGCTCTCAACCTACATTAAGTTAAAATGTCTTACAAAGATGATTCATGTATTGAACTTCTTATGTTGCTTTGTCTCTTTAGCTATAGAACCTACCTCTTCTTTTAGTCAAATCTCAGCCAACACCAACTTTTGAGCCCGATTAAGTTAATTGGGGATATCCATGAAATGCAGTTATACAGGTGTGCGGCATTGCAATATACACTCAATAGAATTGTCGCGAAGAGTCTGCAAGTAGAAAATGAGAAGTTTCTAATTAACTTACACACTGAGAGTTTAGAGTAATATATGATCTTAGTCTGCACATTCACTGCTGCAGAAATTTAATAAATTGTTAAAGTTAAAGAAGTGTTTCAGTGAACTTAAAACCTGTGAAAAATATATGTAAAAGGACAAAAAAAATTTGGTTAGTCATTCATCCCTACCAAGTGCACTTGCAAACAAATGTAGTCCTTAGTCCAAAAGGTATTGTTAAAGGTTATGTTAAAAGGGGATAGGTTGTCCTTTATGAACTTAAATGAAAGAGCTTATAGGCTTTAGGGAAATGAAATCTTCTGTACATAACCAATGAAATTAACATACTGTTTAATTTATGATGTCTAAAGTGATTGGTCCCAACTATTTACAGACTTATATAGTAATATCCCGGTCGATCAATAACGAAGATAATGATAATTAAAACATGAAAACTAAAAAACACCCAAATCAATGTATCCAGAAATCTCAAATAAGTTTATTTTCTGTGTGGAACTTTTCCAAAGATGGTGTTGGGAACTTCGATATGATGAAATTATATGAAATATAAGAGCAGGCCTAAGGAGAACATATCAACTTTCAAATCATCCATATGTTTTAAAATTAATTTCAAGGGGGAAAGGTGTGTGTGTATAGGGTACGGTATAGTATATATATGTATGTAGAGTATAAGAAAATACATGTTTTTATATCAAAATTATGTAATGCTGGAACTAAGTTTAGTGGTGTATATATACCTGCTTAGAGTCTCCCAAAATATCAGTTATAACTCCATATCCATCTTCCATGACATTTCTCCTTCCTCTCCTACTGGCCACAAAAAAAATCTTTTTCTTCCATCTCAAACTCAGGAAAAGTTCCGTAGGGAAGTAGCACCTATTCATTATAGCCCACTTTGACACACATTTAGTATCCTCCCACAAAGCCTGCAAAACAGTAAAAGATCCATCAATAAAACAAAACCTAAAATAATGCATGTTCTAAAATTACCAAATTACTATATGCCCTGACAATGGTGAGACTGCATATTTCTGGATAATATAAACTAGTATAATTTTTAAAATGTAGCTCATGGAGTATGAAACCAAACACAATATTTCACTCAAGACAGCGTTGAGGGAAATTCTAATCAAGGAAAAATTTCAAGGAGAACCAGTTTACATATCAAAGATTGAAAACAACCAATACACTGCATATGTCATAATAGATTTGCCGATAATGAGAGAAATCTTCAAAAATCCAAATTATCCTATAAGCTAATCATTTCCGGAGACGTATCAAGCGAAGAAAGTGGACTCAGAAAATGCGGCTGCAGGAAACGCTATCCGCTTTCTACAACAAATATACAAATTTAAAGTTTTAGACGTCAACCACAAAGAAGTCATTACTAAACATGAAGAGCTACACGAAGCAAAGACTAGAGAAAAACAACTTCATCAATATATTGAAAACTTGAGAAACGAAAATGCCTATTTGAAGTCAATAAATGACGCATTGCTTATAGGAGGACCAAATTAGGAAATGAACTACCTAACCATCCCAAATAATTGATCAGAATTATATTGGATGAGGATCAGCGTAGTGTTAGATCCATCAGATCAATTAGCTGATAGTTTAATGTTTATCGATTATGCCAATTCTTTTATTTATCTATCCTCTAATAAGCATTATAAGTTGTTATTTTACAATGTTTATCGATTATGCCAATTCTTTTGTTTATATATCTAAGTTATTATTTAATGTACTGTTTTTGAGGAATTGAGGAAAACTGATTATTGCAGTATAGGAATTTCAACATAGTGATATCGAGTGATTTGAATTCCTATATATTAATCGGTAATTCGAATTAGGTTTCAAATTCAAATTACCAATCCTTAAATAAAGCCAAAAAAAAAATGGAACCATCTGATATTACGGCCAAATTGGCTATAAAAATTTCTATCAACTCAACACTCCACCCTCCTAACATGAATTTCAATTAGTAAAAGATTAAGTGAAGGCAAGCAAATGAAGAGTAAGGAGGAAATATAGTACTATGAGATTTGTTAGGAAGAAAGGAAGCAGCATCCCCATCGTTTAAAATGCATTTGGCTCTGAATAGTTGTTCGTCCAGCTTTGGGAGAATTATAAAAGAAAAAGAATTATTATTTGTCAGCCACGCATGCAACATGAGAGATGGGATGACAGAGAGAGTGGTACCTTTTGTCCCCGGGGAATAGAAAAACAGAGCTTTTGGATGTTAGAGGGCACGCTGACAGAGCGATTGTTCTTCGACTGTGGATTTGGAGATGAACCTGGAGGCTGACTCTTGCAACTCCTTTACCATCTCCCCCAATCTCCTTGCTTAAGTGAAAGTCTCCAATCATTTCATTTGGGGTGCTATGTAACTTAATTTGAATGTAAGTTGCAATAGAAATCCCCACTTAAAATATATCTTTGGGCCTAGGCCCAATAGTACAATATATGTAGAAGTTTTAAAAAACAAAAAAAATATTTTAATATATAGATACAAAACTAAATTAGAATCCTATGCAAATCCAATCCCGTAGTAATTGAGCCTCCTATGAAATCATGCCTTATCTCCTACACGTAGAATTTTTGAGCCTATTACGAAATCATGTCTTATCTCCTATATATGTACAAAAAACAACAATTGCACTACACATATCGAAAAACCAGGTAGCCTACTTTCTTTCTCTTCTCCATTATTTACAATTCTTTTCTAAGTTCATTTCATATTGATTAAGTTTTTTTTTTTTTTTTTTTTTTATATTAAAGAGTATTGGATAAATAATTTATAAATTTTATTATGTATATTGCATATAATGGCGTGTGAAAATTACAGTTTGTGTAAAAAAAATTGCTAAAGGAAATTCTAGAAACATGACTTAACGTTCAACAAGATCCGGTTTACAACACAGAAATAGAGAATGGACGATTCAAAAGCACTGTAACATTAAAGGTATCAAAAGACTTATTCCTTAACAATGAAGACGTCGTAGTTAAAGAAATTGATGGAAGCACTACATATTATATTCATTTGCAAAGAGCAGATTCAAAGCAGACTTTTCATGCAATATAGTTTATAAAGGATGAACGTGATATAGAAATTGAAGACTTCAATTTTAAAGAACTTATGAAGAAAAGAAAATAGGTTGAAGAGAAACAAAATCAACTCGATGTCCTCAGAAATATTATGCTAAATTGTTTGGTTGATGATAAACACAACAAAGATAAGATATATTGTCTTGAAGAAAAAATTAAAGAAATGAAGGACAGGGAGAAAAACCAAAACAATGACAAAAGCAACAAAGAGGAAAAGAACGGTTTCATAATAAAGAAAAGAAAACAATGAGAATTAGTACTTGAATATCAAAATTTTATTATGTTGATCAAATATATATATATATTTTTTTTTTCTATTGAACGCTTATTTTAAATTTTATATATGCATTAATTTCAATTATTAATGTTGTCTGAACTTTTGAAAGAAGAATGGATGGCATTGCCTAATATATAGTAAACCCACGACTAAAATTAAAAACAACTCTTGAGATTCTCGATGAGTCGACCAATTCCTCTACCCGCATTTTAACGAAACTGTTAATCCGAGACCTGTGGAACCCTATGTTCCGTATCTTCCCTCCCACAAATCGCCGAAGCCGAATCGTCATATGTCGAAAATGTTAATGGATCATCACAGAGTTCTCAGAATTCTCATCCTACGAACATTAGAACTGACGCGGCAATTGACAGTTCTATGGAGCAGAGAGCTTCAGGTATGAAAAAGAAATTACATTCTCTGGTTTTGTCCTTATTATTGTTTTCGACCGGTTTGAATCAATGGAAGTACCACGGTACTCTACATGTTCAACTAATTAAAACCTTCCATCGAGTGTTTTGTCTCTTTTACAGGAGGTGCAACTGATGGTAGAGAATTTCAGCGTCCATCTTTCCAGAATGAGAATTATTTATCTCCAAATAGGCAGAACTGGAATCCTTGGGACCTTCCTGGTAATTATGAAGCTTCTTGGTACTTTTATTTTAGTTAGTAGTCTCGACTTTGTGTTGAACTCATTTTTTGTTTTGTTTATGCAGACAAATCTTGCGGGGATTTGGAATGGTACTTCTTTTGTCCAAGAGACAGGACTAATCGTGCCACTGAAATTGGATATTGGAAGACGACTGGTAGAGATAGACCCATCTGTAATGGCCCAGACACTGTGGGGATGAAGAAGACACTGATTTTCCATTTAGGAAGGGCACCGCGAGGAGATAGGACAAATTGGGTTATGCATGAATATCGACTTGAAGTCAAGCAATTGTTTGACACCGGTGTCTCACAAGTAAGACTTTGTTTCAAATTTGCATGTAGTTATATTTCTTTGGTTTATGACCTGTTTTGTCAAGTTAAATTGTTGTATTATGGTTAATCTAATATTAGAGTATGTGATTCTGCTAAGTGCTATACTACATATTTTGCAAGCAGTGTTTTCTATATTGCTGTCAAATGAGATATGTATCACTAGCACAAAGTACATAGAGGATATAGGCAGCTGCTGAGTCTGCTTAACTTATTCCAAAACAACATCCCGCATTTGATGCTTCTATATCTCCATTTTATGCCAAACACAATAAGTGGTATCATATTGGTCGGTGATCACAACTCACTACAAATATTATAATCTATCTGCCCTTTACAGGTTTTATGGCTTCAAGTTACTTAATCAGCATAGTGTCGGTAGCATCATCCCTTACAAGTATATCTGCACCCTTTCATGAAGATATGCAAAATACCAAAGTTAAGTCATTGTTAGCACATATTGCCGCTAGACCATCTGTTGCCTTCACTATATGCACGGTTAAACATAATAGCCTCAAAGAAGTTAGATAGACTCCTAATGTACTCAGCTAGGCATTCAGAATTCTAACAGTTTGTAAGGAGTCAGTTTGCACTTCAAGTTTTTTACTACCCATTATAATTCCCTTCATCTACCACAAGGCCTCCCTATGCAAATGATATCTTTCAAATTTAACCATATTCTCATCCTCAGCATAGGTAATGACTAATGAACTTTTGTACTCAGCCTAGGGTTTTGTTGCATATGGGCCAGGCAGGCATGTTTCAGAAAAACTAATGTGCATATCCGTTTTCAAAAAGGAGGCTATCCTGCGTTGGAAACAGTTAGCTGACCAACTGTGATACTCCTCTCCTTAAGTGTATCCTTATTGCCAATTGTTCCGCTGTGCCAAGCTATAAAGTTGCAAAGGACGATAGCTGACTTGCGAGGCAGGGTACAGATCTATGCATGCATGTTGAAAGAGTACTAATTCCCAGATATAGATCTTACGGAACGATATAGAAGGTCAAGAAGAGGTTTCTTTCATATCAACCAAATGAATCAGAACATCTCCTATGGTGATGTGCCAAAGGAGCAAAACAAGACAGGAGCTTAAGGAGTTTTAATATAAAAAGGTATGTAACTACTCCTGTTGACAAGGGAGGATATATCATTTCAATAAAAAGTGACAACAAACACAGTATTAAAATGACTGCAAGAAAATGCCAGTCTAGAAAAAACCTCGCTCAAATGTGAACATAAGAGTGATGGCGATGTTATCACTAAGGCCTTTTCTTATAGTAATCTTCAGTGGTAACTTCTCAAAGTAACCAATAAGACGTACATGTATCATTGTGATGAAGTTGAACATATTTCAATATAGTATTGCAAGCACAAGTAAATTTTAATCTACAATGAGATATATACTAGAAAACTTGAAAGACATCAGACAAAGACTAATGACGAGATGATGAAAGTAACGATGGCTGTTTTACTAATCTAACTATTACTTCCCTTCACTCAATTCTAGCCAAAGCCCTCATAACATGAATGCAGGTTCACCAAAGGTTAGGTCTTTGGTGAAAACTAAACAGAGTCTACCTGTGTACGAAAAAAGTCACGTTGTACAGGGGGATTAGGAGCAAGAAAGCTTCAAGGGGGAGCAGACCAGAGGTTACTTTTAAAATATCATGACAGAAAAGGAGGGGGAAAGTACGAATCAAAAATATAGTGTATTAACTAGCAGAAACAGAATATTTATATTTGCCTAACGAGGCTTTAAATTATTACTTATAAAAGAGGAGGTTTAAAATATCTGAAGTTAAGAACGAAACTACAGATATACATATATCATATATGTATGTACGTGTGAAACCAGCTTTTTCTGAAATGCTTTTCAGTTAAAGGGATCTTATGTTTGTAAAATTTGAAAGCCAGGACTTCAGAAGGCAAATTTGAAGGAATCATGGAAATCTTTGATATACATCTAAGAGAAATTCACACAATTTTTGCAAGTACTGTGCCTAACATGCAGTGAAACAAAGGCGTGGACACCTGTTTCGGCGTTTGACATGGGTATGATATGTCAGACACATTGACCGACATATACGTGATAAGCAAATCCTATTAAAGAACCTGACTAGATACAAGCATCATGGTTGACTACGCCTAGGACCAAATTATGAGAGACTTTCTTATTATGATTATTATACTTTTAATGCAGGAAGCAAGTAAATACATCAGTAACAGTATGTAGCCAACATCCTTAGATCTTTTTGATGATTCTCAGGCATTAGATATGTCATTCACAACTGATTCCGAAGAGTTAGACCTAAGAATCAAGCAGAGGACCAAAGGCGACAACAGATATCTCGATGGAAAGACATTTGCATCAGGTTCCATCGTATGCAAAGTCGTCAGAGAATCGTAGGTTTTCTCACTTTGTATTGATATCTTCATCGGTGCTATCTTATCATAATCATCACATTGATAGTTTGAGACTATAGTAATATGATTACTCTGGCTTTCAATAGACTGCCTAAGGAGACTACAGTCTACACAGAGGGAACATCAAGGTTCATCTATGGATATGCATTAGTTCCTTGGGATGTGAGTAGGGGCTAGAGCTGAACTATGCACTAATAGTACTTAGACTTGAGAATTAACTTTAGAGAGGGGTGGAGGGTGTCTTAGGCATTTTGAACGGAGTTTCTACTTTTGTCATAATTAGAACTTAGAAATGTGCAGTCCAAAAGTTCTCTTCTAAAACTTGAAGTCAATCATAACTCATTTGTAATAGCCCCGCCTTTTCATGGGTTTTTCAAAAAAGTTGCTATTTCTCAAACTGAAAGTTTAAGTATGCCTCAATAACTATCTTATTGATTACTATATTAGGGGTTTTCTATCATTGCTATCTGCCTATCTAATAATAAGCTTGGTGCTTTTAGAGTATCGGTGTTGTTTTTGCACGTACTAGACATTCATTTTGCTTGATGCATGGATTCTTTCTTCTTTCCTTTTATTTTCTTTTCTTTAGATATTTTTGTATATCACAAGAATGTATTATCTTACATGGACCTTTCATAAAGTGTTTATCAACTTTGTACCCGAACTTCATTGCGTGAGGAAGATACCAATGTGATTTGTTTTAATCTCCTGGACTAGCAAGGAAGTATACGGTCTAATTCCCAGGCCTACATAAAGACTTCTTCTACCAAAAGAATCCTATTTATACTTAACTTCCTAAACAAACCTATCTAATAAGAATCCTATTAATACTAAACTTCTAATGACATTAGAAACCCTAATTAATTAACCTAAACAAACCTATATATATATATATATATATATATATATATATATATATATATATATATATAAAACCAACGATCCTCCTAACAAAAAACAAAAAACAAATGTAAACTTTCAGTTTTTTCTTTTATTCTGATTTACATTAGTTTTACATATATAACTGAGTTCTTTTTCTTTTTTTTCATTGCATACAATAGAAGATATTCAATCAACGCTTCAGAAAGAGTTAACAAAAATAGATAAGGTAAACTATTTCTTTTCCAGTATCTTATTTAATAATTTTGTTGATTTCTCTTTTATGATTCAACTGATGATAAAAATAATAATAATAATAATAAAGTTTATTAAACACATGAGATATTAGCGTAAGCCTATAACGGTTTGTTTTTTTATTATTCTTTTAATTCAAAATTATATTGAACTATATTGAACTTAAGATCTGTATTACTGTAACAACCACTCACTATTAACTATTCCTAGAACCCCTCTTACCCCTCCTCTTTATAATATAATTCTTCTCAATATTGTGAAATCAGTGGGATTGTGGGAGAGACAAGTCTCGAGTTGAAGCTATTGAGTCAATCAATCCAACATCACAATTATTTTATCTTAAAGAACTTCAACATCAAATCTTCCATTATATAATTTTCTATACTCAACAACATAATTTCGATATGATGAAATTATATGAAATATAAGAGCAGACCTAAGGAGAACATATCAACTTTCAAATCATCCATATGCTTTAAAATTTATTTCAAGGGGGAAAGGTGTGTGTGTATAGGCCGGGTACGGTATAGTATATATATGCAAGTATAGTATAAGAAAATGCATGTTTTTATATCAAAATTATGTAATGCTGGAACCAAGTTTAGTGGTATATATATACCTACTTAGAGTCTCCCACAATATCGGTTATAACTCTATATCCATCTTTCATGACATTTCTCCTTCCTCTCCTACTGGCCACAAAAAAATCTTTTCCTTCCATCTCAAACTCAGGAAAAAATCCGCAGGGAAGTAGCACCTATTCACTATATCCCACTTTGACACACATTTGGTATCCTCCCACAAAGCCTACAAAATAGTAAAAGATCCATCAATAAAACAAAACCTAATATTTGCATGTTCTAAAAATACCAAATTACTATATGCCCTGACAATGGTGAGACTGCATAGTTCTGGATAATATAAACTAATGTAATTTTTAAAATGCAGCTCATGGAGATGAAACCAAACACAAAATTTCACTTAAGACAGCGTTGAGGGAAATTCTAATCAAGGAAAAAATTCAGGGAGAACCAGTTTACATATCAAAGATTGAAAACAACCAATACGATGCAGATGTCATAATAGATTTGCCGATAATGAGAGAAATCTTCAAAAATCCGAATTATCCTATAAGCCATCATTTTCGGAGACGTATCAAACTAAGAAACACTACACCATAACAGCTTTTTTGTGACAGGGACTTTTCCCAATTTGTGACGCCAAATAGGCGTTAGAAAATTGGTGACATCAAATTGCCGTCAGTATTTGTTGCTTGGCGTCACAATAAATCAAAAATTAGTTTTACTTTATTTATGAAATTTGTTTAAAACATAGTGACGGCAAAGAGGCGGAGTTTAATAAAAATCCAAAGTCTCGTGTTTTGCATGTCTTGAGCGAAGGGAGGCGCCGATTCGATCTTTGCAATTTCTCTTTTTCTTCTCAAGACAGAAACCCTTTCCCGCTGAAAACTCTTCTCCACTTTTCTCAATCTATTCGAATTATCCACTCATTTTTCGTTCATCTTGATGAAAGTAAACTAAAGGAGGTAGTTTTATCATCTCAAATTCTTCATCTTAAGCCAAGCTACCATCTTTCCGATCTTTTAAGGTCAGTTTCTATAAAGATTAGTTTTTGTTTTTTCACGATTTTGGTTTTTGGGTTTGCAATTCTTGATTTCGTTTTCTAGGGTTTTTAATTTTCTTGGTGAATGAGTTTGTTTATAATAGTTTGTTTAAGTTGGTTATTATAATGGTATTTCAGTTTCATCCGGCTGTTTATATAAGTTACGATAAAACTTTGATCTGTTGGCTTTGTTTTTTTCTTCAATCCTATATAGAGGCTTTTGTCGTTGTACTAGTATTGTTGACATAATTATATATTTATATATGTAGTAAATTTTGTTACAAATTTGACAGTCCTTGTTTTTTCTTCTGTTCTTCATTTCTTTCCTCTTGCTCAGGTGTAAATTTGTGGCACAGTCTCTACTAGAACTACTTGATGATTTTTACCCAATTATGCCTTGACCTAAATATATTGGTCTCATACTTTCATATATCACGATATAAATCAGAAAATTAGGAATTCGAAATCGACATTTTGATTAAATTAAAGCAGACACTAGACACTAGGGACATAAAGCAGATGTGTGCACCTATATCACACCTTCACTGAATCATTTCACCCTTGGAACCAAATAGAGAAAAAGAAAATGTCAGTTGAAAATCTAGGCTTCACTGAATTGATTAAATTAACTTACCAGAAAAACTACAACGGTAATAACTTCCCATCAATCATAACACCCAAAACTTCTAACCGCTTCAATCTCTCAACCTTCTGTGAAACCATAACAAACAAAAAACAATGGCTTGAATCACTACTTCATTCAAGTGGAGCACTTCTTCTAAGAGGGTTTCCTGTAAAAACAGCTTCAGACTTCAATCAAGTTGTTGAAGCTTTTGGGTATGAAGAGTTACCTTATGTGGGTGGTGCTGCTCCTAGAACTAATGTTATTGGCCGAGTTTTCACAGCTAATGAGTCTCCACCTGATCAGATCATCCCTTTTCATCATGAAATGGCTCAGGTCTGACTTGTTTTTCAATTAGTCAAGTTGAATTTTGCTTAGAATTCATATTAATTGTTTAATTAAAAAAAAATGAAATTGCATTGAACTTGAATTGCAACTCAAGTTTCGACCATGTAGAGTTTTAAGTGGAATCCGAATACAAGGAGAAGTGCAAGCCTTAGATGCATATTTTGTTGAATGACTCATGTTTTGGTTTTCTTCTGAGTTTGTAGTATGTTATGTTTTTACCTTTTAAACGTGGTATCAGTCAATTAGATGGAGGAGTTTAATTACAAGCTGAATAAAAGTACATGCTTTGTTATACCCATAGTTAAGCATCTAAAGCACTCTCCTCTAAGATATTAAGTCAGAATCTTTTATATGGTTGTTGGTTTTGACTTTTGACATACACAAAATGGAATACTCTAAGGTGTGTGCTTGTTTATTTTAACTTTTGTTTGTTATTCTATTTTTTTTTTCTAGTTTCCCTACACATAAGATGCCGTACAGATTTGGTGTTTTTAAAGTGGTGGCTTGAGAGTCGACAAGGTAGATATTGTTCATGCGTTTTATTCCTTTTTTTGCATACTTTTTTCTTTAGTCAACATTTCTTAGTTAATTGAAGATGAGTTTCAAATGCAGGAAAAGTACAAACTTCTTACACTTAGCTTGGAGCTTTAGGTTTCGACATTGATTGTGCTCCCAGTGCTTGACTTCAGGTACATATATCTTCAATCATAGTGCCTATCATTTATTATTTTTATTTTTATTTATTCATTTATTTTTTCCTATTTCTAATTGTTGTTAGTGCATAACTTAGAGCATTTCCCTTCGGAACATCTTATGTATTGGTTTCTTTTATGGTTCTTGGAGGATATACTAGTATACTATATTGATGCAAAAATGATATGTATAGTCAACAAAATACTATACTTACGCATGAGAAATCGGTTGACTCACACTTTCGATTGAGTGAAAAAAGCACCGTAAAAATGTATATGCAGGAATTCCAATGTTAACTATGTTGCTCTTCGAATATTGCCATACTTCCAAATCTTTGACGCCAATGGCTCCAGCAGCAAGAAGCTCTCTCCCCCAGCCCTTGAATTTTTTTTCCCATATTTGATACCAAAATGTAAAAGCGAGTAAGTATACAAAATGTGACTGCCCACACCTATTTCAAGATATGCATTTCTTGAGGACATCACTTAAGGAACAAAAAAAATGTAATATGAAATAAAAGAGTTAAGCGCCCCCACATTCATACCATCCCTCCATCCAAATAGAACTGTGTTTCAAACAAGGTGATCTTAGGTGTTTAAAGAGTGAGGAACTGAATGATAGTATGGTTGGCTACCAAAAGCCCGCTTTTACGAAGTTCAAACTAAACTAGTCCAAGAGAACCTAAGAATGGAGGTGCATGCATTTGCATGGACAAAGATCCCTTACAGGAGGTTGCTTGGTGCTTAACAACCTCGAGGCTTCTCATTAAACCAGCTTTACAACCGACCTACACCAGAATCAGCTACCTCCACGATACCTAGGCCTGGCTAGACACATAACAAAAACTATCATATAGTAAAACATAGGATGCAATGAAATTCAATCAGCAAATTCAGTTAGCTTAACTCAAAAAGAATAAACATGAACCACTCATAAGATATATAACATACCTAGGAAAGCACGACCCTCTCGAGGTAGAGGAAATCATTGGTGTATTCATCAAACAAGGCCAATACAAAGAACGACATAGAGTAAACCACTCTTTGTAGAGTTCTCCTAAAATAGAAAAAATAACTTATGAAATATACAATTGAAGTACAAGAAGTTTAGGCAAAATCAACCAAGGGAAAAAGAGTCTACGTTAGGAAAAGTAGATGATCAAAATGAACTTTGATATGCAACAAAGAAGCAAAAGATAAAGTCCAAGAAAAACCTCAACAGATTCCCCGCTAAAGAAGCTAAAGCCACAAAGAATAGGCCACAACAAAATCGAAAGCCCGAAGAAACGGCACACAAACCTATTGACTCGGACACCGGGCGGGAATAGAGATATTGGAACCCAATATTTTTCGTTAGGCGTGAGATGAGAAATTAGAGAGAAGTGAGATGAGGTAAGAGAGGAGAGAAAATGTGGAGGAGAATTCTGTAAGGGGGAAAGATTATTATTATTATTATTTTGGTTTGTTTGGGGGGTACAGACAGACACCCACGAAGTGGTTTTTTAGGTGACTTCTAAAGCGACCTCAAGAGTTCGCTACGCTCACGGACTATATTGAATGGCCATATTTGATCAAATGTGTGCTTTTTAGCTTCTTTTGCTTGATCATGAAATAGAACTATATTGAGGCTAACCTCCCTCAATAGGAAATTAATATGCTATTTGAACTATTTTGAAGAATTCGCATGTTGATTAATATGCTATTTTTTCGTGTAGTGTCTCTTTAATCCTATTTTATAGTTGGCTATGTTATAGCAAGAAATGGGGGTATGCTTTTTTTTCCTTTACCTATTCATGGTACTGACAATTAGCTTAAACTTTATGATGGCTTCAAATTAACTAACTCTAGAGTTGTTTTTCTTGTTTCCATTCTTAAATTTTTATCTATATAGGGGTAAAATGTCACGACCCATTCAAAAGGACTGGATTCATGAACCAAACCGAGTGAGCACCGTGTACAGACAAGGGGTAGACGATTTTATTGATTTAGCAAAAGAAAAGTATGAAGGGTTTACAACATGTCCTTGCCCATGTACAACATGTCGGAATGGGAAAAGATTGGTATTTGATGAAGTCCGAAGGCATATAGTTCAAAATAGTTTTGATCTAACGATAACGGTATGGTCCTTACATGGTGAAAAAACGATCAAAGTATCCCGTGGTAGACATAGTTGGAGATGAAAACATTGAAGATAGAGAGCTTGGGCTAGGAATTTTGTTGATGCTTCTTATGGCGTACATGAAGGTGGAAGGGGTGATGTGCATGGAGGGGATGGCGGTCAAACTTCTGATTTTGAACGACCTTTCGTTCCCGAACCAGATTTGGGTAAAAAGTATGCGGAGTACAAACTAAAAGCCGAAGAAAAATTATACCCTTCATGTGAGGGGCCTGTGACAACTCTATCTGCAGTTGTAGAGCTTCATGACTTAAAGAAACAGTATGGTTGGTCTGGAAATAGTGTGAGTGCACTCTTGTCTATGCTAAGAACTTGGTTACCAAAAGAAAACACTTTGCCTGAAAAGTGGCCAGTAATGAAGAAAATGTTGACCGACCTAGGTATGAAAGCTGCTTATTGATGCATCTGCGAGAATAATTGCATCTTGTATTATGGGACAAAAAAGATTTGACGATATGTCCTCATTGCGACTTCGCCCCGGATATAAAGTGGAGGGTAAAACAGGGAAGGAGTCAAAAGTGCCTAAAAAAGTATTGAGACATTTTCCTTTAGGTCCACGACTCCAACGATTATATACGATACCATCATTAGCACGGGAAATGACATGGCATGCTCGAGCAACACCTTCATGGGATTATATGCGACATCCTGTTGATTCAGTCCAATGGGCAAAATGTAAAGAGAGATGGCCGAATTAAGCTAATGAGGGCCGTAATGTTTGGCTCGCAGTTGCAACTGATGGCTTCAATCCTCGTGGTATTCAATCAACTGGCTACAGTTGTTGGCCTATCATACTAGTGCCATACAATCTCCCACCTTCATTATGTATGAAATCCGACTTTCAAATGATGTCTTTGTTGATACCTGGACCAAAGGCGCCGACTACAAACATTGATGTTTTCCTTGAACCACTATTTGATGAGTTGAAACAACTATGGATGGAAGGAATCCCTCGTATGACATGCACAAAGAGGGAACACTTTACTCGAGAGCTATGTTGATGTGGGGGATACACGATTTTCCGGCTTTTGGAAACTTATCTGGTTGTGTGACACATGGTTATAAAGCATGTCCTGCTTGTGGTGACAACACCCCTCGTGGCGTCTACCTTGTAGTAAGAAGATTGTGTACACAAACTACCGCTTGTTTCTTGATCCGGATCACCCATTTAGGTATAATAAACACTTTAAATATTGGCTAACTTTTTTGAATTCAAGTTATGTATAGTAAGCAATTCTAACACTATCTCCAGATATAGTAAGCACTTCAATGGGGAGCAAGAACATAACCTTCCTCCAACACGTCTTAAAGGAACTGATATTGACAAAATGCTGACCTGCGTTAAATATGTACCTGGTAAGATCCAAAAAGGTTCCAAACGGTCAAGAGTTGATGGGAGTATAAATGATGATGATGATGATGATGATGACGACGACAACAACGCTGGTGTTGAAGTTACAGGGGCTTTTTATAGGAGGTCCATTTTCTTTGAACTGGAATATTGGCCAAGTCATGAAGTTCGACATTGTGTTGATGTGATGCATGATGAGAAAAATGTTTCTGAACATATATTGAACTTGATCCTAGATGTGAAAAAATCAAAGGATACAGTTGCTGCTAGAGAGGATTTGAAGATGAAGGGCATCCGTAGTAGTTTGTGGATGCAAGAGGACTTTAATACCGGTAGACAAAAAAAACCAAAAGCCTCCTACGTCTTAGATGCTGATGAGAAAAGACATTTCTTCCAAATTTTGAAAGACTTGAAGCTTCCTTCGGGTTTTTCGTCTAACCTGAGCAACATTGTCGGTTCCAACCCACCTTCTTTGCTCACGATGAAGTCTCATGACCATCATGTTATAATGCAATATGTGCTGCCTGTGTTGCTTCAACATGCTTTTCCGAAAAAATGGTGACTTGCGAAGAGCCTTACACCGATAAGCTTATTCTTCGGACTCTTGTGCTCAAAGGTTTTAAGTCGTAAGGATATGGAAGGTGCCAAATTCATGATTGTAGAAGCATTGTGTGTCTTGGAGAAGCATCTTCCACCATCTTTTTTCGATATTAGTATCCATTTGATGGTTCATCTAGCCCGATGAAGCGTTGGTTTGTGGAGTTGTGTGGCCTAGGTGGATGTATCCTTTTCGAAAGATGAAGTCAACTATGTGTCTTATATATTAGTTCAATTTCTTTTATAAAAATAATCTATAACAACACTAACACGTATACTTTCTGAATTTCTTAATACTAATAGAGCTATGAAAGAGTGTAAAAACATACCCAGCAATAAACGATATGTTGAAGGGTCAATTGTGGAGTCCTACATAGTTTCTGAATCTGTCCGATATGCCATGGAGTACATGCCGCGTGGAGGAAATAAAAAATTGACTCGTAAACGCTACCTTGATGAAAATGGCGATTTCATTGATGAAGGGCCTTTGCTTGACTTCAAAGTTGTGATGTTAGAAACGGCACAGTGGATACAAATACGAAGATGGCTTATTTTTCGATTACAAGTTGAAAGACTTCGATGAATTTTACAGGTGGGTTGTTCATTCCGGCTTTTGGAATTTAATATTTTTTTGGTAATTTATGAAGAATCACGTATGGACTTCCATGAATGAATTGCAGTGAGAGTATCGGAACTTGCGACCCACTACTGCGTGGTAGGGGGAAAGGAATAGCAAAGTCGAAAGTGGAGATCTCGCATTGAAATTCATTGTCCGGTTATAACGATAAGGTATTCTCTTACTTGGCATTTATAGTAGCTAAGCTAGGGTGAGCCTTTTAGTTTTGTTGATTTTTTGTTAATTATCTTTTTTCTTTGCTGTATAGTTGTTGAAGGCTAAAAGCACGCAAAAGGCTTAACTTGTGGCAGTTAGTTAAAGGGCCAATGCACAAGGCTAAATCATATAAGAAATATCGCATTAATGGATTTGTCTTCGCTACTAAGTCTCATGATGATACTGTTGTCACTCAAGATAGTGGTGTTTGCATGAAGGCTATTACCTCATTTACGGCAAGTAGGAAAGATAAAAATCCGGTTGACTCAGAAACCATGTGGTATGGGGTTATCAAGCAAATTTTGGAGTTGGACTACACAACATTCCATGAAGTGGTCTTTTATTGTGATTGGGTGAGGGTTGAGGACAAAACTAATGGTTGTAAACTCTGTCCCGATTCTAATTTGGTGATGGTCAACTTTAATAGGCTCAAGAGTGTCCATCATCAACTCGACGAGCCAGTCATTCTTGCCTCTGAGGCTAGTCAAGTGTTCTATTCGAAAGATTTGAAAAATCCTGATTGGTGGGTGGTCATACATCCTCCTCCTCGATTGAGTAGTAATGTAGATGAACTAGAAGCGCCAATGGAAGTCCAGTCTATTTTTGAAGACCAACCTAACTTGATACCCCTGATGCAGAAAGTTCGCAAATGATAATAGTTGAATTATGCACTTTATTTATTTATTTTTGGGTAATGCATACTTCATGACCTTTATTTTTCTTTTTTTTTTGGTTGAGTATATATATGTGTTGTGCCAATATATCTTATCAAGTCTATTGATTAGGTATTTCATTTATGATTTTTCTTAATTATATGTGCCAAGTTTGTGCTATATTTGTTTTGATGAACCCGGCTTCACTTTCTTCAATTATTAGGTTATTTGTTAAATAATGGCTTCAAGTTCACAACACCGTGGTGTGTCCCAATCTTCTCCTTCCGGTTCACAACACCGCGCTTTGTCCCAATCTTCTCCTTCCGTTCTCAAAGACCGCACTATGTCTCAATCGTCTCCTTCGGTTTCTCAAAGAACCTAGTGTGTCCCAACCATCTCATTCAACGGGAGACAATACTTCCCAATCTAAGAAAACTAAGTTGCCAGTCATAGTGCAAGCCGATGGTAGGGTAATAGGGAGTTTATGGTGGCAAATGGAGCGAGAGTCGGGGCATTGGATCACGAGCTATTGTTCCAATTTCTTATGCAAGTTGGGATCTGATAGATGATACATTCAAAGATGAAGTTTGGGGAAAATTAATGGTAACTATTTATCTGCCCTTTTTTTCATTTATAACCATATTTTAACCCAATGGAGCATGCCATAGACCATCTGTAGTTAGTTATTCCTCTTAGTTAAGGCTTCCCCACCTATTGATAGTCAAGACCATATACCATGCGGCAAGCGTTTTTAGCTCATTGTATGTAGTTTCTTTTCAATATATATATATATATATTATAAATGTATATATGTGATTTGTAGGAGGAGTTCCAACTCAATGTAAACCCAACAATGGCGCGCCAAAATATACAGAAATGGTTTTCTCCTAAGTTGCGATCTTGGAAATATGGTTTTGCGACATAAAATTTTGAAGAATTGTGAATCGAGCAAGATGCTATTTTATCATGTCCAACGGGTTTTGATCCAAGTCATTGGGAAGCATTTGCAATCCGTGAGAGCACACAAGAAGTCAAGGATCTTTGTGCTAAGAATGCTCAAAATAGAAGTATGAATTTAGTTGACCATACTTGTGGGAGGAAACCTTATAGCGAGAATATTAGAGGAACTTGTATGTATTATTATAACTAATTCATATTTTGCTTTCATTTGATATGTTACTACTTACTAAATCTTGTTGTATACTTGTTTGTGTAGGACGAAAGCAAATCCGGGGAAGAAACATAGGCGTCTGGGATGGTTGGAAATATGGTCATGAACATCGAGATGGGACTTTTTTTGAATAATGCCCGAGTTATTATATGTGAGTTTGTAAAAAACTGTCTTATTTATGTACCTTTATTAAGTCTTGCCGTCCATATTCACGTATAGGCCCAAAACACTTTGTAGATCTTATTTTGTCATATCACTTACAAAAATTTTAGGAACAAGTTACAAGTGTTGAGGAAGAGATGGCGTAAAAAGTCAAGTGAGCGTGGGGTGATCTTGATTCTGACATCACACGTGATCCGCTTTGCTTTCGAGTTTTAGGAAGGATAAAGGGAGACGTGCTTACTCGTGGATATAGCTCTTGCATGTCCAACAAACAAGTGCAAAAGTTTGCTATAGCAGAGGCTACTTTCGAGCAGGGAGAGCTCAAGTAACTTCGAAACTTCGAGAATGAATTATCTGAGGTGAAGTCTACGATGGGGAACCTCTTGGCTGGCCAAACAAGAATGGAGACTCGATGGCAGTGAGTTATGGCGTGCCCTGTGCTATTTCTTATTTTTCCATAGTTGTAACTTTTTTTTTATTGTAGCTAATTGTTGTTGTTCAATGTGTATAGGGTATTCTTGAAAATATGAGACATAATGGATCGACAAATGGCCAACCATGCATGCATACAACTGAAGTTGATTCTACTTCTGTCCGTCGTACTCAGCAAGTCCCAAATTTGAACCCTCCTTCTAGATTGTCTTCTAACCCTAATGTGAAGATATTGGGGAGGAAAGGTGAACATGTGGCTAATGGCTATGTTAAGTCTGACAGTAAAAAATGTCATTTTAGAGATATTGTAGGAGATGAAAAGGTTGTGTATGTTACCAATGTCTTGGTTGGCGATGCTCCTGTGTATGATGGTCCCCAAGATGATATCGCGTATCTACGAGATATAGCTACTGGAGGTTTCTTGATTTGGGCTGGAGGTAGGTTGCAATATGAAGATTAAATTGCATGCTTGCTATTATAAACTC
This sequence comes from Coptis chinensis, assembly GCF_015680905.1. NCBI lineage: Eukaryota > Viridiplantae > Streptophyta > Magnoliopsida > Ranunculales > Ranunculaceae > Coptis > Coptis chinensis. The sequence goes on from NC_141462.1 coordinate 4,656,010, forward strand.
TTTATCTTCCTTTTTGTTTTGTTATGTTTTAGTTTGGAACTCAAGTGGTATGAAACCTCATGTTAAGTGTATGGAAACTTAGATAGTTTATCTGTGGTTATTTTGTGGCTTGTATATATGGACCTTTTGTTCATGGATATTTTAAGTAATGAATGAACACTTTTGTTTATATATATGTGTAATGCGCTCCTTACCATTGATCGTTCATATGTATTTGCATGTGGTTGCTTTTGCAGTTTAGAGTTGAGTATACTAACCCTTTTTAACTCCGGGCCAATGCAACTAATCAAGAATTTGCATTGCCGGTCTCAAGCCCGGATAAAGGAGGAGAGAGAAAGGTGACTACTTCATAAAGACTTGTATATCAAAGGTATGGCACCTTATAGTGAATTAAACTAATTTATATGCTTGCAAAGACATGTAACATTTATAAAACTCATTGTCTTTTTCACTTTTCAGGTTGTTTCAACAGTCCTACTCGAGAGTGGGATGAGGGCATTGCATGGGCACTAGATAGTCCTCCAAAAGGTAAATAGATTCTCGCGACTTTATACATGTCGCAGCCTTGTATATCAAAGTTCATTCGGAAAGTAACAATCTAGATGATACATACTATTTTGTATATAGTCTGCGGCAGTAGAGCATTGTCCGAAAACATAAAATTATTTTGTATATAGTGCGCTATGTCACCTGAATGTTTTGAATGGCAGGTCCGCTATTGTTTTCTTGTTGGCGTCTAGGAGTGGAGGTTGCAAATTGGTTGACTTGCTCATGAGAGTCCTCTTGTAATGTGGGGGTGGGTTAAAGGGACATGGAATTTCATCTAGTAGATGACCTGCTGATCTTAGCTAAAGTTGTTGCAAGGTTGGTTCTACGCTTGCTTCCTTTTGCATTAGACATTAAGATTTTAGTTTGTCTCAATTAGTGAACCAATGTTGAAAGAACTGATTTAGATTTTGAATCTTGCAGTGCTTCTTTGATACTGCGACTCACGTTTCTTTTGGTTTGTTGCAACTGTGTGGAGGGTGTGTACGCACCTTGATTGTATTTAATTTACAATTTACTTGACTGTGATCTCATTCCTCTCCTCTCGATTCAAGGCAATGAACTCTAAGTCCTGCTTTTGGTTCTGCCTCTTCCTCTGCGGCATAAACTGACACTACTGATGCTACTAGTGGTGCTGCTACATTGATTGGTGCTACTTTACTGGTTGTTGTTGTTGGTGGGGGCCGGACCTGTCACAAATAGGGAATACGACCTAGGGACCGCCCTAGCGGCCTAAGCAGAGGTAACGAGCTACCCGTCTATTCCCACCCAACCCCGACAAGCTAGATGAGCGAATCCTCAGTAACTTTCATGTCTAATGGACCAGACATAGAACCCAAAGAACCAGTTTGCATCGTATATTTGGGTATTTCCCGAATCGATGGAGGATACTACCTCGCCAACAGCCGCTTTCCTAATGGCTACCCGCTTTTGAGTGAACTCTTGGACTGGCAGGCAAGAAAGCTGAAAGATAACCTTCTAAAAGTACGATCTCTCTCTGGTATCCCACCTCTATATGTCCCTAGTTGTTCGTAGGTGAATGAGAAACCGGTAATCCAAGTCGGAAGTCCTCAACAGTAAACGGTCCTCACCTCATCACTAAATATAGATTCTACTGACCACGTTGTGGAGCCCGAATCAAGTCATTTTAGAACGACTCACGGTACTCAAGATCGAATAAAATGCGATTTCAGTAATGCCAATAGAATTCGTTTTGTTCAATCGGCAAGTCAATTCCTTCTTGCTTTGTCTCTCGCTTGAAAGCTTGCGTGTTCAAGTGAACGGTCGGGGATTGAAAAGTCAACAAAGTGGAATGCATCATCCTAATCGAGGCGTATGGGGAAAGAAAGAGGTAATTGCTTGTCGTTTTCAACTCCCTCCTATAAGCCTTGGATTGGCTTTATCAAGATAGGTTTGAAGTAGATTAGTTTAGTTAAGCTAATCCACTTCTTGAATCACATAAAGAGGTTCCTATTGGTCAAAGAAATGAGAATTCGTTGTTTGGTTGGCGGGGGGACTTGGCGTTCGGGATTGATCCTAGAAGGCCAACTTATAAAGCGCATAAATGTCTTTTCTCCCCGTCATGGTGTTAGCTTCGAGGTAGAACTATTTCTCTCGGTTCCTGTATTTATGTAGTGAAGGGAGTCTCGGGGTGTGAAAAGGATAGAATCCAGCAGGGGAAGTAAATCTGGAAGACGGTACTATTGATTTCATCAATACCAAAGCGGGACTTTCTTAATGGGACATTCGATAAAAATTTGGACATAGGAATTGATCTTCAGCTAAAATTTTCGAGGGATTACCTTTCTCATTAAAGGCGGAAGGACAAGATCTGGACGGTCAAACAGGCTGGACCAAAAAGAGCTCCTACGCCCTAAAGTAGGGGATCGGGCTGAGTGAGAGGACACCAACAACGGGGGCGACTCCGGTTGTTATTTGATCCGTTGGGACGGTGACACCGATTCTGATGAAATCGAATCTGCATCAACGTGAGACAGACGTCGGCTAGAACTTCGGGTAGTTGGTGGGACATATATATCACTAAAAGCTTGAAGTGGAATAAGAAGAATCTCTTACTTATATGTCATATGTCATTGTTAGGCGACTAAGAAGCTTGGAGCGGAGTGAGAATCATAACTTAGAACAGATGAGAGGGCATCTCATTCATCTGCATCTGCTCCCCTCATGTTTAGATTCTCCATTTTTTATGGAATATCTTAGGTAGTACGATAGATACAACAAACACCCGGACAAGTTGCTCCTTAAATAGCGGGTGGCGAGGTTCAAGGATGGGAGCCCAATCCATTATGGGGATGGGAGTCAATTAGTACGGATGTGCGTTAGGGAATAGTAAAAATAGTGACTCTCTCTTATCGATTCCCTTACCATATGTACAAAAGGAAACCAGTTCCGCATACATATACTCGATCTTTTTATTGAGTGAAGATCGTAATGCCTATAGAGGTATATTAAGGAAGTAGCTTGGCTTGAACGCCAGCAATGGATAACTTATTGGCTAGAAGCGCTTTCGATTGGATTGGCTTTTCGATCGTGTAGTACACTTTAACAACTGGACTTGAAAGCTTGACTTGTTAGCTAGTTGCCTGTTTAGTAAACACTTTACTCAACTATTTCTTTCAATCATATTTGATTTGTCTTAACTTCGGAGTTGACTTTGAGACCTTCACTAGCGATGAGTGAGATTCCCAACCAACAAAGGCTAAGGAAATAGCTTAAGTTGATTAAATACATTTTATCGTCTTGTTTTATCTTCGGTTCTATGTTGTGACTAGGCTGTATAAGGGGAACTAGAGCCCCACGGAAGAAGAACCTATAGCTTTGCTTTGGCTCGGCCATCATCCGTGAGATTTAGATCGGTCACTAGCTCTCGTGTTCGATCGGGTATAATTCTTTCGTGTACTTGTGAGAATCAATCCTAGCACGAACCTCTATACTACTACCCTAGAACCAATCTTCTCTCTCTCTGTTCTCGCAGCTTACATAGCCTATCTTGGTCGATCAGGAATATTCCTAGCCAACGTCTACTATATATCCATAATTTGTTCGATCAGTAAAATCTTCTTCCTATACATTTCCATTTGGTTATGCTATACGCTGTTCTTCGTGCATTACACATGCGAAGTAAATTTAACGTTGATGGGCAAGAGTTGGTGGTAGGCTGGACTATTTATTGGTTTTACTTTCTATGTTACATTGTGCTGTATTATTTTATGCTATACACATGGGCTAGGGAATTATCCTTCAAGAATAATGCAGTATCCATTAAGTACTTAGTTGCCTGTTGACCAGCAAGATTTTAGCATGCAAATGATCTTGTTTTATATAATGCGAGGTTGTAAAGACTGTCTATGCATCTCCAAGTCGTGTCAATTTTCATCTAGACTCGAAAAAAGTCGATTACCTCGTCATGTAAACGATGATCCATCTTCAAGTTGATTTCTTTATTTCCTCCCTCTCATTCGGTCTCCAAGAATCGTGAGTGCGGCGGCTCATTTATTTGAATAAGTAGGGGGACTTTTATTTCAACCGTATTGTTGGTCTTTCATGGTTTTGTTCTGATTCAAGCTGTCTTGCCGGTTCCTTTACCGAATAATGTGCGAGTAGTAATGCTCCTACTAAGAAACTGGGATTCGGTCTAGTGGGTTCGAATAAAGCGAATGGTCTGTACCTTCTATATTCCATGAAGAAGATGAAGATGATGGGGATAAAGACAAGAAAATGAGGCCCTTGGTTCCTATTGATTACTCAACGGAGGAACGCAAGATGTCAAACTCCCAGTTTCAAGACACCACCACCTAATTTGGCTGCTTGCGGTGGAGTTTGCCAAGTGCATTTCAAATGTTAAGCGAAAGAAGAAACGAAAATGATGAGGCCGGACATCGTTCGAGGGATGACTACAAGGAGAAGATAACTGACCGTGGCGAGGGGGCGTGAGCGTGTTAAGACACAAGATAACAAAAACTTTTGGATGCAAAGTAGTTGATTAACATGATTCCTAAGACAAAGGAGGAGCTGTTCTCATATGAGATAAAGCGGGCGTTAATGCGATAAAGTCACGAGGAACATTCATATGATGTTATTTACTTATTTTCATATGTTGTTTTCATTAAATACATTTTCTGCTGCAAATTGTTAAACACACACACACACACAAGTTTGGGCTTGTCTTTCCCTCTTTTAATGCTCTTGATGATGGACTTTACCCACTTTGCATACAAAGCGTTATTATTCTAGCATTCGTAACTTTACTCTTTTAGTTAGCTTAGCTAGTTTGCATTGTAGCTAAACCTGAATTGAGTCCAGTTCTTGTGCACGGAATGAACAAAACCTTTTTCTTTACCAAGTTAAAATCGTTGCTCGGTTTTCTTTGAATCCCAGGAGGGGATTCTTTCTAAGTCAGATGACGAACGGAAGGGAAGGTGCATGGTTCACCAAAGTGCATTTTGCACTATGTGGCCCCAATCATTGAGTTAATATTTGATATGTCCTTGAGTCCAATGAGGCTAAAGAGTTAGAAGTCTTAGACTCCAAGAGCAGCAATGCATATCTAGTATAATAGGTTACCGCTTCTACTTATCCGTTGTTTTATCTACTCTTTCCTTTGTATCTGACTGGCTAGGCTGTTCCTAGTAGCTAGATATCTAGGTATCAAGTAAGTTCTATAGTCTTAAACTCATGAGACACATCTGAGGTTGGATAGGCTTCCTCGCCTAGGTGGCTGGATGGGAAGAATCCTCGTCCAAAGCGAAAGGAAAGGCAGGCGAAAGCCCGAGCGAGCATAACTTCTTGTAAGTATAATTAACAAAGGTGCTTCCAGACATCCCAAAAAGTATCTCATTATTCCTTTGTGGTAATGGTTGAAAAAACTTTTATTGCCGTCTTTTTTAGTCATTACTCTTTTTGTTAGGCAAATGGGACTCGAGGCGGCGTCGATATATGATATCTTTGCACATTTGAATATATTGTCGTCTGATCATTGAGTTATTTTTTGAGCATGTTGAATTACTTGACATCTGAAAAAGAAACTTTTTCGTTTAATTGATAATTCTTTGAAACAATCAGTACTATTAGCTTAAATTACCGTTTAATAGTAACAATTTGTTGTGAAGATTAAGGTTTGAATTTGGAAAGTGATCTTTGATGAGCAATTTGGTTTATATTCCTTTCACTCAAGCTATATGCATTAGCATTGAAGGACCTTGAGATGAAGGTGAGTTTATTTTACTCATTATCTTATGATTTTCTTTTAGTAATGCTTATAGCTTTGAATGGTATTTATAGTCATTACAATTGATTGTCAAGAACCCGGGTTTGTTATATATGAACTTAAAAGTGTTAAAGATCGAATAGGCAGAACCTTTGCGCTGGAATGACTACTTATGTGTCTTTGCCATTTGCACAAGATATAAGATTAAATGAACTCTTACTTCACTAAAACACAGTCGAGCGTGTGTTACTTCATTAAAACACAGTCGAGCGTGTGTTATTTCACTAAAAACACACAGTTGCTTTCAGCGTGTTATTATGATTAAACCTGAAAATTTATGCCTCATACCCATATTAATAGCAATGTATCTTGGCTGATTATCATAACATCTATGTTAATGTCTAGATGGTGCCATCGTGTACAAATTCTCATAATATGGGTTTCTTAAAGTTTGTGTCCTACTAATGTTATATATCCTAGTTCATTATCACTTCTTGGCACCTTAAATGTATGTTTACTTCATAGGTGACAATAAATCTAAGGATGGGGAACTACAGAGTTAATGTGCAAGGCCATGAAGATGTGGAGATAAGGGGTGGACTATTTTCATATATTTTAAGTTCAGGTTTGAAAAATCTTTGTTTCTTTTTCTCGTGTAACTTGTGGTTTATTGCTTACCAATACTTCAATACATTCACCAGTGTAAATAATTTGTGAAACGATATGACATTGCCTTCGACACCGGTTTTTGTTGCGTCTTCAAACCTAGAAGTTTTATGTTTAGTATGTTTTGACTATCTTTAGTGTAAAAATATGTTGGAACTAAGATGGAAAGCGCTCAGTTCAAGCCAATCCTGCTCATTTAATCCTTCCTTCAATCTTAGTGTTCTTGATCTCGCCTTTACTCTGCTTCCTTGCCCTTTTGACTGAGATTTGATCACGGGCGATCCAGCGGGGATAAAAGGGTCCCTATCTCTTGTTATAATTTAAATAGACCAGATCTATCTAAACTCTGTTAAATGAAACATGTACAGTATGTGGCATTGGTTTGTCTCGCTTTGAAGAATGGAGGCGGTCCATATTGCAACAACTTGGGCACTTTCTAATAAGATTTTTTTTATGTAGCTAGTTGTAAATACAATGTAATACATAGTACTTTCGTTTGAAATTTATTACGCAAGTGACTTCATAATTTTGAAAGGGATGGAATGAATACTATATATTCTTGATTGATGGTGTATTTTGTATTCTATAGAGTGGGCGGTGTTTTAAATGAGTTCTTTTACAGGGTGCAAGACTGTAAGGTGGATTCTGACAACCAATAATTTTTTTTTTCCTAAAATATATTTTGTGGCGCTTAAAACGGCGTCACAAAATTTGTAACGCCTACATTTTTTACGCCATTTTGGCGTCACAAATATTTATCACGCCATTCGGCGTCACTAATTAGTGGCGTCAAAATGGCGTGACAAATATTTGTGACGATCAAAATGGCGTCCTAAATTTAGTGACGCCATTTTGTGACGTCACTAATATTTAGTGACGCCATTTTGTCGTCACAAATTAGTGACGTCAAAATGGCGTGACAAATATCTGTGACGTCAAAATGGTGTCACAAAATTAAGTGACGCCATTTTGTCGTCACAAATTAGTGACGTCAAAATGGCGTGACAAATATTTGTGACGTCAAAATGGCGTCAGAAAAATAGTGGCCCGGAATGGCGTGACAAATTAGTGACACCATTTTGGCGTCACTAATATTTATCCGCGCCATTTTAGCGTCACAAAAATAATTGATTAATAAATTGTGACACCATATTTGTGGCGTAAAATGGTGTCACTAAAATTATTTGTGACGCCATTTTGGCGTCACAAAAAAGCTGTTTTGGTGTAGTGAATAGAAATCTCTCAACATAATATTACTCTCCCTATTTGTGATTTAAATTAGTTGAATTTCTTTTATGTCTTGGTAGTTTAGTAGTGGAATAAATCAGTACTCTTTATATTAATTCATTATTATTTGAGAGTAGGAATATTGATCTAAACACTTGTTTAGTTGATTGATTATTTGTATTTACGCATAGATTCTTAGTCAACGTAAATTTTGCCTTTATCAAATGGCGCCGTTGCCATCTTAAACTCATTCAGGACAAGAATTTAATTGGTTTAATCCAAAGGGAAATCCCCCATTTTCTACCCACCCACCTTTTTCATTTTTTATTCTTGTTTCTCATATTTTCGTTATTGTTCAAGCTTGAAATTTACTGTTTTAAACTACGAGCGTGTCATGCCCTCCCCCTTTTGCCTTGCACAAAGCGCGTCAGCGCTCTCTTAAGATTGCGGGATCACAGTGAAGAATACTGCGGTAATGGTATTTCTAAAATTCTGAAAATTCTGATATTTTGTAGACATAATATATAAGGTGTTGTTGATTTACTGAAATATTTTCAGATTTGTTCTAGTTGTTTTACCTATTGAACTATTACCATCTTTACACTGCTATATTTCAGCTTTCACACCGTAAGTTTTGGGAAAAACGGACGAGTAAGGTTACTTAGGTAAGTCCGAAAATTTTACGATTTTGACAAAAGTATCTATCATAAGTCAGGAATTTACAGTACAATTTTGAAGAGTTTTTTATTGTTTTGACCATCTAACTAGTAGATTGTTTTCAGTGTGTTTCTGCAGTTTTACAATACTTAATTTCTGGAACAACAGCCGATATGGAGGGTTTGTAGAACTCCAATTGTTCTAAACATTTTATAGGAACCCGCATGATATGTCAGAAGCCTACAGTAAAATTTTGGCGAATTTTGGCACTGGTTTGATTGGTTAACCATTCGGTTGTTTGTATTGTGTTTGAAAACTATTTCACAAACTTTGCAGGGTAGTAGAAAAACTTTCATGACTCCGATTGTTCTGATATTTTACAGGCAACTTACTGGACATCTTAGCAAACTACTGTAAAAATTTCAAATTTTTGGAGCACTGCGCCCTCTTAACCCTATCATTTGAGCGCGCCTACTCTCATGTTACTAGAAATAATTTTGCAAATAGTACCTTGAGCGCGCCCACGCCCTTATTTACCCTATACTTGAGCACACCTGCGCCCCTTCTGAAGGAATCCCGATTTTCACAGGTTAGTCATCAGCTCTCATTTTGTTCATATTTATATATATATTCAGTGTTTCCAACTTCTTAAATATAGTGGGATTACGTATACAAGACGCTATTCACATGCGTAGCAAGGAGACATTCATGTACTCTTTCTTCCACTCCTCGTTTTTGATGTCAAAGGAGTTTTAATTCTAGTATAATTAGGCTTGTTTTTTGTAGATGCAATACCACACGCCTATCTAAAATTTCACACACTACACCTACATCAATGACTAAAGAACTAGAGACTCATCTCTCTGATTTTTATAAAGCACTAAATGATGGCCCTAAGTCGTGCATCATTCTTGCAGACCTAGTAGGGGATTTTTGAATTCCCCCAAATATATTTAACTTGTTATCAGTTTTCTATGGTTTAGACCACGAGAAGCCTTATCAACACATGCATAGGATAGAACAAGTTCTCACTACATTCTATCATCCTAGTGTAAGTTCCGGATCAAGTTAAACTTAGGGTGTTTCCATTCACCCTAGCCGACAAGGCGGCGTCTTGGTTAACTGCCCAAACGCCAAACTTTGTGGACTCATGGGCTAAACTTGTTCAATTGTTCATGGAACAACTTTTACCCAACACTGAAGACTGATGAAATGCTTCAAAATATTCATTTCTTTCACCATAACCCTCATGAATCTTTTTCAGAGACCTGGAACCGTTTCATTGATCTTCTCATAGAATGTCCGCATCATAACCTTGCTAAAAACACGCTTGTTTGTGCCTTTTTCAAGGGGCTTTCACATCATCATAAGGAGGTTCTAGATATCATGATTGGGGGTAGTTTTCTTAGCAAAAGTGCCTTGGAGGCTTATAAATTCTTAGAAAATCAATCTAAGATAAACAACAATTAGGGAGGTAATGACTCTTCCTGCTCCACTCCTTTTTTTGAGGTTAAGCCTGATTCCAAGCTTAAAACTCTTATCGATGCCCTCTTTATTCAACAACAACCCACTCCAGTCATGAACATTAACTCTACTCGTTGTAATGTTTCTTTTAGTTTTGAGCATTCCGACTTCTATTGTCTTCTTGTCTATGCACAACCATCAAACTTTAACCAGTTAACTCAACCTCAAGGACAAGAAAACTTAGGTGATCCGAATAGAGGTTTAGTGCCCATGACCCAGAACTATCAACATCAAGACATGAATGCTCAACAAGCCTTCATTCTAGTTCAACTATCTACAAACGAAGTAGTAGTGACCTTGTTGGAAAAACAAAATCAAATTATGTAACAAAACTCCAACTTAATGAAAGATCAGCATGATCAAAACTCTAAAATGATGCAAATGATGCAGTCTTTGTGCCAAAAGGTTATTGACATGTCTCCTAACCAAAATAATAACCAAACAGGCATGTTTCCATGTCAAGCAGTGCCTAATCCTAAGTCAACAAACACCGCCTTTGACATAAACATTATTCACTATAATAGTGATATAAACCAAGGGGACCCACATGCAGTCACTACCATTCATTCAGATAGAGTAATTGATAACAAAGTGACTATGCTTACAGATCACCCGCAAACGGAAGCTGAAAATGAAACCATACAGAACACTTATATAAACCGTTATGGTCGCACTGAATGATTTACTACAAACCGTAAAAACCATGCACAGCGGAATAAAGGTTCTCACAATTTTGGTTAGAAATCATACCTTTAGATTAGCTGTGATATCTTTGAGAATACGAATCAGTAACCTCTTGATCTTCTGTTGTATTCCTATCCTTAGAATGGACGTTGTGTGGACAACGATCTACCAACCTTTTCTCTCTCTCTTTGCCTCTCTTTTTCCAGTCAATGAATAGTAAAAACAACCAAGAAGAAAGGGTTTTTATATAGGCTACAATCGGGACCATGAGGAGAAATTAGGGTTAGGTCTCCTAATGGGCTTGGGCTTCCCATGTTCGCCCAAAACACATGGCCTAAGTCTGTCAACAAATAGTTTATTCCACTAAAGGCCATTGTCGTACTACCGCTTTAATCCCAAATTACGTGTTATGTTTATGGGTTCCATATTATATGCTTGTTAATCTCTGATAAGAGCCCAAAATTGTAGTTTTAACCCTATAACAGTCATACTTTTAGACCAATTATGTGAGTAATAATTAAGAGTTAACACTGATTACGTGTTTTTATGCATTTCAGGTTTCAAAGTCCATTATGTGCAGAAATATGCCACTTTAGCGAGATAAAGGAGCTAAGGTCGGTTACTAAGGAGTTCCATGATTTAAGGCCAAGATTCAAGAAGACAAATCCTTTCTAAAGCCCGGTCAAAAGCTGAAAAGTCGACGCTGGGCTGAAACAAGAAGACACAAAGTCGGTGAGAACTTCCGAAAGCCGTATCTTTGGACTCAGATCTCGGAATTGGGCCTACCTTATGTCAAAACGATCGGCTCGGAAAGAGCTTTCCAATGGTCTAAGCCTTGACCCAATCAGAGGAGAAAAAGTGGACGAAAAGTTTGTTGAAGCCAACTGCAGCTGAAGAGGCCTTTTTGGACTGAAAGAATTGGGTTTTGGGCCTGATTCTCTGGCCCAAAACATGGCTCCAAGCCCATGCACGATTTTTGGATCTAAACATATAAAAACCAAAGCTTAGCTCTTTGTTAATGGTAGCTAGTTAGACCTAAAACAATATAGATAATTCTAGATCTAGTTTAATTAATAAAATTAAGTTTAGTTCCATTTTCAATTCTTGTTTTAGATTAAGTCTTTGAATCATTGTTCTTGATTTATTAGATAAATAAAATAGTTATTTTATCAATTTCGAATTGTGTTATTTCAATCTATTAGATCTAGTTTTAATTATTGTTGGTTACCATTTATTAGTTGTTAATTAGAATTTAATCATTGTTTAATTAGATTAGTAAATTTGAATCTTGATAATATGTTTAGTTTAGATTCATATGGGAATGATTATGAATGATTCAAGGCTAAAACCTCCATTAGAGGGTTGATGAAGCCTTGATGAAAACTTAGTGGTATAGTGTAGAAGCATTATAGAGTCTATTCCAATCTAGAAGGTCGTGATTAAGCCATGAGAATGGGTGGACGACCTCATACACGCTAGTTAGTACTTTCGGTAGAAATGCCATGAACACTAGGGATTAGAACTCGAATTTCTTGTCGTAAGAACGTAAGAATCGAGATACAAGAATCTATGCTAGGCTATTAAGTTGGATTCGAGGTGGATTCAATTCCCCTCTAATCTTTTATCTAGATTCAAAACAATCACATTGCCATAGCATTCGTAGTTAAATTCAACATATTGTTTTTCACATTGCATCGTAGTTTAACACCTTCGTAAAACTCTCATTGACTTTAAGATTGATCAATTAGACTAGAAAACATTCCATGCTAGAGCACTAGGAGTGGAACGAACCTCTTACTCCACTATATCTCAAGGGATTGAGAGTAGAGAAATCTTTGATAAGCAAATTAGACACATAAGATTAGTTGTAGTTTACTTACGTTTTGAGTTCAACGTTCATTTCGTAGGTAAACTATTCAATTTTATCTTTATCAAATGGCGCCGCTGCCATCTTAGTTGCACTTTAGCATTGTTTTCATAGTAGAATTAGTCATTTTTAAAGTCCCATTAAACCCACCCACCCTTGTTTGATTCATATTGTGGTTATCCGTTTCAACGTTGAAAAAGTTCCGACAAATTTACACTGAGCGCGACCGCGCCTGTAAGGAGCGCACCTGCGCCCTATAGTCTGGAACACGAAGCGACCAGCCCCGGACGACGAGCAGCGACCGGCTCTATTTCTTGGACCCGACCCACGGCGGCCACAAGCCTCAAGTCACACGAACAAGGACATCGCCTTTTTGCGGCGCAAAATTCAAAATTTTCAGTTTCTACGGGTTTGTTTCAACCCGATTTTTAAGTTTTTCAGTGTTCTAACTTGTTATTTACACCCGAACACGCGATAAATAAGGCGCTATTCATAAAAGCGAAGCAAGGGCGCTATCAGGTATTCCTTTCTTCCATACCTCGCATCTCCAGTTAGAGGCTCATACTAATATATCAAGATTGTTTGGATTGTTTTTGTGTTTAGACTTAGACTTGCATGAGATTAAGGTCTGGTCGGAGAAAAACACCGAACGTAATTAACCGTCAACAAACAAACATATCAAGTATACCAATCACTACACCTCTAACTACTATCCCACCAACCATACCTGACATAATGGCTGAAGAAAGAGAGACTCCTCTCTCCGACTTCTACAAAGCTTTGAGCGATAGCCCTAAATCTTGCATCGTTCTAGTAGACCCGTGGGGATTTTGAATCCCCCCAAACATATTTAATTTGTTACCCGTTTTCCATGGGTTAGGCCATGAAAAACCTTACCAACACATGCGTAGGATTGAACAAGTTCTTACAACATTCCATCATCCTACGGTTGGTGCGGAACAAATTAAACTGAGGGTATTTCCCTTCACCTTAGCCGATAAGGTAACATCTTGGTTAACTGCCCAAGCGCCGAACTCTGTGGACTCGTGGGCTAAACTTGTTCAGCTATTTATGGAACATTTTTACCCACCCCTAAAGATGGATGAGATGCTTTCCAAGATTCATTTTTTCCGACAAAATCCTCATGAATCGTTTTCTGAGGCTTGGAATCGTTTCACCGATCTGCTTATAGAGTGTCCACACCACAATCTAGCAAAAGACACGTTAGTTCGTGCCTTTTTCAAAGGACTTCAACATCGCCATAAAGAAGTCCTTGACATAATGAATGGGGGTAGTTTCCTAAGTAAAGGAGCCTCGGAGGCTTACAAATTTTAGAAGAACAAAGTAAACGCTAAAAATATTGGGGATGATGATATCCCCATTCTGCTAGTTCTTCTTCAACAGATTAAGGCAGCCCGGTATGTTTGAGATGAAACCCGATCCGAAACTTAAAAATTTAATCGAATCTCTAACTAAAAAGGTAGAGGCTATTTCTATTCAACACAATCCTATTCCCGTCATGAATGTCAACTCCAACCCATGTAATTTCTGTTTGAGTCTTGAGCACCACGACTCCTATTGTCCTCTAAGCCTATGAACAACAACAATTAGAGCAAGATAATGTTTGCTCCATTAATAACTATCCTATTCCTAATGCCCATGGAGACAACATCCCAACTTTAGTTGGCGAAACAATCAACAAGTTACACCTCCGGGGTTTAATAACCAAAATGTTAGGCAAACAAACAACTATAATCAAGCTCCAACTAGGCAAGGGGCGGGGACAAGGTCAAGGAAATTATAATAATTATAACAACCAAAGCCAACCACGACAAGGTGTAGCACAAGGTCGAGTAATTATAATAGTTATAATACCAATAGAGGTATCGTTCGGGTTAACAATAGTAACTATCAAAACCCACCCATAAATAATCAACGTGAGATAGTTCGGTCGCACCACAGTGACTACTACACCTACACAACCGGACCGTATCGGCGCCTTTATACGAGGTTACCCAACAACTTTTCCAATCAATGACTCAATCAAATCAACGGATCTTACAATCCATAAATCGGGGCATACAACAATTAGCCCAAGAGAAAGCCCAACCAAAAGGCGTGTTTCGGGACAAGCTATACCAAACCCTAAAACAACAAACACATCATTTTGAGGTAAACGGTAATACTAGTGCGGAAACGACAATAGTAGGTGACACTGAATGCCATCACCACTCTCCGATTACGGAAGAGTGGTTGATAACAAAGTAACTATGCCTATAGTTACCCCATCGATACTCCTACACCGGATATCGAACTAGATACGAAATAGAAACCCCGAAGAGCCTACCATAGTAGAGGTACCAATTAAACCACAACCTAAGAAACGAAAGCCAAGGTAACAAATCAAATTCGAGCCATACGCTAAATATAGAGCAAAACCACCATTCCCTCGAAGTTAGCCATGCTAACCCGGGGATACAAACTTTGAGGAGATTAGGAACGTTTTCAAGAATCTAACGATAAACCTTCCTTTTCTCGAAGCTATTAAAAAAGCTACCTAATCACGCTAAGTTTCTTAAAGAGTTGTGCACTACTAGGCGTAAGACCAACATACCTAAAGGCGCCTTTCTAACCTGAACAATTTCCAACTTTATCCGAAAAATAATGGAATTGTTAAGTACAAGGACCACAATTCATCCCTTTAAAAATGCACCCTAGGAGATTCCCACCACGGCGACCGCGCGTTATTAGACACGGGGCGAGTGTTAACTTACTCCATATTATTTGTATAAACAAATAGGTCTCTGAGGAAATGCAACCTACAAAAATAATGTTGCAATTAGCGGACAGTCAATTAAGTATCATAAGGGTGTAGTGGAAAACGTGCTTGTTAAGGTTCAGGATTTTTACTATCCTGCTGATTTTGTTATCCTCAATATAGAAATTAAGCCAACGACTCTGTACCGATCATCTTAAAGCGCCCCTTCTTAGCAACTGCCAACGCCCTTATAAATTGCCGCGATGGTAAGATGTCCTTATCTTTTGTCCATCTTACAGTTGAGGTAAATGTTTTTAAAATGATAAAACAATTACCGGATCCGTCTATAGATGGGGAGGTTAGCATGATCGAGCTTAGCTCAAGATTATTTTAACAACACGTTTCACGAAAACAATATGTACAAATTCCTTTCTTTTGGAAAGTCAGATTTTGTAAATGACTCCTACTTAGAGGAAGTCAACACCATCCTTGAGTCCACCCCAATTGTAGACACCGGTTTGCTCCACATATTGAGTATGAAGACTTGCTACCTAAGCAATTATTCATTATGCAAAATGAGGACCCCGACCGGACGAAACATCTATTGATTTTCCTCCCACCCGATTGCTTAAACCCTTCCCCGAGTTAAAATATATTCAACTCGATCCGGATGGTAGTCATCCGGTAATTATATCTTCTGTTATCTAAGAATGAAGAGACAAGTTTAATCCGGGTGATTAAGGAACATCGGTCTGCGATTGGTTGGTCCCTAGCCGACATTAAGGGAATTGACCTAATATTTGCACTCATCATCGTATCCATTTGGAGGATAACGAAGACTTCTCGCGAACCTTAAGCGTCGCTTGAACCCACCATGAAAAGAGGTGGTTAGGGAAGAAGTCTTACGATTACTTTCGATCGGGTATCATATACCCCATCTCTCCGATAGCGAATGGGTAAGCCCCATTCATGTAGTTCCTAAGAAATCGGGAGTTACCGTGGTGCGAAAATGGGAAGGGTGACTATGTTGTCACACAAGGTCCTATGAAATGGAGGATCTGTATTGATTACTGACGGTTAAATGTTATGACACGAAAGGATCACTTTCCCTTTACCTTTTATAGATCAAATGCTTTCGAGCGCCTAGTCATGCTTTTTTATTGTTTTACGGATGGCTACTCGGGCTATTTTCAGATTATTATTGATATTGATGACCAAGAAAAGACTACCTTCACATGTCCCTTTGGACGTATGCCTATAAAACGAATGCCTTTTGGCCTTTGTAATGCTCTTGGAACCTTCCAGTGATTGTATGCTTCATATATTTAGTGACATGGTAGGAGCAGCTTTATGGAAGTTTTCATGGATGATTTTTTCTATCTATGGAGACTCCTTCCGCATTTGTTTGTCTAACATGTCTAAGGTTTTGACACGGTGTGAAGAAAAGAGCCTCGTTTTAAAGCTGGGAAAAGTGTCATTTCATGGTGAAAAAGGGCATAGTACTAGGTCACATTGTATCTAGTGATGGCATCGAAGTGGATAAGGCCAAACTAGATAAGATAGCGACTCTACCTAAACCACGGACTATCCGGTGATATTAGAGCCTTTCTAGGCCATGCAGGTTTTTATAGGCGATTTATTAAAGACTTCTCGAAAATAGCTAGGCCTTTAACTAATCTGCTTTTAGAAGATGCAATCTTTGATTTTAATTTTAACTGTAAGCGGGCTTTTGAAACTTTAAAAGCATAAACCTCTGCACCAATTATACAGACCTCTCGATTGGTCTAAACCTTTCGAACTCATGTGTGATGCTAGTAACTATGTAGTTAGTGCGGTCTTGGGACAAAAACTAGATAATAAGTCCACTTTGTTATTTATTATACTAGTAAAACATTAAACGATGCTCAACGGAATTATTCAACTACCGAAAAGAATTCTTAGCCGTCATTTATGCTTTAGATAAGTTTAGTCCTTATTTGGTTGGTTCTAAAACCTTAGTTTACCGGACCAATGCGACCCTTAAGTACCTTCTTGCGAAGAAGGATGCTAAGCGAGATTAATCCGATGGATCCTTCTCCTGCAAGAGTTCACATTAGAAATAAAAAGGACAAAGAGGGGTCGAAAACGTAGTTGCCGACCACCTATCTAGACTCACAAACGGCGATCAAACGATTACGAGTCCATACCGGACTCTTTTCCCTGATGAGCATCGTATGCCATTTTTTTCAGCACCATGGTATCTTGCGACATTGTAAATTATTTAGCGGCTGATGTTATGCCTTATAATTGGTCAAGAAATGAGCGTAAGCAGTTTTTGCGAGTTAAGTTATACTCTTTGGGATGAGCCCTACCTTTTTAAGTATTGTCTTGATCAGATTATTAATCGTTGTATTCCCGGTGGGAATACAATGAAGTTCTATCGTTCTGCCATGACAAAGAGTGTGGTGGCCATTTTAGTGGGATGAAAACAGCCGCTAAAGTTCTTCAATGTGGATTTTATTGACCTACCCTTTTTAAGGATGCCCAAGTGCATTGCAAGACGTGTATTCGTTGCCAACAACTTGGGCGAATCACAATGTGTAATATGATGCCATTAAATCTAATCTTGATAGTAGAAATTTTTGACGTTTGGGGCATTGATTTCATGGGTCCTTTCCCAGTTTCCCACGGTTTCATTTATATTCTAGTTGCCGTGGACTACGTGTCTAAATGGATAGAGGCCCTATCTTGCGTAGCAATGACCATAAGACCATTGTATTTTTTATTAAAGAATATATTTTCTATCGGTTTGGCATTCGAAAGCCATCATTAGTGATGGTGGAACACATTTTTTACCTTGAGTTGTTGCATCCCTAGTGAAAAAGTATGGAGTTACACACAAAGTAGCAACTCCTTATCATCCACAAACTAGCGGACAAGTAGAAGTTTCTAATAGGTAAATCAAAAAGATTTTAGAAACAACTGTAAACCCTGATAGGAAATACTGGTCAAAAAGCGTCTATCGGATGCCTTATGGGCGATATAGAACTGCTTTCAAAACTCCTATAGGTATGTCTCCCTTTAGACTTGTATTTGGGAAACCATGTCATTTGCCCGTTGAATTAGAGCACCGTGCTCACGTGGGCTATAAAAGCCTTAACTTCAATATTGATGAGGCGGTGTCAAACCTAGTTGCAATTGAATGAGCTTGAAGAAATCCGTGGCGATTAAATACGATCTCGCGAAGGATTATAAAGCTAACATGAAACGTGTTCATGATAAGCATATCTTGTGCAAATGAGTTTGTGGTCGGTCAAAAGGTTTTGCTTTACAACTCCCGTCTACATGTTTTCCCAGGCAAACTAAAAACCCGTTGGTCTGGCCCCTTTCTGGTTACTGAAGTCACCCCTTACGGGGCAATCACCTTGGTAAATCCAAATGACAATAGTACCTTTCAAGTTAATGGTCAACGATTAAAACATTTTCACGAACTTCTGTCCCCTGATGTAGAAGAAGTCCTTTTACAGGACCCTGTCTATGAGGACTGACCTTGTCATTTGGTGTACTTCCTTTCACTCCCATATAGTGGTAAGTGCACCATTCAGGTAACCGGGCCCTCCCTATAGAATGTGTGGCTGTAAGTACCGGATCCTAAGTCTACGGTCAACATAATTCATGTTTTCCACCTTTGCATGTTTTCTCGGTTTTTGAGTCATGTTCCTCTATGGGGTGAATTATGTATTTATTGTTTTCATGTTTCTTATAATAAACTAATAAAAATAAAAAATAAAAAAAAAAAAAATAAAATAAAAATTCTAAAATCATAGAAATAGCAATCCAACAAGTCTTGGGAATCTGACTTTAAACGACCCACGTTTTAAACAAGTCGATCTTTCCATCTGGATTGCTCGAACTTTCCATTTGTGTTGCTTAGGCCCATTACTTGTAGTTCAATTTGGGTTGACATAATCTAAACTTAGATTTCCTTCGTTCGCATAACTTACGTCACACACGCACTTTGAGGCATTCTTCCACCCTCTTATATGTCACCCATGGTTGGAATTGAATATTTTATGGATCATTGGATTGGAAATTCTCTACTGATCATTTCTATAACTCATTCGCCAAAATCGGGCCAGTAACGAAGCGGCAAATTGAATTTGAAATTGAGCGAAAAAATGGGAAATTTCGGAATTCACATTGGGCTTTGGCCCAAACCGGACGCACGACCATGCGTCTCCTTCCTTCCCAAACCGCACGCACAGTGTTTCCATTTTGAATCCCACCGGTTACCTATTTTAAATCAAACCTGGAAAACCAAAATAAAAAAAATAGAGAGAGAGAAGGAAACCTAACTAAACCTACACCAAGAAAATCAAATCCACCTAAAATCTTCTCTAAAACATCACCACAACCAACCCAACTCCGAAAAACAGCCACCAATTTAAGTCTCCACCACCGCCACCTACGTTGTTTTTAGTTGTTTTCTTCAAACTCGCCTCCCCCACAGTCTACAAAACCATTAGTTGTCTAACAAAATTTCAATGGCGCTACGACGTAGAATTTTGCCGGAACACGCGTTTGTTTACGATAGTTTCGCGCCATTTTACGACAGCGGAAATGATAAAGAGGCATTGGAACGGACTGTGGTACTCGACTGAGGAGTTCTATCACCATGATTTGGTAGAACAATTTTATAAGAAGCGAGAATTGGAAGGGGATAGGATTTTCATAAAGTTAGGAGGAACGAGGGAGAGAAATACGCGAGGCGTTGTTGTTGAATGTTAGGAATTACGCTTTGAAAGCAACCTAGTAATGACAATTCGGGAATCGATTATCTTTGGAGTTCTGCTTTGATGAAGGATATTGTTGTGGAGGGTGAATACAATCCGACATCCCATTAAGTCCCACCAAACCACCCTGAGAACCAATCAACTGGCTGAAGCTCAGTGGATTGGTAGGAACGTCCTCGGGAAAGACAAAGTCAGTGATATCGGCCTTTAATGTCTGCACGTTCTCTGGATTTTGCAAACAAAAAAGTATAATTTATGCATCATTGATTTAATGTTTAATGTGATTCGAGGAGTGGAGAAGAGCTTGACGCCTCTTCCCGTATTGATCACTAAGATCATGCTCTCCTTTAGAGCTGTCGCAAGATCTACTCCTATTAAGATCAAATTGCATTCTAATGCAAGTATCTATACGGATTGCATCCAAGAGACTTGGCCGTTGTCTGAAGAAAAAATGGTTGAGTCGGAGGATGAAAGGGAGGATATGACATGTTTGGATGAAGATGCATTAGATAATTGTAATTCTAATTTAGAACGTATGCAAGTGTTGCAAACTGCCTTGCGGTGCGTTTATGGTATTTGTGAAAATATCCGAGATAGACAGAGTGTAGTTCAAAAGAAGCAAGGGAACCTTCGCCGAGGAGGATTTGAAATGCTTTCGAAGGGGTTACGGGCGATATCTTGTCTAACATGGAGACTATCCACCGAATCAACAAACCCGATTATCACGATTTTCGATGCTGAGATGGAAGCCCAGCTTGTTCGAATAGAGATGCTTCTGACGCATGCCACCCGTGGAGGACTCTGTTTCAGCCGAGTCCGACGGGCATGAGCGTCGTCGTCAAAGGACGATGGTTCAAGCCAATCTCCATCCGGGCCCATCATCATCACAAAACTAAGTGTTCACCCCGGTTGGAGTTATTTGTTATTTTTCCTAATTTCATTTTATTAGTTGGATTTTAATTCAGTAGTTAAATTTAAATAGTAATGTGTTTATTTTACGTTGTTTGCATTTAAATTTTATTTTTTTAATATAACTGGTTATTTTCGAGTACTGCTTGTTTTTATCATTAATCCCACCTTCCCGACTTGTTTGGGGGTGGTAATATTTATACCGAGCATAAGTCGTTATATGATCATTTGCTATTAAGTTGTCTTGGAGGAAAGTTTGATAATTTGGCCGATATCGGAATATCTATGATTTGTTTGGTGCTAGCATGAAATCTAGGAGAGTTTAGAAGTTACTATTCTAAATCAAGTGTGAAAGATACCAGGATTTTTAGAAAATCATGGAAATGGTTTGTTTCTGTTTTCGGTTTTGGAATTTTCCTATTTCCGGAAATTGCCTTCAAACAAATTGGTAACTTGCCGATTCGTTTTGAAAGCTCAGAAACCTATTTAAACTCCCTTCTTTCTACACTAACAAACCATACTACACCCCACCATCATCCCGGACCTTCCACTCCAAGTTTTTCTTTCTTTTTTGCTCTAAACTCGGGTTTAACACTTACGAGCACGCGCTGCTTCTCGTCGAGCGCTTTTACATTTTCAAAAATTTTGTCGGGCGACCAGCCTCTCCTTGAAAACGACCCGCGCCCAAAACACTGTAAAAGCATTAACACACGAGCGCGACCGCGCCCTATGTGAGCGCACCCGCGCCCTGCCTTCTGTTAACGCGGAAAATTCCAATTTTTAGACGGTCATTCCAGGATTTTTGTGGAGCTATTCAAAGAGTTATTGTGATGACATCTCCTATAGTCATACCTGAACAGTCTTTCAAAGATGTGTTGGGCACCGAGACCTATGGACATTGGTTCCGACAAAGAATCCTGCAGTTAGGATGGCGTCATCTACTGGTAAGTGACGATTCATATTCACCACAGCTTACTGCTTATTTCTACGATCATGTTAAATTCTATAGTAATCAGGATGGAGAACAAGAATTCTTTGTCGTAGTCGAAGACACGACACATCAATTCGATAAAAATGTGGTCGCTCTAGTTTCAGGATTACCAATACCTAATCCTGTTCACACATGGGCGTATATGACCGATAATGCATATCTTTATGATTATACATATTTCCATGAGTATTATGGGGGAGGGGTATTTCGAGTAATGGACCAGGGGCGATATAGCATTGCCCTTGGTAGCCTTTCCCTAAACGTAGGCACCACCATGTTATTCATCCTGATGAATATTTTGGGGGAATGGCAGTTCATTTCTGCAAATAGTACTGCTGGTGACATTTTCCTCGCTCTAGCTGAGGGATGTCGCAGATATGACATTCCCCGAGTATTAGTCGCTAGTCTTAAGAGAGCCCAAACCATGAGGCGTAAGTATCTTCTTATGCCTGTTTTAGTAAGCCGCATCATGCGTAGTTGTTTACCCGTATTCTGTGCACAATTCACAGATTGGAAAAGGGTTGAAGTCATGAGACCCACCAATCGGGTGGTTAAATCGTTCGCGAATAATGACTTGGCCGGATGGCGGTGCGACCTCATTTCGTTGCCCGTACATCCCCATCGGACATGATAACACTTAACAGTTAGCATTAGTAGATGATAACCGGCGGCAAGCTTGGCAAATTACAATGGACTCGGCGGGGATCGCGAAGGAACCTCATCTCACCGACGAGGAAGAGGATGTTTAAAGCGGGGAGATAAGGTAAGTTTTTAGTTTTGTTAGTGTCGCTTATGTCCCAAGCAATTTAATTCGGTTAACCCCATAATGGGTGGAACTCTTATAGAGTTGCGTCGGTTTTTATTTCCTATATTAGTACGTTATAACTTTGTTTTGCAGATGTTCCTAAATTTCACACGTTTCAATGGTATTTTTCCTACCCTCTTTATTTACAATACTTTTAGGACAAAGCATGATTCTTGTTTGGGGGCATAGAAACACGTGTAATTAAGGCATCTGTTAGGATATAGATATGTATAATATGCATTTGTTTTCTAGTTAAAGTGTCAAAAAAAAAATTCAAAAATTTTTAAAAATATAAATAAATAAGTTATGCTATACACTTGGGAATATTGGTATTGTTTTCTTTCTCTATGCTCTTAACAATCTAGAAGTCTCACATAGTTTTTGCATCAGAATAATTGTTAGAAACTTAGGTTAATATGTAGGTAATAATCTTTGTATCTATCTATAAATATATTACATGAGTATCTATGATTGTTAGCAGTAAGTTTCTGAAATCTAGGCTAGAGTACTTATTCTACAAATCCTGTGAGAATATAGCCTAAAAAGCCTATATGAGCCGAAACATTTGAGAAATGACACAAGGGAGAAGTAAAATCCGGATAGAGAAATCACACGTCCACTTGCTTGATCACTAAACCATATCCTAAGCGAGAATTTAGGCCCTCTTTGGATTGATATAGCCAGAAATTCAAACCTATGAATTATTTTCCGCTAGTCGCCCCTCTGAGCTTTTCTTTAGCCTTTCATAAACCACAAATCCTTTACCCTGTTACAAAAACAAAACATAATAAAAAAATCAACCTACCCAATCTAGAATAAGTCTGAGAATAGAATGAGGAAGAAAGAAGAAGAGAAAAACCGGTGTAAACAAAAGTTAGTTAATTGCTTCAGAAAATAAAGAAAAGAAGTTCCCATCCAAAGAAAATAAAAATAAAAATAAAAATAAAATAACAACTCTAAAAAAATAGAATAAAAGAAGTCAAAAGCCAAAAAAAAAAAAAAAAAAAAAAAAAATAAATATGGCTAAATGGAAACAAAGTATAGAAGCAAAAAAAAATAATAAGGTTTTCTCTAAGTTACATAATATGAAGACTCTACTATCTCGGACTTGTCCTTTTGAATATCCATTTTTTCTTTCTTTAACCATCTCCCAATCCCATGACACCTAATAAAGACCTCTAGCTCAATTAGGAATAGGTTAGTGTGATAGTAAGTGGCAGATGTGTTTGATCGACTCCGGCTTCCTTGTTGTCATTGAGATTGTAAGGTAAAGTGTGCCCACTGCACACTGGAGTAGCGAAACTTGAGCGGAAAAATCAGAGTGGTTTTTGTCTTGACATTTATGTGAGGACCTACTTAAGGACGCTATTCCGAGTTTCAAAAACGCACCTGCTAGACATTTCATAGTATTACTCATTGTATATATGTTTATTCGTAGATGATTGATTATTATGTATATATTAGCTTAGGTTTCGACATGATTATTCTGTATTCATTGCTAGTGAGATGTATAGATAATTGAGACATGAATGAGGAAACAATAGTTTTATTTCTTAGTCGTTGTAGTATAGTTGAAGTTTGTGAGTACCTTCACTAGAAAACTCTCTCACGAGGCTATAACTTCGTCCACTAGGGAATTCCTAGTGGTTTAAAGGCCTTGTTGCATATGGTCAATGCAATCGCACTCAAATAAACGAGTAGATAGAACTCCATTTTTGGTCACTTATTCTAATTTCTCATCTTTGCTTGAGGACAAGCAAAATCCTGTTTGGGGTGGTTTGATAAGAGCCCAAAACTGTAGTTTTAACCCTATAACAGTCATACTTTTAGACCAATTATATATGTGAGTAATAATTAAGAGTTAACACGATTCACGTGTTTTATGCATTTCGGGTTTCAAAGTCCATTATGTGCAGAAATGTGCCACTTTAGCGAGATAAAGGAGCTAAGGTCGGTTACTAAGGAGTTCCGTGATTTAAGGCCAAGATTCAAGAAGACAAAGCCTTTCTAAAGCCCGGTCAAAGGCTGAAAAGTCGACGTGGGCTGAAACAGCACACAAGTCAGCAGAATTTCCAAAAGCTGTATCTTTGGACTCAGACCTCGGAATTGGGCCTACCTTATGTCAAAACGACCGGCTCGGAAAGAACTTTCCAATGGTCTAATCCTTGACCCAATCAGAGGAGCAGAACTGGACAAAAAGTCTGTTGAAGCCAACTGTAGCTGAAGAGGCCTTTTTGGACTGAAAGAATTGGGTTTTGGGCCTGATTCTCTGGCCCAAAACATGGCTCCAAGCCCATGCACGATTTTTGGATCTGAACATATAAAAATCAAAGCTTAGCTGTTTGTTAATGGTAGCTAGTTAGACCTAAAACAATATAGATAATTCTAGATCTAGTTTAATTAATAAAATTAAGTTTAGTTCCATTTTCAATTCTTGTTTTAGATTAAGTCTTTGAATCATTGTTCTTGATTGATTAGATAAATAAAATAGTTATTTTATCAATTTCGAATTGTGTTATTTCAATCTATTAGATCTAGTTTTAATTATTGTTGGTTACCATTTATTAGTTGTTAATTAGAATTTAATCATTGTTTAATTAGATTAGTAAATTTCAAATCTTGATAATATGTTTAGTTTAGATTCATATGGGAATGATTGCGGAATGATTCAAGGCTAAAACCTCCATTAATGGGGTTGATGAAGCCTTGATGAAAACTTAGTGGTATAGTGTAGAAGCATTGTAGAGTCTATTCCAATATAGAAGGTCGTGATTAAGCCATGAGAATGGGTGGACGACCCTCATATGCTAGTTAGTTACTTCGGTAGAAATGCCATGAACACTAGGGATTAGAACTCGAATTTCTTGCCGTAAGAACGTAAAAATCGAGATACAAGAATCTATGCTAGGCTATTAAATTGGATTCGAGGTGGATTCAATTCCCCTCTAATCTTTTATCTAGATTCAAAACAATCATATTGCCATAGCATTATTCGTGAGTTAAATTCAACATATTGTTTTTCACATTGCATCGTAGTTTAACACCTTCAGTAAAAGCTCTCATTGACTTTAAGATTGATCAATTAGACTAGAAAACATTCCATGCTAGAGCACTAGGAGTGGAACGAACCTCTTACTCCACTATATCTCAAGGGATTGAGAGTAGAGAAATCTTTGATAAGCAAATTAGACACATAAGATTAGTTGTAGTTTACTTACGTTTTGAGTTCAACGTTCATTTCGTAGGTAAGCTATTCAATTTTATCTTTATCAATCTCCCCGTGTTTAAGATATGGAATGCCCGTTGATTAAGTCAAGTTACTGACAACTACATTAATCAACTTCTTATGTCCTTGAGTAGTACCACTCAGCCTCATTGTCATGTCGGATTAAATCCACCTGCAAGGTTTACATGACAATCCTTATGAGCTCCTCAAGGGGACATCATCAGCCCGACTTCCTGCGGGTCATGGATTCTTTGTATAATCAACAGCACACCTTACATACAATGTCATTACCCAATCCATTGAGTTTGTTGATTCACAAATGAATCTCACTCATTGATGATTTAAAGCAATGTACAATGCACGTAAGTGCCCGTTATTATATCCGGATTAAGAGGACAAACATCCATAATAACAGAGGTGTTTGTTCTCTTATATAGTCAGTATAAAGAGAAACAACCTCACTTGGTCCTGTTAAATACACACAAAGTGTACTAGCGTAATCCTGAAGTTAAGATAGACTAATACTAGATTATACTACAACCGTACCAATGGTTTGTCCAAATCCATCTAGGTTGTGAACGTTTACTTATACTTTATAAGGTATTGATGATATGATTTTCTGTGTGTCACCAAACACCATATCATCTACAACATAAAGTATTAGACGCATGCATATACCTAATAACATATATGTATAACATTTTCCCATATGATTCTCATTCAAAATATAAAGAATTAGAGTTAATACAAAAGTAATGCTTTTAGTATATAACCCTATCAATACTGTCATAGAAATTGAAGACCCTACAACTGTAGAAGTTCCAGTCTAACCATAACCAAAAGGTACAACCTTACTAAATATCACCATAGAAATTGATGATCCTACACCTGTAGATGTTCCAATATGGACACTTAGATGGAAAACGACTAAAGATAAAGCAAAGACTAATAATACTTTTGACCCTTATGCTAAATATAGAGATAAACCACCGTATCCCCTGAGACTAGTTGTGTCTAAAAAGGACGAGAATTTTGATGAGATTAGGGAAGTGTTTAAAAAATCTGACTATAAACCTACCTTTTCTAGATGCTATAAAAAGTCAACCTGGACACGCTAAGTTTCGAAAAGAGTTATGCACCAAGAAGAGGAAAACCAATATACCTAACGAAGCACCTTGGGAGATTACTTCATAACAAATGCTCTATTAGACCTGGGGGCGAGTGTTAACTTACTTCCATTTTATTTATATAAACAACTAAGTCTAACAAAACTTCAACCAACCAAAATGACTTTGTAGTTAGCCAATCGTTCTATTAAGTATTCCAAGGGTGTAGTTGACAACATTCTCGTTAAAGTTTAGGATTTTTACTATCCAGCCGACTTCGTTATTCTCGACATGGAAGTTGCTCATGATTCCATTCCCATCATCTTAGGGCGTCCTTTCTTGGCAACCGCCAATGCCCAAATCAATTGTTGGGATGGCTCAATGACTCTTTCTTTTGGAAATCTTTCTATAGAAGTTAACATGTTTAGACAAAAGCAGGGACAACTAGGTTTGCATATAGAAGGAGAAGTGAAGTCCATTGAAAGTTTTGTATATCACATTACTGCTTCCAACGATCTCGTCCCCACACTAGTAGATACCCTTCTTATGGAAGAAGACAAAGATCACAAATTTGACTCCTTGAACATAACTGAAATAGAGAAAGAATTTTCCACCCTGCCTTCTGACTCTATGAAAGATGGAGTCAATCTCACAATAGACGAGATAGATGAATTTCTTAAAGATGGAGATGAATACCATAATTATGTAGATGCAACCAAGCTAGATGAGGAATTATATGAGTTTCTAAGAACCCATGATGATCCACCTTCTTAAACACTACCTAGAACACTACCCGACCACCATTCACCTGAGCTAATCCCTCATAGAATCCTACCATTCTTCCCACCCTTTCCTTCTAAAACTTATCCATATCCCACGTATCTTCCACAACCATCCATTTCCTCACGCTCATTCACTTGGCCTCCCTTTCATAGGAGGAAAAAAAAGAAACGGTATGCTCGATTATGTTCTAGATCCATCAGAATTCACTCCTATTCTACTAAGCCACGTCATAGGAAATCTTGGTGCTTGATTATATTTGATGGTGCATTCCATGTTAACTATTTATGGAAAGATCCACAATTGTTTGGATTATTGATATATGGTAAACTGCATGTTAATACATATATATCACATTAAGTCTAGGGAATCTGACTTTAAAAGACCCAAGTTTTTGTACAATACCACCTTTTTGGAGTATAGGCCAAACAAAATTTTCAAACTTAAAAAGAGTTTTCTAATTTTGTTTGGGGGTGGCGTATTTTAGAATTTTATTTCAAAATGTTTTGCCACCCATTGTCTGTCATGTTTACTCCAATTTAGTTTGTATGTAACAGTTTAAATATGCTTCATGTTATCATATCATCTTTACAATATTTCTGTTACAGGTACTGCCATTTTTTGCCACGTTTCTATGGTAAATTATTTCTTTATCCCTTTACACTTTGAGGACAAAGCGTTCAATTGTTTGGGGGTGGGATAAAAATATTTGCAAAAATTAGACACTTTTAGGATGTAAATTACGTATTTTTCTTTATAAAATATTAAAAATCATAAATATTGTTTATACTAGGCACTTAGTGATAATGGTATTGTTCCCTTCTCCATGATGATATTAGTCTAGAAATCTCACGTAGTACTTGAATTAGGATTTAATTTTTGAAAATTAGATTAATATATAGCTAATAGTCATTGCATCTTTTCACGAACATCTTGCATGAGCATCTTTGATTGTACTTGGAAGTATATTTTTGAGACCTAGGTTAGAGTACTTAATATATATACTGTGAGCATCTAGCCTAAAAACCTCATAAGAGTGAAATATATGAGTGATGACACACGGGAGAAGTAAATTCTGAGTAGAGAAATCACACATCCACTTGCTTAATCACCATACCATATCCTAAGTGAGAATTTAGGCCCTCTTTGGATCGATATAGCCAGAAATTTACACCTATATGAAATTTATTATCCGCTAGTCGCCCCACTGAGTCTTTCATTAGCCTTTTCACAAACCACAAATCTTTTACCCAATAAAACAAAATAAAAAATAAAATTAGCCTACTTATCTTGATAAGTCTGAGAAATAGGATGAGTGAAGAAAAGAGAAGAGAAAAACCTGTGTAAATAAAAATTAGTTAGTTGCTTCAGAAAAGAAAAAGAAAAGAAAGTTTCCATCTAAAGAAAAAGAAAAAAAAAACTTCCAAAAGGAAAGAAAAATAAAAGTTAAAACTCCAAAAATAGAATCAAAAGGAGTCAAAAGCCAAAATAAGGGCTAAGTATAGAGCAAAAAAAAAGTAGAAGCAAAAGAACTAGGTTTTCTCTAGTTACATAATATAAAGACCCTATTTTCTCAGACTTGTCTTTTTGAATATTCATTTCCTTCCTTCTTTAACTAGCACCTACGCCCCATATCACCTAATAAAGACCTCTAGCTCAATTAGGAATAGGTTGGTGTGATAGTAAGTGGTAGATGTGTTTGATTAACCTCAGCTTTCTTGGATTGTCATTAACACTCTAATTTCTAAAACTTGAGTGGAAAAATCAATGTTATGTGTTTTGACACATACCTTGTGAGAACCTACTTAGGCACGCTACCCAAAAGTTTCATAAACGGACCTGCCATTGCATTTCATATAATAGTTTATTGTATAGTTGTTTATCTTAAGATGATTTGATTATTATACATATATTATTTTAAGTTTTAGAATGATCATCCTTGTTTAAATACTAGTGAGATGTATAGATTCTGAGATAAAATTAGGGAACAATTACTTTTATTTCTTAGTCGTTGTAGTATAAATGAAGTTTGTGAGTACCTTCTCTAGAAAACTCTCACGAGGCTAAAACTTATCCACTAAGGAATTCTTAGTAGTTTAAGGTCTTATTGCATATGGTCAATGCAATCGCATTCAGCAAAATGAGATTAGTTAAAAATATATTTTTGGCTACTTATTTTAATTTCACATATTTGCTTGAGGACAAGCAAGATGCTGTTTAGGGGTGGTTTGATAAGAGTCCAAAAATATAGTTTAAACTCTTTAATAGTATTTTTATTTACTCAATTATGTTATTAATAATATAGGTTTATCACTAATTACGTGTTTTTGAGTATTTCAGGCTTCGGAGTTCAATAAATGTCAATTCATTACTAATTAGGTGCTAAAGTGATTACTAGAGAAGTTCCATGAAAAAAGCCCAAGTTTAATGGAGAAAAAGCCTTTAAAAATCCAAGTCAAAACTATTAAGTGAAAGTCAAACCGGATTAGAGAGCTGAAGAAAAGTTAACAAAACTTCAATAGGCCATATCTTTGGACTCAGGCCTCAGATTTGGGCCCATTTTATATCAAAATGTCCGGCTCAGAAAGCTCTTTCTAATGGTCTAGAACTTGACTTGATTAAAATAGTATAAGTCAGTGAAAATATGCACTACAGTAACACGACCAGAATTGGAAGTCTTGGATTCAACCAATTGGGTTATGGACTTGTTTAATGGGTCCATAACCTAACCTAAAAGCCCATCCACGATTTTGTATAATTATACAAGAGAATAAAAACCATAAACTATCACTCTCTCTTCCATTAGTTAGAAAAAATTAGGGTTATCTCTTTCTTTCTCTCTCCTTTTTAGTTTTAGTTTATGAGTTTAGTTTATAGCCTTCATTAGAACCTTTTAATAAAATCTTTAGTTTACTCAATTTAATTACTTCTTCTTTATATTATGTCTTCCTTTCATTATTTTAGTTTAATTAATTCAATTATATTAGGCAAATCCCCCCATTAGAGGGAGTGATTATGAAGCCTAATGAGAAATAGATTGCTTAGTATAATTATTTAATTGTGTATATATTTCAATGAGTTTAGTTTATTGTATGACTTCCAAAATAAACATATAGTAAATTAAACTAGGGATTGTTGTAATTAAGTCGAGAGATTTGGTTGTAATAATCATACATGCTAGTAATAATGACTATAGAGATGCAGGTTGTTACTAGGGATGATAAAGTTTGAGGCTTTAGGTTGGATCATTGTGTGAAAACCTAAAGATGATATCTTCTCAATGAATAATTCTATTCTTGTTTGAAACTAATCATTAGGTGGATTAAGTACTCTTCTCTATAATTTTATCTTCCATCAAAACCCTATTTCTATTAGTTTAGTTAATTTAAATTTATTTGAATCCATATTATAATCATAGAATAGAAATCTCTCAACATAATATTACTCTCACCATTGTTTCTTTGTGATTTAAATTAGTTGAATTTCTTTTATGTCTTGGTAGTTTAGGAGGAACGAATCCGTACTCTTTATATTACTTCATTATTATTTGAGAGTAGGAATATTGATCTAAGCACTTGTTTAGTTGATTGATTATTTGTGTTTATGCATAGATAGTTTGTCAACATAAATTTTGTCTTTCTCAGTATCATCTTTATCGAAGTGCCATTCTTTGGCGTCACTCCAGTTTATCCTGGCCTGCCAAACTTCAGGTACCTTGAAGAGCCTCAATGCCAGACCCAAAATCTCAAATAACGAGTTATCATGTTCGCCGGACACATAGAATCTACTCGTACCCAGTCTTGAAAAGTGGTCGAAAATTGTGGGAAGAATGCCCTCATTATCTGACATGTGGTAACGGACAAGGTGATATAATGGTGTCGAAAATCACGAGCCCTTTTCAGGTTCTCAATTAAGAGGTTTGTGATGTCGAAGAAAGTGTGTTGCTGAGCGAGAGC
This sequence comes from Coptis chinensis, assembly GCF_015680905.1. NCBI lineage: Eukaryota > Viridiplantae > Streptophyta > Magnoliopsida > Ranunculales > Ranunculaceae > Coptis > Coptis chinensis. The sequence continues at coordinate 4,687,711 of NC_141462.1, forward strand.
ATGGAAAGTCTTGCAAGTTGATTTGGTAGTAGTAGAAAAATGTCAATCCCCCATGATTTTCATAAGGATAAACAACATGGTAGTCCTGACATTCATTGTCATACTTGCTAGTGGAATTATTTTGTTCGGCCATCGGCCAGCTTTCTCACGTTCAACGACTCGGGTGAGGCCATCGCCGTAGAGGCCGGTGAAATCTTCCCAAAAGTAGTGATTAAAGGAGTTATGTATGATGTATTGAATAGTGGGGGTGGGCTTGTGATAGGGAAGGTCCAAAGTCATAGCAACTGTTGGCTCGTGAAATATATGTCTAGTGTTACCCATACGGACTGCAAATCCGTTCAAAAAGAAACCATGTGCACCATTAAATGTTGTTGTATCCTCCATATGCTCATAAAAATATGCCACTAAACGTGGAAAGTATGTCTGCTCAGGTTGCAGAATGAGGGAGGACCAACCGGTTTGGGTGATAAGGTCTCTGAAATGAAGTCCATATGAAGGAGAATCCAACATAGCCTGGAAGGATTGTTCAGGAATGATCTTTGGAGGTTCCATTATTGGAGATGCAGATAGGAAGGCAGGAAATGGATGAAAGAATACGTGTGATGAAAGACACCTCCTAGACACAAAGGTAAACCAATTTTTAGAATTTGATGGAAATGACTGAGTAAAAACAAATGACATTGATTACAATAGGAAAATTGCGCTACACATAATTAGGGTTACTAAAGAAAAAACAGAAAACGACAAAGAACAAAAATTTGCTAAATTTAATTTGGGCCATGGCCCGGGTAACGGCGAGGATCCTTAGGTGGGAGAAATCCATTTATAAGATTCTCGATGAAGTCAATTCGTACAACAACCCATTGCAACAGGGCGCTCTGTGTTTGGTAAATCTCGGATTGGTTCTCCATTATGAGATTGTGATTTGTTGAGAACTGGTTGTGGCTGTGCAAGAATTGTTCTTGTTCCTCATCGTGCATTGTCTGAAGCTCGTGAAACTCAAGAAGACTGGTAATGATGATGTTCTGATGTGTGTATAATATCATTATTCCTTGGTGAATTAAATGGAGGCCTTCCATAGGATTAAATACGTTGTGTATTACATTATCAGTGAAGATTTTGACAGAGGAAAAACCTTCGTTGGTTTTTGCACCGGCATGGTTCTTTGCAATGTCGGGAGTCCAAAAACTGTTCATACAAACGGAGTGAATGGTGAGAATGTTAGCTGTTCTGAGATAGGTAGTAGGAGCAATAGGAAAACCCCAACGCACCATGATAAGTGTCATAATGGTTGGAAAAGGACTTGATTTTTTTTCTGGCACGTGCGATCGCATTCCAAAGAAATTAAATTATGCAAAAATCATTGCTTTTAGTCTATAGGACCCAAAGTAGATGGAGGAGGGGTTTGGTTATTTTGGAAGTCTTAGATGTGTCGGGCACATTATGGGCTAACCATTGGATCATAGCTAATTGGTTATTTTGCAAGGATTGCTGATAAACAATGCGGTTTTTCCGGTTGTATTCGTCGTAAAGGATAGTTGCAAACATTAGATGCCTTATATTGTCGAATAGTGAATCCTGAAGGTGTACCCCAAGGTTCATTATGGGAATTTGAAGGATCTCGGAGATGATTTCCAGAGTCAATTCGCGCTCGCATCCGTTTGCTGGACAAAGAATTGCCCGTTTTGGAAATAACCGTGTATAGAAATGCATAACCAACTCTTTAGAATAAACTGCCTCCTTATGATATAATAGAAGGAACCATCCACGACGTAAAATTGCAGTGTCAAAATATGGTTGAAATAGACTGCTCTGAAAATTTTCTATAAAGTTTTGCTCGGGCACGAAAATTCGAGTGAGGGTCATTAAAGATGGAAGGAATAGAGTGGTGAAGATAATTTAGTGTAAAAAGGAAGACTGGATTTGAGAGGCGTCTAGCCTAGCTTTAAATAGGCACCAATCTAAAAGTTTAGAAAATACAGATCAAGGTGTCACAGGGTAGTTAGACCACGTGTATCTTTTAAAATAACTCTTTCAAGGTGTTTGCCAAAAAGATCGTTTAAAGTAAGATCCCTGAGACTGTGAGTCAAACGTGAGAAGAGATAGAATATACGAGAGAAGGTTTCATAGGGTAGTTTGGCCAACTTGCATATTCATAAATCAATTAAACAAAGAGCAAAAGTGGATGTAATGTGGAAGGGAAAGAATAGGGCATACGACTACAAGGAGTGGTGCACTCTACCTAATCTTTTTTTTTTTTTTTTTTTTTTTTTTTTTTTTAGCAAGATCTCTAGATGTAGCGTAAGTAGAAGAACAAGTAATAAGAATATGTAAATAGGATCTTACATTAAGTTGTAACACCATAATGACAACAGAAAAAATACAGATCTAGATATTAGATATGACTATATGCCACATCAACAACATTAGGATAATAAAACTAACGAGCATGAAGACGTAAGTAGCATATTCAATTTGTTGCTGCTCAAACTTTTCTAGTGCATCCATGAAGCTGAAGATTGGTAAGAGCAAAAGTTTAATTGGAATTAAAGAAAAAGTGTAGAGGGGAGAAGATAAAAGGAGTGAATGTGAAGGATGTGGTGAACTTTTTATGTATAGAAAGGAAATGGAGCCATTTTATGACCGTTGTGGTGGCGGTTTTATGACCGTTTTATTGTTGCATATCGTTAGTTTACGTTAAAAGTTTGCCGCCGTGTAAAGCTTATATATATATAGGGTTAGTTAGACCCAATTGCAAGATCCAACAGCTACGAGATGATATTTTTTTTTTTCAGATGAAGAAATCTGACCGTTGGATCTTACAAATGGGGCCTAAACCCATATATATATTATATGATAACTAGTAAACTTTATATATATATATATATATATATATATATATATATATATGATAAGAGCCCAAAAAGGTAGTTTAAACCCTTTAATAGTATTTCTATTTAGCCAATTATGTTATTAATAATATAGATTTATCACTAATTACATGTTTTTGAGTATTTCAGGCTTCGGAGTTGAATAAATGTCAAACTGTTACTAATTAGGTGCTAAAGTGATTGCTAGAGAAGGTCCATGAAGAAAGCCCAAGTTTAATGGAGAAAAAGCCCTTAAAAAGCCCAAGTCAAAACTGTTAAGTGAAAGTCAAACCGGATTAGAAAGCTAAAGAAAAGTTAACAGAACATCAAAAGGTCATATCTTTGGACTTAGGACTCAGATTTGGGCCCATTTTATATCAAAATGACCGGCTCAGAAAGTGTTTTCCAATGGTCTAGGCATTGACTCGATTTGAGTAGTATAAGTCAATGAAAACTCTCACTACAGTAATACCACATGAATTAGAAGTCTTGGATTCAATCAATTAGGTTATTAACTTGATTTATGGGCCCATAACTTAGCCTAAAAGCCTATGAACGATTTTGTATCATAATATAAGAGAATAAAAACCCTAAATCTCTCCCTCCCATTAGTTAGAATAATTTAGTTCTCTCTCCTTTTTGAGTTTAGGTTTAGTTAATTAGTTTAGTTTGTAGCCTCCATTAGAACCTTTTAATAAAAGTTTTAGTTTATTCAATTCAATTACTTCTTTACATTATGTCTTCCTTTCATTATTTTAGTTTAATTAATCCAATGATATTATGCTAATACCCCTATTAGAGGGAGTGATTATGAAGTCTAATGAGGAATAGATTGCTTAGTAGAATTATTTAATTGTGTATATATTTCAATGAGTTTAGTTTATTGTATGACTTCCAAAATAAGCAGATAGTAAATTAAACTAGGGATTGTTATAATTAAGTCGAGAGACTTGGTTATAATAATCATATATGCTAGTAATAATGACTATAGAGATGTAGGTTGTTGCTAGGGATGATAAAGTTTGAGGCTTTAGGTTGGATCATTGTGTGAAAACCTAAAGATGATCTCTTTTCAATGAATAATTATATTCTTGCTTGAAACTAATAATTAGGTGGATTGATTACTCTTCTCTATATCTTTCTCTTCCATCAAAAACTTATTTTTATTAGTTTAGTTAATTTAGATTTATTTGAATCCATAGTATAATCGTAGACTAGAAATCTTTCAACAAAATATTACTCTCACCATTGTTTCTTTGTGAATTAAATTAGTTGAATTTCTTTTATGTCTTGGTAGTTTAGGAGTGGAATGAATCCGTACTCTTTATATTACTTCATTATTATTTGAGAGTAGGAATATTGATCTAAGCACTTGTTTAGTTGATTGATTATTTGTGTTTACGCATAGATAGTTAGTTTACATAAATTTGTGTTTATCAAATGTCACCACTGTCGTCTTAAACTCGTTTAAGACAAGATTTTAATTGCTTGAATCCAAGGGGTAATCTCCCATTTTTTACCCACCTCTGAAGACAGATGAAATGCTTCAAAAGATTCATTTCTTCCGCCAGAATCCTCATGAATCCTTCTCAGAGGCCAGGAATCGTTTCACTGATCTTCTCATTGAATGCTCGCCTCATAATCTTGCGAAAGACATGCTTGTTCGTGCCTTTTTCAAAGGGCTTTCACATCATTATAAAGGAGGTTCTAGATATCATGACTGGGGATAGTTTTCTTAGTAAAGGAGCCTTAAAGACTTATAAATTCTTAGAAGAACAATATAAGAAAAACAACAATTGGGAAGGTAACGACTCTTCCCGCCCCACTCCTTCTTCTTTTGAGGTTAAACTTGATCCCAAGCTTAAAACTCATATCAATGCCCTCACTAAAAAAGTAGATGTCCTCTCTGTTCAACAACAACCCACTCCCGTCATGACCATTAACTCTACTCATTGTAATGTTTGTTTTAGTCTTAAGTATTCCGACTTTTATTGTCCTCTTGTCTATACACAACCACCACCACAACTATCACACTTCAACCAGTTAACTCAACCTCAAGGACAAGGAAACTTAGGTGACCAGAATAGAGGTTTAGTGCCCATGACCTAAAACTATCAACATTAAGACATGAATGCTCAACAAGCCTTAATTCCAGTTCAACGAAGTAGTAGTGACCTTGTTGGAAAAACAAAATCAAATTATGCAACAAAACTCTAACTTGATGAAAGATCATCGTGATCAAAACTCTAAAATGATGCAACGAATGATGCAAAAGATGTAATCTTTGTGCTAAAAGGTTATTAACATGTCTCCTAACCAAAATAATAACCAAACAGGCGTGCTTCTAGGTCAAGCAGTGCCTAATCCTAAGTCAACAAACACCGCCTGCGAAATAAATAGTATTCAGTGTAATGGTAATATAACCCCAGGGGACTTACATGTAGTCATTACCTTTCATTTAGGGAGAGTAGTTGATAACAAAATAACTATGCCTGAAGATCGGCTGCAAACAGAAGATGAAAATGAAACCATACCAAATATTGTCATAGAAATTGAAAACCCTACAACTATAGAAGTTCCAGTCCAACCACAACCAAAAGGTACAACCTTACTAAATACCACCATAGAAATTGATGATCCTACACTGTAGAGGTTCCAACTTGGACACCTAGATGGAAAACAGCTAAAGATAAAGCAAAGACTAATAATACATTTGACCCTTATGCTAAATATAGAGATAAACCACCGTATCCCCAGCGACTAATTGTGTCTAAAAAGGACGAGAATTTTGATGAGATTAGGGAAGTGTTTAAAAAGATGACTATAAACCTACCTTTTTTGGATGCTATAAAAAGTCTACCTGGACACGCTAAGTTTCTAAAAGAGTTGTGCACCAAGAAGAAGAAAACCAACATACCCAACAAAACCTTCTTAATTGAACAATATCCATCTTTATCTAGACATAACATAATTATTAAGTACAAGGACCCTAGTCATCCTGCTGTACAATGCACCTTGAGAGATTACTTCATAACAACTGCTCTATTAGACCTGGGGGTGAGTGTTAATTACTCCATTTTTATTTATATAAACAACTAGGTCTAACAAAACTTCAACCAACCAAAATGACTTTGCGGATAGCCGATCGTTCTATTAAGTATCCCAAGGGTGTAGTTGAAAATATTATCGTTTAAGTTCAAGTTTTTTACTATCCAGCCGACTTCGTAATTCTCGACACATAAGTTGCTCATGATTCCATTCCCATTATCTTAGGGCGTCCTTTCTTGGCAACCGCCAATGCCCAAATCAATTGTCGGGATGGCTCAATAACTCTTTCTTTTGGAAATCTTTCTGTGGAAGTTAACATGTTTAGACAAAAATAAGGACAACTAGGTTTGCTTGTAGATGGAGAAGTGAAGTCCATTAAGAGTTTTGTATCTCACATTAGTGTGGCTGATGCTTTCGTCCCCACACTAGTAGATACCCCTCTTATGGAAGAAGACAAATATCACAATTTCTATTCCCTAGACGTAGATAACATCAAGGAAGATTTCCTTGGCCTCTTTTGCAACCCTTCTTTGCCACCTTGCGAGTCCCCTCCTATTAACATCCATTAATCCCTTGACGCCATGATGGAAGAAGAATTTTTCACCCTCTATCCCAGTGATTCTTCTGACCCACCTATTAAGGAATGTCTTGCATATCTCAAGGCCTCTGATGATATAGAACTATGAACACTTGTTGAGTACCATTCACCCACCTTACATCCTCATATCACTCATTCACCTTCCATCACCAATATTCCCCATCTTCCACCTTTTCAAAGGAACCCTGAGTTTGCACTAAACCTTCTTGTTTCTCCTGTGCTTCATGACTTTCAAAACCCATCTGCTGAAGTAGTAATACCCAAGGACAAGCCACCTGACACTTTTTCATTCTTTCCATCCTTCCTTCTAAAACTTATCCACATTCCACGTAATTCCCAAAACCATCCATTTTCTCACGCTCATTCACTTGGCATCCCTTTCGTAGGAGAAAAAAGAAGAAACTGTACGCTCGATTAGGTTCTAGATCCATCAGAATTCACTCCCTTTCCACTAAGCCACGACATAGGAAATCTTGGTGCTTAATTCTATTTGATGATGCATTCTGTGTTAACTATTTATGGAAAGATCCACAATTATTTAGATTATTGATATATGGTAAACTGCATGTTAATACATATATATCACATTAAGTCTAAGGAATCTAACTTTAAAAGACCCATAAAATTTTTGTAACATACCACCTTTCTGGAGTATAGGCAACAAAATTTTTCAAACTTAAAAAGAGTTTTCTAATTTTGTTTGGGGGTGGCATATTTTGGCATTTCATTTCAAATCATTTTTTCACCCTTTGTCTGTCATGTTTACTCCAGTAGAGTTGATGTTAGTTAGTACGTAACAGTTTAATTGTGTTTCATGTTAACATATCATCTTTACAATATTTCTGTTACAGGTATTGCCATTTTTTGCCATGTTTCTATGGTAAATTCTTTCTTTATCTCTTTACACTTTGAAGAAAAAGTGTTCGATTGTTTGGGGGTGGGATAGAAATATTTGCAAAAATTAGGCATTTTTAGGATGTAAATTACGCACTTTTCTATATAAAATATTAAAAATCATAAATAATATTTATACTATGCACTTAGTGATAATGGTATTGTTTCTTTTCTCCATAATGATATTAGTCTAGAAATCTCACGTGTACTTGAATTAGGATTTAATTTTTGAAACTTAAATTAATACGTAGGTAATAGTCATTGCATTTTTTCATGAACATCTTGGATGGGCATCTTTGATTGTACTTGACAATATTTTTCTGAGACCTAGGTTAGAGTACTTAATACATGCATATCATGTGAGCATCTAGCTGAAAAGCCTCATAAGAGTGAAATATCTGAGTGATGACACAAGGGATAAGTCAAATCTGAGTAGAGAAATCACACATCCACTTGCTTGATCACCTCACCATATCCTAAGCGAGAATTTAGGCCCTCTTTTGATCGATATAGCCAAAAATTTACACCTATATCAAATTTATTATCCGCTAGTCGCCCCACTTAGCCTTTCATTAGCCTTTTTCACAAACCACAAATCCTTTACCCAATAAAACAAAATAAAAAATAAAATCAGCCTACCTATCTAGATAAGTCTGAGAAATAGGATGAGTGAAGAAAAGAGAAGAGAAAAACCTGTGTAAAAAAAAATTAGTTAATTGCTTTAGAAAAGAAAAAGAAAAGAAAGTTTCCATCCAAAGAAAAAGAAAAGAAAAGAAAGCTTCCAAAAGGAAAGAAAAATCAAAGTTAAAACTCCAAAAATAGAATCAAAATGAGTCAAAAGCCAAAATAAGGGCTAAGTATGGAGCAAAAAGTGTAGAAGCAAAAGAACAAGGTTTTCTCTAAGTTATATAATATGAAGACCCTATTTTCTCAGACTTGTCTTTTTGAATATCCATTTCCTTCCTTCTTTAACCAACACCTACGCCCCGTATCACCTAATAAAGACCTCTAACTCAATTAGGAATAGGTTGGTGTGATAGTAAGTAGTAGATGTGTTTAATTGACCTCGGCTTCCTTGGATTGTCATTGAGATTGTGAGGAAACATGTGCCTACTGCACACTGAAGTTAACAAACTTGAGTGGAAAAATCTAATTGTTATGTGTTTTGACACATTCCTTGTGAGAACCTACTTAGGCACGTTACCCAAAAGTTTTAGAAATGGACCTGCCATTTCATTTCATATCATAGTTAATTGTATAGTTGTTTATCTTAAGATGATTTGATTATTATGCATGTATTAGTTTAAGTTTTAGAATGATCATCCTTGTTTAAATACTAGTGAGATATATAGATTCTGAGATAAAATTAGGGAACAATAACTTTTATTTCTTAGTCGTTGTAGTATAAATGAAGTTTGTGAGTACCTTCTCTAGAAAACTCTCACGAGGATAAAACTCGTCCACTAGGAAATTCTTAGTGGTTTAAGGCCTTATTGCATATGGTCAATGCAGTCGCACTCAGCAAAACGAGATTAGTTAAAAATATATTTTTGTCACTTATTTTAATTTCACATATTTGCTTGAGGACAAGCAAGATGTTGTTTGGGGCTGGTTTGATAAGAGGCCAAAACTGTAGTTTAAACCCTTTAATAGTATTTCCATTTACTCAATTATGTTATTAATAATATAGGTTTATCACTAATTACGTGCTTTTGAGTATTTCAGGCTTCGGAGTTGAATAAATGTTAAATCGTTACTAATTAGGTGCTAAAGTGATTGCTAGAGAAGTTCCATGAAGAAAGCCTAAGTTTAATGGAGAAAAAGCCCTTAAATAGCCCAAGTCAAAACTGTTAAGTGAAAGTCAAACCGGATTAGAGAGCTGAAGAAAAGTCAACAAAACTCCAATAGGCCATATCTTTGAACTCATACCTCGGATTTGGGCCCATTTTATATCGAAATGACCGTCTCAGAAAGGGCTTTCTAATGGTCTAGGCATTGGCTCAATCAAAGTAGTATAAGTTGGTGAAAACTCACACTACAGTAACACGACCAGAATTGGAAGTCTTGGATTCAACCAATTGGGTTATGGACTTGATTTATGGGTTCATAACCTAGCCTAAAAACCCATGCGCACTTTTGTATCATTATATAAGAGAATAAAAACCCTAAATCTCTCCCTCTCATTTGTTAGAATAATTTAGTTCTCTCTCTCCCTCTCTCTCCCTTTTGATTTAAGGTTTAGTTAATTAGTTTAGTTTGTAGCCTCCATTAGAACCTTTTAATAAAAGCTTTAGTTTATTTAATTCAATTACTTCTTTTGTACACTATGTCTTCCTTTCATTATTTTAGTTTAATTAATCCAATGATATTAGACTAATCCCCTCATTAGAGGGAGTGATTATGAAGCCTAATGATGAATAGGCTTTAGATTGGAACATTGTGTGAAAACCTAAAGATGATCTCTTTTCAATGAATAATTCTATTATTGCTTGAAACTAATCATTAGGTGGATTGTTGATTACTCTTCTCTATAACTTTCTCTTCCATCAAAACCGTATTTTTATTAGTTTAGTTAATTTAGATTTATTTGAATCCGTAGTATAATCATAGAATAGAAATCTCTCAACAAAATATTACTTTCACCATTGTTTCTTTGTGATTTAAATTAGTTTAATTTCTTTTATGTCTTGGTAGTGTAGGAGTGGAACGAATCCGTACTCTTTATATTACTTCATTATTATTTGAGAGTAGGAATATTGATCTAAGCACTTGTTTAGTGATAAGAGCTCGAAACTGTAGTTTTAACCCCTTAATAATACTACTTTTAGACCAATTAGGCGAATAATAAATAAGAGTTAATGCTAATTATGTGCTTTTATGTATTTCAGGCATGGAACTCAATTATGTGCAGAAATGTGCCACTTTCACGATATAAAGGAGCAAAAGGTTGGTTGCTAAGAAGTTCTGTGATAAAGGCCAAGATTCAAGGAGACAAAGCCTTTATGAAGCCTGGTCAAAAGCTGAAAAGTCAACATAGGTAGAAACAATGCACAAGTCAGCAGAACTTCCGAAGACCATATCTTTGGACTCAAGCCTTGAATTTGGGCCTACCTTACGTCAAAACGACCATCTCGAAAAGAGATTTCCAATGGTCTAAGACTTGACCCAATCAGAGGAGCAGAAGTGGGCGAAAAGTCTACTAACGTCAAAGCCAGCTGAAACGGGCTCTGTGGACTGAAGAAATTAAGCTTTGGGCTCGATTTTCTGGCCCAAAACATGGCTCCTCAGCCCATGCACAAAATTGTGGATCTAGTCTCCTCCTTTACATAAAAGAAGACTTAGCTCTTAAGAAAAGGAGTAGTTGGAGAATCTAGAATAGGAAGTAGCCATTAAAATAGCTTGTAAGTCTAGTTTTTGAATTAAATTAGTTAAATTAATTAGTTTCATACATTGTTTTAGATTAATTCTTTGAATCATAGTTCTTCATTGATTAGATAAATAAAATAGTTATTTCTTGTTCATTTCGATTTTGTCATTTAAAATTGTTAGATCTAATTTCAGTTGTTGTTATTCAATTCTTAGTTATTAATTTAGAATTCAATTATTGTTTAGTTAAATTTAATAAAGTTATAATTTTTATATTACGTCTAGTTTTAATTCACATCGTAGTATAATTCCCCTATTGCTCTTATTAGACTTTGAATAGATTAGTCAATCTAGGAAACTTGAATGCTAAAGAACTAAGAGTGGAACGAACTTTTTACTCTACTCTATTTCAATAGAATTGAGAGTATAGAAATCTTTGATAGCAACACGTAAGTAAGTTTAGTTTCACTTGCATTTTGAGTTTCATCGTTCATTTCGTAGGTAAATTATTCAAATTTGCGTTTATGAAATGGCACCGCTACCATCTTAGTACTCCTTAGTATTGTTTTCTGTAGACTTGATAGTTTTTCAAAGTCCCATAACCCACCCACCCTTGTTTGGATTCTCACTGTGGTTGTCTGTTTCAGCTTTGCAAGTTTCCACGAAAAATTACTCGGAGCGCACCTGCGCCCTGGGCAAGCCAAAGTGGAGTGCACCCTGTGCCCATACACCTGGAATCCCACCCTTTGGCTGAGCGCCACCTGCGCCCACATGCCTGGAATCCTACCTTTTGCCTAAAAGCACCACCTGCTCCTGCACCAATTTAGGCTTTTGCCTTCGGCGCACCTAAGCTGCTGGCTTTGCGCGATTTCCACGGGGTTTGTTTTGAACTTCCATTTTTTCAAAGCTTTCAGTGTTCTAACTTGTTATATACATTGAACACGCGTAAACAAGACGCTATTCATAAGCGAAGCAAGGAGGCTTTCGAACTTCTTTTTTCCAAGCCTCACATCTTCTTAACTTGTTCCTACTAGCATATCGATTGTTTGGAAACAAGTTGTTTTGCATTAATATTGGTCTTAGCCTTGCATGAGATTAAGGTCTTCCACACCTCACATCTTAATATAATTAACCGATAACGTCAACAAACACGCCTTTCTAGTATACCACTCACTTCACCTCTAGCTAGCACACCACACATCACACCTAACATTATGGCTGAAGAAAGAGAGTCTCCTCTCTCAGACTTTTACAAAGCCTTGAGTGATAGCTCGAAATCTTGCATCGTTCTATCAGACCCAGTGGGGGATTTCCGAATCCCCCCAAATATATTTAATTTGTTACCCATTTTTCATGAAAAACCTTATCAGCACATGCGTAGGATTGACCAAGTCCTTACTACTTTCCACCATCCTTCGATTAGTGCTGAACAAATTAAACTGAGGGTATTTCCCTTCACCTTAGCCGATAAGGCGGCGTCTTGGTTAACTCTGCCAAAGCTTTAATTACGTGGACTCGTGGGCTAAACTTGTTCAACTGTTTATGGAACATTTTTACCCACCACTGAAGACCGATGAAATGCTTTCCAAGATTCATTTCTTTCGACAGAATCCTCATGAATCATTTTCAGAGGTTTGGAATCGTTTCACCAACCTACTTATAGAGTGTCCACACCATAACCTCGCGAAAGACATGTTAGTTCGTGCCTTTTTCAAAGGACTTCTACACCACCATAAAGAAGTCCTTGACATAATGAATGGGGGTAGTTTCTTAAGTAAAGGAGCCTCGGAGGCTTATAAATTTTTAGAAGATCAGACTAAGCGGAATAATAATTTAGGGGTAGTGATGATATCTCCCGTTCCGCTAGTTCTTCTACAATAGTTATAGCCGCCGGTATGTTTGAGATGAAACCCGATCCAGAACTTAAAAATTTAATCGAATCTCTAACTAAAAAGGTAGAGGATATTTCTGTCCAACAAAAATCTATCCCCGTCATGAATGTCAACTCCAACCCATGTAATTTCTGTTTGAGTCCAGAGCACCCCGACTCCTATTGTCCTTTCGTTTACGAACAACAAACATTACAACAAGACAACGTTTGCTCAATTAATAGTTATCCTATTCCTAACGCCCCTTGGAGACAACACCCCAACTTCAGTTGGAGAAATAATCAACAAGTAACAACTCCAAGATTTAATAATCAAAATGTTAGGCAAGCAAACAATTATAACCAACCTCCACCACGACAAGGACAAGGTCAGGGTAATTATAATAATTATAACAATAATAATTATAATGCAAATCGAGGTAATTTTCCGGTTAATAATAATAACTATCACAACCCACCCATAAATAATCAACATGACATAGTTCCTGTCACACATCCTATAGCTAACACTTTTCCACAACCGGATCGTTTCGATACCTTTATGCAATCTCAACAATAGATTTTGCAAACCATCCAACTTTCCTTACAGCAACTAGCTCAAGAGAAAGTACAACCTAAAGGTGTGTTTCCAAGACAAGCGATACCTAATCCTAAAACACCAAACACAGCCTTTGAGGTGAACGGTAATACTAGTACGGAAAATGTAAACGCAGGTGAGCTAAATGACATCACCACTCTCCGTTCTGGTAGAGTGGTTGACAACAATGTAATTATGCCTATAGTTACCCCACAAGGAGTTCCTACACCAGATATTATACTAGATACCAAAACAGAAACTGAAGATCCTACCCTTGTAGAGGTACCAGTTAAACCACAACCTAAGAAGCAAAAAGCAAAGGTTAGATATCCAGTAGAACCATACGCTAAACATAGTAAGAAACCACCGTTTCCCTAGAAATTAGCTATGTTAAAAAGAGATAAAAACTTTGATGAGATTAGGGACATTTTCAAAAATCTAACGATTAACCTACCCTTTCTTGACGCAATTAAAAAATTACCTCACCACGCTAAGTTTCTTAAGGAGTTGTGCATTACTAGGAGTATGACAAATATTCCAAAAGACGCCTTTCTCACTGAACAGGTTCCAACTTTATCAGAATATAATGGAATAGTTAAGTACAAGGACCCTGGTCGTCCTACTGTACAATGCATCGTAGGAGATACTCACACGACCACTGCTTTATTAGACCTGGGGACGAGTGTTAACTTACTCCCTTATTATTTATATAAACAAATAGGTCTACAAGAAATGCAACCTATGATAATGATTAATTAGTTGATAAGTCTATCAAGTATCCTAAGGGTGTAGTGGAAAACGCGATGGTTAAGGTTCAAGATTTCTACTATCTTGCGGATTTTGTTATCCTCGATACATAAGTCGCTAACGACGCTGTCCCGATCATTTTAGGGTGCCCCTTCTTGGCAACTGCCAACGCGCTTATAAATTGCCGCGATGGTTCGATGTCCTTATCTTTTGGTCATCTTTCCGCTGAGGTCAATGTATTTAAATCGATCACACAGGTTCTTGATCCCAATATCGATAGAGAGGTTAGTATGATTGAGAGTTTAGCTCATGATTACGTCAAAACCATGTTTCCAAATAATCAGATGCACAAATTCCTTTCCTTTGGACGTTCCAACTTTAATAAGGACTCCTTGGACGTGAAGGGAATTGAGGAAGATTTCCTTCAACTCTTTTGCAACTCTTCTTCGCCACCTTGAGAGCCCCCTCCTATTGATAACCATTCACCCACCTCACATCATTTCCCTTCCATCAATGTACCCCATCCTACACCTTTTCAAAAGAACCTGGAGTTTGCACTTGACCCTCTTATTTCTTCTATGCTTAATGATTTTCTAAATCTGCCTAATACGGATATAATTCCCGAAGAAAAGGTACATGACACCTACATTTTCAGAATTGAGACAGTTCCTACCTACACCATGAATGAGTTTTGTCCTAAACCCACATTCTCATTCTTTCCATTTTTTCCTTCTGATACTTATCCTTATCCACCATATGTTCCACAACCATCCATCTTTTCACACTCATTCACTTGGACAACCTCTCGTTCAAAGATGAATAAGAAGGTGCATGCTCGGTTACGTTCTAGGTCTATCAGACTTCATTGTCATTCCACTAGGTTGCGCCGTAGGAAATCTTAGTGCCTGAGTATGTTTGGGGGTGCATTCCATGTTATTTATTTCTGGAAAGACCCACAACTCTTTAGGTTGTTGATATATGGAAACTGCAGGGTATTAATATTTATATCCATTTATTTGTTAAAGTCTTGCGTATCTGACTATAAACGACGCATTTGGTTGTGTAGTGTACTTCCTATCACTTCCGTATATTGATAAGTGCACCATTCAGGTAACCGGGCCCTCCCTATGGAGTGTGTGGCAGTAAGTACCGGATCCTAAGTCCACGGTCAACATAATTCACGTTTTCCACTCTTGCATATTTTCTCGGTTTTTGAGTCATGTTCTTCTATGGTGTGAATTATGCATTTATTGCTTTCTTGTTTTTCTTATATTAATTTTTATTCATAAAAAAATTAAAAATCATTAAAATCACAACCATAGTAAGTTGAGAAGTCTCAGGAATCTGACTTTAAAAGACCCACTTTTAAAAAAAAAAACAAATTTTCTCAACTCTATGTCTAAAATTTGTTTGGGGGTGGGGTGTTCCTTCTATTATGGATTGTTCAACTCTCTAGTTGTGTTGGTTAGACCGTTTAATTGTATTATGATTTAGGTTGATATTTTCTATTAAGTTAGATTTCATTCGTTCGCATAACTTACATCATGCACGCACTTTGAGGCATTTTTCATTTTCTTATATGTCAACCACGGTCGGAATAGAGTGTTTTATGGATCATTAGATTAGAAATTCTCTCCTGATCATTTCCATATCTCATTCGCATAAATTGGAAAGGTAACGAAGCGGGAATTTTAGTTTAAAGTTGTGCGAAAAATCGACAAAAATCGGGAAATCAATTTGGGCTTAGGCCCAACGCACGCACGTGCGTCTCCTTCCTCCGAAACAAACTGAAACTCCATTCTTTCCAAATTCCACCATTTCCAAATTTAAAAACCTAACCTAAAATAACAATAAAAATAAACCTCAATACACCCACGCCCATAATCCAATTCCAACTTCGATTCTTCTCCAAAACACTCTTCCACCAATCCCAAAAAATTCCACCATCGAAAATCACCCAAAACCAAATGAATTTCGAACTACCACGCCACCACTGTTTTGTTAGTAAGGGAGTCTCAAACTCCATTCCCACAGTCCTTTTAAACCCCAAATCGTTCTAAGATATCAATGGCTCAAAGACAAAGGTTGTTGCTAGAACAAGCGTTTACGGCCGACCGCTTCGCGCCGTTTTACGGTGATGAGATGATTAGCAGGGGTTGGAATCGGTTATGGTACTCGATAGATGATTTCTACCACTCTGATTTGGTCGAACAGTTCTATAAGAAGAGAGAGTTGGCCGATCAGAAAATGTTCATGAAAGTGGCTGGGACTAAGAGAGAATTATCGAGAGCGAAATTGGCTGAAATTTTAGGCATTATGCCTGGACGAAACCTAGAAGCCCGCAAAGTCAGAGTCCCATTATCTTTGGAGTTCCCGCATTGATGAAACGACACCCTTATGGAGGTTCAATATAATCGACTTCTCATTGTGCTCGACAAATATCTTCGCTCTCCAACCAACCGGCCAGAGCTGCTGTAGCTTCGGTGGGATTGGTAAGAACATCATTGGGAAGGAGAAAGTGAGCGACATCGGGTTCACATGTCTGCACGTTCTCTGGATATTGCAAGAAAAGAGGTATGAATTATGTATCCTCGAGTTTTTGCTAAATATGATTAGAGGAGTTGGGAAGAGTATCGCACCATTTCCTGTTTTAATTATGAAGATAATGTTGTCTTGGGGGAATAAACAAAGAACTGAGCGGATAATGTTGAAATTGCATGCAAATGAAAGTAGTTATAAGGAGTGTATCCAAAAGACTTGGATGTTGCCGGAGGATAGGGTGGTGGATTCGGATGAGGAAGGGGAGGACATGACATGGTTGGATGAAGATGCCTTGGAGAGGTGTACGTCTGATTCAGAACGCATGTCACTGTTGCATACTAGTGTCCGTTGCATTTACGTTATTTGTGAAGATATACGAGATAGACAAATTATAGTTCGAAATAAACAAACAAACCTTAACACGAGTTTTGGAATACTCGAAAAGGGTCAGGAAGATATCTTGATTAACATGGAGAATATCCACCAGCATCACTAAGCCCAGTATACAGTAATAAAGGCTGAGATGGAAGCACAGCGCTTGTTCCGAATAGAGATTCTACGATGCATGCCACCCTTGGAGGGTTTTGTTTCAGATGAGTCTGAAAGGCATGAGCGTCATCGCCAAAGAACGAATGGATCGGGCCCTTCTTCATCCCATGACCAATCTCCATCTCAGGGCCCTTCTTCAGCACATGGCTAGGTGTTCTGAATAATTTTGCGTTTCGTTGTTATTTAGTTGTTTTTATTGTTTTATTAGTCGGATATTAGTTAAGTAATTAAATTTGAATTTGGTTGTTTTATGTTGTTTGAATTAAAATTTAATATAATTTGGTTATTTTTTAATTGTGTGTGGTTGTTATCATCAATCTCACCTTCCCGAATTGTTTGGGGGTGGTATTAAATAGCTTAACATAATTCGTTTATATGTTCGTCTATTTTAGAATTTGTTTTGGAGTGAGGGTTAAGAATATGACTGATATGGGCATCGCTATGAATAGATATTGTAGTAGGATGAAATCTCAATGAGTTAGGCAGTTTCTATCCTAAATTCATCCTAAAAGATATTAGGGTTGTCTTAGAATCAAGAATATGAGTTATTTTCGTTTTCGGGTTTGGATATTTTATTATTTCCGGCAATTGCCTTAAAGCTTTTTGGCAACATCCCGATTCATTTTAGCAATTTAAAACCTATAAAAATTGCATTCATTCTACACTCACAACCCCAATTGCATCTCACATTCATCTCTCACGTTTCACTCCCACTTTACCTTATTTTTCCTTCACACTTCGGCCTATCAGCTCCCCGAGTGCACTTGCGCCCCAGAGGAGCGCCACCTACACCTTAAGCCTGTCAGAGAAATCCTACTTTGAGCAGCGACTTGCGCCATATTCAACCCAAACCAGAGCGCTACCTGCGCCCAAAACACTAGAATTCCAGTTTTCATCCGGAGCGCCACCCGCGCCCATCCCAGGCTAACAATGAGCACCTTGCGCCCAAGTGCCTAGACCTCAAAAATCACCGGAGCGCCACCTGCGCCCATCCAAGGCATAGCTTGAACGCACCTTGCACCCTGACCCCTATGGGCAACAAAAATTTCCAGTTTTCTGCGGGATTGTTCTAGGATTGTTGCGGCGGTCCCAAAAGGTAGTTTTGAGATGACAACTCCTAAAGTCATCCCCAAGGAATCTTTCAAAGACTTATTCCAAAGCACCACCTATGGTGCGTGGTTTCGCGAAGTGATCATTCTAGCAGGATGAGAGCTACTATTGGTAAGTCCTGATGAACTTTATTCTCCCGCACTTATTTTTATTCTTATTTTTATGATAACTGTAAGTTCTTTGATAGGCCAGATGGAGAACAAGTGTGTTCTCCATCACCATCGAGGATGAACAAATGGAAATTTCCAGGTTCTTGATAGCCTTTGTGCTTAGACTTGCTATGTCGGCCGAAATACAAGACTCATGGGCCTATTTGGTAGATAATATGTACATGTATAACTATGATGATTTGCATGAGGATTACGGGGCAGGAATCTTTAGGATAGAGGACGAAGGGGATTATAATGTCGCCCTTGGTAGCTTGTCTATGAACGTGGGCACTGCTATGTTTTGGATTATGCTCAACATTAGAGGGGAACGGCGTTATTCTTCTGTGAATGACGAAACTTGTGATATTTTCCTTGCTTTAGCTGGGAGACATACACTCTATGATATTCCCAAACCTTAATGTCTAGTTTAGCCCGAGCCCATGGCAAGAGGCATGAGTACCTTCTTATGCCTGTTTTAATTTGTCGTATAATGCTATGTTTCTTCCCTGCTTTTTGTGCCCGTTTCACAGATTGGGTTGGGGTCGACATTGTGAGACCCACCAATTGTATTATTCGATTGTTCCATGCAATGAATTGGCGAGGGTGGAGGATACAACCTCATCAGGTTGCTCCTTACACCCCATCCGACCAAGTGGCGCTTGACAGGTTAGCTATAGTTGACGATAAGTGGCGTGAAGCCTAGAAAATTACCATGGCATGGCAGGATGCGAAGGAACCTCATTTCTTTATTAAAGATGAAGAGGGAAAGGAGGAGGAAAATGTTTAAACGGGAGTACAGGTAAGTGTTAGTTTCAGTTAGTGTATGCTTATGTCCCAAGCAATCTTTTTCTCATTAACCCCATAACGGGTGGAACTCTTATAGAGTTGCGTCAGATTTCTTTTCTATATTAGTATGTTATAACCTTATTTTGCAGATGTTCCGGAATTTCACGCGTTTCAATGGTATTTTCCTACCCTCTTTATTTAAAATACTTTGATGACAAAGCATGCTTCCTGTTTGGGGGGGGGGCATAGAAACACGTGTAATTAAGGCATCTGTTAGAATATAAATATGTATAATATACACTTGCTTTCTAGCTAATAAAATTCAAATTTAAAAAAAAAAAAAAAAAAAAAAAAAAAAAAAAGTATGTATGTTATACACTTAGGAATATTGGTATTGTTTTCTTTCTCTATGCTCTCAATAATCTAGAAGTCTCACGTAGCTTTTGCATTAGAATAGTTTTTAGAAACTTAGGCTAATATGTAGGTAATAATCCTTACATATATCTATAAATATGTTACATGAGTATCTATGATTGTTGGCAGTAAGTTTCTGAAATCTAGGCTAGAGTACTTATTCTACAAATCTTGTGAGAATATAGCCTAAAGCCTTATATGAGTGACACATTTGAGAAATGACACAAGGGAGAAGTAAATCTAGATAGAAAAATCACACGTCCACTTCCTAGATCACTATACCATATCCTAAGCGAGAATTTAGGCTCTCTTTGGATCTATATAGCCAGAAATTCTAACCTATGAATTATTTTCTGCTAGTCGCCCCTCTGAGCCTTTCTTTAGCCTTTCATAAACCACAAATCCTTTACCCTGTTACAAAACAAAACAAAATAAAAAAATTAACCTACCCAATTCTTTGAATAAGTTTGAGAATAAAGATGAAGAATAGAAAAGAGAATAACCTTTGAAATCAAGAACTCGTTAGTCGCTTCAGAAGAGAAAAGTAAGTTTCCATCCAAATAAAAAAAAATAAAAAAAATAAAGAGTTAGAACTCCAAAAATAGAATCGAGGAGTCAAAAGCCAAAAAAAAAAAAAAAAAATATGGCTAAGGATGGAAACAAAGTGTAGAAGCAAAAATAAAGAATAAGGTTTTCTCTAGTTACATAATATGAAGACTCTATTATCTCAGACTTGTTCTCTTTGAATATCCATTTCCTTCCTTCTTAAACCATCTCCTAATCCCCGCAACACCTAATAAAGACCTCTAGCCCAATTAGGAATAGGATAGTGTGATAGTAAGTGGCAGATGTGTTTGATCGACTCCGGCTTCCTTGTGTGTCATTGAGTTTGTAAGGTAAAGTGAGCCCACTACACTGGAGTAGTGATAAAAGATAAAAATTGTAGTTTACCTACGAAATGAATGATGAAACTCAAAACGTAAGTAAACTAAAACTTTAACGTGTCTATATTTATCAAGTTTTCTACTCTCAATTCTATCAAAATAGAGTGGAGTAACAAATTCGTTCCACTCCTAGTTCTCTAGCATGGAATGCTTTCGTAGTTAACTAATCGGTCTTAAGTCCAATGAGAGCTTTACGAAGGGTGTTATACTACGATACAATATGAAATTTATTATGTTGAATTTAAACTACGAATGCTATGGAAATATGATTGTTTTTGAATCTAGATAAAGGATTAGAGGGGAATTGAATCCACCTCGAATCCAACTTAATAACCTAGCATAGACTCTTGTATCTCGATTCTTACGTTCTTACGGCAAGAATTTCGAGTTCTAATCCCTAGTGTTCATGGGATTTCTACCAAATAGTAACTAGCATGTGAGGTCGTCCACCCATTCTCATGGCGAATCACGACCTTCTAGAGTGGAATAGATTCTACAACGCTTCTACACTATACCACTAAGTTTTCATCAACCCCTCTAATGGAGGTTTTAGCCTTGAGTCATCAACCCATCATTTCCCATTGAATTATAACTACACATCATATTAAAATTCTAACTTAACTAATTTAACTAACAATGTTTCAATCTACTTAAACTACAAAATGATAATCAACAAGAATTAAAACTAGATCTATAAATTGAAATGACAAAAATCGAAATTGACAAAATAACTATTTTATTTATCTAATCAATTAAGAACAATGATTCAAAGACTTAATCTAAAACAAGAATTGAAAATGGAACTTAAACTTAATTAATCTACTGAAAACTAGATCTAGAATTATATATAGTTTAGGTCTAACTAGCTACCATTAACAAATAGCTAAGCTTTTGTTTTTATATGTTTTCAGATCCAAAAATCGTGCATGGGCTTGGAGCCATGTTTTGGGCCAGAGAATCAGGCCCAAAACCCAATTCTTTCAGTCCAAAAGGCCTTTTCAGCTGCAGTTGGCTTCAATAGACTTTTCGTCCACTTCTGCTCCTCTGATTGGGTTAAAGCTTACACCATTGGAAAGCTCTTTCCGAGCTGGTCGTTTTGACAGAAGGTAGGCCCAATTCCGAGGTCTGAGTCCAAAGATACGGCCTTTGGAAGTTATGCTGATTTTGAGTGCTGTTTCTGCCCGCGTTGACTTTGAATTTTCATCTTTTGACCGGGCTTTATAGAGGCTTTGTCTTCTTGAATCTTGGCCTTTAATCACTGAACTCCTTAGCAACCAACCATTGCTCCTTTATCTCATCAAAGTGGCATATTTTTGCACATAATTGACTTTGAAGCCTAAAACGCATAAAAACACGTAATAAGTATTAACTCTTAATTATTACTCACATAATTGGTCTAAAAGTATGACTGTTACGGGGTTAAAACTACAGTTTTGGGCTCTTATCAAGTAGCGAAACTTGAACGGAAAAATCAGAGTGGTTTTTGTCTTGACATTTATGTGAGGACCTACTTAAGGACGTTATTCCGAGTTTTCATAAACGGACATGCTAGTTCATCTCATAGTATTACTCATTGTAAATATGTTTATTCGTAGATGATAGATTATTATGCATATATTAGCTTAGGTTTCGACTTGATTATTTTGTATTCATTGTTAGTGAGATGTATAGATAATTGAGACATAGATAAGGAAACAATAGTTTTATTTTTGAGTCGTTGTAGTATAGATGAAATTTGTGAGTATCTTCATTGGAAAACTCTCACGAAGGCTATAACTCGTCCACTTGAGAATTCCTAGTGGTTTAAGGCCTTGTTGCATATGGTCAATGCAATCGCACTCAGGTAAATGTGATTAGTTAGAACTCCATTTTTGGTCACTTATGCTAATTTCTCATATTTCCTTGAGGACAAGCAAAATGCTGTTTGGGGGTGGTTTGATAAGAACCCAAAGCTGTAGTTTTAACCCCTTAATAATACTACTTTTAGACAAATTATGCGAGTAATAAATAAGAGTTAATGCTAATTACGTGCTTTTATGTATTTCAGGCATGAAACTCAATTATGTGTAGAAATATGCCACTTTGGCGATATAAAGGAGGAAAGGGTTGGTTGCGAAGAAGTTCCGTGATAAAGGCCAAGATTCAAGAAGGCAAAGCCTTTATGAAGCCCGGTCAAAAGCTGAAAAGTCAACACGGTAGAAACAGTGCACAAGTCAGTAGAACTTCGAAGACCATATCTTTGGACTCAAGCCTCGGATTTGGGCCTACATTTATGTCAAAATGATAGGCTCGGAAAGAGATTTACAATGGTCCAAGCCTTGACCCAATCAAAGGAGAAAAAGTAGACAAAAAGTCTGCTGAAGTCAGAGCTAGCTGAAACGGGCTCTGTGGACTGAAGAAATTGGGCTTTGGGCTCGATTTTCCGGCCCAAAATATGGCTCCTCAGCCCATGCACAAAATTGTGGATCTGGTCTCCTCCTTTACATAAAAGAAGACTTAGCTCTTTAGAAAAGGAGTAGTTAGAGAATCTAGAATAGGAAGTAGCCATTAAAATAACTTGTAGATCTAGTTTTAGAATTAAATTAGTTAAATTAATTAGTTTTATACATTGTTTTAGATTAATTCTTTGAATCATAGTTCTTCATTGATTAGATAAATAAAATAGTTATTTCTTGTTCATTTCAATTTTGTCATTTAAAATTGTTAGATCTAATTTCAGTTGTTGTTATTTAATTCTTAGTTATTAATTTAGAATTCAATTATTGTTTAGTTAAATTTAATAAAGTTATAATCTTTATATTACGTCTAGTTTTAATTCACATCGTAGTATAATTCCCCCCATTGCTCTTATTAGACTTTGAATAGATTAGTCAATCTAGGAAACTTGAATGCTAAAGAACTAAGAGTGGAACGAACTTTTTATTCCACTCTATTTTGATAGAATTGAAAGTATAGAAATCTTTCATAGCAACGCGTAATTAAGTTTAGTTTCACTTGCGTTTTGAGTTTCATCGTTCATTTCGTTGGTAAATTATTCAAATTTGCGTTTATCATTTAGTTAATTGATTATTTGTGTTTACGCATAGATAGTTAGTTTACATAAATTTGTCTTTATCAATATATATATATATATATATATATATATATAGAAAATTAAAATGGAAACACGTAAATAAAATATCCGACAAAAATAAAATTCAAGTCTAGGAAAATAAAACGTCTACTGGGAATCCTTAGGGGCTGCTGAAGAAGAACCAGGATTCCTGCGACGGCGTGCAGGACGAGCTCCTATGGAAACTAACTGCTCCTGGATATCACATAGAGTATGCATCACCTGGGCTTGAAACTGGTGCTGGTTTGCCATGAGCATCTTTACTGATCCTAAAATGCATCCATGGAAGTGCGCATTTCTTGCTGAAATTTGCCCATGGTGTCGGTCAGTGAATCGTGGCGAGTGCACATATCTTCCCTAAATTTGCCCATGTAATGTTCCATCGATAATTGGCGAGTATTCATGTCTCGCATGCCACTGTTCATAGTGCATAGGGCATCTATAGGATGGCTCATTTGGCTCATAGCAGCCTCATCAAAGAAAGGTGGAGGGAATGGGGGAGGTGGAGTCATGTTATCGTGTTCTACTGTCATACGTGTTGTGGGTTCCCATGGTAACTTTATGCACTTCTTGAAAACATGCATATTCTCATATTGTAGCATAGGAACTAAAGGTGTAGCAAATAGAAAACCCAAATTTATCATAACTTGTGTGACAAGAACAACAAAAGGAGTTGACCTGAGTGTGGCATGAGTAATGATGTCGAATAGAAAGGTCACAATGCAGAAGTTTCCTTTTCGGTCCTAGAGGACCCAGAGTAGGTGGAGAAATGTTTTGTTAATGTCAGATGGCTTAGACGTGCCAATGACATTCTGACCCAGCCATTGAGTGGCAAGTTGGTTTCGACACAGAGAACATTGATAAGCGCATTTCCCATCAATATTATAATCACCTTCGATTAGCGTGTCGAGCATTAGGTCATAAGTCCGTAGATACACGGACTACTGCTGAGTCAGCACATGGTGGACCAGAGGTATGCCAGTGATCCCAGAGATCAAGACGGGTGTGACTTGGTGGGGCACGTCATCGATGGTGACCCAAAAATGGTCGCTATTAAAACCGCCATTGTTGTAGAACTTCAACACCAAATCCATCAAATAGATACCACCATTGGCATACAATAGATACTCCCAATCTTGAGATTGAATTTCAGTATCAAAAAATGGGGAAAACATCCCATTTTCAAAGAGTAATCCAAAATTCCTTTCTACTAAAATTCGCCTATTTCTGGCCATTTGAGGATCTGAGGAAGAGGACGGCAATTGTTTTGAGATGAGAGGAAGAATTTGAAGTTGGTGGCGAACAGAAATTGAAACGGGGTTGTGGTGTTCTCGTGCGAGACTGGAGTTGAATTGGGGGCTATCTCGTGCGAGACTCGAATGGTGGGGAGCGAGATCTGATTTTTGTGGGAGAAGAAATAAAGGAATGGTGACTCGTGGTGAGGTGTCTCGGGTTATAAATGGGCCGAGAATCACGAGATTTGGTCGAGCCCAATTTTTTTCCCAAGCCCAAATCAAACATGAAAAATGTAAACGGGCACACATGACTCGTTTGTACTCCAAATTGGATAAATAAGCTACCGAAATGATTGGCATGGAAAATGTCATCCAATTTAAGGTGGCATGATCAAAGGCCAAAGGAATTTTTGAAAAGAAAAAGGGATGTTTTATTTATAAACAATGGTTTTTTTTTCTTATATGGTTTTATTTCTATACAAGGGGGATTAATGTGAACAACACTAGATGGCCAGAATACTCTCCATCTAAACTCTCAGGCAACTGTCATGTCGGCTCTGGAGTGAACCCAATCCAACCAGATTGTGGCTTCACCTTTATGTATTGTGGGTCTAGGGTGCAGGACGGTACCATCCTTGACCGTGCGCGCTACAGTCTAATAATATTACCCTTATTACATATGGTTAGCCTCAAACTGCCCCAAAGGGAACTCAAAGTAACCAATATCTACGGGTTGGTCTAATGGAATCAATTGCCCGTGATCCAAGTAGGCAATATCCGAGGTTGAACATGAATCTCTTTGTGCATAGCATTAATGCAAGGGGAATTTTAAAAGACATCAATATATACATATATACAAGGTGAGTCTTTTAATGTCAGATCCTCAAGATGAATCCCAACCTGTGGGAGGAACGGCCTTGTGAAGTTGATCTCGAGCTGCTAGTGTCAAAGAAGTGTATACGTTATAATAAACACCACCAAGCGGCTAAAGACCAAGGCAGTTATGGGTTTGACAATGCATACACCACCCTATTCTGCGCGCACATTAGTGACGAGCAAAAGTACTGCGACCTTGTCCAATTCGAGAGGGGTGAGACTTTGTCCAAATTACGATTTGAACATGGGCAGGAAGAAAGTAGAAAAGAGTGGAGAAAGAAGAGGGAGAAATTTTTGGAACCCATTGTTTACCAGCAAAAACGTTTGCTTGTGTTTCAGAAGACATTTATACTCAATTATGAAATAGAGTTTTTGTGGACTACGGCTCCGGCGCTTGCAACCACACACTTTAAAGTAATTTTGAGATCATAAAATAGAAGATGGCCTAGCTACCAAAATGACGTACTCTCTACAGAAAAACAAGATTGAGTACGACAAACAAAACATCTAGTCTATGTAGATCGGATCTTGAAGAAGAGTTTGTTCAACAGTTGGAGAACGTAACTCGTGGTAATGTTTGAGGCATTGGCCATTTACTTGAAATTCATTCTTATCTTGTGGATTAAGCAAAGAGATTGCCCCATAATGGGTTACAGCTGACACAATGAAAGGACCAGACCATCGTGTTTTCAATTTACCAGGAAAAATACGTAATCTAGAGTTGTAAAGTAAAACTTTTTGGTCAATTTTGAAATCTTTATGCAAAATGTGATTATCATGCACTCTTTTCATATTAGCTTTGTATGATTTTGGGAGATCATATGCATTACTCTGAATCTCCTCAAGCTCATTTAATTGTAGTTTTCTCTTCTTGCCTGCAGCGTTGATATTATAATTGAGGGTTCTGATGGCCCATAGAGCACGATGTTTAAGTTCAACCGGCAAATGACAAAGTTTTCCAAAAATGATGCGGTAAGGAGACATCCCTATAAGTGTCTTAAAGGCTGTTCGGTATGCCCACACGGCATCTGATAAGCGGAGAGACCAATCTTTCCTTGAGGGATTGATAGTTTTCTCTATAATGGAATTCTCTCTGTTGGAGACTTCCACTTTGCCACTCGTTTGTGGGTGATACAGAGTTTCAACTTTGTGAGTAACTCCATATTTCTTCATTAAAAACCCAAAAAATTTATTACAAAAATGTGTATCCCCATCACTGATGATAGCTTTGGGGACACCAAAATGAGAGAAAATGTTTCTTTTACAAATTTCACGACAGTCTTATGGTCATTTCAGCGACATGCGAGTGCCTCAATCCATTTGGACACATAGTCCACAATGACTAGAATGTAGAGAAAACCTTGAGAAATAAGGAAGGGTCCCTTAAAATCAATGCCCCAAACATAAAAAATACAATTAAAATAGGATTTAGGGGCATCATATTGCGTTGGGTAATGCGACCCAAGTACTGACAACGAATGCAACCATTGCAATGTTCGTGCACATTGCGAAAAAGGGTAGGCCAGTAAAAACCACATTGTAAAACCTTGGCCGTAGTTTTCTTCCCACTGAAATAACCACCGCAAAATTATTCATGGCAAAAAGATAACACGTCGGTGTGTTCCCAGTCGGGAATGCAACGACGAATGAGTTGGTCGGAACAATACTTAAAGAGGTAGGGGTTATCCCAGAAATAATATATTACATTGGATAATAACTTTTTATGATCAGGGCGTGACCAAGAGGAAGGAACTTCCACAGTAACTAGATAGTTAATGATATCCGCGTACCATGGAGAGGAGAAAATGGAGTACAAATGCTCGTCTGGGAAGGAATCACAGATGGCGTCAGAATCACTATCAATGTCACCAACCAGCCTTGATAAATGGTTTTTCAGTTCCTTTCTTGTTTTTGATTTCCAGGGTGAATTCTTGCAAGAGAAGGATCCAGCGGAACAATCTCTGTTTTGCATCCTTATTCTCGAGTAGGTACCGAAGTGCGGCATGGTCTGTGTAACGCCCGTATTTTTAAATACGAATTTTTCCTATTTATTAATTAATTAAATTATTTATTTAAAAATTGGTTGGATTGGACTCGGGACATGTGGGCCTTTTACGGGCCCGAAGTCGGTATTTTGGGTTTCGGACCCAAGTATATAAACACATTGTTCTAGAGAATAGGGTTCTGGGAGAATAAAAATATTAAAAATGGAGGCTGACTTGTTTCGACGAGGCGTTGGGCCGACGGCTACGAGGGATTTTGGAGTAGCTATTTTGCTATTTCACGGATTATAGTTTTCCGTGTAAATAGATATATTTTGTTAAAAGTTTACATTTAGGTTTTAGGTTCATTTTATGTTATTATCGTTAAATCTTGTGGTTTGTTAAAAATATATTGGTTAAACTGTCTTTTAAAAACAAACGCTTGAGACTTGAATATTCGACTTTATTTGTCGGCTTGCGTAAATCGTCAATGGAGATTGGGTGGTTTATATAAGTGGTGAATGATGTTGGAATCGAGTTGGTTAGTATGGTATAGTGTTGGGTTTTGTTGGGGATCAAAACCCAACCGTTTAAATGGTCGATCTTTGTCGAAAGCTCAGAACGCGTTAATGGCCTGTTTTTTGGTTTGTTTGGTTGTGTTTGAACTGTGTTTTGTATGGTGGGTTGATGGGATAAGGTTTGGTGGTAGTGGGGATGGTTGGGGGCCGATTGGAGCTCGGAGAGAAGCCATTAATGGCGGTCGCGATTTTAGATCTAGATTTGGAAGTGTTTTTTTCTTTAATCGGAAATCGGGGTTGCTTAAATTAAAGTTGGTGGGTTTTCGATTTGTGGCATAACCGATTTGATGAAGTGAGGAGTGGTGGCCGATTGTGGTGGTCGGTTTTGGTGGTGGAGTTCTTTGGAGGAAGAAGATGACACTTGTCATCTTAGTTGGGCCTTTTGTTGGGCCTTTGTTAGTTCAGTTCTATGGGCCAAAACTAAGTTTCTAATATTTTTGTTTGGGCCCGATTTCATTAAGTTATTTGGGCCAAAAGCTAACTAGTTCCTTTGGGCGGTTTGGATCCAAGATGGGCGATCCGGTTTGATTTGGGCCTAAACACTAGTTAGTTATTGGGCGGATTAATCTTTTGTTTCGGACCAGTTTAGGTTAAGTTGTTTGGGCTAAAACTAATTGCTTTTCTTTGGACCCGTTTCGAGTTAGTTTTGGGGCCGGTCCATATAACTTAAAATAGATCTAATTGGGTCTTGAAATGTTTAGACTTCCGGATTTTAAGATTTGGGCTCGGCCAGTTGGGTCCGAACCATTACCTTGGTCATGAGCCCATGAGCCATGCACCTTTGACCTTAGCCATGAACCATGGCTATGACCTGGTTGTCGAACCGAACACCTCCAACAGTTTGACTTTGACCAGGGACGGTTTGACTTTGACCATGACATGTTGACTTTGACCATGATATGTTGACTTTGACGATGAAGTTTGACTTTGACAATCGACCGTTGACTTTGGATACTTGACTTTGACTTTGACCATGACATGTTGAGTTTGACCTTGACCATGATGTGTTGACCTTTGACCTTTGGTTATTGACTTTGGTTGCTGACCATTGACTTTGACCGTTGGAAAGCAAATTTTTCACATATTTGATTATATAAAATATTGTCGATATTGTATAACTTGGTTGGTCATTATCTAATTTAGATTTGAATGGGCTTTGATTGTAGACTTTTTGGCCTAATTGTCTTCGTTTTATGTTGTATATTATATGGACACATATAGAAATAAAATCTTTGTGGAAAGCTAGTATATATTTAGTTGTCATTATCTAAGAAAGATTTGACATTGATGTTGTGTATTTTGACCGTGACGATATTGAGATGTTAGGAGACATTATATTCCTAATCACGTTATAATAAAGATGTATCGCGATCGTTGAGCATTGTGACATGATATAATATCTTTGGGATAGTTATATTAATGCAATATCTTTGAGAAATGTATATCACGCTCCATTATTATATATGTGAGATGCTACTATGAGGTAGCATAGTATTGGTGAATATTTGCCTTACGGGAGTGTGGTGTAGTGCAATAATATATTGGCGTGAAAAGAATGAAATTTGGTTATGAGATATAATTGAGATGTTAGGAGACATTATATTCCTAATACGTTATAATAAAGATGTATCGATCACGTTGAAGCATTGTGACATGATATAATATGTTGGGATAGGTTATATTAATGCAATATCTTTGAGAAATGTATATACCTCCATTATTATATATGTGAGATGCTACTATGAGGTAGCATAGTATTGGTGAATATTTGCCCACGGGATGTGGTGTAGTGCAATAATATATTGTACGTGAAAGAATGAAATTTGGTTATGAGATATAATTGAGATGTTTCTAAATATTATGGCTTAGTGCAATAAGGTAATTGACACACGCATTGATATAGTGGAATGTTTATGAGTCATTAACGTTATGACACCAATAAATTACATAACGAAAATCCTAGAACCGACTACCACAACTTCATGTGATTGGCCCTTCCGGCGTTTGGTTAATCTGAATGGCCTTCGGTGGCCTGACCGGGCGTTTGAAATCGAATGGCCTTCAAAAGAACCCGAATAGTGGCTTGATTATTCCGTTCGCCAAAATAGAGCGATGATCGATAATATTTTTATGCGAATAGTGGCGATTTACATAATTGCTTCCGTGTGAGGATTTACCGGTGTCGCGGCATCCCGCTCGGGTGGTTAAGTGGTTCATTATGTAAGGGGAGCCATGTGGATGTACATGTTAAGTTGGGTAGCGATTGTGGTAGCCGGAAACTAGGTAAGACATAGATCTGACGTGATTTTAGGGACCACGAAAGAAAACCTTAATTAATATAATTATGGTAATATGTTTGTTAATGATGTATATGTAGATAGATGATTATATATGGTTTTGCGAAGGGTGGGTCAAACTAATTACTTGGGCGAGAGACCCACTCAGAATTGAGCATGGAATGAGGTGCATTATATAATATGTTTGTTTGGTTATTTATTTAGTTGAACCTAAAGGCTTCGATGGAGGAACTACATGCCTTATTTATTATGTGTATAGTTTGTTGTGTGGTTAGTGGGAAGTTAAAGGCCTCGATGGAGGAACTACACAATTATTATTCTTAAGGATGTTGTATTTGTCGTTGAAAGTTAAAGGCCTCGGTGGAGGAACTAACGCCTTATGGATTGTGTTTATATTTGTATAAGTATATGTTGTTTTAGGGCTACTCACACCAAAGCATTGTTTATAATCTTGACCCGATTTGCATGTTTGCTTATCGGGTGTGTTCGATAAATGAACATAGTTGATAAGTCTTGACGAGGTTTAGTGATGAAGAAGATTGGTTCTTTGCTTGTGGTTTTGCGTTAGCATTCATCTCGGGATAAGTTTTGTTTTCCCTGAGGTGATATAGATTTTCAGTTGAGATAAGGTTATTTGCATTTTCATTTGTAAATTGTTTTTGGTAATGAAGATGACTGTTGTTTAAGTTAAAATTTTTATTGGTTTTAACTATCCGCATATTTTAAAACTGTTTATGGGTTTTTGGGAGTGGAGAGTGCGTCACACCTCGGAAATCGAAGAGTCGGGGACAAATAATGTTTTTCCGAATTCTGTCGAAATTCGGGGTGTGACAGTCAGTATATACGATGGTTGAAGATCCGACCAGGTAAAGGTGAAACTTATCTAAAGCATAGACAACAGCTAGGAACTCTTTCTCAGTTGTCGTGTAATTACATTGACTATCATTAAGAGTTTTACTAGCGTAGTAAATGATAACAGGCTTGTTATCACATCGTTGGCCTAGTACAACACCAATAGCAAAGTCACTAGCGTCACACATCAGTTCAAATGGTTGAGGCCAATCAGGGGGTTGAATGATAGGAGCGGTAGTCAGGGAAATTTTTAAAGTTTCAAAAGCTTGTTTGCAATTGAAATTGAAGTCGAAGACCGCATCTTTAAGTAAGAGATTGGTTAAAGATCGAACAACTTTAGATAAATCCTGAATGAATCGCCTGTAAAACCTGGCATAACCTAAAAAGGCACGGGTATCGCGAACTGTTCGGGTGATAGGTAGAGAAGCAATTTTAACAATTTTAGCTTTATCAACCTCTATCTTGTCTTTCGAAATAACATGACCTAGAATAATTCCTTTGGTAACCATGAAATGACACTTCTCCCAATTAAGTACCAATTTTTTCTCTTCACAACGCGTTAACACTTTAGAAAGGTTGGATAGGCAGTTGTCAAAGAAGTTTCTATAAATGGAAAAGTCGTCCATGAAGACTTCCATATAATGTTCCACCATATCACCGAAAATGTGAAGCATACAGCGTTGGAAAGTACCAGGGGCATTGTAAAGATCGAAAGGCATTCTTTTGTATGCAAAGGTGTCAAAGGGACATGTGAAAGTTGTCTTTTCTTGATCAGCTGAATTCATAACAATTTGGAAGTAGCCAGAATAGCCGTCAAGAAAACAGTAGTAAGCATGACCGGCTAAACATTCTAGCATCTGGTCAACGAATGGAAGAGGGAAGTGATCTTTACGTGTTACGATATTAAGTTTGCGATAGTCAATGCAAATTATCTATTTCACCAGAATGTGAGTGGAGATGCATTCATCCTTATCATTATGCACAACTATAATGCCAGACTTCTTGGGAATAATGTGGATATGACTAACCCAAATACTATAAGAGATAGGGTATATGATACCCGCATCAAATAAACGTACAACTTCCTCCCTCACCACCTCCTTTATGGTGGGGTTAAGGCGACGTTATGGTTCCTGGGATGTCTTTGTGCCGTCATCTACATGTATACGATGCGTGCATACACTGAGGTATTTCCTTTGATATCATTTAAGGACCAACCGATAACGGAGCGATATTCATGAATGACATGAATCAAATGCGCTTCTTCGTCGGTAGTCAAGTAGGAAGAAATTATTATTGGGTGACTACCATCGGGATCGAGATGCACGTACTTCAAATCAGAGGGTAGAGGTTTTAAATCCGGAGTTGGAGGAGTAGGGATCAAGGATTCGTGAAGGACTACCTCTTCAATGGAAAAGAACGAGTCGGGTTCTTTTGAAACGGTTGGTAACGCAGCAGTAGGGTCAAATAGTGGTACTGACTCTAATAATGTGTGGACATCCTTAATATACGAGTCATCGTCAAACTCAGGATTATCAAAAGAAAGAAATTGGTGTACCTCATACGCGGGGAAAAGAGTTTCTGAAATATTCTTGTACCAGACTCTCAACCAAGCTAATTGATAAGAGCCCAAAATTGTAGTTTAAACCCCCTAACAATAATACTTTTAGACCAATTATGCGAGTAATAAATAAGAGTTAATGCTGATTACGTGTTTTTCTGTATTTCAGGCATTGGAGTCAATTATGTGCATAAATGTCTCACTTTGGTGAGATAAAGGAGCAAGGGTTGGTTGCCAAGAAGTTTTGTGATTAAAGGCCAAGATTCAAGAAGAAAAAACCTTTTTAAATCCCAGTCAAAGCTAAAAAGTCAAAGTCAACGCGGGCAGAGACAGCACATAAAAGTCAACAGAACTTCCGAAGACCGTATCTTTTCACTCAGAACTCGGAATTGGGCCTACTTTATATCAAAACGACCGGCTCGGAGAGAGATTTCCAATGGTCCAAATCTTGACCAAATCAAAGAAGCAAAAGTAGATGAAAAACCTACTGAAGTCAGATTTAGCTGAAAAGGGCTCTGTGGACTGAAAAGATTGGGTTTTGGGCTCGATTTTCCGACCTAAAACATGGATCCTTAGCCCATGCACGAAAATGTGGATCTGGTCTCCTCCATTTCAATACACAAGACTTAACTCTGAAGCATTCTTAGTTCTGGGTAGAAGTAGCTATTAGAGATCTAGTTTTAGACTCCATTAATTAATTAGTTTTCATTTACCTTGTTTTTAATTTAGTATTTGAATCAATTGTTATTTGTTCATTAGATTAATAAAGTTAGTTAGTTCTTCATAATATAGTTTCATTTCATTAAATCATTGTAGTTTCAATTCATAGATTTAGCTATTTACCATTATTAGTTTCAATTAAATCTTGCATGAGTAGATTTCCATTTAGTTCAAATAAACAAAGTTATAATCTTTATATCATGTCTTGCTTAAATTTATATATTAATGATAGCATAATGATTCTAGGCTAAACCTCCATTAGAGTGGGTTGAAGAAGTCTTGATGAAGCTTGAATTTTGTTAAGCGTAGAATAGTCGTGATTTTCCATTCCATTCTAGAAAACAATTAGTTCACCATGAGAATGAGTTTGATTGTTTCACATGCTAGATGTTAGTTGGTAGAGATTACCATGAAAAACTAGGAATTAGGAAGAACCAATTGTTATGCGAAAGCAGTTCAATTTGGATTACGACGATTCTTCATTAGTAAATTAAGTCGAGTTAAGGTGGAATCAATCCCCCCTAATTCCTTATCATTGATTCAATTTATCATTTCGTAGTTGAATTATCATATCTCGTTAGTATAATTTGCATCGTAGTATAATTTCGTAAAACTCTCATTAACTTTGGATAGATTGATAATCTTAGGAAACGCGAATTCTAAAGAACTAGGAGTGGAACGAGTCTTTTACTCCAACTCTATTTCGATAGAATCGAGAGTAGAAATCTTTGATAAACAAATTAGAGAAACAAGTTTAGTTTTAGTATTACTTGCGTTTAGTTTAATCGCTTATTCGTAGGTAAAACTATTCATTTTACATTTATCAAATGGTGCCGCTGCCGTCTTAGTTCCCTTTAGAATTGTTTCGTTAGTATAATTAGTCTTTCCAAAGTCCCATTAAACCCACCCACCCTTGTTTGATTCTAACTGTGGTTGTCCATTTTAGAACTGAAATTTTCCTCGCAGGATTACACTGAGCGCGACCGCGCCCTTGGTAGGCTAAATTGGAGCGCCACCCGCGCCCAAATCATTGGACCTCGATCTGGACCGGAGCGCGAACCGCACCCTCCCAAGGCTGAACCAGAGCGCGACTCGCACCCTACTATGAACCGCCCGATTTCCACATGTTAGTTGAAATATCCATTTCTTCAAGTTATTCAGTGTTTCTAACTTGTTATATACACTGAATAACAAGATGTTATTCATAAGCAAAGCAATGAGGCTTTTAGGTACTTCTTTCTTCCACACCTTGCATCTCCTGTTAGAGGTTCATACTAGCATATCAGGATTGTTTGAGTGTTGTCGCATTTAGTTAAGATTGGTCTTAGTCTTGCATGAGATTAAGGTCAGGTCGAAGAAAAACACCTAACGTAATCAACCGGCAACGTCAACATACACGCCTTTCTAGTATACCACTCATTACACCTCTAGCTAATATACCACACACAACACCTGAAATAATGGCTGAAGAAAGAGAGTTTTCTCTTTATGACTTTTACAAAGCCTTGAACGATAGCGCAAAATCTTGCATCGTTCTATCAGACCCAGTGGGGGATTTCCGAATCCCCCCAAATATATTTAATTTGTTACCCGTTTTTCATGGGTTAGACCATGAAAAACCTTATCAGTACATGCGTAGGATTGACCAAGTCCTTACTACATTCCACCATCCTACGGTTGGTGCTGAACAAATTAAACTAAGGGTATTTCCCTTCACTTTAGCCGATAAGGTGGCGTCTTGGTTAACTACCCAAGCGCCTAATTCTGTGGACTCGTGGGCCAAACTTGTTCAACTATTTATGGAATATTTTTACCCACCCCTGAACACCAATGAAATAATTTCCAAGATTCATTTCTTTCGACAGAATCCTCATGAATCATTTTCAGAGGCTTGGAATCATTTCACCGATCTTCTTATAGAATGTCCACACCATAACCTTGCGAAAGACATGTTAGAGATTAAACCCGATTCTGAGCTAAAAACTTTAATCGAATCTCTCACTAAAAAGGTAGAGGCTATTTCTGTTCAACAAAACTCTATCCCCGTCATGAATGTCAACTTAAATCCATGTAATTTCTGTTTGAGTCTTGAGCATCCCGACTCCTATTGTCCTCTAGCTTATGAACAACAAACATTACAACAAGATAACGTTTGCTCAATTAATAGTTATCCTATTCCTATCGCTCCTTAGAGACAACATCCCAACTTCAGTTGGAGAAATAATCAACAAGTAACACCTCCAGGGTTTAATAATCAAAATATTAGGCAAGCAAACAATTATAACCAAGCTCCCCCACGACAAGGACAAGGTTAGGGTAATTATAATAATTATAACAATATTAATTATAATGCTAATAGAGGTATCGTTCTGGTAAATAATAACTATCAAAATCCACCCATTAATAATCAACGTGACATGGTTCCTGTCACACAACCTATAGCTAACACTCCTCCACAACCGGATTATTTTGATGCCTTTATGCAAACCCAACAACAGATTTTACAAGCTATCCAACTTTCCTTACAACAGATAGCACAATAGAAGGTACAAACAAAAGGTGTGTTTCCAGGACAAGCGATACCTAATCCTAAAACAACAAACACAGCCTTTGAGGTAAACGGTAGTACTAGTAAAATGTAGGTGAGCTAAATTCCATCACCACTCTCCGTTCAGGCAAAGTGGTTGATAACAAAGTAACTATATATATAGTTACCCCACTAGTAGTCGCTACACCGGATATCGAACTAGATACCGAAATGATAATTGAAGATCCTACCCCTGTAGAGGTACCAGTTAAACCATAACCTAAGAAACAGAAAGTTAAGGTTAAACATCCTGTTCATCCATATGCTAAATATAGAGAGAAACCACCATTTCCTCAGAGATTAGCTATGTTAAACAAGGATACAAATTTTGACGAGATTAGAGAAATTTTTAAAAATCTAACGATAAACTTACCTTTTCTTGAAGCAATTAAAAAATTACCTCACCATGCTAAGTTTCTTAAAGAGTTGTGCATTACTAGGCATAAGACAAAGATCCCTTAAGACGCCTTTTTAACTTAACATTTCCCAATTTTAACAGAACACAACAGAATCGTTAAGTATAAGGAACCCTGGTCGTCCTACTATACAATACACTTTAGGGGATACTCACATGACCACTGCTTTATTAGACCTGGGCGAGCGTTAACTTACTCCCTTATTATTTATATAAACAAATAGGTCTACAGGAAATGCAACCTACAATAATGATGTTGCAATTAGCTGATAGGTCTATCAAGTATCCTAAGGGTGAAGTGGAAAATGGGCTTGTTAAGGTTCAGGATTTCTACTATCCTGTTGATTTTGTTATCCTCGATACAGAAGTCACTAACAACTATGTTATAATCATTTTAGGGTGCCCTTTCTTGGCAACTGTCAACGCGCTTATAAACTGCCGTGATGGTTCGATGTCCTTGTCCTTTGGCCATCTTTCTTTTGAGTTCAATGTTTTTAAAATGATGAAACAATTACCTGATACGACTATCGATTAAGAGGTTAGCATGATAAAAAGCTTAGCTCAAGAGTATTTTAATAACATATTTCCTGAAAATCATATGCACCAATTCATTTCCTTTGGAAGTTCTACTTTCGATAAGGACTCCTTGGTCGTAGATGAAATTTGGGAAGATTTCCTTCAACTCTTTTGCAACTCTTCTTTGCCACCTCGCGAGTCCCTACTTATCAACATCCATTCATCCCTTGATGCTATGATGGAAGATGAATTTTTCACCCTCTATCCTAGTGATTATTTTGACCCACCTATTGAGGAATGTCTTGCCTATCTCAAGGCTTCTAATGATCTAGACCCGATAGCTCTAGCTGACACTCATTCATCTTCCCTCACCAATTTTCCCCACCTTCTACCTTTTCAAAGGAACCTGGAGTTTGTGCTTGACCCTCGTGCTTCTTCTATGCTTAATGAATTTCTAAATCCTCCTAATACGGAAATAATTCCCAAGGGAAAGGCACTTGACACCTTTATTTTCATAATTGAGACAGTTCCTGCCTACACCATGAATGAGTTTTGTGTTAAACCCACATTCTTATTTCTTCCATTCCTTACGTCTAAAATTCATCCATATCCACCATATCTTCCACAAACATCCATTTTCTCAAGATCATTCACTTGGACACCCTCTCGTTCAAAGATGAAAAAGACGGTGCATGCTCGGTTACATTCTAGATCTATCAGACCTTGCTTTCATTTCACTAAGTTGCGTCATAGAAAATCTTGGTGCTTGATTCTGTTTGGAGGTGCATCCCATGGTAATTATTTATGGAATGATCCACAACTATTTTGGTTGTTGATATATGGTAAACCGCATGTCAAGTATATATATATATATATATATATAGTCTTGAGTATCTCACTATAAAAGACTCATTTTGTTGTTTTGTGTACTTCCCTTCACTTCCATAGATTGACAAGTGCACCATCCAGGTAACTGGGTCCTCCCTATGGAGTGTGTGGTTGTAAGTATCGGATCCTAAGTCCACGGTTAACATAATTCACGTATTCTACTTTTGCATATTTTCTTGGTTTTTGAGTCATATTCCTTTATGGTGTGAATTATGCAATTATGTCTTTATTGTTTTTCGTTTTTATGATATTAAATCTTATTCATAAAAAGTAAAATATATATATATATATATATATAAATAAAATAAAAATAGTAATCTAGGAAGTCTCGAGAATCTGACTTTAAAAGACCCACGTTTCAAACAAATTTTCTAAACTCTGTTGTCTAAAATTTGTTTCGGGGTGGGGCATTCGTTTTTCCGTCCTTGATTGTTCAACTTTCCATTTGTGTTGCTTAGGCCGTTTAATTGTATTTCGATTTGGGTTGACATTATCTATGAACTTAGATTTCATTCGTTCGCATAACTTACATCATGCACGCACTTCGAGGTATTTTCCATCTTCTTATATGTCATCCAAGGTTGGAATAGAGTGTTTTATGGATCATTGGATTGGAAATTCTCTCCTGATCATTTCCATAGCTCATTCGCTAAAATCGGACCGGTAACGAAGCGGCAATTTTATTTTGAAGTTGCGCAAAAAATCAACAAATTTAGAAAATCAAATTGGGCTTGGGCCCAAATCTCACATGCACGTGTCCCTCTCCTTCTGACCAAAACAAATCGCGAGTTTTCCTATTCATTTCTGCCATTAACAAGCTTCAAATCCCCAAAAAAAAAAAAAAAAAAAAACTAACTACACCCACGCCCATCAATTTTAAACAACTTCAAATCTGCTCCAAAACACTCCCCCACCAATTCCGACTTTTTGGAATACCAAAAAAATACAAAAATTCACAAATTTCGAACTGCCACCGCCACCACCACGCCTCCTCCCATTATTTTTAGTGAGTTTGATTTCAAACTCTTTCCCTACCATATTCAAACCCACACATCCTTTCAAAACTTCCAATGGCTCAATGACGAAGAATTTTGCCGGAACAAGCTTTTACAG
This sequence comes from Coptis chinensis, assembly GCF_015680905.1. Classification (NCBI taxonomy): domain Eukaryota; kingdom Viridiplantae; phylum Streptophyta; class Magnoliopsida; order Ranunculales; family Ranunculaceae; genus Coptis; species Coptis chinensis. The sequence continues at coordinate 4,726,924 of NC_141462.1, forward strand.
CCGACCGCTTCGCGCCATTTTACGGTGACGAGATGATTAAGAGGGATTGAAATAGGTTATGGTATTCGACTAATGATTTCTACCACTCCGATTTGGTCGAACAATTCTATAAGAAAAGGGAGTTGGATGGGAATAGAATTTTTGTTAAAGTTGTTGGGACGAGGAGAGAAGTATCGAGAGAGTTGTTGGCCGAGATTTTAGGCATCACGCTGGAACGTCACCTCGACACCACCTTGCAGGAATCCCAGTATACTGGAGTTCCTGCATTGATGAAAGACATTGTTGTGGAGGGTCAGTACAATCCAAATTCTCATTACGTTCGACAGTCGTCTCTGCGAACCAACCAACTGGTTGTAGCTCAGTGGATTGGTAAGAACGTCCACGAGAAAGACAAAGTCAGCGACATCGGTCTGACATGCCTGCACGTTCTCTGGATATTGCAGACAAAGAAGTATAATTTTTGCATCCTTGAGTTTATATTAAATGTGATTAGAAGAGTTGGAAAGAGCTGTGCGTCCCTTCCGGTATTGATCACTAAGATCATGCTGGCTTTTAGAGCTGTCACAAAATCTGTTCGTATTATGATAAAATTGCATTCAAATGAAATTATTTATATGGAGTGTATCCAAAAGACTTGGAAGTTGCCAGAAGATAGTGTGGTTGATTCGAATGAGAAAATGGAAGATATGATATGTTTGGATGAAAATGTCTTGGATAGGTGTACTTCTGATTTACAACACATGCAAATGCTGCAGAGTGGCTTGCGTTCCGTTTATGGTATATGTGAAGATATACGAGATAGGCAGATTATAATTCGAAATAAACAGAAGACCCTTCAGACGAGTTTTGAAGTGCTCGACAAGAGCCAGGCGGATCTCCATTATAACATGGAGATAGTCCTCCAGCGTCAGGTTGCACATTATACAGAGATGAAGGCCAAGATAGAAGCACAGCGCAAGTTCAGAGAAGATATGCTTGAACACTTCCCACCCCACGGGGGTTCTTCTTCTGAGGAGGCATCTATGAGGCACGAGCATCGTCGCCAAAGGGCGGATGGCTCTGGCCCATCGGGAGCTCAGGAGTCATATCCTTCTCATGTTCCATCCACTACTAGCAGCGCGTTGTTTAGGGATATTATGAGTTGATGTTGTTTTGTATTTGTTTTTATTTAGTTCGGATGTTAATTTTTGAATTCCGTAGTTAAATTTGAATTGGGTAGTTAAATGTTGTTAGAATTTCAATTTTAATATAATGTGGTTCTTTTCAAATTGTGCATTGTTTTTATTGTTAATCCCACCTTCCCGAATTGTTTCGGGGTGGTATTATTTATTCTAGCATAATTTTTATATGATCTTCAATTTTAGAAGTTGTTTTGGAGTGATTGTTGAGAATATTGCCGATATTGGCATGCCTATGATTAGATGTTGTGGTAGGATGAAATCTAAAAGAGTTTAGAAGTTACTATTCTAAATTCAATCTAAAATATATTAGGCTTGTTTTAGAATCAAGAAAATGGGTTGTTTCCGTTTTCGGTTTTGGAAATTTTTTGTTTCCAGCAATTGCCTTAAAACTTTTTGACAACTTCCCAATTTGTTTTGGAAACTCAAAACCTATATAAACTTCATTCATTCTCCACACAAAACTCACATCTCTCACTTTCATCTCTCACCTTTCACTCCCAAGTTTTCCTTCTTTTCTACTTCACTTTCCATACAAGGCTTACTCCGCCTTTGGAAATTCCAATTTTTTTGGGTTGTTCCAGATCGCTCCAGCTATTCTAGAGAGTAGTTTGTGATGACATCACCTATAGTCATACCGAGCAGTATTTCAAAAGCACTGGACATTGGTTCCGCGGAAGTCCGATTGCTCCCGAAAGTGAAGACAACCCATGCCCATACAAGGGAGAACTTAGGTTGAGCGTTGATGACACCACCACTAAAATTCAATAATCCGTGAGGTTAGTTTCGAAAAAAATCCAATTTTTTTGGGTTGTTCCATACCTCTATCGTTCCATATTTTTGTTCTAGAGAGTAGTTTTGTGATGACATCACCTATAGTCATACCAGAGCAGTATTTTGAAGACTTGTTGGGAAGCGAGACTTATGGACATTAGTTAGTGTCCATAAGTAAATGCGTAAACGTGGGAGAGGTGGTAAGTTTTAATTTTAGTTAGTGTCTGCTTATGTCCCAAGCAATTTAATTCTTGTTAACCCCGTAACGGGTGGAACTCCTATAGAGTTGCGTCAGTTTTTCTTTTCTATATTAGTATATTTTAACCTTGTTTTCCAGATGTTCCAGAATTTCACGTGTTCCCATGGTATTTCTCTACCTTTTTTATTTAAATACTTTGAGGACAAAGCATATATGCTTCTTGTTTGGGGGCATAGAAACACGTGTAATTAAGGCATCTGTTAAGATATAGATATGTACAGTATGCACTTGTTTTCTAGTAAAAATTCAAAAATTTCAAAAAAAATAAATAAAAAAAAAAAAAAAATAAAAAAAAGTTATGTTATACACTTAGGAATATTGGTATTGTTTTCTTTCTCTATGCTCTGAATAATCTAGAAGTCTCACGTAGCTTTTGCATTAGAATAATTTTTAGAAACTTAGGTTAATATGTAGGTAATAATCTTTGCATCTATCTATAAATATATTACATGAGTATCTACGATTGTTTGGCAGTAAGTTTATGAAATCTAGGCTAGAGTACTTATTCTACAAATCCTGTGAAAATATAGCCTAAAGCTTTATATGAGTGAAATATTTGAGAAATGACACAAGGGAGAAGTAAAATCCGGATAGAGAAATCACACGCCCACTTGCTTAATCACTATACCATATCCTAAGCGAGAATTTAGGCCCTTTTTGGATCGATATAGCCAGAAATTCAAACCTTATAAAATTATTTTCTGCTAGTCGCCCATCTAAGCCTTTCTTTAGCCTTTCATAAACCGCAAATCCTTTACCCTATTACAAAAACAAAATAAAAACAAAAAAAAAATAATAAATCAGCCTACCCATTCTTTGAATAAGTCTGAGAATAGAGATGAAGAATAGAAAATAGAAAAACCTTTGAAATCAAGAAATTGTTAGTCGCTTCAAATAAGAAAATAAAATTTTCATCCAAATAAAAATAAATAAATAAACAAATAAAAGAAAAAAAAAAAAAAAAGAGTTAGAACTCCAAAAATAGAATCAAAGGAGTCAAAAGCCAAAGAAAATGAAAGATATGGCTAAGGATGGAAACAAAGTCTAGAAGCAAAAGTAAAGAACAAGGTTTTCTCTAGTTACATAATATGAAAACTCTATTATCTCAGACTTGTCCTTTTATTTCCTTCCTTCTTAAACCATCTCCTAATCCCTACAACACCTAATAAAGACATCTAGCTCAATTAGGAATAGGTTAGTGTGATAGTAAGTGGCAGATGTGTTTGATCAACTCCGACTTCCTTGTGTCTTATTGAGATTGTGAGATAAAGTGTGCCCACTACACACTGAAGTAGCGAAACTTGAGCGAAAAAATCAGAGTGATTTTTTTCTTGACATTTATGTGAGGACCTACTTAAGGACGTTATTCCCAATTTTCAAAAATGAACCTGCTAGTGCATTTCATAGTATTACTCATTGTATATATGTTTATTCATAAATGATTGATTATTATGCATATATTAGCTTAGGTTTTGACTTGATTATTCTTTATTCATTGCTAGTGAGATATATAGACAATTGGAAGCATAAATAAGGAAACAATAGTTTTATTTCTTAGTCGTTGTAGTATAGATGAAGTTTGTGAGTGCCTTCACTGAAAAACTCTCATGAAGCTATAACTCGTCCACTAGGGAATTCCTAGTGGTTTAAGGCCTTGTTGCATATGGTCAATACAATCGCACTCGGCGAAACGAAAGTAGTTAGAACTCCATTTTTTGTTCACTTATTCTAATTTCTCATATTTGCTTGAGGACAAGCAAAATGCTGTTTGGAGGTGGTTTGATAAGAGCCCAAAAACCCTAACAATAATACTTTTAGACCAATTATGCGAGTAATAAATAAGAGTTAATGCTGATTATATGTTTTTATGTATTTCAGGCATTGGAGTCAATTACGTGCAAAAATGTGTCCCTTTGGCGAGATAAAGGAGCAAGGGTTGGTTGCTAAGAAGTTCTGTGATTAAAGGCCAAGATTCAAGGAGAAAAAGCTTTTCTAAAGCCCGGTCAAAGCTGAAAAGTCAAAGTCAACGCGGGCAGAGACAGCGGACAAAAGTCAGCAAAACTTCCGAAGTCCGTATCTTTTGACTCAGACCTAGGAATTGGGCCTACCTTATGTCAAAATGACCGGCTTGGAAAGAGCTTTCCAATGGTCCAAACTTTGACCCAATCAGAGAAACAAAAGTGGACAAAACACTTGCTGAAGTCAGATCTAGTTGAAAAAGGCTCTGTGGACTGAAGAGATTGGGTTTTGGGTTCGATTTTCCGGCCTAAAATATGGCTCCTCAGCCTATGCATGAAAATGTGGATCTGGTCTCCTCCATTTTAACACACAAGACTTAACTCTTAAACATTTTTAGTTCTAAGTAGAAGTAGCCATTAGAGATCTAGTTTTAGACTCCATTAATTAATTAGTTTTCATTTACCTTGTTTTAATTTAGTATTTGAATCAATTATTATTTCTTCATTAGATTAATAAAGTTAGTTAGTTCTTCATAATATAGTTTTATTTCATTAAATCATTGTAGTTTCAATTCATAGATTTAGCTATTTACCATTATTAGTTTCAATTAAATCTTGCATGAGTAGATTTCCATTTAGTTCAAATAAGCAAAGTTATAATCTTTATATCGTGTCTTGCTTAAATTTATATATTAATGATAGCATAATGATTCTAGGCTAAACCTCCATTAGAGGGGGTTGAAGAATCCTTGATGAAGCTTAAATTTCGTGAAGCGTAGAATAGTCGTGATTTCTCATTCCATTCTAGAAAACAATTAGTTCACCATGATAATAGGTTTGATTGTTTTACATATTAGATGTTAGTTGGTAGAGATTACCATGAACAACTAGAGATTAGGAAGAACCAATTGTTATGCGAAAGCAATTCAATTTGGATTACGATGATTCTTCGTTAGTAAATTAAGTCGAGTTAAAGTGGAATCAATCCCCCCTAATTCCTTATCATTGATTCAATTTATCATTTCATAGTTGAATTATCGTATCTTGTTAGTATAATTTGCATCGTAGTATAATTTCATAAAACTCTCATTAACTTTGGATAGATTGATAATTTTAGGAAACGCGAATTCTAAAGAACTAGGAGTGGAACAAATCTTTTACTCTAACTCCATTTCGATAGAATTGAGAGTAGAAATCTTTGATAAACAAATTAGATAAACAAGTTTAGTTTTAGTTTTACTTGCGTTTAGTTTAATCGCTTATTCGTAGGTGAAACTATTCATTTTACATTTATCATTAATCTCACATTCAATGTCAGGATCGGGAAGTTGTTTCATTAAGTTGAACACATTGACTTTTACAGAAAGGTTCCCGAAACACATTGTCATTGAACCATCCCAACAATTGATGAGAGTGTTAGCAGTTGCAAGAAATAGACGTCCTAAAATGATAGGAATGGAGTCACAGTAACTTCGGTATCTAGAATGACAAAATCAACTCGGTAGTAAAAATCTTGGACCTTGACTAGGACGTTTTCTACTACCCTTTGGGTACTTGATGGAGCGATCCGCGAGTTGCAAGGTCATGCTGGTAGGTTTTAATTCATGAAGACCTAACTGCTTGAATAAGTAGTAGGGAAGTAAGTTAACACTCACGCCTAGGTCTAAAAGGGCGGTAGTGGTATACTTGTCGCCCAACGTGCATGGTACAGTTAGTCGACCTGGGTCTTTGTATTTAACCACACCATTGGTAGCAGTAATAGAGGGAAACTGCTCAATAGGGAATGCTTGTTGATGAACATTCGTTCATCGTTTGGTGGTGCACATGTCCTTAAAAAAACTTGGCATGCTTGGGCAAATGGTTAAGTGCATCGAGAAAAGGTAGGTTTATGGCCAAATTTTTGAAGGTTTCTCGGATTTCATCAAAATGCTCGTCAGGTTTGTTCTTTACCAAACGGGAAGAGAATGGAGCTTTTGGGCGGAATCGCGTATATGGATCAGTGGCGTCTTTCCCCAGGGACGTGGTTGCAGATTTGGAAAGAACAACTTCGTTCGATATAGGTTGCGAGGCAGGAGTTGGAAAGACGTCAGCCATGGCTTCCGTCGGTTGAATGTCTGGCATACATATGTGATTGTCGATGGTTCGGTTAGAACGAAGGGTGGTGATGGCATTCACCTCACCCTCGCTAGGATTACTAGATCCTGGTGCATTGGTGAGTTCAAAAGCAGTGTTTGTGGGATTAGGGTTAGGAACTGCTTGGCCAGGAAACACACCCTTTTGACTTTTATCCTATGCTAACATCTGAAGAGACTATTGGATAGATGCTAGAATTTGAGACTGTTGATTTATGTAAGTTAGTAAAGTTTCAGCAGTTTTATCGACAGTGGATTGTTCCAGTAGGGCAGCAGGAACAAGCTCGCGGTTATTGTTTACGGGTTGATTTTGGTAGCCATAACTTAAAGTAGCGGGAACAAGGTTGCGGTTGTTTTGGTACCCTATAGTGGCAATGTTAGGAAACTGACTTTGCCCTTGCGGGAACTACTGAGGATTCCCTTGACGGTAGGAATTGTAGTTCTTGGATGGGCGTACAGGAGGGTTATTGAAACCCGGAAGAGCTGGCTGTTGGGTAGGGTACGTCAAGCGAAATTTGTATGTTGTCGCCAAGGTGTATTAGGGATGTTGAAAGCACAAGCCTCTTCAGATGGTTAGGGAGGGCACTCGTATGCCAAAGGGCAATATGGATCAGAGTGCTCAGGACTTAAGCAAAAAGACATGGGGAAGCATTAGCGGCCATGACTTGTTTGGGTTTTTGATCATTCACTTGAACCGAAAGAGCATCGACCTTTTTGGTTAGGGACTCGAGCAGAGTTTTTAATTCTGGATCGGGTTTGACCTCGAACATAGACATAACTTTAGTAGGAGTGTCCTTAGAAGATCTGGAAGAATCAGTGTTGCCCCAATGGGTGTTTCGTGAAGCATGTTTCTCGAGAAAAGTGTATGCTTCAATAGTGCCTTTATCCATGAAACAGCCGCCGTTCATGATATCTAGTGTTTTCTTTTGATGGTCAGAGAGACCATTAAAAAATACCGGACTAAGACAACGGTGTCAAGTTGATGATGGGGACATTCGAGAAGCAGTTCAATAAATCTGCTACATGCTTCTGTAAAGGATTCATGTGGATGATGACGAAATAATTGAATCTTCTGAAGCATCTCTGTAGTTTTCTTTTGAATATAGAACTTTATCATGAATGCTTGTACGAGCTTGGCCCATGTGTCAAGGGATTGCGGTGCTTCACCCGCAAGCCAAACTGAAGCTTTATCAGCTAAGGTGAAGGAAAACAACCTAAGCAAGACTTGTTCATTGGTAACAGTCGGATGGTGGAAAGTGAAAGTCTCGTCTGAGACTATAAGATAAGTGTAATAGGTCAACTTCTTACAACGATCTTAGAATGTCTAAAGGTTGATAATTCCAATCTAGTTCACAGGTACCTATAAGCAGAAAAATAAAAATCGGTACGAGCAGTTAAGAGAAACGGTAGAATCGCAAAATAAATGAAAAATCAAAAAGACGAGAGTGTAGGAAAGGGGTGGTTCACAGGTACCTAGTGATATCTTCCAGTTGTTATATTAAATGTCCGGAGTCCTTAGGCATGCAACGGTGCCATTTGATAATCAGACCTTTTGGGTTTGTTATTTTTGAGTCCAAAGTCCGTAAAACGTCCGACTAGACAAGTTACCTTACTCACATGGGTTGGTAGCATAGATCGAGTAAGGGATCATCCAAACCTTAGGACTAGGCAAAGTTTACAACTGAATTTACAGCTTTAAGGGAATTAGTGAGTAGGATTTTAGGTTATTTCTTATGTTGCTAAAAATATTCTCAATTAAAACTTGGAATGCAAGTTAACGTAGAACTACAAAGATTAATTTCTTAGTAAACTAGATAGAGAGAGAGATACAGGAAAAGAGTTAATCATAATCATGCAAGATCAGTTACAAACTTTTAGAGCACCTTATCACTACATCTCTAATCCGTCTCGAGTTCATAAACAAGCCCGAACGGCGTCTAGTATCGATCCCTAGTAAGATGTACTCATCTATAAGTTCATCTCACTAGCATGAGGAGTTGAATTAACATTCTATCTCTGGAATATCACTTCAACTCCTGGTTTTATTATACACCAGCTGGGCAAACTAGACGGGCTAACGGCTACCATAGGATCTCGCACAAGACTTGACCTAGTGTTAACTGGGTCTCACACAAGACTAATCTGGAGTATTAGCACTCCAAACTTGATCAGACTCAGTCATTTTGGGACCGGATGTATAATCAAAATCTATTTTCCTAAGTAGTGACTCTGGACTACTAAAATGCAGCCTGATCCTCACATGAGCATCATTAACCCTCCCCTTGGGAGGGTTTTAGCTCATGGTCCTTGGATGGATTTGATGTCTTTGATGTATGAAATGAAAAAAGTTAGAAAAAGCAAAGTAAGAACTGGAAATTTAACTTGAAGAAAACAGATCTTATTAGAAGTTCAAGACTTCCTGTATCAACCTAATATAAAAGCTTCAAATAGAAAAAAATAAATAAATAAATAAATAAAAAATACCATGCATGAAATGTAAACATCAAAAATGGAATGCAAGAATGATGCCCCTTTCTCCAACATCCTAAAAGATATATCCCCCTCCTCTCACGTGAAGTCTTCCCACCTTTTATTACAAGCTTGTCTTTTTCCACCAAACCATGCCAAAAGTTAGCACACCTTTCCTACCACAAGTCTAGTCAAGCATTTATTGTTTTGTCTTGTCTTTTCTTGCATGGTGTCATAAAAGTGTCCATAACTTGCCACTTGTCCATGCGTGATGACTCATCACTTCTTGTGGGCCTGCAGAGTGGGTCTACGTGCTGTGTTCAGTGGCGGCCTGGGATGTTGGTGTTTTTACAACTTCCTGTCTTTGCGTAGAACTCATCGCCCTAGTCGTTCTGGTAGTTCACTTGCCGAAATCGCAGTCTAGGTTTGGAAGATATGAGCTTCGGAAGTTTGTTGCTTCTTTGCACGTGATCCCGTTCTACACTGGTTCTGTCCCGTTGGAATCTTCAGCTTTAGTCAGGCTTTGTTGGGCTTCACTGGGGCTGAGTGGGAAGACTTCAAGTATGCACAATATTCTCGTGCTTTGATGCAGGTTTTATCATCATATTCACGTTAACTGCGAAAACCTTAAAAAGTACAAAAATATAGTTATTTCATGATTATTAAACATATTATTAACCAAAATGCTATGTCTCTACGGGGTTTAGTATTACAATTTTTTGTACTTATCACTAATCTTTCCAAATAACTTTTGTAGTAATGAAAAACAAGAAACTGAAATTAGATAGAGATTATGTTAAAACTGAGATTTATTTGTATCTATATTTAGCATTGGAAAACTACAGAAGTATTAGATACATGAGAATAACACATTCACACATATAAAACAAGGAAATATCCTAAACATGGCAAGAAAAATGCCCTTTCTTCTCAATCCAGGCAAAACACTCAATTTTGACCAATTCAATGAAAATTTGACACTTTTGCCCTTGCCCATGTCCAGACAAACAATTCTCTCTCCAATAGAAAAAACATTTCTCTCTCCTCTCTCTTTGTCTCCTTTGATGTGATCTTGTCTCTTGCTCATCACCACACGAATTTGTTGAGATATGTATGGTCGTTTGGAACCGATGGATCTCAAGAAATTCAAAATAAAACCACAACTCTCTCTTATCCAACACTCTTTCTTCTCCTTCTCTAACACTCTTCACTCACAATCCATTAATTAGCAATACATTAAAACAACGTCAACAACTTTGAACAAATTTTGATGTGAATTGTATTTATGAAAAATCGCTAGAATTTCTTAAAAGCAACTAAATTAAGGACTTTTCTAAACACTGATTTATATAATATCAAACTTAATTACAATCATTTATATAATATCAAACTCTAAATAGACTAGAATCCAATTGAAAACAAAATAAAACAGAGAAGATTTAGGGGAACCAGGATTTAAAGCCTTAATAAACTAAACTAGGATTTAAGAATGTATTGAAACTAACTACAAAATGTATTGAAAAATTACACATCTTACAAAGATTTAAAGTAAAAAACTACCACCACCGGATCAGTACCAAAAACCATAAAAGTAGCTGACTTATGGTTTCAAAGTAACTACCGTATTAACACGTATGTTACATACAAGAGAAACTTAGTCCAAAATTAACTGAAAAAACACAAGCTAATTGCTTAACAAATATCATTTGTAAGTGAAACAAATTCTTCAGTATGTAACTCACATATCAAAAAATTACAATTCAGTAAAAATATATATATCATCCATATGTGAGAAACATATTCCTCAATATATATATAACTCACATATCAATAAATTACATTTCAGTAAAATTTAACAAAATAAATAGAAAACAATGAAATAAGATAAAACAATGAAAATTAATAAAATCACCACCAGTTTAGTACCATATTAACACATTTCTTCTAAGAGAAACTTAGTTCAACATATACTGAAAAATCACACCTTTGTTCAACAAACATCATATGTAAATGACAAACAGTTCCTCAATATATAACTCACAGATTAAAAAATCACCAACAGTTTGGTTCCAAAAACTACTAAAGTAGCTGACATAAAGTTTGAAAGTAACTACCATTTTAAACATTATATCCAATTGTTTAACAAGACAAAAATCTAACGAAGCAAGCAAAAGTTTCAGATAGAATGCATTGGAATACCTTTTTCCTTTTGACATAATCTTTTAGTTGACATACGATAACCATTTTGCATACATTTGTAATACTGTTTACTTCCATTTGACTGGCCACTTCTTGCTGATTTAGTAGACCAACTAGAACTTTCATGACATTCATATTAAAGTCTTACACATGGTAATAACCATGACCAATTTCAACATTCTTCTTGTTGAACTAAGGTTTTCATATTTCTAACAAAAATTGGTTTTTTGAAAATGAATAATGAAGAGACGAGTTGTACAAAATAACCAATTTTTGTACAGAGTAAAAGGGGACTTGTGAGGGGAAGTTAAAATGTAACTATTGGTGACCCTGTTAAAATCTCAAATAGAAATAGAAGGAAATGTTGATGATGTTGTAGAATTTGTAAATAAATTGTTAGTTGGAAATTAATTGTACTATTAAGTATTTTCCATTTCTTTTTAACCGTTTTTTCTTTCAAATGCCAGCTAAACCAGATGCTGATACATTACTTAAGAGAAAATGCTAGAAAGGAACATGGAAAATTCCAAAAACCATATACAATACCATGCAAAATGTTAAAAAATTTACATCAATGGTGCCTTTACAAAAGCGTTTAAACAAAATTACAAAATACCAAAACCCATCCAAAATATGAGTATTTCAAATAATTGAACGAGACAAGAATTATTGAAAACAACTTAAGAGTTGTCCCTTCAATCACAATAAAATTCATGATCATATGAAATCATTATCAAACTCTAGTGGAACACCAGCAGCGAAGTCAATTCATTCAGCATCATCAGTGTAAGAAGTACATGTTGCTGCATTATGACCAATAACACCACATCTAGTACATCTCCTTATTTGGACAGGGATACCCACTCCTTTAGATCTCTTTCGCTTCTTTTTTGGGCGGCCAACCTGTACCTCATCAATTGGTGGGCGTACCATGATATCCCTAACCCAATGCCATTATTCTTTACCTTTCATTGGTGTCCAATTTTCCCTATATGTGTCCATCATCGTCTCCTTGTTGTAGCATGGGAAGCAGTAGTCATACACAAAAAAGTTGAAAGTACCCAGAAGTGCAAGTTCTATTTTCAAGGTCTACTATGTTTGTTCCATTTTTAGTGACGACTAAAAAATTGAATTCACTTGCCCTCCTTTTAGTGTACGACCTACTCTTAAATTGGGCTGTGATGATATGGTCTTCCACTGATTTGGTGAGTTTGGTCTTCAACTTTGCAGCCATAACACGGTAGTCGTAGAAGTGTGTTATTATATTTTTCCGAATACCATCCACAAGAGATGTAATAGGCATAGCCCGTTTAGGAATTATCATTTTGTTCCAACTCTCTATGTGATTACTATAAACAATTCCGTACCTTTTCATTGGAGCAAAGGCATTGCACCATGATTCTTTAGGAATTCTGACTAACTTTGCATAAGCTTTATCGTCACTACACCAGATGTGACCCATAATTCTAACAAAGTCAGCTTTATCAAAGGTTTCTGCGGCATTCTTAACCCTCCATTTGGTGTCTTGTTTGCTAACATTGTTAGATATATGTTGTGCATAAAAGCAATGGTGCGTGTTTGGAAGAATTTTAGGAACTACTTGAAGAATGCTACTATGTCGGTTTAATAAAAGAACAAAACTCTCTGTAGATCCTACAATATGGTCCCTCAATCTCTCCAAGAACCAATCCCAATGGTCGTTGTTCTCCTTTGGGACAATTGCAGTTGCAATTGGAAAGCAATGACGATCTACATCAACAGCAAGGGCTGTGAGTATTACATACTTGTACCTACCTTTCAAGAACGTACCATCGATTATAACCAAAGGACGAAGACATCTTTTGTAAGCACAAACTATGATGTCATAACTCCAAAAGAAACGTTCAAATTTGTGCTCATGTGGCGTTGTCTGTATCTCGGTGAAACAGCATGGATCAATCTTTTTAAGCTATTTGCAATAAGTAGGCAACATTTGATATGATTGACTGAAACTACCTCTAATCTGCATGAAAAATATAACAAACTGAGTAAAAACCAACCACTTGCTACGTGTTATTAAACGTGTTGCTGATATAACAGGTGTTGAAGCTACCTGTAATCTACATGGAAAAGATAACACGCAAAGTTTAAACTACCACTTGCTACGTGTTAGTAAACATATTGCTGACAGGACATGTAATTTCTAATACCTCATTCTTTGTTTTCTACCTTGTTCAGTGCAATTTGTTTTGCTTTCCAAGCGATCTTATATGATATTTCAGTATGGTGGATTCCTTTGACGTCCTGTTGTAAATGTTTTGGTTGCAGTTCTTCGTTATCCCTAAGTTTTGCGTTAACTATTTATGCTACCCATGGCGCGTTTGCTTGTGGATTTGTTGCAACATCCTGATCTTGTGCACAAGTGTGAGTTGCTATGAAGGTGCTAATAACCCATTTATCAGAGGTAGTTGTGGGTTTTGCATAAAGATGAAACGTACAACCAAGAGCCTTACACTTCATGACCACTCTTCGCGTCAAAGTTTGTGCACAGTGCAAATTAAACATGTTCACCACTGCATAAGATTTCATGTTTTTGATGAGCTCAGCACGAGTGGCGTAATGCTTACCAACTTTGGGGGGTATGAACTTCTGCACAACACTTTGGTGCATAACTTGATCGTCATCCTTTCCTGTTTCTTGTATGGGTTCTTCTTGAATTTGGAGGGAATGTAATGGATCAAAACCATGATTATTTACATTTTCTGCATGATCAGCAACATTGACATATATCATCCCATCCAATTGAAAGTCCAGATGGCTTTTTTCATCTTCATCGTCGATGATTGTTATTGGAGTGTCGCCCCAAAAATACTGTTGACTATGGTTAGGAGTAGACCACATATCTATATCAACATCCACTTCACTTCGATTAGGTGTGAACCATTGATCTGCATCAACATCCACTTGAACTTCACTTAGAGTAAACTCACCTTTAACTAATTAAATGGAAGTCGATGGAACTCAATCTCACCTTGTCGCAAGAATAAAAGAAACCCCGATAGCCATACCTAAGACATGTTTTGAAATTTCACACTTAAATTTAGTGTTTACAAGAGATGGGTAAGTGAACTAGAATGGGATAAAATAAATTTCTCTCTCTTGGTGTTATTCTATAAGCATAAAAAAAATATCTATTTGTTATTCTTTTTAGTTTCTATTAAGTACGGTGACTAAGCATTATTTAGCCTTTACATGTTAAGTTAATTAAAGCCCAAGCCCACAATATCTAAACTAGGCCTAAGGTCATAACTAAACTTCTACCTACTAACTAATTTGACTTAATGTCGTAATTATTTTTTTGCCCATCAATCTTAATTTAATTTCCTACATCCTATCCCACAGCATGCTATAATGATAACACACTCATGCATGTAAGCTATTAAATTGTGCAAGCTTCGAACGCAGAAAAGTCGCTAAATGACATTTTTGTCTAATTTTTGCATATGAGTTGCTTACCTAACATGGCTTATGAGTCGGAGTTAAGTTTCATTAAGTTATGTAAGTTTGAAATGTAAACCCGACCAACCAAGTATGTAAATGTCCCTAGGTTTGATATGTAATTTACGAAAATACCCTTAACGAGAATTTGAGACTTTACAGTACAAGTTATAACAAAGACACTCAATTACCTGCCATAACCTTTTAATAAGTAGCAAAACTATGGGGCTCTTCAGGAACCACATCTTTGGCGACTGCATGATCTCTCTCACTTTGTTATCTTGGGAATACAAAATGCCACAATGTTAGCAACTAATTAAACCAATGACTATCAGCAAATAAAACATAAACAAAATGTGTTATGTACCAATAGGTTCATCTACTAGTGTGAAAGGCCTCTTACGTGCTAATGTCTTTTGGTTCAACAAACTCTGCTTTACAAGGGATGGTTGACAGTTTTCAACTTTTTCTTTAAATAACTCAATATGCACCTTTGGATTCTTCAATTTGCTTAGTCTAGGAGATAATGAGGTAGACTTGTACTTCAACTAAACAGGCTCATCATTCAATACAACATGCACATTTGGATTCTTCAATCTATTTATTCCAGGAAATGATTTGGTAGACTTGTGCTTCAACTGAACAGATTCATCCTTCAATTCAACATGCACCTTTTCCTTCATAGCAACACCTTTTCCTTGACTTCTTTGAACAACAAATCTTACAAGACTTTCTTCCTTAATAACTCATACCTTCATAGCTTTGGCTGGATACTTTTCATGTCTCTTGATCATGTTTACATAATTTGTTTCATAGTCGATTCTACATGGGTTCTTACTCATCAAGTACCGCAATGAAAATTCCACTCTACTATTTGAACAAGCATCTTCAACAATACTAACGAAACCTTCATACGATAATGTCTTACATAACACCCTCAATTTAACCTCACCACCAACATACTATACCTATACACACCATGCTTGTCGATTTTTATTTCATCACCGTAATAAATTAGAACTTCCAAAGTACCACATGAAAACAAAAAAAAAAAATTAAATAGTAAAATCTCTCACCTTTCAAATTGGGTTCACATTTATGGCACAAAATCTACAATAAATACTTGATAGTAAACAAAATGAAACTTTTTGACCACCTCCAAATCATAATAGAACCACAACAGCAACAACCCATGCAAAAAAACAACATATATAAAATAAGAAGAAAACAAGAATAACATTTAGAGACCCTAACATTTACCTTTGTCGATGTGTGTGCTATTGTTTTCTTCCATTATTTCTTAAACAAATCAAAAATGGGAAAGACAATGAGAAAGAAGAAGAAAGTATAACAACTTTTTTGTGTTTTTAAGGTTGGTACAAAGTTTTGGAGTTTGGAGTGCGGAAACTGAGGTATAAGCTATCTTTGTGGCAATGATATAAAAGTTGCTGATAGTTATTTAATTTATTGCTACTTTCAATATATGATAGTTACTTTGGACAAAATTTTCTTCTAATTCGACCTTAATCTAACGGTCTGGATTTTTTAGTGCAAATCTTTAAGATCATCTTGTGGTGTATATTGATTATAAGGTCACATCATGTGGGAGAGAGTGTTACAGGTTGTGTAAGAAGAGAGAGAGTTTGTCTCCCAAGTACAAAGGGTAAAAATATCATTTTTTTGTTGAATTAGTCAAAATTGAGTGTTTTGCCTTGATTGAGAAGAAATGACACTTTTCTTGCCTTGTTTAAGATATTTCCCTATAGAACACCTAAAAGAAGAAAGCCTGACCGGCCCTGCCTATGGCATGCTGATACAATATTGGACCCATTCAATTTTGTCTGCAGTCATATTTCTAATATGTCATATATATAGAGCCATAGAGGAGGGCAACTCAAGTTCCCTCAAACTTCTTCATGGTCTACACGTTAATTTTTTTTTATTAGTAAAAGTGAAGTTTATTATGATGTATACGGCCGGTCATATAGAAGGTTGTAGAATGAGATGTCCTACAATAAGAAACGAACAAAGATAAATTCTTTGGAAGAAAAGATCAGCATCTTTAAAGTTAAAGATCTGGTATTAAAATTTTCATGTTCTTCTCCGCACATAATAACAAACGGTACAATGCTGTCACAATGCTTTACAGCATAGTACAAAATATCCCGATATATCGCGATATTTGGGGATATTTATTCAGATTTCAGAGAAAGATATATAAATATCACGATATGTTCAGAGATATATAAAACTGTAAATATCTGCAATATTTCAACAATATTTGCGATATTTATGATATTTGGAGATATTTTGTGATATTTTGAGATATTTGGCAATATTTTGTGTATATAACAATTTTATTTAATATTTACTATTATATTTCAAATAAATATAAATAATGTATCATGATATATCAAGAAATATCTACAATATCCATGATATTTTGAATATATCTACGATATTTACATGTGAAACAATGTCAAATATCCCCCAAAAAAAAGAGATATATCTACGATACATATCCAGAAATTGATTATCGATAAATACTCATATCCTGATATTTTATAATATGATTCACAACATGATTCACAACAGTGAAACTAAAAGACACTTCAGCTAACAATTAGCCACCCAAATACACCTGACGTGCCTTGTGAACTAAATAACACCAAACAATCAACCACCCATGTTATTCTCCAACCAGAGGCTCGCACATAATAATATACGGCATAATGCTTCTGATGTAAATCGAAGCTTCAATCAAATAACAATTTCTCAATAAAATTGAATAATTTCATAAAAATAATATTTTTTCAATAAAACAACTGAACTGTTCTATAAAAGAGGCTCCCATATGATCTATTTTTACGAATCTTGCCTCCTAACCCTAAAACAACTAAGTAATGGGAGCCATAATGGAACTGAAATTCTAAATGAAATTCCGATAAAAAAACCCCAACCCATGGAAACTACAAACCTCACTAACAGTACTGGAATCGACCAATCTAGGATAGCTCGAATTTTAGCCCAAAACATTTACCAAAGAAACCATAAATGAACATTTGTTTTAATTGCTTGATATGTTCTTCATCTGACTTACTAAAAATTAAGATGTCGTTGAAATACACACCGACAAATTTCCCCAAATACTCGCGAAAAACATTTGTCATTGTCATCAATCACATGAAAAGTTGAAGGAGCATTAGCTAAACCAAAGGGCATGACATCCACTCAAAAAGTCTATCTTTTGTTTAAAAAATCGTCTTCCACTCATCACCAAGCAGCATACAAATCTGATAATAGCCACTATGCAAAACAAGTTTAATAAATATTATGCAACAATCGAATAGATCATCTAATTGAGTTGATAGGAAAACGATATTTAATCGTTATCTTATTTATGGCTAGAATATCAACACACATACGCCAGTCTTCTTTTTTATAGTCAAAAGAGCTAGAACAACAGCACACGGTGAGGTAATTTCACAAACGAAGCCTGTGTCCAATAATTCGTGAACTTGTTTACACAATTCAGTATACTCTGTTGGCAACATCGTATAACGAGGTAGATTGGGTAGAGAAGCGCCTGGGACTATCAATACCATGTTGTTGAATAATACGGAGAGGACATCATAGGGAGACTGACAAACATAGGAACTTTGAGAGTATTAACTAGAACAAACATCATACTCATTCGCTGATTCGGCGGGAAAATTTTGAGTTGGAACAAGAGTTGCTGGGGGAAAGGAGGCCGATTTGCTTGTACAAAGGAACGAATAAGTGTTAGCCTTCTCGTCATGTTTTGTCTCCCCATCAAATTGCCATGGGCGACCTCACAGTAAGTCGGACACCTTCACTGGAAAGTGTGCATAACACCCGATCCTTGTAACAATCACCAATGGAAAAAAGAACCCAACACTATTTTTAGCTCTTTGAGAATCTGTTTCGCTCAGCCATTAGGGTCTAGCTAATGGTTGAGTCGCAAGGTTCAATTTTTCTACCACCTCCATTGAAACCAAATTATCATTGGAAACCCAATCAATAATCACGTTACAGAATTTGTTGGCAGCAACACAACAAAGTTCAAAAAATATTATGACGCTGCCATGACTGTTCCAAAAATTGGGTAATCAGGTCTTCCTCGTTTTTTTGGCTCCTATGACGTCAACCTTTTCGAGTGTAATATTAATTCAGACATGCTCGCTCCCAAGGTTTTAAAACCTTGTTCTAATAATTGATTTGATAGCGCATTCTGCTTGCGAATTTCTGTGAAAATGGAAATCTCTGTCAGCTTCCAGAATTTTTCACTAGCTCTAATTATCACTTTGATGTAAATCGATTGGCGGAAGCTTCAATCCAATAATAAAATCTCAGTGATAACAATTTCTCAATAAAATTGATAATTTCATAAAAATAATAATTTTTTAATAAAATAACTGAATTGTTCTATATAAAAGAGGCTCCTATTCTATTTATAGGAACCTTGCCTCATAACCCCTAATTAGGCTGTTATGGCCAACACGGCTACGATAAAGAAAATTAATAAAAACAAAAGGACACAACACGTGTTCATTTGCGTGGCACATCCCTTTCACAGATGATACACTACTCAAACCAAAAGATCTTCACCTAACAATTCGCCACCTAGATATCTTTTAGTATATGGACAAGATCTGGGCTACCACGAGGATATCCCTATAGGGATGAGTGTTCCGAGACCGTTGGATCCTAGATCCAATGGTCTGAAAATCAAAAACAAAAAGGAAGAGAGAGAATATGGGTTTGTTTTTTATTTTCGGACCGTTAGATCTCGGATCCAACGGTCTCAGCTGGCGTCCCTATGAGGATATCCTCGTGGTAGACGAACTCGACAGACAATGCTAAATAACACCCAATGATACACCCCTGACGTGTAAACAAAATAACACTAAACATAAAGTAGAAATTTAGAAATACATGAAATAAACTATTTAGAAATAATGATAAAAAAATAAAACGAGATCAAGGAAGCAAAAAATGCTTCATTATTTTTGTATTATATTGATCAACTCATTATGAGTTTAAATAAAAATATTACATCACATTAACATGGAAATAAATTATATCAAATATACTAATTTCAATTTCCTACCATGTAGATATATTCCATGATCGGGAGATATCTTGGATATATTTCTATATTCTATTCTTAACTTGATATCTTACCATAGTACCATGTAGAGATATCCTCATATTTTGTTCTTATAATTCTTAAGTAATGATACAGTGGTTCTCACTATATCATATACTTCAACACCTGTGTTGCATGGGTACAGGTACGAGTGTCGGATTTAGACACGGGTACAGCGGTTTGAACACGGCGAGGTCTAAAAATCAAGACACGGGGACACGGCTAATATTTTAATTTAATATTATATTTTATTAAAATATAAATTATTTTAAATAGAAAAAATATATATAGATTTTGATAAAGCCCATTAGCCATTTAAAACAGTTTTTATTAACTTTAGATCTTGAATATAACCATTCTAAAAAGCCCAAGCACACATTCAAGCATTAAAAAAGCCCCCATTAATCTTATCTAAGTATCTCATGGAAAAAAAAACAAAATAGCCCAAGCCCACATTCCTTATTAAAACAAACAAACCCTATATCTTAGATCTGGGTTGCGCCCACGACCCATAAAAGAAGATGGTCTCGCGTCACATCAATCCACCACCACTCGTGAATTCAGTCACTATTCTATTTCTCTTTTCTTCCTTCTTTCTTAATCTTCCTTCTTTCTTAATCTTCTTTTTTTTTTTGAAAAATAGATTCAAAATAGATTCAAATGCGACCAGGGTGTGTCGGTTAATGTCGGTGTCGATGACGACACGACCTTACATGCCCGAATAATAGGCGTACCCATGCAACACAGTTCAACACCCTCACCCTCCCTTAAGCTCAATGGTGATTTTTGAAACATCATCCTGAGCTTGCAAGAAATAATTTAGTGCCAAGCTTCAGCCGCAAAATAACACCGGATAAATGATAACATCCGATAAACAAGCTTTGGACACACGTCTCGGTAGTTTCAACAAGGGCTTCTCTTCTTGAGATAACACCAACAAGATTGGACTCTTTTTCATAAAGTAGTACCAACAAAAAAGGCTCCTCATCATGAGGTAGCAACAACAACGGAATATATCAAGCCATGGTAATGATTGCACAATAAGAACTAGCACTAAATCCACCAAATAGAGGGCGACAACGAATTGAATTCATAAAATTCATAATCTGATCTCGAAAACGAATAACACAAAACAAAAAAGAAATAGGATTAACTCTTGCTCTGATACCAAGTAGAAACTAGTTTGGAGAAATGAAATTGAGAGAAATGAGAATAAACTAGTTTTCATCTCTTATTTATATTAGTGACAAACTCTAGTGGACTCACTTATATAAATGTGAGGCCCAAATACACATAAAAGCAAAGTAAACACAGAATACTAAAAATACCCTCTTACACTCCCCCTCAAGCTGGAGCATATATATCAAGCATGCCTAGCTTGTTACAAAATGAGGAAAACATATTCCCGGTGAAGGCTTTGGTAAGAATATCACCAAGCTGATTAGACGACGACAAGTACAGTGTGACAATCCTCTTAGACATAACCAAATCATGAATATAACGGCAATCCACCTCAATATGCTTTGTCCGCTCATGGAAGACTGGATTACTAGCAATGAAGATGGTAGCTTGGTTGTCACAGTACATGGTCATAGGCTTGGAGGAAGAAACACCCATCTCAGATAGTAATGATTGTACCAAAACCATCTCAACTGACGTATGGGCCATAGCACAGTACTCAGCCTCAACACTAGAACGTGCAACCACAGACTACTTCTTACTACGCCAAGTTACTAAATTACCTCCAACAAACGTACAATAACCGAATGTGGACCGTCTATCAGATCTACTGCCAGCCCAATTTGCATCAGAAAAGCCAACAACTGATAATGACAGTGACGGGCGATAAAGCAAGCCACAACCAGGAAATTGTTTCGAGTAGCGAAGGATGCGACAAACTGCATCCCAATGAGGTTGTCGAGGTGCATGCATAAACTGACTAATGACTCCAACAGCAAAGATATATTTGGTCGAGTGACAGTAAGATAAATTAGTTTGCCAACCAATCGACGATACCGACCGATATCTTCAAATAGACTACCTGAAGTGGCATCTAACTTGGTAGTAGGGTCCATGGGAGTATCAACAGGTCTACAACCGAGCATACCGGTCTCATTTAGCAAATCAAGGGCATACTTTCTTTGTGATAAACTAAGGCCTTTGTGAGAACGAGCTACCTCAATGCCAAGAAAGTAGCGAAGAGAACCCAAGTATTTAGTGTGAAACTGTTTACTAAGATGAGGTTTTAATTGGGCAATGCCAGAGAAATCACTTCCAGAGATAATCGTCGACGTAAACAATGAGAACTATAACACCATATGAAGATCGTCTAACAAATACAGAGTGGTCTGACGAGGAGCGTTGGAACCCAAAGGTAATAACCACACCCAAAAGTAATAACCACAGAACTAAACTTATCAAACCATGCTCGGGGAGACTGCTTTAGACCATAAATAGTTTTCTTAAGACGACATACCATCCCTGGACGACCAGATATAATGTAACCAGGAGGTTGCTCCATATAAACTTCTAATTGTAAGTCCCCATGCAGGAAAGCATTCTTTACATCTAGTTGATATAAGGGCCATCCCAAACAAACAACAACAGATAAAAGAATCTGAACAGAATTTAGTCGAGCAACGGGAGAAAAGGTCTCAAAATAGTCAACTCCATACACTTAGGTAAACCCTTTAGCTACTAACCATGCCTTTAGACACTCAACAGTCCCATTTGAATGGTATTTAACTGTGTACACCCATTGACATCCCACAACCTGTTTTCCATTGGGTAAAAATGTCAACTCCCAAGTACAATTTTATTGCAAGACCTTAATTTCCTCATCCATAGCTTGTTTCCAACCCGAACAAGATAATGCATGCTTATAAGAAGAGGGAACAGAAACAACAGAGAGAGCCACTGCAAATGACCGAAACGCAAGAGTAAGTTTATCATAACAAACAAAATTAGAGACAGGATGAGTGGTACAAGATTTGGTACCTTTCCTATGAGCAATAGGAAGATTATTGGAAGGATCCTCATGAGTGGAAGGCATTAATGTCGGGGGCACTTGAGGTTGAAGCTCTGAATGAGTGGTACAAGATATGGTACCCTTTCAAAGAGCAATAGGGCGATCAACAGAATGCACAGATGCCAAGAACACTTGAGGTGGATGAACCTGAGTTGCTTTTGGACAACGCTTATACACCTGAATCTCCTTGTTTGATGTAGTTTTAGACTGCCCTTGACTACTATATAATGATTGGATATATTTCTACATTCTATTCTTAACTTGATATCCTGCCATAGTACCATGTAGAGATATCCTCATATTTTGTTCTTATAATTCTCAGTAATGATACAATGCTTCTCACTGTATCATATACTTCAACTGTTCAACACATGCTAAGGAAATGGACAATGGATGACAATAATGTTTTATTGAGTCACCGTTTAACACATAAAAGAGAAGAGTTCACATTGAGTTTTCTCTTCTTGATTAGGTTCTTGAAGCTCAGAATCTTAAGTAACAAAGACCAACTAAAACAAAAGCCTGAAATAGAATTTTGGAGCTCCAAATATTGCAACTAAGAAATCCCGGAAGAAGAATAGAAAAATGTCACGTTGGGAATAAAGAGCATGATAGAAGCCAGGAGAAAATATTTCACTTTGTCAATAGTCCAAATCCAAAAATATTTCACATTGTCAATAATTCAAACCCAAAAATCTCCACCTGGTCTATGTGAAGGACTAGCCCTCAGCCTTCCAGTTAAGGCAACAATATCCTAATCTAACTAGGCATTGTAGATGCCTCAATCCAATCACAATCCTCCGTTCTCATCATATCAAAGAATGGTGAAGTAATGAAAAATGTGCATGAAGGAATTAAGTATATCTGTCTTCCATCAAGCCACTTATCTTTTGATGCATGAGCATTGAGCATGAATACTAAATTAGTATATGCTTATTTTATTAAATTAGAAATAGGTTAATACCATTAGTTTCCTATTTGTATTAAATCAAATTTAATTTAATTAGTAAAATCTCTATTTTGGAGTTCAAGTAGAATTAGGAACAAAGTTTATTGTTAGATAGTCTTTTTTTGAATATTAATTTTAAGAGAATTGTTCTTATTGAAGGTTTAAACCCTAGTTTTAGGTGTTTTTCTTATTAAATTTTACTGATGTTTATCAATCATTGAAGCTTCCACCAACAAGATCCATCATCTTTCTAATATCTATTCCTCTCAATATTCTAAAACTTAATTTAATAACTCCGGAACAACTCAATTTACATTTTTTTAGGTTCTTCCATCATATTTGAGGGATGGTGAACCCGTGAATCATACCCTCGTCCAATTTCCTTTTTTCATGCCAAAAGTGGTATGCTGTTCCAAACCATGCAAGAGGAGTTGCTAGCCTAGTGGTACTTGAGAGTTCACTCTACCAAGGTAGGTTCATTTGGTACATAGAATCCTTACATGGTAAAGTGAGCACTTAGTTGGAGACAAACAAGAGAATTTTCAAGGGAGAGAGACGCCTTTGGATTGTGTGATCATGTCAATAAAAGGATGCATATATTATCAGTCCAAAGTGCATAACAAATCATGAGCCATGAGTCAGAGAATATAGCATGAAAAGAACAATCTATAAAATTCAGTAAGCTATTACAATATTGTTCAAGACTAAACAAAAAATAGAAAGCATGGAAAAAGATGTTACAGTCAAAATTCCAAAAAATCACTTTCTTTCCTGTGTATCTACATACAAATACCAATTCATGAAGATATCATATTACATCAAAATACAAAAAGAATTTAAAAACTCACCAGGTTTCTGGCTTACCTTTTGTCATCCATGTCTGTACAATTGGCAAAATTCCATGCTCAAGCATAGCTGAAAATTAACACGTTACGTATGAAAAGATGTTTCGAAAGCCTTCAGTTGTCCAATGGTGGACCGATGCCTGCCCCGACCCCTACGTGCTCTAGCAATGCTACCAATCAATGAATTGCCTAAGCTTCCTAGGCCACTAGGGCCCACTAGTGTCAAGCCTAGATTCCTGTACAATAAGAACAACTTACTTTCATCCTCTCCATTCGAGGACTGTATTTTATGAGCTTGCTCCCGAGACAGTACAGCATATAATGCCACTGGAATTTCTAAGGACTGCTGCCAACCATTCTCTACTTTTTCACAGCTGTAAATGCTGCTACATTTATCCTTAGACTTCCCAAAAGTAACTTTTATAATCCCCATAGACTCTGGATCTTTCTTTGAAGGGTCAAATATAAAAGAAAACTTCCCAAATGCTAGATCGGGTTCACTAAATAAATCTGCAAGGTGATTACTGCATGATTCGATGTTTTTCAGAATACACTTGCTAATATCATTATCCCAAGTCTTTCTGATACGGAAAATGTGGGAAGCTTCTCTTAGGCCACTCAAGAAAGCACCATGCATGGTCGCCGGATGCTGCCTAGTTGTAGCCTCACCAGCAAAAAATAGGCGACCCCCCACACTTTCTGCAAGAACATCATAGTCACTACCAGATGAACCAACTCTGACATGGGAATATGAACCAAAACAAAATGGGTCACTGCCCCATTTTGTGCATATCGTTTGGATGGGGTTTGGCACAGTAACACCTTTTGGAGTAAAAATACCTGTATGATGAACCAAATATTACACTCTACATGGAATATAATTCAGCATTATAAATATATATATAGAACAAAGAAACAACTAAGTGTATTACTATATTGTCACCTGCCATCTAAAGAGATGTAGTACCTCTGAGGGTGCTTAGAACACGGTGAAGTAAAACAACTGAATCGGTCTGTTCAAAGCTCAGGGCTGCTTCTCCTGCTACCAGAGCAACAAGAACCGGACCTCCAGAAACCGTATGGTAACTGTAGAATAAAAAAAATTCTCCACGTCTAACGGTATCATTGTTGAGACACCCAAAAGTATCTATTTCTTCACCCCAAAACACATGAGGGAAAACCATTGCCACTTTATTTAGCAAACCGAAACCCAATCTCTCAATTGCGTCAAGCTTTCTTTTGGGCAGTTCTGGTTCAAATCTAATCAATCTATTCTTCAGGACCCCAAGAGGCACAGTGCAAAGGACAATATCTGCTCGAAACACTTGATCCCCACAGACCACCTCTACACCATCATTTCCATACTTGATATGGTTAACAGTTTTTCCATAAAATATAGGAACTTCTTCACACAACGCTCTGACCAACCTCCAATTACCACCAGCAAGGAAACAGTGGTCCCCTCCCATTTCATAAGCATCATCCTGATCCCAATATGCAACTGAAAGATCTGAAAGACACCCAGCATTTGCATATTCCAAGTTTGCAAGATGCCAATCAAGAAGTTGTGCTTCTTCAGTATTTCGTATCACGCTGTACAAGTGTCTAAATCTTTCCAATGCCGATCCGAGAGAAATATCATTTGCAGAATCTCCCATGATTTTTCTAAACTCAGTCGCTTTATCGAGTAGTTTATTAAAAATAAGTTCCACCTTCAAATCTACTTCCGGGACAACAGGTGCGCCATCGGGCTTGTACAAAGGGCACGCATCTCTGACTTTGTGAAGCGGAATAGACAGTTGCCTAGCTAGAACTCCAAGAGGGTTGGCATGAATACCAGTAAGAACACTTCCACCAAGATCTACAGCAGCAAACTTCCCTTCCCTTCCCATTTTTTGAGTATAAACTCTCCCTCCAGGTCTATTCCTACCTTCAAGTACAACAACCTTAAAACCAAACGACAAAAGCTGCCTAGCTGCAGCTAATCCAGCAAGTCCAGAACCAACAATAATCACAGACCCTTCCATCCCCTCAGGAATTTGCGACATAACTGAATGCGAAACCCCAAAATTTATATACCCATTCGAATTCAAAAAATCATACGCAGAATCAATCAAATGCCCATACTCATTACTAACAGTTTCCTTAATCTGATTCTTCGATACCCACGTCCTAACATTATGTCTCCACTTAGCCAAAATATGATTCCTAACCACAATATAATCATTCTCCTCTTTCCCACCCAATTCTTTAACAACCCCATCGTTAATCTCTTCATCTAACAACTCATCAATAGGAAAGCCTAACGAAAGCGCAATCATAGCTTCAGTTTCTGTCTCTTTCTCCATTTCTTGTTTAGTCCTAGTTTTTTTCCTAGGACTATTTCCTAAATGCTTCTCTATTATTTCATCCATCGCGTCTTCATTGTAATTCCTAATTCCTACACTCTTTCTTGCAGAACGTTTTAGCCCAGTCCCATTTTTATTAGTTTCCATTTTCTTCTTCTTAAAAATTAGTTTTCATTAAAAATCACATAATTCCATTTTTACCCTTATGTTGAAATTTCATGATATATATCGATTGAAAACGGAATCGTACCTTTTAAAGTGATGAATTTGAGAAGGAGAGTGAGAATTGTGAAAAGTTTTGTTGAATTAGGGTTTTTGTTGGAAGGACCTGAGTTTTGTTATTTTGAGGATTGAAATGGAAATGAGAATGTGGAGAGAATGTAACTGACTTTTTTGGGGATAGTTTAACCGTTTTATGGGCTTTGTATTGTAAGCCCAATTGAATGTTTAGGCCCAAAGCCCGATTCAACTGGATCTTATAAATTGCCCATATTTCTGCATGTCGATTTCTGATTTTCTGAATGGAGAGTTAACCAAGGCCCAAAATTGAATGTTTATATCGGCCCAAAAACCCCATTATTTTGGTGACTATTCCAAACTATTTAAAATATCGAAATCTTACATATAATTGCCCAAATTTCGGATTTATATTAAAAATGGTCATATATATCGAAATATCTGATTTATCGATTATGGATATAAAGTTTTATATCTATCATATATGAGTGAAAAAGATATTCAGTGGATATATGCCCAATAAAAAATACTAATGGAGCAATATATCGGATATATCGGCGATATTTTGGTCCATGGAGTTAACTAGCTATCATATTGAGTGAATGAGTGTTGCCCAATAAAATATACTAATGGAGCAAAGATTTTTCACGATTTGCGCTCTCTCAAACTTATCTTATGTCATGAATATTAACTATGGCAACAATGTGGCAGAGATTATGAATTCATTCATTGATAGTTACCCAGCTAATGATATCATCAGAGACCAAGCCTTATTAGACCTAGGTTTCAAAGTTTCTCCTTTCACTTGGTCTAATAAAAGAGTTTTTTTTAAAAAAAAAATAAGCTAGGGTAAGGCAGACCCCCACCTGTATTAATCTCAAAGCCACTCATACAATATTCCTTGTGCATCATCCTCTATGAGACTATAGAGTTCTCAACTTAGAGGGGGGCCATGAAAAGTACAACTATTACAATTAGAGATGTTTAAACAAGCTAACAAATCCGCTAGTTTGTTACACTCTATAAACATGAGCAAAAGAACAAAATGCAAAAGAGTTAACTAATTCTTTGATATGTAAGACAATGTCTAAATAGTACTAAGGAGTATCCACCACATTCTTGATAATCTGGATTGCCCATAGAGAATCTGATTCCATTTCAATGTCTTGTACTTCTAATTCATGACATCTGATCAGTCCTATCTCGATTGCCTTGAGTTCTTGAAATATTACCAATTGTATCCCCCCAGAACCTGAATAAGCTTCAATCACTGTTCCATGCCCATCTTGTATCACTCCTCCATACCCTGTGCCTAAATCATTTTAATGCCTCATCTGCATTCAATTTAAGTCTTGGACCAATCGGTGGGTGCCATTGGCACCATTTTCTTTCTTTAGCTTTGAATTGTACCTAAGTACCTAATGACTGACATAAACTTCTACTCTCAGGGGAATCTTGAAGAACACTGATCTGAATATGGAGATAAACTCTCATTTCTCTGATTATTCTACTCAACACCACTGCCACAGGCTTTGAATTATTCTTCAACCTCCTCGCATTTCTCTCTTTCCATATTGCATCCAATGAAGCACATATGAAAGATGCATATATATCACCAATTTGAGCTCCCCTTTTACATAATCTCAATAATGAAGACAACTCCCTATTGGATGACCTTGTATCATAAGCAATGCCTAAGACAAATTTGATACCTATCAGAATTTCCTTAGAGTAACTACATTCAAAGAATAGATGGTTAGAATATTCTCTACTTTGGTTACACAAACAACAAGACGAGTGAGTAATTATCTTCTTATGCATGAGTCTGTCCTGTGTCGGTAAGCTATTAGAGAACAACAGCCAACATGTAAACGAGTTCCTTGGAATTACTAACTTTCCCCATACCATTCTCTGCCATCTAACTTTAGGGCGTATTGGAGATAAAACTTTGTATGCATTGCTGGCCGAGAACTGTCCACTAGGATATGGCTTCCATATAAGTCTATCCTCCCTCAGATGAGAGTTAATGGGAGTATTCTTGATGTCTTCCCTGAGTGTAATGTTATTCAAATTATCTACTATGTTACTCCATCTTCCATCCAAGATCAACTGACTAACATTTGCATCCAACGGTAAGTGAATCTCAGCAACTACTTGAGGATTATGCATAAGTGGGCTGGACTGGCACCAAATGTCATGCCATAGTATAATCAAATCTCCATTAGCAATGTTATATATAATAAACTGCTTTTCCTCACTCCTGCTCTTCATAATACTCCTACATGACCAAGCACAATCCTTTGGTATCTCCATAGTCCAAAATTATGCAACAGATTACTCCAAAGTGACATATTTTGGACTCCAAACCCCTCATCCTGTCATAAACATAAATATCTCACCATGTAATTTCTGTCTAAGCTTAAATCATATAGATGCCACATGTCCCTTGATCACAAACCTATCATCACTTCAACCAGAAGAAGTATGTGTTTTCAATGTACAAAATGCACCATGGAGACAACACTCAAAATTCGCATGGACTAACATTCCACAAAACCAACCACCTCCAGGTTTCAACAAACCTACAAATACCTTCAGACAATGACAAGAACAAGGTACCTATAACAATTAGAACAGAGCATTGGTTCCATCCCAGTTTAACCAAAACTACCAAAACCTACCTATCAACAACCAAAGAGACCTAGTTCCCATTACACCATCAACTAGTGTCCAATCAGATAAGCCACTGAAATAATGCTACCTATCATGCAACAACAAATTCAAATCCTAGTATCCATGCAACAATCTCTGAACTTGTTAGCCCAAGAGAAAACCCAGAAAGGTGTGTTCCCAAGACAAGTTATTCTAAATCCTAAACTAACAAACACAGCCTTTGAAGCAACAAGTGATGTGAACGAAACTGGAGCGTTAAAAACTCATTCTTAATCCCCCATATACGAGGATTAATTCCTCTTTTTTTATGTATTCCTTTCCCATTCCATTTCATTTTTTGCTTTAAGAGAATACATTAATAAGGTAACCGGACCTCTCCACTTTGAGGGTGTAGTTGTAAGTGTCGGTGCCTTATTCCATTAGTCCACAGTATATCTCGCATATTATTTGTAAAACACTTTTTACTCGTCGTTTGAGTAAGTGTGAACCTATGGAGCAAGTATACAAATTTTCTTTTCTTTATTTTACATTTCTTTTTCAAAAATAGTTGTTTTCTTTGTTCTATTAATGATAGATTCTTGATACATCAGTAGTTAAATGATTTTTCAAAACGGGCAATAAATTTTACACAGACCAACCCCTAGAACAACACAATCTAGGGGTGATTTGAGATCAGCTTTGCTTACTAAGGGTCGCCTATATCACCGAGCTATTCGCACACGTTAGGACATTCCATGTCTTGCATAGTAAATCCCCTAACTTCGCGTAGCTGAAGCTTTGTTTGTTTAGATTGGGTTCGCCACAGAGCTGACACGAAAGTTGCCTAAGATTATTTGTTATAATTTGTTTTCAAGTAGTAACATCTAGAATCACAACTTTTGAGTACGAGTTTTTTAAAACATCTTTCCATATATTGTTTTCAAAACTAGAGGATATAAAATGAAAGTTATACGTCCCAGAGTAACCAAAATGATACCGGGTTCACATATAACTTTATCTTCTTGTCAAAACCTCTATATGGTTAGAAATATATTTTGATTGAGAAAACTAACTAAAAAAAAAATGAAGCGTCTCCAAATGGGAATTAAACAAATAGAGTAACCCAAAGTGATATTATTCTCTGTTTAATTCTATCTTTTGCCTCCACCTCTCTATGTTGTCTCGAGAATCTGACGTTAAAAGACTCAAATTTGTACAAAATTTTCCTTTCTTAAAAATCTTTTCCTCTTCTCAATCTCTCTCTTTTCTGAAAAACTTTTCAAAAATGTCTTCTGTAGCAAACAAAAACCCTTCACCTAACAAGACTAGATGGATAAGTTTCAATAATCATGTGCAAGGGCTTCCTAGAGAACTGCAGCTGAAGATATGGACACATATACTGAAAATCATTCATGGTTTACGTAAGAGTTCATACGCATGTAAGAGACAAGCTATGAGAGAAAGCTGGTGCTTGAACTGCCAAACACCAACTTGCCCCGGTTTTCAACCTCATAATAATTTTGTTTATAAGGTCTACACGTGTTATCCTCCAGTGCATTACGCTCGGTCTAAGAGAGCAATCCAGCCATCTGGTTGGGATTGACTCAAGTTTTCAAAAACTTCCAAGTTCTGGGGATCTAACTTAAAATGACCCACCTTTTTAAAATTTTAGTCAAACTTATTCAAAACCCAAAAAAATTAATTAAAAGTTTCCTTCTGTTATCTGTACATATTTCCCTAAAGTTCCTTTTCGGTTCTTTCCATCATCTATTTTTCATCCACCATTAGATGTGAATGTACCCTATAATGTTACATTGAATTTTCGATGTTGATCGTTTTGGTACCTCACGGGCCAAGATCGGACAAGTAACGAAGCGTAGATCGGCTCTTGAAGTTGGCAAAGCACTAAGGACATGATTGGAATTATCTAATTTCATTTGGGATTGGGCCAAATTTTCGAAATAACTTAAAAAGGCACGTGCAAGGCACATGCCATCATCTCATATATATAACTCGTGTCTGCCCAACCTCATCATCGTCCCCAAATTTTCCAAAATCTTAACCACCCCAACCTAACTCGTGCTCGCCACTCACACACTTGCGACCGCCCATTCAACCCAAAACACCACCACTCCAAATTTTTACAGCCTACCCTATTTTCAACTCCCATTCCAAATAGAAACCCCAATTTTATCAATTCTTACCCGAATGCCTCGAGTTCTTAAAATCGTGTAAGACCAAAATTTTGTACCCATCTTCAATTCCAATCTGTTTGAAGTGCACTTCAAGGCTGAGATTAGGAGAAGATGATACGAAGCTTTGGTTTTGTTGGGAGGTGCGGCTTATTCTCCCTCTCTCACTCTTTCGTTCTATAATGGTATGCTTAGAGGGGAGGATGACTGCATCACGGTTGTCAAGGATGGCCGCTCGCTTGAGCTCACCAAGGAGGTGGTGAGTGGAGTTATAGGGATTCCTCTAAAAGCTTATGATCAGACGGAACAGTCCCCAGATGGTAAAACCATTGATGTGATGATGATAGAGACACTTATCGAGGGGGTGAAAAACCTCAAGTCTCACTGTGCGTTTCAGAGTTCGCTATGAAGGAACCTGCTAGCAGTATCTCGATGGACAACCTGCAACCTGCTAGGCTCAGCTTAGCCTTTTGATATAGGTAAGGCAATGCTTCATATGTTATGGATTCTTCAAGAACAGGAGAATAGCTTCTGCATCTCCTCCTTTATCTTTGAGCAACTCTGCAAACCAAAGAAGTCAACCACCCCTCTACAAGTGCTGGTCACTAGGATCATGTAGCACTAGGGATTCGATGCCACAGACGCCCTAGTGCAGGTCAGGGACGCTACCACAGGTCCTATCTATGCCCACCGCGATCCGAAGTTTTGGTATCCACCTGCCTCCAGAGCCGCTAAGCAAGCACGCCAGACCGAGAAAGTGGATTACTTCGCTGAAAACGCCACTTGACAGTTCACTCAACCCATGGACATAATTCACTTCCTCCATGGAGGCTAGAGGATTCTGCATGTGTACCTCCACCAGCTCAAGGAAACTCAGGGAAACATTATAGCAGAACAGCGGACCATCAGAAAAGAGAAGTGACATTTTTAGCACAGTGTCACTAGAACACTGCAGAGCATTAGAGATATGCTCCCGCGTAGTGATAGACACGCTAGGATCTGACGTCATCAAGGAGAAGGATCTTCTCAACGTCGTGATGAGTCACACGCATATTCTGACTAGGCAACTCCCTAGTGTCCATATAGATAGTTTATTATGTTTTATTGTTGTTTTATTTTTCTTTAGTATATGTTTAATTATATGCTTAATATTATCTGCTTGTTTTATTTTCTTTTCTTATGGAATTTGGTATATGAGTAGAAGGTAAAACAGATACATCAAGCTAAAATTTTCCATTTTTTCTTTCATGCATTTTATATATGTTTTCAAAAATACAAAACCCAAAAAGATTTCGTAGTAGAACAATTATCCCTAGTATAATAAACCATGTATTTCTCATTCTATATCAAACAACCCACGCCCCAAACTTATTTGGTGGTGACATATTTTCATCATGAATAACAGAATACATGTGCATTGCCGTTTTTGCTCATGTTTCTATGATAATCTCTTTCCTTATCTCTTCATACTTTGAGGACAAAACATAGTTCTATTTGGGGGTGGTATAGTAACATTTTGCAAAAACTAGGCATTTTCTATATAGTAGATATAATAGTATAGTTTTTCCTTTCTAATATTTTTTTTTGTTGAAAAAGTCCAAAAATATTTTTTTGTTTAGTATTAATAAGTCTTGTTTCCTTTTTTCTATGATGAATAAAAAGTTTAGAAGTCTCATTATAGCTGTAGAGAATACATTAACATGCTATTCGAGTTATAGAACATACCTCTTGTCCATCGGAAGAAACCCGAAGTCAAAGAATGATAACCTTGAGAGTTGTTACTAGCCTTGTCTCTAGAAAAGGATTGTTACTATTTCAATCCCCTTTGTATCCACACCTTAAGCCCCACCCCCTTGGTGAATGGAGAAAGAAGAGAGTCGAGAGTGATTTTCTTTTCCTTCTGCTTGTTGTGTTTCTAATACCTATGTCAGGTATATAAAAACAACCAAGCAAATATATAGCTAACTCCCACGACTCTTGTGCAACAAGAGATTCATGATAGATTATATTCTATCCAGTGTATATTCTATCCAGTAGGACTACGATCCTACGATCCAGGGAGTAGCTTAAATTGGGGATGGATCCTTGATCCATGTGGGTGGACCTAAGTGGTCCAACCCACTTACATCTCCCACTCGCCCACATAGGGCAAATCTCAATTTCTCTATTACTCATCTTTGCATATAGGGAATAAGGTGTGCGACCTCACGAGAAGAACAAAGAGCAACAGGAGTGATATTATTAAGTTTTCACCCAACTAATAAAAATGCATCACCCAGAAGCATCTCGTATATGCCTTAGACATTGTTGATTACACTGGAATTAGCACTCTTAATCCCTCGTATAAAGCAGTGCTACATTTCCTCCTTATTTTGTACTCATGACATATTAAAATATAGTCGTGGGCCCGCTATGAGTCACAAAATAGATGTAATATCAAAAAGCCTTCCCTAAACATTCATGTCATTTCAATTATATTCAATCACTTTCCTAGAAATGCCCCGTAATACGGTAAATCTTGTCGTACTTAGGAAGCACACTAAAGTAGCGTCACTAAATATTCTCTTCATGACATAACCTTAGGTTAAGAAAGGTGACATAACCTTAGGTTATGAAAGGCATACAATGGAAAAATGTTTTAATTATCCCAATGGCTCACATAACAATGAAGAAGGGATTCATTCATTATTCTCACTATCGGTTGGCAAAGCACATACAACATGTTATGTATGCTATGGTGTTATCCCATTAAAATGGGTATGTCACTTGCTAAACTGTAACACCATACGAATCTTAGTCTAGTCGCTAAACAAGGACCTAACTTGAGTTTTATCCCAGTCACTCTCTAGCGCTTGTAAAGAAAAAACACTAATATTCGGCTTAACTACAAGCTACATAAAATTGTGGACAAATTTTATGTTCGACCTTTGTTTTATAAGGTCTCATCTTAGTTCAACTAAGGTGACATTCAAGAATTTAAAAAAAATTATATTCTTTTTGCTCTTCTAGCGCTAAGAATATAGATGTCTCATCTTGCTCGCTCTCCAAGCACCAAGGTGAATCACCCATGTGAGTAGGTTGATTCAGCCCGGTAACAAAAAGAAATCAAGAATGTGTAATTAAAAGAATATTCCAAACAAATCTGAATTAATGATATATATTAAAAACAATGTCAATTACATAAAAGATGTCCAAACATATCAAATCCTACGAAGTCCCATACTCCTAACATGAGATTTAAACGCATCTCGTGCAATAGGTTTAGTCATGGGATCAACCAACATGTTAAGCGTGGAGATATGTTTCAAGTCCACTTCTCCTGTTGCAACCTTATCTCGAATGTAGTGAAAACGAGTCTCTATGTGTTTGACCTTCCCATGATACTTAGGATCCTTTGCAAATGTCAGAGCTGCAGTGTTATCACTATAAAGTAATACTGCATCCTTTGCATGAGCTGTGATATCTAAGTGTATCAAGAATTTCCTTAGCCAAACAACTTCTTGGACTGCAGCTGAGCAAGCAACATACTCTGACTCCATTGTAGACAAAGCAACACATTTTTGCTTATGGTTATACCAAGTAATAATTCCACCTCCGAGCACAAAAGCATAACCCGAAGTGGACTTGCGCCCATCTTTATCACCAGCCCAGTCTGCATCGGTGTAACCTTTCAGTTTCAAGTCTCCACCATGGTAACTTAGGACAAAATTAGCAGTCCCTTGTAGATATCTGAGTATCCTTTTCACAACTTTCCAATGAGCTGGACCAGGATTACTCTGATAACGACTGACTAACCTGACTGCAAAGCTGATATTTGGTCGAGTTCACATCATGACATACATCAAATTACCAATTGCAGCCGCATATGGCACATTGGACATTTTATTCTTTTCTTCATTAGTTTTGGGACCCTGATCAAGGTTTAAGTCACATCCTTTTTCCAATGGGGTGTCTATTGGTTTGGAGTTTTGCATAAGGAAACGCTCAAGAATCTTTCTAATGTAAGTCTCCTGAGACAAACCAAGAAATTTTTTTTTGCAATCTCTCGTGATCTTAACTCCTAACACATAGTCTGCTTCACCCATATCCTTCATATCAAAATTGGAGGACAACCACTTCTTAGTGGCAACAATGGAATCCATATCATTCCCAGCTAAAAGAATGTCATCAACATACAACGAAAGGATAAGAAAACTCTTTCTGGATCGTTTAGTGTACATGCAGTGATCTTCTTCAATCATCTCAAAACCAATTGAGGTAATTGAATTGTGAAATCTGAGATACCATTGCCTAGAAGACTGTTTAAGGCCATATATAAAATGTTTTAGGCGGCAAACTTTGCGCTCTTGTCCCTGGACCTCAAAACCAATCGGTTAAGCCATTTAGATCTCTTCCTTTAATTCTCCATTGAGAAATGCGGTCTTAACATCCATTTGAAAAAGTTCTAAATCTCAAGTGCGACAATAGCTAGAATGAGGCTTAATTGAAGCTTTAATCTCACCATAGGGGAGAATGTCTCTTCATAGTCTATACCCTGTTGTTGGGTATAACCTTTCGCCACAAGGCGTGCTTTATGCTTGTCAATTGAATCATCTGCCTTGCGTTTAAATTTAAATATCCATTTATTTTCAACAGTTTTACACCTAGCGGAAGATCAACTAACTGCCAGACCTCTTTTTCATCATTGAGCTCATCTCATCTTGCATAGCAACCATCCACTTGTCTCTAGCAGAAGAAGAAATTGTTTCTTTGAAAGAAGTAGGTTCTTCCTCATCGAATGGAGTACACATAAAAATATCCCCTTCAATCTCGAAATGACGATGGGGAATATTTCCACGTTTACTCTTATGCACTTGAGGATCTTGTGGAGGATCTAGTGGTACACTCCCACTAGGTTGAAAACCGTACCACTCCCACTATCTTCAGCGATTACAGGATGAGAAATTAATTCCCCACCCTCGCTTGAAGATGGTAGGATGTTTTCGTACTCCTCTTTATCTCATAGAGGTCAAGATCTTTCTTTGCGTTACTTATGCTAGGAAAATCATTCTCAATGAAATCTATATCGCGAGACTCTATTTTTGTCATTCCTCCATCATGATGTTCACCATATATAACATAACCTTTTGAGCTATTAGAATACCTTACAAAGATACATTTTCTAGCTCTAGGTCCTAGTTTCCCATACTTATGAGAGATGTTGTGAACAAAACCTGCTAAACCCCATGGGCGTAAATGCTCCAAACGGGGCTTTTCGCCTTTCCAAAGTTCATAAGGTGTTGAAGGAACTGACTGAGAAGGCACTCGGTTAAGTATGTAGGTAGCAGTCAAAAGTGCGTCCCCCCAAAATGATATAGGGAGATTACTTTGCACCATCATTGATCTAACCATATCTAAAAGAGTTCTATTTCTTCTCTCTGCTACACCATTTTGTTGTGGAGTATAAGGAATAGTTAATTGTCTGTGTATCCCCTTTTTCTCACATAGTTCCTTGAACTGATCAGATAAGTATTCACGTCCTCGGTCAGTTCAAAGAGTTTTTAAGCTCCTCTCTTTCTGCGTCTCAACCTCTGCTATAAAACGTTTAAAACAATTCAAAGCTTCATAGCGGTGAGCTATTAGATAGACATAACCATATTGTGAGTAATCATCTATAAGAGTGAGAAAATAAGAGGCGCCATGACATGCCTTCACATTCATAGGGCCACAAATATATGAGTGGATTAGCTCAAGCGGCTGAGTAGCTCTTATTGGCTTTCTAAAAGGCTTTCTACATGCTTTACCAGCTAAACATGGTTCACATATAGGTAGGATAACCTTAGCGAGTGGGCCCAATATGCATTCTCTTGCTAATATGGTCATCCTATCTTGTCCTATGTGACCTAGTCTAGCATGCCAAGTAACAGAATCAATATTTCTACTTGCACTAGCCATGTAAGATAATGAAGAAAAAGAATCATTCAATTCAACTTTAAAGAAATTATTCATAAGGAATCCATGTCCAAAAACAATACCATCCAACTTAATATCTGATAAAACACTCTTTACACGTTTATTGGTTTTCAGCCACGTATTTTCTTAAGTCCGAGGTCCACAGTCCAAAGTCCGAAGTCCAAAGACCCAAGTCCAAAGTCCAAATTCCAACGTCCGTATAGTCATACGTTTTAGTCAAGTTACCTTACTCACGTGGGTTAGGTAGGATAGGTCGAGTAAGGGATCGTCCAAACCTTAGGGCTCGGATAGGTTCACAACTGGAATTACAACTTTTAGTGAGTAGGATTTTTAGGTTTCTTTTTAGTTGGTTTTAATTAAATTAACGGTAATGCAAATAATGTAAATTACTACGGCGATTATATGTAGGTAAACAAAAATAGAGAAACAGGGAGAGAGTTAGTCATACTCATGCGAGAATCGTTTTTCAACAGTTTATATTACCACATCACTACATCTCTAATTCGTCTCGTTTTCGGAGACGACGTCGAGTATTGATCCCTAGCGCATGCCCACATCTTTAGGTCGCATTTTACTAGCATAAGGAGTTTCAATAATACCTCATCTCTGGTATATTATTTCAGCTCCTGGCTCGATTTCACATCAGCTGGACGAATTGGAGAGCTGTCTGACACTAGAGAGTCGTGCGCGAGACATTTTGGGTCGTTCGCGAGACTGTCCTGGAGCATCAGCAGTCCAACTTTGTACAGTCTCAGTCATTTTGGGACCGGATGTCAATTCTATGCCTAATTCCTAAGTAGTGATTCTAGAATATTAACGAAGTCAATCCGATTTTCACACGAAAGCAAAGATAACCCTCCCCGAGGGGATTAGCTCTTGGTCATAGAAGGAATAATAAAACTTGCCGTATACATTAAGTAAATAAATGCGGGGACGTAAATTAAACTAGAAAAGAAATGATCAAGTTAAGGGTAAAATAACTTTACGCGATTTTTAAGCTGCTTTGGAATGGAAATGGCGTAATGTAAAATCGAAGGAAAAATCTAACTAAAAGCGAAGCTAAAGCATTAATATCTTTGAAGGGGTCATAATGAAGGCGACCCCCTCATATATATAGGCTGTCGATACAGAAGGCTATCCGTGAATGTTTTAGATTTTGGCTTTATGCTAATTGAATGGTTCAAACAAAATTTTGTTTTAACCGCTTTTTTAATTTTTGTCTTTTTGCTTTTAAGGTTTTGTTTGTTAGCTCATTTCAATTCAAACCACCGGTTTGAATTGGTACGCGGTCTTCTCTCTTGCCGGTGGTATCAAATTGAAACCATCCTTTGCCACCGCCTATATGCCGACTCATCATGCCTTCGGGCTGCAGAGAGTGGATCCACCTAGTGTGTCCAGTTGGTCGCGCCCGATTTTGGCATTTTTACGACTTTTTGTCCTTATACTTGGGAGTTCGTCGCCTCGTCGCTATGGCAGCTTCACTAGCCAACGCGTCGGCATCTAGATTTATCCGATTTGAGCTTCCGTGGTTTGTTTGCTTCTTTATATGTGGACCCGCTCTGCACTAGTTTTGTTCTTTTGGAAACTTCGGCTCTAGTCAGGCTTTGTTGGGCTTCACGGGGATTGAGTGGGAAACTCCAAATATTCCCGTATTCCTGTACTTGGCAGCTTCACTAGCCAACGTCGGCATCTAGATTTATCCGATTTGAGCTTCGGAAGTTTGCTGCTTCTTTATATGTGGACCCGTTCTGCACTGGTTTTGTTATTTTGGAAACTTCGACTTTAGTCAGGCTTTGTTGGGCTTCACGGGGATCGAGTGGGAAACTTCAATTATTCCCGTATTCCCGTACTTCGATGCATGTTTTATCACTATATTTATTTTAATTGCGGAATCCTGCAAAAGTACGAAAATATAATTATTACATGATTATTAAACACATAATCGACCAAAATGCTATGTCTCGGGTTTAATATTACTGTTTTGGGTGCTTATCACACCACCCCCAAACAGCACTTTGCTTGTCCTCAAGCAAAGAAGAGACATTAAAACGATAAGTGGTCAAAAATGTGTTGTCCTAAGCTAAAATCTCATTTCAAGCAGAGTTGTTGCATTGACCGTGATGCAACAAAGGCCTTGAACCACTAGGAATTCCTAGTGTGGACGAAGTTATAGCCTCGTGAGAGTTTTCCAGAGAAGATATCCACAAACTTCATTTATACTACAACGACTCAAGAACAAAGGCTTGTTTCCTTTAATTAATCTCGTATCTAGACATCTCACTAGTAGGGGAAACAAGGATTTGTCTTTTCAAATTCAAGTTAATATACATACAATAATTGAAACATCTACGTGCATGAGTATGCATGCAGTAATCTAATAATGAAATGTACGAAAGGGGCCGTTTTTTCGGATCCTTTGGATAGCGTCCTTAATTAGGTTCTCACGTATGTGTCGAAACACAATTTCTCTTATTTTTCCACTCAAGCTTTGCTATCTCCAGTGTGCAGTGGGCACACGTTTCCTTACATACTCAATGACAGTTTGAGGAGCCGAGGTCGAGAAGTCACAACTACTACTTATTATCACACTATCCTATTCCTAATTGAGCTAGAGGTCTTTATTAGGTGTTATGGGGCTTAGGTGGTAGTGTAGAAGAAAATGGAATGGAAAGTTCAAAAATGATAAGTATGAGAGAATAAGGTCTTCGAGATATTTATACTAGAGAATCCTTATTTTCTTTCCTGCTTCTAACATGGGTTTCCATACTTGGATTTTTCAAACTTTTGTATTCCCTTTTGATTTGATTTTTTTTTTTTTTTTTTTTTATGAAACAGGTAACTAAATTTGATTTGTGACAAGGTTTTTCTCTTCATTTTTCTGCACTTCATCCTATTTCTCATACTCATCATCTAGGTTGGCTTATTTATTTGTGGTTACTAGATGGGTAATGATTTTTTTTTGGTGAAGTAGAAAGGATTAATGAAAGGTTCAGTGGGGCGACTAGCGGTAAATTTTTTTTATAGGTGTGAATTTTTGGCTATATCGATCCAAAGAAGGCCTAAATTCTCACCTAGGATTTGGGTAGTGATCAAGTAAGTAGACGTGTGAACTTCTCTATTCGGAAGAACTACTCCTTTGTGTCATTACTCATATATCATACATTTTGAGGCTTTTGGTTATATTCTTACAGGATATGGAAACTAAGTTGTCTAACCGTGGGTCCCAGAAACTTACTGCTGTGTACATTTAATGATAGTCAGTGCATGAATGCTCATGAAAAGATGTAAAAACTATTGCATAATGATAAATTAAGTTTCTAAGAACAAGTCCTAATTTTGATGCTAGGGTGAGATTTCTAAATATTTTTCATCATAGAAAGAGAAACGAGAATTTGTCACTAAATACGTTTATTTAGACATTAAGTAAACTATATACAACTATGCATGCCTAATTTTTGCAAAAAGTTCTCACCACCCCAAAACAAATTTGGACACTGTGTCCTCAAAGTGTTAAGAGGAAGAAAGAGTATACCTGAGAGGCTTTGAGCAAAAATAAAGTTGACATCTTCCACAGAAATTTATTGTAACACGCTATATATTATACATCATAAAAGTAGAAGCACACTGTTAGAGTAGCACACTGTTAGGTTATTTATTTATTTCACATGAAAACGTAAAACAAATATGTACATGCATCAACTCACATTGCCCCAACCTTGAACTGGGGGATAGTCCTTCCTTGCCTCGTCCCTTTAGAAATGCCATTCCTTCAAGATCCCCGCCAATCTATCATAGCTTTCCGGACTTCACTCCACTTCCTCTTCTTTGCATTGTCTAGATGAGCTATCATTTTATCATCATTAGGAAAAAGAACGAACTTTCTTAAGATACCTTTGCGGGGCGGTCCATGTCCGAAATCGCGAAAGAACGAATTATCTTGTTTGTTGGACACATAGAGTCGACCTTTACCCGATCCCGAAGGTGGCCGCGAACTTCGAGGAAGTATGCGTCCTCACTATCCCGCATGCTTTATGCGGCGGGGTGATATAGTGTTGCCGAAAAAGACCGAAGCCTTCTTAAGATTCTCAATTACTAGTTCTCGTAATGTCAAGGTGGTATGTTCTTTGGGCCAATGCATGGAATGTCTTACATGCTGACTTTGATGCAATGGAAAAATGCCAATCCCCCATGATGTTCGGAAGAATAAATAACATGGCGGTTCCAACATTCATGGTCATATCAAGGCTAGTGGAATAGTGAATTCGCCATCGCCCGCCAAAGCACGTTTCTTTGACGCGGGGCAAGGCCATCGCCATACCGGGCAGCAAAATCTCTCCTAGAATAGTCATTAAGGTCATTCTCTATCATGTATTGAATGGGGAGATCCGGTCAAGAGGAGGAAGGTCTAGAGCCATAGCCATCGTTGTTGGCTCATAAAAAGCGTGTCGAAAGGTTACCAATAATGTAGTGTAAAACCATTCAAAGGGAAACCCTGGACAGCTGGTAGATCTTCCATGTTATCATAAAAATAAGTTGCCAAACCTGGGGAGTATGTTTGCTCCGGGTGTAGAATGAGAGAGTTCCAACCAACTTGAGTGATGTAGTCTCTGAAAAGATGTTCATATGCCGGAGAATTCAGCAATGAATGGAAAGATTGTTCTGGAATCATCTTTGGAACTTCCATTGTGTGAAAAAAATGTGACCTGTTTAGACAAGGATAAACAAATATTAGAGTATGATGAGAATAATTAAGTAAAAACAAATTACCATACGAAAATTAAAAACTAAAACGAAAATGATAAATAATATAAAATTACAAAATTTAAATGGTTTCATTGGCCCAAGTAACGACGAGGATCCTTTTGTGGGAGGGATCCGTTTATAAGATTTTCTATGTTGTCAATCCGTGCAACAACCTGTTGCAACATTTTGCTTTCTGTCTGGTAAATATCGGCGTGGTTCTCCATTATGAGAGTGTGATTTGCCAAGAACTGGTTGTGGCTGTGCAAGAATTGTGCTTATTCCTCTTCATTTATTGTCCGCAGGTCCTGAAATTCAAGAAGGCTAGTGATAATAATGTTCTGACGTTTGAATAATGTCATCAGTCCTTGTTGAATTAAGCGAAGCCCTTCCATGGGATTAAATACATTGCATAATGCATTTTCAGTAAAGATGTTGTCGGTGGAACAATCTTCGTTGGTTCCCGCACCGACATGGTTCTTTACAACGCCGGGTTCCGAGAATCCGCTCCTACATACCGAAAGAATGGTAAGAATGTTAGGCGTTCAAGAGGTGTATGAGGAGAAGT
Organism: Coptis chinensis; assembly: GCF_015680905.1. NCBI lineage: Eukaryota > Viridiplantae > Streptophyta > Magnoliopsida > Ranunculales > Ranunculaceae > Coptis > Coptis chinensis. The sequence continues at coordinate 4,770,051 of NC_141462.1, forward strand.
ACTAGAAAAACCTCAATGTATCATGATAAGTGTCACAATGGTTGGTAAAAGAGTTGCCTTTTTCCGCACGCGCGATCGCATTCCGAGAAATTTAATAATGCAAAATCATTGCGCGTTACTCTGCAAGACCCGTGAGTAAATGGAGGAGGGGTTTAGTTATTTCGAAGTCTTAGACGCGTGCCTAGGACATTATGAGCTACCCATTGGATCACGATAAATTGGTTCTTTTGTAAAGATCGCTGATAAACAATACGGTTTTTCCGGTTGTATTCGCCGTGAAGGATAGTTGCAAACATCAGATGCCGGATATTATCGAAAGGTGAATCCTGAAGGTGTACTCCTTGGTTTGTAATAGGAATTTGAAGTACCTCAGAGATGATTTCCATAGTCAATTCATGTTCGCATCCGTTAGCATGGACAAAGAATTGTCCATTTTGGAAATAACCGCTTTTGTAAAATAACAAAACCAATTCTCTTGAATAAAATGCTTGCTTATGGTGTAAAAGAGGGTACCATCCTCGACGTAATATTTCAGTGTCAAAAAAAGGATGAAAAAGACCATTTTGGAAATTTTTCATAAAATTTTGCTCGGGCACGAAACTTCGAGTGAGGGCCATTAAAGATGGAGTGGTGAAAAAAAAATATTTTGGGAAAAAGGGAAGTTAAATTTTTTGAGGTGTCTATCCTTATTATAAATAGGCACCCATCCGAAAATGTAAAAGATACGTTTCGAGGTGTCATAAGGTAGTTAGACCACGTGTATCTTCTAAGATATGCGCAAAAGTGGATGTAGTGTGGATGAGAAGAATGGGGCATGTGACAAGGAGTGCACCCTTTGTTTTTTTTTTTTTTATTTAGAAAAACATAAGTAGAAGGACAAGAAAAATGTAGGTATACGATTACAATAAGATGTAAGAACGTACAACGGTATGGAAACACAACATAATGATACGATGACTTAAATACAAACCTAAATGTTAGATAGAACTATATGCCACATGAACAACATGACTATAATAAACAACCGAGCATGAAGACTTGAGTAGCATATTCAATCTGCTGTTGCTCAAACTTTTCTAGTGCATCCATGAATCTTGAGCTTGGAGTGATCTAAAAATGGTTTTTAGAATAAGAAGTGTAGAGGGAAGAATATGAAATGAGTGAATATGGAGGAAGAGTTGAACTTATTTATAGAGAGAAAATTTCCGTTTTCTGACCGTTTTCTAGATGTGGTCATGACCGTTTTTTAGATGTGGTTCATGACCGTTTTCTGATGCGTTTTCATTATCGGTTTCTGAACGTTTTATAAAACGTTAGTTACGTTAAAATTTGTTGTTTAAGTATGACATGTAAAATATATATTTATATATGTATATAATTTATTATTACCAATATATGTTCCTACCTATATACTATAATATTAGATATAGCTAATATATCAAGATAGAAATATTTAGGAACCATCTACTATTAAGCTGGAAAATGCAAACACGTAAATAAAATATCTTATATAAATATTATACAAGACTGGAAAAAAAATCTAGCTACCGATGATCCTCAGTCTTGTCAGAGCGTAATCCTCGGGCCGCAGAAGAAGAACCAGAGGAGTCCTATGACGTCGTGGCATCCGAAGCCCCGTGGAGGCTAACCGCTCCTGGATATCACCAAGAGTATCCATCACCGAGCTGAAATCGATCTTTGGCTCGCCATGAACATTCGAACCGGTTCCGGCGAAAAGCATATTGTCCCGAAATGCACCATGGAGGCTCTCATTTCTCACTGGAATTCGCCCATGTTATCCGTCATCGACTTCGGCGAAAGTGGTCATATCTGTCCTTAACTTCGCCCAAGGTACGCCTCATCGATACCGGGCGAGTGTACATGTCTCTCGCACCACCGCTTCACGGCACGTAGGGCCTCTATGGGTTAGGTGATCTTACTCATGGCGATCCATCAAAGTATGGTGGGTGAGAGGATCCTACGCTTAGCGTGCTTTCGGCAGCCCTAGGTGCTGTGGGTTCCCAAGGGTCCTGTATGCATTTCTTGAAGACAAGCATATTCTCATATTGTGGTATAAGGAGTAGTGGGGGTGGCGCATTTAAAATCCAGATTAATCATAACTTGCGTTACTAGAACGGCAAGAGGGGTCGACCTAAGAGTGGCATGTGTGATAATATCAAAAGAAAGGTAACGATGCAAAAGTTACCCTTTTCGCCTCTGGAGGATCCAGAGAAGGTGGAGGAAGGTCTTGTTGATGTCCGAAGGCTTCGAGGTGCCAATGACATTCAGTCCCAGCCATTGAGTCATCGCTAGCTGGTTCCGTTCGCACCGAAATACCGATACGCCGCATTTCTCAGCCGATGTTGTACTCTCCCTCGATTAAGCGTGTCGAGCATTAGGTCGTAAGTTCGTGGGTACACGGACTGCTACATCGAAGTCGTCGACGTGGTCGACCGTGGGAATGCCCGTGATCCCGAGAGCAACACACAAAGTGACTTTGTGGCGCACACCCTCGACGGTGACCCAAAAATGGTCGCCATTAAAGCTCCCATTGTCGTAGAATTTCATCACCAAATCCTTGGAATAAAGCCCTCCATTGGCATATAACAAACTCTCCCATCCTCTAGAGTGAATTTCGTGATCAAAGAATGGAGCAAACATCCCATTTTCAAACAAATTTCCAAAATTTCTTTCCACACAAATCCGTCTGTTTCCGGCCATTGCTGGTCTTAGAGAGAGGATGGCTATTGATTACTAATGAGGGGAAGAAATGGGATGATCTGACGGAAGGAAAACTTGGTCGGAGATGTGAGGGTCTCGCGCGAGACCTGGTTTTAGTGTGGGCCTGTCTCGTGCGAGACTAAATTGAGAGGGGCCAAGATCCGGTTTTTTAGGAAGAAGAGTGATGTAAATGTGACGCGTGTTATCAGTTTTTTTGGGTTTAAATGGACCGAGAAATCGATATTTTGGTTGGGCCAAAAATTTTCTCGAAGCCCAAATCAAGCCTAAAGCCCGATTTAAACCTAAAAAATCTAAATGCTTACCCACGACTCGTTTGGACTCCGAATTGGACGAATGAGATACCGAAACGATCGGCACGAAAAATGCTATCCAATTGTATGAGTCGTTCTTGAAAGTCACAATTTTTTTTTTTTAAAGAAAGAGAGTGTTTTATTTATAAACAAAGGTTTTATTTACATACAAGGGAGATATACGTGAAAAACATTGGATGTCCAGGGGAGTCACCATCTTAAATCATAGACAACCATGTGTCGGCTCGGGCGAACCCAATCCAGCCGGATCGTGGCTTCACCTCTATGTATTATGGGATTAGGGGCAGGCGGTACCATCCTCGACCGCGGCGCTTTCTGGTCTAATAAAATTGCCCTTATTACATACGGCTATCCTCAAACCACCCGAGGGACTCAAAGTAACCAATTCTAGGGTTGGTCCGGGTGGAATCCATTGCCCGCTTATGCTTCCAAGTATGCAACATATGAGGTTTGACACGAATCCCATGTGCAAAACTTAATGCAAAGGAAAAAGGCAACAATATAAACATATTTACAAGGTGAGTCTTTTAACGCCGATCCTCAAGACGAATCGAAGTCTTTAACGCCGGATTCTCAAGATAAATCCCAACCTCGTAGGAGAAACGGCGCTGGCTGACGAAGATTATCCTACGCGAACCGGTGTTAGACAAAAGTATACCTTAAACCGGCTAGTATCGGATAGGAAGTCAAAGCCTAGACCGTAAGGGTGTTTGGCAATGCATACACCAGCCCATCCTTCGCCTTCAAGACGTCGCTTACGAAAGCAAAAGAACTATGACCATTCCCTATTCGTGATGAGTGAGACTTACACCAAATGATTAGTGAAGTTCGCGAGGTAGAGAGTAGAAAAGGGAAGAGAAGGAAGGAGGTGAAATTTTAGGTACCCATCGTTTACCTAAAGGCACGTTTGCTCGTGTTCGCGAAGACATTTATACTCGCTTATGAAAAAGAGTTTTCGCGGGACTAAGGTTCCGGCACTTGCAACCACACACTTCAAAGAACTTTGGAGATCATAAGATAGAAGATGGCCCGGCTACCAAAATGGCGTTACCTCTATAGAAACAAGATTAAGACGCTGAAACGAAACATCTAGTCGGTGTATCTTGGATTATGAAGAAGAGTCCGCTCAACATCCGTGGCGTAATTCGTGGTAATGTTTTAGCGCTGTCCATTGACTTGAAATTCACTGTTATCTTTTAGATTAAGCAAAGAGATTGCCCCATAATGTTTCACACCCTGATGAAAGGACCGCACCATCGTGTTTTCAATTTACCGGGAAAGATGTGTAATCCGGAGTTGTACATCAAACTTTTTGGCCAATTTTGAAATCCTTACGCCAAAATGTGCTTGTCGTGGCACTCTTTCATATTAGCTTTGTAGGATTTCGAGAGATCATAAGCATCAATCTAATCTCCTCTAGCTCATTTAATTGCGGTTTTAAGCCACCCTTCTGATGATATTGTATTAGTGAGGGCTTTTGATGGCCCAAAAGGCACGATGCTCAAGTTTAATTGGCGTAGATGACAAGGTTTTCCAAAACAATGCGTAAGGAGACATCCCTATAGGTGTCTTAAATCATCGCTCGGTATGCCACAAGGCATCCGATAAAGCGAGAGACCAGGCCCTCCTTTCTTGATGGGTTGATGGTTTCTCGAAATAGACTTTATCTCTCTTGGAGACTTCCACTTGGCCACTCATTTGTGGGTGGTATGGAGTAACAACCTTGTGAGTAACTCCATATTTCTTCATTAAAACCCAAAAATTTTGTTACAAAATGTGTACCCCCATCATCGATGATAGCTTTGGGAACACCAAAAACGAGAAAATGTTTTCTTTTACAAATCTTCACATGATCTTATGGTCATTTGAAGCGACATCGTACCTCAATCCATTTGGACACATAGTCTACAAAATAACTAAAATGTATAGAAAACCTTGAGAAATAGGGAAGGGTCCCATAAAATCAATGCCCCAAACATCAAAAAATTTCCACAATCAAGATAGATTTAGGGGCATCATATTTCGCTTTGTAATTCAATTAGGTGTCGTATTAATTTAATGCAAGCTATGCAATGTTCGAAGGAACACCAGAAGATGCCAAGCTTGTAAGATCATCAATATCGTTACATCTAGCTGCCTGCTTTATACGGAATAAACAAATATATCCATTGGTTTTAGAATACACATGTAAGAATGCGAGGGACTTACTTCCCCAACAGAGCATCAACGCCTTCCTTCACCCGAAGGTTGCTGCACAGGGGTTCCAAATCCTCCCGGTTTGCTGTTCTGAAACCCGAGGTTGTGATTTCAAATACTTGCAACTGTACAAGTGCAGAGGGGTTAGGGACATAATATTGACAATATTATACCATGACCAAAGCATGGATTAACAAAGTTTGAACTGTAAACTATTTATTATGACAGACCAATCACCCAAGAATTAATCCCTGTTACTGGAAAAATATATAAATAGTTTTGTCTCTTTGAAAAGTGTAAAAATTTGGCAAAAAAACGTGAATGGAAAATTTGGAAACTGTTCTTCTTTTCTTGCTTCTTTGTTTCAGTTAGTTGCTGCGAAAACGCTGCTGCTTCTCAAATATGCGGGCTTTCGGGTTGGGCTCATTTCTGTCAAAAGCCCAGTTAGTTGGATTCCAAGTTTACTGGATTTGAATTGGAAGGAGTATCACTGAAGAAGCGTTTTTTACTCTATGAAACAGTTCACAGGTGGCTACGGATGCAAGCTAACATTATACTAAAGATATCATTTCAGACACAACTCCAAAGCAACATTCAGGAAACTAAAGCACAAAGTTAAAGAATCAGACAAAAGAATCAAATAACACATCTCTAGAATGGTCTAACTCACATTAACTAGTTACTAGGCGCCAAGGACTTCATCTCAAACTCAAAACTGGGTGGGGGTTGACCTTAAACTGGAGAAACCATTAGCTTAAACGCGCATGGAATGTGTAGGGGACAGCTTCTCCAATTTATGCCCAAGACACCTTCATCCCATCCTTTAATCATTTGACCTTGGCTAAAAATCCCAGCATTGTATGCCCTTTTCAAAGAGCGTGTCTGGTTTTGCTTGGGTATGCAATAATGCCTTTTGTGTTAGTGCCTAAAATTTCTAAAATCTCCCTTTATATGCCCTTTCAAGATTTTTGAAAGTAAATTTATGAGCCCAACAGTTGTATGCCCTTTTGTGTTTTTGTGTTCTTCCTAATAGAATGTCTGTTCTTTTTTTGGTAGGAAATTAGGAACCCTAATTTAGTGCCTCTTCTTTGGAGGTACTGAGGTTAACTATCTCGGGCTCTCTGGCCAACAATGACAGCTCAGCCTATGGTCTTGAAAAACTTCTCGAAGGAAGTCCTGATATATTTGAGGCCATTCATTTCTGCCCTCTGTCACGCTCCAACCAATTTTACGCCCACCCTCAAAATTCCAAGACCATGGCGCTTGAAAGGTTCTAGGCCTTAAGCCCTTAAGTGCATAATCACCTAATCCTTTTGAGTTAGTGTTATTATCGCTGTCAGGAGTTACACATCATATAGTAGATGCACTAGTACCTAACAGTAAACTACAGGAGGCTCAAAATAGTGGAAACAGAACTAGGATGATGGAGCCAAGTGGGTCCTCCATTGAACTCAGTGGAGTGAACTCAATTCTAAGGAAGCTGCAATGTGTCAAGCAAAGCAAACACAAAATTCTCATTTCCACCTACCCAAAGAGAGAAAGTAGTAATAATTCAAGAAAATAAAAAAAACAAACAAAACATCATCGTCTTTACCACTCTCATCACCCTCAAATTCTTCTTTTCTTGCTTCAATCTCACCTACTGCTCTTAACCACCAACTCTCCTAATTAGTGATCAAGTCATTTCCACTCCATTCTTCTGCTGTAAGTCTATCTTCAGCTCCTCTAGTTCATTTTTTTGTTCTATTGTTTTTCTTATACAACTCTCAACTAAAGGTCCCAATGCTAGTCTCATAAAACTATTAAATATATGCATTTTAAAATTTATATGGGAGTTGCATAAAAATTTTCAAAAAAAGTGTTATGTAAAAGATTTAGGCTTACATTGATTCTGTTTCAAATTTATGCTATTTAGCTGCTTTTGAATACTAGAGCACCAAATTACAAAACTGTTTTAGCTGGAATGGAATCTTTCGGTGGAACAACTGGAGTTCAATTATAATCCCTAACTCAGGTGTAGATGGTGAAGATGAGTTTTCTGGTTTATTGGAAATATATGTTCACCATGCAAGAAACATTCAAAACATCTGCATATATGAAAAACAAGACGTTTATGCAAAATTCTCTCTTACTTATAGTCCAGATGAGACTATCTCAACTAGGATCATAAATGGTGGAGAGGGAAAAATCCAGATTTTAATGAGAATCTTAGAATGAAGATAAATCAACTTGATGCTGTTCTCAAATGTGAGATATGGATGTTAAGTAGGGCAAGGAATTATTTGGAAGATCAACTGTTAGGATTTGCTTTAGTACCTATGTCTTTGGTGGCAGGGGAAGGGAAAGGTGACACAAGATTTCACCCTTTCTTCAACTGATCTCTTCCATTCTCCTCTTGGGGACCGTTCACTTGACTCTCTTTCTTAGCACATCTGTGCCTGTTAATCTGTCTGGCAAGGCATCCGAGTCAAATTTCAATTCTTCCATCAGTTCGAAGTTGTGTTGCTAAATCGTGAAATGTCTGAGGTTGGTTTGGACCCAGTTGAATATGAGAGAATTGAATTCCCTGACATCAATGTTGTAAGGGAGAATCAACAGATGGTTTCAAGTATTTTAACTCTTCTTTGAGGCCTATTATGTGTGGAGCTGCTTCTTTTCCTTCATCTTGGTGCAGTATCAGAGTCTCAGATGATTATGACATGATTTTAAATTCTTCTGATGAGAATCGGGGAATTGGGTCTGTTTCTCCAAATGAAAGTATTCAGAATTCTGGATTCTTCAATTCCACTACAACCAGCAAGTGATGACAGAAGCTCAATCGATTCTATGGAGAAAAAGAGTCCTGTTGCAAATGAGTCATCTGATTCTCCAGTTCAATCAATATCTGTTGACGCTCATCCAAGTTCAGAAGCATCTCCGGAGCGCCAACTTCAAAAGAGAGTGATGTTAGGGACAACAAAGATCCTAATTTCTCAAGCAAAAGAAACACATAATTCAAAGATTGCCATCAAGTTCTGCTGAATATGCACAGGTATTCAAAGCTCCAATAGGGAACATCAACATTGAGGCCGAGCAGAATTCAATGCAGCAACAGATAGTAGATATGTACATGAGAAGCATGCAGCAGTTTACAGAATCATTGGCAAAGATGAAACTCCCAATGGATCTTGACAAACCAGAACAACATGACAACGGTGGCGTTATTCAGCAACATAACAAGAAGACTGACTTGGAGAAAAGAAGGATGGGTCAAGGGTGTTCTATGGTAGCAGCGTTTTCTGACAGGTACATGTTAAGAAATTGCTTCTCCATGGTAGAGAGTGGCATGTAAAATAAGTTATTACACTGCTTTTCACTGTTTTCACGTAGATCAGGGTGAAACCTTTAGTCGAAGGCTCACAAGGCAGATAAACATGGCACTCTCTCTGTGTCTTGCTGGGACTCTGTTGAGTGGATGCATTTGTCTGTTGCTATTTATTTAGTCATCCAAAATCAGTCATGTAACATCTGACAGTTTTTGGTACATCCCTCTGCATTTAGATGATTCTCAGAATTGAAGTTATTTAATTAGCCTTTCTCACTGATCAAATTACTTTCGGTACTTTCTATATAAATTTGTTGGTTCTTGATATTGTGTTCTTTTAGATGAAATGTATTTTCATTAGTAGATTAATTTAAATATTGCTTCTTCCTCTCCTTTTCTCGGTCTCGCTGTTTAAGATCTGCATAGTCTTTAGTGTCCTCAATTAAACTCACGCCTATGTCTTTCCTAATAATATAGACCCCAACCCCCCCAGTGCCCCACCCACACTCACACATACATACACACAACGCACGGGTAAAAGGCTATGGTCCTACAAAACCAACAAAATCATGGCATAACAAATTATACCAAAATGCAAACTACATGGCTTACTGGTGATGAAAACAACATGCACTGACGTCAATTTATATATGTAATTGAGATTACAATTGTTTGTTTTGACAAAGTATTAATAAGAGCCCCACCATTAAGATCATTTAGGATTGTCTATTTGTAAATAGACATGCATTAGCCACGGATAATGATGATTGAAAACCAGAGCGCAATCTTATTTGGACTGTGTTATTGGAGTGACATGCAACACCTAAGGCAATGCGGTAGTAGAACAATCATCCTTCTTAAACAACAAAAACTAGTTAACTTAATATCGGTAAAGTAATGAAAATTAATGCTAAAACTAGTGCAGTATGGTATTTCTGATATGAATAGGCCATTAGAAGTTCTTCAACAATTCAATTTCATTTAAATTAAGTTTTGGTGTTATTTCCTGAAGACAGAACCTCACCAAAAGCAAGAGGAACGATATACAAGGGCACTGGCAAAATGTCAGAGACAACTATTTCCAAAAAGAAAAATTAATATAAATTAACAATATTGTTATGCAGACCTATCTGTGTGAAGCAGGCTGCCGTGTGAACAGCAGATAACCTCGCCCTCATTACAATACATCAGCAGAAACACAGGAATGCCTCGAAATACACAAGTTTTGTATTTTAAGCCAGTATGGCAAAAAGATGGTGAGGTGTTGTACTCTAGATGAGGGCACAGCCTGCTCTAGATTATATTTCAACACAAAAGATAAAAGCTAAAGCACATAATTGACATCTTGAGCTAATTGAAGCCACTGACCAACAAAGAGGTGAATATTGATTTTGAGGATTATGGAGTGAAAATCTATACCATTCAGTAGAAGATTCTATAATCTCTATCCTCGGATCCTCTGATCTACTCAGACGATGACATATAAAAATACTCCAAGCATGATGCTCTAAAAGAAGTGGGGAGCAAAGAAAAAGGACTTTTCAACTTCTGGATGTACATTGACGCAACTCAATCAAAACGAACAACAGTAACAAAATACAGAAGTAGAAAATCCAAAATAAGTTGGCTAAATAACACTGTAATTGGGAGGTGACTCCATAAGGATTTTCTGAGATAACAGTTGATGAAGATTTATTCGATGTCAAAGATCTGAGAGAGGCTGCAGGTGCCAGCTAGCTTATAAGTCTGAGTTACCATAGCCTTGGTTCAAGACTCCATGGCACTACATACCTACTTAACAACCAATAAGAAAGGATCACGAGAGGTCAGAAGTGGGAGAAGGAAAGAAGGCTAAAACTACAAAAGACTTTTTTTGCTTTCGGTAAAAGTGATATTCCATTAATAAAAGAAAAGTAGGCTGAGAAAGCCTACATTACAAGAGAACAACCGAAAAATAAATATTAACAAGCGATGAAACAAAACATAAGAAGAAGAAAAAACAAAAACCCCGGACAAGCACCGTCACCCCATGTCTAAAAAACAGAAGGCGGTCCCATCTAGCAACAAAAGACTCAAAGAAACATCCTCTAAACTCTTTTGAAGACTTTAGACCAATGAAATAACAAAGCTTTTAAACTACAAAAGACTTTAGGTCTCCAAGTAGAATTTGTAAGAATAATACAATTTTGCATTGTTCTTGATAGATAAGAACCTCTGATTATACAATCAGGCATATAAAACCATATTTAAGACTATGGACAATTACTTTTGCCAATTTATTTGAATGTATGTCAGGCGCTGTTAATTCTTGTGATTAAAAAAAATGGGTTAACTAGTATTACCCCCACTAGATGAGCCAATTAGGATTCCCCACTAGATGGGAAATTAGGGTCTCCCCTAAATACACATAAAAAAAAAGTCAAAGTGGGTTGACCGAATTTTTTTTGTGTGTATTTAGGGGGGAGACCCTAATTTCCCATCTAGTGGGGGGGAAATCCTAATTGGCTCATCTAGTGGGGGGGTAATACTAGTTAACCCAAAAAAAATTTGCTTTCAAATAGTGTAGTTTAGAGAAAAGATAAAAAGTTCAAAATTCAGCTTATCATGTCTTAGGAAGTAGCTCTATCTTCATCTCTTAGTAGATTAAGCTAACACCAAGGACTTAATTGAAGATTCCAAACTTCGCTACACAATTTAAGATTACTCACCATTGATGAGCTGTTCAGAAGAATCCTGCTCTATATCCTTGTAGACCTGCCAAAACAAAAAATCCATTATGGTCATGTCGTCACATCAGTATCCCAAAGGAACTGGTAGATGATTTTACCTGATCCAGTTGAAGATTTTAACCACTTGATGAAGGATGATCAAACTCACACTAGTGAGTAAGCAAAAGCTTTTTAAGGTTTTCCCCTCTTTATGCTTGTCGCAGAGGAAATTGGAACCCTCTCATTTATCTTAAAACAGATCTGAATTTTCCTTTCATGCAATCATTGTCCACTCTTCATAAACTTATTTTCACATAGCTTTAAGAACTTAATCACTTGACCGCAACTATGACATGGTGATAACTCAATTTGTTCGCTGCCACCAGGACCGCTCTAGCTGCATTGGACGGAAGATGTATATTTCATCTGGGTCATAGTCTAGATTCAACATTTCTTAAAGAAAGAAACCCAGAGTGATAATCAAGTTTGCTGCAATTTTCGTTTGTCTACTGCAAGGAAAATGTGGGTCTCTCCATTTACCATTAACCAACTTTGACCTGGATTTTTCCTTAGCCCACGATCATTCATCAATTTCCTAATCTTATTTGCATCTTCCCATCTTCCAGCTCCGGCATAAATATTTGCGAGAGCAACATAAGTTCCAGAATCTTTTGGATTCAACTGTAAGAGATTATTGGCTGCGTATTGAGCTATCATGATGTTACAATGAATCATTACTGGCTGAGAGCAATGGCGACCACATAATTTCATTTGGGTTGAAAGGCATTTCTTCAACGACATTTAGAGCTTCTTCGAGGCATCCTGCCGCCCTAATAGGTCTATTAAACAGGTGTAGTGATCAATTGTGGGTTCCTTGATCAACTTGAAATACCTATATCCCTCTTCCACTAAACCACGGTAGCTGCAAGCCGAGAGAACTCCTACAAATGTAATATGATTTGGCTGTATGTTTGGCATGTTCAAGAGTCCTTGAAAAACTTCTATGGCCATTTCAGCATGCCCATGTTGTGCTAGGCCTGTGATCATGGCATTCCATGCAGGTAAGTCTCGTTCAGGCATCTTATCAAATATAAGTTTTGCTTCTGTTACATAGCCACACTTTGAATACATGTCCACAAGGCCACTATTAACAAATACATCAGATTTAATATTTGAGTCAGACTTAATAATTTGGGCATGAATCTGTTTACCTTCTTCAACTGTAGCAAGACTGCAGACACCTAATGCAAGATACTGGAGAATGTATAATGGTTTGGAGGCTCAGCTAATCCTTTCAACATTTGGACATACAAATCTAATGCTTTTTGGCTTTCACCGCTAATAGAGAAACCCGAGATCATTGAAGTCCACAAAATCAGATCAGGGAAATGAACTTGATGGAAGAGTTGAATTGCATCATCCGAACATTGAAACTCTGCGTACATCAAGACTAATGATGTGGAAATGTGAAGATCACTGTCCCTAGATCCTGTAAAACCCAACTTCATAATAAGAGCATGCAATTGCTTCCCTTCACCAAGGTCTTGAACTCTTATCAGAAGGGATCTTAAAGTTTCTTCATTTAGTTCCATGTCCATATGGAGAGCTTCATGGAACAACTGTTCTGCCTTTTGCCTATGTCCATTTCGTCTATACCCTTGTATTGCCAAATTATAAGCGGTAAGATCTTTTTCACAAATGGCATCAAGAACTTTTTCGGCATCAGAAACACAACCATTATCAACATATATGTCGAAAAGAGCACCACCAATAAACACATCCACTTCAACCCCTATAGTTTTAATGACCAAATTGTGTATTTGTGAACTGAATACAAATCAACATCTTTACAAGCACTAAGAACAGTTGCAAAGGGTCACATGATCAGGACCTTAAAATCTGATTCATACTCTCCCCACATTTTCTCAAATAACTTCAAAACTTCTTTGCCACTAAACTCCCCGGCCATGAGAGCATTCCAAGCCACCACAGTCGGCGTCTCAATTTCCAAAAAAGACTTCTTTGCACAATCCACATCATTACACTTTATATACATATTAATCAATGCAGTTCCAACAAACACATCGGAACCTAACAACCCCTTTACAATATAAGCATGGATTTGTCTTCCTTCAAATAAAGAAAACAAACTAGCACAAGCACTTAAACCACAAGTTAAAACATACGCATTAGGCAATATTAATCCATCAATATCCATCAAATATCTCAAAACCTTTAACACATCATCATACATTCCAGCTTTATTATAACACCCCATCAAAGAACTAAAAGCAAATAAATCCAAATCTTTTACACTAATTTCATCAAACACATTACGCGCAAAATCAACCATCCCAAACTGACCATAAAAATTTATCAAATAAGTACTAGTAATCAAATCAACATTACACGACCCAAAACACTTTACTATCCAACCATGAACTTGAACACCCAATGGGTAATAATCATCAACACAAACTTTAAGGAGTGCTCGAAAAGTGAGAATATCAGGTTGGGTATCCTTAAAACTAATCATTTGAAAGAAAAGATTAAAACACGTGGAAATATGATTGGGGTGATTTGAACAATGAGATATGATTGTGTTATATGTAATGGTGTCTTTATAAGGAAGAAGTTGAAAGAGTTGAAGTGATTGTGTTATGGTTTTGGTTTTGAGGTAAGTTGATAAGAGAATGTTGGTTTGAGTTGTAAGTGAAGTGAGTGAAGTTGGTTTTGAGGAAGGTGCTGGTTTTGGAATGTTTGGTTTGTGATTTTTTGAAGTGATTGGTGAGAACGAGAAGGAATTAGTGGTGAGCATTTTTTTTTTTTTTTTTTTTTTTTTTTTGTCTTTGATATGGCGGGAAAGAAACAGATTTGTAACTGTCGTTGCTTTAAGAACATCTTTTGGAGAGAAACAAAAAAAACACCAAATTTTTTAACCAAACCAAAAAAACACCGACCATTTTTAGTAGAAAAATCAAATTTTCGACATCAAATAATGGGGTTTTAGATATATAGTCCACGCCATTTTCCCAAAACCGCGCGTGATGTATGGCACATCAATTTTTCTTTATTTTTTTCCCGATCTCTCGGCAATTATTCTCAAAAAACCGCCATAGAAACCACTTAGTAGCCTAAGCCCATAATGCGGTGTTAGAAAAAGACTTGAGATCTCTACAACCCGTATACGGATCATCTCAGAATCGTGTTATCTAGCCATTGATCCGAATCGAGATGTGTGTGTGTGCCTCGATACGTGTGTGTGCTCGAGATGTTTGTGTGTGCGAGAGATTCTGAGATGTGTGTGACTTGTTAGAAAATCAATGATGATGCGATTATAGACCTTGGGACCGTTAATTTTGGCCGTGATAGATTTGGATTTTTTTTGTGTTTTATCACCATATGAAAACACCAAATTGTTGAAAAATTTGGGGTGTGTTTGTTAAATTTTAACTCGTGGAAAAAGGAAAGGAAATAAAATAGGTGGTCATTTATAGAATGGAATGGAAATAATTTTAAATAATATGTGTTTGGTAAAATGGAAAAAGAAAAATAAAAATTGGAGAAATGAATAATCATTGTTTGTTTGCAAAAGTTATGGAAATGAATAATTGTATTATTGGGTGTGCTAGTACTCCTAGTAGTAAGTCCCTAGCTATTTATTTTCTTTCCTTTCCACAAAATTTTCAGGGATTAAAACTAAAGACACAAAACTTTTTCTATTTCCATGATTTTGTTTTCATATGTAAAAGCTCATTTTCTTTCCATGGAAGGTGAGCCACTCTTATTTTTCTTTCATTTTCGTAATGTCTCCATCGTAACAAACACACTCTTGGTGTTTGATGCTAGGAAAATATCTATGATGCTCTAAAGTAACAAAATCAGTCAGTCGACATTTCTGCGAAATGTTGAAAGTTTATGGTGACATTCTGTCAACAATATAAATTCGGCACCAAAATTTTGGAACATTTGACACTTTGAAGGATCTTAAATAGTTAAATGACTTCAATCTACCAGTACATGTGGACAGTGGACGCAGAAATTAAATCTGGTACATTTTGTTGGAAAACTATTTTGGTACCTTTACCTAGTTGTCTTAATCCTGCATGGGCCTTGCGTTATGAGTGTCAATTCAGTGGAAAATAATAGTGTAGCAAACTAGTGCCCCCACGTGTAGGCCATTGGTGTCGAAAAGAAACCAGAATTGTGATTAATATGTTTTGGCTTCTATCGATGGGGCTAAAGATCGACGCAGACTAGCACATTGATTACTGAAGAAGTTATTCATGGCAAGCGAATGCAATGTTGAAACTGAATGGGATTTACTAACTATATATGGCTTGCATTTCAGAACAATAATGTATTTGTATCTGTATGCCTGTTTTGAACACAGATAGCCATCTTAGCTGACGTCCAAATTTGCGATGCTTCTAAGTTCCAAAATTTAAAGTACCCAAGATCTACTCATCCACGTCTTTCTATGTCCTAGTTCAGAATAGAACTCAGTGATCCCACATGTACATCTGCTGGTACCAAATACTAAAATTACAGTACAATAAGTTAATTAGCTGCTACAAGGCGGAAGCTAAAAGTGGAATGCAGTACCAAGTAAAATTTGGTATCCGAGGAATGTATATTTCCACACTTCCACAGTGATCCCAAAAGCAAGGAATAGCTCACAGAAGTAGATTGATCGAAAAAATAGAGGAACACCATAGTCGTACTGTGCCATACTGCCATATAACATAACTAGTTAACTACTTTCATTAATGAAACACCGAAGTTACAAAATGCATAGCAATGCACACTACTAGCTAGGAAAGTAGTTGAGTAAAAATCATATTGCGATCTTCAACTCTAAGTAGAACTACCATCAACTGTTGGTTTCTTTGCGTTGGTACCAAGACAATCAACTTGATTAGCCAAAGGTGGTTGACCGTCACTCACGAACTTCTTAGTACCACCACCAACATGACCAATACTAGCACTAGTACCACTGGCAATATTAGTTGATCCACAGCCTTTGTTACCAAAACCACCATCTGCTAACACCTCCATTGATGCTGCAGGTTCTTCACTAATCACATTGAAGGATGCTGGTAAAGCTTGTGATGCTTGACGCCTATGGCGAGACATAATTGACTACAAGTGTGTTGTGTGTGTGAAGGATGTAGCAATGATCTCTTGTTTTGAGGGGTATAAAAAGGATTAGTGATATGCGATTCTGAGAAACGGACAAATATTTTGAGCATACGTGTACTAGTGTGCACCTCTTATTTGTCCGTACAGATTATGGGACAACAATCTGACAGTGTTGCCACGTGTACGAGTGTTCCCTTGTACTGGGGATAAACACTAATGAGATGTGTATCCATTGGATCCTTGCGCACAATTTTAAGTATATCCCCTCTGGAAGAATACACCACGTATCGTTCATGAGAAACGGAACTGAGACTGGTAAACAATATTGATTATCGTACCATCCACAAATAATATACTGCATAGAGCAAGATGTAGAAATCTTAAAATTTCATGATATCTGCTATGTTATACATTCGTATAACAGGCTAAGAGAGTGTATTGGAAATTAATTAGAAATATAATGGAGTTGGAAACTATTGGAATAGAATCCATTTGAATAGAATTCGATTCAAACTTATAAAATGTGTATTTGGCAAATTTTCAGAAATTATTGAATTTCAATTCCTATGTAAATTTTTGTAT
This sequence comes from Coptis chinensis, assembly GCF_015680905.1. Classification (NCBI taxonomy): domain Eukaryota; kingdom Viridiplantae; phylum Streptophyta; class Magnoliopsida; order Ranunculales; family Ranunculaceae; genus Coptis; species Coptis chinensis. The sequence continues at coordinate 4,787,036 of NC_141462.1, forward strand.
TTGGTTGTCATATTAAATCCTCAATTTAGTTATTTCTTTCTTTTATAAGTCTTAATTTATACGTCAAATGGATTATTTCTTTCCAATTAAAATGCAAATAAGGAAATAAGAAATGAGTTTTGTCGAATTAACAAGGGTCACTTCTCAAGAATGCAAATGAGGAAATGGGTTCTATTTAGAGCATTCCCAATGCAAATGAATATCAAGGGGATGTGACAATATTCACCTCCAAATAGTCACAAACTTTTGCCCAATGCAAATGTGAATATTAAGGTGATTATTTTTCCAACTCAAAACGAGAGTGAAACTTTCAACCGAGATAGTAGTTGAGTTGGGAATTTCGAACGGAATGTTTTATTCCGTCTTGTGTTTTTAAAAAAAAAAATCGTTTGTTTTTTTCATTCCATCTCTCGCCGTCCAAAAATAATAGTCATATTTGCATTGGATAACGTCACTTTGTTTTTCATCAAAACGGTGGAAAAGAGAGAAAATAGAACTGACGTGGAGATGAATAAGAGTGGCTTGGATGGGGAATGCTATTAGAATCCAATTTTTTCAAATTACAACCCATCCAAACCGTCCACCTCAGGGTGGTCCTTCGTGGGAAACAAACGCACCATAAGAGTTTTGTTGGTATCGACTTTTTCCTTGGTAAGTTTGTTATCTTCCAAATTCCAATATTGTGGAAAGTATATCGGGGATATGCCATTCCAAGGGCTTACAATCTGAGCAATATGAAGATCTCGAACTTTAAATTATGGTAATATTTTGAGTTTCAACCGTCTTCAATTGAAAGACATACTTCCCATGCATTTTCCTGATATAAATTCAAACTTGTTTGTGGTCCTGTGGTATTAAGAACAAAATTCACACTCTTAACTCTTTGAAAAGTTTGAAGCAATGTCAAAATTCATCTACATGAATTAGGTAACATTCGACGTAAACGTTCACAAAGCGTGAGCAAATTGCCAAATTCCTTAAGGAAGAAATTTCAAATCAGCTTCCGAGACTAGTTGATCCAACCTCTTGTTTACAAGAAGCGACAAATTTCTGGTTTAAAACTTAAAATTAGCACAATGCATTGCACGAGCACGACTGTGACGACCCAACTATTGACGATCAGGTTGAGGATATTGTCCTCACACGTCTTCTGAACTATGCTGACAAAATAACAAGGGTGGGGCATATCAAGGCAGAAATTGTGCCAGATCTGGGTTTTAGGTGCAATGGTGCATGTGGGTTCATGTTCATAACTTCATACTTCATAAGCCATCACTGTTGACTCGAGCAGCCACACGCCGACACCTGTTTCACTAAACAATCATTTGCCTAACTGAATGTTTCCCCATGACACCCAAACTCGAGCCTCTTGTGACTTTTGTGAGTGTTAAACACAAACCAGTTTCACTAAACAATCATTACGCTTGAGACGATCCCCAAATGTACCATAAAATTGACCCTTTGGACTACGCATCGTAATGTAAAATGTTATTTAACCGTTTCTTTTAGCAGATCTTGCTGCATTGTATTTGGATCCAATGTTATGTTTACCTAGTTTCTAGTTGTAAACATTGGTTGGATACTTGGATGAATGCCTGTTCTCTTGGGAAAAATAAGAATTAAGCTTTGGTTTATGTCCCATTAGGCAGTATTTACTCCCAAAGAATGATTCAACCTTCAATTTTAGCCTAGCTGTAAAAGTTGGATGACCATTGGATCAAGGACCAAAATATCGATATTGGTGAATATATCAGTATATCCAAAACTAATATATATCATATATATCTATTTTTTTGAGACCCGTCCAAACTATTTAAAATATCAAAAATATCGATATATTGGAAATATAATATCGGAAATATTATAAATATATTAGAAATATCAGATTTATATTAAAAATGATCAAAAGTCAAACAATATATATTGTAAATATTGTATATATCGATTATATCAGCAAAATAAAATTTATATCGGAAAAAAAGAATTCAATATTCAGTAGATATATATCAAAAATATCGATATCGATGTAAAAAAAACAATATATATCAACAATATATCGGCAATATTTTGGTCCTTGCATTGGATTGTATATTCCTTATGGCATTGCACAATGGGAGTGTTGTAGGAGCCTAAGAGGTGAAACACACCCGACTTTTAAGTTCAATAGGAGATCATAAATACTTCTAATTTAAACACGTATTAATGAGACGAGATCCTTATTTGTTATCATTCACCTTTCGCCTTATATTTCCATTACCAACCTCAACATAATTTATTAAATGGTTTGTATACAACGATCTTCTATAGCAGTTTAACCGGATGGAGTATTCAAAAATTAGATTACATATGCTTACAACATACTTTTCCAAGCATTACTCGGCCTCCCACCCGGGAATATTTGCGGTAGCCTCATTCACCATCTTAACTAGTGTGACCTGCAATCACAATTATAAACAGAACAATGATCAGATATATGATAAGCATGAAAGTAATGCCAGTGATAACAAAAAAACAGATGTACCCGTTTACTAGAAACATAGAGTCAACAACATCGTGTAGAAATTTAATAGACTAACAGTTTATTAGCAAGATGAAACGTACAACATAGATAAGAAGTAACAGTTATTAAGTCCATTTCAAAATGTTCGCTCTCCATTATGATAAGGGAAGTAATTAGCAATGTGTGGGAATTTGAAATTTTAAAGGGACAAAAGAGATGACAAAGTAGAGCCAAGTGAAATCGACTTTTTACTGATATAATTAAGCAACACATCCTGAAGTACGCATATCAACAAAGTTCAGATGTGATTCTGAAACAGCAGTTTCTAATCATGTATGGTTCGGAACATGTATCAAAGAAAGAGCATATGAAAGTCAGATCCATGTTACCCGAGTAGGAGCCTAAAACTGATAAGGGGCCTCACGCCAAGGCTGTTTATACCAAAATGTAAGATTGTATACCTTCATCTGAGATCATCTGAACTATGAGGATAGTAGAGTTGTAGTCTTGTAGACTGGGTTAGGAGTAACAATTACGTTGGAAGAAGAATATAATCATTACAGAGAAACAACTCGAGAGCAAGGCCATAAAACAAGGCAGTTACAACTTACAACTAAACCAGAATAATGACATTTATTGTTCAATTGCATTTTGACCTGATTGATGTTAAAACTGAGAAAGAAACATTTCAGGCTGTGGTACTAAACTCTACTGAAATGATATTACGTGTGATACATTATAGGATTCTAAATGCCAACTAACAGAGTAATCAAACATTACCAAACCAATAAAATTTTTGCATATTCATTGTTTTAACATTAACAGTGGTTGCAGATGTGTTTGTTTTTCACATTATAACACGAAAGCATTAGCTTGACTTAAAGAACTAAAGAAGCATGCTTACCACACTCTCAGGAACTCCAGGAGGGGGCAAAGAGAGGTTTCTTGGTGGAGGACCCCGAAGATATGATCTTTTGTCAAAACGCCACTTCCCGATTTTCCCATATGTTAGCTTACCCTACATGTGTATCGAAGAACTAATATAAGAAAGCTATCAAGAATATAAAACAGATAGAAGAGAATCAGAAACTCCACTTGACGCAAAGTAAAGTGACCAATTCAAAAGTATACTTGAAAATTTACAATTTCATGACTAATAGCTGGAGAAGGGAATTGCACTCTACCTCCAAGGAGTAATCACATCCGTACGTGTAATGAATGATAAACCTCTTTCCGACCTCCAAATCCCATGGGGGCTGCCATCAACATTTCAATAGCTTTTGTGAAAAAGTAGTAAGGATATAATAAATAAACGATGTAGATGAAATACATAAGAGTATAAGACTGGTTGGAATAAAAAGAAAAAACAAAAGCTTCCTCAGGCAGAAGAACCAAACCTGTAGCATAAAATCTTTTCGAAGAATATGCTGCACACCATGCAATGCGGATGCAACAGCATATGCATACCTTTAGTGTAACAGCCAAGTAAAATAAACATGAAGAGTGTTAATAAAATCTATACTGACTATCATACAAGAAGTACACTGATTGAGATAAAGAATCTTACTGAACATGTTCTTACATTTCTAAAACCCAGCCAAATGCTTTATCGGTCTCTGGATCGTCCTTCATTGTTAACGAGATATTCATCCATGTAGGTGCAATTTTCTCCATCAAGGACTGAAAAGGATCAATTAGACCACAAATGATTTAAACAAGTCAGAATACAAAAGATTGGCTCCGAAAACTAAGAGTGCCAAGAATAATTGAAAACCATAGTGCTAACACCTCAAAAGTACTGCAGTATCAATACTGGTGCACTATTACTCATTCAGATGCTGTAACAAGTTGATGAATTGATGTCGATTTGTCGCTTGATATGGTAGTTCAAAAGTTCCTAACCAGATAAAATGGCAAAGAGGACTCTACCTTCTTGATAATAACAGGGGAATTGCCAATAGGGTCAACATCTGTCACAGGTCCCTTCTCCTCCGGATAAAACTTCCTTATTACCTTTTCATTTTCAGCAGGTTTAATATAGAAAAATGGGAATGCTACTGGGTTTCGTCCGTGTGCCAGGTTAGGTAAGGGATTTGCAAAAATGTGATCAGGCTCAGCCATCAAAATATATCTGGAATTGTTGAAGAAATTATAAGATTTCAAATTAATAACATTAAGGCAATAAACTCCAAAACTCCAATAAAAGCTTACTCACTCTTCCTCTATTGTTGCTTTTTCTAGCCACTGCACAAATGCCCATGGTCTATTTAATACGATGTAACCCTGTAAAATGACATTAGAACAATGTTTGAGAACGAAGGTTTTCGGCTCAAAAGCACACAAAATAGCACAAATATGTTTCTAAGAAAATGTATGCAAGTAGAGTACCCCGCACCAAGCAAGATAGATAACAGGTTCTCAAAAAAAAAAAGGGACAAAACTACTAATGAAATATTCTCACCCGATCCAGACCTGCTGGAAGAGGATCAACCACGAAAGTTGGTATCTCATCCATTAGATTGTCAGGACTTCCGGAGTGAAGTACCCTAGTGAATCCTCCCATGTCTGATTCAGGCATTTCCTTCATCTTCTTATACCAATAGTACATAATACGACACTGCCATTTGCTGTAAGGTGCATCAGTTGCAGTAAGTGCAACATGAAATGGCAACTTAGCATCTTTCACTTTCCTCGGCACTTGAATTAAAGGATCAAAATACTTCGAAAATGCCCCATCATCCACTCCCCCTCCTTCTATACTTCTATTGTGAAGTACCATAGTCAATAAATTATACGTCGCAAAAAAGAAGCCCAGTACCAAAAGAAGTAGAAACAAAGGCGACGCCCGCCCCATGTTCTTTTTTCCAATCATTGTTAGTAATCATTCAAAGTGTGTATTCCAATTCCTTCCAATTTCCAACTCTCTTCTATCCAATCATTGCCAACATAAATACTTCAAAAAATGAGCTCTTTAACATTTAAAGCACCTATTGACCTTGAAGAAACCTTTTGCATTGGTATCTGTGAATTTACAATGAGCTAAAACAAGATCAAATTATCAAACTTTACAAAATCACAGCACACCAACATATCAAACAGACTAAATTGCATAGACCCAGATCTTCAATGTTGAAAAATTGCATGTTGCACTAGTGAAAAGTACATACATATATATTAGTGAAAAAGTGAAAAAGCCCAGGAGAGAAAATTGAAGTAAACGAGTATAGAGAAAAAGAGAGATGCGTAACTTGCCTGTGAGAATGAGAATGAAACTTTTATTCAGGGTCTGCTTGGATGTGATCTGAAAACATATTTTTTTTCAGAAAAGGGGTGGAAAGTAAACGGCTTCAGCAAGATTTGTCTGTTTATTAGTACTTTTTTGTTTAAGTTTTAAGGTCAGTGTGTGTGGGGTAGCACCAAAGCCCAAGTCGCAGATCAATGTTCGTAGTAGGTACGTTAATTAGGTACTATGGTATGGTCAAATCATCCTCATTCCTGAAAATTCTATCCAAATCCGAGGAAATTTTGTGGTGTGATCGATATACGAGTATGAAGATTGGCGTTAAATAATTGCATGAAATAGAAAGAAAAGGACAAGAATTTGGCTTAATCAGTTGTATATGTCCTAGTAGCCTGGAGTTCAGGACACTAAAGTTATATAAAATTTAAAATTCTGTTGCTTAGCAATAGAGAGTGGGATGCCAGTAAATTAAAAATTGCACAAAGTGAGTAGCAATATATGCAGGACATTTTAGATAGGGTGATTTTGGACACACCCATATAAACACTCTCATATTCCATAACTAACTTAAGTTTTAGTCATACCCAATAGCCGTCTCAATCCAATAATATTTCCCAAATTAATTTGAGATATTTAAAAAAAAAATAAAAAATAACATCTTTTAGATACTCGTTCTTTTGGAAGATTGAAGAAATCAATCATATACTTTTTTTTTTTCTTTTGAAAGAAAGAAGAAGAATAATAACACATTCTTTTTCAATTACAAGTGAATAACGTAGAGTATCTAGGGTTTAGTATGGAGTCTCACGATATATATTAAATAAATGACTTGTTTTGTCTTGAGTATACCTAATAAAAAAAAAATTAGAAACCTAAATGTGTCTAAAATAATTTTATTTATTTATTTTAAAGTTGGAGTATGTGAGTGTTTTTATGGGTGTGTCCTGGGTGTGTCCAAGAACGCCTTTGGAGCCAGTTACTTGCGTCTTGTTTTGTCTGAAAATCCACAGCAGATTTTATGGAGAACAAGATATCTCCAACGTCTTGCATATGTGCAATGCTTTTCAGTTTGGATATCAATTCTATGATCTTAGAAATTGAATTCATGGATATCCTGAAATTTGGACTCAATGGGCCCTTGGTCCCTTGCCTACTTTACTACTTTTTAAGTCCAATACTCCGCCTCCATTACAGACATCTTCATGGATATGAGCAGGCAGCTGATAATGCAGAGTTGCAGACAACTGAGACAACAAAGCGTGCTGATAGGGAGCCTGGCAGAAGTGCAGAACTGAGTACAATATATAAAAGTATTGTTCTCCACCCCCATTCTGTTAATACAAATCAGAAACAATATTCTTTGGGGGAAACTACAAGCAGGTTGGTTTTCATTAATGTATACAATAAAGTTCATCATATGTATATAGTTCCTTCATAGCACCCTTTGCAAAACTACATTGATTGTATCCTCCAGCACAAAATCAAAATTTTTCTTCCAGGGGAAAATAAATCAGCAGATGTTTCGATCAAACATCTTTCCATATATGTGATAGCAGTACACCCTTTCCAACTGATTCTAGAGCTCAAAAATTGCATTTTCTAACAGTTCAAATGGTACCTTCAAACTACAGAGAAGCTTAAAGCCTTAACATGAAGAGGGAAGAGGCAAAAAGTCACATTGTTAAGATTAACTAATTTTGTACATCATATTAGAAGCTAAATATGATACATCCTGCATCTAGACATATAGTAATTTGCTCGAACGCTGAACATAGAGAAACATCAACACCATAGAAAATAATTATGTAACTAGAATACCCTTTTGAATTACTAGGAATTCCACATAAACTCTTACTCATCACATTCCATAATTGATGCCCTCCAGACTATCAACTGTCTTTTTTTTTATAAAGTCTGTCCGGCATTCTTTCCATTCGAACTTCCCATCCAGTGAAACAGCGGTTGCCCTTCCTGTAGCCTCACAAGGTGCCTTCTGTAAGGAATTAGTATGCTTCTGAGACCTGCAACAGTAATATTAATAATTAACTTCCAAGGATAACTCACTTGAGAATAGCAAATTACAAACAGAACAATCAAAGACACAAGAGAATCCTATAAAAACATAGGTGATTGGTAAGTACCTATAATGCACATTACTTTATATAGATGCGCAACACCGGCATTGCCTTTAGTACTCATCCGAGGCCTCTCCAAACATTCAAGAAAAGCAAGGTCAGCCTTTAAAAGCTTAGCTTGGTCACCAGTGTCATAGCCAATGTCATGGCAATAGCAGCAGAAATCCAACCAATCGCGTGGGCGTTGATCCCAGAGATGAGAACCACCAGCCTTTCCACTAGACCAGTTTGGCCCGCAATAATGCCCATATCTCGGAAACATCATAGAAAGAAAGCTTCTTGCTCCACTGTGCCAGGGAACCTTAGCAACATAAGGCCTAAACAGCGGAACATAACAACCACCACCTGGCTCCAAATTTCTAATGGGTTCCCTGTATTCCTGTTGGTCTGTTCTGTTCACTGTGATTGTTGAGTGGAATCTGTGTTTAACTTTGAGACCAACCCATGGAATAAAAGACAAAAGAGACCAACCCAAGATCTTGTAATCATAGGACATCCATTGTTTAGTAGTTTCTGTGATGGCTGCTATTGGATTTGGAGTGTGACTGGTATTATGATTTGAAATGAATCCAATTTGTGGTATGTTTTTAAGAAAACCAAAGTTCATTGTGGTTGTACCTAGATAACAATCACAATCAAACAAGAAAATCAAAGTTAAATCTCAAAAAAAATTCTGGACTAAACTGAAGATATGGAGAATTTATTTTTTTTACCTCAAACTAGTCGAAGATCATTGTGAGGAAGTAGCTACAATCTCTAAAAAGAGAAGGATATGAGTAAAGATTTTGCTTCTTTTTGAATATTCGAATGATTCTTTTTTTATTCTCAAAACGACTCTCTCTTTCTCTGGCTCTTGAAAGGAGAGGTGTCAGAAGATTAGTGGTCGACGGAGAATACGTGGGACCTACTACACTATCTTAGCCGCAAATGAGATATATGAGATGAGAATAATGAGATGACATAAGATGATGTAATGTAATTAGGATTTATATTGTGCACCTTCAGTCGGGTAACCCAAATCCAAGTCGAACACGGGGTCTACTCAAATTCGGGTTGGCCCTTTTTTGTGATCGCATCAATAAGCAAGAAGTAAGTAAAAGCGGTCGGGTAACCTAAAATCAGTAGAGCAATTCTGTCATCCTCGCTGTTTTTTTAAAAGGGTAAACATATGGTGCGCTGAGAAAGAATCTTGGACCACTCACACACAGAGGTGAGGGTGTATTTCAACAAAAAAGTACTGATCCAAAGGCCCATACATCCTACATGCTGAAGACATGCTCTTTTTAAAAAGGGTCGCGGTATTGGCACTTTTTTTAGTAAAAAGTAAAACAATAATTGTATTATATGTCTTTTTACGCTCCACATGCCCAATAGTTCTACGACATCAGGTTGCCGCGATATTCCATATCTCACGGTAGACAGTTGCCGTGAGATTGCACAATTCATGGTATTGGATTGCCGCGAAATCCCATATCCCACGGCAGGGAGTTGTCGCGGAACATTTTTTTTGTGTTTTTTGTTTTATTTTCACTTTAAATTTTACGTATTTAACACACACGACATATGGATACATTATTTTTTTTTTTCTTTAAAATTTCTTTATACACTCTAAGAACAACACCAAAAACCATGACAAAAAAAATGTACAATCGAAACATAATTTTGCTATCTCGCGACAAATATTTTCATATGCTATGAGAAACAAATTAATGAAGAAGAATTTTGATAATTAACACAAAGAAATACTCTATTTTAGTGAACACAACCATCTCGCGACAACTAACGTTTTTTTACGATGACTATTAAAAAAAATAACTTTCCGTGGGATATGAGATCTCGCGGTAATCAGATGTCATGGATTGTGCAACTTCGCAGCAACTTCTTGCCGTGTATAAAGTGGACCGCGACCCTTTAAAAAAAAACTTCAGTAGCTTCGCAAAGCAAACCATGTAAGTGAAATTCACGAACGAAGTATATGCCAACTTTTACTGATTTACACCACTGTGCTTGGATGTCACATCTTAAAGATGATTTTGATTTTTTCAGAGCCTAGCTTGATACATGAAGGTGTTCAAATTTTAAACAACAAACATTTCTATAAAAAAAATACGATATATGAAATTAGTAAAACACATGAGCCATGAGGTGGGCAAGGTTCAGATGAACAAGCTTAAGTTGTACTAAATGTCATAGTTTGGTTCTTTACACCATCACTCAACAATTTCGAAACCTAGAGCAAACTTCAGTGAATGACTACTTTTATAAAAAATAACAGAATGTAATAGCCAACTTCACAAATGAAGCTCTATTGGACATTGGTAGACTACTGACAAAGAAACTTTGTGAGGAAATTCTCCTAGAACTTGCAATTAAAATGAAGACACTCCCACGCTTGTGCACATCCAACTGCTTCTCAATCTTGGTTGCAACTCTACTGAGACCTGGTTTCAACTGCTACTGCCATGGGAATCTATTATCCACGGAAACGATTGCTGCAGTACTCGAGATTAATCAGAAAAATGCAATAAAATAAACCACAATCGTCATGACTGAACTATATGGAACTTTTCAGCGATACAAGGCTGTTGCAATAGATCCATGAACGGATACATACTTTATCTTCAATTTCTTCAGTATTTAAGTGCTCCCACTGTCTTGTCTTAACATAATAGACAACTATTTGTCCTCTATTATTACCACCTTCAAAGAAAATTACTTCACCATTACTTATCTTTCCCAAAGCCCGTGCCAATCCATCACATTGTTCAGAAATATTCACCGGCAATGTGTCTATTCGGAATTGTTTTACCCACTCTTGCCTGTCAACATCCTTCAAAATCCAAACATCATAAGGACTCCCCCTAACATGCATATTATCTATGATTGCTAGGAAACCATCCATCTCCATGAGCGACTTGCTACAACAATCTGCTGTAGGGAGTTTCAATGACCGGATTGTTTCTTCGTTATCAATATCAAAGGATATTGTATCTCCACCACTACTTGTACTCACGTACAGGATCCCCTTAACCGAAACTCGTGCATATAGTAAAATCAAAATGTTTGTTGACAGAACACTTGTTTCATTTATCCGTCTCCATGTATTCCTCGAATGGGCATCTAGGGTTTGTACGTGAAACAGAAAAACACCGGTATAGAATAATTCCACTAATTTGTATTTCTTGGTAGATGGAACATATACCACGTCATACAAAATTCTACACATCTCGCCATGGGGTCGAGGAACTGTAATTAGTTCCTTTGTTGTAGGATTTGTAACACAAAGATTCTGAAAATAATCTTCGCCCACAAGCAAACCATTACAAGGACGAAAAAATCTTAAATTTTTCGGAAACTCATTTAATACTCGAACCTTACTAATTTCTGATCCATTCAGGTTCAAGAATCTCAATTCAACGTTCTCACTGTCGTCAGTCATGAATTCTTGTAGCAAACAGACCGCTTCGGACTTCATGGTGTGGGCATCGATGAAAACTGGATCAGAGACAATGTTAAACCATCGTTTACATTGGTACTTGAACTTGTCAAGAAGTATATCAGCTGGAATTCTAGTAAAAATATTGAAGACCAAATCGTGGTTGAGATAAGGCATGATAACCTTCTTTGCCTCATCTCCTTGAGTAACTTCTTGTTCTTTGCTGTTAGACTTTGAACTATCACCCCTTCCTCCTCTCTGCCTCTTAACCATTGCTAAGATTGTGCTAAGAATGAGACATAAAATCCACAAACAAATTTCTGAACTTAACGGAAGGAAGAAACCTGAAAGTAAATAAGAAATGAACCAAACAAGAATCAGAGATACAATCCCCATAAGTGATAAGTTGCATGAAAAAGCAGACAAGACTTGATATTTAACTCTATTAGTCCATTACTTTGTACTTACAATTAAAAAGCCCAAGCATATATCGAAAATTTTAGATTAAAGAGAAAGGTTTACTTTCAAAGTGACAATTTAGTTCTACATATTCCACACAGCCCATATGTACAAAATGACAACAACCAAACATATTACTGAAACCCCATTTCAGAGTTCAATTGCATTTTAACTTAAAAAAAACCAAAATCAAACTGAACTTCAATTTTGTCCAAGTGAATAGAAAATGCAAAATCTAGTGAAAGTCTGAAACTACCCAGTTTTGTTTAAGAGTGAAAAATCATACCTCTTTTTCTTCTCTTGCTCTCTCTGTTTGAATATGTAAATAAAGATTATAAATCCGCCTTAAAGATTCTCCACGATCATAATAAAAGCTGCCTAGAAGGCTACAATCACAGAGAATGAGAACACATTTTCTTCTTTAAAAACCCGCCATTTGAAACCAAGAGGCCGTCGTGTGGTTAGTGGGCCAGAGGACAATAAGTGGGGCCTACTACACTATCTCTCTAGCCAATCAAATATCTTTAGGGAACATCAAACGACTCACTATATAAACTAGTATACTGCTAAGCACTAGGAGTGTGAGCCTAGAGGGAGGAGTGGAGATTGAGAGTGCCCGGAGAGAGAGGGATGAAGATAAGAGATGAGAACAGAAACAAACCAACAAAACACATTTTTGTCCCGACTTACCCCTTCTGCCTATCAAGTTCGCTCCACTCACTTGATAAACAAAATTGACATTTCCCTAACCAAACTTATACTAGGAATTAAAAGTTGGGCTTATAAATAAGTCATCCAAATAATTAATAACCAAAGTAAATATTTGGGTTAATAAGACAAAACCTTCCAAATTATATACCAGTTTAAACTAAATATCTTGTTGCTTAAATCATTAGACTTAAATACCCATTTTATTAGCCCAATCTTGCAAAAATGGTTGGGCATTTCAATTATTTCCAATGCTACCCCTATTTTCATATTCCCCAATCGCTCGTGGTCCTCAACGGCCAACCACAATTTGATTTCATAATCCAATCACAACCCAAATCCTATAACCCCAACACCAATAACATACACAATCTTAAATAAATCCAATGCTATAATGTTTGCTGAAGATGATGAACATTTATCACAATCAATTGAATTGTATCCATTGTCACCAAATACGGCGTTTTTTTTTAAAAAAACGCGTTTAAAACCCGAGATATTGCTAAGGTGTCTGGTTCTAGTTTAAAACCCGGGTTTTTAAAAAAAAAACGCGTTTTAAACGTTTTAAACCCGTTTTAAACTTAAAAAACGTTTAAAACCCGAGATTTTGAAAATCTCCCGTTTAAAACTTTTTTTTTTTTTTTTTTGAAACGCTAGAAAAGAAAAGGGTTTTGGAGTTTACCTTTTTGAAGAGTGGGCGTTAGATTGACTTATTGAGACCGTTCTATTTTGCTTTGGACTATTAATAATTAATTGAAAATTTTAAAGTTATTAACTTATTTGTAGTACTTAATTATGTCATTATGGTTGGTAATTAGTAGTATCTTATTTTGAGTAGTGTTTTTGCAATTGAATCTAAAACTTATAGTATTTGGATGAGTAATGATAATTTGATATTTTCATGTATTTGAATTTTCTTTCATTTGTATTATTATTATTTTTATTTTATGTGTCTATTTTTTTTTTCCACTTTTATAGAAAATCAAACTCTTTATCTATTATATTATTTATCATCGGTTTTTACCGTTTTTTTTTTATTATCACGTATTATCGTTTTAAACCCGTTTTACCATTTTAAACCCGTTTTTTATGCCCCACGTTTTTTTACGTTTTTTTTTCCGTTTTTTTCCCGAGACGTTCCGTTTAAAACACGAACTAAGTTTTTTTCAAGTACACCGTTTTAAACCCGTACCGTACTTGGTGACAATGATTGTATCAAAGGGAGAATAAAAAGTACAATATAGTTTGAACATTTTACCAAATATGTATCGATTTAAATTTTTGGTACTTGGGTTATAATTTTGTATATATATGATGATAATGTAACAAAAAATAATAAGAGCAGTTTTGGAATTAAGTGAAACACTAACCAAATTAGGTATTTAATTCATTTCACAACAAAAAAAAAAACTGTTTTTTTCATTCTGGTACTGAATTGCATTGGGTTTGAAACCAGCGTCCAATGAAGAAAAACAATAGTAATAATAATAAAAACCATTCTAAGCCACTTCGACCCCAGTGTAAAATGAAAAAAAAAAATAATCCTATAAAATAAAAATAATAAAAACCATTCTACGCCCACTTACTTCGAACTGCGCCAAATGAAAAACCAAAATTTCAGATCATTTGGACATATTTCATCGCCAGTGCAGCGATATTTATCGATATTTTGGTCGTTATTCTGTTATCAGAAGTCACTGGTTGGTTCCCGCTCATTATCCATGATGACAACACTCAACTCCTCCACTCACTTCTTCTTCTTCTCCACCCAAATTCCACCACCTCAAAACTCAAAAAAACCCATTCCTCGAAAACTCCATATTCTTTGTAAGAAAAAGGTCAACACTGAGGAAGTTTGGAAGGAAAACAAAGTAGGGTTTGTAGACTACGATAAAGGGAAACACAATGTCACTAATCAAATTAACGGCTTGAGAAAAGATGATTTACCTAAACGCTTAAGTTGATTGGACTATTTCTGAGGTGGTTAATAAGATTCTTAAGATTAAACACTGGAATGATATTGAAGGCGTTCTTAATCGTTGTTTTCTTTTTGTTTTTGCAACATAGCCACCTGATGTTTTCTTTTTGTGTGTGTGTGTGTAGATGCAGATTCCTCCAAGTCGGGTAACATACAACAATCTTATTAATGCTTGTGGATCTAGTGGGATTGGAGAGAAGCTTTGAATGTGTGCAAGAAAATGACAGAAAATGGAGTTGGGCCTGATTTGGCGACTCATAACATTGTTTTATCTGCTTACAAAACTGGTGGCCAGTATTCAAAATCTTTGTCTTATTTTGAATTGATGAAAGGAACAAATATCCGTCCTGATACAATCACCCTTAACATAGTCATATATTGCCTAGTAAAGGTGGGAGAATATGGGAAAGCTGTGGACATATTCAACTCAATGAGGGAGAAAAGAGCAGAGAGCAATCCTGATATTGTGACTTTACTACTATTATTCGTGCTTATTCTGTCAGTGGACAAATTGAAAATTGCAAAGCTGTGTTTGACATGATGCTTGCAGAAGGATTAAAACCTAATATTGTTTCGTATAATGCACTTATTGGTGCTTACGCTTCATTTGGAAAGCATAAGGAGGCTTTATCAGTTTTTAATGAACTTAAAAAGACTGGCATCCGCCCTGATGTTGTATCATATACTTCATTGCTTAATGCTTATGGTAGATCACAACAACCTGAAAAGGCCAGAGAAATATTTGACAAGATCAAAAAGAAACTCATGGAAGCCAAATTTAGTGAGTTACAATGCTCTGATTGATGCATATGGATCTGAAGGATTATTAGCAGAAGCTGTAGGGGTGTTGCGTGAAATGGAAGGTGATGGAATCCAGCCTAACATTGTGACTATATGCACCCTATTGTCTGCCTGTAGCCGCTGTGGTTGACAGGTGAACATCGATTCTGTACTTTCAGCTGCTGAATCTCGAGGCATCCAATTGAACACCATTGCTTGCAACTCGGCTATTGGAAGCTACATGAGTCTGGGGGAGTATGAAAAAGGTTTAAATATATATAGATTTATGAAGGAAAAAGGATTGAGACCTGATTCTGTTACTTTCAATGTGCTTATAAGTGGTTCTTGTAAGATAGCAAAGTATGGGGATTCAGTGAAGTTTTTTGATGAGATGATGGATCTTAAAATTCCTTTAACTAAGGAGGTGTACTCATCAGCGATCTGCGCTTACAGCAAAGTGGTAAGTGCACTCTTATCGTCTTACTTGTGTTGATGCTAACACAATGAATTTCAAGGTGTTTGTAATCTTTATGAAACTTATCAAATTTTTAGGGTCAGCTCGATAGAGCAGAATCTTTGTTCACTATGATGAAGACAAATGGTTGCTATCCTGATATTATAACATACACTGCCATGATGCAAGCGTATGATGCAGCAGGTAAATATAGTACTTGAAGCTTATTAGTTATGGTTAACTGAAATATGCTCAGCCACTTAGTTGAGGTTCTCTTTTCATTCTTCCTATTTACGTATAGGGAGCTGGGAAAAAGCTTATGCGTTGTTCAAGGATATGGAGATGAATGGCATTCAACCTGATTCTATTGCAATCTCATCTCTCATGAAAGCTTTAAATGGAGGAGGCCAGCCAGCTAGAGTTCTCCTCCTGGCAGAGTTCATGAGGGAGAAAGCTATTTCTTTCAATGATGGTACTTTCTTCGAAATCGTCTCAGCCTGCAGCATGTAAGTTTTGTTTTATGTTTTCTTGTAATAGAAAATGCCGACGCGTACAAGCATTGAGCTACAGGAGAAAAAGAAAAAAGAAAAGATTGTATCTTAGTTCTTGTGTGGTTTATCTTCAGTTTGTTGTGAATTGATTAACATTCATTTCTATCTTTTAATAGTATTTCTGAATGTCTGAAAATTTAGTTCTAGCTCTTTAACCATGGCTATTACATTTTGTTGAAGGTTGAGAAATTGGAGGACGACAATTAATGTAATTAAAATGATTGAGCCGTCATTCTCAGTAGTTTCTATTGGACTTCTAAATCAACTTCTTCTTTTCCTTGGGAAAAGTGGAAAGATAGAGACGATGATGAAGGTATATTTGAATTTCATTACACTTGCTGTTTGAACATAGAAATGGTTGTGTTTTGCATTCTAAAGTAGGCTTCTATTCCGCTTATCATTCCAAGACGATATATGAAGTTACATCGTTAGTGATGCTACCCTATCTAGTTAGATAGGATTTCGTATTCATGGTTCTAAGAATGTAATCAAACAGTTCCGTTTATTACTGTTTGGTATTGCCCATTCAATATATGTTGACTATGACATGGTTAAGAAAAAAAAATATGAGTGATGCTTTTACATGGGTCAAGAGGAGTTTTTTTGAGTTTAAGAAAAGAGCTATTTTTTTTTGATTGGCAAGCGAGGTTGTTATAGAGGTCCTCTACCCCTTTTCATTAATAGTAGAAGTTTGGTTACATTCTCAAGTACTTTTTTCCTATTACATCCTCGTAGATAATTTTTTTCATATCCTCTGAAAAGGAACTAGGAATTATCTCTATGTATCTAACGAGTGGGATAGAAGCTGCTAGTGCATCCGCAAGTCGATTAGTTTCTCTGTATATGTGCTGGATAGTTTCTTTTCGAAAAGTGCTATATTAATGAAGTATAGAAGTGCAACTAGAGGAGAGAGGGGTGGCGGGTGGAGATGTGTGGGTGTTGATAGGTGTTTTCCAGTTTTATTATAAACGTCACAAACAATCCAATGTAATTATTTAAAGTCTTGCTTTGAGTAGATGACTCAATAAGGTTAGATAAAAAGCACGTGATAGATGCAGCTCAGAGTGTGCTTGATTATTTATACTCTATTGTATGTGTATGTATCACGTGAGTTTATATTGTATATATAAACCATGAAAACAAATTCATATCTTTGGTTTCATGCTCACTTGAAGCTTGCTCTTTCTCTCTTCCTCGCATTGTGATTGTTAAAACTATAGCATGCAGCTTCTGATAATTGACTTCTTTTTCCCTTCTTGTGTATGCAGCTGTTTTTCAAGATGGTAGCATCAGGAGCAGAAATCAACTTCGGGACATACTCAATATTGTTGAAGAATCTTTTGGCTGCCAGAAAATGGAGGAAGTACATTGAGGTATCTCTTTCTTACCTCCGTACATTAAAATGTGCAGTGGTAGTATCATAATAGAACACTTACAGAGACAAATTTTATGTATGGCACACTCGACTACACAAATTTAACAGTGTAAGGGCTACTTTTTCCCAAAGCCTCGTTTTGAGTAGTGTGAGTCAACTTGGTATCAAAGATTTTGATGAAGCATGGGTTAATGCATCATGATAGGCCTTGATTGTTTTTTTTTTTAAATATGTGAAACTTGACTGCAGGTACTGCACTGGATGGAAGAAGCAGGACTCCAACCTACACTCGAAATGTATCAAAATATTTCTGCTATTGCTTGGAAATGTGGTGACACAGCTTCTGTTGCTTCTATCCATGAAAGAATAGGTATGAAACCTCCAAGATAGGCATTTTTCCATGGTGGTGCATGCTTCTTATTAATCATGTTCAGGATAGCTCATTTGCTTCAGGACATTTTACAGAATCCGTCAAAAGAAAAGTTGGTGATCACATTTCAACACCTTCACCACGATGCTCTTCCGAAGTTCTCGCTGAGTGAGGAACTAAAAGTTTGAAAATATCAGTGTGAGGCCAGCGTCTCCAATCGTGACTCTGTTTGATGGAAGATCTTCAGCTTCAAGGAATGGTTCTTTACAAATTCAGAATCGAAAGGTTGTTACCATCACTGTTCTAAATTCAAAAGCAGACACTTCTCTTTCGTGCTTATAATTGCTGAATGTTCTCTAATTTTTAAATCTACATCACATAAATGTTAGAACATTTAGTTGAGATCTTTGGATTTATATTGTTTTGTCAAAGCTGATCTGATTATCGTATGTTTTCCTTAGTGATAAAAGAGGATTTTGCAGAAATGTGATCCTTGGATGAAACGAAGCAGTGTTACTTCTTGCCCCGTCCTTCTGACTAATGGTCTTGTCTGAAGTCAGGCTGTTGTTACCACATCATCATTCAGAAACTCTTGTGAGTCACTTATCGTTAGTAGAACTTTGAATTAATCATTTCAGCAACCTAACCATGTTCACAGAGATCATATTCTAAACATGTTATGTTTGTTGATGTCAACAGATTGAAAACAATGATCGTTGGACTACTCAGACTGGGCAAAACGATGGTCATCTTTGAGTAGTGTCCTTGCAAAAGGAAACCTGCTGTTCTGCACTTGCAACATTATTTAACTCAAAGAAACTCCTTTCATGCGGCTGCAAGGTTTGCTTGACATCGTCATCCAATGGTATTATCTGGTGGAAGAGGAAATATTTTTTTAATATGTTTTGCTTGTAAAAATGTAACCAGTTGCAATGGTCTTTGTTCATGTGAGCCTTTCTCCTCGTATTGAGGACATTGCTTACATGAGGGAGTTTTTTTTAATGTCTTACATGAGGGAGTTACGAAGTGTATTAGTGTATAGGAAGCCAAAATGTCAATTTAAATGGTGTGCATGCTTCTAGGCTTCTGCTTCTTCTTTTAACTTTTGCTGACATTGTTTAAACTTTAAAGATTCTCATCTGTTTTCGCCCATCCTTTATTTCCTCCCTGTCATATACTTGCTAGAAAGAGATGAATCGAACAACTGATAAACAGTCTTGGATGACACATATATTATCGTGATAAATGGGATGAGCTTCTGTGTCAAGTACGACGATTGTGTGAACTATGGGCATCCAAAACAGATTCATATAGTGCATCCAATGGTACGGCGCAAACGATCAAGGTCGCGCCTCAAATCTTCCCTTGATATCGTTATCTTTCATTTCCCAAAAGATAGTCAACATTTTGCTACGTATAATTTGTGATGGATACCCCAAAAGTAATCAGTCGGGAGACTGTTTGGTCCTCAGATTTGTCTGGTACAAATCAACCCAAAGATAATCTGGATTAGTAATTTCAAAATGACAACCAAACTTCAATTCAACATAATCTCCGTATTACTTGAAGTCCAAAAAAAAAAAATTGATAATTCAAAAACACTGCACTAGATTGTAAAGATAGAGAGAATATTGAAAGTATAAAAATAAAGAATTTGTGAAGATGGTTCTTCTTTGAATACCCAAATTCTATTTGTAGATAATGTTTTGGTTTTTTGTTTTTTCAAATACACAAAAGAAAAAATGACGGGAGTTAGAACTTAAAACAAAAGAAGTAACAAATATTTGCATGGTCGAGATTGGAATGGAGAAGAAGCCCACCTCACTGAAAAGTTGTCAAAGGGCTTTGAATTAATAAATATTTTATTGGTAAACACCTTATTCGATGGTCCAAGTGATAATATAGCCGTGACCCGTGGTTGTGCAAGACACATTTACATTTGCCCGTCTATGTACCAAATTATATACATGATTATATGTTATGGAATTTTTCAACTCTATGAATGTAGACTGTTTAGGCTTTCATCACTTGGCTCTTTGGGCAACTATTGTTGTCTATCGCATAACGAGTAATACTACACTGATACAAGAAAAATGACACAGTCAAGACACAGTAATGTGGTCTGTTGTAACATCAATGTTGCAATGGTGAAAATAAGAGCCAAAAATCTCTTTTCTCTTACTCAAAACACTTTTTCTCGATTTTTCCATTATCATCTTTCCATTTTTATTTTGTCATTTTCATATTTTCTTCATAACAAACTATCAATTCTATTGATTTTCACAAGTCTGGCAACATTGATATTGAAGTGATATTTTACCGGTGCAATATTGACGTTGCGGTGATTTTTTTCGGTGGCAACATTAATATTGTAGTGGTGATTTTTCAGTAGTGCAACATTGATGTTGTGCACGCCACGTGTCGGGTCAACTGTGTCAAATTCTATATGTCGGTGTAGAATTATTGATCGCATAACCCTTAATATTTACTGTAGTGGCCGGCTACATTCTCAATTCATAAGTTGACATGTAATTCACTGCTTTCACTTGGCCTTACTTGGGTTTTTATGTTTCTTTTTTTTTTTTCTCTAGAAATTTTGATGTTTCTTTTGGTTGTTCTCAATGATTAGTTGCCTGAGTTTAATGCAGTGTACGTACTTGACTTGTAATCTTGTATGCTGTGTCGAACATCAGAACATCCCACCACAAATGTTCATGCATTTCCTATCCAATGAGGCAATGACTAGAAGTCGAAAGGATTAGTTCTTGTGTGTGGGTCCTAAGGAGACGCCTTAGTTTACTGGGATTTCATTTAAGTAATGGTGAGACAAGTTCACAAGTAAGACCGAGACAAGAACGATCATTTATATATAAAATAAGGAATCAAGAAACAAATATACCTACCATTAAAGAGGCAGATTGAAAGAGAGAGAGAGAGATAATGAGTAGTAGTTCAGGAGCAGGGAAGACGGTGTGTGTTACAGGTGCTTCAGGGTACATAGCTTCAT
Organism: Coptis chinensis; assembly: GCF_015680905.1. Lineage (NCBI taxonomy): Eukaryota > Viridiplantae > Streptophyta > Magnoliopsida > Ranunculales > Ranunculaceae > Coptis > Coptis chinensis. Next base: position 4,808,030 of record NC_141462.1, read on the forward strand.
GGCTTGTGAAGCTTCTGCTTGAACGCGGTTACACTGTTAAAGCTTCTGTTCGTGACCCAAGTCAGTTCTCTTCTCTTCTCATATTTGTTATGGAGTAGTCCTTAGCTGAATCTGACTAAACACACAATTGCCAGAAGAAGTAGTAGAAAAACATAAGCAAACTCATTTTATTTGTTTATTGGAATCACCCTTCTTCTAGCTTATCTAGTGTGTAAGTATTACAGAGGTTCACAAGTTAAAGTAATTCTACTGATTCAATTCACCCAGCTTCAGCCACATGCCCACATCCGAATTTTTTAGTCCACACACCACATAGCAATTAAGCTATGTATAGATGTTATTGATTGGTATTCCAGACCTCTACTGCGGGATGATGAAGAGCGGCACTCAAGCACTCAACCCCAGGATTTTAAGAAAACTCTTACCCAGTTATAGACAAATTTAAGATATCAAACATGCCTTTGTGAGTTGTGAACTTGTGACCAGTGAATTCTTTGAATTTTAGCTAATTAGTACTCTATCACCCCTTGGGAAAAAAGTAGATTAATAGTGAATTATGTTATTTTTCTTGTTGTAAATATTCAAGCGCAACATATAGCAGTCTAATTGCTTTTCGTCTGAAAAGAGCAGTAAGATGAGTTCATGTTCTATATTTCAAGATGGTATGACCAATGTCTCGCCAATCAGATGATTACTATGATACCATCTCTTCCAGTTGTTTAACAAAATAGTTAAGTTGATAAAATGTTGCAGATGATTCTAGAAAAACTGAGCACTTACGTCGACTTCCTGGAGCAAACGACAGACTTCATTTGTTCAAAGCAAATTTAGTCGACGAAGGCTGTTTTGACTCCATAATTAATGGTTGTGAAGGTGTTTTCCATACAGCCTCACCCTGTTTTTTTAAGGCAGCAGATCCACAGGTTTGGTCTATGTATATCTTATGCTGACATTACCATAAATCTATTGAATTTAGCCCCAAGTTCCCCCTGCACAAATTTTTATTCTGATCGTGTGTTAGCTTCAATTGTTTACATTTTTCAGACTGAAATAATTGACCCGCCCGTGAAGGGAACACTCAACGCATTTGGGTCGTGGTGCAAAAACGCCTTCTGTGAAAAAGGGTGGTTGTGACATCCTCTATGGCTTCAGTTCTACACAACGGAAAACCTCGAACTCCTGAAGTTGTAGTTGACGAGACATGGTTTAGTGATTCAGATTTCTGTAGAGAGTCAAAGGTGCTTCCTATATATTATCTGAGCTTTTTTGAAATGACAAGTACGAAACTCTACTAGTTTTGTCCCTTTTATGATGCTAGTTTGAGCATGTGATATCTTCTTCATCTGTTTGAGGAACTTACAACTTGATTTTCTGTTCAATTGTTTTATATGTTAGAATTTGTCATATGCTTGATCAGGGAGTAGGAAACTGTGCACATTCAGGTCCACAACATTTCAGTAGCATCTGCAGACCCATTGTCACAAACACATGTTGGACTTGATTTCATCTTCAGTGATTACTTCTTTTATTCTACGGCAATAGTGTTTCTCCTGGACTATTTTCCAAAATGGTTAAGTTAAATTAAAAGTGCTTGTTGTGTCTTACTGAAACTGAACGACAAGGTCATCTGAAACATGTTGTTGCATTGTCTATCTTATTATCTCTATTCACTTTGCAAGAGATAACTTACGTAGCCAGCATATTTACATCCAAGTCCACCCTAAACTTTCATTGTGAGAGGTGCTACCTTTGGTTTCCGCCAAGTCAGTTCCTAGAGGTTTCCTGTTAGTTTCATTCACATAACAGGCCACTTCCAAATGGTTCGGACATTTCTATGAAACTTTTGTATACAAAATTTGGACATAAATCAGGGATGGTAAAGAGCAAGGACTCAAGCATGAGAGATTAAACAATGAGCACTGATACACAACGTTAACTCAACGATATTCTGCTTACCGCGCCAATTAATATTGCCAAGAGTTTAGAGCATGTTTGTTTGTGAACGTCGCTGTAATGTAGTTTTCTGGACAACATTCTTGTCACCACTGATATTCTCCTGTTCTCCATTGTCAAGTAATTGCTCAGACAATGTTTAGAAATTGTCTGTTCTTTAGTCTTTGACTCTTTGCATTCACGCTCAAATGAACCATAGTAAGTTTTGTCGTGGTGCTTCAATTCATGCGTGGTTTTATCTGTGGTCATGTGTTTAGTGCTACTTACTAAAGTACTGGGGGGCATAAATAACATATGATGTCTAATATCTACTATGTTAATCGAGCAGCGTTGGTATGCACTTTCGAAGACTTTAGCTGAAGAGTCTGCTTGGAAATTTGCAAAAGAGCATGGAATTGACTTGGTTACCATACATCCAGCATTCGTGATTGGTCCTCTTTTACAGCCAACGCTTAATTCAAGCACTGAGATCATTCTGAACTTGATAAATGGTATGGTTTTCTTTATGGTTGTGGACAATCTCTTTATAGTATGTGTTTGGTGATGTGGACTGTGGAGTAGAATACTGACTTGTTCTTTTTATTTCAATCGTTCATTCATCATGGTTTTAAGGGTCCTACTCTGAAGAATTTTAGACTCAGATAGGAGCACACTGCACATGTTCAGTAGAGTTTCAATCGTAATAGATGACAATTACTTCTATAACGTGAGCAATTACAAAACTTTTTGGTAGAACGTTTTGTGCTATGCAACATGATAAGCTTTCTATCACAATTTTGCTCATGTGTAAAAGGATGACCTGATAAAGTTGCATATTTTGAAGTTATCTATGTTTCTCCTGGGGGTCTAAGGGTGTAAAAGGTTAATCAATGCAGGGATACAGACAGATATATATAGCAACTTAAGTTTTGGATGGGTTGATGTTAAAGATGTTGCCAATGCACATATTCTTGCATTCGAGGTTCCTTCAGCGCATGGAAGGTATTGCATAGTTGGAAAATATGCTCACTGTTCAGAAATTGTGAAGATTTTACGAGAGCTCTACCCTCAGATTCAACATCCTGAGAAGTATGTTTCTACCTCTTGAAGAAAGTGGATTATCATGTCTTAGAATCTATAATCAGTTAGGTCCATAGGTATCAGTATCTACATTTTGGGGAAACAGAAACTGATATTGAACCAAATATTTTTGTTTCATGGATATATTTTTTCACAGGGATGCTGATGACAAGCCTTTTGTTCCAGACTATAATGTCTCGAAAGAGAAGGCAAAGAGCTTGGGCACTGACTTCATTCCTTTGGAAGTCAGCCTCAAGGAAACTGTTGAAAGCTTTAAGGAGAAGAAGTTAGTCAGCTTTTGAGTACTCCATATATGTAGGCAGTGCTAGCGCCTGATGATATTAGACGATTTTCAACTTTATATAACCTTTGCTCTTTATACTTTGTATCTGGTACTCGGATATATAGGTTTGAAATGTCATCTTGTGGTTATTTGTTTCTATAATGAAATACATGTTGGCAAGCTCAATGATCTCAACATCGTTCTCTTTGTGAAACCTCTTAGACAGGCCTCTCAGTCGAGCTTTAATTTTGAGATGAGGTTTGGGTAGCCGTATGATGTATAAGACCCCTGATAAGGTGTTTAGTTGTTTGGTCAAGTCCATTTTCAGAATATGGGCCACAACTTATGAATAAGGAGAACATAAATGGCCGATAACAAGGATTACGTTATCTCTTGGGAAAGGTAAGATAACGTACGTTATCTCTTGGGAAAGGTAAGATAACGATATTCATTCAACTTAATCACACGAGGGGAAAAAAATGATAACTTGCAAGAAGAAAGCCTTCTTCTTCACCCCACGTGAGGGAAAAAAAAAAAAAAAACGAGAACTTGCAGAAGAAAGCCTCTTTTTCACCCACTCTAGGCCATTTGCTTGGTTCACCACTTCACTCTAGCGTATACCGGTATACGTGCACCAGAATAAGTTTGTGAATAATTAACTGTTTGCTGTCTCAAGACCTTAGTTTATTATCTGGTGGAGTGAAATCAGTGAATGCCCAAAAAAAACTATTAAACACTGCCCGAAAATGGATTTAACAAATAGAAATGTACTCTGTCCACAAATTCGGACTCTATGTGCACACTCAAATTTGAGACAACAATTGCTGCTTCGGCCTTACTGGGACCATAGACCGGGCCCGAGGCCCATGTACACACCAGGAAAAATAAGAATTGGCCCTTAACACGTGGCCCACACAACCCAAAAAAGAGCACGATAACAAATCTTGGTCCCACGACCAGCTAAACACTCATCGTGCTTGAAAATTCCATTAAAGTAAAACCAACGTCTATATTTCTTCTCACTTAAAAAAACAAGAAAAAACACTTCACAGAGACACACTTTTTTCTACTCAAACACACTGTTCACTTCCTCTCATTTCTCAAAAAATCTAGAGTTTTTAGATTTTCTAAATTAATGGCTTCATCATCATCAGGGCGGCTCAAGATAATCGGGCCCTAAGCAAAGTTCGAATAAGAAATCTTATATGATTAATATATACTAATAAAAATTGTTACATTTTTTTTATTTTTTTTCTCACAACATTTTATTGATTTGTTTACGTTATTTCATATGATCCTAACTTTTTCTTTTTGCCTTTCTTGAATAGTTTTCACACAAACTTGAAACTTCAATTGATTTATTTAACAAAAAATTGCAAATAGAGAGAGAATGTAGAATAATTATACACCGAATAAAACAAATATAGAAAGAAAGAGAAATTATAGGAAAAAATCATAAAAGACAAAAATATAATATAGGTAAGATTGAATTGTTGGCGTGATGAAGAACTTTAATAAGTTATGGAAGTGTGCTACTTGATTATTTGTTATAGGGTGATGAAGAACTTTAATAAGTTATGGAAGCGTGCTACTTTTTGTTGGTTGGTGGAAGGAGTTTAAGTGTTTAAGACTACTTTAACAAATAAAAATTGTTACATATTTTTTTTCCCTCACAACATCTTATTGATTTGTATACATTATTCTAAGCAGTTAATATCGGATTATATCAACGATTAATCGGGCGATTAATAAATATCCTGGGTTGAGCGATATGCTTTTATCCGATTTCTCGGTTAATACTTTCGATTCCGATTTAATCGGTCATATCGACCGATAACACGAGAAAACACTGTTTTCTCGAAAAAAATGAGAAAATCCTTGCCGATATTATCGGATCCTAACAATATTAATATTCAGGCGCAAATGGATGGAATTTTTGAGGAGTGATTCGTTGAGGAGTGATGGGTTCCTCAAAATACAAACAAGATCTATATTTTGAGAGATTGAGGACGATGGATGGAATTTTGAGGAGTGATGGGTTCCTCAAAATACAAAGAGAGAGGACAGAGAGAGAACCAGCAGCAAAACCAGAGAGATTGAGGACGATGGTCAAAGCTTAAAGTCAAACATTGTTTTATTCTATTTTTGTAAAGAAGTACTATGGTGCTTACCAATGTTAGTTACATGGCCATACTACTTTTCTTGTTAAGCCACGTATCTATACTTATATTTTTTAAAGTTTTACTAAGTTTTTTTAATATATATTCTCATCCAAAAAAGTTATATTTTGACTATTTTCTATGTTTTTTCCACTAATAACTATTTTTTATTCAATCAATCAAATTGAAAGAGAGCTTTGCAAATTTTGTCACACCAAATGCATTGAAATTGCAATATTAATATTACATAAGAATGAGATAATTTTTTTATTTTATGAAACTACAAATTAGATAAAAACAACTAAAATTTTAATAACAATAAAATAAATAAGAACAAGGATAACAATGCCTACTAATTAATAATAATTTTTATTAATACATTTAATATTGTTGCTATTCTATATTAAAATATTTTGAAGATATAATTGTATATAATAATATAAAACCGATTAAATCGCCGATTAATCACCGATTAATCACATATCGCTCTTAGACCGATTACATCTGAAAACCGATTTTAAGTGCTTAGACATTATTTCATATGATCCCAGCTTTTTCTTTTTTCTTTCTTGAATAGTCTTCGCACAAAGTTGAAACTTTAATAGATTTATTTAAGAAAGAATTGCAAATAGACAGAGAGAATGCAGAATAATTTTACACCAAATAAAACAAATATAGAAAGAAAAAGAAATTATTGGGAAAAACCATAGAAGACAAAAAAATGATATAGGTAAAATTGAATTGTTGGTGTTATACTTAATTATTTGTTATGAGGGTGATGAAAAACTTTAATTATATTAGTTATGGAGGTGTGCTATTTTTTCGTTGGAGAAATGAGGAACCGAAAGAGTTTAAGTGTTTAACACTACTTTAACAAATAAAAATTGTTACATCTTTTTTATTTTTTTTCTCACAACATGTTATTGATTTGTTTACGTTATTTCATATGATCCAAGCTTTATCTTATTTCTTTCTTGAATAGTCTTCGCACAAATTTGAAACTTTAATAGATTTATTTAACAAAGAATTGCGAATATAGAGAGAGAGAATGCAGAATAATTCTACACCAAATAAAACAAATATTGAGAGAGAGAGCGAGATTATAAAAAAAAACCATATAGAAGGCAAAAAAATGATATAGATAAGATTGAATTGTTGGCGTATATATACTTGATTATTTGTCATGGGGTGATGAAGAACTTTAATTAGTTATAGAGGTGTACTATTTTTTGTTAGAGAAGGCGAGGGAACTGAAGGAGTTTAAGTGTTTAACACTACTTTAACGTGATTTTATGGTTTCCAATTTGCCAATGTAAAAACGTTTATCCAACAGTTAAAAATAAATGAAAAACAATAGTGGCTTTTTGTTTTAATTTTTTTTCTTTATTTCAATGGCTGGATTATATTGTATGGGCCTTGGGCTCACTGGGGCCCTAAGCGAGGAGGCCTACTTTGCTATCTGATTTGAGCCATTACGATCATCATGTGAACCAAAACTTAAAGCTGAAGCAATAGCAGTAGTAGAAAGTAGTGGAGGAGGAGAAACTTCAGAAAATGTAATGGATCATCATAATCTTTTGATATACAGAGGATTAAAGCACTACCAAAAAAACGAATCAGTAAAATGCCACCTTGTGTTGTTGGTAAAAGAAGCTCCATTTATAGAGGTGTTACTAGGTAACAACTTTCTCAAATCCACCATCAAGATATGATATTTGTGAAAAACTAATTTAGTTTCTTTGTGAATGTCAGTACCCTCCACTCTCAACCACTCGTGGCAGACCACGTGTCCAGATTCCAATCACAGGTCGGCACCATGACCTACAAGCATTACGCTCTAAGGTCAGGTCGTCCAGACGACTTAGGAAATAAATGTAACTGCTGCGTACTATAGTCAACAACAACATTAGTGAGAGACTTTACTCTGCAACGGTCTCCAGGTCTTTATTTCATAACAGACGCATCTAGAAAGGGAAGCTCCACCTTCTCCACAGGGGCTCCATCTACTCCACAAAAAGCTCAATCTTCAATCTCTAAAGAACTACGATTGGCTTGATTCGAGTCTAACCAAAGACTCGATACGTAGGCAACTCTTCTCCAAAGGAAGAGTGCAACCACTTCTCCATCAAATCCGATCTCAGGTTGAAAGTATAAATCTATACCTAAACATTGGCGCCGTCTGCGGGGACAAGTTCTTGAGAAAACTATATTCTTCACTCGTTTTTCTCAAGCCCACAAAGTATGGACAAAAAGCTAGGCGGAATTTTTCACAGTGAACATACTTAATACAATAATATTTCAAAGGTTATATGTCAATGGCCCGAAGCAAATCATCTCATGATCAAGATAAGTTTCTCCATTTCTCTTTTGTTTATACAAAAATGTCATCTTTGAAGTAAAAGCTAGGTCGCTAAGACATGAATCTACAGATTTGCATGTGATTAATGTGAGAAATCTTTGTCTGATATAGTGGTTTTAACCCCAGCCATGAGCATATTCAGGATCATATACTATTCTAGCTAGCAGTCACAAGATTATTTTGTGACCCATTTATTATTACTTGTGAAGTCATCATATTCTCTGTATTCCACTTTGACTTAGGACCACTCCAACTTCGAATTATATATAGAGATTTTTTTTGCAGGCAAAATGTGAATGTATTATATATAATAATAAGTTTACAAACTAGGGGTTAAGCACCACCCGGCCTGGATTAAGTTCCCACTTTGAAACCAAAAAATAAATTCCATGAAGGTGATGAAGCCTTCATTCCAAAGTCTAAACCATGTGCATTTCCAGTAAAAGAAAATCATTTATATCTTGCTGGAATTTTCTTTGCCCTGGGTGGAAGAGGAGTCAGATCCACATCTTTCCCCTTTGTCTTGCTTCCTTTCTCCTTTTGAAACAGCCATGGTTCATCACCATCATGTGAGTTATCCTCGTCATCAATCTGCTCCTGAGATATCCATGCAGGCTTATACTTTTTCTTTGCTATCTTCTGCCATGGTTCTTTACCATCCTCGGCATTTTCATCATCATCTGCGAGGTCAGCCCAATTAACCGATCTTAGCAGTGAATTTGCCTCATTCAATAATTTGAGCCTATTTCCCTCTCCAGTAGTGGAAGAAGAATTGAACTTAGCCATTCTCATCGTTGAAGAGGAATCGGGCTCTAATGCTCCACTCTTCATAGTCCTTGCAATGGGAGAATAGGAATCAGCTGCTCGACTATTCTCTTGCGGCACAATTGTATTTTCAGCCATAGTAACTCTGACTGGAGGTGCAATGTAGTGTGTAAGACTACACAGAGTTGGAGAAACAAAATTTTCAACAGCTAGAGAGCAGTTAGTAGCTGTAACCTCCGCTTGCGGTGCATTCAAAGGTTGCATTGATTGCATTTCCACAGCTAGTGGAAGCAATGCAACAACATCAGTAACTATATGTTCTGCTACCCCAACTTGTGGTATTGCATCAACGTGATCAGTTCCATCTTCTTGTGTTTGTGCATCCTCCTCAGTTGCTTGCTGCTCAACTACACTATCCACGGTGCCCACATCAATTGGAACCACCTCAGTTGGTGTTGTAGTAGGCACCTCAACGGGAACTGTACCCATCGTCTCAACTGAGACATTGTTCGTTGGTTCGATCGGTACATTTTTGTTCTTGTTTCTATTCCTCTTATTCTTCTTCTGTTTTTGCACAACCTCAGCTTGTTTCTCAGCCACTACTGTTTCTTTGCGTCTAAATCCTTTTTGCAGTGCTTTGCACTCTGCAACAAGGTGCCCAACAGATTTACAGTGACCACAATACTTTGGGAGTTTTTCAACTTCAACTTCTTGAAGGAAAGATGTATGCTCATCCTCTTCAACAAGTATCTGGTTTGGTATCGGTTTCGCAAGATCTACTTCAACCAATACTAAAGCAAAAAAACCATAGTCTCTTTGCAGAGTATGTTTGTCAACACCAACAGGAGAGCCAAGTCCTCTACCCATAGACATCAAGATTTCATAATCCCAATATTGTTGTCCAAGTTTTGGAAACTTAATCCAAACTAAAGCACTAGATTTTACCCGGGCGTGGGGTCGAAATCAAAGGCCCATTTTGTTAATCGAAGAGTTTGATCTTTGAATTTCCATGGACCACCACACCATATCTTCCTCCAGTCATCCTCGCAAGTTAGCCGAATCATGAAAAATCCTTTACCAAGAAGAATGATCGTCCAGTCTCCCTTTGGCTTCCAAGTTTCCAATGCAATTCTACGAACTTCTTCCACATTGAGCTTTCTGAAGTCTATTCTACCAACAAGGCTGTACTTACAGTAAAGCTTTCCTCGTTCCACTGCTTGTTTTGGTAGCTTAATCATCGGCATATTTCCTTTCATTTCTGGAACTGGAAGAGAATCCAAATCCAGTTGTTGAGGTTGAGCACCGCGAACTTTGTCTGCAAAGGAAACTCTTTTCTCAACATTTCCTTCATTATTCTTAGTGAGATCTACTAAAGGTGCTTCCTTTAGCTGTTGTTGGGTGGGAACAGAGCCTCTAAGGAAGCCCCAAGGACACACAACCACCATTGAGATCTAAACAACGACGGTCAAATGAGAGTCAACGTGAGTCAACGGGAGTCGCCATAAGAGAGTCAACGTGCTTTCTAATTCATCAAGGTCACCTTGAGTCTTGATAAGCACCGACCTACTATCTCGCAAGAGCACGTATTATCGATCTCTTTGGGCTTTTTGACCTAAGTTCTAGCTCCACCACATCTTGAAGTTATATTCTCTTGTTAGCGAGAATATCTTTTCGTATTTATGTTATTTGCAACGCACAAATCTTGATACTTTTATTAGCAATTATCTTTGAATGATAACATACAATATGTTGAACGGTCTGTCCATTACACACCTACACCAATCAATCAAAGACCATTAATACTTGAGTAGTTGAGAATGCTCCCGGTGACCCACGTCAGCTAGTGGTGTCAAAATGGCGGGCTGGCCCGCCCTCAACAATGAAGCCCCTCATGCTTTGAGGGCGGGCCAGCCCTACCCTCATTTACCGAGGGCGGGTCGGTCGGGCCAATGCTTAAATCTCGAAGCCTTTACCCCCCAACCCTCGAGAGGGCTTGAAGGGCCGGGCTTGAGGGCCAAACGTGAGGGCTGGATACTATGTTATACATTTGATTTACAAAATAAATTTAGAAACATTAGTTAAAAATGATAAAATCGAATGCACTTCACAATTAAACCTTCAAACTACTAAAAAAACTTGTTAAAGTTGTATTAGTCAATTAAGATCAATTAAATTCATTTCATAAAATATTATAATGAAATTATAAGGTTGACAAACTTAATAGATAAACGTTTTTTTAAGTAATTTTTAGCATATTAATGTTAAAATGAAATATATTGTAAATTTTTTTATTAAAATATATGTAATAAATGTTGAGGGCCTAATGAGGGCCGGGCTTAAGGGAGGGCTTAAGTTTCAAAGTCTAGGCCCTTACCTCCTCCCTCAAAGGCTTGAGGGCGGGGGTCACCCAAAAGCCACGAATGTGTGAGGGCCTCATTTTGAGGGCTTTTGGGCCCATGGGCCGGGTCGGGGCGGGCGGGCTAAGGGTTTGAGGGCCATTTTGACACCCCTAACGTCAGCTCCCCTTTTTTCTCTCAGACTGACACATCAGATTTTACATAAAAAAATGAATTCTACGCCTTTTTTTGCCGATTTCAATTGTTCGTAGCCCAAAATAGATAAAAACCTCTTTCTATATTTTTTTTTCAATTCTACAAAACACTCTCAACTCTCCAAACAAAAACTCATCTCTTCAAACTCTCTCTCTTATTCCTCTTCCAAAATTAAACTAATGTCATCCTTCAAGCCCCTCCATTCAAAAAAAACCCAGACTTCTTCTTCTCACCAAACCTAAAAAAAACAAGAAGAAATGAAAGAAGAAATAGAGCAAAAGACTCTTCGTCAAAACCCCAGTCCAATCAATCCATCCGCATGACTGGAGCCAGTTGGGATATAAATTAACCGGATCAGTTTATGCGATGTCACTAAGTATGCGAGCCCAATGAGAGAAATTAATGGAAGAGACCTCATCAGTGTTCAATGGGAAGCTTAACATCTTGGTGAGTTTCACACTTACACTCAAATAACTTTTTATTTTCTTTATTTATTTATTTTTGGCCTAAAACAACAAATTAAATCAACAAAATTTATTTTCACAATTTGCTAGACCAGTGATTTGTAATTTTTTTTTTCTTTTTTCACAATAAGCGTTTAAATTTGTTTTCTCACCTTATTTAAGGATGTATACCAAAACAATCACTTTCACTAGGGAAACAGTTACATTCCATGGTTATAACATCTGGGTGTTGTTTAGAAAAGTTTGTTATGAATCATTTAATTAATATGTATTGCAAATGTGAGGATTTAGAGAGTGGTATAACTTTATTTAGTGTATTGCCAAGGATGAATGTTATGTCTTATAATATTTTGATAGGTGGGTTTGTTCAAAATGGGGATTTGGATAGTGCTAGGATTTTGTTTGATGAAATGCCGGAAAGAAACCTTGCGACGTGGAATGCTATGGTTGGTGGGTTGATACAGTTTGAGTTTAATGAGGAGGGGATGTGTTTGTTTGGGAAAATGCATGGGATGGGATTGTTTCTGATAAGTTTACTTTAGGGAGTGTTTTAAGGGGTTGTGTGGGGTGAAGGAGGTTAAACTTGGGCGCAGAGATACATGGGTATGTTATGAAGTCGGGATTGATTTTGATTTAGTTGTTGGAAGCTCCCTTGCTCATATGTATATGAAATGTGGAAATATGAGTGATGGGGAGAAAGTTTTGAGGGATGCCTGTTCATAATGTCATTGGCATAATCTGATTATAGCAGTGGGGCTCAAAACCGATGCTCTGAGGGAGCTTTGGATCAGTTTAATCTGATGAAGTTGGCTAGATTAAGGCCAGATAAAATAACTTTTGTCAGTGTTATTAGTACATGTTCAGAGTTGGCAACTCTTGGACAAGGCCAACAGGTTCATGCACAAGCGATAAAGTCTCTAAGACTAATGATGAAAAAGTGGTGGAAAGGGACTAGGAATTAGTGGAGAAAGTTGAGCAGACAGAGGAGGAAAAATCTGATCTAGGTCGTGGCAGAAGATCGACTAGGTTTAAAAGCTGTTTGAAGGAACCTACTCCATCGGGAGGTGTCACAAGGAAAAAACCAACTACTGTAAGTGTTTTCTGTTTCTACTTCATGTAGATTCTAAACTAATAATCTGTTTTCATCAATAAAATGTATCATGTCCTTTTCCTATTTTGTGTTTTGGATCGAATAAATTGTTGAACATAATATATTTTTTGGGATGAATAGAAAGAGGATTATGGAGATTCTACTATGTGCCACCAATGTCAAAGAAATGATAAAGGGGCCGGTTGTCCGATGCACGAAATGTAAAACAAAAAGATATTGCCATTCATGCTTAAAATGGTAAATCTTTTTGTGGTTGTTAAGTTCTCCTTTTTATGGTAATGAGATTTTGTGCTTTTTAAGTTTTTACTTTGATAACTGTTGTTTGATGAATTTGGGAACCTTTTTAATCCCGTGTTATTGCAAAATTTCAACCTTAAATTACGCAAGGAAAATCATTGCTAAGATATTGGAAACAATGAAGCTTATTCGGTTCAATTTGAATATCATAAGTTTAACATCCCAAAACAATTGGAAAGAAGTATCTTCTAAGAGTAAGGCTTTCATTTACTCTTTCATGTTACATAAACTTAGAAAAACGATATCTGCGACATGTACGTAATGGGAGAACAAGTGTAGGGCACTTTTTGATGGTCAAGTAGAATCATGCTACGAGCCTATGAGACATAATTTTGTAAACTATTGTAACTTGGTGTTATTTATCTATCGCTGATATTAAATGATTTTTACCGATCAATCAAAAAGTAAGAAACAAATATTTCTAATGTACCACATGGCATTAGTAATCTCTATTTTATCTGAGATGGCTACAATTTAATACCACATTTAGTTATACTTCATTCTTTGTCCATGTGTTTCAATTTCGGACTAACTTCAGAGCTGCAAAAAGAGTTCTATCCGAAAAGTCTCGCTTTTTCATGGTTATGCTTTCTCTTCACTGTTATTGATTGTAGGTATCCACACCATCACACACGGAAGTTGTTGAGTCTTGCCCGGTTTGTCGTGAAACCGCAATTGCAAACAATGCTTGCGCATTACACATGGAAATTATAAGGTTTTTTTAGCATCGTAATTTATTACTCTTAATCAATTTTCCCATTTTGACATTTTTTCTTCATACTGCAGTAGTGATATCATGTACATTTCAAATGGTTTTTCTTTCGGAGAAACATAAGTCGAAAGGAAGTTAAATAAAGATGGAGAACATAACTATTCCAAATACTTGGTGCATCTACTCCTTCCGGTCTTGAAACAAATTGATCAAGAACAAGTAATGGAAAAGGAGGTGGAAGCTAAGATTCAAGGCTGGTAACTTGCACAATATCTTACATAATTGACCAGTGTGGGACTAAATTTACTAACACGACCAAGTGTAAACGATACTTTAGCAAGCTTAAGTAGATCTTTTTTCCGTTGTTTAATATTATATTCCAACAATAGAACAGGTGTGTTTCTTTCTTGACACATTTTTTTTTTTCTCTTTCAATTTCAATTTCACCTTTTTTCTGAATTGAGTGCTCACCATAGAATTTAATCACGATAAATATGGTACGTATCACTGAAGAAGCAAGTCAAGTTCAGTTTTCATATTTTGTTTCTCTCCATGACTATATTATCGAGTGTCACCTCCGGCGGGTGTATCACTACCCAAAAGGAGATTACCCGATGTTTTAACATTCACTTTTGGAGGAAAACTTCGGTATCTTTTACGTAAGATTATTGTTCGAGACATCTAATACTTGGAGCCGTGGAAGCTTAATCAATCCATCCTGTATACTACCGGTAAGATTATTATCATTCAATAACAAATTTCTCAAAGAAGCAAGATCTCCATAAGCCGGAGACATAGTACCCACAAAATGCTGCTTTGAGAAATTAATAATAGTCACATTCTTTCCCTGTGAATCACAAGTAATAAAAGTCCAACCATGGCATGCATCATTTCCTGGCCAAGATTGTGCCAAATTCATCGGGTAACCCATAGCACCACAATATCAAGCAATGTCGTTTCGTGTCCAACTAGCTTAATCATAAGATCATCCACTATTAATGTAGTAAGCCCGGCAATAGCCGGGCCAATTAGCTAGTTACTAGAATTAATTGGATGGTCATGCTAATAACATACACCAGGCCACGTGGAGCACCGTTACATCAAGATTCTAATTAACATCGTAGGCAAGCTCTATGCCATTGAATAGCAGTTACATACCAGCTATCTATTTGTACAACATGTCTGGTTCACTAACAAGTGTTGGAGTTTAAACTCAAACTAGTAGTATTGTTTTGTTTCAATAAGGGTCGTGTGATGTGTCACCAAGTCTTTTGTTGGACCAGGTCTTTACCTGTTTCACACAATCTTAGATAGATAGTGCCACAAATATAGGAAGTGGTGATGGCTTAGTTGAGTCAGTTTCTTTAGGAGCAAGTAAGAGTCTATAAACACCTATAAATTGGTGTAGTCTTTTGAATTGAATATGATAGTAAGTATTTGATTAAAGTCTTCACTCTTTCTAAACTTTTCTGCAGCAGTTTATCTTTTCAGTTTTTTGATCATTTAGATATTAGAATTCATATCTAATATCTTACATTTGGTATCGGAGCTTGGTTATCTAGTGTTCTTATTGTTACTTAGATTGCTTGAAAGCAAGTTACAATGATGAATGGATCAATTCAACCTCAACTGCCGAGGTTTAATGGAAAGAATTTTGATCAATGGTGCATCCAGATGAAGGCTTTGTTTGGCTTTCAGGAGCTATCCGAGATTCTCGAGCTTAGGTATGTTGAGCCTATTGATCAAGCTGCAACTACAGCTCTCACTCCAGCCCAGAAGGAGAGTTTGAAAGAAAACAGAAAGAAGGACAAGAAGGCTTTGTTTTTTTCTCTATCAAGCCGTAGACGAGATTGTTTTTGAAAAGATTTCGATCGCAACGACGTCTAAGGAAGCATGGGAGATATTGCAGAAAACTTATAAAGGAGATGAGAAGGTGAAAAGTGTAAGGTTGCAAACTTTGCGAGGTGAATTTGAATCTCTTTATATGAATGATTCTGAAACTATCTCTGATTATTTTTCACGAGTTCAATCTGTTGTGAATCAATTACGGGTTAACGGTGAAAAATTGGATGATTTGCGTGTTCTTCAAAAGATTATGAGATCCTTGGCAGGACGTTTCGATTATGTTGTTGCTGCAATTGAAGAAGGAAGAGATCTTTAAAACCATGACAATTGAAGGGTTGATGGGTTCTTTATGTTCTCATGAGCATAGGATGAACCAAAGGAATGCAGGGTCGTCTGTAGAACGAGCTTTTCAGTGCAAAACAAATGTGTTCGAAAAAGGTAATACTAGCAGTGGTAAGACACAAAGTCACAGCAAGGGTGGTAAGCCTAATCGCCTTCAAAACCAATGTCTCGCCGGAGAGAAACTCTAATCAACAAGTTTCGGAGATTGGAAGTTTGATAAGTCCAAAGTTAAATGCTATGGCTGTAAGGAATATGGTCATTATCGTTCAGAGTGCAAAGGTAAATTGCCTAAGACAAAGTCTGAACATGCTAACTATGTTCAAGATGAGGTTCAGGAGAAAGAAACCTTGTTGTTAGCTTGTAGTGCTTCGGAAGAAGAACATCATGGCACATGGTATCCGGACACCGGTGTAGCAACCATATGTGTGGACGGAAGGAGTTGTTTTTCTCACTTAGATGACAGACGCGGTGACGTAAATTTTGGAAACAAAGCAAAAGTTTCCATTATGGGCAAAGGTACAGTTCTCATTCAAATGAAGGATGGTTCACATGAACATATTTCTGATGTCTATTACGTCCCTAGCTTACACTGGAATTTGCTAAGTTTGGGCCAACTTTCAGAAAAAGGTCTTAAAATTAGCATTAACAAAGGTGTTTGCAGTATTGAGAATCAGAAAAATGAGCTTGTTGCTATGGTGAAGATGACCAAAAATCGCATGTTCCCTCTACCCTTGAAAACTGAAATGGTCTGTTCTTTTAGTGCTCTTGTTATGGATAACAATTGGTTATGGCATTTTCGGTTCGGTCACCTGAATTTTCATGGTTTACGATTGTTGGCAAAGAAAGAAATGGTTACAGGACTACCTTTGCTGGAAAGCTTTAATCGGTTGTGTGAAGGTTGTATTCTTGGCAAGCAGCATAGAGACTCTTTTCCAGTGGGGAGGTCACGACGAGCAACACAGAAATTGGCGCTTGTGCACTCTGATATTTGCGGCCCAATGGAAACTGTATCACATGGAGGTAATCGTTATTTTCTTACGTTCATTGAGGATTACAGTAGGAAAACTTGGGTTTATTTTCTGAAGCAAAAATCTGAAGCTTTTGAAAGATTTAAAGAGTTCAAAGTCTATGTAGAAAAACAGAGTGGTCTGAGTTTGAAGGTGCTTCGCACTGATAGGGGGGGAGAGTACACTTCCAATGCTTTCTCTGATTTTTGCAAAAATCATGGAGTTAAGCATCAGCTTACAGCTAGCTATTCCCCTCAACAAAATGGTGTTTCCGAGCGGAAAAATAGAACCATCGTTGAAATGGCACGCAGCATGTTACAAGCCAAAGGTTTGCCAAAGAGTTTTTGGGCAGAAGCTGTCTCTTGTGCTATATATATCTTGAACAGGTCTCCTACCAAAAGTGTTCTTGATATGACACCCGAGGAGGCATGGAGCGGTTACAAACCAAATGTTGACTCTCTTCGAGTATTTGGGTGTGTTGCATATGCTCATGTGTACCTGAAAAGAGAAGAAAGTTTGATGGCAAAGGTGAGAAATGTATTTTCATTGTTTAAAGTGGTATGACAAAAGGCTATAAATTGTTTAAACCACAAACCCGGTGAAGTTATTGTGAGTAGGGATGTCGACCCAATGAAGTCAAGCTTGGAATTGGACATTTAATGAGAAGAAGAACGATGGGGATTCCAATGTGTGAAGATTCAACTGTTAGAGTCACACAATCTGATGCAATGCGAGGGAAATCTGGGCAGTCCAGTATCACCCAATTCTTCTCCAACTCTTGGTGCTGCTATACGCACCTCGACACGTACTCATGTTTTGCCTGCTCGCTTGCAGGATTGTATTCTCAGTAATGATAATGATGCATCTGATGAGGAACTTGTAAACTTTGCATTATTTGCCGATTGTGATCCTATTACCTTTGCAGAAGCATCCCAAGATGATGGATGGCTTGCAGCTATGGATGTAGAAATTCAGTCCATTGAAAAGAACGATACTTGGGAGCTGACTTCTCTTCCTAAAGGAAAGAAATCGATAGGTGTAAAATGGGTTTACAAAACCAAGTATAAGCCTGATGGCCAGGTGGACAGGTTGAAGGCTCGGTTGGTTGTGAAAGGGTACAAGCAAAAGCCAGGCATTGATTACTATGAAGTTTTTGCACCTGGCCGCAAGACTTGATACTATTAGAATGGTGATTGCTTTAGCTGCCCAAAAGCAATGGAGAATTCATCAAATGGACGGAAATCAGCGTTCTTGAATGGGTTCCTAGAAGAAGAGGTCTTTGTTGATCAGCCCGATTGGGTTATACAATTGGAAGGTCACCATGATAAAGTTCTCAAGTTAAAGAAAGCTTTATATGGGTTAAAACAGCACCGAGGGTGGTACACTCGTGATCGACTCTATTTTCTGGAGAATGGTTTTCTTAAGAGCCCCTATGAACCTACAATGTATATCAAATCTACTTCAAATGGAGCTATGCTCATTGTCCGCTTGTATGTAGATGATTTGATATTCACGAGGCAATGATCCGAGCATGTTTGCTTTGAATTTCGGGAAGGCTATGCATAGTGGGGTTTGAAATGATCGACATGGGGCTTATGTCTTATTTTCTTGGGCTTGAAGTGCTACAAAGTCATCTTTGGAATCTTTGTCTCACAAAAGAAGTATCGTCCGATATCTTGAAGCGGTTCAAAATGGAGTCATGTCACCAATAAAGACTCCGGTTGAAGAAAGGTTGCATTTGTCGAAATTCGATAATGATGAACTTGTTAGTCCTAAGTATTATCGGAGTTTAGTCGGTAGTCTACGTTATTTGACATCTACTAGACCTGATATTGTCTTCGGAGTTGGTGTTATTAGCGGTTTATGGAGACACCAAGCCAAGCTCACTTGCTTCTTTGGAAAACGAATTGCGCGCTATGTCAAAGGTACTATGAGTCATGGTATTTTTATGCTTCCGTGGTCATTGTGAACTTGTTGGATACACGGATGCTGATTGGGCAGGTGATATTGATGAAAGAAAGAGCACTTACGGTTTTGTGTTTCACATGGGCAGCGGAGTAGTTTCATACTCATCGAAGAAACAACAAGTTGTTGCCCTTTCCATCACCGGAAGAGTAGTATATTCGCGGTGCTTCAAGTGCATGCCAAGCCGTTTGGTCGCGACACTTATGTGAGGAGCTGCATCACAGCCCAAGCACTCCCTACTACGATTTATTGTGATAACAAGTCGGCAATTGCTCTCACTAAAACCCAAGTGTTTCATGGGAGGAGCAAGCACATTGAAATCAAATTTCATTACATTCGCGAGCTTGTCGAGACCACGGTTGAAATGGAATTTTGTAAGTCCGAAGATCAAGTTGCCGACATTCTCACAAAACCATTGAAGGCTGAAGCTTTCTACAAGTTGAAGCAGATGATGGGTGTTTGTAGCTTTGAAAGTTTGAGTTTAAGGGAGGCCATTTGGAGTTTAAACTCAAACTAGTAGTATTGTTTTGTTTCAATAAGGGTCGGTGTGATGTGTCACCAAGTCTTTTGTTGGACTGTGTCTTTACCTGTTTCACACAATCTTAGATAGATAGTGCCACAAATATAGGAAGTGGTGATGGCTTAGTTGAGTCAGTTTCTTTAGGAGCAAGTAAGAGTCTATAAACACCTATAAATTGGTGTAGTCTTTTGAATTGAATATGATAGTAAGTATTTGATTAAAGTCTTCACTCTTTCTAAACTTTTCTGCAGCAGTTTATCTTTTCAGTTTTTTGATCATTTAGATATTAGAATTCATATCTAATATCTTACAACAAGTTCAGTTACAGAGATCCGCGTGACTCGCGTTCTTAGCTTAATAGGCCAAGTCATTTGATTGGCTCTACTAAACTGATTCTAACAACCAATTTAGTCTCTCGATGTCTACCATCTGAATGGCTAAAAAAAAGATTATCTTGCTATGCATTTCTAAATTTTGATCCCATGCCGAATCGCCTAATTTTTTCATTTAGACTTGGTTCTACATATATCGCCAAAAAACATTATATAGCTGTGTTTGGTTCATGGAAAATGGGAGAAAAGAAAAATATTTTCTTGGATTTTAAATTCTATTTAGTGTTTGGTAGACCATGGAAAATGATAAACAGAGAAAACATTTCCATTTCAGGGGCTAATAATGAGGAAAACAACATCTTTTTTAAAACAAGAGAAGTTGCTTTCCTTTTGTCTGTCGGGCGAGATTTGCTGAAGTTATTTCGTAGAGGAACTAGAAAGTCATTCGTGTGTACAGAGTTATCAGGTTTTAGGTAGGGTTTGATCCAGTGGACCAGTTTTTAAAATTGTGAACCAAACAATTAGAAAACACATTCTTCGAAAATAGATTCTGGCAAATTAGTTTCTTGATTTTCTCTTTCTTTGAGAATCAAAATTCGTTGAACCAAACACAGCCACTCCAAGTCATAGCTAGTAAATTCGTGGACGGCAAAAGTTCGATACGTCAATTATTCGCTTAAGATTCGAAATTTTCAACAATAATACTTTTAAATATTCGGTCCAATAAAACGCTAACGGTAAAAATACGATATACGTGTTTTAAACGGGTATAATACGAATATATTTCTTTAAAATTCGGCTATATATTTTACATTTAAAATTTTGATATATAAGTATATAACGTTTTTATTTTTATTTTTACAATTTTATTCATGAAAAAATAATACAAATGTCATTTTATTCGCCAAACCTTATAATTCGTGAATAATTTCATAATAATTCGCAATTATAAGCCCGACCCAACCAATTTTAATTAAACCGTATCATTCAAAAATTCGCCAGATATTCGCTTTATTCGCCAAACCTTATAATTCGCGAATAATTCGTGAATAATTCGGCGAATTACTAGCTATGCTCCAAGTCGCAAAAGCGCAATCAAGAGATTCGATTATCTACACAGCAAGGCCCAAAATTTCGATATCGGTTAATATATCGGTGTACCCAAAAACCGAGATATATCGGATATATCGTTTTTTGGTGACCAAATCCAAAGTTTCTAAAATATCGGATATCTCACCGATATATCGGATATCTCACGATATATCTCGGATATATAGGATATTTCGGAAATTTCAATATTAAGTTATTAACAATTGGTCAAAAAGTAAAACCGATATATATCGATTATCTCGAAATATCGATTATATCGGGCGATATAAACTTTCATATAAGAAATTCCGATATATCTCGGAAAAAAAGAGATTCAATATTCGGTGAATATATATCGGAAATATCGATATCGGTGTACCAATTTACCGAGATATATCGGCGAGATATCGGATATCTCGGCGATATTTTGGGCCATGCTACACAGTACCTACAGGTGGAAAAACGGCCGAAGAAAGGGATGATTCGTTTATATATGAGTTTCCAATTACAAATCTTGGTCATTTTCTCTGTCCATGAGAAGTATCGACTCGAATTACCAGCGACCATGCATCCATTACATACAAGAGATCGACAAGCTCAACTTCAGGTTATTTGAACACTCGGTTTAATTTCTTATGCCAAACTGTTACAAGTTTATAAGATTATTACAATCCAAGCTTGGGGCTACAACAGTTTGGACGACTATGCATTGATACTTTGACAAGGCACGATGCAGGTTCCATGCCATTTGACAGTACAACATCATTCGATATTACCACAATGTGTAGCTGTGATACTACATCATGCTGTCTCCATTTGAACAAGGATATAGTTACTAATTCTTTTTGGTCAGCTAGCTCCTCTGCAGGTTGTTTACACGTAACTATGAATACTGCTCGATCAATCACAAGTCGATTGCATCTCAAACTGGGACTAACGGTAGCCATCTGCACAAGTACAATCCACTCGATATAGTGTAGGTCAACCAAGCTCGAAACTAGGGGCTTGGGGCTAGCCAAAACCATATACGAGCTGGGGCTAGTTATTGTCATCTAATCATGTTCAATCCTATTATTATGCATCTCAAGAATCACTACGTACTGTTAGTTGGTACTAACTCCTTGGTGTTAGCTCATTTTTGACAGGTCAGTCAAGTTCCAAAATTGGGGCTAGCTATAATTCAAGGCTAACTATCAATCATAGTAATGCCCCCAAAAGGCTTACTAATCAGCTAACTCAAATGACATCTACGACAATAATAACGCCCCCAAAAGGCTAGCTATCAACCAATCAGCTTGACACCCTGCTAAGGATCAAGTTCAAACCACGCACTACGATGTCAGATCGCAATTAAGGACGCTCAACAGGAAACAACCATAGTGACGCCCCCAAAAGGCATACAATCAACTTAACACCAACGCCAGGGTTAAACTTGATTCAACCATAGTGACGCCCCTAAAAAACTAGCTATCAACCATAGTGACGACCCTAAAAGGCTAGCTATCAATCATAGTGATGCCCCCAAAAGGCTAGCTATCAACCATAGTGACGCCCCCAAAAGGCTAACTATCAACAAAAACGCCCTCAAAAGGCGTACAAATCAATTTAACACCAACGCCAGGTTTAAACTTGATTCAACTGTAATTACCACTCAAAGGCTAATTATCAGTCAAATCCAATCCATTTAACCACGATTCCACGACTACAAGCTACTTTACATATGGTTTACGATCTACGCACCACGAAGCCACGATCTGCGACTACGACGTACAACCTACCACATTAACTCACAACAAAGCTCTAAACAACAAGCGACATCCAGCCTACAAAAACAGAAAACATTTTTGCAACAATCTCAATTTTTTAACCAAGTAAGACACGCGGTCTCATTTATTATCTTTCTTTACACCACTTTTCTACAAACAGTAATATAAATAAAGGGGGCTGTGTCAGTACCCTCCACTCTCAACCACTCGTGGCAGACCACGTGTCCAAATTCCAATCACAGGTCGACACCACGACCTACAAGCATTACACTCTAAGGTCAGGTCGTCCAGACGACCTAGGAAATGTAACTGCTGCGTGCTACAGTCAACAACAGTATTAATGAGAGACTTTACTCTGTAACGGTCTCCATGTCTTTACTTCATAACAGATGCATCTAGAAAGGGAGGAGACAGCTTGACGCCTATAAAAAGGAAGTTCCATCTTCTCCACAGGGGGCTCCATCTGCTCCACAAAAGGCTCAATCTTCAATCTCTAAGGAACTACGATTGGCTTGATTCGAGTCTAACCAAAAGCTCGATACGTAGGCAACTCTTCTCCAAAGGAAGAGTGCAGCCACTTCTCCATCAAACCCGATCTCAGGTTGAAAGTATAAATCCATACCTAAATAGTGAAAATTAGGATTTGGAGATTAATGAAGTAGATTTTGTGATTTGTGTGTTTAGAAGATGAGAAATGACATTATATATGGAAGTAAGTAGTTGGTATGTTACTTGGTATTGTTTTAATAACTTCATTCAGTGATGGGGCATAAAAAATTAATGAACGTAGTCGGATACTAGATATTTAATGAATGTTTAATTTCATACATTACTAAATCTACTTGAGTATTCTACTCGAGTTTCTGAAGTGGCTGGAATGTCGATTAAGATGATATGTAGCTGACCAAATTCCTGATCCTCTCTCACTTTGTTGTAGGTTTCCGTTTTTCTTTTTCATTAAATTTGTTTTGAATTTTAGTTACCTTGAAAGAAAAATTGTTTGTGGTTTCCTTTTTTTGTTTTTTTTTTTTTTTTACACAAGTTTTGCTTATTCCTTAACCGCTTTCATACTTCGCCTTGTTATGCCTAGTCATAAGTCCGTCTTCTATTTTTGTGTGATGAAACATTAGGCATAGATGGACGGGACGCTATGAAGCTCACCTTTGGGATAAAAGTACCTGGAACTGTAGGGGAGTGATATCCTCATAAAGTTATCATGCACACGCGTGGAGCATGTTTAACTCGGGGACGCCGACCTCCAAGACCGATTCTGTGAGCAGCTCCCCGAACACGCGATGCGCAGATATGTGAACCCAAGACATCGACCTCCAAGACCGATCTGTGAGTAGCTCCTTTCAGGTAGGTGGTACGAACAAAGATGTCTCGGTACGAACACATGGCCAGAGACAGAACGCCTCGGATAAGGTCACCACCGGGGGTAATCATTACCAAAATTTTACTTGTACTTCCCACCACGGGAAATAGGGGCGCCATCGCCGCCAACTCCCAATCACCACACCTACACTTATAATATAACTAGCCCAACACTCATTCACGATCTCCACCTTACATCGCGGTGCAAGAGACACACGGTCTCCGGATTGACATTTCCTCAAGCCTATAAATACCACCTATTTGAACTACGCCGGACCCGATTCTCTCCCTAAAAAAGAAAACCAAAAGAGGATACGTAGGAGGCGTTCCGCTCATGTTTAACTCGGTCCCTCCAAAAAATCTCAACTCTCTTCCCTCTCCCTTCACAAACATTAAGGAAAACCAAAACACTCCTTTACATTGGCGTCGTCTGTGGTTTCGATTACTTGAGAAATCACGTTACCCTAACTCAAAAATCTGCAATTCTCAAGCCCACGAAGCATGGTTAGCTTCGAAGCTCAGGTTCAAAACCTTGCGGAACAACTGGGTGTAACAAACGAAAGCATTTCCTTGCTCAGGCAAGAAAATGCTGCTTTACGGGCCCAAGTCGACGCTTATCAACAACAACCAGTCGGTAATGTTGCTGAAAACGGCATCAACGAGGTTAATCAGCATATTAACGAATTGTCACATAGGATAGGCCAGAGTGCAGTCAGAAAGGATGCAACCCAAATAGTTCAAAAGATGCTCAAGACATACCGCGCGTCCCCGTTCAGTGCTGACGTTCTCAGTAAACCCTCTCCTCAAGATTTTATCCAGCCACGCTTCCCCATGTATGTTGGCAAAAGACCGCCTTGGCCAAAGATGTGGCTCGATACATTCAAAGTTTGGCCCTCTACAGTTCTTCTGAGTTTGATCATCTTCATTGTCGACTATTTTCGGCCAGTCTCAAGGATGGCGCACTTGATTGGTTCTTCTTTCTCGAACTTGATTCTATTAAAACTTTTGAGCAAAATTTTATTGACCGCTTTGCTAGCCAATACGGCAACAAATGCATTTAAAGAAGGCAGATCTTGATTCATTGTTCCAGCTTATCATTCGTGAGAAGATGAGACCATTCGCCAATTCTTAGGGCGGTTCAAGGCTGAACTGTTGTGTATGGAAAGCGGACTGAAAGAGTCTTTTACCACACTGGCATTTTCTAACGCCGAAAGCGTATACCGACGACCTCTCCAGATCGCTGATGAAGGAACGCCCAGAAACGCTATCCGAACTGTACGCCCGGGTTGACAAATATATCAAGTTGCAAGAAAGTTTGCAATCCAGTGGTTTAGCCGAGAACCAGGAGGTAGCAGCGATCTCTGATCATACCCCACGTGCCAAAAAGCGATCCAGGTCGTTGGCACCAAAGGCAGGAACCCGACAGGATAACAACAGAGAATTCGTTGTCTTGACACGCCTCCTAGTTACATCCTAGACAAGATCCGGGCGAGCCTCGTGACTTCCGCCTAGATGTGAAGCAGCCAGATCGACGACGACAAGCCATATTGCGATTCCACAAAGCCAAATGTCATGAAACCAATGCGGCCGGGGCTTAAGCACTATCTTCAAGACCTTGTCGGCCGGGTCACATTAAACAAGACACCAACATTTCGACGGTGATTTCGGCGCTATAAGCTCATGGCTCGCCGAGTGCACTGCCGATCTCCACCTCGCCAAGTGCGTAGTCGATCTCCACCTCGCGTCACCATCAAGACTTTCAAGTTCGCCCCCACAATAGAGGACCTCCCCAAGATCGTTCTCGTCACGAGCGAAGACAACACTCCTCAGATCGTGACAATGCTCGAACAATTCACATGATTACTTTCCCCGATGATTTCGCCATTTCATCCAAAGAGAAAAGACGTCGGTTGGCGCTTCTTCAAGAAGTGTATCACTTTACTCCCTGGCAAAGACATGTTCGCTGGCCGCCAGTGCGCCATTCAGAGATATCATTTTCACAGAGGCCAACCTCAACAAAGGTCCGCCTTCCTCACAATGATGCACTAGTCGCCCACGCCAAGATCAGCGACCGACAAGAAAAGCGCGCCTTGATCAACCGGGGGAGTTCCCGCGACATTTTATTTTACCACACTCTCAAGAAACGAGTTTACCCAAGTCGCTTCGATAGATCCGATTGCCCCTTTACGGGTTCAATGGTTCCGTGGCCAATTCTCGCCGGGTGATATTATCCTTCCAAAGATCGCTGGGATCTAAAGAGGACAAAGTCACCGAAGACGACGCCTTCAACGCCCCGACATCCAATCGCCCTATAATGCCATCTTAGGGACGACGATGGATCCACCAAATGCAAGTCGCATCTTCGACATTGCATCAAGTTCTCCGCTTTCCGCCCCGTGAGACTGATGGAGCTGAGAAGCAATCAACTGGAAGCATATCATTGTAACCAAATCTTGTCAGCAGGAAAGATCGACAGTACACCATTCCACACAAGTAGCGAACTCATCAGTTATACCATGGCCAAAGACCTGGTTGCAGAGATCAGAGCCAACGCATCAAAGCAGCACGCTGGGGGCTCCAGTAAGAAGAGGAAGTTGTCCACTTACCCTCCAGAAGTCAATCCAGCTGTTGCCGCTACATCAGAACGGATTCCCAAAGTCGCGTCAGTTGGTGTTAATACCGCAGTCACGCCCCCGGAAGACCCCTCTACTATTGTCATCTCACCAGTTGGCAT
Source organism: Coptis chinensis (assembly GCF_015680905.1). Classification (NCBI taxonomy): domain Eukaryota; kingdom Viridiplantae; phylum Streptophyta; class Magnoliopsida; order Ranunculales; family Ranunculaceae; genus Coptis; species Coptis chinensis. The sequence goes on from NC_141462.1 coordinate 4,834,718, forward strand.
CCCAACGGATTCACAGCCATGTGTTGCACAACAAGTCTCCATGCCGACAGTCAATCCATCCCTTGCTCCTGTCCTCGTCACCATAGATACCGATCCAGTTTGTGTGAATCAACGCACTCTCCCTCAAGTCGCTGCGGTGCCACCACACGAAGAAGCGTCGCCACCCAGGCCAGCACTTCAACAGGTCGATAGAGAGCGGGTGAACTTAGGAACTGATAATGACCCCAAGTTTGTATATGTAGGGGCTAACCTTGACCCTAGACTCAAGGCCCAACTTGTAAACTTTCTGGCTATGAATAAAGATGTTTTCACCGGTCAGATATCGATGTGCCGGTATAGACCCTAGTGTAGCATGTCATCGATTAAATGTAACGCCCTAATGCTAAACCGGTTCAGCCCAATAATTTCGCCGGTTATCTCTGCGTTTTCAGAAAGCCATTAATGACGAAGTCGACAAACTCAAGCAAGTCGGTTTCATCAGAAAGGTGGACTACCCCGATTGGGTCGCTAACATCGTGGCGGTCCCCAAAAAGAATGGAACAGTTCGCCTATGCGTCGATTTCATGAATGTCAATCAAGAAACACCGAAAGATAGTTTTCCCCTACCACGCATTGACCGACTTTTTGTCGACCGTGACTTTGCGGACATGAACTTCTTTCCTTTATGGATGCGTACAGCGGATACAATCAAATCCCACTTGTTGAGGAAGATCAAGAGAAGACCTCGTTCATTACCGAACAAGGTATTTATTGTTATAACGTCCTCCCCGCTCGCCTTAAGAACGAACCGAGCAACATATCGGCCGATCGGTAACCGACATGTTCCAGACATGTTAGGAGAGACCATGGAGGTTTACATCGACGACATGGTCGCCAAAAGCAAAAAGCAAATGACCATATTACTTTACCTTGAGTAAGTTGCTTCCGACAAGGCCAAGACTCGAATGAAGTTGAACCCGTGAGAAATGCCTTTTGAGCCGCCCTCTAGTAAATTTCTCGGATATCGTGTCACAAAGACGGATCGGCACAAATCCGCACTCAAACCGAAAGCATTCTTAGACATGCCCGATCCACGCATTAAAGAAGCAGATACGGTTGTCGCATGGTCGCTGCGACTTAATCGATTCATATCCGTATGCCGACAAAGTGTCGCCCATTCACAACAACTCCAAGAAAGGCGAGCAGTTCTCATGGAATGATCAATGCCACCAAGCATTCGCCACTCTCAAAGAATACCTCACCACGCCTCCCGTCTTAGCCACACCAGTAGATGGAGAGACACTGGGGCTATACCTGGCAGTATCAGATTTCGCAATCAGCTCAGTTCTCTTCAAAGAGGATAACAACTCAGAAAAGCCGATCTACTTCACTAGTAAGACGCTCACGCCAGCTGAGAAGAATTATTCTTTCCTAGAACAAGCCGTACTTGCTTTAGTGTATTCGACAAGAAAATTCAGGCCGTACTTTCAAGCACATCCGATCAACGTACTGACCGACCTCCCATTGAAGAAAATTCTCCACAAAGAAAACAAGACTACTCGTATGGCCGTATGGGCTGTGGAGCTCGGTCGGTGAACACCATGGGAGTTTGTACTCGCGACCTCTCGTAAAGGTCAAGTCGCCGCCGATTTCCCTATTAAGGACCCACATCGGGAACCGAGAGAGGGAGTTTGCCGTTGACAAAAGAGCGCGGTCAAATCAATCTGGTCTCTTTGTAGATGGATCTAGCAACCCCGGAGGGAGTGGCATCGAGTCGCCTTTAGTGTCTCCCCGGAAGGACTTATGGTTGAAAAATCGGGTTCGACTCGACTTCGCGATCTTCCAATAACGAGGCGGAATACGGGTTACCGATCATGGGCCTTTGTATGGCGCCTACCGCGTGCAAGAGCTTCAAGTCTTTAGTGACTCGCAGAACCGGTCGTTCGCCAGATTGCTAAGGAGTACACTACTCAGAAGGTAACCTTCAAGTATCTTCGTGTCGCTCATCATTTGTTGCCTTCTTTTAAGAAATCTACCATACACCATTTCATTTTTGATGAGAACCGTCACACTGATGTACTTCTAGCTTACCTAGCCACTAAAACACCGAAGTTGCGCCTCCACGACAACTCCTTATTGAGGTAGTCGATCGACCGCATACCAGTCGAAAGCATGCCGAAGTTATAGCCGATCCGTTCCTCTCTCCGACGATCGATATTGCGCCGGAGACTGATGCAGCCCATCATGGACTACATCGCTCAGGGCACGCCCTCGTAGAGCGCCAAAGCCGCAACAAATCCAATATCAAGCACGCGTTGTTATTATGCGGTTACATGATAAGTTGTTTAGAAAATCTGCTGGTGGACCGCGACTTGCGATGTATTACCCAGAGCAGGCCAATTGAAATTCATGAGGGTGAATGTGGAAACCATGCCGGAGGTCGCTTCTTTAGCCCACAAGGCAATTTCCCAAGGCTACTTTTGGCCCCGTGATACAGACCGATGCCAAAGCTGACGCTCTCGCGCTTAAAATGTCAAACATTCGCCATTAACATCATTCAGCCGCACGCCGAAGCCGATCAATATAGCAAGCCCATGGCCATTTCACATGTGGGGCATGGACATTATGGGACCATTCGCCCCTTAAAAGAAAACCGGTTTTCGGTTCGTCTTAATGCAACCGACTATTTCACTAAGTGGGTCGAGGCCATTCCTTTAGCACATGTCAAAGAATCGCATGTCCGAAATTTCATCTGAAATCATATCATCACCAGATTTGGGTTGCCACATACACTCGTAATGGACAATGGACCCCAATTCAAAGGTAGAACAGTTAAAGAATTTCTAGCAAAATGGAAGATAGTTCATGCATTTTCTACTCCACAGTACGCTCAGAGTAATGGTCAAGCGGAAGCCAGCAACAAGGCCATTTTAGAAAATTTGAAGAAAAAGATTGAAAAGAACAAGAGCCAATGGCCGAACCAGTTTGAGAACATCTTGTGGGCTCATCGCGACTACAGGCGGTCCAAGATCGGGCAATCTCCATTCTCCTTGTGTTATGGCACGGTCGCCATTCCCACCGAAATCGCCGACAAATACTACGACTCGGTCCGAGCTCATTGAGACCGGACACAATGATTCTGTCTTAGCACGAGAGGTCGATTTGCTTGAAGAACGGCGTGACTTAGCCACCATCCGAAGTCGATCTTATCAACAAACCCTGAAAAACTCCTACAATAAACGAGTGCATCCTCGATCTTTCCCACCGGGCGATCTAGTGCTAAAAAGACGCAAGACGACTCCAAGCTAGCCCCTAATTGGGAAGGTCCGCATCATCGAGAACGTGTTGTGGGCAAGCGAGAGCGTGCATTGGATAAAAACTCAAGAAGGGAAATTGTTACCTCGCCCATGGAATACTTATCCGCACGAAAAGATTTTACCAATAAAACCTTTGTTGTTGGAGATTCTGTTGTTTTTTTTAAGCACTGTAAGTTTAAGGTTAAATTTTTATGTTACCTAGTATAAGCTATTCCATTGATCGGCATCAAACGCCCTACATACCGCGATCCGATGCACGACCAAGATACCCCGCCTCACACGCTTTAACACGCCATACGCCTCATAAACGAACGCCCCTCAAGCGCAAAGCGCTCTCGAGCTTACGTGCTACATAGCCTCTCAATTCTTGTCACGCCGAGGACCTATATTTCTAGGATCGACTAAACGAGAACGCTCTCGAAGGAAAGCGATGCTCTCTGGAGCTTACATGCTACATAGCCTCTCCAATTCTTGTCACGTCGAGGACCTATATTTCTAGGATCGACTAAACGAGAACGCTCCCCGCGAGCAGACAGTTCTCTGGAGCTTACAGGCTACATAGCCTCTCCAATTCTTGTCACGTCGAGGACCTATATTTCTAGGATCGACTAAACGAGAACGCTCTCCGCGAGCAGACAGCTCTCTGGAGCTTACAGGCTACATAGCCTCTCCAATTCTTGTCACATCGAGGACGTATATTTCTAGGCCGGATCGACTAAACGGCAGGACGTATATTTCTAGAATCATAAACAGAACGCTAGTTACACACAAGTAAATGGCAACATGCATGCGGAGCATAACTAATAACACTATATGACCACTCATCACAACAACTACATCCACCGATCTGCTGGGATTACCTAGAAAATCTAGATCGGTGTTCATTACAAAATTAACAAAGTATCGAACTGCCACTTTCGTGGAAACCAGTTCAATAAATAAAAAAAACCGCTTCGTGCAAGCCCCAAGACACAAAATCTATCATTAACTCTCATATAAGAGAGGAAAATGTAAACAACACTTACAATTTATGGCTGACAGAGACAAAAGTAGATCACATCATCAAATCTTAGTTACGACATGCTTATATTCCGTGCCGCTACCGGGTCGAAGCAGCAGTCGGCAGATCTCAAAGATCACACGATCCCCCGCCGCCTTTGTTCATCGCCATACGCTTCAAAGCGCCATACTTCGCCCAGAGCGGCGAGTTTACACATGTGCTTCGATATCGCCTTCTTCTTCGCCGGCGCCACCTTTCGACATTTCTTAGCATAAGCAGTCACTATAGCTAATTCCCTTTCTAGCTTCACACGCCACCACTAACACAACATTCTCACCGTGAACGCTCGGGTACTTGGTAGTCATTACTTCCGCTTTCTCTTGTCACCCCCCCGCAGCTTCGCGATACACCCTAGCTCGACGCGGAGGGTTATCATCGATCCCACTTGTTTTGTACAATATCTTTCAACTTATCATATCCCGCAAGAAACCGCACGAACCGGTTAAAGAATCACTTTGCCTTGAAACCGACATAACCACCTAGTGTGTCATGAACTCACCAAACAAGCGCCATGTCCATCGTCCCCAAAGCCAGCGTCTCCATGTCCTCATCTTTCACCTCCTCGCCTTTGTCACCATCCAAAGACGATCCCTTCAGAACGCTGGTCGCTATGGGCGCCGAGTGGAAGCTACAGTCTGAGCGTTTCACCATACGCTTCTTCCCCGTCTTCCCCATGTAGTAGAATTCGCTCCCCACATCCCCACATCGCGGGGATTTAACTCTCACCAATGATCGGGCGACCTTTTGCCTCAGTCGCTACATCCGCGTCGACGATCGATTGTCGCCTACCCGCTGCGGTGACCTAAACACAATGCCGCCAGCTGGACGTCCAGCTCTCCTAGGTCGTTTATGATCTTTCACCTCTACAGCAGCAGCTTTCCTCTTACCGCGATCACCATGCACGTGAGGTTCAAACTCCATCCTCTCTATTATCAGAGGGGACGTTTCCCTCATGCTTTCTTCTCCCCTCGTGTATGGACGACATCTTGCCATGATAAAACCTAGGAAACAAACGTACTGTCACATGAGCTACAGTTTTATCCCAAGCTCTTCTCAACGAAATAACACTCACAGATGAGAATGAACATACCTGAACGAGCAACAACGAAGGTAGTGCACAACAAAAGAGCAAAGTGAGAAGACAGACTTAAGCTTAGGCAAGAAGACGAGCAAATACCTTTTTGGTATTCGATGAGCAGTTTTATTCAATAGGAAACGTCTTTTCCTAAGCGCCTCATAATTACCTTGAGACGCCAAACGCCATCTGCCCGCCATCATTATGTTCCTTGAACCGCTGCTCTCCTACACGGTCATGCACGCTGAGGGAACACCGCCAATTAATTTACACTAAACACAACACGATTCGACCTACTTCACAAACCAGAGTCCAGCGACCTGGTGGCCTCGTTACGAGCAACACCTCACAGCTACAAGCAATTTAACAACAAGACGCTCATGCAAGCTTACCAGTCACGTGCAGGGAAGTTGTCACTGCAATGCACCCGCTATGCTTTGTTATACGCAGTATAATCATACACAACTATGGTCAAGCAAGCGATTCACACATAATAGGGAACAAACAAAAGCGTGGCATACACACAAGCAACGAATTGGCCCTAACAAGTCGAAACATAGTAGTTAGCCGTGTTGCCGGTAGACTACTCAGGAAATCCAACCCGACTAAACAATATTCGTCCTCACATGAGTACCCCAAAACAGAATGGGGTACCGTGATCACTCACAAGAGATTAGCACATACAAATAAAAGACGAATCGCCTGGTTACCCTGTGAAACCAAATTTATTGTATCACGCCTTATAAGCCGACAAAGATAACATAACAAACTTACAACTCGCCATCTCTGGGCTCAACAATTAATTCTCCGGGCACGAGTGATTCATCAATTTCAGCATCCCTCCTAGCCACCATAACAGATACTCCATCCAACTCTAAACTCATAAGCATATCGACGCAAAGAAGATCGGCCAGGTAGGGTAGCGCAATCTCCCAAGATGACCTCCGGGCGGCAGGAGCGCCACTAAATCCCTCCTCGCGACTGCTTTTCCGCCACAATGTGAGATGTACAGCGTGCATGATCTGCCTTCAAAGCGTTGTAGTCCGCCTCCAGTTCAACAAAGTCTGCGTCCAGAACATCATAGGCTTTGGTAGCGCCCCGAAAGCAACCTTCTTTGCAGTTGTAACGCATACTGCTCAAATTTACCAATTTCCACCGGCCGCTGCCGTGACATTTTCTTCAACTCCAGAAGTTTTGTCTCGTGATCTTTCGCCTTTGTCTTTCAAGATCTTGGCGGACTTCGGCCGCTTTGATGAGCTTTCTTCAGATCTTCCAGGTTCCTCGCTTTCCATCTTCGAGGCCTCCCCGACATTTTTCACCATCGACAGCCTTCACCACCGCTTTATCCGGCCTCCCGCTGAATCGGGCAATCTCCTTCAATTTCAAACCCACTTACTAACCGCAAAAACACACATGATTAATAGCCACAAAATAACGGTGTGTATAAGTGAAGCATCAAACGAAGATAAACACGCTGTATCAAGCATTCAGGTAATTTCCATTCGCCTCGGGTTATCACCCCTAGCCCTTTCATCCAACTCCTTGCGGTTGCCATCCGTGAGCTATCCGTTTCTAACAGTAACCCGCTACCTTACTCGATCGAAGCTACAATCACTTCGCTTCACAGTTCAGGCAGCCCCATGCTCATCCAGATACATAAACCGTCCCCTCCAGTCGTCGCCAAGAACTACAATGCCTTTCCACTTTCGCCTTTACGCTGAGCTTTTCGCCGCAATGGATCGGGTTTCCCCGCCGAGGCGCACACTAGACCCGCTCTAAAAGTGGCCAAGTCCATGACTCGCTCCGCCAGTCGCTACCACTCCAGCGAAAACAGTAGCCCCAGCCGGGCCACCATCGGAACCGCCCCCGCTACTGAGTTTCCAAGAGCGTGCCGCCACTTTCGCGAACTCGGACAAAGCGCCTTGCTCGAGGAGGCGTGGCCTCTTCTCCGACCTGCTCCTAGCACGAGGGTTGAAAACCACCGTTTCCAACTCCACAGGAGCAGGGCGGGAGTTCGATCCTCCAGCTCCTGAGGCACCACCTCTAGCAGGTCGTCTCGCGCCGCCATGCGCCCGTTGCCTCTCTTCTCGTGTTACCAAGTCACTCGTTCGCGCCTCCATCACCTCTTGCCTTGTCTGACCTCGAGCTCGATCTTTTTGCGCCTTCCTTTTTTCCCGGATCACAGGCCCACCCTTCTCCACAAAGAAATGTGCAACTTCAGGCAATTTCGCTTGTTTTTCTTCACGAGTCAGCCGCGCGAACCTCTCTATCTCCCTACGATCAGTTCGCTTTTTCACAGAAAACTCTACAACCAAAGCAAAACAAGGGCCTGTTAGAACAACTATCAGTCGTTAAGTAAAGCAACAACAAAAAAATATTCCTACCTACTGGATATGTTACAAATCCTAGTTTGCAATCTACACCCGCTCGCGACAAGTTGCCAACTAGCAAAATGTACCTCTTTGTCCAGCCTCGTTGCTTACACCATCGATCACAGCTATAACGCGCCGTCATTGTTTGCAAGCTAAAGTTCAAATTACCAGATCGCCTTATGACATAGTGCTCAACTATGTCGGATACCCCTATGTCAGATTCCCCACTCGATTCAACAAGTCAAACACCTTAAACAATCGCTAGGTGTTACCAATGAACTGACAAGGAGACTTCCAACAATGGGCCAAGAAGTCACATACCAGTTTCGAGAACGGTATTTGCATATGCGCTCTCAGCTGGCCCTCACAGATTATTATTCCACCATTCGGCGGGTTGTACTCCTCACTACGAACATTTTCACTCAACCGTGGTTCGTATATCTCCAGGTCGGGGACATTAATCCCATACGCTACCCTCAGTTCGGGGAACGAGTTTGCAGCACGACGGTTTACACTTCTAAGGGGCAAATCGCTTGATGACGACATCTCCCCTCGACCTGACGTACTGGCCACGCCACCTTCTGACCTAGATCGGGTATTACCCTCATCTACCCTATCTTCCTCACCCAACTCAACTTCAACGCCAACACTCACCGCTTCTTCATTCTCATACTCTCCGCAACTCAATGATATCTCCCGAACCTCCTCCGATCGAGTATCATCAGAATCAAACATTATAACGAGTCTTTTCTATCAATTACTCAAGCTTAAACCCTATAACCTTACAATGACCTACCTACTTAACAAAACGCACTGGACAGAGAGGAAAGCAAATTGAAAATGGAAAGGTAACAGCAACAGAAGCACTCACCTGAGGAACCCTAGCTTGAGTTTTTGCGGAAGAAGAAAACACGCAATACCTTTTTGATGTCCAAAATTTGATTTTGTATAAACCGCCCGTTCAGTTACCAAGAAGTTATGATTACAGCCTATGCTCTAGCCCGCACACGTGTTCCAAGGTACTGTCTTTTCAGCAGTTTCGTATAATGTGGCGACACGTTTCTTCCTCAACTGCTACGATTCTGTCACGTGCATATTACGTCACAATCTCCCTTTCCCGCCAAATCATCATGCCACATGATTCAAAAGTTGCGCTGTCCCAGTCGGATCGTCCACCACAGCTCGCTCATGCTCCACACGTTCTTCCATTTTTTCTCTCAGCAGAGCGTTTCCCGTGGCATAAACACTCTACTGAGAGAGGGGGCTGTGTAGGGGAGTGATATCCTCATAAAGTTATCATGCACGCGTGGAGTATAAGCGAACTCAGGACGTCGACCTCCAAGACCGACCTGTGAGCAGCTCCCTCGAGAACACGCATGTGCGCAACATAGGTGAACCCAAGACATCGACCTCCAAGACCGATCTGTGAGTAGCTCCTTTCAGGTAGGTGGTACGAACAAAGATGTCTCGGTACGAACACATGGCCAGAGACAGAACGCCTCGGATAAGGTCACCACCAGGAGTAATCATTACCAAAATCTTACTTGTACTTCCCACCACCGGGAAATAGGGGCGACCGCGCCAACTCCCAATCAGCACACGACTTATAATATAACCAGCCCAACACTCATTCACGATCTCCACCTTACACGTGTGCAAGAGACACACGTGTCTCCCGGATTGACATTTCCTCAAGCCTATAAATACCACCTATTTGAACTACGTCGGACCTGATTCCTCTCTCCCCTAAAAAAGAAAAACCAAAAGAGGATACGTAGGCAGCTCGCTCATAAGCGAACTCGGTCCCTCCAGAAAATCTCAACTCTCTTCCCTCTCCCTTCAACACTCCTTTACAGGAACCAAAACCAGAATAAGAAAGGAAAACAAGGTACAATATGTTAATGTTTCTTTTGATCCTTCATACACGCACCCATTCATTGTCTCTTGGATTCAAGTTGAATCTAATACTGAAATCGCAATTCTCCTGTTCGTGCTTGCATGGAAAATGGTTGGTGATGGGTTCTCTCTCCAGTGTACTTGGGTATTTTCCATACTCCCTTGAGCTTTGATATTTGAGCAATTTTATATTTGGTTTGAGTCTCGTGTAAAATAAATTTACTTCTAAATCGCAGTTTTCTGTGATCGTGATATTTTGTAGGAGCATATGATGATGAGGATGCTGCAGCTAGAGCATACGATCTTGCTGCTCTAAAATACTGGGGACCTGGGACTCTCATTAATTTTCCAGTGAGAAGAAAGCAGATAGTTTATGTAGCACTAGTGACAGAATGCCTTAAAAACAACTGAAATAGATGGTCTTGGTGTCAATATAGTAAAGATAGATGACACTCAACTTGGTTCTCTATAATATTGACTTCCCAATAAGATCAACAAATATATTCTGAACTCTCAAGTATTGACAGCAAGTAGACTTGGATATTGTTTTGTTCTGGAATGTGGTGATCAACCTGTAAACATATTGGCTGTAGTTTAAATGATTTTTGCATTCTTGTTTTTGTAACTGATGTGCTCTTCAAATGTCACTGAAAAATTATTGACTGTATATAATTTTAAACGTGTATATATTGAAAAACAGATGGCACTTCCTTTGGTTTCTCTGATATTGGCTTCTGAGAGGATTTCTTAAGTTTTCACAGCAAGCAAACTTTTAAATCCAAAAACATGGTGATCAACTAATAGACATATTCTTTTTTATTTCAGTTGAGAACTTTCGAAGCAACAAAGTTTTCCTGCTTGTAGTTGTGTACTTTAGGGATCATGTTTAGTAACTGATGTTCTATCTGCATACGAACTCATCAGTACTAGATACTTTTTTACTGCAGGTTATATTGGAGATAATCACAAGACAACAAATCTTCTCAAGGAAGTCAACAGCAATACCAGCTCACCAGAATGCCAGCTCACTAGAATGCCAGCTTACCACAGTTACAACAAACCCTGTTTAGTTGCCTAATCATATACGGTGTATAAATAGAGAACTAAGGTTGTAATAATTCAATTCTAACATAATCATTTTATCTTTCATCATTATTCTATCATGGTATCGGAGCCAATCACACTTTTGTGAGTGATCCTCAATTTTTTTTAGGGTTTCGTGTTCTTCAATCCAAACTTTAGGATTCCACTCAAATCTTGATTTCAATGACAAGAACTAATCAAACTTCACAACCATCAACACACATGAACAATATAAACGATTCGGTTACTGCTGCTCAAGATCCAGTAACAATCAACACTCAAGATCCAAGGTTACAAGCTGATGCTCAAAATCCAGCTTCAATAATGGCTGCTGCTAATTTTCCAGCCTTACTTGTTAATAACTCTTCACCGATTCAACGAAATCAAGCTATTAATGATTCTTCAGCAATAAATCAAATGAATCTACGTGATCAACATCACACTTTTGGTGTGAATGGAGTTTCAAGTCAACAGGCATTCTTCTCTGGAGTAAATCCTCAGAATACTTCAACTTTTCATGGAACGAGTCATCAACACTCTCCAAATCTAATGTTTAATGGAGTATCTTCTTCAAATCCAAGTTTTCATGGTGGTTTAAAGAAGTCAACAGCATATGGGACTTATCCTCAAATCTCTACTACTGGTTCTCATCTTCAACAATCTACTATTCATGGAGCTCAGAATGCATCTTTCAACAATTATTCTAGTTTTTACCCTCAGTTACCAATGGCGGTGCCACCTCAAAAACTCCCCTCAGTATCTTTTCCAAATATTTCTCATATGGTTCCACTCAAACTCACACAAGAAAACTATTTGTTGTGGAGATTCTGCTTTTATCCAGTTTTCAATACATATGACTTAAATGGCTTCATAGATGGATCAGATCCTTGTCCTTCTAAATTTGTTCTAGATAGTGTTGGAAATCCTACCACTCAAATCAATCCGTATTATGTATCCTGGATAAAGAAGGACCAAATGCTAATGATTTGGATAAATTCCACCCTTAGTGAAGAAATTCTTCCATATGTCATTGGACTTCCCTACATCAAGAGCATTATGGATCAAGCTCTGGAAACAAGATTTTCTACACTTTCTAGGTCTCATGTACTTCAGCTTAAAAAGTCGGGTTGCAAGACATCAAGAAGGATGGTTCTACTATGGTGAATATCTTTATAAAATAAAGAGAATTACCGATGCCTTAGCCGCTTCTCGAGCTATAACCGATGAAGGAGATTTAATCTTCCACACCTTTAAAAAGGTTTACCAAAGGAGTATGCGCTTCACGTACTTCTATACGCAGCGAAAGGTCCGGACATGATCCCTGTGTCTATTGAGGAATTACATAATCTTGCATTAAGTGAAGAACTATCGGTTGAGGAGTTCAACAAAACTACAAAGACATTACGATCGGGTTGCATCAAGCTTTCTATCTTTGGAAGCTCATTAAACTCGAAGAGGAACTTATAATGGTGGAAGAGGAAATCAATCCGGTATTTCACGCCGCACAAAACGTGGAAATTGATTACCATTATGTTAGGGAGCTAGTTCTCAAGAAAGCAATCACTATTCAATATTTATCCACCAAGGATCAAATAGTCGATATATTTACAAAGGGGTTTGTCGGACAAAGATTTGAATTTCTTCTATCCAAGCTTTCGGTTCAACATACTCCCTTCGGCTTGAAAGGGGTATTGGAGATAATCACAAGACAACAAATCTTCTCAAGGAAGTCAACAACAATACCAAATTTCACCGTAATGCCACTCACTAGAATGCCACTTACCACAGTTACAACAAACCCTGTTTAGTTGCCTAATCATATACGGTGTATAAATAGAGAACTAAGGTTGTAATAATTCAATTCTAACATAATCATTTTATCTTTCATCATTATTCTATCAGGTTAGTGATTATTCAAGGGATCTTGAAGAAATGCAGAATATTTCGAGAGAGGACTATCTTGCTTCTCTGAGAAGGTGGAAATTTTCTCTACAGTTAATTATATTCAATCAGTTTTTTTGTTGTTTCTTACAATGCACAGTTACAAATGCAGAAAGAGTAGTGGATTTTCCAGAGGGTATCTCCAAGTATCGTGGACTTTCTAGGTATGACCTTCTATGAACTTGTCTGTTTAGCTGTCCCTAAGGAGAACATACATCGTCATGTATTTTTATCGGAAACTTTTATGAGGATATGAGTTTAGCAAAACCAGCCTATGCTGATTGTCTGAGAAGGTCCCGTTGAGTTTCTTCTGGCGTTATATAAATGCTACGCATTGTTCCAAACCATCTCAAAATAGTCGCTGGGAGACATCTTTTGGTCAAATCGGCATGCCGGATTATTTAAGTAGCATACGGTATGGTAGGTCAACAACTAAGGACTCCCTGTATTTGTTTACAATTGGAGAGTTCAATTAGCTTTTTGCCGATAAGCACATGATGATCTTGATTTTGATTTTGCAAGTGCAGGCCGGTGAGGGTACAACAACAGACTGTGAATATGCAGGAGGCTTTTGCATTGAGAGGAAAATTGATCTGACTAGTTACTTCAAGTGGTGGGGCCCCAACAAGACACGCCGATCAGATTCTCTAACTAAATCCTTTGATGAATCAAAATGTACTGGTTCAGAAGATATTGGGAGTGAGCTTAAAGCATTGGAAGGTGGTCTCCTACCAACCGAGCCATATAAAATGCCTTCTCTAGGTCTTTCCCATGGAGGAGGGTCTACAGTATCTGCCATGAGCATATTGTCACGTTCTCCTGCCTACCAGAGTTTGAAGGAGAATGTCTTAAAGGAGCAAGACGAAAACACTTTCAATAATGAAAACAAGAGCAATGATGAGATGGGCAACTGTAAGCCGATCCAAAAATCAGGTGATGCTATTGGTGGGAGTGAGAGACTCGGAGTAGCATTAAATATGAATTGGTTACCTTTTCAAAGGACATCCTGTCCATTAACCCCTTTCCTCTCGGCACCTATCCTCGCGAACTACACTACAGGGAATCCCATAGCAGACCCTGTACTTTGGACATCTCTTGTTTCTGTACCACCAAGCAGTGTTTAGAAAACCGGACCGGACCGGTGGTTGAACCGGGGTCCGACCGGAACCGGTAAATTTTCGGTTCGGTTCAGTTAAAACTTGAGTTTATGGTTGGACCCTCGGTCTAAGCTTAAACCGTGGTTGAACCGGCGAACCGGTTGAACCGGTTCAGCTCTAAACCGGATCACCCTTATATAATTTTTTTTTTTTTTTTTTTTGAAAAATTGATAATGTGGAGAGTTGAACCTAACACCTAAACAAGATAATCCAAACTCCAAACCAACATACTACTATGTATTTCTTGTATAATAAATTTATTTTGATATATAATACCAATTAATATTGAATTAAAACATGTATTTATTCATTTTATTATTGTAATTATTAAAAAATTTGCTAAATAAACATCAATCGGTCCGACCGAGTCGAATCATGGTTGAACCTGGTTGAACCATTTTAACAAAAAATCGGTTCGATCACCGGTTCGGTTTTCAAAACATTGCCACCAAGTGGACTTTCTCTTGCTACCGAGGTTAGTGTCTTATTATTGCAGTTCTAAGTGAAACTTCAATATGTTGAGTGGTGAGTGGCCACAGGTCCTAGGTTTGAGCTCGTACATGGATGGTTAAGGGTAGAGTAGCGCTAGCGATTTAGGAGTTTAAGAAAATAATTTTGTTAGAAAACAAATATGCTCGTATTATCCGCCTTTACTATTATTATTATTATTGTTGTTGTTGTTATTATCATTCGTAATACTATTATTATTCATTAATTTTTCTTTTTTCTCTTTTTCGGGAGAGGGGGCAGGGGATGAACCTCAGCAGTGAACAGCTAACCAAAGTACAAACTTACTGCATGCTAGCACCATTAAAGCTACCGCTGAATGATACCTAAAGTTCAAAATAATTCTTAACGATGTAAATATTTTATAAACCATTTGTTAAGGAAAGAGTATCAAATTCTGTATTAACTAGTATCAAAAAACAGTAATAAGAAAGCAAGTAAAACTTATCACTGAGGATTGTGCTCGGCACAATTTCCTTAAGACGAAAAACGGCGCCGTATGGTTCTTTGCCAAACCTCAAGCGCCGCCTCCCGAGGATACAACAATGGATGAGCGTGTCACCCACCAATGACACGCTTTCGAGAAAACTCAAAGGCATACTCAGACGGGTTTTTGATTTGAAGAACAATAAGCTGTGTTCAGCCTCTTTGATAAACAAGAGAGTTTGGTTTTATAGATTTGACTCCAGTTTTGCGTGTGAATTAGTTTTGGAAAGAAGACCAAAAGATTCCGCAAAAACAAGTCCAGTACTCGCACCCACGCGAAGCCCAATTGGGTGGATTTGCACCCCCCACACACGCGCACTAAGGTTTTCTGGAGCTCCCACCTCCCGAGAGCCCCCAAACCAAGGAGGCCTTGTGTGCGCGCGAGCATCTCCTTATATCTCTCTACACTATCCCTCCATAAGGACACAACCAATATAAACTTAAGAGTCTTAAGTTTAGTAACCAATGTGGGACTAAAGCCCCCCACATTAGAGTGTAGTAGATACAAAAGGTCATGGGTTCAAACCCATGAGGACACAAATTCCTTCACATTTCCAACAAATTCTTCCGTATTCACGCCATAATCCATCATAACTGATCGTTCTGAATTTGCTTGATCGTATTTAATTATCTTTCTTAATGCTTCTTCCTGAACTTCTTTATGCTTAGAACCAAGTGCACTATGTTAAATATTGAACAACAGGTTTTGTTGCAGGTTACCAAAACTGAGACTAGTTCAACATATACTTGTTTTCACCAGGATGAAAGGTGATCAGAAATAGAACTCTTCATATCCTCAAGCTGCAGAGTGTTTTTCATTTCTTACAATAATTATAGTGTGTAATATGTAATATATTTGATTATATTTGTTTGTTTGTCTGGAACTAGTGATTGATTTTCATCAGAAGAAATTTATTCGTGCTCCTTTTAAGTATATTTACTGTAGGATCAGCTGATTTGTGTTCTTACAAATCTAACTGTGCTTTGACTTGAGAATACTTAGGGGGTGTTTGTTTTTCCTACTTATAAGTGGTTGCTAATTATAAGTAGGTCCTAAAACTTGTTTGTTTTTTGCTACTTATAAGTACTTATAAGTGGCAGGAGTGTTTGTTTTTTCAAGCGCTTATAAGTGGTGACATTACAATTTTATCCATATTTTAATAACATATGTACTCTCTTGTTGAAGTTAATGACGATCATATAAGAAATCAATTTAATGGAAGTAGAAATAAATTTATATAGACCATGCATTAAACAATCCACAATAGACATACCGTTTATTATGATAATCATGAAGTGCTATTGGAAAGACATTAAGGGGTCGTTTGTTTTTTGAGCCTCAATTCTGATTCTCGAATCTTTGAATGACCCACCTTCGAATCTTTGAATGTTTGAATCTTTGAACTCAGAAAAACATGTTTGTTTTTGTCGAGAATGACCTCGAATGAATGCTGAATATAAATCATTTAGACATTTTTACCCTTGCAATCTATTTTGAACACTAACTTGATTACTTGTAAAACCAAAGAGTTAAAAATGGATTTGACAGAATTTCCTTTGTTTATTCAATATTTTGATGCCTAAAAGACTCATATAGTAATATGAGATAAAAAAAAATACTAAAAATATAAACATAAATAATAGTTCAATAACCATAGTGTCATCTATAAAATTTGCATACCAAGTTAAATGACATTACAAGTAACTCCAAAGTTCGGCTCTTGTAAACTTGATCATATATGTCCATTAAACAATTGTTCTGCAATTTGATCACGCAAGTTGATCATGTACTCATGTGCCTCAAGTCCAAATGTGTGATTTATACTTGGTGGTGCTTCTGGTATGTCAGAGTTAATTGAAGACCTCACTGGAATAGTCACATTTTCTTTTTCATATCGCTTGAACAATCGATCATCATCATCAATGGCCACGCAACGGAGAAAATTGTGTATTGCCATGCATGCTACAACAATTTGAACTTGTGTGTGAAAACTATATGGAGCCATCTTCTTCAATATCTTGAATCTTGCTTTCAAGACACCAAATGTTCTCTCAATTACATTTCTTAGCGAAGAATGTGCTTGATTAAATTTCTCTTCTTTGTTTTTAGGACGATCACCGCGATTAAAATCTGCCAACCAATACCTAGCATTCCTATAAGAACACATAAAGCCCCTAGTATGTGTGTATGCAGCATCACACAAGTAATACATACCTACAATAATGAGACACATAAATATGTAAATCAAAAATATATATTTGATCAGTGAGGTTGTTTTGATACGTACCTTCAGGAGGCAATGGAAATCCGTTTTTTTCAGGCCACCTTAATGTCTCATTTAATACACGAGCATCATGTGCAATCCCTTCCCATCCAGCCATCACATAAGTAAATTTCATATCAAAATCACACACACCAAGAACATTTTGGAAACAATCCTTACCTCCTCTTCCTCGAAAGGGAATTTGCTTATCAAGTAGAATGTGTGCATCTACTAATGTACCATCCAAAGCTCCAATTGCTCATTTAAATGGTCCTCTTTTAAGACGGCGTTAGTAACGAGATCCACCTTTATGAATAACCCCATCAAACGGCGGATCAATTATCATCTCCTTTGAGAAATGGAGCATTGCCACTAGCACTTCATGAAAACACTTACTAATGGTTTGTGTTGAATGTTGAAATCGATCCACTATTGATCAATTTCGCTTATTGTGACCAATAGTCATTAAAAACATAGCTATTTTTTTCTCTACATCAATATGTTTACTATCATGAAGCCACTCCCTTTGCCGAAAGTGATCACATAGCATGATGAAGGCAGGCTTCTTCAACCTTAGCATGTTAAACATATGTGTGGAAGTTCCATGTAGAAGCTCTTGTACATACATTTTCCCGAAAGCTGGATACGATATCTTCTCCTTTTATAAACTTTACGCTTTGTCGAAAAGCCATGTGAATATTATGATTAAATACACTAATAACCATTGTCGTTTGTGTCATTTTTCCTGAATTAAAATAATAATAATAAATAAATAAATCAAATTAAATATTAACCTCAAAGTAACAAGTTTATAGCAACCATAAGCAATCAAGTCAACAAAAATACTCATAAATGTTGAGTCATAATAACCATAATATGACAATAATCCAAGTCAACAAAATGTAAATACGATAGTCATCCAAATAATTAACGCTGCAAAGATTATGTCATCCTAGAAGTAATATTCTTCAGGAATTGGATCTTAAGCCTATTTTCTTGAAGATTCAGAAGTTTCTTGTTATGAGAAGCGTGGAGGGAAAGAGCTTAGCTTCCAAGGAGTTAAGATAAAGAGAATCATCTAGCAAACCCAAAACATATAACTCTTGCACCTGCGCATCACCTTCATCCACAAGCTTCTTGTCTCCCATGGTTTCAGTCTTCACCATCTCCACAAGCTCCCCAATACTCTTAACAAGAGGATCTGCTGGCTCAATCGAATCTCTCTTACGTTTTTGCTGCGAGCTACTTGCATCACTCTTTGCTCGTGACGTAGTCGGAACCTGTCTTTGGTTAGGTGGTTCATCTACTGGAGTATTCTGTACATATGTAGGAGATTCTTCATTATCAGATGGGATATCATGAGAAGGATTATATTGTGTGTCATCCATGGGTACATCCTGTGATGTGTAAGGATCATAGTCCCCACAAATTGTGACATTAGGGAAGTAATCAGCTCCATGAATCTGGTTATCCTCATCTCCATCACTTTCAATATTCTGAACCTTTGCAACATCATCATTGGGGGGATTCGTCATTGGAATTGGATGCTTGTGATTAAACATTTCATCGCCAGAAGCTAGGGTGGGCTCAAACAAGGATTCTAACAACTCCCTATTCATCAACGGAGCATGCCTGAATTGACCCGTCAACGGATATTTCTGTTTATAGCAAAAAAAAATCAAATTAAACAAATAAAATAATATGCATACGCTTATATAACTTGTATGAACAAAAAAATGTGGGTTTCTACCTAAATTAAGTCGTCCCAAACTTCATCCGGGAATTCAAAGACACCTCCAACAAAATCGACTCCATGTCCCGTCCGTTTTGATAGTAACCTCCATGCCGCATATTGCTTTCGAAGGTAATCCCATTGGTTCTTGAGTTGCCTTTGTGTGTATTGGACATTGTAATTCTTGCTCATTTTTTCATTAATCTTAGTCCATGACTCTCGATTTTAACTTAAGTTCCACTAAAGCCTTTATTATTAACCTCGTCCAAGCACATTTCGATGAAACATTTTTTCCACATATCATCAGTCTTTAACCTAAGATTTGGAGCAGATTTCTCAACGACTTCGAGTTGCTTTTTCTCTTTCTTAACTCTTGGAGTTAATTTTTTCCTTCCGAGGACCCATGCCTAATGTCACTCATTAGCCATTTAAATGAATTTAAAGTAATGCACTAGTAAAATAAAAAAAAAAAGACATAGAAAAGACTAATTCATGAAATGGTCAGAAATGGATGATGCATAACTTGGCTGGACTCAATCTCTGACCATGAATGATCCGTGTTTCAAAACACAGCAAGACTCGAAGTCTTTGCATATAAAGGTGACGGTTTAAGATACAGTAGTTTCATCCATGGGAACAATCTCACTGATGTTATACTAACAGGTACCATTTCAAAATACATCATAGGTTATGAATCTAGGTAATACTTGCCTATAACTCCTATAGGAAAATACTTTGCTTCAAAATGCAACAAAACTAGATTTCTGACGGACTATCTTCCAAATGACACAACTCTTTCCACAGGTATCCAAACGCTACAAGGCTTTTTGTATTGAAAAGAAGACTCTCAGAAATTACTCTTTCATGTTTTACAAAAATACTAACTCTCACTCTAACTATATGAAAACTGAACTCGAACACAGTGCGCAGAAACGGAATTCTGACGCACTGTTTTCTGTCAACCAAACTTCCCGACATCATAGCTGTCTCTACAGACCTCGGAATGCGTTGAGTCCAATTGGGTTGGAAAGAAGACTCAGAAAACTCACTCTTTCATGTTTTGCAGAGAGTTTGAATCTGAACCTAACTATGTGAAAATGTGGTTCGAAAACAGGCACAGATCCTGATTTCTGTAGTCAGAAAATTCTGACGTGCTAACTTCCGAACACCATAACCATATCCACAAACCTCGGAATGCGACGAGGTCGATTGGGTTGAAAATCAGACTTACAGACCTTACTTTTTTGTGTTTTTAAAAAAAACTAGTTCAAACTCTAACTAAATCAAAATTAAGCTCGAAATCAGACCAGCGCTAAGCTTAAAACTTCTGACATCTAAAACACGCTAAGTCATCCAAAGACCAACAGTACTAGCTACTACCACACACATAGCCATGGAAACATACATGCCTACTACTCAAGCAATTCCACAAACAACATAAATTAAGTATCAGAAGCCCAATCTGTATGCTGTTTAAACGACACACCTAATTTCTATTTTTTTTTAATGAAATCACATCAAAATGCAAAAAATGTTTAATTTGTTTGAGTTGTTATTACTAGACTGCTAGTGTCAAGCACATATACACGTGCCAGAATCTATATAGTGTCTTAAACACCTAGTAACCATCTCAAGCACCAAGGCACATCTCTGTCCTGGATATGTAGGTGTCAAAACATATTGGTGCCTCTTTATGAAGGTATGGTATCAAATTACATAGATGACACAAACGACCAGTTACATCACCTTCAACTAACACAATAAAAACAAGGGCGGAAAATAAAAGAACATGAACTCACTTCATTCAGTTAACCAAGGATTTAATAAATTTCATATACAATTACCTATCAATACAGAGAAAACCAAAAGAACGCCTATGCGTCAATATGCGATTTAAGTCTTTGAGCCACGGTATCGAAATTTGTTTGCCATAAAAAGTGGTAATCACGAGAGAGGGGAAGGGGAAGAAGTTTTTGTTTGCCACAGTATCGAAATTTGTTGTGCATCCTTCCTATATTATAGCTCAAACCCCATCCATTCATGTATACTTGCACTCTCTCACCACAAGATACATGATCTCAAGAATAATCCCAAGTAAATTTGAGTACGCAGCAATTTAATGTAATGATCAATTTGTGTGCACTAGGCATTTACGAGATAGAAGAATGTCAATTATTCCATAAAGTGTCTTTTAAAACAACATAGGTGCGGTTTGCAGAATTTGATATTCAATGTTACCTTCTTTTTCTAACGATACCCATACTGAATGTTACAAGTCATTCATAGATTCAAAAAGAGCATGTTCGTGCTCTTATTCATTGGCGACACTATCTCATCCATCGTGAATTTATTATTAATTTTGACCATGATGCTATGAGGTTTTTGGGTACCCAACAGAAGGTTTCAGATAGACAGGCTCGGTTTTCTAACATTCTACTTATGCTAATTGCATCAATACTAGCTAGGTAGGCAGTCTTTATATAAATAACACATATTAATCAATACTAGGTATATGCATCATTCAAAACATGTTGATTAATCAATACATATTACAATGAAGGAATTGTTTCCAACGCATTCAAACATATTTGTCAATCAAAAGAACAACAAAAACACAAAAGCAAACAGATATATAAATAGTACACACAACACATATTAAGAATGGATCAAAGATAAATATAGTAGAGAAATCGATATTTGCTGGAAAAAAAATAATAAAACACGACTTTTATGTACCTTGTTATTATAGCGCCAACAACCAAAAGTGGGAGAAGATGAGTTGGAGTTATCAAGTTATGGAAGGGTAGAGGTGGAAACCTAACTTGAGCGACTCTTTCTTCGCCGCTCAGTTGAGAAAAAAGAAACGGAATGCTAAAGTCGGTTTGGTACCTTTGAATGCTGAAGACTCCAACAAAAACAAACAACTTGACTTTGTTGAATGCTGAAAACTTAGTTTTCAGCGGTGCTGAATGCTTAAAAATAAAAAAACAAACAACCCCTAACTTCTTCTCAAGGAATATGTGGTTTTTATATGCGTTCATGGGTAGTTATGTAATTTTATGTCTAATCCCAACTTATAAGTTGCCTAAAAGTTTTTTTTCGCCTGTTGGCTACTATAAATGGAAAAAACCAAATAGGTAAAAACAAGTGGTCCACTACTTACGCGTGCTTATAAGTAGTCTATCACTTATAAATAGGAAAAACAAACACCCCCTTAGTAAAGTACCTAAGCACTTATACCCATGACAATTGCATGGATGAGGGCATCATTTTGACGTAGAGGATTGATTGGTTCAAGCATCTTAGCTTATTTTGACTTTAACTTTTTAAACAGTTTTAATATGGCTAAATCTCCTGTGCGCGAGATGTAGGGTACGCCCTCACATCTCGGCCACTCATCACAAAGGGGGTACGTGTGTATTGCATCACAAAGTAGTGATCCACGGCCCTCAATTCTTGCGCAGGATACATCTCGCGCACCGAAGTAGTGCTCTTTTAATATTACAAAGTCTAAACAACTCTCAACCACCCCAAAAAAGAGATTATCAGTATTTGGGTGTTAACTTTTTATGTAAAATATGAGGCTCTCCCTCTTACCAGATGCAGAAATGTTGAAGAAGTCCCTTTAAAGAAAAAGAGATGCATTTGTTGCGTTAAGTAGTCAAATCGAGAGAAGTGATATTGAGATGGGTTAACCAATATTATCCCCCACTAGATGAGCCAATTAGGATTTCCCTCTACTAGATGAGAAATTAGAGTCTTCCCCCAAAAACACACGAAAAAAACATAGTCAACTCAAGTTGATTTTTTTTTGTGTGTACTTAGGGGGAGACCCTAATTTTTCCATCTAATAAGGAGGAAATCCTAATTGGCTCTTCTAGTAGGGGGTAATACTAGTTAACCCTATTGAGATAAGTGTCATTATGCCATCGCTGTCGTAAATATTGAGCTCAATCACTTAACTACCCCCCTCCCGTCGACCAAATTATTTGAGATATGATTCACGCTCCTCGTACTTGGGTTCTTTTTAATTGAATCTACAATAAAATTTATCTGGTGTAGAAAGTTTCTTGAGCATTACATTCGTCTAGTTTATTTTAAAGTTCTATATGGATGACATCTTACAAATATAGAATAGAGAATTCTCTTCTAAAACGAACCACTCCATTAATTAACATTGGAATTGTATTTTTACGCCTGCACACTACGAAATTATAAAATGATCCGCTCAAAACCATGAGTCCTTGGTTTCTCATGAAATTTGCCTGGGGAACTTCTAGAAAGACAGATTCTAACAGTATATAGTTGTATTATTATTAATCTCAGACACGTTTTTATGGAATATGTTGCTTTATACCAGTAGGCTTTATTGATTTTTTTAACGGGCATGATGTATGTAGCTACCGCTCTCACTATATAAATATAGCAAGATCAGAGGCTAAATAAACAGTTCAATCACAAGGAATTTATGTGGAACATGGCTTCTTCCAATCTACTGATTGTACTAGTAATCTTTATAGGTTTCTTTGGGATGTCGAATGCTCAACTGAATAGCACATTTTGTTGGGAGATTTCACTAGAAAGTCACACCTCAATCTAGCTACTTTCTATCCCAAATGATTTCAACTTGGAGATCACACCAAGGAAATCACCCACCCAAGACTTTGGTAGTTATCACAACAACCTCAACAAAGCAAAACCACTACAATATCATCACAATTCATAGCAACAATAATAATGGAAGTAACAATGCAAAGAGACACAAAGATTTAGGTGGTTCGGTAAATGTTACCTACATCCACACACAAGAGCCGAGTTTCCTTTATAACAAAGATTGGAGAGTTTACAAGAGATCAAGAATCAATAAGAAGAGGCCTCACTCAAACCCTAGCTCAACAGAGCTCCCACAATACCCTAGAAATGAATCTCTCAAAGTTGTACCTCAAAACCCTAATCTATTTTCTTTATATATGTGTACATAGACAAAGGGGAAGTAAAATGGGCTTGGGCCTCAATTCTGGAGCACGAGCTGGCCCATAGGTGTGGCGGCGCCTCTTCAATAGAGCTTGGCCTTGAGTCCGCCCTTAGGTGAGCGTTGCGCCTTCTTCAACGGTCATGGGAAGGCTATATAGATGAGCTGAGCCCTCTTCATCAGAACCAGGGTGAGTGTGGTATACGGACACCGGAGCAAAGCTCGACGGTTCCAACAAACCCAACAATCTCCCACTTGGAACCTTCGAGATGCTTCATGCACATCACATCTCAATTGTAACAACTCAATCCAAATCCAAAAAAAAAACTAAAGAAACACTCGGCTCATTCATCATGGTCTTCAAGCAAGAAGACCCACCGAAGTTGAACACAACTTCAACTTCTCAGTAGGCACGGCCTTGGTCAACATATCCGCCGGATTCTCACTCCCTTGGATCTTCTCAAGTGCCAAGACCTCATCCTCCAACAGAGATCGGATAAAATGATACCGAGACCAATGTGCTTGGTCCTAGAATGAAAGGCGGAATTCTTGGCAAGATGTATAGCACTCGACCGCCATCAGCGTGTAACACACTTCTCTCTTGCTTCATCCCAAGCTCTTCCATCAATCCCTGTAACCAGATCATCTCTTTGCTTGCCTCTGTAACGGCCACATACTCTGCTTCTGTGGTAGACAAAGCAACAATCTTCTGTAACTGAGAAATCCAACTCATCGCAAGTAGCACCCATCGTAAAGACATAACCAAAGTGCTTCTTCAAGCGATCTACCTCACCTGCAAAGTCGGCATCCACATACCCTTGCAAGTTCACAACACCCCTTCCATAACATAGGCATTTCTCTGTAGTACCTCTCAGATATCTCAATATCCACTTCACGGCTTCCCAATGTTGCTTGCCAGGATTAGACATAAATCTACTGACAGCTCCCACTGCTTGGGCTATATCCGGACGTGTGCAAACCATGGCATACATAAGACTTCCAATGGCAGAGGCGTATGGTACCTTAGCCATGAAGTTTCTTTCCTCAACAGTCTTGGGAGAGTGTTCCTTGGACAACTTGAAGTGGACTGCCAAAGGTGTGCAAACTGGTTTCGCACTACCCATGCTGAACCTCTTCAGTACCTTCTCAATATACTCACCGAGACAACCTCGAATACCTTTTCGTCTATCTCTTCTGATCCTCATCCCTAGAATCTGTTTCGCTGCACCCAAGTCCTTCATAGAGAACTCACTTGCTAACTTCTCTTTCAATCTCCCAATTTCTGACATATCAGAACTCGCTACTAACATATCATCAACATATAGCAACAGGATGATGTAGCTGGAGTCGAACCTCTTGAAGTAGCAACAATGGTCAGCGTTGCACTTATAGTAGCCATTTCCTTGCATGAAGTTATCAAACTTCCTGTACCACTGCCTAGGGGCTTGTTTCAAACCATACAAGCTCTTTCTGAGCCTGCATACCATATTCTCTTTACCCTTCTTGATGAAACCCTCCGGTTGCTGCATATAAATTTCCTCAACTAGGTCACCATGGAGGAAGGCAGTTTTAACATCCAACTGCTCAAGATACAAATCTTCTGCTGCAACAATACTCAACACTGACCGAATAGTATTCAGTTTCACCACTGGAGAGAATATCTCTGTAAAGTCAATGCCTGCTTTCTGCTGAAAACCCTTGACTACTAGCCTTGCCTTGTACCTCTGGGAACCATCATGTTCCTCTTTGACTCTAAACACCCATTTGTTCTGTAGAGCCTTCTTGCCCATGGGTAGTTTGGCTAACTCCCACGTGCCACAAGAGATGAGGGACTTCATCTCATCTTGCATAGCAAGCTCCCACTTGCTTGCATCACTCACCTCCAATGCTTCATCATAGCATTGAGGCTCGCCACCATCAGTAAGTAGCAAGTAATTCACATAGGTGGAGGGCGGATATCTCGAACTCGGTACATGTGGCCTGGATGTCTTCCTTGGGGCATGAGGTGGAGGTGGACTTCGGTGGTGTAGTATCCTCATCATTCTCTCGAGTCGCTACTATCGTCATCCTCCCGACCGTGGGGCTCCCACTATACCACCGACTTACATCAAGTCTTCCAACTCAACATACTCGTGCCTCTCTCGCACCCGATTCCTTGGTTCAGGCTTCATCTCGCCCTTATACATCACCTTTTCATTAAACACAACATCTCTACTACGAATGATTTTCCGATTTTGATCATCCCAAAAGCGATACCCAAAATCATCACCGCCATAGCCGATGAAGGTGCACTTTAGTGACTTAGCATCAAGCTTGCTTCTAGCTTGGTCACTAATGTGAACATAGGACACACAACCAAACACCTTCAAATGGGAAAGGTTCACATCCTTCCCGCTCCACACTTCCTCCTCCGAATCTTAAAATCCAAAGGCACCGATGGTCCTCTATTGATCGTAAGCTGCAGGTTGCTAACACTTTCTCGCCCGTAATCGCTTGGGCAAGCCCGCTAGTGTACGCATACACCTAGCTCTCTCGTCGTTGTTCTATTCATCCGCTCTCGCAACCCCATTTCTGCTGAGGTGTCCCCGCAAAGTCTTTTCCATCTTGATGCCATTGTCAAGACAAGATTCTTAAAACCTGAATCCTCATACTCTCCACCGTTGTCGGATCTCAGCTTCTTTACTTTCAAGCTTGTCTCATTCTCAACCATGGCCTTCCAAGTCTTGAACACTTCAAATACTTCTGACTTGTGTCTCAAGAAATAGACCCACACTTTCCTAGTATGGTCATCAATGAAAGTCACAAAATATGACTTTCCGCCAAGTGAAGAGACATTAGTCGCCCCCCGGACATATGTCAGATGTATCAACTCAAGCCTTATAGCTTTTGAGTCCGACCCATTCTCTCGAAAACTCACCCGCTTACGCTTTCCAAATACACAGTTCTCCACGTAAGTCAATTTCGGTCGATCATTTGTAACTTTGGGAGTTTACCGTAAGAGTGAAGGATTTTCATTCCTTTCTCACTCATGTGACCAAGTCTCGCGGTGCCAAACATTCGATCCTCTTTGCCATGTGTGCCCAAAGAATCGACTCACAACCATGTGCAGTCATGTAGAGAGTACCATCTTTCTTACCATTTGCAACAATCAATGAACCCTTCGAGACCTTCCAAGTATCACCAGTAAAGACTGTAACAAATCCTTCACTTGCCAATTGCCCCACAGAAATCAAATTCTTCCTCAAATCCGGAACGTGTCTGACGTCCCTCAATAACCATGACGAGCCATTCATCTTGATATGCACATCACCCTTGCCGACAATGTCACAAGGTTGGTCATCACCGAGAAAGACCGTTCCAAGGTCACCTTCGGTGTAGTTCTCAAGGAACTCTCGATGTGAGGTAGCATGGAAAGATGCGCCGGAATCAAGTACCCAAGACTCCTTCTTGTGCTCCATCGAACATATCAAAGCGTCATCTACCATCTCAACAACATTAGCTTCTTGATTCTTTTTCTTGTTCTTATTAATGTTGTTGTTGTTTCTTGGTGCCGGGCAATTGGGGCTATAGTGGCCAGGCCTACCACAATTATAGCACACCACTTCACTTATGTCTCGAGGTTTGTGTTCAACGCTTTGCAATTGGGAGGCTTGAGATTTCGATCTCCCCCTCCACTTTTTCTTACTACGACTCCTGTTTGACTTTCTTCCCCTACTTTCGATCAATCGATGCGAATACGAAGTTGATCCCGAAGATGACGGACAATCCTGTCTCCGGATTTCCTCAGTTAGTACCATACTAACAACGTGCTCAAACTTCAACTTGGTCATTCCCGCAGAGCCACTAATAGCCGCCATAGTCGCATTCCAACTTGGAGGCAATTGTCCAAGTATCGCCAAAGCTAGCACCTCATCACTAAATGTAATTTCAACTGACTCCAATTGGTCCTTAGTTTGGTTGAATTCATTTAGGTGATCCTTGAAGGAGGTCCCCTCCAACATTTTCATGCTAAATAGCTTGGTGATCAAATAGACTTTGTTTGCGGCCGAGGGTTGTTCATACATCGTAGTGAGTGCCTCCATGAGAGACTTAGCCGTCTTCTCGGCCTTTTAATATTGAAGGCTACCGACTTGAAAAGACTCAATCGGATTGTGGCCAAGGCCTTTCTATCTTGCAAATCCCATTTATCTTGTGGAATCTCCTCAGGCTTCTCACTTATCAATGTTTCCATCAAATCCTTCTGATAGAGAACATCCTCAATTTGCATCTTCCAATAGCCGAAGTTTGTTCCGTCAAACTTCTCTATCTTGTAGCTTTCCTTTTCGGTCGTCATGACTTTACTGAATAAAAAAACCACGGTGGAGAACCTCTCAGAGGAATTTCCTCAAACACCCTGTAGCTCTGACACAGTCACCTATGCTCCGATACCACTTGTTGGGAGATTTCACTAGAAAGTCACACCTCAATCTAGCTACTTTCTATCCCAAATGATTTCAACTTGGAGATCACACCAAGGAAATCACCCACCCAAGACTTTGGTAGTTATCACAACAACCTCAACAAAGCAAAACCACTACAATATCATCACAATTCATAGCAACAATAATAATGGAAGTAACAATGCAAAGAGACACAAAGATTTAGGTGGTTCGGTAAATGTTACCTACATCCACACACAAGAGCCGAGTTTCCTTTATAACAAAGATTGGAGAGTTTACAAGAGATCAAGAATCAATAAGAAGAGGCCTCACTCAAACCCTAGCTCAACAGAGCTCCCATAATACCCTAGAAATGAATCTCTCAAAGTTGTACCTCAAAACCCTAATCTATTTTCTTTATATATGTGTACATAGACAAAGGGGAAGTAAAATGGGCTTGGGCCTCAATTTCGAGCACGAAGCTGCTGGGTATAGGTGGCTGGCCCTCTTCAATAGAGCTTGAGCGAGTCCGCCTTAGGTGAGCGGTGGCCTTCTTCAAACGGTCATGCGAAGCTGATAGATATAGATGATGGCAGCCTCTTCATCAGAACCAGGGTGAGTGTGGTATACGGACACCGGAGCAAAGCTCGACGGTTCCAACAAACCCAACACATTTTATGCTAATACCTGCCCGAACATATCAAGAATTGTTAGAGGTGTTATACAATAGGCTCTGCAATCAGATGCTCGTATTGGTGCAAGCCTTATTCGACTTCATTTCCATGATTGTTTTGTTGATGTAAGCTCTTAATTACTTCATGAAAATTATTTTTTTCATCAATCTATAGTTTTATGCCAAGAGTTAGATCTGCAATTAGATTATGATATATCATGTTCCTTGATCTACTATTACTTTTAAATTTGTTAAAGGGAAAAAAATATTTCTCTTCCTTAGTCCTTAGCTTGTATCTCATTCTACCATTGATACTAGACTTAAATATGTGCTAATTAATTGTATCTCAAGAAAGTTAATAGTAGAAACTGCCTTTGGTATAAAAAAGTTTTTATGTAGTACCAATGCAATCAAAAACTTCAGAAAGCGGCAAGTTTTTCCAATGATTCAAATAGACTCGCATGCTGTAAGGTACTATTGAATATCTGTATCTGTTTATTTCATAGGGTTGCGATGGATCACTATTGTTAGACAACAGTAGCAGCATACGGACCGAGAAAGACGCTGGTCCCAATCTTGCCTCTGTCAGGGGTTTTGGCGTGGTTGATAACATCAAGACTGCAGCAGAAAAGGCTTGCCCTGGTGTCGTCTCTTGTGCTGACATTCTTGCAATTGCAGCTGAAGCTTCTGTTTCTTTGGTATGTCTCAGCATTTATGTATCAACACGGTATCCTGGATGATAATGTTTTACCAATATTCAATTCATGTTTGTAGGCGGGAGGTCCTTCATGGAACGCATTACTAGGAAGAAGGGATAGCAGGACTGCAAACTTTGCTGGAGCCAATAGGTTTCTTCCTAGTCCATTTGAAGTGCTAACCAATATAACTGCAAAGTTCGCAGCTCTGAATCTAAGTGTCACAGATTTGGTAGCATTGTCTGGTAAGAATTATTTATGTGCATTTTAGAAACCACAAATGGTAAATCCGACATGTTAGAGCACATGGCGGCAATGTAGGCTTAACACAATTCTTGGTTATTTGCAGGAGCTCACACATTTGGACGTGCACAATGTTTTACATTCAGTAATCGCTTGTACAATTTCAGTGGAACAGGAAATCCTGACCCAACATCAAACTCTTCGTACCTAGCTATTCTTCGTCAAATATGTTCGCAAAATGGGAATAGAAGCATTTTAACCAATTTGGACCTTACCACGCCAAACGTGTTTGACAGTAACTACGTGTTTGACAGTAACTACTTCAGCAACCTCCGAAGGAATGAAGGCCTACTTCAATCAGATCAAGAATTGTTTTCAACTAATGGAGCTGCCACTGTGGCCATTGTTAATAACTTCCGTGGAAATCAACGCAGATTTTTTGCAAGCTTTGTGCAATCTATGATTAATATGGGCAATATTAGCCCATTGACGGGAAGAAATGGAGAGATTAGATCTGACTGTAAGCGAGTTAATGGAGCTGGTAATTGGGTTGGATGGAGCTCCTCTTGAACAAAGCTAAGAAATAATCATAAGTTCACGATCAACTGCTGGTTCATGAATAAATTTACATATTCTGTAATGTATATCTCGCCAAAATAATACAGGACTGTATCTACGTACACCACTTTGATTATGATATAAATATCAGGACTTTGATAGCTACTATCGATTGTAAATGACAATGGGTAACTAATTGGAATTTGTTAAAACATAAACATTAAGGAAGGTTACTTGGAATTGTTTTAATAATTCATTCAGTGATGGGGCGTAAATAATTAATGAATATAATCGGATACTAGATATTGGATGAATGTTTAATTTTAGATTTTATACATTACTAAATCTACTTGAGTATTCTACTCGAGTGTATGGAGTGGCTGGAAAGTCGATTAAGATGAGATGTAGCTGACCTAGTTCCTGATCCTCTCTCACTTTGTTGTAGGTTTCCATTTTTTTAAAAATTTATTTCGAACTTTAGCTCGAAAGAAAATTTGTTTGTGGTTTCCTTTTTTCAGCGTCTCCTATGTTTTTTTTTTTTTTTTTGCCTAACACAAGTTTTGATATGATTGTTCCCAATTGCTCATACTCTTTGTTGCTAGTTTTGCCATGTCTTGTTATGCCTACTTGTAAGTCTGTTTACTATTGCTGCATGAAACATTAGGCATAGATGGACCGGACGCTATGAAGCTCACCTTTGGGATAAAAGTACCCGGAACCAAAACCAGAATAAGAAAGGAAAACAAGGTACAATATGTTAATGTTTCTTTTGATCCTTCATACACGCACCCATTCATTGTCTCTTGGATTCAAGTTGAATCTAATACTGAGATCGCAATTCTCCTGTTCGTGCGTGCATGGAAAATAGTTGGCGATGGGCTCTCTCTCCAGTGTACTTGGGTATTTTCTAAAGAAACAGATAACAGTAAGTTGTTTTTATTAATTTGCTTTAAGTGAAACTGTTCGACTTATATAGACTCCATACAGAAACAATCTCTGGAGGATATCTAAGAGTTATCTCTTAAGTTGTTACAGACAATGATCTCTTAAGTTGTTACAGAAAATGGGATCTGGCGACACTTGTATAAGACCAAGTCTTCCAAGTCTTTGAGTGTTGTAGATTAACGACCGGTGTGTTACGTGCTCTATTACTCCCCTTCAAACTTGGCGTGGGTTGGAGCCAAAGTCCAAGTTTGCTTTTAAATCCTTCAAAGGCATTTCGAGTCGAGGTTTCGCGGAAAATATCCGCAAGTTGTTTTCTTTGAAGGAACAAATCTAGTAACGAGTGTGCTTGAGAGCAACTTTCTCCACGAACAAAATGATAATCAATAGCTATGTGTTTGGTTCGAGCATGGAACACTTGGATTGATTGACATGTGAAGTCTTTGAGATATTATCACGAGAATAGAACTTGTGGTTTTGATGGAAAATTCCAAGGTCACGTGGGATGAAAGAAATCCATGTGAGTGAAAGAAGTTGTAGATGCCATTGCTCGATATTCGGCTTCCGCGACCGAACGTGATATGGTAGGCTGCTTCTTAGCACTCCGGGGAGATACAATTAGACCCGAAAGGTACGTAAACCCGGTGGTAGATCGTCTAGTAAGGGGCACCCGACCCGGTCCGGCCGGAAAAGGCATAGAGATCAAGGCTGCATTGGTTTGAAAGTATCGCATAAAACCAAGAGAGATAGTTCCTTTGATGTAACGGAGTATTCTTTTAACCATCTGGAAGTGTGCATTGGTAGGTGCATGCATATGTTGACAAACATTGCTCACAACATAGTTCAAATCAGGTCGTGTCAAGGTGAGATACTGAAGTGTGCCGACAATCTTTCAATACTCGGTAACATCATGATAGAGAGCTTCACCATTTGAAATGAGAGCAGGTTTAGCAGCCATAGGAGTAGATGTCGGTTTGCAGTTAGTCATCTTTGTATTATGAAGCAAGTCCAACATATATTTTGTTTGAGATAGAAAGAGTCCATCTTTGAAATATTGTACTTGTACTCCGAGAAAGTAACTGAGAGGGCCAAGATCCTTGATGGAGAATTGAGCCCCGAGTTCTGCAACAAATTCATCTAATAAAATATTATCGTCACCAACTAGTATTATATCATCAACATATACCAGTAGAACCATGATATTAACACCATTGTTGAAAATGAATAATGATGAGTCAGCTGGGCTGCATCTAAAACCATACTCAATGAGATAAGAACTGAATCTGTCAAACCAGGCTCGTGGAGCCTGTTTTAAACCATACAACGTTCGTTGGAGCTGACACACATGATTTGGCAATAGTTCATCTACAAAGCCAGGGGGTTGCTCCATGAAAACTGTGGTTTGAAGATGTCCATGTAAAAAAGCATTCTTAACATCAAGTTGCCGGAAATTCCAGCCTTTAACAGTTGCAATGGTGAGAACAGTCCTGATAGTAGCAGGTTTTATTACCGGACTGAATGTTTCGAGAAAGTCGACTCCTTCCCTTTGGTTATAGCCTTTTGCTACAAGTCTTGCTTTCAGCCGATCCAATGAACCATCAGAATTGAGTTTGGCTCTAAACACCCACCGACAATCAATGACATTCATGTAGAGTTGTCGTGGAACAAGTACCCATGTCTCATTGTGTGAGAGAGCATTCATTTCTTCTAGCATAGCAGAATTCCATCCTGGGTGACTAAGAGCACTTTTTGTGGATTTTGGTGTGGTGGGGATAGGAGGAGTAGTAGCAAGTAATCCATGCCGGGTTTGGTTGGGCGAATAACGTCTTTCATCTGAAGTTATCATTAAGTGCGGTTATGCAGGCCTAGGAAGGGTGGAAGAAGATATGTGTACTGGTCTTGGGGATGTTTGAGTAGTATTAGGTTCATTTGGAGGTGGATTATTTTGAGATGGAATAGGTGGTTCATTTTGATGTGGTATGATAGGCGACTGTTCAGTGGGTAGTGATGGATTGATAGGAGCTGAATTAAATAGCCTAGCAAGTTCTTGGCCAGCAGGTGAGCACAATTGAGTGGGAGGATTTTTGGAATGAGTTTCAATAGGATGCAACCAATTTTGAAAATGAGTTGTGTGACTTGTGTCAACGAGTGTATCTTGGGATTGTGAGGATTGAGGCACCGATAGCCTTTGTGTTTAACACTATAACCCATAAATACACAAGGGAGAGATCTTGGTTCTAGTTTATCCTTTGTATATCCTCGTAGATAAGGATAGCATATACTGCCAAAAGTTCTAAGGAAATCATATGTGGGAGGTTTTTGATGTAGTAGATTATATGGAGTGGCCATGTTAAGAGTTGGGGAAGGCAATCGGTTTATTAGAAATGTGGACGTGTTAAAAGCCTCGACCCAATATTTCTTAGAACTCGACGATGAAACATCTAGCTAAGCCAAGTTCAACAACATGACGGTGTTACGGCTGCGCTACGCTATTTTGTTGAGAGTGCACAGGCATGATAGTTGATGAATTATGCCTTCACCACTAAGATGATCAAGGAACTCTTGTTTCAAGAATTCACCTCCATTATCATTTGAAATTTTTGATTTTCTTCTCAAATTGTTTCTCCACCATCGGTTGGAACAATAGAAATATCTTGTAAAAGTCAGACTTTTGCTTGATAGGATAAAGCCATGTATATCGCGAAAAATCATCAACAAAGACAACATAATATCGAAAAGCCTTGATTAGATAAACTGGTGCAAAGCACCCCAAAGGTCACAATGAACTTTAAAGAGTGGTTTAGAAGACCCTCTTGCTTGATCGAAACAAATGGGAGTTTGGAGCTTTTACTCATCTCACGGCTTCATACATAAGCCAAAAGAACTTTTATTAACGAAATAGAGTTATTCTTCTTAAGAAAAGCAATGATTCGGAATGAGGGTGGCCTAGCCGACCGTGCCAAGTACTTTCATCGTAACACTAAATCTATTTGAGAAGAAAGCTTTAGCTTTGGCATTGGCTAAAACATATAGTCTGCTTGTCTACTCCCCGATGCCATCACTGGTTCGCTTTTTCGATCCTTAATCAGAAAACCATTTTTGTCAAACTCAAAATAACACGGATAATCAGATGTTAATTGAGAAACAGAGAGCAACTTCTTCTTAATATCAGGTACCACAAGAACATTTTTAATTTGTAATAAAGAGTTATAAGTGGCATCACCAGTATGTGTGATGGGTAGACGATCTCCATTACCAACCATAACATAATCAAATCCAGTATATGGTTGTAAATTGCAAAGAGTACCTGGATTATCAGTCATGTGTGATGTAGCTCCAGTATCTGGAACCCACTCGCCATCATTAGAGTCATTCATATGGAGAGCAGCTAAGGCTTGTGGAACGTTCTCATCTTGAAAACTGTTATCGAATCGGTGCCAACACTTGAGAGCATTGTGTCCTCTTTTGTTACATATTTGACAGAATATGATAGCAGGTTGAGCAGCAGGAGGTTGAGCCTGAGCAGGAGTAGGATTCCTTGGTGCTGTAAGCTGTGACCTGTTGTTATAGTTAGGCCTATTGCTAGTCTGTGTAAAGCCACGACCTCTAGAGCTAAATGATGATGAGCCACGCTCCCATTGAGGTCGAATGTTACGACGTTGCCCCACAAATGCCACATTAGGATTGACATTTTCAGAAAAGATTGACTTATTTCGGAGTTCATGACTTTGCAAAAGTGGAATAAGATCAACATAAGATGGAACTGGAGGTTTTAACATAGCAGTTGCAAAAGATTCATACCTTGGTCCAAGAGTATTAAGAAGCCAGAATACCTTTTTATCATCAGAGAGTGGCTTTCCAATGGCATTTAACTGATCACATATAGCCTTGAAGTCCTTGATATAGTCAGATAAAGGTGTTGAATCCTTTTTCTTCTCCTGAAGTTTGAGAAGTAGTTCGAACTCCCTAGCTTGAGAACCTTGAGAAAATGCATTTTGTAATGCAGACCATACATCATGTGATGTTTTCAAACCAACTACGACTCGAGCTTCGAGAGATGGTTGCCGTTATCCATGCTTTTACCAATCGATCGGTGCGAGTCCATGCTGCCAGATCTAGATTCGGTATTATATTGGTGTTGTTAGCATCAGTAATCTCAGTATACGGTGGAATTGTATTACCTGTTACAAAACCAAGTAGGTCTTGACTTTCAATCAATGACAAAACTTGTGTTTCCCACAGAAGATAGTTTGTAGAGGAGAGTTTAAGAGAGACGAAATTGGCTACATTGAGATTTGCTGGATACGGATACTTTGGTAGTGATGTGTTGGCCATTGGCTGAAATTTTTAAATGAAAAAAAAAAAAAACAGGATCTTACTTCCTCGTTGGAGACTATAGAAGTTCTGATACCATAAAGAAACAGATAACAGTAAGTTGTTTTTATTAATTTGCTTTAAGTGAAACTGTTCGACTTATATAGACTCCATACAAAAACAATCTCTGGAGGATATCTAAGAGTTATCTCTTAAGTTGTTCTGCATAATGATGATCTCTTAAGTTGTTACAGAAAATGGGATCTGCTGACACTTGTATAAGACCAAGTCTTCCAAGTCTTTGAGCTGTTGTAGATTAACAGACCAGTGTGTTCTGTGCTCTATTATTTTCCATACTCCCTTGAGCTTTGATATTTGTCAATTTTGTATTTGGTTTGAGTCTCGTATCAAATAAATTTATTTCTAAATCGCAGTTTTCTGTGATCGTGATATTTTGTAGGATCATATGATGATGAGGAGGCTGCCAGCTAGAGCATACGATCTTGCTGCTCTAAAACACTGGGGGCAGTGGCGGAGTCAGGAATTTGTTCCAGGGTGAGCCGGTGTGAGCACTACAAGTTTGCAACACAAATTAAATCGTTTGTTTACACGTCGATTTGCTTGTTTTTTTAATGAATTTTAGATAATTATTTTTTACGTAAACAAACAATTGTTACTTTATCCAAAGATTAACATACTTGTTATTTTTGTGAAATCGGGCATAGTACATTGATATGTTTGTTAAAAAAAATTGTATGTTGATACAAGTGTTAAGAGAATCTAAGTACGTTGTATGTTTATGTAATTAAGCCTTTATCCAATCATCAATTTACGTTAATTTACATAATAATGGAGATTTCCAATTTTGAAAGTGTAGGATCACCACCACTAGTAAGCTAGGTTAATTAGTTTATTGGGCTAAATAATATAATTAATTAGATAAGATAGTTCATTGTAAGTATTTGTTACTCTAGTCTTATTAATTTATATATAATAATTTTTGAAGAAGTTGTCTATCTTTAAATCTTTATTTCCCTTTTTTTCCCTTTTCTCCTGTTAACATGTGAAATGTCACCTGTTCTAATGTCCATTTCCATATGCTTCTTAACAATTGGAGGAGCATGAGTGATAGGATAAGGCTTACCAGGGTAGTTTTCTTTTTTGCACATGCAAACGTTTTTGTTTTTGTAAATGCACTTGTTTTTGTAAATGCACGTACAGAACTTTAGTGGGTGTGAGTGTGGACCCATATGTTCCCATAGATAAAACATATTGAAATCAATTGGTGGAAATTACCATATCCCCTATACACACCCAATATCAGCAAAGGACACACCCAATATAATATCAGCAAAGCAGAGGTTTTATTCTATGGACAAAAGAGACAATAGTGGGTTATTGGTCAAAGTTTTTTACCAAGACTGCAGCAAGTACTAGTAGTATTTTTTTTGGTTGGAATCCAGGGTGAGCCATGGTGTACTCTGGGCCCCCTAGCTCCGCCACTGACTGGGGGACCTGTGACACTCATTAATTTTCCAGTGAGCAGAAAACAGATAGTTTATTGTGTTATGTAACACTAGTGACGACAGAATGCCTTAAAAGAACTGATCGAAATAGATGGTCTTGGTGTCAATATACTAAAGATAGATGACACTCAATTTGGTTCTCTCTAATATTGACTTCCCAATAAAATCAACAAATATATCCTGAACTCTTTAATTTATTGGAAAAATAGTTTAGAAATGAAGTTCCTTGTATTAGGAATATGTAGACATACAGTTGTCTAAAAACCATTTAATAATAAATGAGAAATTGTTTCTAGTGTACCTACTTGAGTAGAAATAATGTGACTTACATATATTTTGAACTTAGGCTTATGGTGTATATAAGTAATATTTTTTCTAGAATGTAGTTTATGTAACTACCGTAACCGAATTGGGCTTATGTGAAAAGGTCACATGTCTTTTCAAAACATATATTTTTTTCGAAGAGGTGCTCAACTCTTTGAATAGGTGCATGATCTTCTATAAAACCAACCAAAATCATAATTTGAAAAAGGATTTTGGAGACAATCATTGCTTAGAATTTTTTTTGTGCATTCTCTCTCTCTCTATAAGTCTTCATTTTAAATTATTCGAGTACAAACACAATGTTGTGTTCGTTGAGTCATTTGAATTGGAGTGGTACATTCATAGAATTGAAATCCGTTCTATCTTGTGAGACAATTGTACGTTCATCCACCTTGAGCACCGAGAAGGAGCAAATTTGCCATAAGGTCGAACCACGAAAAAGATGTTATTATGTTCATATATAGAAGTGAAACTCAACAACTACGGGTGTATACTAGCAATGGTGGATACTGGCCGATGATACTCATTTGTTAATCTCAGAGTATGTATCCGAGCATATTGGATTGAAACTCGTAGAATGTAATAACCGCTATATGAAAAGCTTGAACCAAGAAGCCAAACCAGTGAAAGGACTTGTTTTGGAAGTTGACATTGAGATGAACAATTGGCGAGGAAAGGTGAACCGGCCTTTTGGCAGCTCGATTAGACAAGTTTCAAGTCATTCTCGGAATAGACTTCTTGTACGTGCAAACAAGGTAGTCGTCATGCCACACTTGTGGGGAATTGTGTTCCAAGATTCCCATGATGATTACTTTGTTCCTACAGTTCGTAATACACAAACAAGATAGATTCTATTATTTCTGCTATTTTAAGATATATGTACGTAAGTATTCATTATTACACCCAAGAGTTTAAATAAAAATGTTTGCTAAAAATATTGGTGTGTCAATATGCTAATTAGCAAATATGGGGCAATGGAAGTGTTTAAGCACTATAAATATAAAGATTGTGTCTTAACAATGCAAGATGCCTCATAAGAAAAACTGAAAAAGTACATACGTTTAATTGGTTTTTCAATTTATTGACTTTATTTTTCATGAGAAATTGGAAAATGTTGGGGATTATGTATCTCTTTGAATTAATCAATTCAAATTTGAAAATTTGTTGAAGCATTACTCCAAAGACATCAAATGTGGGGGTGTTTTACACCTAAGAATTAATTAGGCGAATGACATACTAATAATCAATGAGTGTGATGTGTTTATGTTAAGCTGAACACGTACTCAAAGAGGATATGTCATTAAATGTCTTATTTAGGTGGATGATATGCTAATCAATTTTAGGTAGTAATATGTATGTCATATAGAAGCTACCAAAGCAAGCAAATGTTGTCCAGTAAGTTTGACATGAAAAATTTAGGTGCTGTGGATGTTATTATAGGAATTAAGATTTCTAGAGGATAGATGGAATTGGTCTATCACATTCTCATTATATTGAGAAAATATTTGGTAGGTTCAAGAAGTATAACATCACTTCAAAGAAGACATCATTTGTCGTAAATCTTCATTTAGTCAATTTAATACTGGTGAAGTGTATTCCTAATAGAGTATTCTCGTACACTTGGCAATTGATGTACGCCAACCATGAATTGCATAAGACTTGACATAGCATATTAAGTAAGCAAGCTAAGTCGATATACGAGTAATCCTGATAAAGTGGATATATATGTCTTTACTCTAGAAGGTGTAGAAGTTTCAAGGAGATCCTAAAAGAAAATGTGCATTGCTAGGTTCACAATGGAATTTGAATTCATTGCATTGGACAAATCTGAACAAGAAGCTAAGTGACTTCGTAATTTCTTAGAGGATGTTCCAAATTGGGCAAAACCTGTGCCTATAGCCTGTGTACATTGTGGTAATCAATCTGCTATTGGTAGAGCACAGAGTAACAAACATAATTAGTAAGTCTAGATATATGCATCGCAAACATAATACCATTAGACTATTGCTCTCAAATAAAGTTATCTCAATTGACTATGTAAGGTCAAAAAATAACAGTGCGTGCAAATCCGTTGACAAAATGTTTAATGAGGGAGCAAATTGAAAGATTATCAAGGGGAATGGGCTTGAAACTACCTTTGAGAATATCAAGAGTCCTCATAATGGAAAAACCAGCCTAATTGATTGGAGATCCCAAGATCTAAGTTTGAATGACCAACTGAATTATGTCTATGACTCAGTTAGCACTGGAGAGTAATACTACACTAACCCATTCCAATGATAAGACAGTGCATATATATCTGCCACGAGAACCATGATAAGTTAAGCTTTTAATGATTTACTATATCTTGGACAGTTATGTTATCCAAGTGGAGTATTGCAGGATACTCTTTCTAGAAATCACTTATGTATGTAAGTGTGAAGTGGGGCTGCTTCTATGAGAATTTTAAATGCAAATATCTCATAAGCACTTTCTGAAACCAAGAAGTGTTCAAGGCTTTATGAACACAAACGTGAAAACCAAATGTATTCGAAAAGGTACTGTGTGAAGATGATTGTCTACGTTTATACCAAAAGCTGACAGTTCAAGGACATTAATTGAAGTCTAATGATCGTCCTATTAAATTTGATTGTCTTTCATTGTGGCAAGTTCAAAGCCGCCCATGCTATATTTGACCTGATGCGGTAACTTTTCATTAGTACTTGAACATGTGTCTGCATATTTTTTTGCATTTTATAAAGCCAATTTTACACTCATGTGGGGGTATTGTTGGAAAAACGGTTTAGAAATAAAGTTTTTTTGTGTTAGGAATACATAGACATATAAAGTTGTCTAAAAACCATTTAATAATGAATGAGAAATTGTCTCTGTGACTTATACTTTGGGATTAGGTTTATGGTGTATAAGTAATATTTCTTCTAGAAGGAAGTTTATGTAATCACTGTAACCGAATTTGGCTTGTGTGAAAAGGTTATGTGCCTTTTCAAAACATGTATCTTTTCGAAGAGGTGTGCAACTCTTCGAAAAGGTGCATGCTCTTCTATAAAACCAACCGAAATCATATTTTGAAAAAAGATTTTGGAGAAAATCATTGCTTTGATTTGATTTTCTGTGCATTCTCTCTTTCTATAAGTCTTCATTTTAAATTGTACGAGTACAAACACAATGTTGCGTTCGTTGAGTCCTTTGAATTGGAGTGTTGCATTAATTCATAGGATTGAAATCCGTTCTATTTTGGGAGACAATTGTTCATCAACCTTGAGCATCGAGAGGGTGCAAATTTGTCTTAAGGACATAGTCATATGATCATCACTAGCTAGGCTCGGATTTAATCATTAGTAAATTAAGTTCATTTGTTGAACTAAAAAGTTTGTTCACGATATATTTGTTATATCAATTTGATTTTTTCTGTTTACTTAACAATGAGCTGAGTATATTTTTGAAATAAAGTTTTATACACTCTCAAGCAATGACATTAAGGAGACTTTGTTCTCAAATGTAGTGATCAATCTGTTAACATGTTAGCTGTAGTTTGTATGAATTTTGCATTCTTGTTCTTATAAATGATGAGCTCTTTAAATTTCATTGAAAAGTTGTTGGCTGTATATCATTTTAAACGTTTATATCCTGAAAAACATATGGCACTTGACTTGGTTATCTCTGAAATCGGCTTCTGAGAGGATACTTAAAAATTTCTTAAGTTTCCCAGCAAGTAGACTTTGACCAATGTTCTGTCCAGAATGGTGATCAAGTTTATTTGACATATTCTTTTTATTTCAGTTGAGAACTTTCTAAGCAACAAATTAAGTTTTCCTGCTTGCAGTTGTGTACTTTATGGATCATGAACTTTCTAAGCAACAAATTAACTTTTCCTGCTTGTAGTTGTATACTTTATGGATCATGTTTAGTAACTGATCTGTATACGAACTCATCAATACTAGATAATTTTTTACTGCAGATTAGTGGTTATTAAAGGGATTGATATTAGTAGAGTAGTTTTGCTAGATTGTTTTTGTTTTGTTTTCACAGCCTTCAAAGTGTCAATCGTCAATATTACCTTACTCACGAATTTCGTGTGTATAATTCGAATAAGGTGTTCGTCCAACCTTAAAACTAGGCTGATGTCACAACTGAAATATAGATGGTTTTTTAAGCATGCTGAAGTTTATACGGGCTACCTTACTGTTTACTGATGTTGGTATTTTTTATTTATTTCTATTGGGGTAGTAGTTGATTGTAGTAAATGTTAATTTTTCTGAAGTCTTAATCTTTTTTTTTTTTTTTGATTGGTAAGCCTGTTTTTAAATGAGATCAGTAACTCTTTGATGTTGGCGGGCTTCGAGCCCAAAAGTTTTACCGACTTTGCTAGTCGGCACCTGCTGAAGTCTTAACTTCTTCTAACAGGAAAGTATTTTAGCTTTAAGCTCTGCTAATTATGTGGAATTTTACAAGTTTCTAATTTCAAAAGTTAAACTATGGTACTTGCAGGAAAGCTGAAATAGGTGGAGATATGAAGACAAAGAAGATCTTTGTTGGAGGGCTACCTCCCAATTTGACAGAAGAAGGATTTCGCCAGTATTTTGAGACATATGGGCATGTAACTGATGTTCTGTACAATGAGAATCCTCAGCATCTTCTGGGATTCGGATACATATCATTTGATACTGAAGAAGCAGTAAATAAAGTTTTGCACAAGCCCTTCCATGAGTTGAATGGAAAACTTGTGTTGGTCAAACGTGCTTTTGCAAAAGATGCAAATCCAACCAGTGAAGGCAGTCCAATGGGTGTTG
The DNA here is from genome assembly GCF_015680905.1 of Coptis chinensis. NCBI lineage: Eukaryota > Viridiplantae > Streptophyta > Magnoliopsida > Ranunculales > Ranunculaceae > Coptis > Coptis chinensis. The sequence goes on from NC_141462.1 coordinate 4,877,042, forward strand.
CAAATCCGAGACTTGGTAATGCTGGAGGTCAACCGATGCCCTGAGGAGCCCGTATGACGCCCATTCATGTGATCCCAGTATACCCTTTGCAAGTTGTCGAATTGCTAAGGATCTCGCATTAGGTGAAGCCAAAGACGGAAATTTTGTATTCTCACCTTGTTCAATTCAACTTGCACTAAGTTTTTTTGACAAATGGTTCCAACAGCTCAACCTTAAAGGAGTTGCGCATGTTTCTAGAAGCTGAAAACCTGAATGATCTGAACTCAGTTGCTACAAAACTTATTGATACACTCACTGGATCCACTCAAGGTGGTCCAATGTTATCTTTTGTTCCTGGTGTTTGGATTGAACAGTCTTATCTTTTGGAACAAACCTTCAAGACTATTGCTGAAACTGTGAATTGCCAACACGAGGTTAGTCAGTTTTTCTTTAAGTATAGTACTATGCATTTCGTTTCTTTTTAGTATCTATATTTCTAAAATAAGCATTAAATTGACCAGGAAAATTTGTTAGGATTCTGGAGGAAAATAGTAACTTGGCATTAACTCATGAAGTTAGAAATTTTCTTATGGTTTTCTTATTCTTCTCTATTTTAATTGTTGTTAATGTTTGATGTGACTCTAACATTTGATTATGTGGATGAAGGCAAAAGAAGTAACCGAGAAAGTGAATAAATGGGCTAAAGACGCTACTAATGGACTCATCCAGTCAGTTCTACCCCATCCTTTACTTCCAACAACCAGATTTGTGCTCGCAAATGCACTCTATTTCAAAGGAAGATGGAGTCAATCCTTCAATAAAATGTTTACCAGGGACTCTAAATTTTTCTTACTCGATGGAAATTCTATGGAAGTTCCTTTTATGACCAGCCACGAAATGCAGTTTATCAGTACATTCGACGATTGCAAAGTTGTTAGACTACCTTATAAGAAGAGTATTGCCCACAAAGCAGCTTTTTCCATGTATGTCATACTTCCCTACAACAGATATGGTTTGTGGCCTCTTCTTGAGAAGGTTGGTTCGGATCCATTGTTCTTCAAAAATCATTTACTTTCATATACAAAATCTGTTCCCGTGAGAAAATTCATGATACAAAGTTCAAGATCACATATAACTTTGAAGCTTCTACGGTTCTCAAGGGCATCGGACTGAAGATGATTTTCTCTGACCAAGCAGAATTTAATAAAATGGTACGTGGTGCAAAGCCTGCTATGGGGCTTAAAGTTTCACAGATTTGCCACAAGTCTTTTTTTGAAGTTAATGAGGAAGGAACCGAAGCTGCTGCTGTTACTGCAATTTCTGGGCCAATGGGTTGTCTTAGCCTCCCGCCTCCCCCTGTTGATTTTGTTGCAGACCGTCCATTTATGTTCCTGGTGAGAGATGATAAAAGTGAGATGGTATTGTTCATGGGACATGTAATTAATCCCTTGTTGGGGTAGGTACCTCATCTCAACTTCTCAAGTATTATTGTTCATTCTAGGGTGTTAAATTCCGAACAAATATCTGTTGGCTGTTTGTTTGATGATGCCATTGGAGGGCATTTTACCTTTACTAATTTGACTATGTAAGAGCAGCTCTAGGTGGTGGTAGCATACTCTTCAAATTTGAAGAATGCGACCACATAATCTGGTAGCAAATTTCGACCAACTCTAGGTGGTCGCAAATTCGTGGTCGCAAAATTCATTGGGGCCCACCCTGCGCGACATTAGTATTGGCCGATACCATTATTCATCGTCATGGCGATAAGCTTGGTAATCGGGCGCCAAGATTACTAATGTCGCGTGCTATGTTTTTTATATAATGTCGCGACGGTCGGACTTTTGTCATTTTACAATTTTTTTTTTTCAACTCAAATCACTCTAGTTAATAGGAAAAAATGAGTTCAATTGACGAATCCGTCTATAATAACCAAACACGATGGAGTGGTGGCGGTAAGGAAGAAGAAAACGATTGTATCGTTTGGGATAATCCAGTGGTGATCTAGATGATGAACCAACCACTTTGGTTTGGAAATCAAGGAGTCGAGGTCGACGATCCATTCTCGCTTCAATATCAAAAAGTCGATTTTGAATTTCTGCGGAGGCTATTGATTTCACCATCTTAGGCGGTGTCTAAGAGGTTTCATGATAGGCATGTCTCAAGAGTTGTTCTTGAACAACGGTATGTATTTTAATTTCATAAATTGGTAGTAGTAGTAGTTAATTTTAGTAGTTTAATACATATATATTTTTATTTTTATTTTTTAATTTTAGTTTCATTTTCGCATTACATCGGAGATGTGTTATGTATCGGGTTCGGTGCACTCCACGTGCGCTTAAGATGTGGTGGGATGATATTAAGAAAGTTGGTGCACTTGACCATGTTAGAGATGCAATTTTAGCGACTCTCTTTGCTCATCTAGTTGACATCCCTTACAATAAGACTGACATTAGGGGAGTTATTAATGGTTTAGTTGAGAGATGGTGGGATAGTACACATACTTTTCACTTCCCTCAGGGAGAGTTGGGCTTCACTCCATTAGATTTTTGCATGATATCTGGTTTGAGTATAGGATTAGGTAATCCGTTGAGATCTAGCACTGAATTCCAGAGTTGTACCCAAATGATGACTTTCTTCCCTTGTCTGACCGAGGAGTCATATGACAGTGCTGGTGTTAGGATTTCTGGTATCAAGGCTGCATACATTACACCGTTGACTACTGATTCAGGATTGCAGTTTTTGATAGATTATTTGTCACTTGATTCCGATGATGGTCAAGCACATATTGATGAGTATGTAAGAGCTTTCTGTATGTATTTGATGGGTGTCTTCTTTTTTCCTTCTGGCCATTCCACGATTAACTTGGAATATCTAGCTAACTTTGAGCACTTGCATGAGTTGGGCGGTATTGATTTTGGTGGAGCCATATACCGTCATTTGTTGCGTTGTTTAGATAGGGCTTCTCGACAGTGGTGTTGTCGACGTAGTCCCCGGATGGGAGGGTTTGTCATTCTCTTAGAGGTATGGTTTTATGAGTATTTCCGTCTTTGCAAATCCTATCCTCACGAGTATACCGATGATGAGGCCTAGGGCTCGGGGCTTGGCACAGACCTTGTCGATTTCGTCGACCCGGTGAGATCGGTCATAACATAACTTCGTCCGAACCCGGATCGAGCTTAGCATAATGTGCTTCTATTGTTTGGAGGCCTTAGAGGACATCTGTGCACATCGGCGTGAATGATATGAGATATGCATTGTTCATTTTCATAGGAGGATGGTATTCACTTGTGGGAGTGATATGGAGTGGTATTTAAGGAATAGATGTTATAGACATCTCACACCATACTTTGGTATCCCTCCCGATCCGCTACCCATGTATCAGAGGCTAAGGACATGACCTTAGAGCAAGTCCTCGAGAAAGCGTGCATTGGACTTGGCTCTGAGGGCTTCGACCTAGTTACATTGCAGACTTATGAGCAAGTACTACCGTTCTTGGTTTAGGGTGTCTATTGGTCATTTGCTCCCATGTATGTAGGTCGTCATGCAACATTCATACGGTTAGCAATTTGGGTGTCGGGCGTGAATTCAGATTGGCCACCGTCCACGGCCGACGTTCAGCCGTTTGGGTACACATTTGTTCAACAAGAAGATCCCCTTAGTCGAGTGGCCTTGGGTTTTCGGTTTGAAGCGATCCGAAAGTGGCGGACGATTTACCGACCCATTTCTTATATTGATGCCACTCATTAAATGCGGTTAGAGAGCGACCTTGGACATCTATCTCGGTAATTATTTTTATTGGGTTTGTTTTATTATTTTGGTTTATTATGAAAATGTCATAAATTATTAATGAATAATTATTTCGGGATGACCCACGCATGAGATATGAGACAAGCATCCGTGTAAATGATGGCTTGCGGCTCCTCGGTATTCGCTACGGTGTTGAGAGAGAGACTTCTTTCCCGGCTCATGTGGATTATGACGATTTGCAACGCCAGATTGATGAGTTACATGCTCAGATTGATCGCACAAGGGTGAGTTCATCACATCATGGACAGACGGAGAGTTCAGCACAAGGACAGTCGAGGAGGAGTTCACGGTAGAGGAGGCGTATGTAGGATAGTCTAGGAGGTTGTTGTATGACGATTATTATTATGTTGTGTGATTTAGAATTGTTCATTTGATCATTTTGATATGTTGTGTGATTATTATTATGTTGTATGATTTAGAATTTACTTCATGTAATTTATGCAAATGAATTACAATTTTTATTAATAGAACGACAACTAATATATTATTGCAAAAACATAAAATAAAAATAAATAAATAAAAGATAACTATTACATATCACCCTTATTACATACTACTAGATAACTAATACATGATTACAACAATCAATGTCGGTCACCCCTAATGCTCCATAGATGCTCGACAAGGTCGCTTTTAAGTCTATCATGTATAGTCTTTGATTGAACTCGTAGAGTCCCTTCAATGTAGTGTTCCCGAGTAGGTGGGATCTGTGGTTGCCCTTCTGGATCAAGAATGTACCTCCTCATTTCATAATTTTTATTCTTAGCTCCGATTACCATATTGTGCAATATGATACATGCTCTCATAACAGTACCCATTGTCTCCACATGCCATAATTTGCAAGCTTTTGCCAAAATACCAAATTTAGCTTGCAAAACCCCAAAAGCTCTTTCAATATCTTTTCTTGCAGCTTCTTGCATCGTTGCGAACCACTTCGTCTTTAGAGCATTAGGGTTTGAAATTGTTTGTATAAATGCCGCATAGTCAGGATAGATACCATCATCTAAATAATAACCCATATTATAGCTATGCTGATTTACATCAAAAGAAATAGGTGGAGAAGTACCATTGATCACGTGCTCAAATACCGGCGAGTTGTCCAACACGTTGATGTCATTGTGTGACCCTGGCATCCCAAAGAAAGAATGCCATATCCACAGGTCTTCGGTTGCAACAGCTTCGAGAATAACAGATGGTTTTCCAGAACGACCACTGTAAGCACCTTGCCATCCAGTTGGACAATTATGCCATTCCCAATGCATACAATCAATGCTTCCCAACATACCCGGCCATCCACGTGTGGCAGAATGTGCAAGCAAGCGTTCTGTATCTGCAATATTTGGCCTTCGCAAGTAGACTGAACCGTACAATTTGATAATTGCATCACAGAAATGCCTCAACGCCTGGTTTCCACTTTGCTCGGAAATGTATAATTGATCGTCAAGTTGATCAGACACCGTGCCATAACCAAGAATACGCAAAGCTGCAGCCACCTTGACCAGAGGATCTATACCAGGTTTACCAGCATTGTTAACTTTAGGCTGAAAAAACTTAAAATGAGTCTGAATATCGTTGAAGATGTGAAGAAATAAAGATTTTTTCATACGAAAGCGCCGTTTGAAATCCTCTTTCGGAAAGATAGGACGATCGACGAAGTAGTTGTTCTTCAAGATTTCCAAAGTCAGAGCATATTTTCTATGTTTAATTTTCGACCCTTCTTTGAACCACCATGTGGTGCCTTCGGAGCATGTACTTGTGCTTGTGTAAGTACAGCCAAAGTGTGTTTCATAAGGGGCATGACGTTAACAAATTCTTCATCAAGACTATCTACCGAGTCTTCCGCTGGAGGAGATGAAGAAGAAGACGACGATGAAGATGAAGATGAAGATGAAGATGAAGATGAAGATGAAGATGAAGACTAAAGCGGAAATATCTCATATACTTCATGATCTATTTTTTCGCAATGTGTGTGTTGTTTGTTAAGGATTGATGTGAAATGGTTGAGTTGTTTGATACAAATGTTTGAGTTGAGTGTGTGTAAAATGAAGAAGGAAATGAGTGTAGATATAGAAGGTAGAAATCCGGCCATTTTTTGCCCGTTGGAGCACGCGACATTAGGAGTGGCCCGCGCCAGTAGTAGTGGCGCGCGACAATGGTAATGGCGCGCCTTTGTTGTGGTCAAAGTCAAAAAAGTTGTGCGACATTAGTACTGGCGCGCGACATTACTATTGTCGCTCCGCATCCGCATCCAAATTGCCAAATTTGCGAACAAGCAAGTGATGCGACCACGAATGCGACCACCTAGAGTTGGAATTCCGGGAAATTCCGACGCATTTCTTCAAATTTGAAAAATGCGACCACGAATACGTCCACCTAGAGATGCTCTAAGTATCTACTTACCCGCAGAAAAAGAAAAAGGGAATTGTTGCTTCTGATTCCATCCGTTAGCCTTTAATTTGAGGGTTTTGAAGCTCATAGACTTCTTTAGGAACTCAACTTGTCAGTTGTAATTCTTGATTTGTGGCATTCTGTGTTCATTGTAGGGTGTTAATTTAGCGTATTTGTGATGATATGCAACCTTGGTCTATTGATTGATTAATCTTTGTTTACAAGTTCTTCTGCGAATTGTTTTTGAACAAGGAAATCCGCAAAAAAGTTTTAGTGCTAAAACTCTGCAGGGTTCTTTTTAGTCTTAATCTCATTCATAGAGAACAGATCCAATCCTGAATTAATTTATTTTTCCGGTACATAACCTGATCCTAATACCATAATAATAGGTAGAAACTAGATTTTGGACCCGGGCATACGCCCGGGATCTATTAAATATTTTGTGTGCTGAAAAAGCTTTACAAAATGTCTCACACAAATTTTCGAATCAGAATATATTTTTATTAAAAATAAATCAAAATCGTTAATGAGCAAATGATTATGGTGCATAAGTACTTGGAAACTAAGGGATCAAATTGAGATAGCATATTCACTTTGTGGTTTAGGATATTAATCCGTAATTTTTAAATAGAATTATCTTAAACTTCGGTCTAGCTTGTATAATAGTTTTCTTAGATTTATAGTGATTTAGCGGCAAATTTTGAATCGAATATATTTTTATTGAAAATAAACCGAAATATGTTAATGAGCAGCGATTATGGTGTATAAGTACTTGGAAACTAAGGAATTAAATTGAGATAACCTTTTCACTTTATGGTTTAGAATATTAATCCATAATTTTCAAATAGAATTATCTTAAACTTAATCTAACTTGTATAATAGTTTTATTAGATTTATGGTGATTTAGCTGTAAATCATTATCATTCAGCTTATGTACTAATGTGTACAAATCACTAAAACAGATTGATTATTTTCATATCATCAAAAAATACACTACTCTCATTTGAAAAGATTTATCACATGAACGTGTCCTATGAACGGGTGTCATTATATTAAATTATTCTAAAAAATATTAGCAACTATGCATAACTATGAAAAAATAAAAATTATATTAATTACTCATTTAAATTTCTTGCACCATTCTCTATAAAAAGGAAGCACCAAACCTTGATAAAACTCATCGACTTCTTTTTATTGTTAGGTTTAATAATATAAGTTTGATTAAAGTTTTGTGAGAATGTCCAATGTGGCCAAAATAATATTGAAGCTGCTTGAATAGCAAGACATTCCCAATCACAATAAAAAAAATTATAATAAATACTATTTAAAATGCAAAACTATATTTGTCGAGACATTTATTCTCTCTACATATAATACAAATATGTTTTAGGGTTATTAGTTCAATGCATTTGCATCAAGTTTTTGATTTTCCATTAATTATATATTCTTTGAGATTAGTTTAATGTAGTACGTTGCATCCAGTTTCTAATTTTTCATTAATTATTCTTTAAGGCTAGTTCAATGCAGTTGCATCAAGTTTCCAATTTTCTGTTAATTATTATTTGAGGTTAGTTCAGTGCAATTGTATTCACTTTATGATTTCCAGTTAGTTATTCATTAAGGTTAATTCAGTACAGTTGCATCCAATTTTCGATGTTTCGTTAATTAGTCTTTGAGATTAGTTCATTGTATTTGCATCCATGTTCCAATCTCCCGTTAATTACTCTTTGAGGTTAGTTTAATACATCTGTATCCAGTTTCTGATTTCCTATTAATTGTTTTTCTAGGTTAGTTCGATAGTTTACAATTTCTATCTGAGTTTACATATATGTAAAGTGGTCTGTTTTTTATAAATTCACTTTCGTTTTGGGTTCCTAATTACTCGTAATTATTCATGTGAGAAGGCTAAAAAGTGGACATTTATGTTTTGAGGTCGGTCGCGATCGAGTTACATCCGACTTCGATTTCTAGTTAACTATTTTTTTGAGGTTATTTCAATGCATTTGCATCAATTTTTTATTTTCCATTAGTTAATCTCTTGATTTTAGTTTAATGCAATTGCATCCAGTTTTTTGGTTTTCCGTTAATTATTCTTTGTGGTTAGTTCAATGCAGTTGCATCCGATTTCCGATTTTATGTTAATTGTTTTTTGAGATTAGTTCAATGCATTTGCATCAAGTTTTCGATTTCCCATTAATTATTTTTTGAGGTTAGTTCAATGCAGTTACATCAAATTTATAATTTCCCGTTAATTATTCATTAAGGTTAGTTCAGTGCGGTTTCATCCATTTTTCAATGTTTCGTTAATTAGTCTTTGAGATTACTTCATTGCATTTGGATCTAGTTTTCAATTTCCCGTTAATAACTCTTTAAGGTTAGTTCAATGCATCCGCATCTAGTTTATGATTATTTATGCTTTGAGGTTAGTTCGATACAATTATATCCGGTTTCTGATTTCCCGTTAACTATTCTTTGAGGTTATTTCAATGCATTTGTATTTAGTTTTCAATTTCCTACCAATTATTCTATGAGGTTAGTTCAATGCAGTTGCATTTAGTTTTTTATTTTTTGTTTATTATTTTTTGAGTTAAGTTTAATGCATTTGCATCAAGTTTTTGGTTTCCCATTAATTATTATTTGAGGTTTGTTTGATGTATTTGCATACTATTTCTGATTTTTCGTTAAATATTTTTCAAAGATTTGCATCCAATTTCTAATTTCCCATTAATTATTCTCTGTCGTTAGTTTAATGCAATTTGTATAAAGTTTCTAATTTCCCGTTAATTACTCTTTGAGCTCAGTTATGTATTTTAATCCAGTTTTCGATTTCCTTATAATTATCTAATGTGGTGTGTGTAATACCAAGTTCTCTTGATCCATCAGTAGTGTCATTGCAAACATGACATAAAAGTAAATTATGCTTAATTTACTATGTGGGATCATCGAAGATTATTCAGTTTTTGATTTCCAGTTAATTATTTTTTAAATTATGCATGACTCACTATATGGAATCGATCTTCAAAGATTATCTATGACGGGTGTTGTTTATATTAATTATTCTGAAAAATATTTGCAAATATTGAGAACTATTATATATTAATATTATATTTATCACTAAACCAAATTTCTTATAGCGTGAAAACCTCACTCTCCATTAAAAAAAAAAAAACTTGCATTTGATAAAATCCTTCAACTTCATTTTGTTGTTTAATAATAGAAGTTTGATTGATGTTTTGTGAGATTGCCTAATAAAGTGAAGTTCATATATATTGAAGCTACTTGAATATGAAAAGAGATAAGATAAACACCATTTTAAATACAAAACTATATTTATCGAGACATTCCCACAACATATAACCCAACTATGTTTTGAGGTTAGTTCAATACATTTGCATCCAGGTTTATGATTTTCCGTTATTTATATTTTGAGGTTAGTTTAATGCAGTTGCATCCAATTTCCAATTTCGTTATTTATTTTTTGAGATCAATTCAATGTCGTTGCATCCAGTTTCTGATTTATCGTTAATTATTTTTTTTTGGTTAGTTTAATACATTTGCATCAAATTTCCAATTTCCTGTTAATTGTTCTTCAAGGTCAGTTCGATGCATTTTCATCCAGTTTTTTATTTTCCGTTAATTATTCTGTGAGATTAATTTAATGTATTTGCATCCAGTTTCTGATTTCTCGTTTATTATTTGATAAAGTTGTATTTGCATATAGTTTCCGATTTCCCGTTAATTATTTTTTAAGATTAGTTCCACGCATTTGCATTATGTTTCTAATTTATAATTAATTTTTCTTTGAGGTTAGTTCAATGCAGTTGTATTCAATTTCCGATTTTCTGTTAATTTAATCTTTGATGGTTAGCTCAATGTATTTGCATCCAGTTTCCGATTTTATGACAATTATTTTTTAATGTTAGTTTGATGTATTTGCATCCAAGTTTTGATTTTCTGTTAATTATTCTTTGAGGTTAGTTTAATGTAGTTGTATCCATATTCCGATTTTCTATTAATTAATTTTTAAGATTAGTTTAATGCTTGTATTTGCATCCAGTTTCCGATTTTCCGTTAAATATTATTTGAGGTTAGTTCGATACATTTGCATCCAGTTTTTGGTTCCCCATTAATTGTTTTTTTTTACGTTAGTTTCATTCAATATTATACATATTTTAAAATATTTGTCATTATTGCTTTGTCGTTATTTTTTTTTTTTTTTCTATTATATATTTTGTGATGTTATTTTTAGTATAATTGTTACGCTGCGTTAAAGATATATTGAAATAAGTCGGTGTTTTATCATAGTCTCATAGACACTAAAATTGTATGATTTGTAATATGGAATTAGTTTCTACAAATCACTTATTTTTTAGCAATTTTTTTATTTGATCAAATATATAAAAATTAGAACAATAAAAGTGTTTGATTCGTAATATGAAATTACATTCTACAAATCACCTATTTTTTAGCAATTTTTTTTTTATTTTATCAAATATATAAGAATTGACAATACACTCAAACTCTCCAAATATAAGAATTAGAAATACACTCAAACTCTCAAAAGAGCTCCAAATATAAGAATTAGAAATACACTCAAACTCTCCAAAGAGGTTCAATGTAGGTAGGATTGTAGGCTATTAGAAAATATTATCTTTCATATTATAGTGCCACATAGGATAGAAAAAAATCTAACTCTCATATTAGAGTGACACATAGGAGAGAGAAAATCCTCCTTTAAAGGTCTCTCTTTTAGTATATAGACTAGATTTTGGACCCGGACATACGCCCGGGATCTATTAAATATTTTGTGGGCTGAAAATACTTTACAAAATGTCTCACACACATTTTTGAATCAGAATATATTTTTATTAAAAATAAACCGAAATACATTAATGACCAACGATTATGGTGCATAAGTATTTAGAAACTAATTAAGAGATCAAATTGAGATAGCCTCATCACTTTGTGATTTAGGATATTAATCCGTAATTTTCAGATAGAATTATCTTAAACTCGATCTATCTTGTATAATAGTTTTATTATATTTATGGTCATTTAGCGGCAAATTTTCGAATCAGAATATATTTTTATTAAAAATAAACCGAAATACGTTAATGAGCAGCGATTATGATGCATAAGTACTTGGAAATCAAGGGATCAAATTGAGATAGCCTATTCACTTTGTGGTTTAGGATATTAATCTATAATTTTCAAATAGAATTATATTAAACTCGATCTAGCTTGTATAATAGTTTTCTTAGATTTATGGTGATTTAGCTGCAAATTTTTTAATCAGAATATATTTTTATTGAAAATAAACCGAAATACGTTAATGAACAGCAATTATGGTGTATAAGTACTTGGAAACTAAGGGATCAAATTGAGATATTCTATTCACTTTGTGGTTTAGAATATTAATCTGTAATTTTCAAATAAAATTATTTTAAACTCGATCTAGCTTGTATAATAGTTTTATTAGATTTATGGTGATTTAGCGGTAAATCATCACCGTTCGGCTTACGTACTAATGTGTACAAATCACTAAAACAGATTGATTGTTTCCATATCCTCAAATAATACACTACTCCCACTTGAAAAGATTCATCATATGAGCGTGTGTCCTACTGAATGGGTGCCGTTATATTAAATTATTCTAAAAAATATTAGCAACTATGCATAGTTATGAGATATAAAAATTATATTAATTACTCATTTAAATTTCTTGCACCACTCTCTATAAAAATGAAGCACCAAATCTTGATAAAACTAATCGACTTTTTTTTTATTGTTAGGTTTAATAATTGAAGTTTTGTGAGAATGCCCAATGCGGCGAAGATAATATTGAAGATACTTGAATAGCAAGGTATTCTCAATTACAATAAAAAGAATTATAATAAACAATACTTAAAATGCAAAACTATATTTGTCGAGACATTTATCCCCCCTACATAAAATACAAATATGTTTTAGGGTTATTAGTTCAATGCATTTGCACCAAGTTTATGATTTTCCATTAATTATTCTTTGAGGTTAGTTTAATATAGTATGTTGCATCCCGTTTCTAATTTCTCATTAATTATTCTTTGAAGTTAGTACAATCATGGTTTGCATCAAGTTTTCGATTTTCCGTTAATTATTATTTGAGGTTAGTACAGTGCAATTACATCCACTTTATGATTTCCCGTTAGTTATTAATTAAAGTTAATTCAGTACGTACAGTTGCATCCAGTTTTTGATGTTTCGTTAATTAGTCTTTGAGATTAGTTCATTGTATTTGCATCCAGGTTCCAATCTCCCGTTAATTACTCTTTGAGGTTAGTTCAATATATTTGCATCCAGTTTCTGATTTCCCATTAATTATTTTTCTAGGTTAGTTCGATAGTTTACAATTTCTATACAGTTTGCATACATGTAAGAGTCTATTTTTATAAACTCACTTTCGTTTTGGGTTCATAATTACTTGTAATTACTCATATGAGAAGGCTAAAAAAGTGGATATTTATGCCTTGAGGTTCGATCATGAGTTACATCCGACTTCCGATTTCTAGTTAACCATTTTTTTATGTTATTTCAATGCATTTGCATCCAATTTTTGATTTCCCGTTAGTTAATCTCTGATTTTAGTTTAATGCAGTTGCATCCAGTTTTTAGTTTTCCATTAATTATTCTTTGAGGTTAGTTCAATGCATTTGCATATAATTTTAGATTTTATGTTAATTGTTATTTGAGGTTAGTTCAATGCATTTGCATCAAGTTTCTGATTTCCGGTTAATTATTTTTTGAGGTTAGTTCAATGCAGTTACATCAAATTTATAATTTTCCGTTAATTATTCATTTAGGTTAGTTCAGTGTAGTTTCATCCATTTTTTAATGTTTCATTAATTAGTCTTTGAGATTAGTTCATTGCATTTGGATCCAGTTTCCGATTTCCTGTTAATAACTCTTTAAGGTTAGTTCAATACATCTGCATCTAGTTTCTGATTATTTATGCTTTGAGGTTAGTTCGATATAATTATATCCAGTTTTTTATTTTCCGTTAACTATTCTTTGAGGTTATTTCAATGTATTTGCATTTAGTTTTCAATTTCCCACCAATTATTTTATGAGGTTAGTTCAATGCAGTTGCATTCGGTTTTTGATTTTATGTTAATTATTTTTTGAGTTAAGTTCAATGCATTCGCATTCAGTTTCCGGTTTCCCATTAATTATTATTTGAGGTTTGTTTGATGTATTTGCATACCATTTCCGATTTTCCAATAAATATTTTTCAAGGATTTGCATTCAATTTCTAATTATCCGTTAGTTACTCTCTGTCATTAGTTTAATGCAATTTGCATAAATGTTATGATTTCCCATTAATTACTCCTTGAGCTCAGTTATGTATTTGAATCCAGTTTCCAATTTCCTTATAATTATCCAATGTGGTGTGTAATACCAACTTCTACTGATCCATCTGTAGTGTCATTGAAAACATGACATAAAAAGTAAATTATACTTAATTTACTATGTGGGATCATCGAAGATTATCTAGTTTCGATTTTCGTTAATTATTCTTTAAATTATGCATGACTCACTATGTGGAATCTTCAAAGATTATCTCTAACGGGTGTTGTTATATTAATTATTCTAAAAATATTTGCAAATATGCATAACTATTATATATTAATATTATATTGATCACTCAACCAAATTTCTTATAACGTGAAAACCTCACTCTCCATTAAAAAAAATAACTCACCTTTGATAAAATTCTTCAACTTTATTTTTTTGTTTAATAATAGAAGTTTGATTGAATTTTTGTGAGATTGCCTAATAAGGCGAAGTTCGTATATATTGAAGCTACTTGAATAGCAAGGAGTTCCCAATCATCTGAGAAAGAGATAAGATAAACATTATTTTAAATGCAAAACTATACTTATCGAGACATTCCCACAACATATAACCCAACTATGTTTTGAGGTTAGTTTAATGCATTTGTATTTAGTTTCTGATTTTTCGTTATTTATATTTTGAGGTTAGTTCAATGCAGTTGCATCCAATTTCCAATTCCCATTATTTATTTTTTGAGATCAGTTTAATGCAGTTGCATCCAGTTTCTGATTGATCGTTAATTATTCTTTTCGGTTAGTTCAATACATTTGCATCAAATTCCCAATTTTCTATTAATTGTTTTTTGAGGTCAGTTCAATGCATTTACATCCAGTTTCTGATTTCCGTTAATTATTCTGTGAGATTAGTTTGATGTATTTGCATCAAGTTTTCGATTTCTCGTGTTTATTATTTGATAAAGTTGCATTTGCATCTAGTTTTCGATTTCCCGTTAATTATTGTTTGAGGTTAGTTCAATGAGTTTGCATCTAGTTTCCGATTTCCCGTTAATTATTTCTTGAGGTTTTGCATCCAGTATATTTTTTGAGATTAGTTCAATGCAGTTGCATCCGGTTTTCGATTTTCCGTTAATTATTTTTTAAGATTAGTTCCACGCATTTGCATTATGTTCTCAATTTATAATTAATTTTTCTTTGAGGTTAGCTCAATACAGTTGCATCCAGTTTTCGATTTCCCATTAATTTAATCTTTGAGGGTTAGCTCAATGCATTTGCATCCAGTTTTTGATTTTTCGACAATTATTTTTTTATGTTAGTTTGATGTATTTGTATCCAAGTTTTAATTTTCTGTTAATTATTCTGTGAGATTAGTTTAATGCAGTTGTATCCATATTCTGATTTTATATTAATTACTTTTTAAGATTAGTTTAATGCTTGCATTTGCATCCAGTTTCCGATTTCCCGTTAAATATTATTTGAGGTTAGTTCGATGCATTTGCATCCAGTTTTCCGTTCCCCATTAATTGTTTTTTGTCGTTAATTTCATTAAATATTATATATATTTTAAAATATTTGTCATTATTGCTTTGCCGTTATTATTATTTTTTTCATTTTCTATTATATCTTTTGTATAATTATTTTTAACTATATTTTGAAGTCATGTTAAGGATATATTCGAAATAAGTCGGTGTTTTATCATAGATACTAAAATTGTATGATTTGTAATAGGAAATTAGTTTATACAAATCACCTATTTTTTAGCATTTTTTTTTATTTGATCAAATATAAATTAGTTTTTACTAATCACCTATTTTTTAGCAATTTTTTTTATTTGATCAAATATATAAGAATTGGAACACTAAAACTCTCCAAATATAAGAATTAGAAATACACTCAAACTCTCCAAATCACCTATTTTTTTAGTAATTTTTTTTAGTATTTCTACAAATCACCTATTTTTTTAGTAATATTTTTTTATTTGATCAAATATATAAGAATTGGAAATACACTCAAACTCTCCAAATATAAGAATTAGAAATACACTCAAACTCTTCAAAGATCTTTCATATTAGAGTGCCACATAAGATAGAAAAAAAAGCTAACTCTCATATTAGAGTGCCACATAGGAGAGAGAAAATCCTTCTTTAAAGGTCTCTCCTTTAGTATATAGATAGTAGATTGGAATGTTCTATACAAAACTCCATAAGACTAAGCGTCAGAGTTTTGTTTCCATGAATGTTTTACGAATTCATTTCCATTTGTATCTGTTGCTAAAACACTTCTGATCTGTGTCATATAACCTGCTAAAGATTTTTCTTTCTTTTTGTTTAGTAATTTAGTGCTATATAGGGGACTATCAGTGCAACTCTTTCTTTAGCTTGTTTCCTCATCTCAACTATTTGTTCCTTGACTGTTTCTTGGGGAGGTTTGTATGTTATTTGATTTGTTTAATGAATGAATCCGCTAATGAATGAATCCTAAACTTATTTGTACTTGATTGTTCATTCTAGATTCATGATTTCCCTACTTCAGACTTCAGAGACCCTTTATGTTGTTTTAAGCCCTAATTCACACAAATCTATCATGTACTGCAACACTCTGGTCTTGCCAATAAAAATCTTACTATTTCCATACCAAATCAATCATGTACAGATGTACTATGTCTATTGTACTCAAGAATCTAGCCTTGCCAAAAGAACACTTACCGAATGTTGGCTCCAATTCTTACAGTGAAATAAAACAAAGGAAGATTGAGAAGGTAAAGGAAAACACCTCAAATTATACCAACGGTTTTAAGTTAAATTGGAGAATGATTTTGGTGAATTGAAAATTCCTGGGCGTAAGTGAAGGAAGAGAATGTGTGATTGATAGAATTGTAACAATGTTAAACTAACAAAACACCACGAAAGGATCAAGGAAGATTTACATTCCATTTTGATATGCATTCCGAGAAAAGCAAATGGTCCACGCGTACAACGTTAATGCATGGTAATGCCAAAGTATACTTGCTATTGAGCTAGGGAATGAGTGACACCGCGCCGTTTGACACAAGGCACAATTGGAAGAAGCTTTGGATTGAAGGCGACTCAAAGGCAGCTGTCCAATCTTTTGGGCAGAACCAGGTGCTTTGGATGCTGAAAGCAAGATGGCTGAGAGCAGTAAACAAGCTTGACTTTTGGTGTATTATACACATCTTAAGCAAATTTTGGAGCAGTAAACAAGAAGGGTCTTCACTAATTAGCAGAGGTTCTTTACAGAGCACTACCAGACCAAGCTTTGTCACCTCTCTAGAGACTCCTTTGAGAACCTACTACAGATTTGATTAGTCTTACTTGTAACTAGTGTTCTAAAATCGGTCTAGGTGGCCGCGTAGGCGGTCTCTAGGCGCTAGGCAGTGCCCAACCGACTTGCCTAGGCCCAAGTCGTTTAAAAAATCGGTGGACCGATTAGGCGGACTAATCGACCTCTAGGCAGTCCAATCAAGTTTTTTTTTTTGGATAATTAAATATCGAAATTAAAGACCCCTGTAGGCTTAAGATTTGAATGAGTTTAAAAGACTAAAGTCTAATGTAAATTATATGCCACTATAAAAAAGAGTATGTTTTTATATGAAGTCAATATTCTTCAACTATTATGTATTTTTGTAATAAGTATCTATATTTGTGTTTATGTGTTGAGTTATGGTAAATAATTTTTTTCATTTTTTATAGTATGGGTGTATATTACTATATATATTATAAGATATTTAAGGGAAAAAAACCGCCTAGCGCATAGCCCGTGTAGGCACTGCCTAGCTAGACACTAGGCCCTCTCCCACCACCCAACTACGGCCTAGTGTTTTTTAGAACACTGCTTGGAACAGAACTCCTAATTTTAATGGCATGTAACAAACTCACCTCTATGTAACTCTTTTCTGGTTCTATTCTAATAAAATCCCTACTACTTGTGTGCTAAAAAAAAAAGAGTTCAGAGACTCGCATTTACTACTATCTATATACAGTAGAGATTGCGCCGACAAACAAACACTTCCTTATATATATTCGTGTCTATAAATTCAACAGAACAAGTACGTATCAAACACTTCTTTTTTTAACACTTCCTTTATTTCGCCAAAACCTTTATTTAACACCACTACTTCTTCTCCTTAAGCATTCATCTACTACAGCCATGGATTCTGACAAACGCCGGCGCACCTTGCGAAAAAGTTCTGGTGGTGTCCGCAAACGCCGCCGCACCTCGTCACAAATTTCTCTCAGTTCTCTGCCATCACCACCACCCCAGTCCGCCAGGTACGTTTCAAATCTGCATTAAGTAGCAACTGTATCGGTCATTCCATATAGCTGTAATATAAATTTGGCATTGTATTCACAGCTGATAAGACTTTCTTTCTCGCCAGGCAAGAAGCTGCAATGGATGTAACTGTAAGTAAAATCTTCGTTAGGCATGGAGATCCCAGAGTACCCTTTGCATTTCCTCAAATCGCTAAGTGTTGGAAATAAAGGTTGGATAGACGCCCACCAAGATAAGGATAAACCACTGAGTATAGGACTCTATCCTATCTGATATTAGATGAGTATAGGACTCTATCCTATCAGATATTAGATGAGTATAGGATTCTATCCTATCGATATTAGATGAGTATATGACTCTATCCTATCGATATTAGATGAGTATAGGACTCTATCCTATCGGATATTAGATGAGTATATAACTCTATCCTATCGATATTAGATGAAGTATAGGACTCTATCCTATCGATATTAGATGAAAGTATATAACTCTATCCTATCGATATTAGATGAGTATAGGACTCTATCCTATCCAATATTGAGGAGGTGGGAACCTCTATAAATAGACTCCCCCACCTCTCACATATAAATCATCCGAACAACAAGAAAAGCTCTCTCTCCTTTAATGGCGACCTCCAACATTTTCTAAAGTAGAAGCCCGAATTTGTGGAGATTCCATAGGTGGTATCCTCCCAGCCATTGTCGGTTCTTGGTTCTTGGTTCGTGAAAAAAGGTTGCTTCCGTTCGTGGTTGGAACTTGACTCAAAGCAAAGTTAAGAAGAAGAAGATCTTGAGTGTGTCAAGAACATCTTCTCCTCGTAGATCAAAGCTTGGAACTTCAAATTGAAAGTCGTGACCAAAGGCACGATCTTACTTTTTTCACGCGCTTATTTTATGCATGTGGTATAACGTAATTGTATATATCATAGGAATCATGCATGAGATATCGATAAAATCCTACACTAAGGATCTGGGACGGGGTCAAGCCATAGACAAGAATTTTGTGTTCTCACCATGTTCTATTCAACTTGCACTGAGTTTTTTAACAAATGGTTCCAGTGGTTCCACCTTAAAGGAGTTGCTCACGTTTCTAGAGGCTGAAAACTTGAATGATCTCAACTCAGTTGCTACAGAACTGATTGATATACTCACTGAATCCACTAAAGATGGACCTATTTTATCTTTTGTTGGTGGTTTATGGGTGTCTTGTAATCTAAAACCAACCTTTGTGGCTATTGGTGAAAGAATTTACAAAGCCAAGGCCGAAAGTGTAGACTTCCGCAACAAGGTGAGTTATTTTTTATTTTTCTTTTATTATAGAAATTAAAATTTAAATATGAGTACTCTTAAAATATTTGAAAATTATATATGCATTTATTGCATTATGTATCTATATTTTGAAAAGATTTCAATATTCATTTAAGCAGAACAGTACAAAATATCACAGAAATTTATTGAATCATATTGAAGGACTACTTGAGAATTAGAGAGGGGCCGCGGAAAACAGTAGCTTGCATGGTTAATTTGAAAAATATATGTTTAATAGTTAAAATCTGAAGAAGACTGTAATTTGAACAATTGTTGTTTTGTTGTTGTTAAAACTTAAAAGTTATATGATTCTAATTCTGATGGAACTTTGATAATGTGAATGCAGGCAAAGGAGGTAACTGAGAAAGTGAACAAATGGGCTGAAGAGGCAACTAATGGACTCATACATAAAGTCTTTTATACCAGAGCCTTTCGATCCATATACAATACTTGTGCTTGCAAATGCACTCTACTTCAAAGGAAGATGGAGTCAGACCTTCGATAAATTATTTACCAGAGGCTTCAAATTTTTCCTGCCAGATGGAAATTCAGTGGAAGTTCCTTTTATGACTAGCCACAGAAGGCAGTTTATTGATACTTTCGAAGATTTTAAAATTCTTCGACTACCTTACAAAGAGAGTACGGATAACAAAGCAGGTTTTTCAATGTATGTCATACTTCCCAATGAGACAGATGGTTTGTGGCCTCTTCTTGAGAAGGTGGGTTCTGATCCATTGTTTATGAGAAAATATGTAAATTCGCGTCCAAAGCTGGTTCACGTGGGACACTTCAGGAGTTCCGGATACCAAAGTTCAAGATCACATATGGCTTTGAAGCTTCTAAAGTTATATGGTGGGGTTAAAGTTACCTTTCTATGTGTGTGTGGACCCTTATAAATGGTTCACATGGCAGTATCTGATCCTCTTTTTTTGTGGCCTCGTTGGATCGATTTGTGCAAGGAGACATCCAACTTGACGGAATGCTCAGCATCATAATGCCGCTATGGACCAGTTGGGCATAATCTCTAGACATGACACCTAGACTGGACCCTACATATCTGCAGGCCTAACCCTGGTTCGTAGCCAGGGCCCAACATGGCATGTGGGCCAAACCTCACTATAAACCCATAATCAGATAAAAACAAGGCCCAGCCAGACCTGGCAGAATCTGGAGAGTGGACTCTATCCAATATAACTGAAAATTAAGGATAAAGATCTATATCCAGAGATTTTCTATCCAATGTAACTGAAAACTAGGATAATGATCCATATCCAGGGATTCTCTAGTTTTCCGGTCTGTTACATAATGAGGAGTTTTCAGCAACAGAACTAGATTGAAAAACTCCACACTCCGGAGATTTTTCAGAGAGATTTGATCCCTTTGGAGTATGTAGGCAGCTACTTAACTAAAAAGTGGTTCAGTCTCAACAACTAAAACATTTTTTCTTATGCAACAAGTTCAACAAGGTGCGCAAGTTCTGAAATTGTTTTGTAGAAGGTGGTGATATTCAGAAGGTCAGTTTTTGTTTTAAGAGTGTCTGGGTAGATCAGTTTTTGCCCCGACATCTTTTGGCGCCGTCTGTGGGGAATCAACCCACGACCACGTTCTTCTCTTTTATTATATTGAATATCACGATCAATGGCTGCTGGTAGGCCCAAAAGAAATCAAAAGGTGGCTGACACTAGTCAAGCTCCAGAAATTGCACAAAATCTGCCTCCTAATGCTGAGACAGCACAACACATAGTTGCTGACGAGGTTCATGCTCAGAAGAAGAAGTATACGCGCTAGATTCCCTCACAAAATCTGGACGCCCAGCATGAAGAAGAAGATTTGGTGGAGACCCTGCGAATTACTGTTCCAACAGGGGAACAAGATGCAACTAGGAATACTCAAGTCGTCACACACAGAGACGGAATTGCATCTGTTGGGGCAAGACCATCAATGTTGCCTCAGCGTCTGCAGCAACGCCTTGGGCCTAGGTCGGGTGCTATTTCCACCCAATCTGGACCATCCATATTGCCTAGGCATTTGCAAGGCCGCCTTGGGCCTGGATCGGGCCCTCAGGATCTAAGCCACAATGCTCACCCATCTGATGAAGAAACTCTAATGTCTATGTTGCTTAAGCTGACCAGAGAAAACAATCAACTTAAGAGAAATGATGACAAAAGGCCTAGGGAACTCTCAACATGAATCTTCCATACCAAGGGAGAGTAGGTCTCAAAAGAGGAGGCATCATCCAAGGAGCCACGCCTCCAGCACCCAAAACCACAGAACTCCAATTGTGGAGCGTTTAGGTGGTACTATATTTGTACTAGGGCGGGTTCAGAGCTTCTGGCGTCATCGGGCAAATCAGTGTCAAGACGTTCCCAGTACCCCAAGGAACAATCACTGTCAGTTCCCAGATATTCCTCTGTGGCTCAAATCGATCTAGAGCGTGACATGCAACGCTCTCGCAGTCCGGTACTACAAAAGAGGACAATACGCACCCATTTCGAGGTAGCGAAGATTTGATCGTAGTCCTGGAGGTTCAAATTCCTCAGAATCCGGATACAATGGTTCGAGGAACACTCACCGGAAGACTAATGGAGGTTATCAGATGGTTGGAGATAGAAGCAGTAGCCAACAGTGGGCCAGAAGCCACAGAACCAGAGCCCTCCACAATTCTGTGGGTGGTTACGCTTGAACCAGAGAGCTAAACCCACGTAGGGTTGAAGCAAATTTCAGGCAACATAGGCAAGACTCTCGTTGAGCGGTACGGAGCTCAAAGGAGAAACCGCATCCACGAGTCGCAGACGAACAATGTCGCTCTGCAAGAAAATAGTGACAACTTGAATGAGCAGCGAGTCCAAGAACTCATTAGAACTGCCATGGATTCCAAAGCTACTCGGGAAGATAAACGACATAAACTGGCAATCAAAGGACTGAAGAATCTCCTTTATAGATGAAATCGAGATTATATTTCCCGGTTCTTTCAAACAACCTTCGGTCCCAACCTACGATGATGTAGATGGTTGTCCAGATGAGCACTTGATGAAGTACAGATCATCTATGGCTCTTTTTAATAACAATGATGCGTTGATGTGCATAATGTTCCAAGCTACCCTTAGCGAAGAAGCTTTGACATGGTTTAACGAGCTCCATCCGCGTTCAATCCATACATTTCCGCAGCTCGCCGACAAGTTCTCAAAACATTATCGCTACAACAGGAAAACCATAAAAGGTTCTGGAACTTTTTTCAACCTCCACATGGAGAAAGGAGAAAGTATTCGAGACCTTGTCAGAAAACTCAGGGTGTTGCTCAAGGAGGTCAGCAATGTCCCAGATGACGTTGTTACGCAAGCTTTCAAAAATGCTCTTCCTTTTGATAAGTTTAGTCTATACAACTCACTAACTCTGAAACCTCCAGACACAGTTCAGGATTTGCTGGTGCGAACAGAAAGGTATGCTACTGTTCAGGAAGATTCATAGTACAAGCAGCAAGGGGATTTTTCAAGTGATAGAGGAAAGCAGGAACAACAATAGCGTGACAAAGACAGAAAGAAACATAACAAAGATGCCAAAACTGGCGTCTCACAAAGTCAGAAGCAAGATGGCCGCCTGAGCAAAGATCTCACTCTTCCAGAGCTCAGCGTCAGTCTCTCAGAATTGTATGACAAGCTCAAAGGAAAAATCTCCAAGCTGTTCCCTATGAAACTTGATACTGAGGGAAGGAGAGATAAGTCAAAGAAATGCAAGTATCACAATGATTTCGGCCATACTTTGAATGACTGTTATGCATTCAAGAAGGAGATCTCCAGAATGGCAGATGGGGGACAGCTGAAGGAGTATCTAAAGGGTAGTCAAAAGCTGGCGCATGTGAATCTGATCGAGCATGATGTGATAGCTGTATGTCATGCTCAGGCGGCTGTATACTCATCCAACCGTGAAAGAAAATGGAGCATGAAGCGCAAGATTAAAAAAATTGGTAGTTGGAATCACGCAAAACAAGATCAACTTTAAACGGGTTCTATGTTGAGACTATTGTAGAAGGAGGACTAACTTTTACTGGAGAAGATGAGCGAGGAGTCTACTATCCTCACAATGATGCTGTGGTGATTACAGCATGGGTTGGCATCCGCAGAGTCCAAAGAATTCTGATAGACACTAGCAGCTCTGCCTGTATCCTATTATATGGATGCTATTCTGTCATGAATCTCGATGATGATCTTATTCAAGAAGATGATACTCCAATTATCAACTTTAATGGTGCTCCAGCTAATAAGGTTGGTAAAATTAATTTGCCAGTCACAGTAGGTCCTAAGGTTGTAGGAGTTGACTTTGTCCTGGTAGACTGCCCATCCATATATAATGTCATTCTAGGCAGAGATTGGCTTCATGCAATGCATGCAGTGGTGACCACTTATCACCAAGATGTTAAGTTTCCAACAGCAGAGGGAACTTGTAAGATCCGAAGTGACCAGATTGCATCCCTGAAATGCCATGAGCATGCAATGGATAATTATAAAAAGTCTGAGGTCAGAGGACATACCATTCTTAATACTTAGCAGAAATATCAATTACAGCAGGGCTGGACCAGAGCACCAAGGAGGGCAGCCAAAGCACCTCGGGACGCACCAACCAAGGGACCTCCAACAGTTGATAAGCTGAAAGAAGTGCAGATAGGAGAAGAAGAAAGTCAGACCACCTTCATCTCTAAAGAACTTTCTAAAACAAAGAAAGAAGCTTTGGTGACCTTATTGAAAAGTAACAAAGTTATCTTTGCTTGGAATGGAATTGACCCCAGCGTCGCTTGTCACAGATTAGACATCAACCCAAAGTCAAACCGGTAAGGCAAAAACCACGGAGAATGGCCCCAGACAGGAAACTCTTAGTGAACAAGGAGATTGACAAGTTATTGGAGGCTGGATTTATTCGACCAGTTGAATACCCAACTTGGGTTTCCAACATTGTAGCAATACCAAAGAAGAATGGGAAGCTCAGAATTTGTGTCGACTTCACAGACATGAATGAAGCTTGCTCACTGCATCCTTATCCTATACCCAGAATTTCAAATATGGTGGATGCGACATATGGCTTCAATAAACTGTCTTTTATGGATGCAAGCTCAGGATATTATCAGATTGTACTACACTATGACGACCAAGAGTATACAACATTCATCACATACAGAGACCTATATTGCTATGTTGTTATGCCATTCGGCCTAAAGAATGCTGGGGCAACATTCCAAAAGCTTGTTAATACTATCTTTGCTGATCTTATTGGGGTTATTATGGAGGTTTATATTGACGACATGGTGGTGAAGTCCAGCGAAGAATGCAATCATCTTGCTGACCTGCAAAAAGTATTTGATCGACTAAAGAAATACAAAATGAGGCTTAACCCTGCCAAATGTTCATTTGGCCTATCTTCAGGCAAATTCTTAGGGTTCATGATAACCCACAGGGGAATTGAAGCTAACCTGGAGCAAATTCGAGCTATTTTACCCCCTACATGCAGAAAGGAAGTACAGAGGCTCTTAGGTCGTCTTGCGGCTCTCGGTCGTTTCATATCACGATACTCTGATAAATGTAGGCCGTTCTTTCAGATTCTGAAAGGTGCATCCACCTGGAATGAAGATTGTGAAAAGGCTTTCTCTGAAGTCAAAGCCTGCCTTACCTCTCCCCCAATTTTGGTTAGTCCAAAGGCTGGAGAACCTGTAGGAATTTATCTTGCTGCAACTGACTCTGCAGCCAGTGCAGTCATTTTGTTGATGATTTTGAAGAGAAGCCGGTTCATTTTGTTAGCAAAACTTAACACTAACCGCAGTAGAAAGTCGTTACTCCAAAATTGAGAAAGTCGCGTTGGCCTTAGTACATGCAGCCCGGTGGTTGAAGCCGTATTTTCAGGGGAGAACGGTGAGAGTTTATACTGAGTATCCTTTACGAAAGACCCTCGGCAAACAGGAGGAATCAAATAGGCTGATTGAATGGTCGAGTTACCTCAGCGCATATGATATTGTTTATGAGCCAAGGACTGCAGAAAAGGGGCATGCTCTAGCCTCTCTGATGGCAGATTTTCCTGTGGATGACATCCAACTGAGTGCAGAATTAGCAGAAATAGAACAACTTCCTGATCATTCTGATCAGTTCCTTACACAAACTGAAGAATTCTCACCCAGTATCCGATTCTGGGGGCGAGCGCATTCTTGACAGTAATCAAGCTCTCTGGACCATCTTCACCGACGGTTCAAAAAATGCATCCGGATCTGGTCTAGGTTCTGTACTTATCAGCCCGGAAGGACAGAAAATTGAAAGATCAGTCAGACTAGGCTTTTCGACCTCTAATAATGAAGCCGAATATGAAGCTGTTATCTATGGTATGAATGCCGCACTTAAGCTGGGAGCAAAGAACATTCAAATGCTAACAGATTCTTGCTTGGTGGCTAATCAATTTGCTAGTACTTTCCAAGCAAAAGATGAAATGATGGTAGAGTATTTGACAGTCATTCACCAATTGGTTGTCCAATTTGACAAAATCTCCATCAATCAAAGGCCAAGGAATGAAATCAGGCACGCTGATGCACTAGCTTATCTCTCTGCAACTGTCCAGCTAGATGAACCAAGAGAAATCCAGATTGATTTCTAACAAGAGCCGAGCATCAATTTAAAACCAGTGAGACTTCATGAGGCATATGTTATAGAGTGTAACGCAATGCAAGTCTATGTTGTTAACACTTGACGAAGAAAAAGAGAACAGGCGGATCGTGCATCTTCAGAATCTATAAATCCAATTGATGCTGAGGATCGCCAGACTTTGGCATCCTTACGCAAACAACTCAAAAGAAAGCATCCCACAGTCAATGATTCAAATCAAGGAATGAACACTGGTAACCTTGGTAGTATTGGGGGCGACCATGAAGATACTGGGGGCGACATCATCCCCACTGAAAGCGAAAAGTCTGAATCAGAAGCAGAATCTGAAGAGGAAACTCTTGATGATTTGGAGATAAGGGACTTAGAAATCTTGGCACTAGAAAAATCTTATTGGAGGCTGCCCTTCATCGAGTATCTGAACTCGGGGAATCTCCCCATAGAGAAAGCTTTATCTCAGAAGGTTAAGCGAGAGGCATGGAAATTCACAGTATTGTTCACTAAAGAAAGAGTCGCTCGACTTTACAAAAGACCAATGGGGTTCGGGCCACAGTTAAGATGTCTCACCCCAGAGCAAGGCGAAATGATACTTAAAGAAATTCATGCGGTGTTTGTGGGAATCTTTCGAGGAGGTCAAGATCTTGCCCACAAGGCTTTAACGCAGGGTTATTGGTGGCCATACATGCAAAGAGACGCAAAACGAATCACTCAAATTTGTGTGCCGTGCCAGAAACATGCTAAAGTTGGAAAACTACCGGCCACAGAATTGCACCCAATTCTCAGCCCTTGGCCTTTCTCAAAATGGGGGCTTGACATCGTGGGACCTTTGCCTAGGGCACCTGGAAGAGTTCGTTTTTTGTTGGTGGCTACCAACTACTTTACAAAGTGGGTCGAAGCCACAGCTTTGGCTTCAATAACTACTGCTGATGTAAAGCGATTTCTGTGGCGTGATGTTATCTGCAGGCTCGGAGTACCTTCAGAATTAGCATCAGATAACGGTTCCCAATTTGGCTCCACAGAGATGCAACAATTCTGTGGGTCTATGAACATAAAGCACAATTTTTCTGCTCCTTACCATCCTGAAGCAAACGGCCAAGCAGAGGCTACTAATAGGGTAATTCTAGATACCCTTAAGAAAATGCTTACTGGAGCTAAAGGCAACTGGGTTCATCAGCTGCCTGCTGTCCTATGGGCATATAGGACTACTCCTAGAAGGTCCACAGGTTTTTCACCATACTCTTAAGCATATGGTGAAGAAGCAGTACTCCCAACAGAAATCATGGCGCCAACAGCCAGAACTTAAGCAGTAAAATCCGGAGTTGAAAATGAAGTCTTAGCTTATGACAAAGCTCTTATTGATGAACGCCAAGATACAGCTCTTCAACATTTAGTCAAATATCAAGAAAACATGAAACACAGTCATGATAGAAAACTCAGAGAACGTGTCTTCAAACCTGGTGACTAGGTCCTCAGAAAAGCAAAGAATTTTGATAACCCGAGCGCGGGTAAGTTTTCTAAAAATTGGGAGGGGCCATTCATTGTGGATAGGTTGGCATCTAAAGGTTCTTATTACTTAAAATATTTAGCCGGTGATGTCATGAGTAAAGTATGGAATGCTTCTCATCTTAAGAAGTTTTTTAAATAAATGATGCACTGAAATCATTTAATAATGTCGTGAAAATCTTTCGCTGGCAATGTCAAGAGTAAAGCATGGCTTCTCATCTTAGCAAGTTTTTCTTTATATCATGTACAGATTCATTGAATAACTTCTAAGTCCAATGATCATTTGTTGTCATTCATTATTTGCCTCATTGAAAGTTAATACTCTTATTAACAGTACTATGAATTTTTTAGCATAGCTACACTACAGAAATCCAGGTTCAAGCGCACAGCGCCTGGTCAAGTTTGGACTGGTGGTTAACCCCTCCAACAAGACACACTGTAGGTTCAATCCTAAGAGAACCTAGCTGGTATAGACGACTTTGTGATCGAATCTCTATCAGCTTTACAAAACCTGTTCAAATGCTCAGCATGCCTGGTCAAGTGAAAAAGCCTCATTTTTGCTTGCAAATATTCCAAGCTCCAACATTTTTGCACTTGGAAGTGCATAGAATACTAAATGCACACTCTGAAGCCCAGCTGAATGGCATCAATTGTCTAGCTTGGTACAGACCAGAGTGTCCCTCTCGCCTGTTCAAATCATTATAATTGACTGAGGCCAGTGATAAGGCAAGTCTTTGCGAAAGTCGCCCGGGCTTGAAAAAATGTCCCGCATTTACTAAAGTATCGGGTCCAAGTATATGGCCGACCCTCTTTGCGGCTTCGCGGTGAAACACAAATCCCCGAAGTTCAAAAAACCAATATACAGAAGCGCACTGTGTGTTGGTCCGAGTAAATGGCGTCGACCCTCTGGCTCGGTCCTATTTGTGAACTGGGTAACTCTGAACTTTTAGGACTTTAAAAACCCAGGTGCTGGTTGCAATCTATCCCTTGGAGGCGCCGCCAAGTTTGGATAGAGAACATCGCTTGGTACGGTTGCATGACATTGATCCTCTCAACCGAAAACAATATGCATAGAATCAGACTCTGTGCATTACGTCATCTCTGAGCTTCATAGCAAAAAGCTTAGCCCAGCTACGCTTCAAGCTAACTAGGATAATCTTTTCTGAAACGGTCCAAGATAACACCTTCAAAGGTTCAACTATATGGACTTATTTATATCTGAGCATTACTACAAAATTGCTCAGTCCGATTACGCTTCAATCGGGTCATTCTATAGATGCAGCTCACTATCGTTCGAAATATATTCTGAGTATGGCGACATGCTCAGCCCGGTTGTATCCATTCAACTGGGTTATTCTACAATGGAATTCTATTGGTGAATCGCCAAACATCAATTCATTATCAATTCTATTTCCTTTTACATTATGCTGGTAAAAATATCCAATTTTACAAGTATACACAGTAACTTTCTTATTCAACACTACACATGAATCGTATCCACATGTAGTGTTGGGGGGGCGGTAGTATATAGCTTTGCTATTATTCAGGCCAATACTTTTCAAGTTATATTTTATTGCCAAGCCACTGTTGAAGATCTTTCATTTCAGAAAAGTCCATGGCTTCAAAATATCCTTACAGGACACATCATGGTAATTCAAGATTACTAAAGTGCAGGAGCCTTATAAATATCCTTATAGGCCACATCACGATAATTCAAGATAACTAAATAGAGGAGCCTTCAAAATATCCGAACTACAAACGGAAGATACATAATAAGAAAAGCAAAATGTCAAGCTGGCTAGTCTGTAACACGATTCTTGAGCAGGCGCAACTCCTCAACTAGATGATGCCAGTTTTCCTGCACCACACGACCGGTATTCTCCTCACTCAGATGACGATCACTTTCCATAGCTCGTACAACATTCTGGGACTCCCTGAGCTTAGCCACTAAAGTAATCAGTTCTAAGTCTTTAGCGCAATCATCTCATCACGAGCAGACAGTGTTTCTCTAAGTCGACGACATTCCTCTAACAAAGTGGTAACATGGTCTCGTGAACGTTGAGATTCTAGCTCAGCCTCGGCACAAGCCTCACGAAAAAGGGTGGAGGACTTAATCAAGACCTCCCAAGATCTTTGAAAAAGATAGTGAAAATGGTACCGAACTGGAACAAGGGTATTTTCTAACTCTTTTAGCAGAGCAATTATCTGCAGAATTGTCTCTCACTCTGTGGTTCCCGGAGTGACTAGAGACATGGACAAAGTGAGGCGACTGTACATCATCCGTAGTATCAGGAATAACATAACGAGTACCCCCACCATTCACATTGGTACTAACATGGTTTTGCTCAGCGACGACACCAGAGGCGGTGACCTCAACAACACCCTCAACATGTGGATGTTCTCTAGAGCCTCGCATAACAACTGGAGAAGGTGGAATAGAAGTAGACTTGGAAATGGTGGCTCGTGGAGAATGCAAACCCGAGCTGCGGGATCTCAAGCTAGAATCAGGATGCCTCGTGATAGTCGGTGGAACATCATCTTCATCAAAAGAATAATAGATGTAACACCAACGCCGTATAGGATTCTCTACCCTATCACCTATGTCAGAATTCTGAGCGCCATCACCCAATGAGCCAGGGAGGATAATATCTGAAGGAGCAATACGTGGAAGCCTCCTCGATGTCATAGGTTTAACACGTACTTCATTTCCCTTTTCGAAAGCTGATTAATGGGGCATCACTGGTGAAGAGGATGAACGAGGTATGTGGCAGCCCATGCAACGATTGTATCAGGGTAACTCAAGTCCCTAATAATCTCTGGGAGACCAAACAAGGTCTGAAGGTTATGCTGAACAACATTCTCATCAACTTCACTCACCACAACATCAGAAATCTAGGTATCTGTTAGAGAAAGAACTAAATTGAGCTGCAGAACAAAGAAAACTGTGGACGAAGAAGATAATTTCTTAAGGAGCTCACCTGAGAAATTATTTGGAACATCCATTCCATGGCCTGCCTAGCCCTGAACTCTGTAGGCTGGTGTTTGCCATGTTAAGTAATGAGTAGGGGGATGGGTAAACTTCCTATCCGAAGAAACAAAGTCGACGGTGAAGAAAGGAATGTCCTTCAAAATCTTTTTCTTAAGCCTGAGCATAAGATACATCTCTGTTGTTCCAAGTCTGATACCATAAGATTGACGGATGTAGCGGACTCGGCTCATTACCAAGTAAAACAGGATCATCATCTGCCCAGGTGCAAGCCCCCACCAATTCAGCAATCTAGACATCACCTTCCCGAGGAAGACTCGCACCCGCATCAGAATGCGAGCATAAGAAACGACTATTTCATTTTCGGCAACCGGGAGTGCCAAGTCATCATGCTTATGTATAACAACACTATTGGGTATACCAAAACTCTTGTAAAGGCGTTCAGGATGGAACAGTTAAGGACCCCGGTTGAGTGGTAAATTGCTTCCAGCAGTCCACCTGAGCATAGGCATAACGTTGCCAACAGTGGCTCGCTTAGTTTTAGCTTCAGCATCATCCTCACCGTTATCATCAGAATCGATATCGATGGACGAAGCCCTACAAGCAAACATGTCATCGGTTAGAGTGAACATGTTCCCAGCATCAAGCAAACACCATGTATTCTCTAAGTTTATGAGAATTCTTTTTTGACTTTGGTTTTTGTTAAGTGAAAGTCTTCACTCCAAGTAACCACTGGACAATTCTATTAGATGGATATCATTCCCATCTTCTAAGAATAGAAATATGCTTTATGACTATTCTTAGTTATGATAGGGATATATTTTGAGTTTTGACCTTTATCCATCGGGCAAAAACTTATCGGGTATATTACGGGTATTTTACGAGTATATCAGCATCGGAATGCTTGTTCGAAAGAAGCGTTATCGGATTCTCTTTCTCTTCTCTGCCACATGGCTGCTCCGCGTGACATAGATGGGGCGATGTGTGGACCCTCATAAATGGTTCACATGGCATTACCTGATCCTCTTCTTTTGTGGCCTTGTTGGATCGACTTGTGCAAGGAGACATCCAACTCGACGGAATGCTCAGTATCACAATACCGCTATGGACCAGTTGGGCATGATCTCTGAACATGACACCCATACTGGACCCTACATATCTGCAGGCCTAGCCCTGGTTCGTAGCCAGGGCCCAACATGACATGTGGGCCAAGCCTCACTATAAGCCCGTAATCAGATGAAAACAAGGCCCAGCCAGACCTGGCAGAATCTGGAGATTGGACTCTATCCAATATAACTGAAAATTAAGGATAAGGATCTATATCCAGAGATTCTCTATCCAATGTAACTGAAAACTAGGATAAGGATCCATATCTAGGGATTCTCTAGTTTTTCAGACTGTTACATAATGAGGAGTGTTCAGCAACAGAACTAGATTGAAAAACTCCAGAGATTTTTCGGAGAGACTTGATCCCTCTCAGGGTATGTAGGCAACCAATTGAACTAAAAAAGTGGTTCAGTCTCAACAACTAAAACATTTTTTCTTATGCAACAAGTTCAATAAGGTGCGCGAGTTCTGAAATTGTTTTGCAGAAGGTGGTGATATTCAGAAGGTCAATTTTTGTTTTAAGAGTGTCTGGGTAGATCAGTTTTTTCCCCGACACTCTCACGAAGCAGAACTCGGTGAGATGGTAGTAGGTGGCGGTAGGGTTTCAGTGGTTAACCACAAGTCACACATAGAAGTTAACGAGGAAGGAACTGAAGGTGCCGCTGCTACTGAGGTTCGTATTGAGCTTTGTTGTGGTAGCGGACTTGTTCGGTCGATCCCTGTTGATTTTGTGGCAGAACATCCGTTTATGTTCGTAGTGAGAGATGACAAAAGTGGGATGCTATTGTTCATGGGACATGTCATCAATCCCTTGTTGGAGTGAGAGCAACAGAAGGACTCATATAGGCATATCCGACAAAAGATCTTTCAAGTTAGATGGAGTTAATTGTATTGGTTGACTTCTTGCTTACCAAGTAAACAGCTGGTACGACGAAACCACCTATTTGTTTTGAATCTTTCGTTTACATATACCTAAAGATTTGTTAGGCCCATTGTATTTTTTTGCATACAAGTAGAGAAAGCAAGAATACTTTTTTAGTTGGCACCTGCAGTAAGACTTTGTTAGGCCCATTGTAGTTTACACGTATTATCAAATATTGGTAAAGTCATCGTTCTTCAATTGGTTCTGTCTTTAGTCTAAGGACTTTGAGATGCTATATTGATATATTACTCCCTTTCTTTTTAACGGTTCAACCCTGCAAAGTGATGGTTTAAACTAACTACTACTCTAAAGATAGTAAGTAATATCATTAAGTGGCTTTAGGAATCTAAAACATACATATGGCTGGTGTGGTTAGTTTTGTGTTTTGGACACAGGGTTATCGTTGGTAAGCCTGATCTCTGTTTGTTAACGTATCTTAAACATGTTTAGTTGACCAATTGCTACGATTCGACGCACAAACTTAATATAATATTTATAAGGCCCTGTGCCCCTGTCTTGGGCACGTTATATGGCAAACAAAAGCTTCTCCCGGCTTACAGGATTTGCAAATTTTACGCAATTACTGTGCAGAGCCTGCCATTCTCCACCTCATGTTCATTCCATTAGTGGCTACTCTTCTCTCAATAATATAAGAAAATCCAGTTCATCACAGCCTTCTATCCTTAAATCCATCCAAATCTCAACCGTCCATTACTATTAAATACACCATAATAATTCCAATCATTCCGACAACACCAACCAAGTTCCAACACTAATAAACCAGCAAAAAAAAACAAAAAACAGCATCACTTCAACAATCACCAATTGAATTCCAAGCCAAATTATATTATCATTTTGTAGTTCTTAATCACACCAGCAAGAAGCAGTAAACCACTACTAATGTCGCCCCAATTATTTTTTTAACTTTTACCACAACACACTTAATTATTAGTTCACAATTATAGAGGGTGTCATGAATATTTCAGATATCGGCATATAATTTTATTTCTCTTGAACTTTTCAATTGGTGGATATGCCCAAACTATCTCCAATTCTCCACCTCATGTTCATTCCATACAAGTGGCTACTCTTCTCTCACTAATACAAGAAAATCCAGTTCATCACAAAAAAAAAAAAAAAAAAAAATCATCACTTCAACAACCACCAATTGAATTCCAATCCAAATTATATTATCATTTTGTAGTTCTTAATCACACCAGATAACTACAATGGAGGCCTTCAGTGGCGTTACTGGAGAAGTGACCAAGTCTGTTATTACTCATGGTGAACGTGAGCTTAATTATATTTGCCGTTTCAAAAGAAATATCGTAGACCTCGGTGACAATATTGCTGCATTAGAAGCAATTATAATAGTTGTTCTGTCCTGGGTCGATGCAGCCCGGAATAATAACCATTTGATAAGGAAGACTGTGGAGACATGGCTGGAACAGGCAGATCGATTATTTGGAGAAGCAACACAGCTAAAAAGTGAAGCAGGAGATATTAATGGCTGGTGGAAAGGGTGGGTTACTATCTCTCGTTTTCGTCTTAGTAGAAAAGCAGCAAAGAAAAATGTTGATATCCAGAAACACTTGGGAGAGGGGTCCAAGTTTGGCGAAAATAATGTGTCCGATCCTAGGCCTGTTCAAAGCTATGAACCCGAGCCTGTTGGTGATTTTAAAACTTTTGCATCAAGGGCGAAGACTGAATTTCAAGTCATCGCGGCATTGAAAAATGATAAAATCAGCTTAGTCGGGATATTTGGGATGCCGGGAGTTGGCAAGACCATGTTGATGCAAGCAATAATGGCACAAGTGAAAAAGGAGAAACTCTTTGATGAGTTTGCGAGTGTTGTCGTGTCTCAGAAGCCCGACTTGGAAAAGATCCAAGATGCTATTGCAGAGAAATTGGACCTGAAATTGAAAGGAGAATTGCTTTCTACAAGAGCAGCAGAACTGCGGGAGAGACTTAATCAAGAAAGAAAGACTCTTTTGTGCTTAGATGATGTATGGGAGCCGATGGAGTTAGTTAAAATAGGCATTCCTTACAAAAATGCGGGAAATCGCTGCAAGGTCATTTTCACAACAAGGATCCAAAGCGTGTGTGAAAGTATGGAAATGGACGAAAAGATTGAAGTTAAAGTCTTATCGGAAGTAGACTCATGGAATCTATTTCGAAGTAAAGCTGGTGTTGTTGTCGACTCGTCTCTTTTGGAAACGGTTGCTGGAAATATTGTAAAGGAATGTAAAGGTTTGCCCTTGGCAATCGTTACCTTGAGTTTGGCTTTGAGAAACAACAAGAATATTACTGTTTGGGACGATACACTAGCACAACTACATAAGTCAATCTCTGAAAAGATGGAGCCTGTCAATGCTTCCATAAGATTGAGCTACAACTTTCTGCAAAATGAGACAACCAAAATGTGCTTCTTATTTTGGTGTATGTTTCCAGAAGACTTTGAGATCCCAACTGATGTGCTGTTTGGTTACATGATGGGAGAAAAGCTGATTAGAAATGTAGACACTTTCGAGGAAGCAAGGAATAGATTGCAGGCCACAGTTGAGAAGCTTACATCTGCAGGTTTGTTGTTGAAAGACGACCTTGGACACATTATGATGCATGATGTCGTCCGCGATGTGGCAGTTTCAATTGCATGTGAACAAAGAAATGAATTCATTGTTAAAGCTAAAATGAGTTTCGACGACTGGCCAGATATGGAGTTGGAAAAATGCAAGCGATTGTCATTGATGGATACAAAAATCAGGTATCATCTCCCCTCTCAGATTAAAGCTCCAAACCTCTTAACCTTATCTTTGAATAGCTTCAATGATTTACATGAAATTCCTTCCAATTTTTTTCAAGAATTGACAAACCTTTTGACTCTAGATCTAAGTAACACCAATATTAGATCACTTCCAGCATCACTCTCAAGCCTTACAAACCTCCGTACGCTTCACGTGAATAAGTGTTATAACCTGAAGAATATATCCCCAGTTGTTCAACTTAACCGCCTTGAAATACTTTGTCTTAATGAATCTCGAATTGAAAATTTTCCAGAAGAGATGGGCAGGCTAACTAGTCTGAAGTCGTTGAACTTTTTAAGAACATTCCCGCCTTATACAACCATCTCACCGAAAGTTATATTAAGGTTGTTTCGGTTAGAAGAATTCTCTGGAAATTATATAGAAAATCTCAAATTCTCTTCAGAAAACGATGCTAGTCCATGGAAAAAGATGACAAAATTTAAAATTTCATTGGGAAAACATGATATTTCATTAGCGGGAAAAACGACGAGGGAATTCCAGAGAAGTTTGTTCCTTACACTCTCATCAATTTCAATTTCAATTTCACATTTGATCCAAGCATTGTTACCGAAAACAATATACTTGTATTTAAATTGCGAGGGGATTGAGAACGTGCTACAGCTTGATAAAATTGAGGTGTCATTCCCTAATTTAAGGGAGTTAAGAGTAGAATTGTGCGGCAAGTTAGTCACTCTTATACCTTGTCGTAATTTTGTGTCGGAAAGTGTCAATCAATATAAGGGAGACGATGTGGGAAATGGGGTGGAGCAGGGATTGTCTTCGACCCAACTCTCTTACTTGCCACCTTCTCCAATTTTCCATAATTTAACAGAACTGATTATTAGAGATTGCCATAATTTGAAGCACCTCTTCCCATTGAGAGTATTTCAACATCTTTCCAAGTTGGAAATTATGGTTGTGGCATCCTGCTCCACTTTGGAGATATTGTTTCCAGATGACAGTGATATGGAGAGTGGAGATGTAGAGAAAGACAAGGCCAGTCACCCTCTTCTGAATTATTTCGGTCTTTTCTATTTACCAAAACTGTCAAGTTTCAGTGGAAGCGATTCACTTGTTGTTGATTGGCCCTCCGCAAAATCTCTATATGTGAGTAAATGCCCGAATTTGAAGAGACTACCCCACAGTGCACCCAAACTTGAAGGATTTGAGATTACGGACGAGGAGTGGTTCAATAAGCTGGAGTGGGACTACCAAAGAATGAAGGCCGAAATGCAAACGCTTTTGGAGGTGAAGTGCTAAACCTTGTTCCTCTTTCTTTATTTATGTTTCATCCACCTCAATTTTATTTTTGGCACAAAATATTCTTCTTTTCAACTCATACAAGATGACTTTATATAGGATATAGATTTTATCCGATCGTCCGGAGGTCTTTTGAGGCGGGGGTGGGTTTTCTGACTTGGTTTTCCAATCATCCTCTAATCCTCTTCTCAGCTAAAACCTTCATATTACCAACTCCAATTTCATCTTTCCCATTCAAATTTCATCTTCTCTATGTCCTTCCTTCTTCCAGATTTTAGCTGCTTCTGGTCTTCTTTCTCGGCATTCCCGTCGCTAGCAGTATGCCAGTATTCTAGTTGTACTGATTGGAGTGGCTCAAAAGCTTGTCTAAGGTGAATAATTGGATATATATTCTTCTGTATTGTTTCTGTCAATAAAACAAAATGGTAATTGGGTTGTTTGTGATTCTATTCTATTTAATGAAATTCATTGTAGTAATACTAGTAATAAGTGTTATGTCCATAGCATTTACAATTCAAATATTTTTGGTCGACACCATAGGAAACAAAAAGTGGCTTTAAAATATTTTTGAGAAATGAAAAGAACAAGAAACCAAAGAAAAGTTTGCTGGCGATGCTTTTCTAAGGGTAAATTTGATATCCAAGCAGTAGATTCTTACATTATGATTTTCTGAGTCAAGAATAGGTGCATAAGCCTTTGCTACACGATGAATTGAGCCAGATGCTCAAGCATGAAGCACATTGTTGCATGACATTACCAAAAAAAAATGTGCTATTTATGAATTTGTTATTACCTCGGTCTGCATGATCTCTGATCTAGTCCATACACCTGAAGTGGTCAGCTTGCTGGGCACGGCCTGTGTAGCTTGGACATCCTTCCTTGGTATTCCCAGACCCATCTTCAACATATGGCTTGTTGTCTTCCATCTGATCAGATTTCACGCCAATTGAGCCACCAAACTGGTTGGAAGAGAGAGAGGGAGATTGTGATGTGCTTTTCTCACCATGATCGCGAACATGATGGTCATGGTCTTGGCCTATATTACCTCTAATCTGTTGATGGGAAGACATTGTGATTGAACTTCGAATTACTAAAACAATTTGAGAGGACCCAATAAACCAGGACTCCAATTCTCCAAATTACTGTTAATACTTTTAAAAAGTTGAGCAACCATTAACGTGTCTAAGGTGTGTGATTTGTACCTGTGTAACGTCTGACTCAGTTGCCACTCATGCCCCAAGGCGGTTGCCCGCTTAGGCTATGATTGCTACCCAAGGCACAATTTGGAGTGTGTTGGTTTGGAAGCCTAGACCAAGTTGGGACCAAAATTCAAGTTTTTTTTTTTTTGGTGAACAAGTTAACAACCCGAAATTTAAGTTCGATAACTCAAGTTTGAATAAAACATTTTGGTGGTTCTGCTACTACTCGAGATTTAAGTATTAATTACGGGTTAATTACAGTCTCAAATAAGTGATTTTTTTTTTTTTTTTTTAATAATGACTTTGTGATTTGCTCTTACCGCAAGTGTTAACAACAGGGCCAGATCTTAAGATGATATGGTACTGCTAATACTATGAAATGTTCAGAGCATTGCATTAAAAGTGTAAAACAAGAAAAGAAAGTCTGGTGAAGGCAATGTATTTGGGATAATTATAATGAAAACACAATATTCCCTAACACTAAGAGCATCTTTAGGAGTGATATCAACCTAGCACCAAACACCAAATTTCCAACAATTGGGTGTTTTTTCAACTTCAGGAGAGCTACATGTTGATGAAAACACCAAAAAAACACCAAACCAAACACCAAACCAGCTAATATTTGGTTCCAGGTTTGATGCTATATCAAATCAAAACCGCGCGGTTTTCCCAACACCGCGTGGGCTTGAGCTGTTAAATGGGCTTCTATGGCGCGGTTTTGGCAAAACCGCGTGGGCTTGGGCTTCTATGGGCGCGGTGTTGGCAAATCCGCGCGGTTTTTCTAAAACCGTGTGCGCTAAATTACAACAACGAGCAAAAAACGGGAAAAAAACGGCTATATCTTTCTAACCCTATAAATTGAAACACTCACCCCATAGTTTTACACTCACTTCTTTTCTCTACTCTCTACTCTCTACTCTTTACTCTCTACTCTTAAAACAACAATGAGTCAAGAACCAAAATCAAAATCTAGAGGGGTTTCATGGATACAAGAAGAAGATATTGCTCTCACCAATAGTTGGCTACAAGTTAGTCAAGATGGTGTAGTAGGAAATTAGCAAAAGTCGAACGATTTTTGGATTAGAATTCTAAATGCATTTCATGCAAATTTAGGAAGAATGACCGAACGCAACTTGATGGGTATGAAACACCGTTGGACTCTCATTCAAGCTAATATCAACAAGTTTCATGCTATTCTTTCTAAGATTCAAGCATCTCCTCCAAGTGGCTATAATGACAATATGATTGTAAGTATTTACTTTTTATTTGTTATTTTGATTTACAAATACATTTTTCAATTCTAATTTAGTTTTTGCTTAATTGGTAGGTTGAGGAACAATAAGTGCATATGTGATGCATAATGGGGTTTGGAAGTGGATGCAATGCTATAATATGGTGAAAGACTCACCCAAATGGAAGAGGCTACAGTTGAGAAATGATTTGCATCCCACCAAAAAGTCGAAGTCAAATAGTGGGGAAGGAGGTTCATCAATTCCAATATCAACTGCGACAACTCAACCAATGGATTATGATCCACACCAAGTTCATGGGCTTGAGGATAGGCCACTTGGAAAGAAAGAAGACAATAAAAGAATGCAAAAAGAGAAAGAAGAAGGTGATTATAAAGTGGAGAAATCCGTTAAGAAACTTGATGATTTTCTGGTGGAACTTTCTAAAACCACCAAAGAAGGCTATGAATTGGAAGCTCAAAGACAGTTAAAAAAAGATGAAATAGAATTCAAAAAACTTCAATTGAAGAAAAGTTTGATGGATTGGAAGCTCCAAATCCAAAAAGAAAAACTTCAATTGAAGAAGATGCGCTCCGAGTTCGAGAAGATGAAAATGATGCGAAAATACTAGGAATGAAATTAGAAG
This sequence comes from Coptis chinensis, assembly GCF_015680905.1. NCBI lineage: Eukaryota > Viridiplantae > Streptophyta > Magnoliopsida > Ranunculales > Ranunculaceae > Coptis > Coptis chinensis. The sequence goes on from NC_141462.1 coordinate 4,916,429, forward strand.
GATTACCCGAAGACGAGCACGAAATTTGGCAACTCAAAAGGGCAGAAATTTTACAAAAAATGAAGAATCGACTTGGCAATATCACTGGTAGTAGTCAAAGTAGTGCATAGTCTAAATTTGAGTTTGTATGTCTTTTAATTTGAGTTTGTATTTTGATTTTAATTAGAATGTACTTTAATTGAATATTTTCTTTTAATTTAAAGTTGATACTTTTGATCATTCTAAAAAAAATTCGGCAGAGTCTACTTTGTATTTTCAAAATTCTCATATACACAAATCCTTTCATAAAACCACAAATACATAGAAATAAACTTGGAACACAAATACATAAAAATTGAAACGATAAATAAACATTAAGTCCAAATGAAGTGCAAATAGAAATAGAAATCAAGTCTGACCACGCCGCCCATGCCTACTCCACAAATGCTCGACCAAGTCATTCTTCAATCTATCATGAACAACTTTTGAACGAACCCTCTCAACGCCAGATGCCCAACGAGATAGAACAAAGTGGCGTTGATCTTCAGATGCACCTTCTCTATTTGGTATTTCCAAATCAGGAATATACTGCGGGATATCCGTTTCGTGTTCATCTTCCACAATCATATTGTGTAAAATGATGCAAGCCCTCATAACAGTAGCTATGTTCTCCAAATACCATAACCTGCACGGATTCGCTAAAATAGCCCAACGCGATTGTAATATACCAAACGCCCGCTCTATGTCTTTTCTAGCAGCTTCTTGCTTCTTTTCAAAATGTTTGTTTTGTGCAATAGTCGGTTTAGCAATCGTTTGAATCAAGGTGGCATAATTAGGATAAATACCGTCAGCCAAATAATAGCCTATATCATAATGATGGGCGTTCACAGTGTAGTTACAAGGAATAACTTCATCATTGACTATATCATCAAATATTGGTGAGCGGTCAAACACATTAAGATCATTGTGAGAACCCGCCATTCCAAAAAAAGCATGCCAAATCCAGGCGTCACAATCAGCAACTACCTCCAAAATCACTGTTGGTTTATGCTTATGGCCAGTGTGAGACCCTTGCCACGCGGATAGGCAATTCTTCCATTGCCAGTGCATGCAATCAATACTTCATAGCATTCCAGGCCATCCGCGTTCCTCAGACTCTTTAAGCAAACGTTGAATATCTGCAGCATTTGGTTTGCGCAAGTATTCACCTCCAGAAATTCTAATAATTCCATCACAGAAATAGCGCATGCATTCATGAACAGTTGGCTCAGCAACATGTAACATATCATCTACTAGATCAGCTGCAGTCCAATAAGCAAGCATTTGTATAGCAACAATTACTTTTATTTTTGGGTTAATCCCAAACTTACATGCACAATTAACTTTTTGTTGAAAATATGGTACATTATGATTAAGATGATTGAAAATACGAGTAAATAATGACTGACCCATACGAAATTGGCGTCAAAAGTCGTGGTCACGAAATATAGGATTTGCGCCGAAGTAGTTAGCATTTACACGAGCCAGTGTTGCCTCGTACTGACGATTCTTACATTTTCTTCCTTTCTTCGAACCACCATGCGGTCTATAAGAAGACTCCGCTTCTTGCTGACGCAATAAACTCAGACGATGTCGAACCAAAGGTAGAGCAATAACCACTAATTTATGAGTTTTAACTGAAGTGTTATCATTTGAAGAGCTCGAGCTCGATGAAGAATCAGAAGAAGATGAATGATCCATTGAAAAATTGTCAAGAGTTTTGGTAGTGTTTTTTTTTTTGTTCAAGGAGATGAGTTTAGATAGGAGTGAACATGAAAAATGAAGAGAACATCACATGACCAAGAGGGTTAAATGGATATAGCACGCGGTTTCTGGAAAACCGCGTGGGCTTGGGCCTGTCAGTTGGGCTTTAGTGGTGCAGTTTTGGGAAAACCGCGTGAAATTTATATTATGGCGGTTTTACCAAAACCGCGTAGTTGCTTGGTGAAAATTTGATGTTGCTCCTAAAGTTGCTTGGTGTTTTTTTGGTTCAAAATTTTGGTGTTTTTTTTTGTAGCTCTCCTAAAGATGCTCTAATATAACATCTATAATAATATTCCCCGTCACAATTTAACGTCATGTACCACTGCAGGGACATGACTTTGAGATGTCTAGACTTTTACCTTAAAAGTGCATTATAGTAGCTTTCAGACGAGTTTCTTTAGTTCGTCGTTATCCTATTTCAGCCTTTAAAAGAAAAAATCACAGTAATAATCCAAGGCAAATGACAATATATGTGTGAAATATATCCTAGATATAAATGACAATATATGTGTGAAATATATCCTAGATATAACAGTGTATCCATTAATTCAACACGGATCCTACATAAATTCCAAAGTAACATAGCATTTTAAAACTTTTGCATCAAGGGCGAAGACTGAATTTCGAGTCATCGCGGCATTGAAAAATGATAAAATCAGCTTAGTCGGGATATTTGGGATGCCGGGAGTTGGCAAGACCATGTTGATGCAAGCAATAATGGCACAAGTGAAAAAGGAGAAACTCTTTGATGAGTTTACGAGTGTTGTCGTGTCTCAGAAGCCCGACTTGGAAAAGATCCAAGATGCTATTGCAGAGAAATTGGACCTGAAATTTACAGGAAATCTCAGGTCTACAAGAGCAGCACAACTGTGGCAGAGACTTAATCAAGGAAGAAAGACTCTTTTGTGCTTAGATGATGTATGGGAGCCGATGGATTTAGTTAAAGTAGGCATTCCTTACAAAAATGCGGAAATTGCTGCAAGGTCATTTTCACAACAAGGATCCAAGGCGTGTGTGAAAGTATGGAAATGGACGAAAAGATTGAAGTTGAAGTCTTATCGGAAGTAGAGTCATGGAATCTATTTCGAAGTAAAGCTGGTGGTGTTGTCGATCTTCTCAAAACGGTTGCTGGAAACATTGTGAAGGAATGTAAAGGTTTGCCCTTGGCAATCGTTACCTTGGGTTTGGCTTTGAGAAACAAGGACGATATTGCTGTTTGGGACGATACACTATTACTCCCTTTCTTTTTAACGGTTCAACCCTGCAAAGTGATGGTTTAAACTAACAAGTACTCTAAAGATAGTAAGTAATATCATTAAGTGGCTTTAGGAATCTAAAACATACATATGGCTGGTGTGGTTAGTTTTGTGTTTTGGACACAGGGTTAGCGTTGGTAAGCCTGATCTCAGTGTTTGTTAACGTATCTTAAACATGTTTAGTTGACCAATTGCTACGATTCGACGCACAAACTTAATATAGTATTTGTGCACATCTCCTCTGTCTCTATGAGGCCCTGTCTTGGGCACGTTATATGGCAAACAAAAGCTTCTCCCGGCTTACAGGATTTGCAAATTTTACGCAATTACTGTGCAGAGCCTGCCATTTGTAAGAGGGAGAAAAAACAAGGCACAAGGCGGTGTTATTAGCTCCAGGGACTAGGAAATGCTTATGGGAGCATCACAGGGCAACAGATAACCATGACGACTTGGTAATATCATAGGGAGGTACAGAGAGGCGTAACTGATATAGCAAAAAATGTCAAGAGTGGCTATCAGCAGAGTCCAACAATTCAATCAGCGAGATCCAACAACCCCACTGACGATCTAAGGAAAAAGTTCGTAGGAGGACTGAGATTCAAAGGCATAAATCTTGGTATCAATTCCGAACAAAATAAGATAACACCTTGGTGTGGTTAGATTTGGTCACTGCATCAGTGAAGGCCATCATCAAAATGAAGAATAATCATCCTATCCAGTTGTTATTGCTCATTTTTTATGTGACATTGTCAGTGACAACTAACGTTCTACCATGTCAAATTCAAAATACAGAGCAAGATAAACCTGGTGTTTGCATGGCGTGGTGGGAATGAGCTTCTTCGTTGTTGTTGTTTGGTTTTTGTTCTTCTTCTTCTTACGAAACACGGAAACAGAGACATCCGTGATTCCGTTCTCTTATGAAAATTTTAACAGGGTAACGCATAATGAAATTTTTTGTCATAACAATATTTGTAAACAAAAATCGCACGACCACTTCAGTTTACTAAACCCTTTGACATATTTTGGTCATCTCAAAATTGCATATAAGACTTAGCCTTCTATAAATTGAAGTGATCCAAAAACAAGTACGTCAAAAACATTCATCCTCTCTTCTCAGCCAACACCACAAAAAGCATGGATTCTGACCGTGTCTATAAACGCAAATACACCTCGCAACAAACTTCTCTACCATCAACACCACCACATTCCTCAAGGTATGTTTCATATTAATGTACATGCATGCGCTTTACTAATTGTATGTATGTATCCATGTACGTGTTATTTTTCGTAAGGTTGCAAAGCACTTGTTTCCTGGACGCTTCTTCCAATTTGCATATCTTTTTTGAAGCAATTACGGCTTAGGCAGACCCACATAATTGTACGTTTACTATAGAGTGGACTCCCTCTCATGTCTCACTTAGTAATTTCCATTGTTCGAAGTGAATCTGATTTAACTCTCACTTTGTCAATGTTTTTTCAGTTTGCATCTAATTAAACCATGGCTTTTAGTTCCTAGCACATTACAGAGTTGTTCATGAATACCCGGGTTGTTTGGACTGCCCTAGAGAGGAACTAAGGTATTCGCCTTGCGGGTTAGTGGTATTAATTTGATTATGTGAGTGTTTGGGTTTTCTTTTGAATACCTAATATAATATATACATATGATATATAGAAGTTCTAACTTTATTTTGCAGGAGGGTAGGACTTAATAACATTTTGTGCAGGGACGCGGTCCTACCCTTATACAGCAGTGGATATCGGTAAGTTTTAATTCAATGGTTTAGATATTAAAATGAGGTATTATAATGAGTTATATAATGGAAGTCTTGCTTGGGAAGAAATTATGCCGGTTAAAATGACGGAACTACCTGTCTTCCAAGCTGTGAATGATTGAGTTATGGGATAAAATAAAGTGATTGTTTGAATAATTAAAGTATGATAATGGTTATATGTGGTTAGTCTACTCATACCAAAAAAATTCCATTTTCTTTGACTCATGTTTGCTTTGTTTTGGCTTAGCGTGGGTGTGTTCTTGGGAACATAGGTGGAAGCGGTGATGAAACCTTGGCGTGTGATTGGGATTCTCACCTGGAGCAGTCTGGGAGTTTAGTTTATTAGGTCTGATCTTTTGTGAGGATGTAATAACGTAGGTTACATTTTTATATGACATGAGAATACGATGTTGGAAATTGTTATTCTTAAAGTTGTTTATGTTTGTATTGGGATGGAAGAAAGTTTTTAATAAATTGATAGTTGAGGAATTTGGAGATTTTTGTTGTTAAGTTGATCCTGTTGTGAGGTGGGTTTTAGGTTTTTACATGTGTTGTATCCCCCGTCATAGCCTGGGTTTTTAGACAATTGAACCAACTGATGGTTGAGATATTTATATTTCAATTATTCATTTTTTTTAATTGTTTAGAAAATCGGGTTGTGACATTTTTGTTCTTTAATATATATAAGCTAGTTCCACTTCGCCTCTTGAGTTCCTGACCCATCGGCGTTCAGTGTAACCTGGTCCCGTGAACATGTAACATGTTACAATAGCAGCTGATTTGTAAAGAACTTCAATTCCTAATTTGGCAAGCATTGGCCTGGTTTCACATGTGGTTTCCAATTTGGCTTTTAATATACCATGCCTGATTCCATTTACCGTTTATTCTGTTGATGTTTTAGTTTCAAAGCTGTATCCCTTTTTTTAGAGTTGCTTAACAAATTACTCTGTATATACCCAAGGTTGAACCTACTTTTAATGAAGTTTCCTACTTTTCTTTTGACTTGAATGCAAATTTTTGTGAACCCTTGAGTGGCTTTAAGTTGCAGTCTTCATGGAAGTCTATCTCTGTTTTGGGAAATGAGTTTTTGAACATAGACAACTGTAGAGAAAAAAAGGGATTTTTTCTGCTTTTCGATCGATCGAGGCGCCGCGTAGCGGCGCTTGAAGAAGACCCGACGACCCAAAGCTCGGAAGATATGTTTGCGCGACCAGCTCAAAGGGCGCCGCTTCGGTGCTCGATGATTTTTAGCGACCGTTTTCTTTGTCTTTTGTTTGCGGGCCTCGCTACAGTAACCGCGATTTTTTTGTTTTTAGTATAAAAACAAAATCAGTTTTTTGGAAAACCTAACTTTTTCCAAAACCAAGAAAGAGAGTGATTACAAGAGAACAATTCTTTGTGAGTTGAGTGTTCATTCTTTGTGAGTGAATTGAGAGAGACTTGTAATCTGTTACTCCGGACATCTAGTAAAGCTTGGAACTCGCGATTGTGAGCGTAGGCAAATTCGTCGAACCACGATATATCTCGTCTTGTGGTTTGTTCTTCTTTACATTGATTGTTTTATTTCATATGCTTGTTATTTGATATTGAGAAGTGTTGGGATATTGCTTGGAGGGTGTTGAAGTCTTGTCTATTGAGAAAGATCAATCTTTGTGTAGGATTGATCCGTTTGGTGTGGGTAACGCGTTGTTTCCGCAGATTAATTATTCACAACAATTGGTATCGGAGACTTAGGTATACGACCTAGGATTTTGAGTTTAGTACTCAAAATTTGTGTAACAAGGTGTTCGATTAAATTTCGAGGTGAAACCGCTTTTCTTTTGGGGTTATTGTGTGTAACTTGAAAGATGGCTCCCAAGATGTCAAACGCAAGGTTTGAAGTAGAGAAGTTTAATGGGAAGAATAACTTTGGGATTTGGCAAGTCCAAGTAAAGGACATCCTCATCCAACAAGGTTTGCCAAGGCTTTGAAGGGGATTAAATCTAAAGCGCGCAAGTATGAGTAATGATGATTGGGAAGAGTTCGATCTTGGGCTTGTTCATCAATCCGGTTATGTCTTGCTAATGAGGTCATGTATAGTGTGATGGGAGAAAATACCGCCGGTATTTGGCTCAAACTAGAGTCTATGTATATGACCAAGAGCATGACGAACAAGATGTACCTTAAGAAGCGTCTTTATCGGTACATGATGGTGGATGGTTCAACGATGCAAGAGCACGTTAGTGAGTTCCGTCGGCGCCTAGCGGATTATTTGAATGTTGGTATGAAGATGGATGATGAGGATCAAGCGGCATGTTTAATATTCTCCTTCCTTGAGAAAGCTATGAGCATCTAATGACTACATTCATGAACGGAGAGAAGTCGTCGATCTTGACGAAGTTGAGTGCACTTCTTTCGATGAGTGAGTTGATGAAGAAGACACGTGTAGAGAATAACATTGATGCAAGTCGGGGGCTAGTGGTAAGAGGAAATTGTATGAGCGAATTATTCAAGTAATGATAATTCTAGGTCCAAGTCAAAGAAGCCTTTAAAACATATGCGGTCTCTACAATTGCAATGAAAAAGGACATTACGCAAGTAATTGTCCTCACCCAAGAAAGAGAACAAAGAGATGGATGGAAGAAAGGTAAGGCAAAATTTGAGGCAAATTATGCTTCAGCTCTGAAGAGGATGAGTTCGGGTCTACGTGTGTCCACACAAGACTATATGACCGAAAAGGTGGATTCTTGATTCGGATGTTCCTATCATATGTGCCCGAATAGAAAGTGGTTTACTTCTTTTATGAGAGCATTGATGGTGGTTCTGTTTTAATGGGTAATGACGTTGCTTGTAAGACGGTAGGAATTGGAACTATACGGGTCAAGATGTATGATGGTGTAGTGAGGACTCTAACCGATGTGAGACATGTTCCTGAGCTAAAGAAAAGTCTTATTTCTCTTGGTACCTTGGATTCCAAAGGCCACAAGTTTGTGGGCGAAGGTGGAGTCCTAAATATTGTTAATGGCTCTTTAGTTGTTATGAAGGGTCAAAAATATGGAACCTTGTATACTCACGATTGGTAGTACGGTGATAGGCGATGTAGCGATGGGTGCATGTAGTAATGATTCCGAAAGTGCACTAAGATGTGGCATATCGTTTAGGGCATATGAGTGAAAAGGGTTTGTCCGAGTTGTCAAGCGTGGTTCTTGAAGAACTTGAAGAAGCCAAGTATGGGGTTCGCGTGAGCATTCAAGGCGTCTATGGGAAGCGATCACGAGTCAAGTTCAAGTCAAGCAAGCACACGACAACAGCATCCTTGATTATGTGCATACGGATGTTTGGGACCCTCCGTGGTGGCTTCCAAGGGAGGTAACCGCTATTATGTCTCATTCATTGATGATCATACTCGCTATGTGTGGGTGTATATGATGAAATCGAAAAGATGAAGTGTTTGAGACATTTAAGAAGTGGAAGGCAAGGGTTGAGAATCATACGAGGATAGGAAGGTAAAGACATTACGGTCCGACAATGGTAACCGAGTATACCTATGGACCTTTCCAAGAGTTCTTGCGGCGCAAGGGAATTGCCGGACACCGACCGGTCGAGGGCACGCCTACGAGAATGGAATGGCGAGAGGATGAATAGAACTTTGCTTGAAAGAGCAAGATGTTTATTGTCTAATGCCGCCCAGGCAAAAGAGTATTAGGCGCGATCAAAGTGTCCATGGCGTGTTACCTGTCTAATAGGTCACCGATTACCGACTATAGATTGCGGGACACCTTATGAGGTGTGGTCGGAGTAACCCGGTGATTATAGTATCTTGCGAGTGTTTGGATCGACGACTTACTACCATGTGAGGGACATCAAGCTAGATCCTAGAGCTAAGAAGGCCATATTCTTAGAAGCCATAAAATGGGGTAAAGGGATACAGATTGTGGTGTCTAGAAGACCACAAGTTCCGGGTCGCCAGAGATGTTACCTTTGATGAGACTTCGGTGTTATCTTCGATTAAGCGGAAGTAGGCGGGCGTAATGGTGAGTCTATAGAAGTTCAAGCTAATGAGCTTGAGTTGTCGATGCGCCAGATATTTGGTTAGATCATGATGAGGTACCAAATCATGAAACCACACAAAGAACAGGGGAAGAAGAGCAAAGAGCATCCGCGAACTTGTAGTGGCTGACCACTAGCCACATAGACAAGTTAAAGAAGTGCACAAGTATGGGCACGAAGCCGTGAAACACTATGGTCGGTGGATTTAGTGGCATATGCACCGAATATCAAAGATGATGAGCGGATAGCTTCAAGGAAGGCGTTAGAGATGCTCATTTAGAGATTGGTTGGTAGCTATGCAAGCAGAGATGGAATCTCTTGATAAAAATCACACATGGGACCTAGTTTTATTGCCAAAGGGCAAAAGGACTATCGGCAATAAATGGGTGTTCGAAAGAAGAAAGAGGTCCTTCCCGAACCGAAAGATCGGGTACAAGGCAAGAGTGGTAGCAAAGGGTTTTCACGAAGGAAGGAGTTGACTACAATGAGGTATTTTTCCCGGTGGTCAAACATCGTCCATTCGTGTGTGTTATTAAGTTTAGTTGCTCACTTATTTGGGAGTTAGAGCAACTTGATGTGAAAACCGCTTTCTTGCATGGGGACTTGGAAGAAGAGATCTATATGAGACAACCCGAAGGGTTTGTCGTTCTTGAAAGAAGATTATGTATGCAAATTGAATCGGTCATTTGACGGGTTAAAGCGGTCGCCCGTGCAATGGTACAAAAGCTTTGACACATTCATGATGCAACATGAGTACACCGGGCGTAAGTATGATCCGCGTGTCTACTTTAGAAGGCTTCGTGGTAATGACTTCATCTATCTCCCCGCTTTATGTGGATGACATGCTTATTGCTTCCAAAAGCATGGTGGAGATAGACAAGTTGAAATCTCAACTTAGCTCGAAGTTTGAGATGAAAGACTTAGGTGGAGCCAAGAAGATAATCGGGCATGGAGATTGACAGAGATAGGAAGAAGCGACGGATAGTTGTATCTCGAAGAAATACATTCGAAAGTAATTTTCGATTTGGTATGGAGAGTGCAAAGTCGGCTTCTACACCTTTATTTGGGCATTTCGTGCTTTTCGCCTAAGTTCTCTCCTAGTTGATTGGAGGAACAAAAGCATATGGCAAATGTTCCTTATGCAAGTGTTGTGGGCGTTTGATGTATGCTATGGTGTGCATTATCGCCCGGACATTTCCGAGTGCGATTTAGTGTTGTCGGGTATATGGCAAATCCGGGGAAGCAACATTGGGAGGCGATGAAATGGGTACTAAGGTATTTGAAGCGGTACCTTGGATGTGGGATTAGTTTATGGTGGAGGCACTTGTTATGTCAGTGGGTTTGTGGATTCTGATTATGCAGGTGATCTAGATAGACGACGATCGACTACTGGTTATGTGTTTACTATGCATGGTGCACCGGTTAGTTGGAGGTCTATGCTACAGCTACACCGCTTGCTATCTACTACCGAGGCAGAGTATATGGCAGTGGCAGAGGCAGTGAAAGAGGCATTATGGCTTCGAGGTCTTCTAGATGATTTGGGTATTGAGCAGAACAGTGTTGCTTTGTATTGTGATAGTCAGAGTGCTATTCATTTGGCGAAGAACCAAGTTCATCATGGTCGGACCAAGCATATTGATGTCCGTTATCACTTTAAACGGGATGTCGTTGAGGATGGTGATGTAGCACTTGAGAAAGTAGACACTCATGACAATCCTGCTGATATGCTGACGACAGTTGTCACCGGAGTTAAGTTCCAACACTGTTTGGACTTGCTCCAAATCCTACATGTTTGAAAAGAGCCCGGTGTGGGGGCATAGCCCGCCGAGGCGATTGATCGCGAAGTCTTCCTTGGCCGGAGGTGTTCCTCTTTGGATGTGATCTTCTTTGGATGTGTTCGGCTTGACTTTATGTGTTAAAACCTCACCGAGGTGGAGAATGTAGAGAAAAAGGGATTTTTTTACGCTTTTCACGATCGAGGCGGCCTCGAAGAAGCGCGACCAGCTCCAAGATATGTTTGAGCGACCGACCCGCCGGTCGATTATCGTTGATTTTGGCGCGACCATTCGCAAAGCGGAGCGCCGCTTTCGAAGTCTTTTGTTTGCGGGCCTCGCTTACAAGAATCGCGATTTTTTGTTTTAGTATAAAAAAACAAAATCAGTTTTGGAAAACCTACTTTTTCCAAAACCAAGAAAGAGAGTGATTACAAGAGAACAATTCTTTGTGAGTTGAGTGTTCATTCTTTGTGAGTGAATTGAGAGAGACTTGTAATCTGTTATCGGGACATCTAGTAAAGCTTGGAACCTCGTAGTGTGGACGTAGGCAAATTGCCGAACCACGATATATCTCGTCTTGTGGTTTGTTCTTCTTTTACATTGATTGTTTTATTTCATATGCTTGTTATTTGATATTGAGAAGTGTTGGGATATTGCTTGGAGGGTGTTGAAGTCTTGTCTATTGAGAAAGATCAATCTTTGTGTAGGATTGATCCGTTTGGTGTGGGTAACGTTGTTTCCGCAGTTAATTATTCACAACAACAACTATACAGTATATACCACTACTAAAGCATAACTGATACAACTTCCATCTTTTAGTTTAGCTTGAATTCCTTTTAGCCGAAAATTTTGTCTATCTAATTGGACTCGAGATCTCTACAACCGGGTACAGAGATCATCTCTGTAACCGTGTTATCTCGCCGTTGATCCGAATCCGAGATGTGTGTATGTGCCTCGATATCTGTGTGTGTACTCCGAGATGTGTATGTGTGCGCGGAGATACAGATGTGTGTGTGAGGTACAGAGATTATCTCTGTACCCGGTTATAGAGGAACCGGTCTCTATCTAATTAGCCATGCAATCTATGGACTTAGCAAGTGTGTCGATTTTCGTATGTATGTGTTTTTAACACGATACTGAATTCTACTCATTCTCGTGATTGTATCTGTTTCTTGGCATACTTGTATCTCAAGCAAAAATCTTAAGATAAATTACTTTGTACTTTAGTGTAAACAAACTCCGTTCGTTATGTGCAATTGTTCAAAGCTCAGTACCCTGCATACAAACTATATGCCACAGGCTACAGCCACAGTAACGGGTTAGTTTCCCCTTTATAAGATTTTTTTTACCAATTTATCTTATGAGGAGATCTTTCTCATACTTTTCTATGCACGCAAACAAGCATGATTAAAAGTATAATATATTGAATCCTATATATGTTAAATTGGTGTTCCATACTTGCAGCCTTGCAGTTGCAGGCTAGGTGAAGTAGTCAATACTCCTGGATATGGCTCTGCAGCCTCTGCTGCCTATAATTCCAATGCACCCTTTGCATGTCGTGGAATGGTTAAGGATCTCGCACTTGGTGAAGCCAAAGATAAGAATTTTGTGTTCTCTCCAAGTTCCATTCAGCTTGCACTGAGTTTCGTAACAAATGGTTCCACTGGTTCAACCTTAAAGGAACTGCTCGCGTTTCTAGAGGCTGAAAATTTGAATGATCTCAACTCAGTTGCTACAAAACTGATTGATACACTCTCTGGATCCACTGAAGGTGGACCTATTTTATCCTTTGTTGGTGGTCTTTGGGTTGAGAAATCCTTAAATTTGAAACCAACCTTAAATACCATTGCTGAAAGAATTTACAAAGCCAAGGCAGAAAACGTAGATTTCAAAAATGAGGTGAGTCCTTTTTTTTTTTTTTTTTTTTAGCGGCGGAAGTATGTTTTAAAATATATGAAAGTAGTTGGTACTAATCATGACTTCATTATTATCTTTATCTATATCATGATTTGTTTTGAATAATCATAAACTGAACAGAAAACATGGAAGCTTAACAAATTGAAAGATTAGTTAAAAGTTAGACGATAACAATAGCTTCAGTAACTAAATGTCTAAGTATATAGCTACTTGTTATGTTTATCCGAAAAGATGTTGACGGATTAGTAAAAAATCTGAAGAAAACAGTATTTGAATTATTTCCTTTCTATAATTGTTAATGAAATAATAATTGATATGACTCTAATTAATTCTGATGGAAACAATGATTATGTGGATGAAGGCCAGAGAGATAACTGAGGAAGTCAACAAATGGGCTGAAGAGGCTACAAATGGACTCATCAAGACTGTTTCACCCATTCCTTTGAGTCCAGAGACAGTAATTGTGCTTGCGAATGCACTCTATTTCAAAGGAAGATGGAGCGAACCCTTTTATAAGTCTGCTACTGAGTACTCCAAATTTCACCTTATTGATGGAAATTCCGTGGAAGTTCCCTTCATGACTACCCACAGCGAGCAGTTTATTGATACATTTGACCATTTCAAAGTTCTTAGACTACCTTATGGAAGGTCTGTTGAAGTTCCCTTCATGACTAGCCTAGAAGAAGAGTGCAGTGATACTTCCCTAGGCGAAGAAGAAGAGTCCAGACTCCTTCCGAAAGGAAGGATATCGAAGCAGCTCTTTCCATGTATGTTATACTTCCCAATGATAGAGATGGTTTGTGGACTCTTATTGAGAATATGGGTTCTGATCCAATGTTCTTGGAGAATTATGTACGTTCGCGTCCAGAGTTAGTTCACGTGAGAGACTTCAGGATACCAAAGTTCAAGCTTACATATTACTTTGAAGCTTCTAAGATTCTCCAAGGTGTCGGACTAAAGTTGCCATTCTGCGAGGAAGCAGAACTTGATGAGACGGTACTTGGTGGCAAGAGACTTCATATTTCAAAGGTTCATCACAAGTCACATATAGAAGTTAATGAGGAAGGAACTGAAGCTGCTCCTGTCACTGTTATTGGAGTAGAAGGGGGTGCTGATTGTTATTCTCCACCTACATTATCCGTCCTTGATTTTGTGACAGATCACCCGTTTATGTTCATGGTGAGAGATGATATAAGTGGGATGATATTGTTCATGGGACATGTCATTAATCTCTTATTTGAGTGAGCAACAAGAGATCTCATATCCAACATGAAGTCAACTTTCGTCTGATGAATCGTGTGTTTGGATGGCCAGTTTTATTTTGAATCATTTCTTTCGTTACTCAGTTCACATTTTTGTGTACACGATGTAAGTGTACGGTTGCTACCTGATTGAAGTTATACAGTTTTTTAGTCTTGTGATTGTTGTTGGTATTCGGGGAGGTGCAATAGATGCATTAAGTAGGAAACATAATTTGGAAAGCACCCTCACGGTCTGGACTTGTTTCCAAAGTAGATACTTTCGTATTAATGCATCTCTGTTACACTGCCCAAAATACTATCAATTGTTGGTGGTGGACGTAGGCATTGCCATACCAGGTTAACGCTTCTTCTCGTGGTTAGGAATTTGGTTGTTCGTCGATTTCATACAATGCTATTTTTGGTTATATGCTTCAATCACATCATTGTTAGTTTAACGCTTCCATTGTCTTGAATTGGTGTGCTTCAAAATAGGTACTTTTGTATGGATTTAGGTCTCTCGTTATTGTAATGACGTAACCAGTCAATGTGTTGATTTCCTTTCCTCGTTCTTTCTTTGATGTTTCCAATTGGAACTTCCCTCTATACTAGCATTTTTTATCCTGAGGTTCAATGATCTACATTCAATTCTCTCAACTTTTCTTTAGCATTATACACTTGTTTCAACTTGCATTCTAGAATAACAATTCCTGTTTGAAATGTAAACCAACAAGTCATATAACACATACATAAATACATACATACATACCGTCATCTGCAGACAACCTAACTTCAGAAGTGCAAGTTGTATCATGTCTCAGGTCGTAGGGAACTGTGGCAAATATTGAATATCCTTAAGCAGTATGGGTTTAATAAAAATTGTCAATCAGGACCAGATATCCCTAACAGGAAAATGGGGAATGAAACACCCTTATTTTGATTGCGGTTAAGCCCTTTTGTTTGCATCGCTGGTCTTTCTTTTACATTTTTTTTTGTGATGACGTCGCGTCCTTGAAAGGGTGAAGACATAGGGAGCCACGTACTTGATTGATGATCCTACTGTGTATCCCCATTATTTTGATCAAACAGGAATTGTGAAATGAAATTACTTGGGCCTTTAAAATTGCGCGGTGGAAGTGGAAATCCCCAAGTTCAATTGTTGGAATAGTCCCACATTACTTGCGTGAAGTTATTTGCCCATTAGCCTCTCTTATATATAAACCTCTTTGGATTCCTAAAAGTTGCTTTCCAAATTGCTCTGCAACTCAATTGGCATTTGGCAAGTAATTCTCTACCTTCTACACCTTTTTTATTCTCTTAAATCTCAATTAAGATAGGGAGGTCATTTTAAACTTAAATTTATATAAATAAGATTCACAGTTTACTAGTTTTATATGAAATTTTATTGTACCTTTGTCCAACATTTATGATCGTGAAAAATTGGTATTTCATACTTGCAGGAAAAGTGAAACAGGTGGAGATATGGAGACAAGCAAGATAGCTGTTCGTCCGGTACCTCCCACTCGGACAGAAAAAGACTTTCGCCAATATTTTGAGACATATGGTCATGTAACTGATATAGAAGTTAAGTACAACGAGAGTAGTTATTACCCTCGCTGTCCCCGTCGTCTTGGAGTTGTTGTCATATCTTTCGATACTGAAGAAGCAGTGGAGAAGGTTATGCAGGAGACCTTGCATGTGGTAAGCGGAGTACCTGTGCAGGTAAATCGTTACCCTCTATATAACCCTACTATGGCTGGATATAGCCCAACTAGTAATACTGCGTATAGTCCTACCAGCCCTCCATATAATCCTACAATTCCTCGGTATAGCCCAACTAGTAGTACTTCGTATAGTCCTACCAGCCCTTCATATAATCCCACAATTCATGGATGTAGCCCAACTAGTCCTGCGATTGTTGTACATAGCCCCACGATTAATGCTGGGGCTGTGTCTGGTCGGTGTGTTGTTGGAAACCCGAGACTATTAGCTCGAGGTCGACCTGATGCCCTGAGGAGCCCATATAATGCCTATGTAAGTGATCCCAGTATACCATTTGCATGTCGACAAATAGCTAAGGACCTCGCTCTCGGTGTAGCCAAAGACAAGAATTTTGTGTTCTCTCCATGTTCCATTCAACTTGCACTGAGTTTTTTAACAAATGGTTCCAGTGGTTCCACCTTAAAGGAATTGCTCACGTTTCTAGAGGCTCAAAACTTGGATGATCTCAACTCAGTTGCTTGGAAATTTATTGAGACACTCACTGGATCCACTGATGGTGGACCTATTTTATCTTTTGTTGGTGGTGCTTGGGTTGACCAGTCTCGCACTCTGAAACCAACCTTCATTACTCTTGCTGAAAGGATATACAAAGCCAAGGCTGAAAGCGTAGACTTCCGAAACAAGGTGATCATCAGTCCATTTTTTTTTTCAGAACAAAATTCTGAAACTGGCTATACTGCCAAAGTTTATTTATAGCTTGAAAACTGTTTTGATATATTAAAGAACTGATACTATACTAATAACCATGCATTTATTATTATATAAAGTTATAAACAAATCACTAAGCTGAACAAGAATTGAAAGATTTGATCATTTGAAGAAAACAGTGGCTTCATTGTCTAAGTAGAAAATTTATGTTTATTGGAAAATATGTATGCAGGAACTAGAATTATTTCATTTTTGTGCCGTTGAAAATTATATTATTTCATTTTAATTTCTTATGAAACAATGATATTGTGGATGAAGGCAATCGAGATAACTGAGGAAGTGAACAAATGGGCGGAAGAGGCGACAAATGGTCTCATCAAGTCTGTTATACCTCATCCTTTAGATCCAGATACGGTACTCGTGCTCGCAAATGCACTCTATTTCAAAGGAAGATGGATGAAACCCTTTCGTAAGTCTGCCACTAAGGACTCCAAATTTAACCTTCTTGATGGAAATTCTGTGGAAGTTCCTTTCGTGACTAGCCACGATAACCAGCGGATTGATACTTTCGAAGATTTTAAAGTTCTTGGACTACCATATAAGAGCAGTAAGGATAACAAAGCAACTTTTTCCATGTATATCATACTTCCTAACAAGGTAGATGGTTTGTGGCCTATTATTGAGCAGGTGGGTTCTGATCCATTGTTCTTGGAAAAGTATGTAAGTTTGTATCCAAGTGTAGTTGACGTGAGAGAATTCATGATACCAAAGTTCAAGATGACATTTTACGTTGAAGCATCTGAGATTCTTCAAGGTGTTGGACTAAAGTTGCCTTTCTCCGGGAAATCAGAACTTGATGAGATGGTACTTGGTGGCGGACTTCGTGTTTCAAACGTTCATCAAAAGTCACATATAGAAGTTAATGAGGAAGGAACTAAAGCTGCTGCTGCTGGTACTGTTGCTACTTATATTGGGAGTAGTGCTGGTCCACCGCCTCCACGTCCGTGTGTTGACTTTGTGGCAGATCATCCGTTCATGTTCATGGTGAGAGAGAATGAAAGCGGGATGGTATTGTTCATGGGGCATGTCCTTAACCCCGGAGTAAGCAAGAAAAGATATCATAGAACAAACCCCGGAGTAAGCAAGAAAAGATATCATAGAACAAAGGATCTCGAGCCTCTTTAGTGTTTTTATTTTTTTTATTTTTTTTCCTCGGTTGTTAGTTTTATTAGTTGATGGTTTGTTATCATGTGAACGGTAGGTTTGACGATTCGATGAACGGTGTATTTTGTTTTGAATAATTTGTTTCATGGCTCAATTGGAATGGAATAACCGAATAATGTTAGTGTGAGACTGTGATACGATAGATCGACCAGATTTCCTCATTCTCACCCCTTCTCTTCAATGCCTATAAACGTTTCTTTTATTTTGCTAGTAAGTTCTGTGCACCTCGAGCTCTTTAAGTGGTACCTCCTTGCGTATAGATTGATTGAATTTAATGAGGGCAAAATCTTTGATGGTTTGAATAAATACCTAAAAGAAAATAGAGTCAAGAAAATAAAATTTTTGTGTTTTTCTTGCTCTATAATAGGCACCGAGCTAGTGCTCAACAGGGACTGCTCAAGACAATTGGGGTCTTGAGCAAAATTTGAATGCCAAAAGATGTGATTCTTTTTGGTTGGAGAAGGACAAGGGCAAATATAGGGTCTGTTTAGAACTACATAGATTTAGGCCCAAACACTTAAATTGACCAATAATTTCGGTTTTAGGCATGGTTGACCAATAATTACAGTTTTAGAACAAAAACGGGCTGACATCAGCATCTATCATTAATAATTTCGTTATAAGGACATTTTCGGGCGTCAGCAAATTATTTTTTATTAATACAAATTATAACCTTTTCTGATATACATGCAAACACCACTATGCATGTATGATATGCACTGCATATATGTGTATAACACACATGCAAATATCATTATGCATGTGTATACATGTGCATAACACACATGCAAACACTACTATGTAAGTATATACCACACACGCACACACCATTGTGTATGTGTGCAACAAACATGCAAACACTACTACCACACATGCACACATCATAGCATTATGCATGTGTATAGAACACATGCAAACACTATTATGTATGTGTATAGAAACACCATTATGCATGTGTATAACACACATGCAAACACTACTATGCATATGTGTATACTACACATACACACCATTATGCATGTGTGCATCAAACATGGAAACACTACTACCACACATGCACACACCAGTATGCATGTGTCCAACAAACATGCAAACACTACTATGCATGTGTACACTATGAAATAAATGAAATTTCTCATATATGTTAGTCCTAACATAAAGTGTGAGTGTGCTGAGGGTCAAAAACAAAATTGAAAAATCACGTGGGATTTTGATTTAACTGATAAAAACTTAAATGAGGGTAATATCGTCTTTAAGCAGTGATCAATCCGGTTTGTCCTTAAGCCATAATTATCTGCCGACCCAAACTAGAAGCTAAATTAATCTCCAATTCTGTCCGATCCTATGGGCCTTTTTTTTTTGTAAGCCTGTTTTAAATGAGATCAGTAACTCTTTGATGCTGGCGGGGTTCGAGCCCCAGACCTTTGGTATCATCACTCAAAGATTTTACCGACTTTGCTAGTCGGCACCATCTATGGGCTTGTTCTCTGTTAGAACTAATGTAATTTTCTACTTTCTAATATAAAAACGTTATCTAACCGTTAAAATAGGGGCTGAAAAGCAGTGGTGTTGTGGGTTGAATTATATTGGGGGGCTTGGGCTACGAGGCCCTAAGCACATGCATATTTTGCTATGGGGTTGAGCAGGTCCTAGTGCTCAAGCTAGATTGCAACTTGCAAACCCATATAATTTTGAAAGACCCTTTCAGAAAGGGCTGAAATCGCCCTTTGGTGTTTTAGGAAATTGCAACTTCCTATTTTCTTAAAAGACATCTAGAATCATAAACTTGCCTACACACACACACACACACATATATATATCAATTACCTATAAATAAGTCACAAGAACAATCGGTGAAGTATGTGGGGATTGACCTTCGCACTGAAGCTTAGCCACGGTCAATTATATGTCACACTATCAAGGTGCACTTTTTCAGACATAATCAGTATTCTCCGGCCTCATCCAAATTCGTAAAGTCGCACCCCAAACTTTGTTTACCCATAAGTCTTACTATATTCCGTAAGTTCTTTTCATTTATAGTCACGTGTTGAGTAGTTTCTAATTGAATTTATAGTAATTAATCAAATTGATACATTTGTATTTGCTCTTACTTGGTTAATTTGCTTCGTTTAAATTATGTAGGTTTTGTGAGTTGGAGTGTATTTACATTTTGTCAGTATTGCGTTGAAGAACTGTTTGAACACCTTGGTTAGTGATTTTTTTCCCTAATTTCTTCTTTTTGATCTTATAGCAACTGAATTTATAGTTCTGTACAAATCTATTTCAATTCCTATTGAATGGTGACGTCTGTTTATATGGTCTTTAGCTGAACGAAGAAACTTTGATTCTCATATCTTCAAAACTTAGTGATCTTTGTTGATTCTCAGGTATGTTTCTTTTCATTTTTTCGTTTTTCCTTCCTCGCTTTTATTCCTCTCACACTCACATAATGGACAAAACTAGCTGGCGTTGTTTATTTTTATCATCCATGAACGTGGCGATGGGACCTTGGCCAATCACTATAACTTAGTGATCTCTGCTTATTCTCAGGTAAAGTGAAACAGGTAACAACTGATCTTTTATATATAACAACTGTGATTGTTTCCCTGTTTCATGGGTTATGTAATTCGGTAGGATGTTTTATGGTTCATTGTATAGTCAATTTGGATTTGAGTAACAATCTTATAATAGTATAGAAGGCTATTACATTACAAAAAAGATCACAAATAGTTGATCTAAAGCCTACTCGAATATATTTAGGGTTAGGTTGGTTAGGTTTGCTAGAGGCCGTTTTGATGAAATTCCTATCACCTTTGTGAAGATACTTAAGGGTCATATTTAAATAAATAAATAAATAAATAAATAAATAAATAAAAACTAATTTGATGGAGCATTTTCATGGGGTTAATTAAGTTAGGGATGTTGGAAAAAAAATTCAGTTTTTGTAGGTTTGCTCAGCCTTCTTGTTATTTTTTTTTTTAGCTTTTCGTAATTTAGCAATCGAATACATGTTGTTACCATTGTAGGTACAGGTGACACTTCTTGAGTACTCCATGAACTCGATCATGTTGTTATTGTACAAACTGCAAACAGTCAATCGGACGTTCAGGTGTGGAAAGTTGATGTATTTTCTCGCTTTTTTGTCGTATGTTAATAGCCTTCTCTCTATTTATATAATTGTTTGTTCTCGACAGTGGGACTGGGGCAGGAATGGATATTGTTGTCTCCAGCATCCGAGCTTATGTTAGTGCGCTTAAGAAGATGTTTGATTTCTCAAGAACATCCAAGGTCTCTCCATAATATGTTCTGAAGTAATTGCTTAGGGATGTGAGGATTCATTGTTTATGCAGACCGAAACAAAATCCTCCATGCAACATCAAGCTTGGCTTCCTAAGACATGTTTATAGGATGGAGTACATTGTCTTTGTCTTTCTAAACCTTTTGCTTTTGTAATAGTTTATATTATATTCTGAATTTTGGTTATACATTGTGAAGTATGAGCATTTATTTTCTGTTTGGTCTTGTACTATTTGTACTTCCTAGAGTGACTTAGATGATTGAGTTGTTTGCTGATGACCATCATTTTCTTTTGTAGTGAGTTTTGTCATTTGTAAACTTGTATAGCGTCAAAAGTTACAAGAGGTCTTCGTTGGGGTCCTAGAGAGTTTTGGTAGTTTATAGTCATGTGCACGATTTTGTTTATGGAGTAAAATAGGATAACATTATTCCCGCTTTTATGGAGTAAAAGTTCTCATTAAGGTTCACCAATTTGCATGCACATTAATGTTTGCATCAATGGTACAAATACAATTGCATCTTATCTGTTTGGAATTGATCACTCAAGTTGCCTCTGCTTATTCTTCTTTTTATTCCGATAATCAAGTTACCAGGTGATGTTTTGGTGTAAATATGTACATGGAAATATGTGGTTGATTGTTGAAGTTGTCCTCTACTAAATGTTGAAGTTATTTCTTTAGAAAATTCCAGTTTTAGGGCTGTTTATAGAATGTTCACGGGCATGTAGAGGTACTAGGTAGCGTGTAATCTAAAGAAGCGCATGAAGTTGTTCAAAGGTCGACGACACGGGCAAACTCTAGTATATATATATATATATATATATATATATATATATATATATATATATATATATATATATATATATATGCTAACCATGTATATATGCTAACCATGTGTTCGGGCCAGCTAACATGCACCTTGACTAATCTCGAGGCCCTAGTTGGAAATTCGACCAGGTACTATCTCGTGAGTGGCCTTGAGAGGAATCAAACTGACCAGTTGTGCTACCGACATTATAACTTTTCTATACTACACATATAAGACGAGACCAACTCAATCATGGGCAAGTTCGTATAAGTTATTATCTACTTTCTTCTTTTTCTCCTATATATGCGTTTCCCCACCGTTTGATCATCGGTAGGGGATAGTAAAAAAAAAATTACTTCGGCTTTTTAAATTGCGTGGGCAGGACCCAAAATTTGAATGTGGCCTATAGTCCCATATCGTCTGCTAGCGCTGATTTGCTAATTGGGCTTTCTTATATTGATACCCCTCCTCAGGCCCAACAAATTTTTCGCGGGAATATGGATGTTAAAAGAGAGAGAATTGTTCACGGCCTGCCTCTCACATTCACAGTAGAGCAATTACGCCAATATTTTGCTACATATGGACATATGGTCATGTTACCTGTGTAGAATATACTAGGCGTCGTCTTTTGGATTTGGAGTTATTTCTTTTGATACTGAAGCAGCCGTGGAAAAGGTTATGCACCAGACATTCCATGAGTTAGACGGAAAACAAGTGGAGGTCAATCGTTATAAGCAGTCTAAAAGGAATTACACATTTGGAGATTCCAGCGCATATAGCCCAACGATTGACGGCACTGTGCATGGACGGCGCCCCCGGCTTAAGCAATCTTTTTGATAGCCCAAATAGTCCTGAATATAACACGAGTCATGCTGTGCGTGCAGGGCTTTGCAGGATTCAACAATAGGGGGCTACTAGCACTAATCCTCACTATTTTTTTTGCGCAGCAGTTACCAATGTATTTATGATTTTTGAGCAAAGTTAAAGGGGGCTACAGCCCGGGTCAGCCAACTCATAGATCCGCCCCTGTGTGCGTGGATGGAATGGGGGTGGAAACCCAAGATTTGGTATTGCTGGAGGTCGACCTGGTGCCCTGATGAGCATACCCTTTGCATGTCGTCGAATGGCTAAGGATCTCGCACTAGGTAAAGCCAAAGACAAGAATTTTGTGTTCTCTCCATGTTCCATTCAACTTGCACTGACTTTTTTTAACAAATGGTTCCAGTGGTTCCACCTTGAAGGAATTGCTTGAGTTTCTAGATGCTAAAAACTTGGATGATCTCAACTCTGTTGCTATGAAATTTATTGAGATACTCACTGGATCCACTGATGGTGGACCTATCTTATCTTTTGTTGGTGGTGTTTGGGTTGACCAGTCTTGCACTCTGAAACCAACCTTCGTGACTGTTGCTGAAGAGATATACAAAGGCAAGGCTGAAAGCGTAGATTTCCAAAACAAGGTGAGCCATTTTTCTTTTAATTTGATCTTAAATTTTTCTTAGAACAATGTTTTTAAATTGGTCTATACTGCTAAAAAAATTTAATAGCTCAAAAATAGTTTTGAAATATTATAGTACTAACCAGCTTTATTCAGCAAAATGCATTAAGTTGAACGAAAATTATGGAAATTTATGTTTATCCTAAAACATGTTGAAGT
Organism: Coptis chinensis; assembly: GCF_015680905.1. Lineage (NCBI taxonomy): Eukaryota > Viridiplantae > Streptophyta > Magnoliopsida > Ranunculales > Ranunculaceae > Coptis > Coptis chinensis. Next base: position 4,939,613 of record NC_141462.1, read on the forward strand.
ATTAGAAGAAAACAGTAGCCAGAATATGTAATTATAGAAATTTAATTTTATTCGGAAAGATATGTAGTAATTAGTTGGATTAATTAATTTGATATTGTGGAATAATGTGGATGAAGGCAATCGAGATAACTAAGGAAGTGAACAAATGGGCGGAAGAGGCGACAAATTGACTCATGCATCAAGTCTGTTATACCCAATCCTTTGACTCACTCGTGACAATAAGATTTAGGGAAGCTGACGCCGGAAATCTGGAGCGAGAGTTTAGGGCTTGCTTGATAATCCATTTTCCTGCTGGCAAATCGATATTTTTCCACTTAAACACATATTTGCCGCTGCTTGTTGCGATATATGGGTCTGGCAAAAATAAAACCAATTTGCCGGCAAAACACTCACGTGACCATCTTTTCCCACCCGAAGCAGGAAAATTTTATCCATATGGGAGACGGATATATTTTGGCAGCAGAAAATTGACCAAAATTTTCCCACTCCATTTTCTTGCTTCGATCAACCACCCTAGTCTGCGACAAACCCATTTGCTTCTCTCCCTCTCTCTCTCTCTCATTTGATTTTATTAAAAAAAAATCAATTTTAATTGGTTAACTGTTATTTCAATTTCAATTCAGATTTTGGGATAAAGTTTATTGATATAGTGAGTTTTAAGATGAAAGATTCAATATTGATTGTTCAGAAAGGAAAACAAATGCATGCCCAATTCTTTAAATTGAGAGAAATACTACATTATGGTGAAATTGTGTTGAGTTTATCTTTATGAAGGTTTTATTTTGACCAGGTGTGGAGACAAACGATACGAACATCATTAGAAGTGGTTTGTTCTCGAAAATTTTGAAAGAAGAAGCAGTATCCAGGCTTCAGGAGATAGGGAAGGTAATATCGAAAGTATTTACAACTAATTTCATGTTGAGTAAAGTCTGCATGAGGGTGGTTTCTATAGACTAGAACACACCGATACTTTTATTATATTCTGGCAGTGTGATTAGTTGATGATTAGCATTTATCTTGTACAAGACACTGTCATTGATGCTGGAATGTTCGATGGCTCATTAGGTATAGTTTGTGCAGTGTCTGCAGTTTAGGTTTTGAAGATCGAAGGAAAGTTAGAAAATATAAGAAGACCGATAGAGGTCAGTGAAATATGATGCCACTTCGTGTTTTTGCTTTGCTGTGATGACTATGCCAGCGGTGCACTATGTTGATATATTACATGTGAATGCTTTTGGGGTACCTTACGTAGTTTATGAATCATAATTCAAAAGTGAGTCCTGCTTGTTAAAGAAATATATACTAACACCCGTTATAAATAGGTTTCACTTTGAGCACTGAATCGTGGTTATGTTCAGATCCGGCAGTGATTGAATACATATAGGGAAACTAGACTACCATTTGACAAATTGGACCTTGACTTCCTGCTGAGTGTTGTTTAACTTCCTATTTGTAGAGCTAGAACAAACTTACTGTCCAAAGTACTTAAGAACTGGATCACAAGAACGGAAGATATAGGCATGATACTTGGTTGTTAGATAATCTGATCTTTCCCCAGTTATCGCATACAGGTTCACATTTTGTTGAGCTAACGTGCATGTCTGGGTTTATAGCTATCCATCTTCAATTTGATTGTTCCCTGACATAATGAAGAGTTGATGCATCACAATTGTTTACTATAACCTGGCTTATTGTTGCTTCACTGCTCGAAACTTGCAGGTGATTGCATTTAGTGATGAAGAGGGTGTTAGATTTCAGACAGCTTGCCAGTCTCAGCATTGCTAATATCCGATAAGAGGTTTAACCGACTCACTCAATTTATACATGGAATAATGCTTCTCTTTTTCACCTTGAGTTTGATGGATAAAACCTCATTCAGTGGTGCAACAGTCCAACATGCTCTCAAAGAGAACTCATTTGAGAGTACTGAGGAAAGTCTTCTTCAACTCAAGTACAAGGAAGGATCAGTCTGGGGTTATATTACTGCGTATGCTGGCACTCTCACTGCCTATCACCAAATATATGTATATTCATATCGTTCTCAAAGTCTTTTTGATTTTTGTCTCTTTTTCCAAAGGTTCACATTGAACAAGGCCCTGTACTGGAATCACTTGGTCTTCCTCTTGGAGTAGTCAACAGCATAGCTGGACAAACACGATTAAAGGTATGTAACATGTTACCTTGTTTTATCTATTAAATTATTGTTTTAGTAGGTAGCTTCCAAGCTTTGGACTACCTTCGTACTTATCGTTCTGGTACTTATTCTTCTTGGGGAACTACATCCTTTTTAGACTCTTTATTGGTTTTTGGAGAAGGTGTTAACCAAAACTGGTCTGTGACACCGATTAATTCCTCACACTTGTAGTCTGCTGATTATTTGTATCTTTTCGGTTCTCCATTCCCCCCCCCCCAGTGCAAGTCGTGGTGCCTTGTTGGTTTTGTGTGTTGGAAATGGTGATGTTGAAGGTTTGGAGACTTGTTTGGAAATGAATAGATTGTTTAGTTGTAGTGTAACTGTGTGAGAGTGCTTTTAGTTGTGTTGTTATGTTCCAAGTTAAATTTTGCAGGTGGAGTGGAGTGTGTGTGTTGTGCAGGTGTGTGGGTGCTGCTGCTGACAAGTGTTGTTGCTGCTGCTGACAAATGATGCTGCTGCTATGCTGCCAGGTGCTGGTGAGTGGTGCAGGTGTTGGTGGGTGGTGCTAAGGTGTTGCAGGTAGTGAGTGAGTGGTGCTCCTGAGAAATGTAAAAAGTTTCACAAAGCTCCTGAGAAATTGTTCGAGTATAAACTGCAACTAGGTGACTTTGTTTTGTTCATGCTTGTATTTTGTATTAGCTGCACTCTTGGACCCAACACTGTGAAGTGTTTTTATCTATCTTTTTAATCAACAAAACAAATATGGGTGCAAAGTAAGAAATGTAATTTTCCTTCATGATATCACAAGTCAATGTAAAAATATTCAGGGAAAATTGTATGAAAAGTTGTTATGTGTTTTATCTTTTTAAAATGTATGAACCATTTTAAATACAAAATACAAAATAATAAATTTTAAAATTTATTTTCCAGTGGAAAATTTTGTGTTATCAAGCACCGGCAAAATTGGCAAATGACATTTGCCAGCATTTGCCAGTTGATGCAAATTGTGTAAACAAGCAACGGAAAAACAAAATTTTCCCACTAGTATTTATTTCCGGCAAATTTTAAGTGGGAAATTATTTTTTCATTATTTATTTGCCGACAAAGTGGGAAAATTTATCAGCGGTGGGGTGTGCTTTTATAAATATTCCCACTTAAGAGGCAAATATGTAATGGGAAAACATTTTCCCACTTAAAAATTTGTCGGCAAACTACCTAGCAGGGAAAATAGAGTTTTGCCGTTGTTTGTTTTGTCAACAGGCAAATGTGGCAAATGTCATTTGGTGGTGCTTGATAACACAATTTTTTGCCGGCAAATTCAGCAAATAACAATTTTTGGCAATTTCGCAATTTTCTGATCAATTTTAACCCTAGTTTTGATCATTCGATTCTCTCTCTCACTCTCTCTCTCTCTCTCAAGGTTAGCCCGCCTCAACACTCTCTCCCTCTCTCAATTCTGGTAGAGTCTCTCTCTCTCTCAATCAAAATCGTTCTTAACAATTTTCTTGAACCAGAAATTCAAGACATTTCCTAGTGAAATTCAAGAAGGTTAGGTAACATTCCACCTCGCCCAAACTATGATGCCTGAGAACTAAAACGTACTCAACAGTGAGGACTGAGGAGTTAATATGAAATAGACTAAACAAATGCCGTAACATAACTACTATCTTAACCATTTAAAAAACAAGGAGGCCATTCAGATCAACCTCAGTCTTGTTTCAACTATAAACAGACAAGAGAAAACTCCAATCTTTATACAAATTTCATCATTTATTCTGAAGCAAGGAAAATGTTGCTTACTGTCTCTGTAATTTCCAACACTCAGAATCCGATCATATAAAATCTAAATGAATACTTAAACAAAAATTTAAATCAACAGTACTTCACTTATACTTTGGATGTTGCCAACTATCTTATTGTGCAGAAATTGCAGAACCAGTAATATAAGGCCCAAGATAGTAGTCTGGATATTACAGGCAAACAAATAAAAGAAAACCAACTACACCAAGGGCTTTCGACACAGAATCGTCTGAGACAGGCACCATAATACATGATTACAGGCTAGCAAATAAAAGAAAAACAACTACACCAAGGACAGAAAGCCCAAACGACATACCCAAAGAACAACAGCTACACCAAATAATGATGACACAGTTCACAAACCAAATCACCAACATGCAACTTCCAACAGATTATTAACCCTCTCACATCAAGTATACACATGTTCCGGATCACTACCGTACTTGAACCGCAGGCACAATGGCCATTGTCTCAGCAACTTGGAGCCTACCTGTTGCCAGCCTTGTTACCAGATCCTCTGCCTCAACTTTAACCACATCGTTCCTCTTGCCAATGTCAGCAGCATATCAACTAGCACAGTAGGCTGTAGACCCCTACACCCATTGCCACCATCCCATACACATTAGCGGTAACAAGGCGTAATGGCGTCGATAAAACAGCTGCAAGAGGTCCACCTACAATCGACACCACCTGCCCGCTCTGGCCTAATATTCCTTGTTCAACAACAAGCAGACCCGTCTTGCAGTAGATAGCAAAGTCCTCACAATTTTTTGTGAATACATTGTAGCACCCAAATCCATTTGTAAGTAAATAGGTGGCTCGGTGAACATACAACGTTATCTGGGTCTGACACTGCTAGAGTGCAGGTTCCACCTCGTGCTTTTGCTAGAAAGAGAGCAGGGCCGACTTCATACTCAAAACGGTACAGAATTCCACCAGAAAGGAAGCAATTAAGGCAAGATGACACAACGCCATTACCTTCTTCTAGCTATGTGTAGACAGTGCAAGGAACTAGAGATTGAGCAGGTCCTGAGTCCTGAGCTGACAAGAAGAACATCCAACACTGTACCAGTGCCCACTTCTTGGCCTCTTCCTCTGGTGAAATGGACAACTTTATCATCATCAACATAAATTCCTGCAGCAAGGGAGTATTGGATACTTGTGGGTACGGTGAATAAATGAATGTACAATAAATACAAGAAAAAAACATACTGCTTAAATTGCAAAAAAAAAACTTTTTAAATATTAGAAATTTAGTATGTCCACTTTTCTATACAAAAAGGGTAGAATTGAAGCAGCGTGGCCCTTTTAAATATTCTTTTTATCAAATAATAATTGAAGACCTTACAATTCTCTTCTCTCTCTTATAATCAAGAAGAATATCCACAAGAAACATACACATCAACCAACCTGCTATACCAGCGTGGCTCCTCCAGATGAATGCCCAAAGCCCTGAAACAACACCTCTCATCCATTCTATCCTTATATAACCAACCTGCTATACCAGCGTGGCTCCTCCAGATGAATGCCCAAAGCCCTGAAACAACACCTCTCATCCATTCTATACTTATATGCACCTTGCACCTTGGTAAGGGATGATTTTTAAAGAAAGTATACAAATTATTTGTTGCTTAATTGGTAGACTGTAGTACTTTCCGAACTCACTACCTCCACTTTTGGGAAAACTGGTCAAGATTCCCTTGAAAGGATTCTCAGAAGAATCAAACAAATATATATAAATCGAGAAACTAAACAGAACAAAGAGTCATTCAAGCAATCCGCTAAGAAACAGAACATGTGACAACTGCTGAGTTTATACATAAGTAATATTGCTAGTGTTCCAAAAATCCTCACAACAATAATCACTTTATGCAGTGTCCAAGCAAATATTTGTGCAATTTAGAATTCATTTTAGATCTGTATGTATAATTCATTTTACACTCAAAGAACAGTGAACTCGATCAACAACCCAATAACTTATCTCTTTCAACGTAGCATTCAACAAAACTAAATAACCAAACAATGAGCTGAATACAATCATGAATCGATCAACAAAGTGTACTAGTAAACACTAGTGCATTTCAAAACTCATTTTGCAATATTTAAAGGAAACAGAGATCACCGTCCATAATCAAATAACTATGAACTATGAACTAACATTCACAATATGATTTAATATGACGAGCTCACAAATCATTTTAATCAGTATACAAGTATATTAGATTTAATTTTTCACTAATCTATTAACAAATGAAAAACAGAATCATTAGCCAAATATGTTTTACCTTTCCCCCCAGCTTCCATAGCATCACTACCACTAGGCATTTGAGATGGCAGCTCCGTATCGTCAGAATCAGATACTTTTGCAACAGAATCGTCTAGAGCCTCAAGGAAGGATAGTACACTTAGCTTGTCTGCAGCCAAATAAAAAAGTTATATCAGCATCGCGCTTAATAAACAGTTCAAAAGACCCAAGGCAATGCAGGTGTCAGAGCTATCGAAAACATTTAAAAATTGGTTCTAACAGGAAAAAAAAAAAAAAAAAAAAAAAAAAAAACTTGAAAATTTGGTCCAAAACTGTGCAAGAAACAGACCCGACAAAAGAATTGCGAAATGAAAAATAACTGATATCCACAATAAAATCTAATTGCAGTCAATACTCCTGACTCGAAAGACCAAAGATTGCTCGTTACTTACATTTACTTGGGTCAATTCCAAACTGAGACAAATTCACCTCTCCAAACAAACTAAAAAGTCAACAAATTGGATAATCCCTAACCCTAAACATATCAAATTTTGAAATGGGGTGATGTTAAACTTCCAAGTGAGTTGTGACACAATGAAATTTGATGAAACACATAACCCCACTCTTACTTTTAATTATTATTAGAAAATTATATACAAGAAGAGATGAGAACCTGTTAGAGGAGACGACGAGATTTCCTCATCGTGAGAGAATTGCATGTCGTCAAATGGCTAAAGACAAGATTTTTGTGTTCTCTCCATGTTCCATTCAACTTGCACTGAGTTTTTGAACAAATGGCTCCAGTGGTTCCACCTTGAAGGAATTGCTTGAAGATTTAGCACATGAAAAGATTAGACCCTATACGAGGAAATGGGAGACTGGCATCATGGATACCATTATGGAGTTAGACCTTGTTGTGAAAAAAAAAGGTTCTAAGGTTTGCCATCTGTGTGAAGTTAAACACTCTGTTCCAGCTATTGTGTTTTCAACCGGAGGCTATACTGGCAATGTTTACCATGACTTTAATGATGGGCTTATACCACTGTACATCACTTCCGAACATATGAAGAAGAATGTGGTGTTTGTAGTACTCGAGTACCATCAATGGTGGATGAGTAGGTACGGTGATGTCTTATCCCGCCTATCCAATTACCATGTGATCGACTTCAGTAATGACAAAAGAACACATTGCTTCCCTGAGGTAATTGTTGGTCTCAAAATCCATGACGATTGACGAGCTTGCCATTGATTCTTCGTTAGTTCAAGGAAACAAGAGTATTAGTGATTTCCACAACGTTCTAGACAAAGCATATTGGCATAGAATACAAGGATGGATTCGAAAGGAGAAAAAAAAAGGTGCTATTGTCTTCATCACCAACATTATCTGCACTGGAAGAAGATGAAGAAACTGAACTAGCAAAATACAAAGAGAATAAGAAGCCGAAACTGGTCATCTTATCCCGAGGTGGATCAAGAGCAATAATTGATCAACATTTGTTAGTGCATTTAGCAGAGAAAATTGGATTCAAAGTGAAGGTGTTGAAGCCAGATAGAACAACTGAGCTGGCCAAGATATATCAGGTTCTCAATTCTACTGATGCCATGGTTGGAGTCCATGGTGCAGCCATGACGCATTTCCTCTTCATGAGACCCAGTTCTGTTTTAATCCAAATTATACCCCTTGGCACAGACTGGGCTGCAGAAACTTACTACGGTGTGCCCTCGAGGAAGTTTGGGCTCAAGTACATTGGATACAAAATCCTTCCGAAGGAGAGTTCTTTATACAACAAGTATAATAATGATGACCCTATACTTAATGATCCAAACAGTATAAATGCAAACGGGTGGCAATTTACCAAGAAAATCTATCTGGATGGGCAGAATGTCAAGTTGGATTTAGAATGATTTTGGGAGCAGTTGTTTCGCGCCTATGTCTACACCATCTCGGAAAGGAGCAGAGGGCGTTCTTAGCATACTTATTGCCGTTATTGGTGATTGAACTCTCATGGGTCTTCTTACATCCGTGAACATATGTAGAAGGTAGCTAGCTTGTAAAGGTTAACTTTGTGACATTTTCTATATGTACCTTATACAGTATTACCAATTTTTGGCGAGAGCTATAACTTCTCCTGTATAAATTTATGCATCAGGATTTACCATTATACAGTATTACATTTTCCGTGTATTGGATTTTTTTTTTGGGGTAAAGATATGTGTATTCGATTGAATTTGTCACAGATGTTATCATCTTTGAAGAACTTTTCTGCTTCAGTTTGGGCTAGAGGGATACATGCTCAGCTCTTTTAGAACTTGAGCTCTCCCAGTAATAGGAAAAGTCCAGAAAAACCGTAGTATACACTAAAAACCACTAGTAGATCATGTCATACATCCAATTCCATTTGGTAAGGCTTGTAGCGTGGACTTTCCTAATAGATATGTAAAAACAGCATTGATTATTCGTTTGAGATGCCATTTAAATTCGTTTCACCATACCTGATACACAGAGAAACAAGGCAGGCCTAGTCTTGAAGCCTGCCAACATCTAAATAGAAGTGCACCTATAAGTCTGAACTTGGAAGGATATTCAAACACATAAGAGAAGAGAATTGAAGATGAGATTTCATTGTTGTTACCCACATGCGGTGTAGCAGTTTCCACAGACCACAGGTAGTAGTTGCCACAAAAAAATTTTATTGAGTAACAGGATTCCATCTAGTATCTTATCAGATTTTCGACAAAACAATCCAACTTCGTCTTAAAGGACTTGTGATTATACCAAAGGAAGATGGGTTCGAGACGAGAGTAATCTTCATCACTCATACACGGAAGAATGCACATTTCTTGATCCTGGCTTCAGATGCCATAAAAATGGACGGAAGGATGATGAATATCTGAAATGGACAAAACTGTTATAGGGTTGCACTGCTTGAGGATGGCCTTTGTTTTTGTTTATGTTACCTGTTGCAGTGTGTTGTTCTAAAGATCCTCAGACTTGTGAGAATGTAGGCATGTAGCCAAAAGTATTTGCAGCTTAGTTTGAAAAGTTCTTGTTTAGTTGTAATGAGGTACTGTTTCTTAAGATTTTCATCCAAAGGTCCCAACGTCAGTTTCTCAGTTATGATTATCAATAGTGTTTTTTATATTTATACTAATTCACATTACAAACCCTTTCTGTCAAGGAACACCTTCATGTGAATCACTTGCAGTCCACACACAAAAAATATTTGTATATGTTAGTGTAAAAAAGAGAAGGGTAAAAAGGATCTGAAATTATACATGTTCACAAATTTGCACAGAATTGAACTTTTTATTTTTATTTTATATTTGCTGCTGAACCCAAGTTACTTCTGGGCTGCCTACGTACCATGGAGGGGGACATAAAGCCTTACCCCACTGACAGGATCAAGCTAACACGTAGTTCTTTTTTCAATTACAAGCAAGAGGATTCACTTCTAGTATGAGAGAATAGGCTCTGAAATCCTGATTTGTGGTCGCTTCCTCTAGCAGCTCATCACTGCAACTCCTTTGCTACACCAGGTATGAAAACCGAGTAGCTTGTCTAAGTCAGCGTTTTTTGATATTACGTTGATCGATCGCCCATTTTGCTGGAGATTTCGGCCATTAATATCTTTGTCTCCCTGGTCGCCATTTTCTGAAAATGCTTCAGCAGAAATTTTTTCCTCCTCGTCCTCAATAAGGGCTGCCTGTGCCTTCAGTTCTTCTATATCAAAATTCCAATTGCTTACTCCCCTTTCGTACTGATTATGCGATATCTCCTCCTTTTGCACATCCTGAATATTACTAGGTGCTTGCATATGTTCTACGTTCACCTTCACTGTTTTTGGGATCTTCCCAACAATAGAAGGAATCTTCTCCACAAGTGCTCGTACGCAACTAGACTTGTGATTCTTAAAGAATCGATCCCTCAAAAGCGCTGTTGCTGAAGGTCTTTTTGATGGATCTTTTACTAAGCACTTAGCAATCATCTGTTTAAATTGCTTTGAGAACTTCTGGTCTTTTATATCATCTAAACGCGGTGGATCTTCTGTCAGGATTGTAAGAAACAGTTTCACAGGAGGATACTCTGAGAAAGGAGCATGACCGTGGGCAAGCTCTATGGCTGTGATGCCGAAGGACCATATATCTGCTTTAAAGTCGTATCCATGCCCTTCTTCCATATCCAGGATCTCTGGCGCCATCCAGCAAGGTGTCCCTGTTATTGTATTTCTTTTTTTGGGTCGCCTATCACCAGAATCAAAAAAGAGAAGCAGACACACCAAGATCACCGAGCTTAATTGCTCCATGCGAGTCGACTAAGATGTTTCCAGCCTTGACATCTCGATGTATACACCCTTGCCCGTGAAGATACTCCAAACCCTTCAACGCCTCATATAGAACAGTACGAATAACCGCCTCGTCTCGCAACCCGTCTTTATAAGCTGTCTTAAGTATGTGTTGAAACGATCCTGCTTCCATAAACGGCATCACAACCCATAAATCATTGCCGATAACAAAAGCACAGTGTGCTTTTAAAACATTAACGTGGTCGACAAGTTTCATAAGGCGAACTTCTTTTGCAACCTTGTCGGGGTCTTCATGATCAAAATCAAGAATCTTTATGGCAACCGTCTCCTTCAAAGGTTTGCACAACGCACGGTACACTGTTGCAGCACCACCCTTTCCTATTTCTTCGTATAGCTCGTAATGTTCTTGCCCTACTGGAAACTCCATCACCCTTTGTTGCCGCAGGAACATGTCTCCAGAGATGAACCATTGCCCTTCTTCTTCTTCTTTCTTCTCTTGCAGATCGAAAACAACTCTAAACACAATTATTATGAAAAGGCTCAACTCCATCGCATATTTATATAACTCGGAGTCGGTCTGTGTTAGTCCAATGATGTCTCGAGGGCATTGTCTTCTGAACATTACGGGAAAACGGTATATTGCAAAAAAAACTTTCTTTTACTGTGGGTTTTAACGGACGAACGCCTCGGAAAAAAACAAAAAGCGAAATAGTGTGGGAATATATAAAACGGGTTTTAAACGTATAATCTAATATGCTAGTAAAACCGATGATTTTTAATATAATAGATAAGGAGTTTGATTTTCTATAAAAGTGGGAATAAAAAATAGGAACATAAAATCAAAAAAATATTTATAATACAAATGAAAGAGAAAACTTCAAAACACCAATGCACCAAGTATCAAATTATCATTGTTTCATCCAAATACTCATTTTAGATTCAAACAAGCCAAAACACTATTCAAAATAAGATACTACTAATTACCAACCATAATGCAATAATTGCATACTACAAATAAGTTAATAACTTTAAAATTTTCAATTAATTATTAATAGTCTAAAGCAAAATAGAACGGTCTAAATAATGTCAATCTAACTTCCACTCTTCAAAAGGTAAACTCCAAACATAAATTCTTTCTATTGAATTTGGCTTTTGAAAAAAAAAAGTTTTAAATGGGAGTTTTTTCATATCATCGGTTTTAAACAGATTAAAAAGGGTTTAAAACGTTAAAAACGTTATTTTGTTGAAAACCGGGTTTAAAAAACTGGAAAATGAATGAACCTTTGGCAATATCTCGGATTTTAAACGATTTTAAACCCGAATAAATTTGGCAACAATGCTCGAGGGTGCTTCTGAACATTTTTCGGGAAATATTTTCAAACATTGCAAAAATTTTTTCGAAATTGTGGGCTTGGTGCACTTGAGTTTAGGCCTCATTTCGAAAAATAAAAGCCCGCAAAAAGAGACAATAATATATAACATAAACATTTCTAAAACATTTCCTGCTTTTCCTTGCAGCAGAAATGGCTTGCAAACTAATGCGAAAAAATCTCCATGACATACAATATTACTTTGGGAGACAACTAGTCGGGCTTATCAACTCTCCTCAAGAAGACCGGTTCAAATTCTCAATAATAGATTAGTAATTCTATCTTAGGAAATATTATAAGTATTTGTAATAACTTCCTTTTTTCTCGTAAAACATTGTTGGATTAACAGAACTGGTAATGGGGAGGTTCATGCATTAGCCAAATGGGCATCTACTTTTAATGGTATAGATCGAGCCTCCACCATTGTTCTTAAGATGTAATCTTTTCTATTTTGAAACTTAATGGAAATGAAATGCTATTATCGAAGAAAAAAAAAATTGATATAAAAAAAAATGCTTGGTATAAAAAAAAAAACAACATTTCGCGGCTTTATATATATACACTAGGTATAACCCGTGCCTCGAAGACGATTGTCTTTAGATTTTTCTTGATGCACATTATGGTCGAGAAAAATAAAGTTAATATAATTCAAGAATTCACTCAATATCATTTGTTTAGTGTTTATGGAAAAAATATATATTTGTAAGACACATCAATTTTAGTATGCAGTTTCTTTTGTAATTGAATAATTTTTAATTATATTACTCTAAGTTCTTGTGGTTGGCACATTTTTATTCAAATACTTTAGCATGCAAGTTTACTCTCAAGAAAGAAGAACAACTTTTAAATAATATATAGGAGACAAATATCAATCCAGACTCCAGACTGTATTAATGTTCAATTTTACACACGATTCTGTTGTCATTCTAATTTCAGATAGTAATTTTATTCCTAAATTAAAGCATTGTCTAATAATTTTATTCTCAAATTAAAGCACTGTCCAATAACCACTAGTTGCACCACTATCACAAAATCTGAAGCAAAATATTATACAATCTTCGACATGGAATATATTTGCAAGTCTTGTATTCCATTAACTCGACCGCTTCATAAAATGGGAATAAACATTGAAAATATTGTAGCAAATCTCAAGTCATTATCAAACAATAAAAGTCCAGATGAATTTATTCAAATTACTTTAGGCTATGTTTGGTTTGAGGAATCGAAATTCTAAAAAAAAAAATGGTGAAGAATACAGAAATAAAGAGTGAAGAGGAGAGATGCAGAGAATTTAAGATGGGTATTTTTTTTTCTCTTATTAAAAAAAAAGTATAAGTTAAAGAAAAAAAAAAAGACTAATCAAACAATTACACCAAGAGTACTTAAAATACAAACACTATGCATTGTTTTTAAATAAGTACAAAAATTAATTACAAAGTTTTAATTAGAGAGTTGTATACCCTCTCTAATTGCTTTTACAAATTTCAAGTATGTTGTATATGGCCTTTCCCACCTAGTAAGCCAAGTGGGTTTACCTAACAGAATCTCATGATTTTGTTGGCCAAGTGTGATAGCCGTGAAAAGTTTGTTTTAGGCCAAGTACTTGATGTAAAAAGAGAATTCTAGCCATCTTCAACACTTTAACCATCTTCAACACTTTAACCATTTAGGGCTTCCCTAACTACAAGTAGCTCCAAAGATCCATATGCCCTCACAAAGAGCCATATAGTCTTATTCCATCCATAGTCTCCTCAACCCTTTGATGACTTCCTCCTCGATATACTTCAAAATCGCCAAACACTCAACAACAAAGCTTGTGTTAATACTAATATTCATGCATAGCTGAAGTATGGCAGTCTCACAATCAGTATATATCACCCCAAAACCTGCTATGCTAGAATGTCATTTGATGACCCTTGTTTACATGGATTGGTCGTAGTTCCCATTTAATCTCCTTGACCTCGACTTCAAAGACCATGTCCAACAACCCCACTTCTTAATGTCATAGTGTCAACTACAATGTTAAACATACAACCCTTGAGAGCTAGCAAAAAAAATTATATATTCACTTACTTTTTTGAATTCCTTTTGCTCCTTCTAAAAAAAAATAAATAAATAATCCTTTTCAAGAGAAAAAACTTGCCTCCAGTTTCTTGCCTTCTAACACTTTGTTTGATTTATGCATTTCAAAGTGATACCATTCTAGAAATAATTGTAACTACCTAAAATGTTTCATGTTTGTGTTATCCCCTCACAATGTATTAGTGCCTCTTCTTTCATGTTCATTCATAAAGTCGGGTCCCCCGGCCAAAGATCTTTACAACCCATTTCTACAACCAAGAACCACCTCGAGATGAATATATTTATTATCAGCCACCTTTTCATGCCAAGATCAATGCCGCGACGCCGCTTTCATGTGTTTGAATGTAATCAAATACTACTTTGAATCGGTCAAAGCAAATATCACGTCTCAATATGAATGATAAGAGATTAAAAAAAAAAGGATTTGATAGTTAGGTAAGACTTAATAGGCTTCTAAAGAATAAATGAAAACATGAAACTACAAAAGGCAATTTCCTTGATACATCGTGACCTTGTATATCGAAAAGTTCAAACACCAAAAGCACAAAGAAAAAAAAAATAGTTGAATTAAGAAGACACTCGACTACTAATAGAGTTTAATTATCTATCACCGCTAGAATTCAAAGGTTGTAATAATTAAGACATGCTTCGCGGAGGTTGAAAGCCTCAAAATCCAATTTGATTAGAAACTATTCCCTGAAAAGAAATCTTCGTGTCGTATTTCATATAAATTAGTACGTCTAATAGTGACACACATTTGCAGTAAACAAATCTATCCTTGGCAAACTCTTCACAGAATATATAAAGGAAAAATAAAATAGAAGTGAGGGAGATTTAGCATAGCCTAGCAACACAATCATTGGTCAGTTGATGTTGTCAATTTGGTGATATCCCAACCAAGGCATGAGATGGCATTCTAAAGTTAAAAGCTAGATGATGTCATTGCCATATCAGGAAATGGTTTTCAAAGAGGTTTTATACTTTTATGTCAGTCTATTAAACTCAAAAAGTTTAAAACCTTACTGGAGCTCAAACTGACATTGACAATAGTAGCCATTCTCTATAAATTTCCAACAACAACCATTTTAAAAAGTTCCACTGAAAAATTCAATATCTTGCTGAAAGTTTAGCCACCCATTCTCTAACCATAATCGACAATAAGATATTGCAGCTTGCCATGTTAAGCCAATAATATATACAATGCTTATTACAACCCAAAATAGTAAATAAAAATATTACAATCCCTTATTCTGATCATACTTAAGGCACTTAATAACACCAACATTTGTTTAATTAATGTGTATAACCAACAAAATTTCAAGATTTACATACAATCCAATATCCAAAAGGGACACAACCACATTCCAATAATAGCTTAAATTCTCATCCATATGATATTTCAAATATAGAATTAATAGAAAAAATAAATTCATGATTGATAAATGAGGGGTTTCAAATTCGTACCTGAAACTTGATGCTTAAATTGATAACTTTGTACCTTGAAATTTATAAGAACCCCAATACTCGACCAATCATCTCGATGCAAGAAACAATAGCTATTATAGAATACTTACGAAAGAAATTATCTAACAAGAATCAAAATAGAAAAGAATCCCTAACATGGTTTTGTCCGTGAAAAGATAGAAAACCCAAAAACAAAATTATTAAATATATAAATCAAATGACGCTATCACGCAAAGGCAGTGCCATGCCACTGGAAGGCGGCAAACACTGACGGACTTGGATAGCACCAAAAACCACCAAAAATCCATTAAAAGGGGGAAACAATATTAAATCTACATAATAATGCTAGAAAAATAGAAAATAATTCCTAACATGGTTTTGTCCGTGAAAAGATAGAACACCCAAAAACAAAAATTATTAAATATATAAATCAAATGACGCTTATCAAGCAAAGCAATTGCCATGCCCATCGAAGGTGCAAACACTGATTGAACTTGGACAAACACCAAAGACCACCAAAAATCCATTAAAAGGGGGAAACAATATTAAATCTACATAATAATGCTAGAAAAATCTAATGGAATATGAAACTACTTGATCCAAAAGTAAGATTCCACTATGAATAACAAAAAAAAAAAAAAAAAAAAACTATTTTAAATTGAAAAACTATATATACCATAACACTCCTGAAATTGTCGGATTCTCAAATGCAAAGAATAAGCCTTTTTTCTTATCATTCAAAGAAAGAGCTCTTCACAGGATTACCATCCGTTTAAATAACATAACATAAAAAAAACCTCTTGAGAAAAAAAAAATTGTATTAGAAACTATAATACCAACCATCTAATTCAGTTCAATGTTTGATCACACATAATTTCTTATTAATCGTATAAGATTTTCAATGTAATGGAAATGTAAGAGAGCTTATAACAGTGTAGGTAACCTGAATTTTTTGAACCAATTGGCAACGATGCAAATCCAAAGAAGAATTGTCCGTGAAGCAAATTTGAGGAGAAAATATATCATGAGGGAGTATTCTTATGGAGTATTTAAGAGATTAGTAACTATACAATATTCTTAGAACCCTAAATAAAAGCGGAAGACATAACGGAAGAAGATGGAGTCTCCCTCTTCCTTCAGAAATCGAGTAATTTCTGAGAGAGAGAGAGAGAGAAAAAATGAAGAGAGAGAGAAAGAGAGAGAATTCAGAGAGAGATAGAGAGAGAGAGAGAGAGAGAGAGAGAGAGAGAGAGAGAGAGAGAGAGAGAGAGAGAGAGAGAGTACTCCATGTTGTTAATGGTGAAATTGGAAATTGGAGAGAGAGAGTACTCCATGTTGTTAATGGTGAAATTAGAAATTGGGATTTAGGATATTATCGGAAAAAAAAAAATGGGATTTGGGAGAGAGGAGTTGTGGGAAGTGAAAGACGTTTCTTTCCTTTCAATTGTGAATTAAAGGATGTTTTAGAAGGTTTAATACTTTAAACCAGACATACTACTTATTAATCTTCACTAACAGTTAGCACTTAGCATGACTCTAGGATGGGTCCTTTCATTTCTAAACTTATCCAAATCCCAAGCCCACATAAACATAAACTTGAGAAAAAACTTTGAGGTTTCAAAACGCCATAAATGTTTACACATTTTTTTGCACAAAGAAAAAAAAAATGCCTCATAATAATAATAATAAAATGTAATTGTCTCAAATGAAACCTCTCAAATCATTAAGTGTGAAAATAAAGAAACCATTTAATCTATAACATTTAATTCATTCAAAACGATCCCAACCGCATTAATGGCCCCCCTATATTAATTTCTGTTTTAAATAGTTGAACTTTAAAAGTGGGCTTAATCCTAAGACTCTCCATGACCAACAAACCCAGCTGTTAGAATTATTATAAAGCAATATGATGCATGTAGAAAATTTAATATAACTCTTTAAACCCAGGTATGGGTGACAGTTGCATCATGGACAGTGCGGTCAATCCTTGGGGTGGAATCTCCAAATGTCGCTCGGTAATTCCTATTAGACTGCTTAGCCCGTGAACAATTATCTCCCTTTTAACCTTCATATTCTCGTTGCTTAAGGCTCGAGGAGAAACTATTGGTTGTGCAAAGGCTTAAAAGTTTTTGAGCCTAAAAGCTTTGAGGAATTGGTATCAATATAGGAAAGCCCAATGAGCAAATCAGCGCTAGCAGACGATGTGGGACTATAAATTTTTCGGTTTCATTTTCATTAATAAAACCCCTCGAACTTCCATATAAGACTCTCTCTCTTATTCCACCTCACTTCCTTTTCACCTTCTAGAATCCATAGAACACCAAACACTCTCCCTCTCCATTTTGATCGATCATCATCTTCTTCATCATGATCTCAGGTACGTTTTATTTTGGTCATTTCTTAGGTTTTCTTTTGGTTGTCTCCCCATCCGACCGATTCTTATTTGTAGTCCACATTAGCCCTTTCTTTAGTTGCAACAATATGCAATTGTGATTAACATGGATTACAATTTGTAAATGACAGAAAGTGAGCATCTATCTTAATGCTTCTACTGGATGTTTGCTTATAGTGTGGTTTACTTTTCCCTCCTGTCACAGCCCGAATTTCTAAACAATTACAAAGTAAATATTTGAAATATAAATATCTCAAACATCACTATGTTCAATTGTCTAAAAACCCAGGCTATGACGGGGTTGATACAACACAAGCCAAAACCGAAAATACCACATCATAAAGAATCAACTTAACAACAATAATTTCCAAACTTTCTCAACCATCACTTTATTAAAGACTAACTTCCATCCCAAAAATCATCAATATAACATTCTAAGAATAAAAGTCTTCAATATCTTATTCTCATGTCATGCTAAAAATTTAAACTACGTTATTACATTCTTTCAATAAGAATCAGACCTAATAAAAGAACTAACGGATGCTCGGGCAAGAATCCAAATCACGCCCTTGGTTCCTTTGCCTTCCACATATGTTCCCAAGAACACACCCACGTTGCCAAAACAAAACAAACATGGGTTGACAAAATGGAATTTCTTTGGTATGAGTAGACTAACCACATATAAACCTTTTCCAATATTTACTTATCCAACTAACACTTTAAATATATCATAATTTAATCATTCTCAGCTTGGAAGACAAGTAGTTCCGTCATTTCAATCGGCATAGTTTCTTCCCAAGCAAGATTCTCATCTTATTAACTCGTTATAATAACTTGTTTTAATAACTAAGTAATTGAATTAAAACTTACCGATATCCATTGCTATATAAGGGTAGGACCGCGTTCCTGCACAAAATATTATTAAGTCCTACCCTCCTGCAAAAGAAAGTTAGAAATTTTATATAACATATGTAGATATCCTATAGGTATTCAAATGCAAGTCCAAGCCCACTCGCACAATCAAATCAATACAACTAACCCAAAGGCTTAATACCTTAGTTCCTCTCTAGGGCAGTTTTAAACAATGCAGTTTATTCATGACACGTTCAATGAATATCCCGGGTCATTCATGGTAATATCAATGAATACCCAATTATAACGCTTTCTTGGGCCATTTATGGCCGCGTTCAATAAATGCCCACCTATCACATGACATCTTGGTCATAAGACTCCTTTCCAAAACTTGAGGCGTGGAGAGATCTAAAAAGGGTCGCGTAAATTTGTTTTACGATTATTGAACTTTATTGCATAAATTATTTGAGAGAGCGTAGAGTATCTTGTTTCATGTATTTTTGGTTTACGCGTTATTAATTATATGAATGTCTAAGTGTAATAACATAACATTGCATGTCATAAAATCTTTGCAATATCACATAGTAGTTAATACAGCGCATTAATATTATATATAGAAAGGTCTTAGCCTAAAGCCAAGCATGCTAATAGCTCTAGACCTATCCTAATAGACTGAATCATAATCCGAGTTAAAAGTCAAATTGGGTCAATTGGTCAAAGTCAACCTTGGTCAATAGTCAAAGTCAACTTGCCAAAAGTTAACGACGCAGTTAACCGGCCAGTCAACAACATCAACCATCCCCAAACTCCTCAACCCAAAAAGCCCAAAGTCAAAGGCCCGATCCTAAAACTTAAACCAAAAAAAAAAAAAAAAAATCTAAAATTTAAAACACATAAGCCCACCCACGTTCCTTTGTTCACCTTTCTTCTTCAAAGCACCTCTCCTCCACCACCGGCCATTCAACAAGATGAGTTGGTTCTACCTAAACCACAATAGGAATGGTTCATTTAAAGCCCAACGAAAAAAGAAATCGTGGTCATCTTTTTCCCCTCACAGCGCCTCCACCACCACAGCCACCACCGGCCATCACTCGCCACCACCATTGAACCCAGCGGTTGGGTTCCTTAAGAAAACCCCTACATACCTATACCAACCAATCGCGTGATTCCATTATCTTTGAAAAAACTTCGAACCTACGCCATTAATGCTCTATAAAAGCTTCCCCTCACACTCTCCAACACCCAATCAAACCAAACACCACTTCAAAACCCAACACTTCACCACAACAACCAAATATCACCAATTATAACCCTAACAGTTTAACATCACCACAAAAATCAAATAAAACACATAATTCAAAGCGAGGAACAAATAATAGGGCGATTTGGTGTTGATGGCATACGCCATTAACAACGGTGTCAAGGCCGATAGTTCAATGCTCACATTCGTCATAGTTTTTTATTTATCAGTAGTAGTTCAAAATGGTATCTAACAGCCGACACCATTAACAGAGTTTACAAGGTAATAAAAAAAAAATAGTATTACGGATATGATTAGGAGAAAACAAAATTTTAAAAACCTCGTCCGACTACTCACAGTTTATAAACCGAACAGCTTTCCGAAAGCGAAAAACCGAAAGCGGAAGTCGACCGTATGAAAAAACCCTTTTCTTTTTACTATCCAACAGCAATCCACTAACGGGTGTTACTCTCCCTTCCGTCTCTTATTTTTTCTGTGTAAAACTCTCTCTTTTTGACCAACCCAATTTTGTTTCTTTTCTGTTTTAAAAAAAACCCCCGAAATAGGGAAGAAGGTTTATCCCATAAACCCACGTCTCCTATTTCCACTAACACTTATCCTATTTTATTTTATCTATTATCCATTATTATTATTATTAGGAAAAATAAAGAATAAAACGAGGGTGTTATACACGCCATAATCCAATATTTTTACAAGTGCCTATGTTGTGTTATTCTACTATTTGAATGTGTTATTCTACCGTTGAAGCTCTATTTGAGGACATATTTTTTGGAAATATTTTGTATGTATAATTATGAAATGCATGTGGGTGGGTTTTCATTGTTCTAGGTGTGTTCCTCAGAATATAAATTTTGTTGTTGTTACTTTTTACAGATTGACATGGCTAAATTGAAGGTTTGGAGGAGAAGGATCTTAAGGAGTGGATATGGGCTTCCCATGGTAAATATCTCCAAGCCAACCCTTTTGGTTTTTGCAAATATATCTCCAAGCCGACCCTTTTGGTTTTGCAAATATTTATATTACAAACTTTCATTTGGTGTTCAAATATGATTGCGTGATTCTATGGGCCTTAAAGCAGGAGATATCTAGAGGCATACATTTTTTTGATCTTAAATGTCTACCATGTATTATGTGTTTGTGTGTGTGAGAGGGATTAACAATAGTTAAGTTCTCCAGGAGAAATGGGAGCTGGTATGAAATCGTTATATAATTTTTCTTTAGATTTGAGTTTTAGACAACTCTAAATACTACATCCTTTGGAATAGTCAAGAAAGGAAGACCATGGAATTTTTTGGTGGAATTCAAAGTAGATGAAGCAACTTTGATAATCCAAGTTTTAAATACATTGGTTCAGATGGGGACCAAATATAGGGGCTGGTTTAGAAGAAAAATAGTTTTAGGAGAAGATAAAATAGCGACAAAGTGAAGGTAAGCGGGATGGAATTTTTTGGTTATCTCGCTTTTTTCCCCACAAAGAGATCCTTTGGAGATTGGAGGGATTTTGGGAAACCTTTCGCTAGGATAGACTATGTTTTTAAAGGTTGTCCAAGGCGGTAAAAGCCCTGTGCTGCAAAGGCGGCAATGTTTTGTGAAAATAGTTGCATATTGTTATCAAAAGTCGTCTAAATATCGAATGGGTTAGTTTAGAAACCTTTTTAACCGCTTCACCCTAATAACTTAGAGAATAATAACATTGCCACATTGAGTTCCTAGAAAGGTAGGAGAGAAACATGACTAAGATAGCGAATCAAAGTTCACATGAGTTACATTGGCCCTATATATATCCATTGTACAAGTGGTAAGTAGATGTGTTTTGGGATTTTCGGTGTCTAGAATTATTACTGGTCTGCGTTTTAAATGGTTTTATCGAGGTCGGTGTTATGAGGTTTTATTGCATCTTTATAATAATCATTTATTTTAATCGGTTTTCTTTGGATATTTTTCTGTTTAATTTTAAGGCATTTTGATGAGTTTGGGTTTTAGATACATATTGTTGGTTTTGGGTTGAACAAAATCCACCGTGTTCGGTCCTTTAATGAGCATTCGGTGTATACATTTTTCCATTTATTTGATTTTGAAGGCCTATCAAAGTCTAACTTGAGTTGTCTTTCTTTGTTCTATTAATTTTAATACTATTGGTTTTGTTCAATCTATCTTTACCAATTTAGATAATTCATTGGTGATTTTTGAATTTCATTTTGGGTTTATTATGAGTCTATTTGTTTGATGCATTCTTTGATTTTTAAGAATTTTCGAAGGATGGAATCATTTGTATATATGAACTTTGGACAAAGGCCATGGGGGTTAATTTATGGGCATCTCTTGAACCCGTTCTATGAGCGAGGTGCCGTTATATTAAATTATTATGAAAATTATACTAACTATGTGGAGTTGTAGAGCTATGAGGTATACATATTATATTGGTTTTACTTAATTTTTTTTTTTTTTTATGTGGATGGTTCTTTGTCTTCTCGGTTAGGTTGTGTAACCGTTATCCACATGTTTTATGTAGAGCTATGAGATATGCATATTATAAGTTCAACACTTAACTTCGAATGAGAATTCTTCCAAGTCCGATGGTTCTCACCATCCGCGGGAGAAAAAGTATTCATATTGCGCATCTAATAACTCAAGTCTAACCGTCGCCTCCAAAATCAAGAAACATATACATGTATAGTTGTTCGGTGAAGTAACCACAGATCAAAGCACTTCCTCATGCACCAAAAAGAATCGTATGCGATTAAAGGAAGCAAACAAAACTACAATATGAAGACGATAGTTTCAAAGTGTGATGCGTGATGAGTGAAGTTCAAAAACTCTTTCGCTAACTTTAATGTCGACCACTCATGGAGGGGTAGACAACTAATCGAAGATATGAAAAAAAAAAATGTTAGTGTAGCCAATCCTAGCAAAAGCGCTATAAGAGATCTACTCTTTCCTAGAAGAAATTATCTCGTATGTATCACTTACCATGCTTTAGTAGTCCAACCTCTTTGAAAGGTCCCTCTCCAAGTCGTGGTCCCAACCCTCGAGCTCATTATCGACCAATGCATGTTTCACGGTTCATTGTCGACCAACGATGCATGTTTCACATTACATACATGGGTTGACGGTAGTAGTTCTATAGATGGTGACTCACTTACAGAGGACTACAAAAAGAGTGATTGGATCCCAACCTTCCGTCCATATACTCCAAATGTTCACCCTAGGCGAAGAAAGAACCAATCTTCATAATTGGCTCGGTCTTTTCCATTGCCAATTTGCAATATCTAATTTTACCTACCTTAAAAAAATAAAAAAAAAAAAAAAAAAAAACTTGCCGACCAAATGTTTCAGAGAATATTTTGCTGATCCAAATGATCGGTAAGAAGAAAGAAAAAAAAAAAAAAAAAAAAAAAAAAATCTATCATTTTTTTTTTCAATTTTGGCGCTCCAAGAATTTTATTTCTAAAAGCTCTTTCAATTTGGGCATCAAGCAAAAAGATTCAATTTGATGACCCGAGACACTAGTTCAACAATTCGACGTTTTGCCATCAATTCATATTTAGCTCGATCATCAAGATATAACTACGAGAAATTGGTATACAACAAGGATGTAGTTGACCTCGTCATGGAACTTCGCGACAGTTGATAGTAGCCCAAACCTTAGGGCTCATCGGCGTGGTCGACCTGTTCCATATGATGATGTCAATAGCATTCTAATTGTAGCCTCACTAAAGAATGGATCGGCATATAACAAGGAGTGGTTGACTTGTCATGGAACTCGCACAATTGATAGTAGCCCAAACCTTAGGGCTCATCAACATGTCGACCGTCCATATGATGGTCAATAACCCTTCTATTTGTTGCCTCACTGAAGAATGGATTGGTTCACTTGTCATGGAACTCAAGACAGTTGATAGTAGCCCAAACCTTAGGGGCTCATCAACATGCCGACCATCCATATGATGGTCAATAACCCTTCTATTTGTTGCCTCACTGAAGAATGGATTGGTTGACTTGTCATGGAACTCGCACAGTTGATAGTAGCCCAAACCTTAGGGCTTATCAACATGCTGATCTGCACTACACCATAATAGCCTATTTGTAACGGATACTCATCCGTTACAAAAAATATTATTAGTAACGGTTATATTGCGTTGACACAAAAGCGTGACAAATATTACTAACGGATATCTCCAGAACGCTTTTATTATCCGTTACAAAATTTACTAACGGTTATAAAGTGTCACTAAAATTAATTTCAGTAACGGATACCTATCCGTTAGAAATTATTAGTAACGGTTACCAAATTTGTTTATTCTTTGTCAAGAACGGATATAAATGACACTTTATTTTTGTTTCTAACGATGCGCTTTATCCGTTACTAATGAATTTTCTTTGTATAAAAAATTTATTGCTAACGGTTTACTATCCGTTACTAATTAATTTTCTTTGTATAAAAAAATTTATTGCTAACGGTTGGTTATCCGTTACTAACTAATTTTCATTGTATAAAAAAAAAATTGGTTTCTCGGCCCTTTTATATATGAGCCACCTTTACAAAAAGAGTTATTTCATCGCGTCCAAACATATACGTAAGTAACAACACCAAAACAAAGTATTGTATGGTAGCTACTATAAAAATTCATTAGCATAGGAAGTTGTCAACATCGATTAAAAGACAACCAAACAGTCCAACACTTTAGCCAAGCAAATAAACCTCAAACTAACCTCTAACGACTTGATATATATCCTCCCCCCCTACCCAACACCTTATCAATGTATACCAATTTGTTTATGCAAGTCCGCAACACCAAGCTCCATCATTTCACACAACAGAACACCCAACTCCATCACACAACATAACACCCAACTCCATCACAGTTTGCAACACCAAGTCCGGAAGTCGAATCCAAGTCCTTGGGAAATGGCGCTACCGCATGGGTTCAATGAGTTCATGGCTTTTGTCAAAATTTTCATTAAGTGATGAGAGTGTAGTATATGAGATGAAACCGCAATATGGTATCCAATGAAAAGAGCACTTTGTTGTTGGTATACGAGCTAAAACAGGAAGGTCAGAATATAAAGAGCTACGCCAATGAAGACGGTAGAAATGAAGCATGGTCCACACCATTGGAAATAATTTTATGGAGAGCAAAAAGAATCGCAATTCCTAAAGCAAATGAATGCACCGATCCCCGCAATAGCAATGGCAAGGGCTTTCTTTCCGGTTTGACGTAAGGACTTTGGGTCTAATTCTATGCCGACTAGGAAGAGAAACAAGAAAAGACCGATGTTGGCTAAAGTATCTAGGACTCGTGGAGGCTCTTGGCGGAAAAACATAATGAAGATAAGATTTATCATAACCCGTGAGTGATGGTCCTAGCTATACACCTCCCCGGCATTATCCATGCATATAAAGGCCATTGTTCACTATCAATGAATCTCCCCTTAAATGGTATCTCTCCACATCCTGAATTGGAATTTAGAGAATTTGTGTTACCTATATGTGGGACCAACATCTTCTGAAAGTTATAACATTGGTATGGTTAAGCCGTGAGTGTGCATTGATCTTAATAATTGGCCAAGTCGAAAACTAATTCTCCGTGTATAACAAAGTAATAGTACCTTGATCAAACGCTGCAAACGTATTTGGAGAGCCAACAACTCCATTCGATACCCATATGATTATTTGTGAAGAAAATGACAAAAGTCAATGCAATAAAGCAAAATACACAAAGCATTAAAAACGATAAACAGATGATGCCGATAGTTAGTATGTAGTATTGAAGTATTCTTCAAAACCATTTAAGGTGCGAAGGCTAATTATGTTTATCGGAAACTATGGTATATAGAACAAGCAAACAAACGCTTTACTCCTTTCATTCACCAGAGAATAGTTTCCTCACATGCCCACTGCGGCAGAAAGGAATACACTGATACACTAGAAGACTGAGAACCACTGATAAGTAGAATAGACAGAGTGAAAACTAAACCAAGATAAACACTAACAAAACACACAACCATCCATGTCTTCTTCATTCTTCACTTACAATACTCATCACCTATCAACCATGTAAACCCATCTCTCCAGAAACTGAGTCTATATGTCCTTTGCTAGGATAGAAGGACATTTATCTAAAACCATAAGGATCAAAGCAAGCCATTGAAGGCTGATGAGCTGAGTTCATATTAACCCCATCCTTGACAAACCCATTGGCCATTGGTGGTGTTAAAATTCCCTGGTGAGGAGCCACATGAAAAGGTGGTCCATATGCTGCAGCAACCAAGGGGCCATCTCCATAGTTCTCTTCGCCAAAGGGTCACCCCTTATCGAACCACGGTCACCTTCAAATTCACGATAGCGATGGAGAAACAGAGTCAGAGGTGCAATGTACTCATCGAAACCAAGCTTGCCCATGGCCCAAAGTACATCCTCGGCAGTGATGGTCTTGCGCTGCTCACATTGGCATCGTTCATTTGCCTCACTCGTTATGAAACTGATGTACTCAGATACACATTCCTGGATAGTTTCCTTGGCATCATCAGAGATCTTTGCATGAGAGGGGAGGATCCTTCGCATGATTCGGATCACATTGGCTATTGGCAAGAAACGATCCTGCTCACGCACAGTACAAGTGGAATTCTCATCGTTGTTGTTCGCACTTTCAGACAACTTAACACCTAATAAGATTAAGAAATTAATTAAAATAATCCATTCAGGTCATTTAGCAGCTGGAAATACCGAATACGAGACGCATGCGTTATGTGAGAATCAGTAGATGCTAGTGGCGTGCACAACATTTTCAAACAGTTTACTAAATGCTTGTGCATGCACTACAAAGACCATTAATGGATCTCATGGTAATTCTCCCAGTCTCATGTTTCTAAACTGTCGCCAAGTGGGTTTGGACTTTTGGCTTTATGATGACAAAATCTGGGGTACGTAAGCTTATGTGTCTCCTACGAATTCAAATGAGTCCAACAAAAAAAAAGCATGCTTTTTGTTGCCACATAAATATCTCGAAGAAAATGACAAAAGTCAATGCAATAAAGCAAAATACACAAAGCATTAAAAACGAAATCCATACTGGAATACTGGATCCAAATTTTAAAACCTTTTATACTTATTTTTTCGTAACGCTTAATCTTAATCTATCACATAAGATTGAAAAAAAATATGAAATTTTCAACTGTTATGTCATTAATAAAAAAAATCCTTTATTATACTTCTTCATTTGGGCAAGAATAACTATGAGTACTCAATGACTATATCGATTATGTTGGAAACTGCATAATTAGCTCTAGAAATTTAAAGCAATAACATTAAGGGTGTCTGACTTTTTTAGTAAATGGGGCAGGGCGGGGGGGGGAGGGGGAGAAAAACCTGTAAGCTAGCTAGCAAAAGACAAACGTGAAGTTAAAAAAACAATGGTTAAATAGTCAAGTACACCGACGACGATCACCAAGAGCATTAGTATTCTCTGAAAGGTTTTTAGGCAAATCCAGTTTTATCAGAACAAGAATCACGAGTTTTCTTTTTTGCTGGAAGAATCATGAGTTAACGTTGCATGATTTCCAAAGGTCTGCCAGGGGAAGAGCACGAGGTTTCCCCAAACAACACTAGGTGGTAACAAAAGGTAGAACCCAAGTTCAAGTGGGTCTTACTGAGTGCTGACTCCTGGTCATGGAACAAAAATCAACAGTTCAAACCAACATAAGAAAAAAATCAGAACGATGCATATATGATTCGCTGATCCTGGAGGGTTGACTAATACCACACGATTATTTGCTCCATCTTTTGAAATCTAAAGTGAATATTGAGACTGAAACTTTAGTAGTTACACAAACCAGGATGTACACAGTTCCAACAAAAAAAATGATCACCCTAGACCTCCTGCAACATGTTATTTAAGAAAAAGTTTTCTGCACTTGCAACAAAACTGTGCATTCTCTATCACTAAACTAGGATCAACAATTAACGAGTTCCAAACTGCAGTGTTTAAGTGATGATATTTCTGCAGTAATACATCAAAACCATCACTCCTGACTGCACAAGATATAGTAATTAAGTACTGCAAAGGATACCCCTCAGCTAGTATCGATGCAACGGGAAATAATATTCCTAAAGAGTTATCTTGTAAGTTGACCCAAAGCAAGGCTGTTCAAATATTTCGTCACACTAGAGCCTATTGTATAAAGCAGTAGAAATGTAGAATGAATAACTTACTTCACTAGAAGAAGATTCGCTGACGGAGAGAACCTTTGCGCCACCAATACTCAATAATTGCTGCAACTTATCCCTAAATTTATACTTCATTTGATGAAGACTGATATTAGAACCTCAAAATTAAATCCCACAACATCAAGACAAACAATGACGGACCATAAAATAAGATAGGTCATAGGCGCATAGCTGACAAAAATTAATTTGCCAGGTTGCAACAGACCACAGCAATAAATAATGGCTTTACTCAAACATTCATATCCCATATATTATCTGGAACCAGAAATGTTAATTCTGGATGCCCAGTGATTAGGTAAAACGATAGATAAAAAAACGTCAAGAAACTGAAGAGTGAAGAAGTTCTACCAACTCCAAAGATCCCAATACAAACGTGTAACCAGCAACACAGCTTTCCCCGTAATTTGGGGTCCACAATTTTGACTGGTAATCCTTCCAGTATCAAGGTTGGAACATAGCTGTGGAAACATACCTCAGTTATCAATTTTTCATAAACCTGAATAGTTGTAAAGCAACAGAGGGGTATACAAGTAAGCTTTACATGTCACAGCCTGGAATTTCAGTCCGAATTTGTTTCTCTGCAATCACCTGAGTTTATAGAAAGGTAGTACCCTCAACTTTGAGGGGTTACTAAGTCGCGAAAATAAAACTAAGCTATCAGATACGTGTATGTGTGTGTGTGTGTGTTAGATACCTTTAGCCAGCTTTTAAGAACAACAGGTTTTGGGCCACAATAGCATCAAACAAATCTTCTTTAACGGGCATGGACTCATCAACAAGCATATGTGTGCACTCTTCCTTCCAGCTATGAGCAATTCCAGCACCTATACAAAATATACAAAATTAGTAAAGTACCAACTTATAGAATTCTTAGCATTGTATAAAATTAGAATTCTAAGCAATGTATGCCAAAATTTGTTTTTTTCGCTTTTCCCTTCTTCACATCTTCAAGGTACTCAGTGAATCGCGATTCGTCATGTTCCATGAAGAGTCCCTTGTAAATTTTCATAACAACAGAGGCCACCCTTTTGTAAGGAAGACAGTTCCACTTGTTTGCAGCCATGTAAATCTCAGGAAGTTCTAGAGCTTGACTTAAGAGGGACGAGAACTTGTTTTCTCAGACGACACGGACTTTAAAAGCATAGTGACTTTCTACAATCCCTTCATACTCCGGATCAGAGTCTCTTGGAAAAACTTTTTTCGCAATGCTCTCACATATAAGAGTCGACTGATCATAGGAAGAATCAAGAGATGGACACCATTTCGCAGCCAAACTAACCTTACCATACTTTTCAGATTTCAAACACTTAATATCCGAACTCAACAACTCAGCAAACAGAGCAGAAATCTGATCATGCAAGAACTGATAATTGGGATCATTAGTATACCTTGCAAGAGCTTTTTCCGCCATAGCAGTAGTCTTTTTCTTTCTAAGCACTTTCGGAGTCAACTTCTCCCGATCCTTATCACCTTTCTACTTCTTCTCTTCAATAGTAAGATTCTTCATATTCTCATTAACCCAATCTTTCAACAATGGTTCTGAACCTTTCTTTATAGTACCACTCAAACTTCTATTCTTACAAATTTTCTTATTCACCTTAACTCTTTCACCTTTCTTCCAAATAGTAACTTCCTCTGTTCTCTCAATCCTTTTCCCTCTCTTCCAATACACCACATGATCTTTCCTCTACTCTTTCGCCACCTTTCGAACATCTAACCTTTCAAGTATCCTATACAAAATCTCAAGCAAACCTTTCAAATACCCGGATTCAGCAAACCATCTAACATTAAGAGCTAGTGTCTTAGGGTGGTGTTCATGTAACCACAATGCAGCTGCATAAAACCCTTGTTTATCTGACTTACCAGTACCTCTAACGCCACATAAGTGGGAAACGAGTTTTAATGCTGTTAAAGGATTATGAGTCCATGCTAATTCTAGACGTTGGATTAAATCTTGTGATGGTGTATCAGGAAGTATATGGAAAAAGAAATCGAGACATGGATTACCTGTTGTGAGTAAAGTTGGTGAGCAGGTTTCAGTCAAACCCTTTGTTGGAACCGCGTCCATGGGATCATCAGCGATGGAATCCACGTCGGATGATTGATTTGAGGACATGGTTGTGGTGGCTGGATCGAAAGAAAGAAAGAAGAAGAAAAGCGTTTTGTGTGAAGGAGGAGGTTGAGAGGAAAGAAATTTTCATCTATCATAAAATGCAAGAAAATACCTGCTTTGTGCAGCTTGGTGGAGAAGAGAGGAAACCTCTTTCAAACTGCAGACATCTACCACGGTCAGATAAGACACGTGTATTTCAATTCACGTCACGTTTGATTGTATATTGCCTACCGGCTGTGCTATTGTCCACACTACCAGCTCGATTTGTTGATAACAAATCACGAATTGTTTCATTATATATTTCCAACATTGAGGCCTAAGAAAATTTAGGCAAGACATTTAGATTAGTTAAAAGAGTAATACACAGTAAGACTTTAAACTTGAAGAGTGGAAATGTAACCTGCATTTTATACTTCCAACCCTAGGATTCAAGAGATTGACTACATTGAAATATCTGAAAAAAAATTAGACAAATGTTAATCACCTCAAAATGAGCATTTATATAAGCTCAGAACACTCTTTGACATCAAAGAATGAATCCAAACAAGGTGTAAAGCGTACGTAAAGTAATCATTGTTAACATAGATAAGACCAAGTAACAAAGCATGTACTCGCCTTATAACCATCCAGGGCACTCTGAACAAGCTGTGAGATTTCTACAAAAACATCTTGCTGTGAAGACTCGTGTGTAAAGACTTTATCAAAAGTAAACTGGTGTTTTTGCCCTGCAGACAATAAAATATGACATGTTCATACAAAGTTTCAATCACAATAAGACCCCATTCAATAAACATACAGTGTAGTTGAACTGCAGTAAGACCAGATTTGTCTATACCTAAATTACCATTTTGTAACAAGTCTATGCCCCGACCCAAAGACTCTGTTGATGTAGGATAACAAATAACTGAGGCTTCTACACTAGCACCATCATCACGCAACATGGGTCGCACTCTGCAGAAGACGCGAATGCTACCTTTAAGCTCCTGCAGTTTGAAGCAAGGTTATCACTATATGAAAC
This sequence comes from Coptis chinensis, assembly GCF_015680905.1. Classification (NCBI taxonomy): domain Eukaryota; kingdom Viridiplantae; phylum Streptophyta; class Magnoliopsida; order Ranunculales; family Ranunculaceae; genus Coptis; species Coptis chinensis. The sequence continues at coordinate 4,970,875 of NC_141462.1, forward strand.
AAAGAAAATTAAAGAAGTGTTGAGGGTTTAAGCTCCTGCAGTTTGAGCCCCCTTTCCAGGCATTGCCTAATGCTTTCCATGCTCCTGATGCAATGTTTTCCACAGAAGTATCAAAAACCTTTAAACCCTACACATGACAAAAGAATAAAACGGCACATCGAGTTAGCTCCAGGGATCATCCCAACCTTTTGGTCCCTCAGTTTTAATGAAGTTTACTATGACCTTCACTGCTTCTTCAACTCTATTAGATAGAGAATGATTTCCCCACTCGATCTCAACTTTCTCTGCTCCTCCCAGAGCTCTACACAATCTACAAATGACCAACAATCAAACTAATCATTACTTGTCGAGATACACATGGAGGAGAGGACATACAAGCATCATGAATTTGCAGTTATGACTAAAAATACTTTTGTTGTTTTCCTGTGCGTGTATTCACAGTCTAGTGTCTACTGAGGTCCGGATAACATTTGGTGGAGACATCGAGTATAGTACATAAACTAAATTTTCTAGCTCTTCTGTTTGGATAAACATGATCAGCTAAAAGCGTCCCTACCTTTCAACTTAGGCTTTCTTATCAACGTATTCAGGCACATACTCATCAGCCATGGAAAATATAACCTGCAGTTAGCACACAATAGTAGAGTTTAGAATTATTCACCCAGCAAAAATGAAGGAAATAAACTTAATTAGAGCCAAATTGCATTCTCATAACACGAATACACAGGCACAAACACAAGGAAGAGGAGAACGTGCAAATTCACATACCTGACAAGGCGTGCTTGACATGTGCCCAAGTCTTGTTCTCAGTTGGTCATCACTAAGATCAGAACTGAACACATTGTCATCTCCCATATAAGATCAGTCTATATACTGAACAAATACCAATAAAACCAGACGACATGTTTACCTTTGAAATGGATCACCAACCCTAGACTTCCAAGATACCCCTTTCTTCCTCCTCCTTTATTCGGGCTGGGAACCGGCAATGCAAAAACTTAATTTCATAAGTTTGCATTGGCGGAGTTAAAAAGGGGTTAGAAAACTCACAAACCTGCAAAACAAACAAGCATACATATAATACAATCAACAATAATGAAAATTATATACATATATCCAAAAAAGGCTCAACAAGTTGCAACTAGAACCCTTATCCAATATGTCCAAAAAGATTACATAATTACAACTAGAACATTAACCATACTAAATTCTTTTGTCAGCCCATATGTCCAAAAGGATTGTTAAATTATAACTAGAACATTAACCATACTTAATGTTTTTGTCAGCCCATATGTCCAAAAAGATTTGCTAAACAATATGTCCAAAAAGATTAGCACTAATCAACCATTCTTAATCATATTTCAACCGCCCATCAGCCCAAATCAACCACCCTCCAGCAACATAACCATGAAGGGTTTTATTTCCATCTTGGGGACCATCATAGAGTAACGCATCACCCATAAACACTTCCTCAATATTGATCTTTTTTTCACCTCTAAGCACTCTTCTGCCATGACAAACATCTTTGTGCATGGGATCGGTCACCACTAACCCCTTAGCTACTTCATTGCCTTCTCTATCCAATAGGGTAACTCTAGGCTGGTCAGACAATCCTACACGAGCACTTGTCGAATCAAAATGAGAAGCTAAATTTTGAGGAGACATTGGAGATGGATGATGCGGTGAGTTTGAACCATGAGGTGTATTCATCGCAGACTGTGGGGGGACAATTCCCGGTGCAATGTGAGCCTGTGATAATAGAAAACACATGTAAGGAAAAAATACAAGTTATATGTATGCCTAATTGTGGAAGTTACAAACTCACCAACAATAAGTTAGTCAAACTGGTAATGGAAGCTTTAACCTCAGCCAACTCTTTCTCGACGTTGGGACTAGCACTAGCAGATGATGACAATGCTTTTTCAAGTAAGTACTCACCAACCGCAGCATGTTCAACTTGTGCAGGTGAGATTTGAGAGCCAACACCACGAGTACGCCCTTTTTTGTCCTTCCCAAAGACTTCAACTAGTACATCACCTTCAAGGTCTATGACCTCGTCAGTATCTTCCTCTCCCCTAGCACTTGCTTCAATAGCTTTCCTTTCTTTAACAGACTTCACTTGTTCCTGAAACAACAAGCACAACCAAATAAGGACACTCATGTATATATACTTACATAACAACAAGCTCAACACATTTAAATGTAGAAAAGATAAATACTTACATATGCTACACGAGCACTCTCCAAAACAGATCCATCACGACGTTCGTGACCGGTTAGCCAATCGTCCTCTCGACGTACTTTGACATTAGGGTTCTTTTGTTTCTACACAAAAATATATAAAATGATACTACATACCACTTCTAATAATAAAGACATTGAGATAGGACGGTACCTTCTTGTAACGTATTTGGGCATATTTTTTTAAGAGTATGACCAATAGTGTTCATTTTCCTATTTGATGCATTCTTTGCATTCCTTTGTACGACTTCAGGTCTGAATTCACGGGTCACAAACTCGGCCCAAATTGTTGGATTCATACCATCCGGACAAGCGGCAATAGCAGCTTCCTTGCTTAAGGCTTTCTTTATGATCTCTTTTCGATAGTTGCTTTTTGCAGTCCCTCAATTTAGAGGAAAACTCCCTCTGAAGTTGTTTGTAAGCCAAAGCCATGGGCACATCATATTCAAACTCACCCTATCAAGAATTTTAATAGTTAGAAATTCATTTTTGGTGAAGTTAAAATGATAACATTATTAACAAGAATTGAATGTTACCGCCAAAGCTTCCCACACTGCATCCTTAAAGGATTGTTTCACAAGCCTCCAATCCTTGTAATTCAATGGGATGGTTACTCGAATAAAATGCCCCAAGCGGGTTGCCCATTTTGCCCCATAAGGACCAACAGCAGTGCCCTTACTAGACACCAAGACAAGCATCTTAGCCTTAACTGATGAAGGTGCTCCAGATGATTCAGATGTTACTGGGGGTGTTGCTTGACTTGCTGGGGGTGTTGCTTGACCTGATGGGGGTGGCTGCAAGGCACTAGGACCTGATGATTGACCACTTGATTCCATTAAAATATCCTGCAAATAGTGACAATTATAATGGATGCATATATTGGGTACTGCATATGTTAATCTTTAAGTGAAATCACTACACTTCAAAACGTAAAATAAATCACATTCAACTTTGAGGCACAACCATCAAATAAATTTCAGTGTACAATCATCAAACTTGCAGCACAAAATCATGACTCACCCAATATAAAACTAAACACAAATGGATACATCGATAGCAAAAAGTTATATTAACATATTAGACAATTAATTAACGTCGTCTTTCTAGCAAGGGTCTCAAATTGGGCTGGTCTTCAAGAGTAGATTGGAAGTCAGTTGGTACATCTAGCTCATCCACTCGACAAGTCAACCGCTTTGGAGAATGTATAACCACTGACCAATCAGGATGTTTCAAATCTTGTGAATAAAACACTTGATATGCCTCTCTAGCAAGAATGGCTGGCTCATCCAAAAAGTTACTTGAACTTTTCAGTTTGTTGAGGTTGACCATCACCAAGCTTGAGTCTGGACAGATTTTACAGCCATTAGTCTTGTCTTCCACCCTCACCCAATCACAATAAAAGACCACCTCTTGAAAGTCGGTATAGTCTACCTCGATTATCTGTTTAATGACCCCATACCACATCGTTGTCGCATCAATGGGATTCTTGTCTTTCCTACTTGCAGTAAAAGAAGTAACAGCCCTCATGAAAACACCACTATCTTGGGTGGTAACAGTATCATCATGAGACTTGGGAGAGAAGACAAAACCATTGACGCGGTACTTCTTGTATGTCTTAGCTTTAGTTGGCCCTTTGACTAAGCGCCACAACATAGAATTTCGTGGCATCGTCCTCCAACAACTATAACAATACACAAGAAAACAATTTAAAAACATGACTAGTAAGAGAACTATCTTAGTATTTTTAAATTATATTGTTTTTGTAAGAATTAATACCTTCTTATATAACCAGTCAATGAAATTTGTCTGTATCTCTACCTCTGTTTTTGCAATCCCTTTTCCTTTATGCGTGAACCGGATTGCAATGACTCACAATACTCACTGCATTTTATTCATTCATGCTTTAATAGAACTATCTACATAATAACAAAACATGTTCCAGGCCTACATAGTGAAGGATTAAAGAATTTAGACCTGTAGAATGTATCACGCTCTTCGACTTCAAGTCGAAACAGCACCCATCGACGTATCTGTACAAATTGATGAGGGGATAATAACACATCCTTACCATCTAGGATAGGCCCTTCATCACTGTACTCACCATTTTCATCTAAAAAGACTTCTTGACTATATTTGTGATTACCGGCTCGTGGATTAGACATGTACTCCATGGCATACCTAACGTGATTCAAAGAACAAGATAGGATTCTGCAATAGAACCTTCAACATATCGTTTGTTGCTAGGAATATCTTTACACTCTTTCATCGACCTATTGGAATCAAATATTCCAAACTTACATATGTAAATTTTAAGTTCAAAAACACGTCAAATGAAGTCAAACAATTGAAATAAAAGTGAATTACCGTTCGAACGGATACATCCACCGATCTTGGGTAGGTCCACACGCATAAAAGCCTCATCATCGCCAAATGCACTACAAGGTGGATGCTTATATCAAAAAAGGATGGCGGAAAGTGTTTCTCTAACACACACAATGCCTCAACAACCATCAACTTGGCTTCTTGAATGTCTTTTCTGATCAAGACCTTCGAACACAATAAATTAAAGAATAAGCTTATCGGTGAATAGCTTTCCGTAAGTCCGATGTTTCGAAAGGCATGTTGAAGTAAAACAGGGCAATAAGTACTCCATGATGACATGATAGTCATGCGACTTCATTGTTAGCAAACCAGGTGGATTGAGACTAACAATGTTGCTCAAGTTAGAAGAAAAACCTGAAGGGAGCTTTAAGTACTTCAAAGTTTTTAAGAAATCCATTTTCTCATTCTTATCCAAAACAAAAGAAGCATGTGGCTTAACTGTTTTCCCCGTGTTTGAATCAATTTGCATCCACTGCCCACTGTGTATGCCAAGAAGCCTCATATCCTCTCGTGCATTTACAGTATCTTTTGTTTTACTCAAGCAAAGGATCGTGTTTAGTAAATGTTCTGCAACATTCTTCTCGGTATGCATCACATCAACAACATGGCGGACTTCATGGTCTATCCAGTACTCCATACCAAAAAAGATTGACTTCTTATACCATGCCCCAGTAAGTTCACCACCATCATCATTATCATCAACATTTACCTCGGCTCTTTTTCGCTTGCCCTCGCTATCTTTCCAAGTTACAAAGTCGATACGATCTAGATGTTTTAGAAGTTCTTCCCCTCTTAGTGGTTCTGGAGGTAGACTATCTTCCACTGTCTTGAGCCCCAAGTACTTCCCATCTCTAAAAGGGTGATCACTACTAAGAAACTGCCTATAGTTTGTGTAAACAATTTTCTTGCTAATAGGTAGATGAAGAGATGGAGTATTGTCACCACACCTTGGACAAGCTTTATATCCATGGGTTACACAACCGGATAAGTTCCCAAAAGCCGGGAAGTCGTGAATCCCCCACATCAACATAGCTCTCAACGTGAAATATTCCTTTTTATACATGTCATAAGCGGGCACTCCATGATCCCACAACTGCTTCAACTCTTCATACAGTGGCTCGAGAAAAACATCAATGTCTTGACTCGGTGCCTTCGGCCCAGGAATTAACAGAGACAACATTTGGAATTCTGCTTTCATACACAAGGATGGTGGGAGATTATAAGGCACCGTGATGACAGGCCAACAACTGTAACCAGTAGACTGAACTCCACGTGGATTAAATCCATCCGTTGCAATAGCAAGCCAAACATTGCGCTCCTCCTCTGCAAATTCTTCATACTTCTCTTTACATACTTTCCATTGGCCAGAATCAGCTGGATGCCTCATATAATCCCATGAAGATTTTGATCTAGCATGCCAAGTCATGTCACGTGCTATCCATGGTATTGTATACAACCTCTTGAGTCTCGGAATGAGAGGAAAGTGTCTCAACACTTTGTTAGGCTCTTTTGAAACCTTCCCTCCTTTGCCCGCTATGACTTTATATCTAGGTTTTTTACAATGACGACATTCCTCCAAATTTTCGTCAAGTTTCCAGTATAGCATACAATTATTTTCGCACACATGAATGCACTTGGCTTTCATCCCTAGGTCTTTCAACATTTGCTTCATTATAGGATATTTCACTGGCAATGTGTTCTCTTTGGGTAACCATCTCCTCAACATGGACAACAATCTTTGTCACACTATTCCCTGGACCACCCAAATCTGTTTCTTCAAATTGTGAAGTTCAACAATTCTTTGAAAGTGTTGTCTCGGGTCCCTCACAAGAAGGATACAATTTTTCTTTTTGCTTTTTTTTGTAGTCAAGATACCTCTTACCCAAGTCTGGTTCGGGGAACAAACGGTGGTTCATTACCTCCTATTTCAATACCATGGCCCATATAAGCATCAACAAAGTTCCCTATTCCAAGCCCCTTCTTCCTCGGTGTTTATTTCTTCCATGTTTCCCACCACCACGGATGCTCCATCGAAGTTTGCAAAGCGTCTTTCACCATGTAAAACCCATACACGGTATGAAAGATCTATACCGTTTAGGTTCAAATGATCTTCGACCACATCATATTCTAGTCGGAACCTATTCCTACAGTTTTTACATGGGCAAGGACAAGCAGGACCAACTTTTTTTTTTGGCAAATGAAACAAAATCCCTAACCCCGTCTTCATAAAGTATGGACCTCTTGTTTTTTTCATCCATCCAAACTTTCTGAATTTGCTCACTCATTCTACAATAAAACATGTTTATATATAGTTAAGGAATTTAAGACAAAATAAGCAAATAAGTTCCAATCTTCCGATTATATGCAAACGTACAGGTAACACTTAAACACTCATATGTACTATCAACTACCATCACTACTAGAAAAATGCACATAGATAGCTTTTGTTTAATAGCGCGCTTATGTAAAAAAACGCTATACAAAAAAAATAAGATTGCGTTTGTAAGTCTTTGGCTATCATTTTTACTAAATGGTTCCCAGTTCAATTGCGTTTTTTTCAGAATTATTTGTCGATAAATCCTACAAACGCAATCCTTTTTTTACACGTGGGAAGACCGGGACGTTAAGTTGGAACACGTATGAAACAACCAACGAAGGTATATATAATAATAACAAAAAAGAAATAAAGTAAATCTCTCGTAGAAACAAAAACAAAGGAGGAGCTTTAAAGGTGAGAGTTTGATCATTACATTAACGAAAACAAAAAAAAATTGATCCTTTAATTAAAAAACAAATTTTTTATTTGCCAAAGTGGAATTTTTTATATGTTTGGTTTCAATTTTGTTTCTTCTCTCAGTTTCAGAAGATCCTCAGCTTTGGGTTCATGAATCTTCTGGCTTGCTTCGCCCCGTTTTTAGGTCCTCTCTCTTTCACACACACACAAATTTTGTTGATATCGAAATATCTGAGTTTTAGGATTTATTGGTTTTTAGGTATTTGGAGATTGATCCGATAGCTTGGCTTGGGCTTGAGGAAACTGGTGGCTCATCTCCAACTAAGCATCATATCGGAGCGGTATGTATTGTTTATCATTGCTATATATATAATAGTTGAAATGTTGAACATAGAACTAGGGCTTGGTGCTTTGGTAGCGTTAGCTTACAAACCTGATTAGGTCAAGTTTAATTTATACTGACTACTCATTGTAGAAGAGATTAAAAGTAAACCATTGGTTCAAACCAAACTATTAAAAAATCATAAAATACTTGACCAAAAAAGGTAATCAATACTTTATGAGCAGAGAAATCATAAAGCTCTCGGTTTGATTGATATCTGAATTAGAACCATTAGAAATAGAGATAAACTTGTTAATTAGAAAACTCATAAATCATTCTTTAGCTAAACTTGATATCTAAATTAGAACCATCAAAATCCACTCTTTTACATATTAAAAACAATCTTGTCTTGATCCATTGAAAATCAACATAATAAACAACAATCAACAAATGAAAATGAAAATCCTAAACATCAAATTAAATATGTTCAGACAAATAATAAAAAACCCTAAACATCAACTACTCACCTCGGTTAATGAGAATCTTTTCTTGATGAGATCGAAAAAATGAAAATCTCGAAACCCTAGACATACAAAACCAAAACCTTAAATAATTTGTAGGGCGAGGAAGAAGAGAAGACGAGCGAGAAGGAAGACGAGGATAGAGCAACTCACCGAAAGTGAAGAAGGCGTTTCACGGCAGCGAGTGGCAAAGCACCACTTTCGTCGAAGCTTTAGTGAAGAAGGCGTTCCTTTTTTTTCTTCTATTGTTTTTTTTCGATGAGCGCCAGAAGTGAAATACTCCCGCTTCAGTTTATCTTCTTTTTTTTTTCCGATGTAATATTCTTTTTCTTGTTTTTTTTTTCTTAGTTTCTAACGGATGAGTAAACGTTGCTAAATATCTAAAAAAATGTTACAAAATAATTCAACTATTTAAGCAACGGTTGATTGCATTGCCAACGGATAATATATGTGACTAATTTCCTAACGGCTGTATAAGTGTTACTAATGAAAAAACCCAATTGTTGCAAATTCACCCAAATGGTGTAGTGCTGTCCATATGATGGTCGATAATCCTTCTAGTTGTTGCCTCACTGAAGAATGGATCGACATATAACAAGGAGTGGTTGACTTGTCATGGAACTCGCACAGTCGATAGTAGCCCAAACCTTAGGGCTGATCGACATGTTGATATGTCCATATGATAATGTCGATAACTTTCTATTTGTTGCCTCACTAAAGAAGGGATCAACATATAACAAGGAGTGTTTGACCTCATAATGGAACTCGCACAGGACTGATCGACATGCTGATATGTCCATATGATGATGTCGATAACTTTCTATTTGTTGCCTCACTAAAGAAGGGATCGACATATAACAAAGAGTGTTTGACCTTATAATGGAACTCACAAAGTTGATAGTAGCCCAAACCTTAGGGCTCATCGACATGCTGATATGTCCATATGATGATGTCGATAACTTTCTATTTGTGGTCTCCCTGAAGAATGGATCAACCATACGACAAGAATCGCTTTACCAATTGCTGATACTTACAATCATTCTGCCTCAAAGTCATATTGATTCACTACCAATAAAAATAAAAAAAAAAAATAAAAAAAAAAAAAAAAAAAAAATCTTGCAATAACAAGTATCACTTTGTCATCAAATAAAAGACCTTCCATTCATACATGGGGCGTCTTAAATATCTTTTACATTTATAATTCATTTGTCATTCATACATACATGCATACATTTAAATTAGCATTCATAACATTTCATTATATTCATACATTTTAACCATTAAATTAAATCATTATATTATCATTACACTTTGGGGGCGGCGATACCCCAAATTTCATTACGTTATCATTACACTTTGGGGGCAGCAATACTCCAAATTTCATTACGTTATCATTACACTATAGGGGCGGCGACACTCCAGATTTCATTACGTTATCATTACACTATGGGGGCGGCGACACCCCAGATTTCATTACGTTATCATTACACTATATGGGTGTAACAACACCCCAAATTTCATTACGTTATCTTGGGGGCGGCGACCCTCCAAATTTCATTACGTTATCATTACACTATAGGGGTGGCGATACCCCAAATTTCATTACATTATCTTGGGGGCGGCTACCCCCCAAATTTCATTACATTATCTTGGGGGCGGCTATCCCCAAAATTTCATTACGTTATCATTGCACTATGGGGGCGTCGACACTCCAAATTTCATTATGTTATCATTAAACTATGGGGGCGGCGACACTCCAGATTTCATTACGTTATCATTACACTATGGGGGCGGCGACACCCCAGATTTCATTACGTTATCATTACACTATATGAGTGTAGCAACACCTCAAATTTTATTACGTTATCTTGGGGGCGGCGACCCTCCAAATTTCATTACGTTATCATTACACTATAGGGGCGGCGATACCCCAAATTTCATTACATTATCTTGGGGGCGGCTACCCCCCAAATTTCATTACATTATCTTGGGGGCGGCTACCCCCAAAATTTCATTACGTTATCATTGCACTATGGGGGCGTCGACACCCCAGATTTCATTACGTTATCATTACACTATAGGGCGGCGACACTCCAGATTTCATTACGTTATCATTACACTATATGGGTGTAACAACACCCCAAATTTCATTACGTTATCATTACACTATATGGGTGTAGCAACACCCCAAATTTCATTACGTTATCTTGGGGGCGGCGACCCTCCAAATTTCATTACGTTATCATTACACTATAGGGGCGGCGATACCCTAAATTTCATTACATTATCTTGGGGCGGCTACCCCCAAAATTTCATTACGTTATCATTGCACTATGGGGGCGTCGACACCCCAAATTTTATTATGTTATCATTAAACTATGGGGGCGGCGACACTCCAGATTTCATTACGTTATCATTACACTATGGGGGCGGCGACACCTCAGATTTCATTACGTTATCATTACACTATGGGAGTGGCGACACCCCAAATTTCATTACGTTATCTTGGGGGCGGCGACCCTCCAAATTTCATTACGTTATCATTACACTATAGGGGCGGCGATACCCCAAATTTCATTACATTATCTTGGGGGCGGCTACCCCCCAAATTTCATTACATTATCTTGGGGGCGGCTACCCCAAATTTCATTACATTATCTTGGGGGCGGCTACCCCCAAAATTTCATTACGTTATCATTGCACTATGGGGGCGTCGACACCCCAATTTTCATTATGTTATCATTAAACTATGGGGGCGGCGACACCCCAAATTTCATTACGTTATCATTACACTTTGGGGGCGACAATACCCCAAATTTCATTATGTTTTCATTACACTATGGGAGCGGCGACACCCCAAATTTTATTACGTTATCATTACACTGGGGGCGGCGACACCCCACATTTCTTTACGTTATCATTACACTGGGGGCGGCGACACCCCACATTTCTTTACATTATCATTACACTGGGGGCTGCGACACCCCAAATTTTGAACTTGATCAGTCAAATTGTTTACCACCCCAAATTTCGTCCCAAATTGATCAGTCAAGGGCAAGCAATTATCCTTTTGAACTTGACGATCTCTATCCTTTGCCAATCCAATTATTTGCCGCTCAATCACTATTGTCTAATACCCAATTTCTAAATATTTTGGTAAACCAAGTAACTTGTTTGCCGACCTACTATATAGCAATTGAATGAACTGATCTAGCCAAGCACTCCTTGCCGATCTATGTTTTGCCGCCCATGGGACATTCTTTTTTATTTTGCCGATCCTATCGGTGAAAGAAAGCCCTGATATATAATTAGCCCATTAGTAACCCACTAATATTTTGCCGACCCTATTCATACAATAAAAGAACAAGAAACCATTTCGAGCTACAAAATAAAAGGGGTTCATAGATTTTCCTTCCCTTAATTCAAAAAAAACTACAAAAAAAAACCAAGCAATCCTTAACCGATCACCTTCGAAACTTGAAACTTGGGCGATCTCCTAAAGTTTAGTCCGTCAACACTAGTTTCTCTACAAAAGTCCGATAATCAATTATCAATTCGAAATCCAATTTGCCGATCTATCAAGTTACCGGTCTTCATCCCGACCTCCCATCATACGGTTTGAGCTAAATGAATTGATCTTTGCTTGATTTTGCCGCTTGTTGAATTTGCGGTGGCTATAGTAAACATGAATTGCGAGCGAGAAATAACTATAATATAAGAACTTTGTTTTTTTTTTTTTTTTTTTTTTTTTTTTTCTATTAGTTTTATGGTGATGAGACTTGACTTGCGTTTTTTATATCCAAGGACTCATAAAAAGCGTAAACCAATAGGTTTGTTTCACAAACAAAAAATTTATTGGGTCGGTCTATAATACAATCTTGCCGCTCAAAGGATATGTCGATCCTTCTTCAATTTGAATTATAGTTTCGATGGTTACTCCAAAATATGAACTCCATTCAACAACTCTTCAAATCCACTACTCATCATTACTAAATACTATCACGGTTTTCAAACTCAAGTCGAGAATGGTATTTCTATTTGTTGTTCAAAATTTCTTTGGTTTAGATGTATACTTGTTTTGATGTTTGGACTAGCGTGTGTTGTTCTCTCGCTATATTCTTGTTGCCGCCGCTTTCCTCAAGGTATAAACATAGATCAGATCCGGAGGCTCAAGTCGTTGATTCAAGCTCACGCGAGGCGGTGGCTAGTTTTAAACTTCAAACCCGGTCTCTATGCTCAAAACAACATTCGCAGATTGAGTTGGTATCTTTGATGAAATAACGGTTCCCAACACCACGATGGTGGATATTTTTCTGAAGCCTCTGGCAGAATCAAATGCAACAAGTGTGGTGTTTGCCGTTGGTGAATTCATATGGGTCGACAGTTTATCCTCCTACTACATTTATGGCGGCCGGTTCTTAAGTGATCGGGGAATCGTTTTCAACCTTATCCAAATTACCAAGTCACCCGATTGATAAAAAAATGGGTTAGTCAATCAATTTATAGCTGCTCGAAGAAGTGCCGATAAAGTTGATAGGTAGAAACCTTTTGGTTTTTGCTTGAGGTTGCCGATCCTTTGAGAATACCGCTCTATGCCCATTTGAATGAGTTGCCGATCTGTTAAATGCCGTTCTCTTATCATATTTGTCGAATTAAGGAATGCAGAGTCATCGAGGAATGCTCTAACCTACGGATGGGTGAACCCAATCATGCCGATGTTAGACCTGTACTGGGAGTTTCGACTTTTCTGGGGTGCAACGACAACAGGCCCAAGCAAACTCCTCTTCCACCTAAAATCAGTTCCAGATCTAATTATCACAAGAGGTTCTTGGTTACCAGTTATGTTTCAAGAGATTTCAAGGATGCATGGGACAGACTTTTCAAGGAAGGATAGGCATAAAGAAATGGAGCTTCCCCACTTGAGTCCTGACGCCTGAACCTATTCATTCCACTCGAGTTGTTGAGCTCTACTCGGTGAAGAGTAAGATGCTTTCTCTAGCTCGGCCTCGAAATCGACTCCTACTTTATTATATATTCTATTTTAACAACTCGAGTATGAACACCGGCGCTTGACACCTTATGCTTGAACCCGACGACATATCCACTGAGGCTTGAAGCACTCATACTAACTAAGCCCGCCTGCTTCATTAAGACCAGTTCAAGAGTTTCTATGGGAGTTGACTATAATTATGAAATGGTAGTCAAATCACATGCAGCTTCCCTGCTTGCAAAGGTTGAGGGTATTGCAAAGGTTTTGAAACACTGGTTCGTCACTTCTCCATTTGCAAGGTTCGAGTCCCAGAAGGATGCTCTCACTGCAAGCACATGTGGCAACTTCTTAAGCTACATTCCAGGATGTGCAATGAGCCGCTACTTGCATAGTTCCATTGAGTAGGCATTTCAAAGATAAAATGCAACAGCAAAGCAAAAAGGACAAGACAAAGTGGAGGTTGTTAGTCAGCAAGGTGGTAGCAGCAAGGAGTGCTTTAAAGCCTTCATCAACCCAAAAGCATAGAATGTTCTCAGCCTAACAAAATCTGGATTCTGGGCACTGTTAAGAATACAAGTTCAAAGACAAAAAATTTAATGTCTTTGTCCCGAATCGCTCGCATTGCCGAGCCTATAAATGCCGCTCACATTGTCGAGCCCATAAATGCCGCTCGCATTGCCAATCCCAAAAATGCCGCTCGCATTGCCGAGCCCATAAATGCCGCTCGCATTGCCAATCCAAAAATGCTGCTCGCATTGCCAATCCCAAAAATCCACTTGCATTGCCGATCCTATAATGCCGCTCGCATTGCTGATCCCATAAATACCAATCCTTCTCTTATTATTCTCTTATTATGTTTTACGCCAAAATGATGTGTGTTTTCTGGAATGCCGCTGATCCAAATGATATTTAGGAAGAAAGTTTGCCGCTGCTTGATTTGTCATTGAATTGAATTGTCGCTGCTTGGTTTCATGATGCTAACTCTTATATGGAAATTTGACTTTCTACCATTTATGGTGCCCATCCTAAATGATGGTACTATAATGACAATTTCGAAAGATCGAGTGAAGTCGTCCCCTCTCCCAGACAGCTGGAAGCTTGAGGAGATTTTTGCAACTGCTATAGTTCTTGGAAGTTACCGGGCAATCATGACAGTTATATTCTTTTGGGCTGCATACAAGACATATTTCTTCCTTAGTATATTTAAGGTTCCAAGCCTACGACATACAGAACAACCCCTTCTTTCTAAAAGCCTAGATAAAGCCCATTCTATCAACCCCTTCAAAATCAACCCATATCTAGTTTAAGCTTGATCCCCATAACACCTATCAAAAAGCCCATGGGCTATAAGTCTATAACCTTTCATCTTTAACCATTTTAAGTATATTTACCAAACTGCCATTACATATTTTCACCATTATACAATAAATTCAACAATATCAAAATCCAAATTTATACCGAACTCTATATAAATTATATCAAGAAAGAAATTTCTATTTGCTTTCAACTCCCATCATTTTTATTTTTACCGATTTACTAACCTACTAGGTACCATTAAAAATTATTACTTCTTTGCCACACAGGCCTTGCCCATGTAACAAAGAGAGGGCGATGTTCCGGCCCCCACAAATGTGGCCCAATAAAAGCCCAATTCAATACAAGCCCATGCTCAGAGCCCAATTATAAACAAGCCCACGCTCAGAGCCCAACTATAAACAAGCCCACGCTCAGAGCCCATGCTCAGAGCCCAACTATAAACAAGCCCACGCTCAGAGCCCATGCTCAGAGCCCAACTATAAAGAAGCCCACGCTCAGAGCCCATGCTCAGAGCTTAACTATAAACAAGCCCACACTCAGAGCCCAACTATAAACAAGCCCACGCTCAGAGCCCATGCTCAGAGCTTATCTATGAAAAAGCCCATGCTGAAAGCCTACATTCCACGAGTTGACAGATGTCCCGCCAGTTCTCCAACTTCATCCCACGCTGACAGTTCTCCCGCCATTTCTCCAACTTCATCCCACGAAATGCCCGATTCTCCCCCGGTTCTCAACTTCATTCCACGGTGACATATGTCGCCAAGATCTCAACTTCATCCCACGGTGACGGTTGCCCCGCCTCTCCAACTTCATCCCATGATTGGGCAGTTCTCCGCCAGTTCTCAACTTCATCCCACGGTGACGGATGTCCCGGTTCTCTCCAACTTCATCCCACGGTGACAATTCTCCGCCAGTTCTCCAACTTCATTTCACGGTGACATATGTCCCGCCGGTTCTCAACTTCATCCATCGAGTGACGGTTGCCCGCCAGCTCTCCAACTTCATCCCATGATTGGACAGTTCTTCCGCCAGTTCTACAACTTCTTCCCACGATTGGAATATTGGAGAACGAGGAAGTAACTATCACCAATGCTACCTATAAAATCCAACCTTCGTCATTTTTTCGAACTCCACTTAATCGAGACTTGATCCCAAGCAATATCTTTGGGTACGTAGGCAACTTCAAAACCGAAGTCCAGTCTCATCTCACAACCCTCAACTGGTGTGTTTTGGCAAATCTTGCTGAAACAATAGGGATCCAAGAAAGTAAATGAAGGAAATTATCGAAAAAAGAATCTCTGAGTTGGAGAATTTCTTACCGCAATTAAACTCACCAAGTTTCCACTATCAAAATTACAAAGCAATCGTTCTCTACAACCACGATACCAATATGCTGACACCGGCCATTCGTTTAGTAAACCATCCAATTTAGTTTCCCACCCAATTGAAGCACACCTTGATTGATAAACTGGAAAAAAAAATAAAAAATACTGAGTTGGAGAGTTTCTTTCCGAAATCAAATTCACTAAGCTCCCATAATCAAATTTACCAAATAGCCGTTATATATAACCCACTTAACGAGACTCTACTTGTTAAGTAGATTAATTTGATAAAGATAGAGGCACTTAGATTAATGCCCCGAGTTCACTTAGATATCTTATCGGATAGCCTTGTTGGCTTACATACATATGTTATACATGAACTCTGTATTCGCAGAATCCACAAATATTAAGTAGGAAGTGATCTTACTCATAGTATGTTGCTTCATCCACAACGATATCCCAGCTTGCACCTGCATATTTGTGCATTTCTCTGACATAAGATAGGAAGATGAATTAGTCTTGAATCCAGTACAGTTGGATATAGTTAATACATGAGCACAAAAGTGTCTCAAGTACAAATTTATCTAAATCAAGGGCCTCCTTTGAAACATAACCAGATTGATCTCATTAATAATGAGTTTACATGCGAGAACCCGGTGGCAAATTCTTCTTATGGATGAAGACAACTTTATCAAATAAATAATAGAAACGTAAACATAGACCCGGGGCAACTTATAGGCAGCGTCATTTTTTGGACATTTCTTCACCAAAACAATGGGCACCAACCTAAGAATTGAAGCAGGACTTTTTATTATTCAGGGCCAACAAAACCCCGGATACCTAAGCACATGATAATATCGATGGCGTACTACATAGCTAAGACAAACGAGGGCAACCTCAAAGAAATGTAAGAACACCTCAAGTAGTAGCAAACCTAGCTCGTTCAAAAATAGTTGGGAGAACATTGTGCTCCCCAATCAACACTTCACCTCCTCTAGGCTTCTCTAAACCCATAATCAGTTTAAGTAAAGTACTTTTTCCACATCCATTTGGGCCAATGATAGTGATTTTCTCTCCGCTCTGAATTATAAGACTTGCATTGTTAAACAACACCTAGCAACCAAAAGAAAGTGAATTAGTGAATGACTAATGACTAAAAGAAGGTATGACGCTCAAACATAATTTAATATTAATTTATCATATCTAGCCGCAAGATGGGCGATCATAATAACGGCGAAATTTGACAGAAGTCGTTCTTTAGTTCTGTTCGATCTAAAAGGAATTGGAAGCATAAAACAAAAATCAGTACTGGAAATTTATCAGCATACCTTACTGTGTCATCTTTGTACAACAATAAAGACTTCAACTAATTGTTTATGGAGGAGTTGGATAGGGCATAGGCGCAACATGATTTTTTGCTTGCACCCGCAATGCTACGAAGGTGGCGAACCGGGTCTTTGGAACCGGCCTAATGTCTAGAGGCTAGGACCAAAACACCTCTTGCTTAGCGAGCATAATCATTGCAGATTAGCAATTGACTTTGCATGTATGGGGCAAAAATCAAGAACACAGACAACAACAATCATATTCCATCGCCAGAAAAAATAATTTACAAGTAAGAAATAAGAAGTGAATGGCCAAATCAAATAGAAAACTTGAAAAATATTTCATTATATAATTCAAAGACAAAAAGTCCGAAAAAACAATAATGGAACCAAACCTGGGGGTGGTACAAAGTGGCAACGACTCCAATTACTGGTTCAGCTCCTATATAGTTTTGATGGGTTCCTTCCTCCCATGTCGGCGACCACGCTTAGAAACCAAAGACGCATGCTTGGCGAGATTTGTGAAGTCGTTATTTAGTTACGTTTCGATCTAACAGAATTGGAAGCATAAAACAAAAAATCGATCAAGCTATTCACGACTTCATATGACTTTTTGATCGCTCTCCTAACCAACCCAACATCACCACCGCCAATACACTCCTCTTTTCCTTAAAAACAGCTACATTTCCATTATTGACTGTTACTGGTGCTTGGTTCCATGAAAAGAATGTTTCTTTTCCTTTCAAATGTGTCGTGGAGAGTGAGAGGAGAAAAGTTAAAGGTGAGTAATTAATGAGTTGGTGTGTTGATGTGAAATGAAGTTTTGAGGAGAGTGATTCGTTGTGGGAATTTGAGAGAAGAGTGTTTGGGGTCGAGAAATGAGGAGTGGGAAAAAAAATGGTACCTTACTGTGTCATCTTTGTACATACAAATGAGTCTTTCTCAAGATCTGAAAAACCAAACATTGGAAGAAGAGTTGGTTAGGTTGCTTAAAGAGTTGTGCGCAATTTCCACGTCCAGTTACATTACAGAGATACTTTGAATGAGTTCATGAAGAAAGGAGGGGAAGTTGAAAGAACAAAATTTTTTGGATTGTTTTTAAGACCCGGTATTAATGGCATTTAAGTGGGTATTAATGGTAAGACAACCCGCGTACAATTCAATATAGCAATATAGGCGTGGATTTGGTTTTCGACCTGAATTTACATAAAACTCCTTTGTGAGTGTGTTGTAACTGAAGGGTATAAATAGAAATAAAAATGTAAATGACGAAATAGTCCTTTTTAAAGACATTGAATAATTTTTATTTATATTTCATTAGGGGTATTTGGTGGTAGTAAAAAGGCTGGTCTAATTTAAAAGGCCAGGTTAATTATGATGTACTTTACTAATAGAGATTAGACGATAACTCAAGAGTTGCAATAAGATGAAACCTGACAACAAAAGGAAACTGACACCTCAATTCAGTTTCAAACCTGACAACAATTGGAAACATTAAAGTAATATACTAATATGTAATGGGGTTTTCAAATGAAGCTTCCATGAGCATTTCACTTACTTGTATTCATTGTACACGATCTCTACTACACATTCAAACAAAACCTCATCTCCAATCAATTAGGTACAAATTTTAATCAATCAAACCATGTGAATTGAAACAAATATAATTGAATTTTTATTGAAGTTAAAAAATAATGTGATTCAAAATGGAATTTCGAAGAGTAAACTTACATGGAAATATCTTTATATATATATTATAGCTCTCCTCTTCTAAATTGAGGAAGCGTAGCTAGAGTGTCCACGTGTCCATACTAATTACGATAAATTTATATATATATTATAGCTCTCCCCTTCTAAATTGAGGAAGTGTAGCTAGAGTGTCCACGTGTCCATACTAATTACGATAAATTAGGAGGAAAAATTTGCGAAAACTAAGAAGAGTCGCGACATCGCACCAAATTAAAACGAAAACCCCATACGTACCCTCTTTCTTCTCAGCTCACTCATTCAAGATATGTACTTCAACTCCTCTCCACGTCCTCACTTTCTCTGAAATCACCGCCATCTTTTCTCTCATCGCTTCCTTCATCTATCTCCTCGGCTTCTTCGGCATCGATTTCGTCCAGTCCTTAATCCCTCTTTGCCCCATCGAATAAGAAGAAGAAGACAGTACTCGCTTGAAGAAGTTGTGACCATTGATGACTACGAAAGTATTGACGATGAAAAGGCATTGCAGGCCGTGGTGGCAAAACAACCTGTTGCTCTTAGCATTTACATCAAACGTGGTGCTCTTACGTTCTATAAATCAGGTATTTTCACTAGACCATGTGGATCGGACTCAATCCATTCTATGACTATTGTTGGGTATGGAGTAGATAATGGTATAAAATATTGGATTGTGAAAAATTCATGGGAGCTGATTGGGGAGAAGATGGATACATCAGGATGGAACGTAATGTGGCTGACACTAAGTATGGTCTATGTGGGATTGCTAAGGCAGCAATATACCCCATCAAGAAGAGTCCGAATCGTATCTATACAAGTTCAACAACTAGGCTTGACAAAATTCATATGTTTTTAATCATACTAGGAATACCTCAATACTATTTCTTAGTGGGTAAAATTACAGAGGGAAGGATTCAGGATTTTACTGGAGGTTGTGTCTTCCCTATTATGCTTCTATCTTTTCCCTTCTTCAATAAAAGAACACAGATACTTTGCCTTCATAATCCCTACGGACGTTGTTTCACTCCTCCTTAGGGCCTTAATTCTTTAGCACCATTCTACAATATAATTACTCCATCTGTAGACTAATGAAACAAAAAGGTGAAAATTTGGAGCAATATGGCGTCAAGAAGTGTAAAGGGGAGCAGAGTTCCCTCCCACGATACAATATTCTTACTTTCAGCGTGTCCCAACGAGAAGGTAGAAGTCAATACTTGAAATCAAAAAGGATAAATCATTAGGAAACTCAATGGCAAGACACTAAGCATCGCTTCATACACACCGCAAAGTGCAAACTCTGTGAGCCTATACTCTATCTATCACCCATCGTTGATTCCTCCTCCAAAACATTCACTCATTCATCCGAGAATGCTCGCCCGTCGAGGGAATTATTGATTCAGTGGTTTCAGGCACTACCCGTCTTACTTTCGCTTGAATCAAAGCTCGGGACCATAAGCGAGTAGGATGGGGTAGCTCTGAGAAAGAGTCGTGGATCGGGAAATCTCTTCTTGGATTGCCATTAGATGGGTTCGATTACGAATCCATTTTGGGGCAGTGCTATGAAATACCTGTTGGTTATGTTCAAATTCGGTAGGGATTCTTTGGGCCTTTGTTGCTTTCGATGGAGCGAGTATTACGTCCCAATGGCTACCACAGAAGGCTGTTTGGTGGCCAAAGACAAAGCGGGGGTGTAAAAGCGATTCATGTGTCCGGTGGAGCAACGGCGTGTTGTTGAGAGATGCAATGACTAGAGCTCCAATTGTTAGGTTTGGATTCGCAAAGAGAGTTGCTGACCTCAAATTGAAACCCCAGTTTGTCTGCCTACATGCCAAAAATAAGTAACCGGTAATGCTTGGTTAATGGAGATGCGGACCAAAGTTTGGGTTTATTAGTAATTAAAGCTTTTGCCAGGACGAGATTGGTGAATAGTGGAGATAGAAGACAAATGTGTATGATAGGGACGGATCTAAATATCACCATCTTCTTCTCCTTCTTTTGGTCCTCAGTTCACCATTTGAGAAAACTCAGACAATAAAAGGTTTAGTTTGTTCCTTGGTTACTTTTCACCATTTGATTATTTAATAAGCATCAAGGCAGTAGCCTTTAAGATCAGATTGGGTTGCTTACTTCTTAACAATTTTTCCTTCTTTGCTGCCATTTATAGTGTTTTTCATCAATGTCGAAAAATTCTACTTTAATGTTAGTTCAACTAAACAATTTTTAGTGCTAGAAAATTTAATCCTTAAGACCCAATATCATGAAGAAATTATAGATCCAATTCTCGGCGTAAACCAATTACCAAGTTTCTAAAGTTTTGCTGCTATTGTGTACAGCTACTCCACACCTGGAGGCTATTCCTGCAAGGCTGTCCATCCTATTGCACTTGCAAAAGTGATGAACATTGCACAAATGATGAAATCTGAATGTGACGACAAGCATTATTATCTTTCTGGTATTGGTGGAGTGGAGTGGAGTGGAGATTGGTAGCGACGCAGCTGAATTTATTCTTCTTGGAGCAAATCTTGTTCAACTTCATTGATATCGTGATGCCTATTCTTTCTTAATCTTTTTGAATGTCTCTGAAGAGTTTGGAATTGTGAAAGCTACGATTTAGCTCAATAATTAGAGAATTTTATTTTAGATTGATAGGTGATGTCTTTAGTTCCGTTGATGCAGGTGACACAACTTTCATATCTGAACCACCATCCTTGCAATGGTTTATATAAAATGTTAATGATTGAACATGGGGTATCCTTTGCGGCGACTTTTTAATTTATCAAATGGATGTACTTGCTTATTTTGCTCATGTAATTACAATGAGAAATATTCACTGCATGTGTTATAGGGTTGCATTTATTACTTGGGTAGTTAGGTAAACTCATGAAATTTGAAAACGTTAGCCATGTAAACTGTGATTGCAGCATTGCAATAGGCTTCAATGTTTTTTTTTTATTATTGGTAAGCCTGTGTTTATTGCTTAAATTGTTATAATCACTACTGCAGAGAAACAAAATCTAACAGAGAATCCTTTGTTTTTTCCGACAGTAATCTACAGAGAATTCATGGGAAACAAAATATTATCTAAAACCCACCACACCTCTTTCCAAAACCCAAACAACACTTAATCTTCCTCTCCCTTCCAATCCCATTTCATCCCGTGAAGATTAATTCGCCAGATGATGATCAGAAACAGTCCAAAGTAAGCGCCAACTTCCATTGGGGTGTAGGGCGGCCATTATTGTAGCCTAATTTAATTTTCCAGTACTCTAATATGTTTCTTTTTGTTGATCAGCAAAGCAATACATTCTTATGCAAAATAAGTAGTAGAGTTGGATAAAATGTTGAGGAGGATGGTCTTTGAGAGTTTGGGTGTTGAAAAGTACTATGATGGCCACATTGAATCTGGCAACTACCGGTTCCGTGTTCAGAAGTACTTTGTACCTGGTCATCCTAATGAAACTAAGGTTGGCGTGAAGGCTCACACGGACATAAACTTAATGACAATACTGTCTCATAATCAAGTTCAGGGGTTGGAAGTTAAGACTAAAGATGACCATTGGATATAAGTCAAACTCTCTCCAAACTCTTTCATTGTAAAGACTATGCTTTCGTGGTAACCTTCAATAAGTTTCTTAAATTTATATTCAAATATATTTGTGTATGTATGTAAGTATGTATATAAATGCATATAGTAATTAATCAGGAGAAAAAAAAAATGTGCATTTTGACTAATGAGCCGATAAATCAGGCCAAAAAAAAGGAAAAGAAATATTATGAGAAACGCTAAACCCTGAGTCCCCAACAAAAAACCAGTTCTTTCTGCTTTCTCTAAACTGCCAACAAAAAACTCGCGGCTGAAAACTGAAAAATCAATTATTCCCACATCTAAAATTTGAACTCTTCTTTAGAATGTTGATCGAAACTTTAACATATGAATGATTTCTATATCTCATACTCTTGCTGACACTATGTGTAGCACATCTTCTGTTCTCTTCTTCCTCAATATCCTATTGGAATAATTAATTCCAGAAAATCCAAGATGAGTTTGATTAATCTCCATATATTTCTTGCTTTGTTGTTTTTTTGCACATCCAGGTGAGTTACCACTACTCTTTAGTGCTTAAAGCTTTATGAGTTAAGACTACTCTAAAGAAGAACAACAGGTTTGTTGTTTTGAGTTTTATAAGCGTTGCATTTGCAAGACATGCTATATTTAATTTTCTCATAGAGTTAGTTACTTTGCCTGCTATTGTTTTCAATTGAATGAGATAATATTATTTTGATTATTTTTTATTGGATATCACATAATTTACTTTTTTTTTTGTACAATATGTAGGTTCATTTATTGTAAATTTCATTATTATTTTACTTAATAAACTGAAATGGGTATCTTAAAGTGTGTATTGTAGATTGAAGACTTTTATCAATTTTAATTATAAGGTTCATATACACTGACAAGGGTGTCTTAGCTCAATAGTGTGCACAAGAAAATTTTCTACTTTCTCTGGTTACAAGTTTTTCTTATTAAATTTTTTGTTGTTGTTGACCTAGCTTCTTTGTTAATGGTTGGGTTGTTAAGACTGAGGAAATTAACCATAACTCTATGAGAAAATGTCATTTTAGTTTTTGCATTTTGATGTTTTGTTCACAAAACAAGAAACGTCCTCCTGACCATTATTTCGGGATGATAAATATTGTTTAGGTTTGTAATAGTTTGGGCAACTTAATTGCGATATCTTTTTTATGTGTAATTCGTTTTCAAATAGGCGCCTATCTCTTGAACCTAAAACATGTAGTCTTTTTAATATATATACATATAATAGCAAGCCCCTTTTGAGCTCTCGAAGGTCCCGTCAAATTTTACTCATGACAATGTAGGAGAAAAAAAGATTCCCATTTTTGTGAAAAATCATGAGAAAAAAAGGAATATTACTAATTTACATAAAACAAAACACTATCTAATAAACCATCATTACCTCTTTCCAAGACCTGTCATTTTCCCTTCCTTCCCCTCCGTGAAGATTAATCTAATTTGATTTGTGGTTCTCTCTCTTTGCTATGTTTTCTCTCTTTGAATTCCAACTATTAAGGTTTTCTCTATCGTAATTTGGATGAGTAATATATTACTCTCCACCTCCTTATTTTATTTCTGAGGAGGATTTAACAGGGCTAGTTTGCTGCATTTGTTGGTTTAACCACGGAAACCTTTCAACATCTCGAGGTATTTTTCTATTATTATTAAGTGCTTGACATCAATCTATACACACTCATTTTCTTTGTGATTGCAAAATTAATGGAAGCATCTTCGTCTCTTTAATACTCTGTGTGTCTTATCTCATGTAGACGTATGTGTTGTTCTTCAAGTCACTTTAGACTAGACAAGGCTGCCTCAGGCCCTAATAGTTAAAGGCACCTCATGCACAAAAAACGAAAAAAAATATGGCACTATGGCTTTTTTAAGCTGTTCAACTTTTCTTCTTTAGGGGCATAACTGGATTAGTATACACTTGATAGGCTAATACTGGGTTCTTACCTTTGTGCTATATGCTTCTCTAATGGATGGTTATTGTAACACCCGTATTTAAAATACATATTTATTAATTAATTAATTATTTATTTATTTATTTATTTAAAATTCGTTGGATTGGATTTGAGATATGTGGGCCTGGTTTCTGGGCCCGAGTCTATGTTGGGCTTGGGTTTCAGACCCAAGTATATAATCACATTGTTCTAGAGAATAAGGTTTTTAGAGAATAAAAAAATAGTAAAAATGGAGGCAGAGCTAGAAACTCATTTGCTGGAGGGGGGAGCGCGATGGTTCGGACTACGAGAGATTCGTGGTGCTTTTTATACAGGTGAGTAGCTATTTTTGCTATTTCACCGAATTTATAATTTTCGTATATTGGTGTATAGGTTTATGTTTTTTTTATACTGCTCTTTATCTTGTTTTATTCGGCGTCGTGTTCGTCGGGTTGTTAAAACTCTAGTGAAGATCAGATATTTAAATGGAACTGTCGATATGTAATACTGTGGTGGGGGCTATTTTTATTTGAACTGTCGTAGCTTCGAGGAGCGTTAATGGAGGCGCGAACCTTCTCCTCTGTAATACTGTGATACTGTGGGGGGTGTCATTACTTTTTGTTGAAGCTGTTATTGTGTATTGTGGGATTGGTTAGTGGTGTTTTCGATGGGTGGTTGAATTGTCGGTGGTAGTGGGGAGTTTGGGCGTTGATTGAAACTTCAAGGACGCGAGAATGGCGGTCGGATCCAGGGACGACCCTGCGATACTGTACGGTGGTGGTGTTGATAGGTTGAACGGTTATTTGTACTGGGGATGATTTGGTGCTAGCGAACGGGTTCTGTCGAAGCTTGAAGCTTCGACAGGTGCTAATGGCAGCGCTGTGGAGGAAGGGTCGATCAAATTTATAGGGTAGTTGTTTTGGTTATATTAAAAATTGATCGTTGAATGTTGGTTGTTGGGGGTTGGAGTGCTGTCGGGGGTGTGGTTGGGAGCTTGGAGAAGCCATTAATGGCGGCCAAAGATTTCCAGATCTAGTTTTGGAGAAGATGGTGGGTTTAAGAGTTGGGGTTTTAGCTTTTAGTAAAGTGGTAGGGGTTGTCGTGGGGATCAAAACCGTGGGCTTGGAATGGGTGGTCGAGTAGAGGTCGACGGTGGTCGATCCGGTGGTGGCAGTTGGAGAAGATGACGGGTTGGGCTTGGGCCTGGGTCGGTTTCAGTTCTTGGGCCCTAGCTTGTTTTGTTTGGGCCATACCAATTTGCCTTAGTCTATGGGCCAGTTTCATTTGTTGTTGGGCCCGATTCTATTTTGTTTTGATTGGGTCGGTTTCAGTTCAATTCGTTGGGCTGAACCCATTTGTGTTTTGGACCAGTTTAATTAGTTTTCTTTGGGCCGGTTTCTAATTTATGTGGGCTGGTCCTTATGTGTTATGTCCCCATTTGGGTCAGGTGGAATAAATGAGTTGGTTTTAGACTTTTGGGTTCTAAGTTTTGGGCTTGGCCAGTTGGGTCCAAACCATTACCTTGGTCATGAGCCCATGAGCCATGCACATTGCCCTTAGCCATGAACCATGGCTATGACCACGCACCTGTTGAATATAGGAACGACAGTTTGACTTCGACCATGATGCGTTGACTTTGACCGTTGACTTTGAACGTTGACTGTGGAATGTTGACTTTTTCCAGTTTTTCTCATATTTAAGAATATGGACAAATATAGTAATAAAATATTGTCGAATATTATGTAATTTTGTTTGTCTTTATCTAATTAAGATTTGACGTGAGTAGTGTGTAAAACATATATATATTGGGCTTTGATTGTGAACTGTGGACTGTTTAATTGTGCTGCATTTTATGTTGTAAATTTTATGGACAAATCAAATGCTAAAATGCTGTGGAAGCTTGTATAAATTTGGTTGTCAGTATCTAGGAAAGATTTGACGTTGATGCTGTGTATATTTTGACACGTGACGAGATAGAAATTTTAGGAGATATAATATTCCTAAAATGCTATAAAAATGTATGCGATACGTTTGAAGCAATTGTGACACTATGTAATATGTGGGATATATATATTGAATGCAATAGTTTTGGAGTCATAGATTTATATAAACACTCTATTATTATATATGTGAGATGCTACTATGAGGTAGTATAGTATTGATGAATATTTTCCCATGGGAGTGTGGCGTAGTGCAATAATATATTGGCACGTGAAAGAATGAAAGCTATTATGAGATGTATTGAAATAATTCTACATATATTTGGCTTAGTGCAATAATGTATTTGACATGCACGTGATATAGTGATAATGTGGATTGTATTATAACGAGAAATGTTGAGCTTCAGTACGATTAAGTATACTGGCATGTGATAGAATGAGAATTATTCTGAGATATAAATAGATGACACTTGAATAAATTACGTAACGAAAATCCTAGAACCTAGCTACCACAACTCATGTGATTTGGCCTTCCGGGCGTTTTGATTGAATCTGAATGGCCTTCGGGCGTAGTAATGTGATTGGCCCTTCCGGGCGTTTGATTGAATCTGAATGGCCCTTACGGCATAGCCGAATAGTGGCTTGATTATTCCGTTCGCAAAATAGAAGAGACGCTAGCGATATTTTATGCGAATAGTGGGCGACTTTACATATAATGGCTTCCGTGTGAGGGTTAATTACCTGGTGTGCGGCATCCCGCTCAGGGTAGTTACGCACGGAGTGGTACATTATGTAAGGGGAGGCATGTGGATGTACATGTTCGACGTTGGGTAGCGATTGTGGTAGCCAGGGAAACTAGGTAAGACATAGATACAACGTGATTTTAGGGACACACAAAGAAAGCCTTAATTAATATAATTATGGTAATATGTTGGTAAATGATATTTCTTTAGATAGATGATTGTATATGTTTTGGCTGGTTAGTAGTTTAGTTAGAACCTAAGGCGCCTCGTGGAGGAACTAAATGCCTTTTTATTATGCGTATGGTATGTCGTATTAGTCGTTGAAAGTTAAGGCGCATCGTGGAGGAACTACCTGCCTTATTTATTGTAGTTAAGAATGTCGTATTAGTCGTTGAAAGTTAAGGCGCCTCGGTAGAGGAACTAACTACCGTATGGATGGTGTATATATATGTATAATTATATGTTATATTTTAGAGCTACTCACACCAGCATTTTTATAATGCTGACCCGATTTGCATGTTTGCTTATCGGGTGTGTTCATTAAATGAACACAGTTGATAAGTCTTGACAGGTTTAGTGTTGAAGAAGATTGGTTGCTGCTCGTGGTTTGCGTTAGCGTCGCATTTCGAGATAGGTTTTGTTTTCCTTTGAGGTGATATAGATTTTCAGTTGAGATAAATTTATTTGCATTTTTCATTTGTAAATTTTTGTAATGAAGAGGACTTTTGTTTAAGTTTAAAATTCTTATTGGTTTTTAATTATCCGCACATTTAAACTGTTTATGGGTTTTTGGAAGTGGAGAGTGCGTCACACCTCAGAGATCGAAGAGTCGGGAACAAATAATGTTTTTCCGAATTCTGTCGAAATTCGGGGTGTGACAGTCATCTATCAAAGTTTGGGTTCCACTTGACATACGGGCTTGGCAAATTAGAGATAAGCTCTGATAGTCTTTAAGCCAACAACAAATGGCGTTAACTATTCTGCCAACTATGATTGTACTTTAGCGATTTGAATTACTGTACTATTGCATTGGCCAGAAGGCTTATGATTTGGTTGGTGGGTCTACAATTTTATGACTGTTACGATATTACCGAAAATTAATGTATAATAAAACCTCAATATCAAAATAATTTTGATCTAATGCGGATATTTATAATCATTGTTGTTTATTAATATAATTTTTTTGTTTCTTTGGATGATATTTTTTCAGTGGAAGTTTTTTGTAAGGTTCTGCGTTAGAATAATGATTGTGCTTATAAGAAGTCTAAGAGGATGAAGTGGTGAAGAAGTCCTAAACCAAGCACCACAGCAAGTAAGTCTTTGGACATGATAACGTGTATTGTTGGTTCATCACGTGTATATTGTTCCCTGTGAAATACGCTTTAAACTTTAAATCTTATAGAATATTAACCGTTATCACAAAGTTATCTTATCCAAAAAATTTATACAATGTTAATCTCAAGTACGTTCTTGGTATGGTGTTGCATTTTCAACTTTTATGATTTTGCATTGTAGATAGTTAGATTATAGGATTATGCTTAAAAGATTTCATTTAATTCAATTGGGCCTACCTAACCTAACTTTATTCTTTGGGTAGCTAGCTTTCTCTGCCAAAGAATGATATATATCAATTTTCCATACAATTTATGACCAATGATATGGAATATTCTAACTTCTTAAATTTGGACAGAAAAATATATAAAATATTGAAACTTAAGTAAATACTCTTAGAATGTCTCAAAGCTGCAGATTTTACATAATGAGATTATATCAATTTTGCATAACACGTTGTACAATAAATAACTTTGAAGTTTTTTATTTTTTTTATTTAAACTATTTGTTGCAATTTCTAACTTCAAGTATTTATAAATCATAGAATTGGTGGCAACGATGAAAAAATGGCTTGGAGTTTCTTGGTAATTCTGAGGAAATGAGGCGCGCCAAGTTGCTACAAACCGTTTTGCTATTTTTTTTTTTATAAAGACAATGATGGTTTTGTTGAAGCATTGGAGATCAAAAGAGTATTGGAGTGTTTGGGATTAGCTAAAACATTTTCTTTTGCTTGAGGTAAATATAAGTGCACCATTGCTATGATAAATGACATGTTTTCTACATCTATTTTGATTGAGCTTTGCGTGTTATAATATTAGATTAAATTGTCAATTTGACATTATAAGTTTCATTGATTGATTTATCTGTATCATTAGGGGTTTATTAGATAAGAAAGGATATTTAACATGCTGATGGTTATATCCAGTATCCTGTGTAAGTTTTTTCAACCACCCATGAATTAAGACACCGGTCTACTAGCTTCTCTCAAAACACTCGATCTCAAATTTAGACACAGACCAGTTTTACAGTGTGGATAAATCTGGAATTGGTGGACTGGTGCGTATTAGTGATAATCAAAGTGGACTAACGACTATTAGGACATCTAGCACAGTTGCCTATCTATAGTTTTATTTTGTTGGTGATTAGAAGTTTTTTTTTGGTTTATGTGATGGTTTTAGTGGATCAGATCAGACTATTAAAATGACTCATCACATGTCATTTCAAGGTATTTTTATAAGTTTTCGATAATCCCAAATAGTTAAAATCATATATAACTATAATATTATAATTTGATAACTAATAGAAGCATTTGTGAATTTGATTTTTATTGCTATTTTTTGCAGAGACACTGCGGGAGGATCTATGTACACAGTTGGCTATTATAGATCACCTTGATTAATCAACGGGAAATCAGGAGCTTGATTAATCAACGGGAAAGTAGAAGCTTGATGTTAAAGAATTGAATCAATTTCAAAACACACACAAGACGGGAAATCAGAAGTTTGATGAAAAAGAATTGGATCAATTTCAAATAACCATGAGACGGGAAATCAGAAGCTTGATGCAAAACACTCACGAGACGGAAAAATTGGATCAATCCCAAAGCACCAACCAGACGAGAAAATCAGAAGCTTGAATAGTATTTACAATGTCTAAGGTTCGAGCTTATTCTATCCAACCAACCAAGAAGGCCCAATGCAACAAAATATCAAGTCTTTTTCATACACATTGTTCATTTGAAGTTTTGGAGCAAACTAAACCACTAATGCATTTGTTTTCTCATGATTTTACCATGTTTCTTGAAGAACATTATTGTTTGAATTGTACACCCATGAGGTGCTAATTATAACTAGCACAAATTCCAATTGTATCATGACTTTCTTCTAATGGCAGATGTCTCTAAAAAAATATGAAGATGGAATTTCAAACGGGATTCATTACCAAAAGTCCAACATAGATAGTTTTACTTACTCAAGAGAACAAATAATCCAAACTCACTCACTCTCTCTCTCTAAAAAGTCTGAAAGTACTAATAGATAGACGATTATGACAATAAGCAGGATTAATGCGCCATAAGTATGCAAAAATTGTAAATGTGCACTGTCGTGTGTAGTAGTTCAAATTAATCTTAAAGGATGAAAGACTTCTAATTTATATTCTAAAATAATATTATTAAATGATACCCGTTCGTAGGACGGGTTCAAAAACTAGTGGAGATGGTATGGTTACGCAAGACCTTAAAATTAAGAATTAACAGATGGGCTCTACTACCAAAACAATAATTTCATGTCTTTCCTACTCATAAAGAAAATGAAACCAAATGCAACAAAAACAGGAGCCATAGACACATCTTGATCATCCACTTAACTTCTTCTTTCCAGCCTTGGCATCATCCCCGGCCTTGGTCTGCAAAACAGGAAAAGACATAAGAATTATGCCAAAGGTGAAACAGGGAGTCTTGTACAACCACATATTTGAAATTACAGTAACTCCACGGATCTTCTTAGCCCTATTCTTCCTCTCCTTCAATTGTGTTCCTGACTTCTCCAACTTGGTATCCAACCCATTTTGTGAATCAAAAGTATATGTGGCCCCAAGTCAAATAACTTGAACAAAATTCTAAATTTTCTGCATACTACATGTGAGCCTCACACGACTTATTTAGTTTAACCTCAATCACAAAAATAAAAGGAGACTTCACATCCTCTTTAACATACCTAATCCAGTACTGTCATTCCCAAACCAAAACTACAACAAAGGTGATTTATATAATAGAAATGTGTGCAGAGCATATATCCATAGAACATATATTGGCACAATTCTAGTGGTACACAAAAATTTCACCTTAGAGCAGTTGTCCTTCAAAAAAAAAAGGAAAAAAAATAAAATTTGTCTTGAACATATAATTAATGGAACCGCATCTCAAATAATTTGTCATAAGTCATAACACACACATGAGAAATTTACTTCTGTATCAAAAATTATATGTTAAAGTACACCAATACTTACTTCTTCAACATGTTGAGCATCACCAAACATACAAACCTTCTTTTTAGGCCAAGGGATATGGGGAAGCTTACAAAACCACTGAAACGCTTGTCTTTCTGTGGGTCATAGTTCTTCAGCCTAATCTGAAGTTCAACTGTTTCCACAAATTTTATTTCTTTTTTTCCTTTGAGGCAGTCATGATCTGGGTGACACATTCTCTCAATACATCACTCTGAAGCTCACTGAAAAGGTAGAAAAGAAAACATTCAATGACATAAATCACTTGGGATAAAACTCAATATAATCAACACGTACAATATATTCAATACCAATGATATAAAGAAGAATATAAATCAACTTATGCCAACGCTTGGGATAAAACACAATATATTCAACACCAATGATCTGAAGAAGACTATAAATCAATATGATACCCTACCAATATATTATCTTAAGGGTCACCAAATCATTCATTGACAAATTATGATACCCTACCAAAAGAAATAAAGTTTTTGGATCAACCCCAAGAAAATATAATACCATAAAAAAGAAGTCCTCGAGGATTGCTAAGTGAAATAATTTCCAAGGAAGTTTTGGAGCAATCTAATCATACTAATGCAGTGGTGTTCAAAAGACTACTAAAGTAACGTGTAAAAAAAAATGCGCTCAAGGACAAACATCTCCATTAAGTAGTACGACTTAAGTAGTGGATACAATGTAAAATTTAAGGAATTCAAGGGATGCGTTTAAGCGAGCCCAAATTAAGCCTAAAACACAACTTTCTTAACACCACTTTCAATATATATTGAATGCAACTCAATATATATACCATGAAAAACAAATTGTTCAACTCATCAACGAAAGACTCTCAAAATTTGACATTTTACATAACTGCATGTGTACACCATTTCTACTATGAATTTACCAGTAGTAAACTTACCTCTACCAGTAATGACGAAGTAATGCGTTTTTCGACAGCCAGCACAACACATTCTTTCGTCTTCAAACCAACTACACAAAAGACGAATAAAAATCAAAGTTTGATACAACCCCATTTCTTAAACAATGAAAATAAAGTACATTACCTTGATTGCACTCCATCCATTGATCAGTAAAATGTAAGAAATCTTTTAACTTTTTTTCAATCTTTTGAATGTTAGTAATCTATTAAGGTTATTAATAATAAATAGGTGGATTAAACAAAATCGAAGTGGAAGAAGATTGGTGTAAAACCCAGAGAGGAGTGGATGTAGCGGTGGGAAAAAAAAAATTAGTTTATGAATATTTAGTACCATGTACTTTCATTTTTTTTTTTCTAAATGGTACCTGAACTTTGTTTCTCGCATATTCGTACAATGAACTTTCAATTTGTTTCAATTTAGTACCTCAAGACATTTTCCATCCAATTTCGTCCGATTTCACTAACAGCGTTTAGCACTATTCACGTTAGCGCTATTCATGTTAACATTGTTTTTCACTATTCATGTGAACAGTGTTTTTTAAATCAATCTTAAAAAACAAAAAAACTATTAACGTGAACAGTGTTTTTTCACTATTTACGTTAACTTTTTTTTTTAATAATCTTTAATCAATCTTAAAAAATAATTCTTTATTAAAAAACACTATTCGTGTGAACAGTGTTTTTATTTTTTTATTAAATAATTAATTTTAAAATTATTACAGGAAAACATTGTTCACGTGAATAGTGAAAAAACATTGTTCGTGTTAGTGTGTGTATGTGTGTGTGTGTGTTTTTTTTGTAATAATCTTTAATCAATCTTAAAAATTAATTCTTTATTAAAAAATACTATTCATGTGAACAATATTTTTTATTTTTTATTAAAGAATTAATTTTAAAATTATTACAAAAAAACATTGTTCACATGAATAGTGAAAAAACATTGTTCATGTCCGCGCGCATGTGTGTGTGTGTTTTTTTTTGTAATAATCTTTAATCAATCTTAAAAATTAATTATTTATTAAAAAAACTATTCACATAAACAGTGTTTTTTTATTTTTTTATTAAAGAATTAATTTTTAAGATTGATTAAAGATTATTACAAAAAAAAAAAAAAAAACACACTGTTCACATGAATAATGAAAAAATATTGTTCACGTGAATAGTGAAAAAACATTGTTCATGTGAATAGTGCTAACGCCGTTAGTGAAATTGGATGGAAAATATCTTGACGTACTAAATTGAAACAAACTGAAAGTTCGTCGTACTAAATAGTTATTAACTAAAAAAAAAAAAATAGACTCTTGTTATTTGGAATAAGAAGAAGACATAGGATTTAATACCTGTAAAATTAGATTGAACCCAAAGCTGGATAGATAAAAAAAATTCACGCTGGAGGGAAAGAGAACCCAAGAGGTTTTCACCATTAAGTCCCAATTAATTTTTTAATTTCCGAAAGGTCGGGGGAGAGAGAACAAATGTATAACGAAGGTTTCGTCAGTTTTTCCGATTAATATGCCAATCCTACCCACGCCGTCCCAACCCTTGACTTATCCACCCTTAGATTGAATCTCAGCTGCGAGTTAGGAAACCGAGCTGTTTTGTTAAGTTGATTGTATCTTTCTAAGGATTAACCAATATTACCCCCCACTAGATGAGTCAATTAAGATTTTCCCCCCACTAAATGGGAAATTAGGGTCTCTCCTTAAATACACAAAAAAAAAAGTCAAACTGGATTAACCGAATTTTTTTTTTGTGTATTTGGAGGGAGACCCTAATTTCCCAATGAGGGGAAATC
Source organism: Coptis chinensis (assembly GCF_015680905.1). Taxonomy (NCBI): domain Eukaryota; kingdom Viridiplantae; phylum Streptophyta; class Magnoliopsida; order Ranunculales; family Ranunculaceae; genus Coptis; species Coptis chinensis. The sequence continues at coordinate 5,005,033 of NC_141462.1, forward strand.
CTAATTGGCTCATCAAGTAGGGGGTAACACTAGTTCACCCTCTTTCTAATAGGGGTATAATTTCTCACTCCTTTGATTGCCAAAATAGAAATAGAGGTTAAAAAGAAACCTTAGAAGGTTCAAATAAAAAGTTTCTCCTCCACAAGCTCGCATGCTATGTCTTCTAATTTGCACCCCTATTGACTAAAGCACGAGGGTTTACTAAATTTCACAAAAATATAACGAACTCAGTAAAGTCTCAGGTAAAGTGGTTGGACCAGTGGAAACATTTTAAGATTTGTGTAAAAGATGGATGAGAAGAGAGAAAACAGGAATGAGGCTGTTGAGGACTTGAGGGCAACCCCCACTCTATATCATCTATATTCGGCAAATGAATCAAAGTGCATGCTAAATCATGAATGATTCTGAAGTAGAATTGGTAAATGGTAATCAATGGATTGGGAAATCTGTACATACTCAAAATGTCTATGCAATTTGGTTATTAAGACGGAACACTGTTTCAGTTGGTAGGACATGGTCCTCCTATGCATCAGAAAGCTTATGTTCCTAAATTTTTTGTGAAACAGTTCCTTACGGCTCGATTGTAGCTTCAGTGTATTGGAAAATTCATACATTGAACTGTTCCTTACTGCTAAAAGTTTTTTTTCTTCACAGATGGGAATCAGTATTGTCGATTCATCTGTTGCGGGCCTTGGAGGTTGCCCGTATGCTAAAGGTCCTTCTGGGAATGTTGCGACAGAGGATGTGGTGTACATGCTCAATGGGCTTGGCGTGAAAACCAATGTAGACCTTGGCAAGCTCATGACGGCTGGGGAATTCATCTGCAAGCATTTGGGACGTGCATCTGGCTCAAAGGCAGCCGTTGCTTTAAGCAGAATCACATCAGATGCCTCTAAAATATAACTTAATGTAAATCTGGTTCCTGCCAAAGAAGACTCCAAAAGCCAAAAATTTGGCGGTGATTTTTTAATTTGGATCGCACATTGATGCTTGATATATGTACACAACTACACAAATAATGCAATAAGTTGAGTTTGGATTCAGAGCCCTTGATGAAACGGATGTATGATGTATCAGTGAATATGTTCTGATTCTCATGGAAGAGACATTATGATAAGCAATAATATTACTTTTTTTCGTACCAATATGCTATGTTACTTCCATTATCGGAAAAAAAAAATGTTATGTTACTTTGGAATTTATGTTGGACCTGTGTTGAATTAATGGATACACTGTTATATGTAGGATATATTTCACACATATATTGCCATTTGCCTTAGATTATTACTGTGATTTTTTCTTTTAAAAGCTGAAATAGGATAGCTACGAACTAAAGAAACTCGTCTGAAATCTATACTCTAATGCGCTTTTAAGGTAAAAGTTGGGACATCTCAAAGTCATGTACCAGCAGTGGTACATGACGTTATATTATTGTGTTATATTATTATAGATGTTATAATATTATTATAGATGTTATATTAGGAATGTTATATTAGTGTTAGGGAATATTGTGTTTTCATTATAATTATCCCAAATACATTGCCTTCAAAAGTTCAAAGTGCCTTCACCAGACTGTTTCTTTTCTTGTTTTACTGCAATGCTCTGAACATTTCAGAGTATTAGCAGTACCAAATCATCTAAGATCTGGCCCTGTTGTTAACACTTGCGGTAAGAGCAAATCACAAAGTCATTATTTAAAAAAGAAAAGAAAAATCACTTATTTGAGACTGTAATTAAAAGTAATTAATACTTAAATCTCAAGTAGTAGCAGAACCACCAAAATGTTTTATTCAAACTTGAGTTATCGAACTTAAATTTCAGGTTGTTAACTTGTTCACCAAAAAAAACAAACTTGAATTTTGGTAACGTCATGCTTCATGCTCAGCTATTCTTGACTAAGAAAATCAGAATGCAAGAATCTACTACTTGGATATCAAATTTACCCTTAGAAAAGCATCGCCAGCAAACCTTTCTTTGGTTTCTTGTTCTTTTCATTTCTCAAAAATATTTTAAAGCCACTTTTTGTTTGCTATGGTGTCGACCAAAAATATTTGAATTGTAAATGCTATGGACATAACACTTATTACTAGTATTACTACAATGAATTTCATTAAATAGAATAGAATCACAAACAAACCCAATTACCATTTTGTTTTATTGACCGAAACAATACAGAAGAATATATATCCAATTATTCACCTTAGACAAACTTTTGAGCCACTCCAATCAGTACTACTAGAATACTGGCATACTGCTAGCGACGGGAATGCTGAGAAAGAAGACCCGAAGCAGCCAAAACCTGGAAGAAGGAAGGACAGAGAAGATGAAATTTGAATGGGAAGATGAAATTGGAGTTCGTAATATGAAGATTTTAGCTGAGAAGAGGAAGATTTGAATTTATTTCAGTGGAAAACCAAGTCAGAAATTTTTTTCCCCCGCCCCAAGAGACCTCCGGACGTTCGGATAAATTATCTGAAATAAAGAAGATTATAATTATTCCACCAAGTGACCAAGACATCATCCTCTTCTTTTCATTAAGTTGTTCTGTAAATTCTTTGCCATTTGGCCATAGGCAGAACACGACCAGGACAATATTTCAAGTTTGAGTTGGGCAAACATTTCCCATAAGTCCAAAAAAAGTAAATCAAACTTGCATGAAGTAGATGATTAAATTTCTTGAGGTCAGGTGGAATCTTCATCGGAATCTTCATCTGCACGAGAGATTGCCTCCATTATTTTTGCATCTGCTGCTTCATCGGAATCTTCCATTACCTATATAAAGTCATCTTGTATGAGTTGAAAAGAAGAATATTTTGTGCCAAAAATAAAATTGAGGTGGATGAAACATAAATAAAGAAAGTGGAACAAGGTTTAGCACTTCACCTTCAAAAGGGTTTGCAATTCGGCCTTGATTCTTTGGTCGTCCCACTCCAGCTTATTGAACCACTCTTGGTCCGTAATAGTAAATTCTTCAAGTTTGGGTACACTGTGAGTACCCAGGGGTAGTCTCTTCAAATTCGAGCAGTGACCCACATGTATATATTTTGCGGAGGGCCAATCAACAACAAGTGAATCGCTTCCACTGAAACTTAACAGTTTTGGTAAATCTAAAAGACCGAAATAATTCAGAAGAGGGTGACTGGCCTTGTCTTTCTCTACATCTCCACTCTCCATATCACTGTCATCTGGAAACAGTATCTCCAAAGCGGAGCAACTTTCCACATACATCCTTTCCAATTTGGAAAGATGTTGAAATACTCTCAATGGGAAGAGGTGCTTCAACTTCATGCAATTTCCAATAGTCAAATGTGTTAAATTATGGAAAATTGGAGAAGGTGGCAAGTAACAGAGTCGGGTCGAAGACGACCCCTGCTCCACGCCATCTCCCTCATATTGATCGACACTTTCCGGTACAAAATCACGACAAGGTATAAGAGTGACTAATTTGCCGCACTTTTCTACGGCTAACACCCTTAAATTAGGGAATGATACCTCAATTTTATCAAGCTGTAGCACATTCTCAATCCCCTCACATTGTAAATACAAGAAGATTGTTTTCGGTAACAACACCTGGATCAAATGTGAAATTGAAATTGATGAGAGTGTAAGGAACAAATTTCTCCGGAATTCCGTCCTTTCCATGTGGTACCTGAAGTATGAAATATCGTGTTTTCCCAGCGAAATTTTAAATGGACTAGCATCGTTTTCTGAAGAGAATTGGAGATTTTCTATATAATTTCCAGAGAATTCTTGTAACCGAAACAACCTTGATATAACTTTCGGTGAGATGGTTGTATAAGGCGTGGTTGTTCTTAAAAAGTTCAACGACTTCAGACTAGTTAGCCTACCCATCTCTTCTGGAAAATTTTCAATTCCAGATTCATTAAGATAAAGTATTTCAAGGCGGTTAAGTTCTACAACTGGGGATATATTCGTCAGCTTATAACACCAATTCATACGAAGCGTACGGAGGTTTGTAAGGCTTGAGAGTGATGCTGGAAGTGATCTAATATTGGTGTTACTTAGATCTAGAGTCAAAAGGTTTGTCATTTCTTGAAAAAAATTGGAAGGAATTTCATCTAAATCATTGAAGCAATTAAAAGATAAGGTTAAGAGGTTTGGAGCTTTAATCTGAGAGGGGAAAGGATGATACCTAATTTTTGTATCCATCAATGACAATCGCTTGCATTTTTCCAACTCCATATCTGGCCACTCGTCAAAACTCATTTTAGCTTTAACAATGAATTCATTTCTTTCTTCACATGCAATTGATACTGCCACATCGCGGACGACATCATGCATCATAATGCGTCCATAGTAGTTTTTCAACAACAAACCTGCAGATGTAAGCTTCTCAATTGTAGCATGCAATCTGTTCCTTGCCTCCTCGAAAGTGTCTACATCTCTAATCAGCTTTTCTCCCATCATGTAATCAAACAGCACATCAGTTGCGATCTCAAAGTCTTCTCGAAACATGCAACAAAATAAGAAGCACATTTTGGTGGTCTCATCTTGCATAAAGTTATAGCTCAATCTTATGGAAGCATTGACAGGCTTCATCTTTTCAGAGATTGACTTCTTTAGTCGTGCTAGTGTATCATCCCAAACAGCAATTTTGTCCTTGTTTCTCAAAGCCAAACCCAAGGTAACGATTGCCAAGGGCAAACCTCTACATTCCTTTACAATGTTTCCAGCAACCGTTTTGAAAAGATCGACAACACCACCAGCTTTACTTCGAAATAGATTCCATGAGTCTACTTCCGATAAGACTTCAACTTCAATCTTTTCGTCCATTTCCATACTTTCACACACTTGTTGGATCCTTGTTGTGAAAATGACCTTGCAGCGATTTCCCGCATTTTTATAAGGAATGCCTACTTTAACTAAATCCATCGGCTCCCATACATCATCTAAGCACAAAAGAGTCTTTCTTCCTTGATTAAGTCTCTGCCACAGTTGTGCTGCTCTTGTAGACCTGAGATTTCCTGTAAATTTCAGGTCCAATTTCTCTGCAATAGCATCTTGAATCTTTTCCAAGTCGGGCGTCTGAGACACGACAACACTCGCAAACTCATCAAAGAGTTTCTCCTTTTTCACTTGTGCCATTATTGCTTGCATCAACATGGTCTTGCCAACTCCCGCCATCCCGAATATCCCAACTAAACTGATTTTATCATTTTTCAATGCCTCAATGACTTTCGATTTAGTCGCCTCCCTTGATGCAAAATTTTCAAAACCAACAATAGGCTCGGGTCCATAGCTTTGAGCAGGCATAGGGTCGGACACATTATTTTCGTCAAACTTAGACCCCTCTCCCAAGTGTTTCTGTATATCAACATTTTTCTTTGCTGCTTTTCTACCAAGACTGAAACGAGAGCAAGTAACCCACCCTTTCCACCAGCTATTAATATCTCCTGCTTCGCTTTTTAGCTGTGTTGCTTCTTCAAATAATCGATCTGCCTGTCGCAGCCATGTCTCGACAGTCTTCCTTATTAAATGGTTATTATTCCGAGCTGCATCGACCCAGGACCGAACATCTCTTCTATTTGCTTCTAGTGTATCAATATTGTCACCGAGGTTTTTGATATTTCTTTCGAAACGGATAATATAATTAAGCTCACGTTCACCATGAGTAATAACAGGCGCGGTTACTCCTCCAGCAACGGCACTGCCGGCCTCCATTGTAGTTATCTGGTGTGATTAAAAACTACAAAATGATGAAATGGAAGATGTTTGGAAAGGAAGAGCTTATTAGTTGTTTGCTTGATGAGATACACATATTTGCCGAGAGAGCTCTTTTATAAACGGATGCTATGTTAGGAACTTAGGATATTGGCTGCAAAAAAAAATCGTACGGAAAATAAAATAAAAAAGGAAGTAAAGTAGCAAGAAACGCTTTAATTATTATTTTCTCTCTCTTCTTCGCTTTTCTGGCTTCACTTTTCTCTTTTTTACTTTTTCTCTTTTCCTTGTTCTCTGACATTACCTTCCACTCTCATTCTATGACAGTAATTTTATAACACCCCGTGTTTTTTTATACGTATTTTTCTATTTAATTAATTAAATAATTGTTTATTTTAAAAATTGGCCGGATTGAATTTCGGGATACGATGGAGGGCTTGGTTTTGGCCGTCGGTGTTGTTGGGCTTGGGTTTGGGACCAAGTATATAAACACACCGATTCGGAAAATAGGGTTGTTCGAGAAAAATAAAATATAAAAAATAAAAATGAGAAGTTAAACCGGTTTCTTGAGAGGTAGAACGACCGATTCGGGCTAGAAAAATTCGTCCGAAATTAGTTAAGGTGAGTAGGCTAATCTTTCTTTCTGTTAAGAAAACTATGTGATTTAATTATATATGTGTTCTACTAGTAATTTTAGTTCTTTGATTTATTGGAACGTTAAGATGAAACCAAGTATCGTTAGTTTGATCGATCATACTGTGTTACTGCTATTGCGAAATTATCCTTATTGTCTATATACCTATATATTTCGTGTGGTATATATATGTGGATGCTAACTGTTGGTCATTCATTAGAAGTGCTTTAGAAACCCAGACGTGTCAGAACTTACTACACATTAGATAGCTACGGGTAATATCTTCGGGTATTCATTTTTATTTTTGGTGAATGGTTTCCGGGTGGCTATCTAAAGTTATTGTTTACTGTTAAGGTAATAAAACAAGATGGGGGGCCCGGTTGATGTTGTCAGATCATATTAGAATGTTTGGAATAAACTCGCTGACCACTATTTTGATTAATTTGATTGTTGACTATACTTTGTTTTATATGGGTGAGTGTGGTAGAAATAACTGTTGGTCTTTGGGTTGGTGTGGCCTGCTTTTGAGATGTCAGACAGTATAATTAAGCTTAAGCTTTTCCTGGTAAGGTTCGGTTATAGCTGCTGGTACTCTTCTTTTGCTAATGATATTAGATACACTTGGTACTATTTGATGGATATATATACCTGATAGCTACGGGTAGTATAAAATACTATTCGAATAATTAAATGTGAGAATAAATGAAATTACTTGAGGGTTATAGGAGTATATATTTTTTCCTGTTCCATGGTTTAATATTTTGTGGGTTGGTTTTATAAATTCAAATGGGTCAGGTTATAATTTATGAACAATAAGTTTAGATTGGGCTTGGGCCGAATCAGGCAAGTGGGTTTGAGTGATTTTTGGATATTCACTCATGGGTTTAAGTTTAGATTGGGCTTGGGAAAGGCCAAGGGTTTTGGGCCTTAGTCTTTGGGTTTTTGGTTAGATTGACTGTTGACCAGAGTTGACTTTGACTTTGACCACTTGACCCAATTTAACTTTTAACCCGGATTATGATTTGGGCTATTAAGATAGGTCTAGGACTATTAGCATACTTGACTTTAGGCTAAGACCTCTATATATACGTGTGTATGTGTATTAACTACTATGTGATTTTGCAGTATTTTATGATATGCAACGTTATGACACTAAGACATCCCTGAAATTAATAACGCGTAAATAAAATATACAGGAAACAAGATACTCCTTTGTTCTCGAAAATAATACACGAAATAAAGTTCTATAATGCGTAAACAAAATTACCCCTCTTTTAGAACTCTCCACGCCTAAAATTTTATAATTGAGTTTTATGACTGTTGATGCCATATGTTAGGTGGGCATTTATTGAATGTGTCATAAATGGCCCGTTAGCGTTATATAGGGGTATTCATTGAATGTGCCATGAATGACCCGGGTATTCATTGAATGTGCTATGAATGACCAGATTGTTTGGACTACCCAGAGAGGAACTAAGGTATTAAGCCTAGCATGGGTTAGTTGTATTCCTTGAGTGTATGCGGGGAATGTAGGGTTGGGTATTCCTTGAATGTGGCGAGGAATGACCTAAGGTACATAGGTTGTGAAATATGTGTATAAGAAAAGTAAATGATTATTTGATAAGAGAAATTGATTTGATTATGCGAGTGTATTTGGGCTTGCATTGGAATACCTATAGGATATCTACATATAGTATATAAAATTGCTAACTTTCTTTTTGGGGAGGGTAGGGCGTAATAACATTTTGTGAGGGGCGGTCCTACCCTTATCTGGATGATGGATATCGGTAAGTTTTAATTTAATGATTTAGATATTAAAACGAAAGTGATTTGAATGAGTGAAAATAAATGGAAGTCTTGCTTGGGGAAGAAGCTATGCCGGTTGAAATGACGGAACTACTTGTCTTCAAGCTGTAAATGATTAAGTTATGGGAAAATATAAAGTGATTGTTTGGATAATTAAAGTATGATAATGTTTATATGTGGTTAGTCTACTCATACCAGCAAATTCAATTCTTTGAACCATGTTTGCTTTGTTTTGGTAGCGTGGGTGTGTTGTTCTTGGGAACATAGGTGGAAAGGCGGTGGAACGAAGGGCGTGTGATGGGATTCTCTTTGGAGCGGTCCGGGGAGTTTATTCTATTAGGTCCGTTCTTTTGGAAGTATGTAATAAGCGTAATTTCATAATCATATGGAATGAGAATAACGATGTTGAGGGACTGTTATTCTTAGAATTTTTATATTGGTGATTTTTGAATGGAAGAGAGACATTTTGGAGATTTTTTGTTGTTAAGATTATTTATGATGTGGGTTTTAGGTTTTGACATGTGTAGTATCCATTTGGCGTCATAGCTTTGGGTTTTAGACAATTGAATATAGTGATGTTTGAGATATTTATATTTCAAATATTCATTATTTTAATTGTTTAGAAAAATCGGTACGTGGGATATCGAGCTTAGGTTAGCCTAGATTTGGAAGGTCTAGGTGATCCGGAATGTGGTGATTGGGTGTGTTTGAGTTTAAGATGTTTGAAGTACTAATAGAAGTTAGTTTTGTTAGGTGATGGCCGGAGATGACAATGGCGCGTTCGGATGCTTGGAAGTAATACCATATCCGCTAATTTGGGATCAATATTAACTTTCGGTTGGTGCAAACTATTGAGAGGGGGTCAACATGCTAATCTAGGAGATCCTTTTGCTAGGAGAAACAAGGATTTTGTTACTTTAGGAGGCCGAAGTTCAAGGGGAGAGAAAGGGGCCATTGATCTTTGAGAAATGGGTTACTATGTGTGAGTCCGTGTTTGCTAAGATGCAACTCACCGAGGTGAAGCGAGGAGTTGGCTTCTCACCGGTTGGAGGGTCGACTTTATTTTGGTGGAGGTCTATCAAGGATAATGTGGATGTGCGAGAAATATGACTTGGGAGGATTTCCAAGTAAGATTTGAGGGAAGGTTTGTTCCTAATGCTATTAAAGAGCAATTAATTGAGGAATTCTTTTCATCGACCCAAGGAGGAAAAAAAGCATTAGAGTATGTGACTAAGTTCAATGAACTATCGAGGTATGCTCCTATCTAGTGGATACCCAAGTAAAGAAGAACCGAAGTTCATCCGTGGACTAGAGCCATATCTATCGAAGTTATTTGATACCCTTTGATTGAGAAACTTTCGATCGTGTGTTAGATTTGGCATTAAGATATGAACAATTGGACAATAGACCCGAAATGAGAAGATTAAAGAGAATGCCCCAAAACAAGCCCTTTTACACCTTATTTCTAGTCACCACGTCAAAGGGCGGAGAAAAAAGTCAAACATCACCCATATAATAGGCAAACAAGTAAGCATGTGGATAAGGACGCTGAAAGTGCTTACTAAAAAAGAGATTTGATGGTAATTGTTTGAACTGCTTGGGGAGGTTGGACATACTATTCGAAGATGTTCTAAAACCAAATGAACTAGTAGGCAAGTGTTATAAATGTGGGCCGGTTTGGGACACTATGGGAAGAAGCACCAGACCGGGTTAATGTTAGGTATGTTTGAATTTGTTGTTTGCTAGTTTCCTTTATTGGTACTTAGCATATAAGCAAGTATCGTATGATTATGAAAATAAAATCTTTGGTTGTTTTAATAGTTAGTTTCTTATGAAATTTATAATTGAAATTGTTCAAAGATGTTATAGTGTTGTTTTCATAACAGAGTTTTGATTTTAAGTAAGTATTGGTTAAATAAGAAATTGGTATTTTAAAATTTCATATTTGAGTAAATTGGAATTATCCAAGGAATAAGGAAACCCTTTTGATAAAGGTTGGATTTGAAATATTTGATATTGTCCAAGTTATGTATATCGTTGGTGTGTGATCCAATATACATAACATCTCTTAGTATGCATCGTTGGTGTGTGAACCAGTGTATACTTGCATATCGTTGGTGTGTGAGCCAGTATGCATACCACACATCGTTGGTGTTTGATCCTATGTGATGGTAGAGAGTTAGTATGCATCGTTGGTGTGTGAACCAGTGTATACTTGCATATCGTTGGTGTGTGAGCCAGTATGCATGCATCACATTGTAGGTGTTTGATCCTATGTGATGGTGGACATAGTGTAGGCCGTTGATAATATGAATCAGTCTATACGTTTTATTTTTTTATTTTCGAACATGTGGTGTTTGTGAGACACTGAGAGAAATGTTGATATATGTGTAAACACCAAGATGGTGGATGAAACCTATGAGTTTTTAAACGAAAAGTTTTGACAAGGAAGATCGTTGAAAAGAAAATTATTATATATATATTTATTTTTAAACGCCTTGGATTAGTTGGGAAATACTAAGAGTGGAACTAACTGCCTCGGTGTGAAAGGAACTACATTGCCTTCTTAGTATGATTTAACTTGAAGAATATGGGTTTTGCTAAATTGAGAAATAATGATTTTAATTAAGTGTTGGCAATTGAAGAAAACTAATTACGTTTATTCGTTTGAGTTGTGTATGCTAGCGTATAAACATATTTCTTGGGTTCTATACCTATAGACACGCTTTTAAAGTATGTGATTTGCATAGTAGTATGCCTATCTATATGATATTGTATATGTGTATTCCTTTTAAAGGTGTGTATACTTAGCATATACGCATATGTCTCATTTTATTGGGTGTACTATGATTATTGGGTGCAAGCTGTAAATGATGTGTTAAATTTAATCTCCCTGTTGATATGTTATACCTTATTACTTAAAGTTTAGTTGTTGGGATATAAGTTGTTAACTGTATACTCTGTAAAGATTTATTGGTTGACGTACTGTTTGTTTGGTTAATCTACACTCTACCTTGAATCTCGGGACGAGATCCTTTTAAGGTGTGTATATTATAACACCCCGTGTTTTTTTATACGTATTTTTCTATTTAATTAATTAAATAATTGTTTATTTTAAAAATTCGTCAGATTGGACTCGGGATACGTGGGCTTGGTTTTGGGCCCGAGTCGGTGTTGGGCTTGGGTTTCGGACCCAAGTATATAAACACACTGTTCTGGAAAATAGGGTTCAGAGAAAAATAAAATATAAAAAATGGAGGCAGAGAAAGAAACTGGTTTGCTGGAGAGGTGGAGCACGACGATTCGGGCTAGAAAAATTCGTCGAGCTGTTAGTTAAGGTGAGTAGGCTAATCTTTCTTTCTGTTAAGAAAACTATGTGATTTAATTATATATGTGTTCTACTAGTAATTTTAGTTCTTTGATTTATTGGAACGTTAAGATGAAACCAAGTATCGTTAGTTTGATCGATCATCTTTGTGTTACTTGCTATTTTTGAAATTATCCTTATTGTCTATATACCTATATATTTAGGTGGTGGTATATATATGTGGATGCTAACTGTTGGTCATTCATTAGAAGTGCTTTAGAAACCCGTGACGCGTGTCGAGAACTTACTACACATTAGATAGCTACGGGTAATATCTTCGGTATTCATTTTTATTTTTGGTGAATGGTTTCGGGTGGCTATCTAAAGTTATTGTTTCTTGTTAAGGTAATAAAACAAGATGGGGCCCGGTTGATGTTGTCGATCATATTAGAATGTTTGGAATAAACTCGCTGACCACTATTTTGATTAATTTGATTGTTGACTATACTTTGTTTTATATGGGTGAGTGTGGTAGAAATAACTGTTGGTCTTTGGGTTGGTGTGGCCTGCTTTTGAGATGTCGACAAGATAATTAAGCTTAAGCTTTTTCTGGTAAGGTTAGGTTATAGCTCTTTGGTACTCTTCTTTTGCTAATGATATTAGATACACTTGGTACTATTTGATGGATATATATACCGATAGCTACGGGTAGTATAAAATACTATTGAATAATTAAATGTGAGAATAAATGAAATTACTTGAGGGTTATAGGAGTATATATTTTTCCTGTTCCATGGTTTAATATTTTGTGGGTTGGTTTTATAAATTCAAATGGGTTGGGGTTATAATTTATGAACAATAAGTTTAGATTGGGCTTGGGCGAATCGAGGCAAGTGGGTTTGAGTGATTTTGGATATTCACTCATGGGTTTAAGTTTAGATTGGGCTTGGGAAAGGCCAAGGGTTTTGGGCCTTAGTCTTTGGGTTTTTGGTTAGATTGACTGTTGACCAGAGTTGACTTTGACTTTGACCACTTGACCCAATTTAACTTTTAACCCGGATTATGATTTGGGCTATTAAGATAGGTCTAGGACTATTAGCATACTTGACTTTAGGCTAAGACCTCTATATATACGTGTGTATGTGTATTAACTACTATGTGATTTTGCAGTATTTTATGATATGCAACGTTATGACACTAAGACATCCCTGAAATTAATAACGCGTAAATAAAATATACAGGAAACAAGATACTCCTTTGTTCTCGAAAAATAATACACCTAAATAAAGTTCTATAACGCAAAAACAAAATTACCCCTCTTTTAGAACTCTCCACGCCTAAAATTTTATAATTGAGTTTTATGACTGTTGATGCCATATGTTAGGTGGGCATTTATTGAATGTGTCATAAATGGCCCGTTAGCGTTATATAGGGGTATTCATTGAATGTGCCATGAATGACCCGGGTATTCATTGAATGTGCTATGAATGACCGTGATTGTTTGGACTACCCTAGAGAGGAACTAAGGTATTAAGCCCTTGGGGTTAGTTGTATTCCTTGAGTGTACGGGAATGTAGGGTTGGGTATTCCTTGAATGTGGCAGGAATGACCTAAGGTACATAGGTTGTGAAATATGTGTATAAGAAAAGTAAATGATTATTTGATAAGAGAAATTGATTTGATTATGCGAGTGTATTTGGGCTTGCATTGGAATACCTATAGGATATCTACATATAGTATATAAAATTGCTAACTTTCTTTTGCAGGAGGGTAGGACGTAATAACATTTTGTCTTGTGGACGCCGGTCCTACCCTTTATACAAAGATGGATATCGGTAAGTTTTAATTTAATGATTTAGATATTAAAACGAGTGATTTGAATGAGTGAAAATAAATGGAAGTCTTGCTTGGGAAGAAGCTATGCCGGTTGAAATGACGGAACTACTTGTCTTCCAAGCTGTAAATGATTAAGTTATGGGAAAATATAAAGTGATTGTTTGGATAATTAAAGTATGATAATGTTTATATGTGGTTAGTCTACTCATACCAGCAAATTCAATTTGCTGAACCATGTTTGCTTTGTTTTGGCAACGTGGGTGTGTTCTTGGGAACATAGGTGGAAAGCTGTGGAACCGCTTGGCGTGTGATTGGGATTCTCACTCACCGAGCGTCCGGGGAGTTTATTCTATTAGGTCTGTTCTTTTGGAAGTATGTAATAGCGTAATTTCATAATCATATGGAATGAGAATACGATGTTGAGGACCTGTTATTCTTAGAATTTTTATATTGGTGATTTTTGAATGGAAGAGAGACATTTTGGAGATTTTTTTGTTGTTAAGATTATTTATGATGTGGGTTTTAGGTTTTGACATGTGTAGTATCCACCCTCGGCCATAGCTTTGGGTTTTTAGACAATTGAATATAGTGATGTTTGAGATATTTATATTTCAAATATTCATTATTTTAATTGTTTAGAAAAATCGGTATGACATTTTGGTATCGAGCTTAGGTTAGCCTAGATTTGGAAGGTCTAGGTGATCCTGAATGTGGTGATTGGGTGTGTTTGAGTTTAAGATGTTTGAAGTACTAATAGAAGTTAGTTTTGTTAGGTGATGGTGGAGATGACAATGACGCATCGGTAATTGGAAGTAATACCATATCGCTAATTTGGGATCAATATTAACTTCGGTTTGGTGCAAACTATTCGGAGGGTCAACATGCTAATCTAGGAGATCCTTTGCTAGGAGAAACAAGGATTTTTTGTTACTTTAGGAGGCCAGAAGTTCAAGGGAGAGAAAGGGGCCATTGATCTTTGAGAAATGGGTTACTATGTGTGAGTCCGTGTTTGCTAAGATGCAACTCACCGAGGTGTCTGAGTATGAGGAGTTGGCTTCTCACCGGTTGGAGGGTTCACTTTATTTTGGTGGAGGTCTATCAAGGATAATGTGGATGGATGAGAAATATGACTTGGGAGGATTTCCAAGTAAGATTTGAGGGAAGGTTTGTTCCTAATGCTATTAAAGAGCAATTAATTGAGGAATTCTTTCATCTGACCCAAGGAGGGAAAACTGTTACAGAGTATGTGACTAAGTTCAATGAACTATCGAGGTATGCTCCCTATCTAGTGGATACCCAAGTAAAGAAGAACCAGAAGTTCATCCGTGGACTAGAGCCATATCTATCGAGTTATTTGATACCCTTTGATTCAGAAACTTTCGATCGTGTGTTAGATTTGGCATTAAGATATGAACAATTGGACAATAGACCCGGAAATGAGAAGATTAAAGAGAATGCCCCAAAACAAGCCGAACTTACACCTTATTTCTAGTCACCACGCAAAGGGCAGAAAAAGTCAAGATCACCCATATAATAGGCAAACAAGTAAGCATGTGGATAAGGGCGAGTGCTTCGCTAAAGAGATTTGATGGTAATTGTTTGAGCTGGCGGGGAGGTTGGACATACTATTCAAGATGTTCTAAACCAAATGAACTAGTAGGCAAGTGTTATAAATGTGGGACGGTTGGGACACTATGGGAAGAACCGCGACCGGTTAATGTTAGGTATGTTTGAATTTGTTGTTTGCTAGTTTCCTTTATTGGGTACTTAGCATATAAGCAAGTATCGTATGATTATGAAAATAAAATCTTTGGTTGTTTTAATAGTTAGTTTCTTATGAAATTTATAATTGAAATTGTTCAAAGATGTTATAGTGTTGTTTTCATAACAGAGTTTCGATTTTAAGTAAGTATTGGTTAAATAAGAAATTGGTATTTTAAAATTTCATATTTGAGTAAATTGGAATTATCCAAGGAATAAGGAAACCCTTTTGATAAAGGTTGGATTTGAAATATTTGATATTGTCCAAGTTATGTATATCGTTGGTGTGTGATCCAATATACATAACATCTCTTAGTATGCATCGTTGGTGTGTGAACCGGTGTATACTTGCATATCGTTGGTGTGTGAGCCAAGATGCATACACACATCGTTGGTGTTTGATCCTATGTGATGGTAGAGAGTTAGTATGCATCGTTGGTGTGTGAACCAGTGTATACTTGCATATCGTTGGTGTGTGAGCCAGTATGCATGCATCACATTGTAGGTGTTTGATCCTATGTGATGGTGGACATAGTGTAGGCCGTTGATAATATGAATCACCTATAACGCTTTATTTTTTTTTATTTTGAACATGTGGTGTTTGTGAGACACGAGAGAAATGTTGATATATGTGTAAACACCAAGATGGTGGATGAAACCTATGAGTTTTTAAACTAAAAGTTTTGACAAGGAAGATCGTTGAAAAGAAAAATTATTATATATATATATTTATTTTAAACGCCTTGGATTAGTTAGGAAATACTAAGAGTGGAACTAACTGCCCTCGGTGTGAAAGGAACTACATTGCCTTCTTAGTATGATTTAACTTGAAGAATATGGGTTTTGCTAAATTGAGAAATAATGATTTTAATTAAGTGTTGGCAATTGAAGAAAACTAATTACGTTTATTCGTTTGAGTTGTGTATGCTAAGCGATAAACATATTTCTTGGGTTCTATACCTATAGACACGCTTTTTAAAGTATGTGATTTGCATAGTAGTATGCCTATCTATATGATATTGTATATGTGTATTCCTTTTTAAGGTGTGTATACTTTGCGTATACACATTATGTCTCATTTTATTGGGTGTACTATGATTATTGGGTGCAAGCTGTAAATGATGTGTTAAATTTAATCTCCCCGTTGATATGTTATACCTTATTACTTAAAGTTTAGTTGTTGGGATATAAGTTGTTAACTCAGATACTCTGTAAAGATTTATTGGTTGACGATCGCTGTTTGTTTGGTTAATCTACACTCTACCTTGAATCTGGGACGAGATCCTTTTAAGGTGTGTATATTATAACACCCGTGTTTTTTTCGTATTTTTCTATTTAATTAATTAAATAATTGTTTATTTTAAAAATTCGTCAGATTGGACTCGGGATACGTGGGCTTGGTTTTGGGCCCGAGTCGGTGTTGGGCTTGGGTTTCGGACCCAAGTATATAAACACAATAATCGCTACGGAAAATAGGGTTCGTGAGAAAAATAAAAATATAAAAATGGAGGCAGAGAAAGAAACTGGTTTGCTGGAGAGGTGGAGCACGACGATTCGGGCTAGAAAAATTCGTCGAGCTGTTAGTTAAGGTGAGTAGGCTAATCTTTCTTTCTGTTAAGAAAACTATGTGATTTAATTATATATGTGTTCTACTAGTAATTTTAGTTCTTTGATTTATTGGAACGTTAAGATGAAACCAAGTATCGTTAGTTTGATCGATCATACTGTGTTACTGCTATTGCGAAATTATCCTTATTGTCTATATACCTATATATTTCGTGTGGTATATATATGTGGATGCTAACTGTTGGTCATTCATTAGAAGTGCTTTAGAAACCCGTGACGGTCGAACTTACTACACATTAGATAGCTACGGGTAATATCTTCGGGTATTCATTTTTATTTTTGGTGAATGGTTTCCGGGTGGCTATCTAAAGTTATTGTTTACTGTTAAGGTAATAAAACAAGATGGGGGGCCCGGTTGATGTTGTCAGATCATATTAGAATGTTTGGAATAAACTTTTGACCACTATTTTGATTAATTTGATTGTTGACTATACTTTGTTTTATATGGGTGAGTGTGGTAGAAATAACCGTTGGTCTTTGGGTTGGTGTGGCCTGCTTTTGAGATGTCGACAAGATAATTAAGCTTAAGCTTTTCCTGGTAAGGTTCGGGTTATAGCTGCGGGTACTCTTCTTTTGCTAATGATATTAGATACACTTGGTACTATTTGATGGATATATATACCGATAGCTACGGGTAGTATAAAATACTATTCGAATAATTAAATGTGAGAATAAATGAAATTACTTGAGGGTTATAGGAGTATATATTTTTTCCTGTTCCATGGTTTAATATTTTGTGGGTTGGTTTTATAAATTCAAATGGGTCAGGTTATAATTTATGAACAATAAGTTTAGATTGGGCTTGTGGCGAATCAGGGCAAGTGGGTTTGAGTGATTTTTGGATATTCACTCATGGGGTTTAAGTTTAGATTGGGCTTGGGAAGGCCAAGGGTTTTGGGCCTTAGTCTTTGGGTTTTGGTTAGATGATTTGTTGACCAGAGTTGACTTTGACTTTGACCACTTGACCCAATTTAACTTTTAACCCGGATTATGATTTGGGCTATTAAGATAGGTCTAGGACTATTAGCATACTTGACTTTAGGCTAAGACCTCTATATATACGTGTGTATGTGTATTAACTACTATGTGATTTTGCAGTATTTTATGATATGCAACGTTATGACACTAAGACATCCCTGAAATTAATAACGCGTAAATAAAATATACAGGAAACAAGATACTCCTTTGTTCTCGAAAATAATACACGAAATAAAGTTCTATAATGCGTAAACAAAATTACCCCTCTTTTAGAACTCTCCACGCCTAAAATTTTATAATTGAGTTTTATGACTGTTGATGCCATATGTTAGGTGGGCATTTATTGAATGTGTCATAAATGGCCCGTTAGCGTTATATAGGGGTATTCATTGAATGTGCCATGAATGACCCGGGTATTCATTGAATGTGCTATGAATGACCAGATTGTTTGGACTACCCTAGAGAGGAACTAAGGTATTCGCCTTGCGGGTTAGTTGTATTCCTTGAGTGTACGGGAATGTAGGGTTGGGTATTCCTTGAATGTGGCAGGAATGACCTAAGGTACATAGGTTGTGAAATATGTGTATAAGAAAAGTAAATGATTATTTGATAAGAGAAATTGATTTGATTATGCGAGTGTATTTGGGCTTGCATTGGAATACCTATAGGATATCTACATATAGTATATAAAATTGCTAACTTTCTTTTGCAGGAGGGTAGGACGTAATAACATTTTGTGCAGGGACGCGGTCCTACCCTTATACAGCAGTGGATATCGGTAAGTTTTAATTTAATGATTTAGATATTAAAACGAGTGATTTGAATGAGTGAAAATAAATGGAAGTCTTGCTTGGGAAGAAGCTATGCCGGTTGAAATGACGGAACTACTTGTCTTCCAAGCTGTAAATGATTAAGTTATGGGAAAATATAAAGTGATTGTTTGGATAATTAAAGTATGATAATGTTTATATGTGGTTAGTCTACTCATACCAGCAAATTCAATTTGCTGAACCATGTTTGCTTTGTTTTGGCAACGTGGGTGTGTTCTTGGGAACATAGGTGGAAGGCAGTGGAACTGCGGCGTGTGATTGGGATTCTCGCCTGGAGCAGTCTGGGAGTTTATTCTATTAGGTCTGTTCTTTTGGAAGTATGTAATAGCGTAATTTCATAATCATATGGAATGAGAATACGATGTTGAGGACCTGTTATTCTTAGAATTTTTATATTGGTGATTTTTGAATGGAAGAGAGACATTTTGGAGATTTTTTTGTTGTTAAGATTATTTATGATGTGGGTTTTAGGTTTTGACATGTGTAGTATCCACCCCGTCATAGCCTGGGTTTTTAGACAATTGAATATAGTGATGTTTGAGATATTTATATTTCAAATATTCATTATTTTTAATTGTTTAGAAAATCGGGCTGTGACATTTTGGTATCAGAGCTTAGGTTAGCCTAGATTTGGAAGGTCTAGGTGATCCTCGGAATGTGGTGATTGGGTGTGTTTGAGTTTAAGATGTTTGAAGTACTAATAGAAGTTAGTTTTGTTAGGTGATGGCTGGAGATGACAATGACGTTACTGGTACTGGAAGTAATACCATATCTGCTAATTTGGGATCAATATTAACTCAGTTGGTGCAAACTATTCAGAGGGGTCAACATGCTAATCTAGGAGATCCTTTTGCTAGGAGAAACAAGGATTTTGTTACTTTAGGAGGCCAGAAGTTCAAGGGAGAGAAAGGGGCCATTGATGCTGAGAAATGGGTTACTATGTGTGAGTCCGTGTTTGCTAAGATGCAACTCACTGAGGTGCGTAAGGGGAGTTGGCTTCTCACCGGTTGGAGGGTTGACTTTATTTTGGTGGAGGTCTATCAAGGATAATGTGGATGTCGCGAGAAATATGACTTGGGAGGATTTCCAAGTAAGATTTGAGGGAAGGTTTGTTCCTAATGCTATTAAAGAGCAATTAATTGAGGAATTCTTTCATCGACCCAAGGAGGAAAAGCATTCAGTATGTGACTAAGTTCAATGAACTATCGAGGTATGCTCCCTATCTAGTGGATACCCAAGTAAAGAAGAACCAGAAGTTCATCCGTGGACTAGAGCCATATCTATCGAGTTATTTGATACCCTTTGATTCAGAAACTTTCGATCGTGTGTTAGATTTGGCATTAAGATATGAACAATTGGACAATAGACCCGGAAATGAGAAGATTAAAGAGAATGCCCCAAAACAAGCCAGCTTACACCTTATTTCTAGTCAGCCACGTCAAGGGCAGAGAAAAAGTCAGCATCACCCATATAATAGGCAAACAAGTAAGCATGTGGATAAGGACCTTGAGTGCTTCGCTAAAAGAGATTTGATGGTAATTGTTTGAGCTAGCGGGAGGTTGGACATACTATTCAAGATGTTCTAAACCAAATGAACTAGTAGGCAAGTGTTATAAATGTGGGACGGTTGGGACACTATGGGAAGAACTAAGACCGGTTAATGTTAGGTATGTTTGAATTTGTTGTTTGCTAGTTTCCTTTATTGGTACTTAGCATATAAGCAAGTATCGTATGATTATGAAAATAAAATCTTTGGTTGTTTTAATAGTTAGTTTCTTATGAAATTTATAATTGAAATTGTTCAAAGATGTTATAGTGTTGTTTTCATAATGAGTTTCGATTTTAAGTAAGTATTGGTTAAATAAGAAATTGGTATTTTAAAATTTCATATTTGAGTAAATTGGAATTATCAAGGAATAAGGAAACCCTTTTGATAAAGGTTGGATTTGAAATATTTGATATTGTCCAAGTTATGTATATATCGTTGGTGTGTGATCCAATATACATAACATCTCTTAGTATGCATCGTTGGTGTGTGAACCAGTGTATACTTGCATATCGTTGGTGTGTGAGCCAGTATGCATACCACACATCGTTGGTGTTTGATCCTATGTGATGGTAGAGAGTTAGTATGCATCGTTGGTGTGTGAACCAGTGTATACTTGCATATCGTTGGTGTGTGAGCCAGTATGCATGCATCACATTGTAGGTGTTTGATCCTATGTGATGGTGGACATAGTGTAGGCCGTTGATAATATGAATCAGTCTATCGCTTTTATTTTTTATTTTCGAACATGTGGTGTTTGTGAGACACTGAGAGAAATGTTGATATATGTGTAAACACCAAGATGGTGGATGAAACCTATGAGTTTTTAAACGAAAAGTTTTGACAAGGAAGATCGTTGAAAAGAAAATTATTATATATATATATTTATTTTTAAACGCCTTGGATTAGTTGGGAAATACTAAGAGTGGAACTAACTGCCTCGGTGTGAAAGGAACTACATTGCCTTCTTAGTATGATTTAACTTGAAGAATATGGGTTTTGCTAAATTGAGAAATAATGATTTTAATTAAGTGTTGGCAATTGAAGAAAACTAATTACGTTTATTCGTTTGAGTTGTGTATGCTAGCGTATAAACATATTTCTTGGGTTCTATACCTATAGACACGCTTTTAAAGTATGTGATTTGCATAGTAGTATGCCTATCTATATGATATTGTATATGTGTATTCCTTTTAAGGTGTGTATACTTGCGTATACACGTATGTCTCATTTTATTGGGTGTACTATGATTATTGGGTGCAAGCTGTAAATGATGTGTTAAATTTAATCTCCCTGTTGATATGTTATACCTTATTACTTAAAGTTTAGTTGTTGGGATATAAGTTGTTAACTGTATACTCTGTAAAGATTTATTGGTTGACGTACTGTTTGTTTGGTTAATCTACACTCTACCTTGAATCTCGGGACGAGATCCTTTTAAGGTGTGTATATTATAACACCCCGTGTTTTTTTATACGTATTTTTCTATTTAATTAATTAAATAATTGTTTATTTTAAAATTGATTGATTGGACTCGGGATACGTGGGCTTGGTTTTGGGCCCGAGTCGGTGTTGGGCTTGGGTTTCGGACCCAAGTATATAAACACACTGTTCTGGAAAATAGGGTTCAGAGAAAAATAAAATATAAAAAATGGAGGCAGAGAAAGAAACTGGTTTGCTGGAGAGGTGGAGCACGACGATTCGGGCTAGAAAAATTCGTCGAGCTGTTAGTTAAGGTGAGTAGGCTAATCTTTCTTTCTGTTAAGAAAACTATGTGATTTAATTATATATGTGTTCTACTAGTAATTTTAGTTCTTTGATTTATTGGAACGTTAAGATGAAACCAAGTATCGTTAGTTTGATCGATCATACTGTGTTACTGCTATTGCGAAATTATCCTTATTGTCTATATACCTATATATTTCGTGTGGTATATATATGTGGATGCTAACTGTTGGTCATTCATTAGAAGTGCTTTAGAAACCGGGCGTGTCGAACTTACTACACATTAGATAGCTACGGGTAATATCTTGAGGGTATTCATTTTTATTTTTGGTGAATGGTTTCGGGTGGCTATCTAAAGTTATTGTTTCTTGTTAAGGTAATAAAACAAGATGGGGGCCCGGTTGATGTTGTCAGATCATATTAGAATGTTTGGAATAAACTCATTGACCACTATTTTGATTAATTTGATTGTTGACTATACTTTTGTTTTATATGGGTGAGTGTGGTAGAAATAACTGTTGGTCTTTGGGTTGGTGTGGCCTGCTTTTGAGATGTCGACAAGTATAATTAAGCTTAAGCTTTCTGGTAAGGTTCGGGTTATAGCTGCTGGTACTCTTCTTTTGCTAATGATATTAGATACACTTGGTACTATTTGATGGATATATATACCGATAGCTACGGGTAGTATAAAATACTATTGAATAATTAAATGTGAGAATAAATGAAATTACTTGAGGGTTATAGGAGTATATATTTTTTCCTGTTCCATGGTTTAATATTTTGTGGGTTGGTTTTATAAATTCAAATGGGGGGTTATAATTTATGAACAATAAGTTTAGATTGGGCTTGGGCGAATCAGGGCAAGTGGGTTTGAGTGATTTTTGGATATTCACTCATGGGTTTAAGTTTAGATTGGGCTTGGGAAAGGCCAAGGGTTTTGGGCCTTAGTCTTTGGGTTTTTGGTTAGATTGACTGTTGACCAGAGTTGACTTTGACTTTGACCACTTGACCCAATTTAACTTTTAACCCGGATTATGATTTGGGCTATTAAGATAGGTCTAGGACTATTAGCATACTTGACTTTAGGCTAAGACCTCTATATATACGTGTGTATGTGTATTAACTACTATGTGATTTTGCAGTATTTTATGATATGCAACGTTATGACACTAAGACATCCCTGAAATTAATAACGCGTAAATAAAATATACAGGAAACAAGATACTCCTTTGTTCTCGAAAATAATACACGAAATAAAGTTCTATAATGCGTAAACAAAATTACCCCTCTTTTAGAACTCTCCACGCCTAAAATTTTATAATTGAGTTTTATGACTGTTGATGTCATATGTTAGGTGGGCATTTATTGAATGTGTCATAAATGGCCCGTTAGCGTTATATAGGGGTATTCATTGAATGTGCCATGAATGACCCGGGTATTCATTGAATGTGCTATGAATGACCAGATTGTTTGGACTACCCTAGAGAGGAACTAAGGTATTCGCCTTGCGGGTTAGTTGTATTCCTTGAGTGTACGGGAATGTAGGGTTGGGTATTCCTTGAATGTGGCAGGAATGACCTAAGGTACATAGGTTGTGAAATATGTGTATAAGAAAAGTAAATGATTATTTGATAAGAGAAATTGATTTGATTATGCGAGTGTATTTGGGCTTGCATTGGAATACCTATAGGATATCTACATATAGTATATAAAATTGCTAACTTTTTCTTTTGGGGAGGGTAGGACGTAATAACATTTTGTGCGAGGGGGCGGTCCTACCCTTATACTGTGTGGATATCGGTAAGTTTTAATTTAATGATTTAGATATTAAAAGCGAGTGATTTGAATGAGTGAAAATAAATGGAAGTCTTGCTTGGGAAGAAGCTATGCGGTTGAAATGACGGAACTACTTGTCTTCCAAGTCGTAAAATGATTAAGTTATGGGAAAATATAAAGTGATTGTTTGGATAATTAAAGTATGATAATGTTTATATGTGGTTAGTCTACTCATACCAGCAAATTCAATTTGCTGACCCATGTTTGCTTTGTTTTGGCAACGTGGGTGTGTTCTTGGGAACATAGGTGGAAGGCAGTGGAACTGCGGCGTGTGATTGGGATTCTCGCCTGGAGCAGTCTGGGAGTTTATTCTATTAGGTCTGTTCTTTTGGAAGTATGTAATAGCGTAATTTCATAATCATATGGAATGAGAATACGATGTTGAGGACCTGTTATTCTTAGAATTTTTATATTGATGATTTTTGAATGGAAGAGAGACATTTTGGAGATTTTTTTGTTGTTAAGATTATTTATGATGTGGGTTTTAGGTTTTGACATGTGTAGTATCCACCCCGTCATAGCCTGGGTTTTTAGACAATTGAATATAGTGATGTTTGAGATATTTATATTTCAAATATTCATTATTTTTAATTGTTTAGAAAATCGGGCTGTGACAAATTTCCACTCTCAACCACTCGTGGCAGACTACGTGTCTAGATTCCAATCACAGTCCGCCCACGACATACAAGCACTACGCTTTAAGAAATGTAACCGCTGTGTGCTACAGTCAACAACAGCATTAATAAGAAACTTTACTCTGTAACGGTCTCCAGGTCTTTATTTCATAACAGACACATCTAGAAAGGGAGCAGCTTGACGCCTATAAAAAGGAAGCTCCATCTTCTCCACAAGGGGCTCAATCTTCAATCTCTAAGGAATTACGATTGGCTTAATTCGAGTCTAGCAAAAGACTCGATACGTAGGCAACTCTTCTCCAAAGGAAGAGTGCAGCCACTTCGCCATCAAACCCGATCTCAGGTTGAAGATATAGTTTCATATCTAAACATTTGCGCCATCTGCCAGTTTGTTTCCTTAAGAAAAACACACTTACTCTTTTCTCAAGCCCACGAAGCTGGTAAAAACCACCATGGATACTTCTCTTCAAATGTTGGCAGAACAAATAAAGACGTTACAAGATGCTTTCGTCACTTTACAACAAGAGAATCGGGGCGATCGCGTGACCGGGGCCACCTCAACGCCAACAACGGCATCGCGAAGCGATGGAGCCACAACGCGTTGCAGCCCTCACCAACACCACCAATCAACGCTTAGAAGACTTTGCCCAAAAATTAGATAAGTCAAACAAAAGAGCCAGCGCAATCCAGATCGCTCAGAAGATGCTAGAAACGTACAAGGCATCACCATTCACCACAAAAATCAGAGACAAGCAGCCTCCTTCAGAGTTCATCCGGCCCTAAAAATTCGTTATATGACAAGATACCCTCCCGAGGCGAGCACGTAGCTTCGCTTCGCTTCACCAAATCCTTGCACTCTACAGCCATCCAGACTACGACTACCTGAAGTGCAAACTTTTTCCGACTAGTTTGAAGGACGGAGCAATAGACTGGTTTTACACACTCCCTCCCGATTCGATCAGCAACTTCGACAAACTGGCAGAGACGTTCGCGGAATAATTTGTCCACAACAGAAAGAAGCGAGCCGACCTAGACTCTTTGTTCCAACTCAAGCAAGCTCATGACGAAACGATTTGCGTCTTCCTAGGACGTTTTAAGAAGGACCTCCTTTCCCTGGAATCAAGACTTAGTGATGGCTTTGCAATTTCTGCGTTAACAAACGCCCTATTAGACGACTCTGACCTAGCAGGGTCCCTCATGCGCAACAAACCAGAAACCTCAGCCGACCTGTATCACAGAGTTGACAAGTATATCAAGTATGAAAAATAGATGGCCTAGCGTAAAGGCAAAGAGGTCCTCGCAGTTAGCAACGAGCAAGACCCCAAGGGAAGCAAGCAATATTCAACCAACAACAACAACAACAACAACAACAATAACAATAGCAAGAGATCCAGCTCCAGCAAGCCTTCTTACACGAAGAAGGAATTCTCCAACTTCTCTAAGACGCTGAGTCAGATCCTGAAGAAGATATATACAACAACATACTTCAAACCCAATATCAACAAGGTAATCGCCATACCAGAACGTCCATACTGGCATTTCCACAAACTCCACCACCACGACACCAATGATTGTTGGAACCTGAAGCACTATCTCCAAGACTTAGTGGAGGAAGGCAAATTAAAAGAGTTCCTGCCAGAAAGCGACCTGAGGCACAAGCTGGATGCCAAACACCACAGAAGTAGGAGCCGTAGCAACGAACGACCTACAAGCAACAGAAATAGAAGCAGGAGCAGATCAACCCGACGATCTAAATCTCCAGGTCGGTCGAGGCATAATAGGAGACAGCACTCCTCCGACCACGATGAGGACAAAGTAATCAACATGATTACAGACACCTCAAACGACGAAATCTCGGTCGGAGAAGAGGAAAGAGTAGGAGCTTCAAGAGATCTACCACTTCTCACAAAGTCGAGATGATCAACCCCACCAATCCACAAACAACGGTAGCAATTTCATTTTGAAGAAGACCTAGACAAGGTGTGCCTACCCCACAATGATGCATTGATAGTGCGTAAAATCAATGGGTGGGGCGGTCGAAAAGAGTCCTCATCAATCCGGGGCATTTCGCGATGCGATATACTTTTCTATCAAACTTACAAGGACATGCACCTGTCAGACTCGGTGATGATAGAATCAAACGCACCGCTCTACGGGTTCAATGGAGATCGCACAGACGCCATTGGAGATGTCATCCTGCCAGTCTCTATTGGAGAGAAGGAAGACATGGTCAAAACTTCAACACGGTTCAGTGTGATTGATGTCAGGTCGACCTACACCGCCATTCTAGGACGCCGTTGGATTCACAAGATCCAAGTTATTCCATCAACCCTACACCAAGTCCTGCGATTTCCCGGTCCCAGAGGCATTATGGAGCTCAGAAACAACCAACTTGAAGCTCACCAATGCAATCAGGTCAGCACATCGACCTTACCCATGCCTCAGGTCGTTGAAGCCAAAGACGTCCCAAAGAGGCAAGATCCTCAAACATCCAGCCCTCCAGCAACTGCATCAGACAAGCTCAAAGGAAAACAAACTCAAATAGAACCAAGAGAAAAAGTCAATTTGGGCACAACTGACGACCCAAAATTTGTCTATGTAAGGCCTGATTTAGACCCCAAGCTCAAGGAGCAACTTGTCAAGTTTCTATCTCTCAATAAAGATGTTTTTGCTTGATCGTATATCGATATGCCAGGAATCGACCCTCAGGTCGCTTGCCACAAGTTAAATATAAATCCAACTATCAAGCCTATCAAACAACGACCTAGGAAATTAGTACTCAAGTTTCAAAATGCCATCAATGAAGAGATAGAAAAGCTCAAAAATGTTGGATTCACCAGAGAAGTCGAGTACCCAACCTAGCTAGCCAACATAGTAGCCGTTCCAAAGAAGAACGGTAAGGTACGACTTTGCATAGACTTCACTAACGTCAACAAGCACAGCCCAAAGGACAGCTTCCCCCTACCAAGGATCGACATACTGGTATATCAAACTTGCGGCCACGAGTTTTTGTCATTTATGGACGCATACAATGGGTACAACCAAATACCGCTTGCAGAAGAAGATCAGGAAAAGACATCCTTCATAACCGACAATGTATATTATGCTACAACGTCCTACCATTCGGCTTGAAGAACGCAGGTGCGACCAACCAAAGACTGGTCACCAAATGTTCAAAAACTTGCTAGGAGACACAATGGAAGTCTACATAGACGTCATGGTGGTCAAAAGCGAAAAGGTGGGCGATCACATCTCCCACCTACAAGAAGCCTTTGAACGACTTCGCCACAACAAGATGAAGCTCAACCCAGCCAAATGCGTATTCAGAGTAGCATCAGGGAAATTCTTAGGTTACCTTATTTCCCAAAGACGCATTGAAGCAAACTCAGAATAGATACGAGCTCTCCTTGAAATGCCAGACCCAACTACAAAGCAACAAATCCACAAGTTATCTCGCATGGTTTCAGCCCTCAACAGGTTCATCTCAAGAGCATCTGACAAGTGCAGACCATTTTTGCAAATACTCAAAAAGGGAGCAACTTTCACTTGGACAGACGAGTGCCATAAAGCCTTCAACGACCTGAAAGCTTATTTATCAACTCCACCCGGCCAAGCCAAAAGAAGGAGAAACACTGGGGATGTACCTTGCAACTACCAACTTCGCAATCAGCTCAGTTCTCTTTTGTTAACATAATGGAGTCGAAAAGCCGGTCTACTTTACCAGCAAGACGCTGGCAGATTCAGAAAAGCACTACTCTTTAATGGAGAAAACAATGCTTTCATTACTCTACTCAGCTCGAAAGTTCCTACCTTACTTCCAATTTCACAGCATCAAGGTCATCACAGATACACCCATCAAACAGGTATTGAGTTCCAACAATAAAACAGCCTGCATGGCCAAATGGGCTGAAGAACTCGGAGAGCATCACATCGAGTTCGTTCCTAGAACATCTCGAAAAGGTTAGGTCGTTGCTGATTTCTTGGCAGATTTCCCCGTCGAAGATATCAACTGGGAGCCCGAGCTAGTCACTTCACTCCATAAACAAGCCACCCCAGACACATGGCACCTCTACGTAGACGGAGCATGCAACAACAATGGAAGTGGACTGGGGGCTATGTTAACTTCACCAGAAGGAAGCCAGCTACAAAAATCAATTAAGATCGATTTCGCAATGTCCAATAACGAAGCGGAATACGAAACATTGATCACAGGACTCCGCATGGCACAGTAGCTACAAGTCCCAAAGCTTAAGGCTTATAGCGACTCCCAGCTAATCGTCAAGCAGATCACCAAAGAATATGTCACAAATTGAGCAAACCTGGCAAAGTACACTCAGGTCGTGAATGACCTCATCAGATCGTTCAAAACGTTCTCATTGGAGCACATTCCCAGGGAAGATAACAGACATGCAGACAGTCTAGGTTTCTTAGCTTCAAAGACACAAGAGGTCTGCCCCACCACAGTCTACATTGACATCCTGGAAAGACCCGCTTACCAGAAAGAAAATGTCAACAACCTCACTGATTTCCAACCCTCGTTCGCAGAAGAGATCAGTCAGTCTTGGATAGGCCCATTTCTCAAGTTCATCTTATATGGCGAACCCCCATCAGAAACAAAGAATGCTCGTGCAATACAATTTCGAGCCTCTAGACACACAGTAATCAACGGACGATTATTCTGCAAATCCGAGCTCTCAACCAAGCTTCAAAATTGTTCTATACCTAAACATTGGCGTTGTCTGTGGATCGAAATACTTGAAAATTCATCCACTCAACTCTATCAAACTCTCTAAAATTTTCAAGCTCATGAAATGTGGTAATCAAAGGGAAAAGCTACCAAAATCATAGATTTGCAAGTGACAATTGGATAGAAACAATCCGCAGAATCGATGAATGGCAATTTAAATCTAACAACCAGGTCTCCACGTTCCAATTAGATAAGTACTCATTTCCAAACTCCATTACTGCTAACTTTGAAATCATTTGTTTCTGGTCCAACAAAATAATTATGTTGCCAACAAGCTGCATCAAATAAATGTTCAGACGAGTTATTTCTGCTCAAGATCACTACATATGGTTCACTTATGAATTCACGTGACATTTGGCTGGTTCATTTCCTTTAGTTTGAATCAGTGACAACACAGATCCAGGAATCCAGTTTACAGGTCTCTCCTTACCAGGTCAACTAAGGTGTTGGTTCAACCAATCTCAAACAGAAATTTCAAAGCACGCTAATCTATGGACCTATATCAATAAGGAACCAGCACAACTCATCACAGAGTTATATCAAAACCTCAGCCAGATCTCATGCAAAGACCTCCGCCAGGTCGTCCATCAGCCAGGTCGTCATCAGTAGGTTGTCATCAGTCATGTCGTCCTCTTCCAAGTCGTTTTTAGCCAGGTCGTCCTCTTCCAGGTCGTTCTCTGACAGGTCGTCCATCAAGTACCACCTAAGAGCGTGTGCGCCGCCGAGGTCTTTCTGAATTGGGGTCGCACACATGATTCTGACAACTGTAGCCAAAGTTATAGCAAAAATACCAAAATGCATCCAGCCAAGTTGCCCTCCGCTAGGTCCTCCTCCTCTAGGTCGTCCTCATTTAGGTCATCCATCAGATCCAGTGACAGCGTGCACGTCACTGAGATCTTTCCGAATTGGGGTCGCACGCGTGATTCTGACAACTGTAGCCAAAGTTATGGCCAAAATACCAAAACGTATCCAGCCAAGTCATCCTCCGCCAAGTCGTCCATCTCTAGGTCATCCTCAGCCAGGTCGTCTATTAGATCCAGTGACAGCGTGCGTGCTGCCGAGATCTTTCCGAATTGGGCTCACACACGTGATTCTGACAACTGTAGCCAAAGTTATGGCCAAAATACCAAAACACATACAAACTTACTCCAATTAGCTAAAGATCAGCTCATCCTCAAGACAGCTCGTCCTCAAGCCAGCTCACCCTCAGATCAGCCCAGGTCATCCTCAACTCAGGTTGTCCTCAGATCAGCTCATCTTTGGATCAGCTCATCCTCAACTTAGGTCATCCTCAAGTCAGGTCAGAGCAAGTCTACAACCCAGAAGAAGCAACCAATATTCCAACTATCAGTCCAACTATCAGAACAAACCAGTGAGTCGCTCGAATTGCAAAATGGAAGCTCACTTCTTTGCAGTTTATTGCAAGCCAATCAAGCTGGGGGCTAGCCACAACCATCTCCGAACTGGGGCTAGTCTTTTCCATCTAAACATGTTCAATTCAGTTATCACGCCCTATGCACCTCCAGACTTACTACCGTTAGTTTGTACTCACTCTTTGGTGTTAGCACAAATTTTTTACAGGTCAATCAAGCTCCAAAACTGGGGCTAGCTACAATCACGCCAATTCAAGGCTAACTATCAACTATAGTGACGCCCCCAAAAGGCTAGCTATCAATAAATCAACCATAGTAACACCAACGCCATGTTTAAGCTTTATTCAACTGTAATTACCACTCAAAGGCTAATTATCAGTCAAATCCAATCCACGAACTACGATCTACGCATTACGAGCTACAACATATGATTTGCGATCTACGCACCACGAGTTACGATCTGCGCACTACGACGTACAACCTACCACATTAACTCACAACAAAGCTCTAAACAACAAGCGACATCCAGCCTACAAAAACAGAAAACATTTTTGCAACAATCTCCATTTTTCAACCAAGTAAGACACGCGGTCTCATTTATTATCTTTCTTTACACCACTATTCTACAAACAGTGATATAAAGAAAGGGGGGCTGTGTCATTACCCTCCACTCTCAACCACTCGTGGCAGACCACATGTCTAGATTCCAATCACAGGTCTGCACCACGACCTACAAGCACTACGCTCTAAGAAATGTAACCGCTGTGTGCTACAGTCAACAACAACATTAATGAGAGACTTTACTCTGTAATGGTCTCCAGGTCTTTACTTCATAACAGACGTATCTAGAAAGGGAGGAGCAGCTTGACGCCTATAAAAGGGAAGCTCCATCTTCTCCACAGGGGGCTCAATCTTCAATCTCTAAGGAACTACGATTGGCTTGATTCGAGTCTAGCAAAAGACTCAATACGTAGGTAACTCTTCTCCAAAGGAAGAGTGCAGCCACTTCTCCATCAAACCCGATCTCAGGTTGAAGGTATAGTTCCATACCTAAACATTCTCTTTTTTACTTTTTCTCTTTTCCTCTTTTTTACTTTTCTCTCTTCTAGTTTTTTACTTTTTTAATTTAAATTCCCTCCTTTAGGCGGGTTCCTCAGTCCTCACTAACCGATAACTGTTAAAATTTTGATGCCATCTATCCACTATATGCTCTGTTTGGTTCGCTGGACCTGAATGCAATTGCAAATACATCTTGTTGCCAATACATATACTTGCAAGGTACTTCATTTGCATGCAGTGGCAGAGCCAGGAAATTAAGTGAGGATGAGCCACTCGGACAAAAAAAAAAAAAAATCATTTTTTTAAACTAATATTTCAAACCTAATAAAAAAAATTCATTATTTTTTCGTTTAACTATTATTTCAACCACCATCTTCAATTTTTTGGTGACTTCGCTTTGAAGAGGATTCTATTTCAACATTACCAACATCTTCTATGTTTAGCGTTGGTTGAGTGGGCAACGACTTTCTTTTGATCAAATACTTTAACATAGTTATTTAAACAATACCTAAATAGCAATTAATTAATGAAATCTCTTACTTTGAATTTCAATGAAAAAATAAAGTCATCAAGTTTAAACCTACAAAAAAAAAAATATAAAATTTACTTAAAACTTACCGCGTGTCCTCAAGAATAAAAGAGACTGAGAGACCGTCAGTACGTGAGGGGTTTTTGGTTTTTATTTATTTACTTTTTTTTTAAAGAAAAGAGAGAGTGTGTGGGATTAATATTTGGGGTTTCTACTTTTTATTATTATTTTTGGAGAGAGAGAAAAAGCACGTGAGGGGTTAATGGGTTACTATTTTTGGGCTGGGTTTGGTTCCTTTTTCGTTTTTTTTCTTTCCTATTTGCTTGGGTCTTAGATTTTGGTTACAAGTAAATAGCATGTGGACAAACAATATTTTTTTTTGGGTGGAAAGTGAGGGTGTGCCAGGGCGTACCCTGCCCCCCCCCCCCCATGGCTCCGCGCCACTGTTTGCATGCTTGCCGCTTGGCTCACCCTTTGCAAATGGATGCAAAAGAAGCATTTTTTTGTGATTGGTTCACTGCAATGCATAAATCAGTGCAACCCAAGAACTTCAATTTTTATTTTTATTTTAAACCCAATGTAATCTCCACCCTTAATCTTTCCGTCCTCTTAACTAGTTAACCTCTATGCTCCATCTCCTAGCCTGGTCACTCTTATGAATATCACTTAAGTCTAACCACAATAGTCATTCATGTCAATTATATAATTATTCTGCAAAGACAATATATATCCGATACAAGTCTACAACCATACCACAAAACTTAAGGGCCTAAGGGCATCTCCAATGAGGGGTGTAAACCGTATAGAGTGGAAATTTTACACTCCAAATGTTAAAAAAACTCTTTTCAATGGGAGTGTTATACCGTAGGTAATATAGTATTAGTTGATAGAGAGAGTGGGGAATTCTCCTTCTCGCTATCAGCTAATAAAAAGCCCGGGTGACACTCGAACAGTCTGAGTAAAAAAAAAAATTCAGACGTCACTTTAAGTAACATTCCTTTCTAACTCGGTTAAGTGACGTCTCAGTTTAAATTAAAGAGGGACGTCACTTTAAGTGACGTCCGAGTTTTTTTTTACACTTCTCCATTGGAGAGTATAGAGTGTAGATATTTATAGGCTATACAATAGTATATAATTAGGAGTGTAAAATTCTAATGGCATCTACGTGGAGACTAGGTGGAGGTGTAATTTTACACCCCATTGGAGATGCCCTAATGATATCAACAAGACGTAAAAATCACATATTAATAGTTAGGTTGCAATTTCAATTTCGGGTCAAATGTTTCTTTTGAATTTGTATCGCATGGTCGTCTCGTAACACCGAAAGGCGAAGTGACTCTTTATACGCAGTAGCTGCAAATGAGTAAATCATATATGTGTTTTAGAATTAGTTAACGAAAGTGTTTAAAATGTGCACTGATGAGTTGAAGAAGAAAAATATAACTTAAGTTTATTTAGAGAGGAATTAATGATAAAGATTGGGGCGGGTGTTTTTGGGATTTTAAAGGAGGGAAGGAATATTAAAACTTGTAAAGAATAAAAAATACAAATAAAGAGAGTAATTGTGGGGGGAGTGTAGAAGAAAAATAAGCAGTTTTGGGTTTAATCTTCCTGGTTCATGAACAACTTGCATAAAAACCACCTCATTACGGGTTAACCCATAAAAACTCCTTCTTTTGCTAAAACACCCAAACTGACTAAAATATCGCCCCTACACATAATTGACCCGTGAAACCTAGATCTCAAATTTCTCTCTTCTCTCTTTCTTCTCGCCGCATCCTTTCTTCCAAGATAAAACCTACTAGCTCTACCAAAGTGTTATGTTCTACTATTTTGCCTATGCTAGCATTTTTGCAAGAGTTCAAAGAAAGAATTAGATATGTTCATATCGCCAAGACGAAAGAAACTCTTTTTTAACACATTTTTTATGGTTTTTGTTGAAGGACATTGGAGAGACTTAGTTGAATGGGGAGGAAGAAGACAATGGAGTAGGAAAGCCTAATTCGATGTACAGCTTAAAAGAAAGGAAGAGGATACAGAAAACAAGTGATACCTATGTGGTGGAAACTAAGAAAATATTCTAAGGAAAGAAGATCATGAAATGATGTGTTGTGTTTTATTGGTGGTCTGGTGGATCACTTTGGGATACTAATTTTGTTTGAATTATGGACGTAAATATTTGATCTTTTATGTAATGTCAGTTTGTCTTTGAATTCTGAATGTAACTTTTGGATACTAATTTTGTTTGAATTCTTGATCTTTGAATTCTGAATGTAATGCAAAAAATGAGTCTGATGTGTTTGTCAGATTATCAGATTTCTACAGCCATATCAGAAAAAAGTATATGAGAATTCATATTTGCATATGTAAATTCCAATTTGCATAGACTGTGTCACTTGTCAGATGACAAAAACAAAACGTTTGTGAAAATTCATGTTAATCTTAAACAAAAAGAACTTATACATCTTATGCGGGTTAAAATTTTCATATGTTAATCTTCTGTGTAATTAAGATTTTCATAGCATACGTCTGATATTAGAATTGTTTTATTTTAGTAATCTACTACGAAACAAAACAAGCCTGATGAAAAAACGAATGGAAACTTAAATTTTCATATGTAAATTCCAATTTGCTTATATCAAACTACTCTGTAAACTTAAATTTTCATATGTAAATTCAAAATTGTATTTGCATGTAAATAAAATAAACTATGTGAATTTCTATTTTCATATGTGAATTTGCATTTATATATGTGAATTTGTATTTATATATGTACATATGTCAAGTTACTATGTAAATATATATTTACATATATTTTGTCAAGACATCAGACAATTTCAACTCTCCAATTTTGTCTCCGCATTTGCTTTGGTTTCTCCTTACCCATCACTTCTAAGTAGATTAAAACGATCGTTAAATATATATTTACATATATTTTGTCAAGACATCGGACAATTTCAACTCTCCAATTTTGTCTCCGCATTTGCTTTGGTTTCTCCTTACCCATCACTTCTAAGTAGATTAAAACGATCGTTCTCTCCCATGCAAGATCTCATACTTCACTAACCTCTTCAGATCAAGTAAACATCAACTTATTTCCTACAAACATTTCATCTAACAAATTCCACTCAATATACTGATCACTTATCAATCATCGAGTGCTAATAACGCCCTTGTTCAAAGGCCCTAAAATGTCTCATTGGCTTATAAATATCATCATGAAGATGTATGTGGTAAAGAATATTTTTACATAAGAATCAAATACCAGTGGCTCTCTTCAATGGCAAAAGAAACGAAATTAAAATTAGTGTTTTCGTTGGCTTCTTCGTTAGAGCGAACTCAACAAAGAAAGAATATACGGTGGTTATTTATTGAGAAAGGCAAAAAAAGAAACAGATAAGTGTGGAGATAAAAGTTAGACTGAGATTTGCTTCCATTATAGAAAGCAGAGAAGTTAATTGGTTGGACGTGAATAATAGGAAGGTTTTATGGGTACGTCCGTAAGCAGAGGGTTTACATGTAACTGAACATCTGAACCGAAATGAGAGGGGAAACCCATTTCTTGGAAAAATAAGGGGAGCCTCTTTTTAGGAGGGGTGGGGGTAGGGGTGTCAGGAAGACCCGAGGCTTCAAGATACAGAAAAGCGACTAAGAACTTTTTGAGAAACATACTCATCAAATTCCTCGAGCATGAAGCTTGTAAATCATACAAATTTCAAACAGTTCATTGGAATTTAAAGTTTAATTAATCATCTCTTAAATTGATGTCGTTTATTTATTAATTAATCTTGGATTTGCAAAACTTTTTTGTTATTGATGATTGATGATGCAAAAAATAAGATTGAGTTTATATCAAGAACAAAGAAAGAAGAAAGGGACCGTCGGGCATCACTAGTTGGTGTTAGTCATTGATTGTTGGATGGCTATGGCCTATGGCTCGAGAGAGGATAACACAAACTTAGAAATTTCATGTTGTTATTTTAAGAATTTTAGCGATGGCTGAACCAGTTTAAAAGGTTAATAGGGGAATAATAGGAGGTAAATTTTGTTGCAAACGGGTTAGGACGCTAGCATTTAAATATTTAAATCACAGTTTGCGTTGATTCCTCATCACATACACTTGGAAAAACACTGCATTATTGCCTGGTGATCATTATCGCGCGACTACAATGAAACTCCAAATTCAGGCCAATTCAAGATCTGTTATAAATTGCTGAACTATTGAAGATGCTCTTAGTCGTTTTCATTTTTTTTTCCATTATAAATTATATATTTTACACTGCAATGTTCAAAATAAAATAGAAAAGGAATGGGAATTTCAAAAGGTGACTGTTCAGAAATAGATCAGTCTTGCGCATGAGCCATCGGAAATGATGATTATAAATACACGTACAGAAATTTATTTACTGTATGTAGTTGGAGAACCATCACAGATTCAACAATGCAATGAGCCTATACTGATTCAATTATTTTAAAATGAAATTTACAAGTTCATTGCAAAATAGAATTTTTCTTCTGCAGGCACAGGAAAATAACGTCCAAATCCTAATCTTACGGATCATTCCTCCCCATCACAATTTATTTACCGGAGTGACAGAAGCAAAGCATCAATAAAGTCAATACATTAACTTCTTTATCAGTTTCTGGCTCCCACAATCCCACGGATTAGTTTACCAGTCCTACCAAAGTTCTAAGTGTAATCATATTCCAGGTATCATAAAACCCGGCATGACACAAATTGTTACTAAAAAACTGATCACAAGCAAAGTTTACATATAACCAAACTCAAACGGTAGAAAAAGTGTATATACCTACAACATCATTGGTTGAGTGCTTGGTCCTTCTCTCGTTGGTCGCAGTATACAATCTCTGATCTTGCACCAGGAAGGTCCTACATTGGGAGAGCTACACAGCTTCAATATAAATTAGAACAGAAAACAGTACCGTTGTCAGTGAGTCACACCAAAATCCTGACAGCAGACTCAATAGCAAGCAACTCCTCCACCAAACCTTCTTATAAACACCGCCAATCATCAATTGACCTTTGACGGGGGTTTAGTAACAAGTCTGGGTCATCTGCTTGACCATCCTCAACTGCATTCCTCTCCTCAATAGCATTTGTTTTCTCTAACAGTCCGACATCATATGTCATTCCACTACAGGTATTCCATTCCCAGGACTCCTTGCCTCCAGGTAATTTTTGAACCTCAGGCAGGATGACGACCCTATCAAGGACAGGAAGAACACCTGTAGAACCCAGAGCACAAGGCAACATACCGATTGGGCATGGGTTCCAGGCCTTAGCTACTTTCCACCTGCCTTCGCTGTTTATATCAGCGCTGCTTGCCACCATACTGGCTGCTTTACCCTTGTTCCAACGCTGTTTAAAAAACTTCAGCATTTCTGCGGCCTGACAGATGGATGAGTTTTGTTGGTTGATAAAGTGTGCAGTATCAACGCGCACAGAACTTTGCTCAGCACTATCCAAGTTTGGTAAGCTTAATGAAGGTAGTTTCTTGAGTCTCTCAACCATAGAGCTACTTCCAATTATCTGTGCAAGAAGCATAGCAGATCTTGCAAGCTGTCTATTGCCAGGAGAATATAATAAACATTTTTTCAAGATTTCTGCTAGTGTTACTTTTGGCACAACATTCATATCCACTGAAGAATTGTGGATTTCATTCTAATGCACTATCGAACTGGCATGCTGCTTTACTCTTTTATAATCTTCTATTAGCCAAAGAACCAGAGATGAGAGTTGTTCTATCTGAAGATCTTCAGCCTTGGATTGTGAGCATGAGAGAGATTCCTTGTCTGTGGAAGATTCACAAAGAAAAACAATGGAAAAACGCCATTAGAGGGATCTGATAAAGTTCTATAACACTTCACAATAGTGTCAGTATGACACTGATGATGGATCTTGAACTCATTTTTTCTTTTGTTAGAATGTGGAAATAATAGCGAATGAAAATTCACATCTGTTAAATATTTCCAAGTATTAAAAACAAATTGCCTAGAAGATTACCAATTTCATATTTCATGGTATCCCGCCTCTCCAGTGTTTGAAAAACTGCCTGAAGCATGATTAAGATCAAGTCCGGTTCTCTACTTGACAATCTGGTTATCACAAGTTTAAATAGATTAGTTAACCCTGTTTGGGTTCTCGAATCTCCAGATATTTGCTCCACTCCAGAATCATGGAGAGGTTCTACCACATTTGAGGAGTCAAATGTCTTCACGAGGAGGTCCAGCAGCACTGCAACTACCTCTGAAGGGGAAGAAGTATATAACTGAAAAAGTTTCCGAAGAATTCTTGTAATATGTTTCTTAGGACCTGAGATCAGATCACATTGGACTCATCAGCACAAACACACACAAAAGAATGGACAAATGTAAGGATTTACCAAAGCTTGACAAGATCAATTACCTTGAGATTGAGAACCATGAAGCTTTTTGACCGTATGGGAGAAAAGGTTAAAACGTGCAAGAATCACACTGGACTGTTTGCTACCTGGAAATGATAAATATAAGTAAGTGTCTAATCCACCGAAGATGGAAATTTTATCTTATGTGACCGTATCCACATAAAAGAACACTGACGCAGTATATGGCTTGTGAACTACCAAAAAATCAAAATGCTATCTATGAAATATTAACTCAATACTCAATAGACAATCCCCGGCATAATCAAAACGAGTATTTTTCTAACATTCCCCAAGAGACAATAATGGAGAAACGGATAAAGGGATGAACTGGATTAGGCAAAAAGTAGAATACACAACAGTAAAAAACATTAGCCCAGAAAAACCTTTCAGTACTGGCCATAAAAAACTCTGATAACTGTAAGAATAAACAAGGACATGCAAAATCTCATGCAGTATGAAAAGGAAAATCTTTCATTTCACAAATAGATATTGCTTCTATTTTATCTTAACTTTTTTTTATCTGTATGGATTGCAAATTAATCAAGCACCACATATGTACATATGCATAAGGAAATTGAGAGGCAAACAGATAATATCGGTAAATAAAGCAGCAATTGAATAAGAAAATTTGAGACTTACGTTTTCTCTTCATTGGCAGTGAACCAAGTTGTGAAGATTCATTTGTATTTAAGTAAAAAGCTAGCTCGTGAAGTTTAGATTTAACTTTCTTTCTAACAAAGTCTATAGTATCCCTTTGGGACAGAATTGCATTCTTTTGACGCTCCCAATAATAAGATTTTACCCACTCAAGCGCCTGACATTGACAAAAGGAAAGCTCAATCACGAAATAGACAAACTTTGAAGAATTTCAAGCGTAAGCACATATAAGGGGAGGTTTTTTTTTTGGATTGGCAAGCCTGTTTTAAATGAGATCAGTAACTCTTTGATGCTGGCGGGGTTCGACCCCCAGACCTCTGGTATCATCACCCAAAGGTTTTACCGACTTTGCTAGTCGGCACCTGCATATAAAAGGAGGTACCAGTACGGAATGATGATCAATCAAATATACTGGTATCGACCATCCGAATGTAGAAACAATTCACACTTTTACGATGGATCAGAAACAAAATACTACCTTCACAGAAGCTAGCTGAACTAGCCGAAGAGAAGGGAGATCTCGATGAGAAGCCTCTACAAATACAAGAAACAAATCAACAGAACATAATTAAAACAGCAGGAACAAAAAGCACAACCCCAATATATAAACATATTAAGTGATAAAAGATTGAGAAATGTTCTCACCATGACGAAGATCAACAAGCATACGTGGTAAACCAATTTCTAAAGCTTTATCAGCAATCGAACCCTCCGTTTCGTAGCGGCCCTTGTGAGCAACACCATTTACAAGCCTTGCACAAATAAAACCAAGCTGAGTAAATATGTCTATTCTCAAGGCATAACATAGTACAACAGAACCTAAAAGATTAAGGTCTTTTTTTTTCTTAAGAAATATACTTACGTGGACCATTTCATATAAGAAGGTTTTGCATGTGTCTCTAAGATTTTCAGATACATGAAATCAGTAAATAATTCCTGGACATAAACTTCTTCTTGAAGTATGAGTGAAGACATCAGGTAAGGAAGTAAGTGATTAAGGTTTGTAGTATATTCTTTTTCCTAATTACAAATTTGTGGTGTGTGTGTGTGTGTGTTTTTTTCGGGGGGAGGGGGTTGCGCCACGACTTATCTGTCCCCAAAGCGAAGCTGTTATTTATAGATGAAAGGATATAAATCCAGGCAAGGCAACCCTACACCTCAAACAATACTAAGCGTATCCAACTAAAAGACAACAAATAATCAAATTGCCACTCAAGCCTGAATTGAGGACCCAAATATTTTTTATACAAATTTCAATTGCTTCGACTCAACTATGATTGAACTTGAGTCCTTCCTTTCTTCAACGGGTGTACAAATATTTGTCCTCAAAATTAGCAAAAAAAAAAATCTTAAAATAGCAGTTAAACGTATATACTCCCATTCGATCGCCCACACAACTTCTAGCTAGTATACAACCTCTAGCAACAAGTGAGCTGCAAACTTGCAATCAAACTAAAAGTACATTTTTTTGCAAACCCACATTACTAATTATTTAAAAATTTACGCATTCACCTCATTATCGCCATAGAATGTAGCATAGCCAGAATTACTTCTGACTCCATAGCATCACTGTTCAAGTCCTCTCTATATAACAGCAAATACAAAATTTCAAATATAAAAATTTAACTCAGTAAAATATAAATAAAATTAATCAAAAGGAAATATAGTACCTAAAAAAGGATCTTTCTGCTGAACTTCAATGATAGCAGCTGTAACTTCAATAATAGTAGGAAGACATCCTCTTATTCTCCAAGTTGATATCTGTAATTTCAAAACAGAAAAATAAGATGGGTTTTTATATTAATGGTAAAGTAAAAGAAAAAAAGTGTTAGTTGGTGTTCTTACCTTGTCAAAGCTGTAGAATGGAATCTGGACAAGTAGAGAAGAGAGATTCTCTTACGAAATTCCACTCTTCCCAACTTATCCATGGAACAAGCTTTGTAACACACTTGTTCTTCTTCTTCTTCTTCATTGTTTGACTCCATTCTTTCTCACTTTTTAGCTTAAGCCTCAAAACCCCAACAAGGTTTAACGTTTTAATAATTCTGAAAAAACTTAATGGGCCTTAACCAAAAGCCCATTAAGAGTTCCGATCCATTATTTGATGGGCCCGATATTTCAACCGACCCACCCAAAGTCCCAAACCACCGTTCTCTTGAGACGATAAAACAGACAACAAAAAATGAATCTCACACTTCATTCTTTACGTTTAAGCAAAAGAAAATACATCCCAACACATAAAGACTACTAAGAGCAAGTCCAATGGATTGTTAAATTAGGCTGCCTAAATGTCACATACGCTTTTTAGCTTGCCTAATTA
This sequence comes from Coptis chinensis, assembly GCF_015680905.1. Taxonomy (NCBI): domain Eukaryota; kingdom Viridiplantae; phylum Streptophyta; class Magnoliopsida; order Ranunculales; family Ranunculaceae; genus Coptis; species Coptis chinensis. The sequence continues at coordinate 5,046,345 of NC_141462.1, forward strand.
AATTTGGCTCCCCAAAATCAAAAAACCAATCTAATTGCTTTTTTTGTTTTGAAGTGATAAATAATACCGTCCGTCCATTATTTTGTAACTTAAATTGAAATTTTTTTGGACGGATGGCACAGTTTTTGCCGTCCATCAAAAATTTACACGAGACAACAGAAACTATGGCGTCCGTTTTCCAAACTTATTATAGTATTTGTTAGCTTAAAGTCTTAATTTTGGCTCGGTTTTTTACTCCTTCCAAATTAATTTAAGACCCTTTTAGTTCCATCGGAATGACATTTTTGTAATTCCATATAGCCCCATTGGATTTGCTCTATGTCTGCCAAATTATAGTTTGTCCTTTCATTTCATTATGGATCCCATACTCCAAATAGTGTAGGCGTGTAGCACCACCCCATAACGAGCTATCGTATTGTTGGGTGTTTGATGTCAATAATAAGTACATACTTGAAAGCCAAATTTTGTAGCAGTCACGTAATGCTTTTATGCAAAGAAGGTGTCCTTTTTGCCTTTCCTAACAACACCTGAAAGTGGAAACTATAAAAACTATAAAATCTTCAGTAACACACTACATGTGAACATTGCTTCTCCCCAACTTGAATTTTGGTTTTGGATTCTGTTCCTTGCAAGGTAATACTAACCATCATTTTCTCTCTTCCCCTGCACTCAACTTCATCTCTCATTCTATTTACATATAACACAATAGAATCATATACATACAGAACAAAGTAACAGAAAACAGCCTCAATCAGATAAACAACACATAGGAAGACAACATAGAAAGTGAGAAATGGAGGTTAAGGAGGAAAGTGATGAAACTAGCCAGAACGATCAACAGTGGCAACCCCTCTTAAAATATAGACAGATAGCAGATGCAGAACAGCAGACCCCATTACAGAAAGCCATAAGTCAGACGTTTCAGAGCACAGCACATTTGGCAAATCTTCTACCCACAGGAAGTGTGCTTGCATTCCAACTTCTATCGCCAATCTTCTCCAACCAAGGTCAGTGTGACACAATTAGTCGATCCATGACAGCTGTTCTTGTAGCCCTATGTGGCATATCGTGCTTTATTTTGTGCTTCACGGACAGTTTCAGAGACGGGAATGGGAAAGTCTGTTATGGACTCGCAACAATTCGAGGACTTTGGGTGATTGATGGGTCTGCTACCATTTCACCTGAGCTAGCAGAAGGATTCCAGTTGAAGTTCATTGACTTCTTACATGCCTTTCTGTCTATACTGGTTTTCGCAGCAGTCGCCTTGTTTGACCAGAACGTCGTGACATGCTTCTATCCTGCACCATCTGAAGAGATGAAGGAGCTTCTCACCTCATTGCCAGTAGGGATTGGAGTCATCTGCAGTATGCTCTTTATAGTATTCCCAACAAAGCGCCATGGAATCGGCTTTCCACTTTCTGCTCTGTAACCAATTCTTTCTTCTCCTTCACTGAACTTGATTGATTCATTTATAGCAAAAGGTTCCATTAGGGAAGCATACTACATAATAATACAAAATTTTCATTTTACATACAGTTCGTTCCTCTTCTTTCACAAACTATCCAGATGTAATCGATTCACCTGGAGACAAAGAGCTTTTACAAAATTAAAAACAGAAGTCGGAAAATCAAAAGGGATATACTGATATTTTAAATATATGTACTTGATGAACATTTACCTTCTTCGCAAAACCACCTTGTGCGGTAAACAATCCATCAGTTACTGTCAATCTCAGAAAGATAGTGACCAGTAATAAATCCACCAGAAAGCTATTCTTCTCTCCTTGCTGTTAGAAGCCAGAATTTACCAGAATTACATTCTAGTGTATTCTATCTTCAATTATATCTGCAAATAAAATCTGAAAGTGGAGTGAAAGAGACAAGGCCCCTCTATATAAGACCCTCGAGTCCTCGACCCGTAGAAAATATAGTAACAAGGACCCTCCACTTGAATGAGTTTCTCTCATGTCACCACAATGAGAGGCTAGGTAAAACTAGTTTTGTTGGATGAATTTCTCAGGTGGGCATTGTCATGTTGAACATCACTGCATATGAGGGAAGGCAAAACTAGTTCACACACACACACACACCCCCCCCCTCCCCAAGCACACACACACACACTCCCCAACCACCCACCACTTTGTAATTTGACTGGAAGGGTGGAGTAGGTGGGCCTGATCTGTATGTGTATGGCATCCTTAAAGTGACTAAAGGTACCAAATATTTATGAGATACAGAGATAGTGCATCAGGTTAATATGGGTTGTCATCTGGAAGCCAGACAATAATACTGGTGAACCTGTGTTATTCCTAGATCACCGGAATGGTGGAATGACATGAGGTGCAGATATTCTGGCTAGAAGGAAATAGACGTAAATGATAAACACTTACTCTGAATTAAAAATCATTGCAAGCACAATAACTCCCATCCAAAACCGAGGATTTAATTGCTACATTTCGAGGTTAAATTCACCCATTAGCTCAGTCTGTAGCAAATCAGCAGCATCCGGTGCCTTTTTCTACACCAGAATCCGCCCACAGCAGCATTTCCATGTGTCCTCATCTGGAACACACCCATCCAAGCACCATCTCACTAACAATTCCAAGCTGCTTTGTGCACATCTCCTTTCTTACAAAAAAGCAAGCCACAAGAGAGCTAAAAGACTTGGCAGAGACAGAAATGCCTCTAGTACGCCGTACTCAGGTAAAACCTGAAAAGCTCTGTTCAAGTCATTTTCAGAACAAAGTCCTTGGATTACCAAATTGTTAATTTTAACATGAAGATTCAATGTTACGTGGATTAGGAGATATCCCACCAAGAACCATCTCATCAAGGAAGTTTGCAGCATCCTGGACCTTAGACAACCACACAGACCAGTAACGAAGCTTTCCATACAAAACTCAAGATCGGGGTTTCAAGTCCTGAAGCTTCATTCATAAGAACCTCCACTACTCCCTGAAGATTCCCTTCTTTACACAGTCCATGAACTAGCCGTGCTCATATGTAATCCGTTTGCAAAATGGCTTTGCTAATCATCTTTTCAAGGAGGCCTATAGCTTCTGAACACTGCCCGACTTTGCAGAGCCGGCCCATTAGAGAACTAAATGTGACTTCACATTGGGTTCTATACCTTACTACTCATCTCTCCAAAAAGTTTCATGGCTTCATCTAACTTCTTGAAATGCAAAACCCGTGAATCAGAGATGTAAGTAACAACTGTTGTGAACATCCTTTTGTCTCCATCTCTTGAAACAAATCTTTGGCTTCATTAATCTTTCCCAAATTTACACATCCCACTAATCAAAGTACCATAAGTATAAGAATCCGCCATACATCCATGATCAGGCATCTCTCTAAACACCAAGAGCAGAATCCATAGTTCCTTAGTTTCATGCAAAAAGCCTTAATCAAAAATATTAATAATCCTAGTACTGAGGAATTCCTATTTCTTTCATATACTTGAAAAACTTTTTCCATCTTCAACTGGCTTTCATTAACAAGTATGGCAAAAACCCACACATACAATTTCTCAGTAGGTTCAAATTTATATTCCTTCATCATATTAAAAAAACCCTGAGCATCATTTTGGCTTATGCGCACGACCATATGCTCTAAACATGGACAAAATATCTCTTCAGTAAAACTACATTTCTCATTTTTCATCCTATCGACAAGCTCCTCGGCTGCTTTAAACTGGTTAGCAGAAGCTAATCTAGATATCATAAGACCAAATGTGTTATGATCATGCTTAAACCCATTTGCATACTCTGCTGTTGCGGAGTCGAATATAGTCTTTGCTTTTTCAATGTTTTTTTCAGCTCGTATTAGTTGTTGGACTTGGGATGGTGTGATTTTATTTGACCATTTTATCAGTGTCTTATAACCCATTATTATAATTATAATAATGCCTTCTTTTCAAGTAATATTGGCTGAGAAATTAGTCATACCTTTGAGTTAGCAATTGAACAATGAAAATTTTGCCCCTTCGTGTCTTTAGTTAGAAATATTAGTAGTGGCTCCATGAAGGAACAGAAAGCTTCAAAAACCCTTGTTCTGATTTCGGAAACTCGAGAGAAGAAGCGGAGCAGTTGATGGGCCTGGGCTGGGCCCATTAGCCTCCATTAGAAATGTCATTATCAAATGCCAAACAAAACATTTTTTTCCCTCTTTCATCCCAAACCAAAATATCGAATTAGGTAAATATGTAGGGCATCAAAACCGATATATATCGGATATATCCATTTTTGTGGCACTGGCCCAACTAAGGACCAAAATATCACAGATATATCGATATATTATTGGATATATATCATTTTTTTGGGTACACCGGCATCTAAATATCCCATATATATCCATCAATATAAAAACCTTTTTTTTTTTAGATATATCGAATTTTCGATATAAAACTTTATATCGCCGGACATAACCAATATATCAGTATATATGCTCGTTTGACTTTTGTCCATTTTTACTATAAAGATTTTCGATATATATCGGCGAGATATTCATATATATGTGCACAATGTAATGAGAATATCAGAACAAGAGTCGTTGGTGGATTAGAGAGTTTGGAATAAAGTGGAAAAAAAAGGTTTATGCTTTAGCATCTTTAGACTTTAGTCCATCTCTCTTTGTCCGCCAAACCCCATTACTTCACAAAAAAAAAAACATCTCTCCTCAACTCACACCAACTCATCAGATTCATAAACCAAAATCTAATCTTCAAATGAGTTTTCAATAACCCACGGGAAAAAAGATATGCGACATTTTCGCATTCTGGTACCCAAAATTTTCATTTTCTGTTGTTACTTGTTTTCTACTTAGTTTCTTTCGTCTACCGCAAAACCAATCTCTTCATTTTTCATTAAAGAGGTTTGCTAAAGATGTTAACTTTGATCACGTAGATTACTTTTATACGGGTGATGCACAAATTGTTAATGTTAATGATGGTACCAAAAGTTAATCGCCCGTAGATTATGACCAAAGATAAGAGATAGAACAACTACAAGAGCAAGAAAGATTGAAAAGCGTCACCGCTTACCGACACAAAGATTCTTCGCTTCTATCAAAGATTCCCTCGCCCCAACTCATTTGAAACTCGCTGTCGTCACAAGTAAGTCTATACTTTAGTACACTATCTAACAAGAAGGGTAAAGTTTTTATTTGTTGAAAATGCTATATACCTAAGAAATTATTCAACATACCTTACAAAAGAAAGACTCAAACCAGATGTAATCATAAACGTGATGTACCTTTCACACCGTAGAGGTTACAAAAGTGATCATCCAACTAAGCTCAACAAGTTCTCGTGAGTGAAGAGTGAAGCAACCTTACCACATGGCAATCAATGAGGTACTATTTTCTGAATTTGGCATCAACCCCGCGCTAATAACACCGTAGTTCAAAAGGCCCAAAAGATTCCAAACTGCGGATAAGATGAATACCAAATAAAACAAAGTTTATACTTATCCCTAAAATGAAAATGAAAATATAAATAGAGTACTCTGCTATCCCAAAAGGAATCTTGCTCTTTAAAAAGGAAGTCAACTATGGATTTTGGCCATATGCTATATGATTACTCAACCTCTCGATAGAGGGACAAATAGAGTGGACTATTATTAAGCCCATGACTTATTTATTTTATTTTTTTTTTTCTTTGTTTTTTTTTTCCCTCGTAAACAATGACTATGCGATAAAAATGTAGATATCACAATGTCACATACCGCACTGTTGGGCTGATGGATTGCCAACTTCATGCTTGGAAGTACATGTTTGAAGCATTCCATCGAAAAGTCCTTCCCATGTATTCTTGAACTTCTTTAATAATTCCACATAGACCTAACATAATTACCGAGATCCACAATGATAAAAGCAGCTGATAATGCCGCCTCCCTTGAAACCAAGAGTGCTGCAATAAACTAAGACATAAGCTAGTCCAACATTAAATGCCGCCATTCTGAACATCTCACCAATGTGAGGGACTTAACAACCCGCACAAGGAACAAGCAGTTCAATAATAAACAAAATATTTGAAAAACAAGAAGCATAGTTAACAAATAAGCATAAAATACATACCATGCATATGGCTTTGATGAATATGAACCATAGCCATTATCCCCAAACCTTGCAAAAGAATGAGATCCAAGAAATAACAAAAAGTTTAAATACCAAGAAGCAACAAATAATGGCATGGTGTTCCAACCTAACAACTAGAAAAGGCACGTGAATAGTATAGATTATCATTCAAAAGTATCCCTATTAGTCCAATTCGCCCCTCTCCCGTAAAAACACTCTTTTACATAAATCCATTCGATCAAAAACAATACATCAAACCATTTATAATAATGATGCATACCTTAATATTACGGAAATGAGGATGATCCTTACGAATGCCGCGTTATCAAATATCGCCATTTTAACTTTGGCACTGTGATACCCTTTCATAATGTCTCTCCAAAAAGTGATGTAACTTTGTGATTTCTATATATATATATATATATAATGAAAAGTCAGACAACATATATATAAATAAACTAGTCAAGTAATTAATATTGAAACTAAAACTAACCTCCATATTGACCTGACTGACCTCTTTCATGTCGCACAAGACGCCTCTCTGGTGATTTCTTTGTCATAACTAAAAGTAGTTAACCGAGTCTCGCCCAAACTGCTTATACTAATCCTTGTAAATTACAAAGACATCACATCGATCTAGCCAAGAATAAAGAGAAGAAATCACATATTAGAGGACACAGAAAGCAAAGGTCAATTTCTAAGTGGAAAGTGAGTGTAAAATAGCAATAAATGATTCTAACACAAACCCATGTCCCAAGTCACATAATTCTTAGATTCTGAGAAATACAATTAAATGAAGACACAAACACACACACACACACACACACACACACACACACACACAAACACAAAACTCCATGATATCTCTCTTTATATATGCCTTTAATAACTCCAATGTATTTCTCGACAAATCCATGGAAAACATCTATGAAAGCAAAAGAAAATATGGATTAAGTAGCAATCGACTTTACCTACTTGATACAAGCTCGGGCATTAATCCAAATTTTTGACTCAATAAAAATCAGACTCACCGCATTAGACGAAGTTATAATATCTCTTAACTATAGTATAATATCTCGTTATATAAGGGTATTATGGAAGTGAACTAATGATCTAGATGGTGTTCGAGTTCTACATCATCGAGCATCGATTCTCAACCCAGCTTTAATTATTTCAAATATTACAAAAAGTAGTTTTATAAGTGTTGATTAACAAAATAAAATGTATATCGAGAGCTAACTGAATAATGCATTATATGTTTCTCCTTGTACTAATTATCGGTTTATGTTACTAACAAACAATGAAGACTTGGAAAACTTAAAGCAAATAAGGAACCAATCTCATACACACCAAACTTCGAGACCTTATGCAGTTAAAGAAGACCAAACTCAGCCCAATTATTATAGTTACATCTTTACAAACAAATAAATTTTCTTATGCCTTATTCATCAACAATTAGACCTTATAGAAACAAATAAATTTTCTTAGGCCTTATTCATCAACAATTAGACCTTATAGAAACATATAAATTTTCAAGATGTGAAACCCACTTACCCAAACTTACCCAAATCTCAGATTTATACTAAATGACAAATCTAATTAGCTATTCAAACACCGAAATCCCAACCTTACTTTATCAATTGTCTATTATTAACATATGGAAACATAGTAATTAACACAATAAACACTAGAAAGGCAAAGCTACAATCATTAAGTAGAAGAGTAAAATAAATGAATATGAAAACCTTTGAAGAAACTAAATTGACCTCGGTTCGTCAAAGAACGATTCCAAGTTGAGGCGTTGAAGGAAAAAACGGTCTTTGAGTAGTGAAGAGAAACAAAGCTTGTAAATCCTAAGAAAATTGAAATTGAAATTTTTTTGTCAAATAAAACCCTACACAAAAAATCGGTGCTTGAAATAAATAATTTTTTTTGATTTCATTACCTTGTTGAGATGTGAGAAGAAGAAAGAGTGAAAAAAACAGAAAAAAAAGCAAGTGGCTAATTGTGGGAGGATTGTGGTGGGGAAGTAGAAAATTAGATGGTTTCTTTGTTTTGTTTTGTAAAGCTAAACAAGTGATGGGGAAGCAAGTCAAGCAACAGTGGTCTACCGCCCCCATTATTTATCCCTAACCCACGGCCAAAAGCTGCTAATGAATCTACCCAGGAAAAAAGCATCTCCCACGGTTTGTCTCCGTGGCTGTCACCCACGCCCAAGAAAATAGATAAACCGTGGGTAAAGGTATTTAAGTAGGCTCACCAAGAAAAACTATTACCTACGGTCAATAATCGTGGGTGAATCAACAAGGATTCATAACCGTGGCAAAAAAGATACCGCATCCGTGGCCAAAAGTCCATTTTCTTGTAGTGTAAGAGTCGTAGAACCAGAAGTTGTGGGGAGAGACCGAGAGAATAAGCGGGAATCCAATTTGAATGAGTTTCATACTGTGTATTTTTTTTTTTTTTTGCGTATTTGACTATTTGGCATAAAGTCATAAACCACGGTAGAAAGTGGAAAATTTATATACCACTGTTTATGTTTAAGGTAGTGGGGATGTGGAGTACTCTCATGCTGAAAAAAAACTAACCATGGTATATAGCCTAACTTATCCCACGGTTTTCATGTAACTGTGGCATATACTAGTAAACCAATGACCAAAGAAATTTCCGCCGTGGTATATAGGTATTTCCCACGGTTTTTGGAAGAACCGTGGTATAAACGTTCTTATTGACCGTGGTATATGTGTCATTCTGTAGTAGTGAAGAATTCAAACTATATTAAAACTAACTTACTAATCTAGATTTATGAATAACTAACTAAGTAAGTAAGAGTTATGCCTTAGTCCTCTTTATATAGAAGAGGGCTAGGTCTACAAATTCGTGCATGGGCTTTGGAGCCATGTTTTAGACCATAAAATCGAGCCCAAAACTTGATTACTTCGATCTAAAAAGGGTTTCTCTGTTGGAAATTACTGCAATAGTCTTTTTGTCCACTTTTTCTCCTCTAATTGTGTTAAGGATTAGACCATTAGAAAGCTCTTTCCAAGCTGGTCGTTTTGACATATGGTAGGCCCAATTCCGAGGTTTTAGTCCAAAGATACGGCCTTTCAAAATTCTCACGACTTTTATATGCTTATTTCGCCCGCGTTGACTTTGACTTTTCAACTTTGACCCAAGGCTTTAAAAGGTTTTTCTCCTTGAATCTTGGTCTTTAATTATAGAACTTCTTAGCAACCAACCTTTGCTCCCTTTATCTCCAAAGGGACACATTTCTTTACATAATTGACTCCAATGCCCGAAATACATAAAAGCAAATGAACAAAGACTAACTCTTATTTATTAATCACATAATTGGTCTAAAAGCAATATTCTTAAGGGGGTAAAACTACAGGTTTTGGGCTCTTATCAACCATCATACACTAACAGATCATTCATGGCATATTCAATGAATACTTTGGGTCATGTGACCCCCACATTCAAGGAATACTCATCATAACACTAACAGGTCATCCATGGCACATTCAATGAATACCTTCCTATCACATGACATCTCAAGTCATAATATATCATTACCAAATCCTCGAAAAGTGGAAAGTTCTAAAGGTGTGGTCGACTCGTTGAAAATATTATTCTCAGCTATCATTGTACTAGCATTAATCATGCACAACAATTGATCACACATGCATAAAATTATTTTCACGCATCAATGCAAATCAATCACCCATTTAAATATCATTGAACGCAACACGAATAGTCATCAATCAAATACAATTCAAACATCCACAATCACGTACACAATTAAATACTATTATTATACACATATATTTATCACAAAAACTAATATATAATATATAATATAGTGGCTGCACCTATACATAAGGCTGCCTACGTATCCAATCTTTCGAGATTATAATCAGGCCTTACGTAGCTCTTAACCAATAAATATCAACATCCTTATATGTACCTTTAAGAACAACAACAATTTATATTATATAAAATCACATACAATAAGTTTCAAATACTCCCACAATCATATACGTAAAGTTTCATACCTAGAGATACACTATGAACTTATAAATCCAAAAACTCACAATCATATATTTCTCTACTTTTGATTCTAAAAAAATTGATCTTATGAACCATGTCGGTTCCAAATAAAACCACAGTCTAAAAGTAAACTACATACACTACATAAAACACCCAAGAAGAGTTTAAGAGACTCTTAGTTCATTACTACACATATTTTCCAAAATAGGTTCATGCACATAAAGGATAACACGGTAGGTTTTCTAGCCAACTTGTCAAAGCAATAAGTTTTTCTACAGTCATCCAAATGTTACACCACTTGATTATTTGAAAACTAGGATAGGTATACTTACTTCTTCATGTAGAACTCGAAGTCTTAACCTCAACCCATCTAGAAGAAAAATTAGGCTGAAAACGGTTAAAATCCTAATTTTCAGCAAACTAGATTTCTGACGGACTATCTTCTGAATGACACAACTCTTTCCACAGGTGTCCAAATGCATCGAGGCTTTTGTGTTGAAAATCTAACACATAGAACTTACTTTTTTATGTTTTACAAAAAAACTCAATCTCATTCTAAATGTTCAAAAACTAGGCTCGAACACACTGCACAGAAACTGATTTCTGACGCACTATTTTCTGCCAGTCAAACTTCTAGACGTCGTAATTAATTCCATGGGCCTTCGAATGCGATGAGGCCAATTGGAATAGAAAGAAAACTTTCATATCTTACTCTTTTATGTTTTATAAAAATTCTAACTCTCACCCTAACTATTTTAAAACTGGACTTGAACACAGTGCGCAGAAACTAATTTCTGACTCACTATTTTATGTCAACCAAACTTCCAGACATTATATCTATCTCCACAGACCTTGGAATGCGACGAGGCCAATTGGGTTGGAAAGAAGACTCAGAAAACTCACTTTTTTATGTTTTGACGAGAGTTTGAATCTGACTCTAACTATGTGAAAACTCAATTCCAAACCAGACACAGACCAGATTTCTACAGTCAAAAAATTCTGACGTGCCAACTTCCGAAGGATGTAACTCCTTCAACGTAAACCGAAATACTATGGGGTTTTTTGAGTTTGAAAGAGGACAGCTAAAACTTATTTAACATGTTTTAATCAAAACCTATATCAATTTCTAAAGACAATGAAAATCGTCTCCAAAATCAGACCAAATTCCTAACTTGAACAGGAACAAAACAACACCAACAGTACACAAACAAGAGTTTCACATATTGTTTTGCTAGCTATATTTCTACATACTAAAGTCATGAGCTTTGGGACCAGTGATACTAAGTAAGAGAAAGTCGAACTATCAATTCCTTTCTCAGCCCCATGCAACTGAACTGTATGCCAATTTTTTAAATCGCAAATATCTTCATGGGTTAAGCCTTTAGGGAATATAACCACACTAATTGTTCAAGAAAATTGTATGTCGGTTTGACTTGGAGCAAGAGATAGTGTTCTTGCAAGCCTGAACTGTATGCCAGTTTAGCCTCTCAAAACATCAAACGTAGGGGTTGCTAGGAAGATCCGGGTGGGATCTAAATCCTAGCACACCACCATTGGCACTGGAACTATATCGGTATGATGGTGCTAAGGAAGACTTCGGCTCCTCCATTCTTTGCTCGGTGTTACCTTTTTATTTTTCAAAAATAAATTGGACCTATCGTTATTAAACACGTGTGTTGTGCTCATGGCACCAAGTTGCTTTAAGCAAGGCATATGCCTCTATCGTCGAACTCTCGATGTGATTAAGTTGAAATGGCTCCCAAGACATCCTGATCAGATTCTTGTTATGCCTCATCTTAATCTGTTTAGCCTGCTAGGGTCACCTATTGTTGTTCCAAATGAACTTTGGGGGCAACAGGGATAGAGTATGCACATTAATATATGTAATGTATCATAAAATACTTCGAAGGCATACATAAAATAAAAGAGATGCAGAGCTCAGTAAGTAAATAGCATGCAGAAAATAGAAGAGCTACAGAGTTCAGTTAGATAGTTCAGTAAAATAAATTGTATGTGAGCATAGCTCAATATTACAAACCCATAGAATAATTGTTTAAAAATAATTGTTTATGTGAATCATCAACTGAAAGGCTTATGAAGCAGGGGTAGAATCAAACTTTGGTTCACCATTAGTGTTTGTTACTGCACCATCAAACTGTATGGTTGGGCTAGCTGGAACGGTTGGCTGAACAGAACATTCACCTGAAGCTGGAACTGGCAGAAAAGGAAGTTGAACTGGAGGCAGGTCATCATCGGTGTCTTCTTCAGAAGATGAGGAGGCATCAAGCATAAGTTCAGCTTGGATTGCAGAGATGCTATTGTTCAGATCATGGAACAAGACAAAAAGGTTGGTTACCCGCCATTGATCATCCAGTGAAACGCGTGCCATTAGCCTCAATTGCCTCCTCGAACTTAACTTGCTTAGCCGCATTGAAGGACTCCCGAGAAACATCTAGTACCCCAAAAACAAAACGAATGGCATTTTAGGCTATTCTCTTCTCCCACCTCCCACCACCTCGAATAGAACTTGGAGGTCTCATTCTAGAGGTCATCCCTTCTTACCGAATCGAAAACGTTTCTCCTTCCGAGATCTCTCATAACCCCGACATGACCTCATTCGCGATGGGCAATGGCTTGGCGAAGGGTCTTCATCTCGGTGTTCCTACCGGTGAAGCTCCCATGTTTTGCTTGGGGTAGTGAAGTGGGGGCGTAGTTCCAAAACTTCAGTTTCGATGCCCGAAGATCGGCCGACTCCTTTTTGGGCTTTCTCGAGGAGAGCTCAAAGGTTGGAGATAGTATCTCTCATATTCTTGAAGCCAATATTAGATCTCTTCTCTTTTCGCCAAGAGTCGGTCAACTGGATATGCATTTCGGCAGCTCTCTTCTCGGCGACTTCTTTTGCCCGGATCGGCTCACAAGAGCCATGGCATCGGTGGATGTATCGGCGGTGCCACAAAGATGGGATCTTTCATGGCCAAAAAGTTATTCACTAACCGAAAAGAATATAGGATGTGTAAAGTAGCAACAATGAGAGAAACCCAACATTGAACGAGAAGAAAGTCTCACCTTGGTAAGGTGAACGGCCGGATCGGCAATAGGGCCGGGTCAAGGTCCCAAATATATTGGCCCCGGCTTTGTCAACGAAGTCGCAACTTCGGAGAACTCAACGCGATATCAAAATCTTTAACAGAGTGCTTGTTGGTAACAGGTAATTCATTAGTTCATCCCCAATGCCTCATCTCCACAATCATCTCTCTCTCAAGGGAATCTGGAGATCTTGGCGAATAGAGAATGTCATCACTAACCCCCCCCCCCCCTCCTATCACTGGATTGAGGAGGAGGGAGAGGGACAGTTACAACAGTGGTTTCAGCAATACCCTTCCCCTTGCGATTATCAAAGAAGGGAGGGTTAATGGTCAGATAGACGTTATCACCAGTTTGTTTAGAACCTGTAGAAGGATCTGGAACTGGTGGGGGTACAGCTACATTCTCACAAGATTGAACAGGTGGAGGAATACTAGCAAGAACTTTAAAAAGTGGGTCTTCACTAACAGATAAAATGTAAAACTTCGTTTTCTTACCAGAGGGGGCAACATTATAAGCGGTATCAGATCTCTTCAATTTAGAACGGTTGGACGCACAAACTCCCCTTTTAAAATTGCTGGCCATCAGTAGTTCATGAGGCAGTTCAGGGGCCCTTCCGCCCGTGATCACACAATCATCATCAAGGTAGGCTCCAACCTCGACGCCACAAAGCATCATCGAGCGGCCTCCAAACTCTTCTCCTTGTGGTTTCCTCTTCTTACGGTAATCAAAGAGGATTAGATCCCGAACTAGAGGAGGAAGAAGTCCCAAATCCCCGATCAACGGAGGAGGAAGGGTTGTGTGCCCGAAATTCCGCGTATTTATCCCAGGGGGGAATAACCGGGAACAAGTTGCGCCATTCTTGATTCAGACATGTTGAGATATTCAAAAGACATGTGGGATCAAGAACTATTACCCAAGGCATCCTCTATTCCTTGGGGATCTTCTTGATAATGTCCATCATGCTTGCATCGATTCAGCTTAGTTGATTCGGGGGAAGAATCACCTAAGGAATAATAGCAAAAGATATTTAAAAAAAGACTCCTATATCAAGTTATAAAAGTACCTAAGTAGGAAGACTTACTAGTTGGAGCATGGGTGTGTTTACGGGCATAGAATTCCCATGGGGTCACCATCATCATCGGGGCGAATGTCCCAAGCATCACCCAATACACGAATGTGGTGATCAGCCCGATGACGCCACTCTGCTTCCCCTCAAAAAAGGCGATCGGAAGAATTCTTGTCTATGGTCATGAGGTAATAGTATGATTGGTCTCAATCGCGGACCTCATAAAAGTAACCGAACACCCAACCGGTTGAGATCAAATCCATGTCTCTTGGCGAGAAGAGGCGTAGTACATAACAATTTTGTAAAACAAGTCTTTGCCCGACCAAGAGCAAGATTAAAGTGAATTAGACACTCTAAACAATGGGTGGAGGGAAGAGTGAGTCCGCCCTAAGTTGACCAATGGTGATAAAAAGCCACCTCCTTGTAGGCCAACTTATCAAATAACCTCCCCACTCCAGCCAACATCTTCGAGGATATTAAATTTTTACTTGAGATCGGTTCTAGGGAGGAAAGATCTCCGAAGTTTACAAGTTACTAATTGGGATTCATGATTAAGAAAGAGAAAAGTTTCAAGCTTTTGGTTAAACCCTAGCGGGGAGATCAAAAGGTTCAAGATCTGAAAAAAGGTAGCGAAATAGATTATGAAAATTCTCTCACCGGATCCTTTATATACATATAAGATGGACCGGTTAGGATGAGCCCAAGCAATCGCGTTTTTCGGGATGGAACCGTCATCATTACCTTTTTGGGAAACGGCGTGTGCATTGGTCCGTCTTTTGAGCCTTAATTAGTTAGGTGCGTTAGCAATTCCAACAAACGGTTTGGAAAAATAATTTTTTCGCCAAAAGCGGCGTGTTCAAAGCCACGCGTGCTAAAATTTGGCATGAGTGAGGGCATCTTTAAGGAGATTTCCCATCACTGAACAAATGACACGTGTATGAGAAATAACCTAAGACTATAGATGTCCAGAATGAGACGAGGATCATCGGATCAATTCTATGAATAAGTTATCTCGTGCTCAGCATGAGTGTTTAGTAGACATGTGCCAAGCACATGACATACGACCGCCGCCGAGCATAAGCGATCACCCGGTTGTTAGGACCCGATATAGGCGAGTTCAACGAGCGAAAACCCGAAGATGGCGATCTTTGATGATAAGGAAGGGATCATGATGACATATCCTAGGAGTTTCATCTTCGAGATATAATATTCCCATACATTATGGGACATTATTATCAACAATGAAACTTACCTCTCGTAAGATATGGTCTAGATTCGGACTTCCATAAGAAGAGGAATCCTAATAGGAAGGCGAGTCCAAAGATGGAAGGGAACTCACAAGCGGTGAAGACAACCCAACCCTAGGACTCTCGTAGCTCTTCCTATATAAACCAAAGGGATTCACTCTTAGGAACTACTCAAGATAGGGTTTGATTCTCCATAATAAACAAAGAGATACGTAGGCAACCGTCAGACGGTTCAACCCTGAACTCACAATCATCTCATCCCTTCTCCATTCATTTAAAGGTTCTAAGATCACACGCATAGAGGAAGATCAGGGAAAGCTCGAAAAATCCCCTACACTTTAGTTGGTTGATAGAATGAAGAGGTGAAAAGCCTTTCACACACCAAAATTCCCCGAGTACCCCAAACCTCGAGAAGAGACAAACGTTTTCAGATTCCCAAAACACAATCATAACTTCGCTACCAAAACCGCGCGATTTTGGGGCCCATGGGTCGATCCAACTATTCCCGCACATTTTTCCAAAATATAAAAACCCATCGACGGACACATGTTAAAAAGCTTTGTTTTAACTTTTAGTTTCACACCTCACCGGTCAAACAAGCGATAAAACAAAGGGGCGTGTAAGTACCCTCCGTTCTACATTTCATATCACTATAGCACACGTGTCCACAACCCGTGTCATTATCTCCATCGGCTTGTACCACATTGTCCGATTACATAAATTAATTCGGACTCAAGTCGTCCCCAAATCTCGATTCTGACCATATATAGAAGCAAATCATCTAGTGCAGTCCTGGAGCTCAGTCAACACACCAATCAAAGAGACATTAACTTTGTTACATCAGGAGTAATGACGAATCATCAAGATAGCACACAATGTGGATCTACACTTGACAAACGGCCTGGAGCAAATATGGAAGGTCAGCTCAAATATCTATAAATAGAGAGAGATGAACTACGTAAAGCTTGATTCAAATTTACCCCTAGAAATTTAATACGTAGGCAACTTTTGTTCCAAGAAGAGTGCAGTCATTCCCTATCAAACAATACATCATGTCATTCACCCCAAAACACTAAACCTCTACAATATGCAATAAAAGCTTTCAAACACATTTTACACTGCAGAGCTCTGTTCAAAATATCTTTATAATATTCGCATCTTGTATTACAAACGGAGCATGCAGTCCAGAAGGTTGGGCGGTCTTTTACTGGTTCGGCCTCTTCCATCCTCTCCATTATCCACTTCAATGTTTTCTGTATCAGAAAACTCTTCTATCTTACAAGGAATAGATGCAGGATCAGGATCATTACCAACTGAAACTAGACCATCATTGGAAGTACGACTTTCAATAGAAGTAGAAGTCTCATTGGGAGCAACAAGTGGAGCTGCATCAGTAGTAACAGCAAATGAAAGGAGTAAAAAACGAGATCACTTTTGTTCCAACGGCCCATCTAACATAAGTTTGAACACACTTTTTCTTCAGGGGCTGGCCATTAATTAATTAATATATAAAGTGAACAAAAATCCGAAATATCAAACAATACCAATATTCACGGATTTATAATGTCATATGGAAGTTGAGATTCGTCTTGTTTCACTCAACACAATGAAGGTCTAAGTACATCAACTTCAACATTGCAAGAAATGGTCTGAAGTGTGAAATATTTAAGTACTTGTCACTCGGAAAACAGAAAAAGGCATCTAACATGAATAACAAGTAACAAGTAACAACAAGATACCGAGTCATAAAAAAAGGAAACCAACTATGGACTAACAATCTATTTAATCTGTTCGAATGCAAATGAAGCTAATTCTTCTCAGATTTACTGACAAGGCCAGCTGTCATTCGTAAGACTTGATCATGGATTTTTTAGGACAGGAGAGGGTTTCTTCCAAGTTCCAAAGAAACAGTTACATAACAACAATTTGAAAAAACTGCAGAGCTCCTATAGGATCTTGAACAACTCTTTGACATTTCTCTTCTTCAGCCATCAACAAGTACATTTTACTTGAGCTATGCAGAAAGCCAAAGATCAGGTAACCAAATACCAAAGCTCCGACCAGAATTAAACTGCTCAAATACCTCATCAAAACCCTTTTGACCAAGATCACCACCAATTTCATCATATTGATACAAACCCAACACCCATAACATAAGCTTCAATCGTCGGTTCTACTCGCAAAAACCTTAGCTCGCATCTGTTACAAGCTACAACCTTAACTTAGACCCAACACCCAGTTTATACCGTTTTGGCTTCCAGTAAATTAGTAGGCAAAGAAGCAGTATCAAGTTCAAAAGATCTTTTTGGAATACCATCTCTTTCTTTACCCGTTGTTCTATATGAAGGGACCATGTGCGAAAATCTGTAAAGCTCACATGGTGGAATTTGAAATGGAGCCTTACCATTCTTTGGCTGAAAGAGGGAAACAAAACCTTTCACCTTTTCCAAGTAGGCAACACCAATGCCAGAGTGTTCATTGTAGTCCGACAGAATTTCAACAAAGTCGAATTCATAGCTACTATATCTGTCTGGATCAAGGCTCCACTTCAGATCCCAGTTCTTGAGGATGGCCCACGTTTCACCCTTTCTAGGGTATATCACAAAAAAACCTCTACTCCTGCTTTTTTCATATATAAAACCATATGAGAAAACATATTAACTCCTTCAATGGTTTCAGTCTTCCCAAGTTTAAACTTACCACAAGAAGCAGGTAACTGTGCATCAACCCATTTGATCTCATCTGGACTATCTGGTTTGGCCTCCAACCATGTAATCTTCACCTTGAACACAGGAGAGAAAACTTTCATGATCCGAGCATAGAAACGAGGCATGCCATCCGTATCATCATAAACAGCCCACATTTGATCGTTTTTAATACAATCTTCCTTCCTATCATTGTCAAAAACATAAAACTCTGGATCAGGCACTTCAATGCTGGCATTTGACTTACACGTGTCATCGATTTCGGATTCTTCATCGTTTTCCAAACTCACAGTTTCTTCTCTGCTGCTCTTACATGGTTCAACTTTGGCATACCCATTCTGAGATTTGTTCGAAGGAGCACTTTCTTTTGGTTTCTTCAATTTTCTTTCCTTTTTGAAATCAACTGGAAAACCATCTGGCTTCACAGTTTCTGACCCCTCTTCTTTCGAAGTTGCTTCACTCTGATTTTCTACAACCGTTGATGGTTTAGTGTGCTTCTGAGAACCCACAAGGTCATCATCACTATCTTCATTATATATAACCTGGCGCTTCTGACGAGCAGACCTCCGAGTGTTGAGGCCTTCAGGGATTCCAGAATTTTGGTCCATAGGCTCACTGCCTTCTACATCATCAGGAACTTCAATATCATCACTGCCGCTGCTACTTGAAGTATCACAGCTTTCACTTGATTCTGATTCTGGCTTACTCCTCTTACTGCCCGCATTGCATACTTCTGCTTCAAACTTGCGCCTGCTTGGGCCTTCCATTTTTTCTTCCATATTCACATCCCTATCTTCTTCACCTTTGGTTTTAAATACACCATTAACATTGGATGTGCCTGCTTTATGCCCTTGAAATCCCATGTTGGGCGGAAAATCCTGACTAGTACTTTGTGATCGCACTTTATGACCATCCTGACCAACCACATTCTGTTGGGGACCTGCGGGCTGAGTGCAGGGAGCTCCTGATGGTATTCCTCCTGGTACACCTTGAACATTCAAATTATAAGCTATAAAGGGCTTGAAGCAATTTTGACATCGAAGAGCTCTGTTCAGTATATCATTGTAATACTGATATCTCATAGTACAGAAAGGGCAGGCAGTCCAGAAAGTCGGTTGCTCCTTTGCTGGTTGGGTCGGTTGCAGTGGTTGCGGATGAAGGTTAACAGTTGCATATTGTGTTCTACCGCTATTCCCAAACCTGTTACCTACCACAGGTTGCTTACTTAACAGGACATGGCGTTGCTGGGGCAGTTGTGATCTTCCTTTAAAGGCATTATATTTCATGTCAAAGAGTGACCGTTTAAACTTCGATCTGTAAGCACCCTATGTGCTTCTCCAATTAACTTAAAAGCAGCTTCTGCACCATGCAAATTGTTTTTATCAGGATGGAGCAGGAGGGCAAGCTTCCTGTACTGCTTCTTAATGGATGCTTCATCTGACGTCACTTCAACTTGAAGGATACCATACCAATCCATATCATTACCCGCAACCTTTTGTTCAGCAGAACAGTGTACATCACAGACTGTCATTATTTGGGAGATGCCATCTAGATTGGGATATAGATTTCGAGCTTTAGTTACAATCTTCTTCGCTCCAGCAAAATCTTTGTTTTGCATTTTCTTCTCAGCAATTTCCTTGGCTTTGATGGCCTCATCTCTGTTGCAATCCATTTCTATTCTGAAAATCTATGAATAACCACGTTATACTCGTTTAAATGAGATAGAAGAGGAAACCATTCCTCTACAAATTGATTCAGCTGAGTACAACGCAAACGCATGACCTGGCCTGCCCTTATCAAGGACCTTTGCAAAGAAACATAAATACCCAACACTTGAAGAATCCAGATAAAAGACCAGATAGTGGAAGCAAATTCTGTCGTATGAGCCAGAAACCTATAAACAACCTGAAAGGGGGAAAATATGTATCCTCTTCAATCTAGTTACATATAAAAGAAGAAGAAGATTCAACTTGCCAGATATCAAACAATTCTACCCCAAAATGCAGCCAATCATACATTTAGTTCTACATGAAAGAGAACATAACTAGATAATGTACCAAACAAAAGCCTAGATTTTTGTAACTACCAGTCATGTTGCCGCATTTGATGACTCAAGATAACAATATAGGATTAACAACACTGACTCCAACAGTGTGAAAGACATGACAGCGACAATTGAAATTAGTAACATATTACTACTTAATAGATTATATTTAGCTGTCGACAACATTTAAGAATAAAATCATTCACAATACCAAGAGATTAGGCCTAAACCTTATGCAAACACACCGATGACAATTTGTGGAAAGTACTCAATCTTTATGCATTTCCTCACAGATTACAAATAAACTAGTTCAATCCTTCTATTTACAAGCTCAAACTTCAAATCTACAAACACCCACTTCAATTCCTACCCAACTAGAACAAAAAACATCAACCTGACAGTTTCAAACTCAAATCACTAACATAAAAAAACCCTAATTTTTACACAAACCCAACATTCTAAACAACCCATTAACCAAAAACCCAAAACCCATTTAGTCCAAATCGAAATTTAACAAAAATTAAACCACCCCATCACATAAAAACATGTAACAAATCAACCATACAACAAGCAGAAATAAAACATAGTAAAATGTACAAAACTGAATACATAGAGCAAGCAAGAAGAAGAAGACTTACAAAGTATGAGGATATGAGGAAGAAGCCAGCACAAAAACACTGGGCACAGCTAGGGAGCAGAGGAAAAAAAACAAAGAGAAGTGGAGTTTTGAGAGGAGTCCTGTATATATTTTACAGGTACGACCTTATTTTCATTCCTATTTTGTTAATTGGTCCTTGAAATTTTGGGAATTGGAATAGACTGTCCAAGGATAGGACAATGTTGTTCTGGTTTTGGAGGAAATGTTTAGGGGCATTTTGGTCATTTTCTTTGACACCAGTTTTTCTAGGGTTTATTAATTAATGATGTTGAATTAGTCAAAGGGCAAATATGTCATTTACTAATAAAAGACAAAGATATAGTGCATTGTAGTAGGTGGAAGGGTATATATGTCATTTAGGGAGAAATACAACATGTTGGGGGTAGTTTTGTAATTTCGCATAGAAAAAAAATTAATCTATACATGTATTTTATGGGCTTGGGCTTAGGGTTGTAAAAACAGCCCTAAACCATACCCGGCTCCATCGGCCTGATAAAGCCCTCAAAATATGGTCTTCCTGTGAGGGCCGAGATGAGGACCAATTGATCCTTAACACGGCCTTCACTAGGTCTTAATACTTATCGAGTCTTAGTATTTTCGTAACAATTTAAACTGAGTTTCCATTGTGTTGATATATTTGGCGCACCTAGGCACTAGTAAACTATAGAGCGGTGGAGATCGATATTAGGTCTATCAACAATGGGAAGAAAAACTGATGACGAGAGAATTTGCATCAACGCCAAAAAAATAAAAAAATAGAAAAATTGATAGACCGAATATTGAAAACGAGGTTGATGAGAAATTTGGGAGGTTTTTACGGATTTTCAACAGAAGAGCAGAAAATTGAGACAGTCGCAGGTGCCAACTAGCAAAGTTGGTAAAATCTTTGAGTAATGCGGGCGCAAAGAATAGAAAGAAGAAGCCTAAAATGCGGGAATTCGAACCCTGCCGCACCAATGAGTTATTAATCTTATTTAAAAACAGGGATACCAATTAAAAAAAAAAAAAAATGGGATGATATTGAGGTCATTTTGGGCAGCAGCTCTTATTTGGACTACTTGGTTTGAATTGTGAGATTTAAACTTTAAAGTGCCAATTTTTTTTTGCTATACAGCGTACACATAAAGTGCATTTCCAGCAAAATAACAAAGTCAACAGAGACATCTTTGGGCCACAATGGAGTATGTTTTGGGCCTCTAGCCCACGTATAACACGGAGAAGCAATGGCTAGCCTTTCATAGGACAATCTAACGATATTTTGGGCATATTATTTACTGGTAATTGGTAAAATAGGATTTACATGGAACGAAAGATATGGAGTCCGAAAAAAAGATATTAAGGGAGTCTGAATAGAAATACTTTTTATAATTTGCCCAACTGTCACAATTTTCTTCAATTAAGGAGGATTTTATGTGGTTGATTAAGCTTGTAGAGTACCGTGTGGGTGCTATTGTGAATCAAATTGGAATCATCAAAAGTAACAAGATGAACACAAACTAAAATACAACAAACAAGTAGAGGACTGTAGGGGAGTGATATTCTCTATACAGCACGCGCTTAGCATAGTGGAACTAAGGTACCGACCTGTGATATCAGGTCGCATCCACGAGCCAACAAATACGCACAAGACGGATCGCAACATCACGCTTAACTACATCGGTGGTGACACATACTCCCTATCCATAAGCAATCATGACCGACGAGTACTTGCACTAATCCCGATCACCGGTCATCGATCACGCCGCAGCTACTTGCTCGATCGCCACTCCTCATCATCACAGCCAGACCTATGTAGATATTTCTCACATGCTCCCATGATCCACACCCCACGTTGGTGATATCCTCTACACGGAGGGGGTGAGGATATACTCGAATCTCTATAAATACCAATCCTATGAACTACGCCGGACACTGATTCTATTCTCGACCCCAAAAACTCGTGAGTAAGATCGTGGGCGGTTAAGCTCCAAAAAGCGAACTTCGGTCTCACCCATCCATCCATATCGGTCCCCGAGATCAAGTTGTGTAAGGATTATCATATCACACCTTTACATTGGCGCCGTCTCGTGGTCTCCGATTACTTGAGAAACCAAACCACTTTCACACTAATCGAGAACAAAACCAAATCAAAAGATTCTCAAGCCCACGAAGCATGGTAAGCCTCGGCTCAATTCAACACTTTGGCCGCCAACTAGGAACAATGAATGAACAAATTGCCCAACTCGGGCAAAACGTCCACATTACGTGCACAAGTAGATACACAAAGCCCACTCGCTGGCACCGCAGATGACGACGTCATCAACGTCAGTCAACAAATCACCGAGCTAAACCAAAGGCTCGACAAGAATGCGGTCAAGAAGGATTCCACCATGATAGTGCAGAAAATGTTGAAAACCTATCGCGATCTCCATTTGTCTGCGGTGCTTCACAAGGTCTCCCCTCCAGACTTTGTCCAACCACGGTTCCCACTATATGACGGTCGCACATGCCCAGGCCAACATATAGCACGATATGCTCAAAGCCTTGCGCTATACAAATACCGGAGTTCGACCATCTCTACGATGCAGCTCTTTCCAAAGAAGCTTGAAGGACGCCCACTCGATTGGTTTTTCTCCCTCGAACCCGGACTCCATAAGAAGCTTCAACGACTTTTACCGACTGTTCGCAAAGCCGACGCATAATAAATGTGACGCAAAGAGGGTGACCTCAATTCACTCTTCCAACTCACTCGGGCGGGAGGAAACCTACGACTCCTTTTAAAAGCGGTTCAAAACCGAACTCTTGGACATGGAAAGCGGACTCAAGGAATCATTTGCCGCAGTGGCTTTCACAACCGCCTGCCGCTCCCGTAAGACCGACCTAACCAGGTCGCTCTTGAAAGACCAACCCGAAACGTTGGCCGAGCTGTACGCTCGAGTGGATAAATACATCAAACTGCAAGAAGCTTTGCTAAAGCAGAAACGCGAAGAAGAAGAAGCCGCAGAAGAGGGAGAGGTTTACGAAGTAGCAACATCCTCTAGGAAGCGACCCCGACAACAAGGGCAGCCGTCCAGACCAAAACCAAGAAACGATCGGGAATTCGCAGTGCTCACTAGATCTCCTAGTTACATACTAGAAAAGATCAAGCGTGCTGCATTCTACCGACCGCAGATAAAGCGCGACAACGGATCTGCACCGATACTTACTGCGCTTTTCACCGCGCCAACTGCCACGAGACCGACGTCTGCTGGGGGCTTAAGCATTACTTGCAAGACCTGATCGAAGCGGGGCACATCAAGCAGTACACTAATATACCTGACGGCGACCTGCGCCACAAACTCATGGCTCGCAGAATACGAAGCAGGTCCCCACCCAGAAGGAGCGACATGCGTTCTCAAAGTCGCCCTCATATCAGAGGACGCTCCCGAGAACGCATCCATCAAGATCACCGTCAGCCGTCCAGAGGTCGCGAGCACGACAGAACCATCCACATGATCACTCTTCAAGATGATTCCGTCTCAAGCTCACGGGAAAAAGCGCGCGGCGTAGGCGCCCTCCATGAAGTATACAATTTCTCTTCACAAGCTGCAGCCATGCCGCCAGTTCGAAGAAGAAGAACAGATATATCACCTTCTCGAGAGGTCGACCTCAACAAGGTTCCGCCTCCCCGCGATAACGATGCACTCGTGGTCCACGCCAAAATCGGTGGATCGACCGTCAAAGCGAAGTTTTGATCGACCACAGCGGCTCGTCGCGATATTTTGTTCTATCACACGATCCAAGAGATGAACTTACCAAAGTCGGTCTTCATAGACCCCATTGCACCCCTCTTCGATTCAACGGCTCCGAGCCGATCCAATAGGAGACATCATCCTCCCGTCCCGGTGGGATCCCGGAAGACAAAGTCGGCTTCAACACGCCAAATAGCCCTAGATACCAAGTCGCCCCTGGCGCCATTTTAGGGCGCCGTTGGATACATCGATGCGCCGCACCCATCCACGCCGCATCAAGTCATCCGTTTTCCGGCCCAGAGGGAATGATGGAACTGGAAACAACGGGAAGCCCATCATTGTAACCAAATCATTGCAGCAACCAAGACCGAGGAACCTCCCATCTCCGCGAGAACGAATCAAACCTACCAACTATACAATGGCCAAGGATTTAGTGGCCGAGGTGAGAGCTAGCGCAACAAAACAGTACGCTGGGGGCTCCAGCAAGAGTTTCCACTCTCCAGCCCCGATCTCAGCCACTACCAAAGCAGCGGGCATACCAACAGTTCAAATAATGGAGGTCGCCCCATCGAAAAGCATCACGAACAAGCAGAGTCTCGTGATACCACCACAACCTCCCCTCCAACCAGAAGAATGGCAGGGAACTACCCCAGTTTTTGTTGTCACGCCAACAAATGGCCATCTCGACCCGTTGTCGTAATCCACCACGGGACGCCCCAATTCTGACTACTCCACCCGAACACCAACATAGAGCTCGCGCGAGCATTTCGCCCGTAGCCGGCGCCGCGCAGAGCCAAGCACCGACTCAAGACAAGCAGCAAGTGAACCTCGGAACCGAAGACGACCCTAAACTCGTCTATGTGGGAGCCAACCTAGACCCCACACTTAAGGCTCAACTTGTAAACTTTCTGTCTATGAATAAAGACGTGTTCGCTTGGTCGTATATCGATGTACCTGGCATAGACCCTAGTGTTGCATGCCACCGGTTAAATGTCAACCCTGGTGCCAAACCAGTTCGACAGCGTCCTAGACGATTGTCACTACGCTTTCAAAAAGCAATCAACGACGAGGTAGATAAGCTCAAACAAGTCGGTTTCATCCGGAAGGTCGACTACCCAGAGTGGATCGCCAACATAGTGGCAGTCCCGAAAAAGAATGGCACGGTCCGATTGTGCGTCGACTTCACCAACGTCAATCAAGAAACTCCGAAAGACAGCTTCCCCCTACCAAGAATCGACCAACTAGTCGACCAGACTTGTGGGCACGAGCTGTTATCATTCATGGACGCGTATAGCGGGTACAATCAGATACCACTAGCTGAAGAAGATCAGGAGAAGACATCGTTCATCACTGAACAAGGAATTTATTGTTACAACGTTCTCCCGTTCGGACTAAAGAACGCAGGAGCGACCTATCAACGGCTAGTAACTAACATGTTCCAGGACATGTTAGGAGATACCATGGAGGTCTACATAGACGACATGGTGGTCAAGAGCAAAAAAGCAGCTGATCACCTCACTTTCACCTCGAGCAAGCGTTCTCCGACTAAGGCGAACCGAATGAAGTCAATCCGAAAAGTGTCTTTTTTGAGCCGCCCTCCCGAAAATTTCTCGGATATCGTCTCACAACGAGGCATCGGCAAATCCAGACCAAATTGGGCGCTCATCGACATGCCCGACCCCAAACAAAGAAACAGATACAAAAGTTGTCGGTATGGTCGCCGCACTCAACCGATTCATATCCGAGCATCGGACAAATGCCGACCGTTCTTCACGGATACTAAAGAAAGGCGAGCAATTCTCATGGAACGATCAATGCCACCAAGCATTCGCTACCCTCGCGAGTACCTCACAACACCTCCCGCCCTAGCAAAACCAACGTACGACGGAAACTCTGGGCTCTACACGGTATCCGATTTAAGCCATTAGTTCAGTCCTATTCAAGGACGAAACACAATTCAGAAAAGCCGATCTACTTCACAAGCAAGACACTTTACCCGGTAGAAAGAACTACTCCTACATAGAAAGAGGCGGTCCTTGCTTTGTTGTACTCGGCAAGAAAATTTAGACCATATTTCCGTGCTCATCCAATCAAAGGGGCTTAGCGATCTTCCTTTAAAGAGGATTCTTCACAAAGAAAACAAGACTACTAGGATGGCATTATGGGCGAAGAGTCAGGGCAAACACCACATCGACTTCGGCCCCGCCGCGATATCCACGAAGGGGCGGTCGTTCGGCAGATTTCCTCGCCCGATTTCCCGTCGACGACCCTAATTGGGAGGTCAAAACGCAGGTCGACCCAAGAAAGCGAGCATGCAAACGTCCGGTCTCTCTCGTCGATGGTTCCAAAGAACCCCGAGGCGATGGTATGGGAATCGTTTTAGTCTCCCCGAGGAGCTATGGTAGAAAAGGCAGATAGACTTAGACTTAACGTCCAACAACGGCGAAGCAGTACGAAGCACTAATAATGGGAATCTTGTACGGCGATCCAAATTTCGGAGTAAAAGAGATCCAAATCTTTAGTGACTCGCGAATCGGTCGTTCGCCAGTTGCAAAAGAGTACACTACCGGCCGAAGGTAACCTCTCCAAATACCTTCAAGTTGTTAACAATTTGCTTCCATCATTTAGCGGAGCGACGATACACCATTTTTTATGCGTGGCGAACCGTCCACGCGATAGCTTGGCATGCCAGCCACTTTCGGACACCGAACTGTGTCCCTCGACAATTACTTATCGAGTAGTCGATTCGATCGACCCGACTTACCAAGCGGACCGTCTTCCGCAATTAGCGACTGTTCCCACTCTCGAAGATCGACGAGTCAATCCCGGATCACGACCTATTATACAAGATATCATCGATGCGGCACACTCCCGCTGGAGCGCCCCAAAGCCAAGAAGGTTCCACATCAAGCACGCAGCTATTGTTTGGTGAATCGGCCAGATTATTCCGCAAATCCAGCGGGGACCTCATCACCGAGATGTATCGATCGAACAAGGCCAGGCTAATTTTTGCTGAAATTCATGAAGGAGAATGGCAACCATCTTTGCCGAGGTCGATCACTTGCCCACAAAGCGATCTCCCGCGGCTTCCGGCCTCAGATGCGCGATTGATGCTAAAGCGTATGTCCTCAAATGTGTCAAATGCCAAACATTTGGTCACAACATCATACAACCCGG
Source organism: Coptis chinensis (assembly GCF_015680905.1). NCBI lineage: Eukaryota > Viridiplantae > Streptophyta > Magnoliopsida > Ranunculales > Ranunculaceae > Coptis > Coptis chinensis. The sequence goes on from NC_141462.1 coordinate 5,074,160, forward strand.
CTTCGCCGAATTGATTAACATCGCGAGCCCTTGGCCGTTCCACATGTGGGGCATGGACATTATGGGACCATTCATCCCTCGAAGAGCACCGGCCGGCTTCGATTAAGTCCTTGTTGCCACGCACTACTTCACCAAGTGGGTTGAAGCAATTCCATTAGCACACGCCAAAGAATCACACGTCAGAAATTTCATTTGGACCCATATCATCACCCGGTTTGGCTTACCACATACACTGGTGATGGACAATGGCTCCCAGTTCAAGGGAAAAACAGTCAAAGAGTTTCTAGCCAAATGGAAGATCGTTCATGCATTCTCCACACCACAGTACGCTCAAAGCAATGGACAAGCAGAGGCCAGCAACAAGGCCATTCTAGAGAATTTGAAGAAGAAAATTGAAAAGAACAAGAGCCAGTGGCCAAACCAGCTGGAGAACATACTATGGGCTCATCGCGACTACAAATTCGCTCAAGCACCGGGCGAAGTCACCATTTTCCCTGTGCTATGGCACAGAAGCCGTCATCCCCACCGAGCTGACAATCACGACAACCCGATCTGAACTTGTCGAATCAGGCCTTAATGACTCAGTTCTAGCTCGAGAGATCGACCTCCTCGAGGAACGGCGCGACCTAGCAGCCATCAGGGTGGCAGCCTACCAACAGGTCCTCAAGAGATCTTACAACAAACGAGTACATCCACGGTCTTTTCAACCGGGGGATCTCGTTTTGAAGAAAACTCAAGATGACGCTAAGCTAGCACCAACGTGGGAAGGCCCTTACATAGTGGAACGCGTCGTTGGCAACGGCGCGTATTGGATTAAAACCCAAGAAGGAAAGTTGCTGCCACGACCATGGAACACATACTTGCTAAAGCAATTTTACCAATAGTTGTATTACGCATTGTAATTCCTGCTCCCAGGCACTACAAAGTTCGTATGAAAGAAACTCAAGATTGTTATCATAAATGGCGGATCTAGTCACATCTCCAAACCATACCCTTCACACAGCAAGCTCCATACCGAAACACGCTCTCATACGAGCAGGACGCTCTCAGGAGCTTACAGGCCTATCGCCTCTCCGAGTCTCGCTAAGTTGAGGACCTACACTTTTAGGATCAACTAACCGAGAACGCCGGGAGCAAAACGCCTCGGGGGGCTAAACACGCTCTCCAAAGGCGGGGCGGCTCTCGGGAGCTTACGGGCTTATCGCCTCTCCGAAGTCTCGCTAAGTTGAGGACCTATACTTCTAGGATCAACTAACCGAGAACGCCTTCACCGGGGAACGAGACGCATGCCGAGGGGCTAAACACACGCTCATACGGCGGGGCGGCTCTCCGGGAGCTTACAGGCTTATCGCCTCTCCGAAGTCTCGCTAAGTTGAGGACCTATACTTCTAGGATCAACTAAAGTGAACGCCTCAGAGCGAAACGCCCTCGGGGGGCTAAACACGCCTCTCATACGAAAGCAGACGCTCTCGGGGAGCTTACAGGGCTTATCGCCTCTCCGAAGTCTCGCTAAGTTGAGGACCTATACTTCTAGGATCAACTAAGCGAGAACGCCTCCGAGCGAAGCATACCTCGGGGGCTAAACACGCTCTCATACGAAAGCGGGGCGCCTCGGGGAGCTTACAGGCTTATCGCCTCTCCGAAGTCTCGCTAAGTTGAGGACCTATACTTCTAGGATCAACTAAGCGAACGCCTCTCAGAGCGTAACGCCTCGGGGGCTAAACACGCTCTCATACTGGCGGGGCGGCTCTCGGGGAGCTTACAGCTTATCGCCTCTCCGAAGTCTCGCTAAGTTGAGGACCTATACTTCTAGGATCAACTAAGCGAAGCGGCTCCCGAGCGAGCACGCCCTCGGGGGCTAAACACGCTCTCTCATCGGGCGGGGCCTCTCGAGGAGCTTCTGTGGGCTCATCGCCTCTCAAGTCTCGCTAAGTTGGGGGCCTACACTTTTAGGATCAACTAAGCGAGCTTCTACGCCAGAAGCGAGCACCCTCGGGGGGCTAAACACGCTCTCATACAAGCGGGGCGCCTCGGGGAGCTTACAGGGCTATCGCCTCTCGAATCTCGCTAAGTTGGGGGCTACACTTTTCGAATCAACTAAGCGAACGCCTCAGAGCATTTCGCCCTCACGACTAACACAAACTCTTATCCGGCGGGGCGTTCTAAGGATCTTACGGGCTAAGTTAGCCTATACTTTTTCCCTCAACTAGACGAGGACCGATACTCTAGGGTTAACCAACGACTAAAACAAAACGCCCGGTGAGCACCATAACCATGACGCTTTCGCGGGGACACGGTCCCCTTTTAGGCCCTACAAACCTCAAACATTTACACTATCGAAGTTCCGTGCATTATCATAGCGGCTTAACATGTAACGAGAATACATTTTAAAGCAAAATCCATAAAAGATCAATCAAAGCCATGAACAAATCGGACCAAAGCATTTGATAACCAAAATACGTCACGAATCAAAGTGCTCAACAAAAAGGACCAAAACATATCGATCCAAATCCGATCTAGAACACCGACCTGGCTGGGTCTACCCGGAAAATCCGTGTCGGCTACCAAATTACAAAACCAAAGTTAACGAACGCCACTTTCGTGGAAACCAGCCCAAATTCAAAAGAAGCGAATCGCTTCGGGCAAGCCCGAAAACGCGAGCTCTAATGTTTAACCCTCATAGGGGGCAAAGAAGACACACGCGTTATCAAACAAACAAGAAAAAACATATTCTCACCAATAAACACAATCACCATCACGGAGCAGCGACCACATGTTTATCCTCAGGAACGGTCTTTGGTTGAGGGAACGTATCCGGCGGCTTCCTTGAACAACACGCATACCGGCCTCTCAAGCCCCATCTGCCTTCTTTAGCTGACAGTATTTCTCGTCCAGCTTGGCGTACTCACTACAGGCAGTGGTATACGCGTTCTGAGCCTTACGGGCAACCCTCTGGCATTGCTTCGCGTGCTTTCGGTGACTTCGCGCGATCTCCATTTGCAAATCAACATCGACGCGACAAGTTTCTCATTTTCATCGAATAAAGACGACATCTAGCCGACATAGTCTCCAGCCTTTTCTTGTTAGCTACCCGAGCAGCTCGCAGACATCCCATCTCGACTCGGGCATCAATTATCGATATCGAGGCGTTGCACCACCCTCTTTCAACTTATCATAACCAAAGAAGAAACTACAAGTCTGGCGGGACAATGAAAATCAATCAAAGCGGACGGCGAAAATTTAACAAACAACGACTTTCACCAAACAGCTCGCCATGTCCATGGTCCCCGGGAGCGTATCCATATCTTCGTCCCGACCTCCTCTTTGTCCCCATCCGGCCCCAAAGACGATACCCCTCGGAAGACTAGCTATAGCGCGAGTGGAAGCTGCGATCCGCGCTTTAAAGACGCCTCTTCCCCCCGACATCCCGATGTAGAAGAACTTCGCTCCCCGTCCCGGTAGCGGGCGCTGAAACTCCCACTAGCGGCGTGGCCCCCGGTCAGTCGTCCATCCGTTCGGCTGCCGAGGGAACACCCGTCCTCCCGATGGGCTGACGATCACAATACCTCGATTGGGAGCCCGACCTCCGGGCCGTTTAGCTTTTGGGCCCGACGCCACCGCCTTCCTCTTGCCACGGTCCTCGTGCACGTGAGGATAAAACTCCATTTCCTCCATCAGTAGAGGAGAGCTCTCTCGTAGACTGCCTTCTCCCCTACTAAAAGCGTGACACCGAGCCATAGGAAAAGCTACAGCACAAGGAACAAAACAAAGCCAATAAAGGAGAGATAGCATCCAACATCACAATCAAAAGAATGAAAGAACAAACATACCTGAGAAGATGACCAACGAAAGCAAGCAAGTTCAGAGGAGCGAAGACAGCAGCAACAGGAAGTCCAAATGTCGTCGCTCTCCCCGAACAGTTTCTATTTATGCAAGGGAAACGTCTCTTCCCGAGGCAACTCATTAAGGCATCGAGACGCCAAACGCCAGTCCAACTGGCAACCATCATTTCATATTTCACAGACCATTCATCTCCACACACGTGCCCAGCACGCACTGTAATGGAAGTGACCACTGCTCACAGGACGCTCCAGCCGTACCTATACTGATTAACTAGAGGACGCTAACACCAGCTACACGCAAAACAGTTCAAGAGTGACACAAGTCCACCACCCCAAAGGCATACAAATCAAACAGACATACAATACGCAAGGAAGAAAAACAAAGAATAACAATATAGCCTTAATATAAAACTGTTAGCAAACTGAAGACCACAATCCGATACTCGAATTCGCCCGAATAAAGCCGAGCTGGTCTGGGTCTGAAATCCAAATCCGGCTAAAACATCGATTATCATACGACGCAGACAAAGAAAGGACGAATGCTCCGGGGTAACCCGGAAAACAGCTCTATTGTTTTAGGCCAGAGGCCGCTTACAAACACAAAAACCAGACATTGACCTCTCAAATAACATCATATAAGCCTTCAACAAGAGGGACGTCCAGCACTTGGGAACAACTCGGATCACTAGGAGACGCCACCACTCCTTCAGTTAACGTCCCACCCAGACCACCAACTACGGGAGGTTGATCCGCAACCACCTCACCAGCAGGAGTGAGAACGACCGCAGGACCAGCACTACCGACCTCAAGTGAATCGACCTGTCGATCTAGGGCAGGTCCTTGAGCTGGCTCCTCGGGCAGGTCGCTGTATCTCGCCTCCAGTTCTTCTATTTCAGCACGGATAGCAAGATAGGCTGCCCTCGCCTCCATCGCAGTAGTTTTACAACGTGCAGCGAGCGTATTAGCAGCAGCAGCCTTTTTCTTCAGATCATCGACCTCATGCCTCAACCCAGCCGCCTCGTTCACAGCCGACGTCCTCTCCAGAGACAGCGTAACCAGTTGTGCCTTCAGAGTATCCAGCTCCACCTTCTCCAATTGAGCTATCGCTCGGAGATCGGAGACCTCGAGCCTCGAGGACTCGACCTCCGACTTCTCCATCTCAAAAACAAAGGCGGTATTGTCTTCAATTTCTGATACCCGGCAACCAGCTGCAGAAGCTTCGCACATAATACCACAAACAAACGATAAGCAACAGTGTACAATAAGTGATAGCACAAACAGTAACAACGCGACCACTTACCAGACAAATCGCCTTATCCACCCCAAATCAACTCCGACTCCTTGGCGTCAAGGTCCTTCCTATCACCATCAAAGCGTCATCCCTCCAACAAACAAGCGGCTATGGGTGCGGACTTGTAGTCTGCAACCGACCTCTTCACATAAGCTTCTTCCCGCCACCTCATCAATGTACATCGGGTTGCTCGGCTCCATTTCGTCCTTGCCCGATCTTGGGCGGCCCCCAAAGCATCTCTTAAGCCAACCTTCCCCTTCATCTTGCCTGAGGCATCTCCAACAACCCGGGGTCGAACGACCTCCGGGGCAACCTCCGGGCCTTCCTCAACTAGAACGCTGAAGTCGGGCATCGGCCTCGACCTCGGGTTGCGAGCTGCCCTCCCACCCATTCGCACCTCACTACCCTGTGCGGTCTAGGCCACCCTCGCAGTCTTAGCAGGTCGGTACTCCGGAACGTCGGAGGGAGCGTCCTCCACGTCGACAGGAGCATCCTCCCGACCCATCCCCGATCCAGACCCGGAGGCCCCAGCACCCCCGAGGGGTCGCTTCACCCCAGTACGGCCTCGGTTTCTATCCTCTCTGATCACCAGATCACTCCCACGCTTCTCCATAACACGTACTTTGGACGCTCCCTTACCACGAGCCCTTGTTTTCTGAGCTTCCCTTCTCTTCCGAAAGACAGGCCCTCAACGCTCCTTAAAGAATCCGGCGACCTCTGGCAACTTCGCGATTTTCGGCCGAATTCATTTAGCGAAGCTCTCGATCAACTTTGCTTTCGGTTCGTCTCACGTGCGGGGACGATTATCTGTACAAAAGACAAAATAACAAATGTTAGATCAATACAGGATCAATCGATATCAGCGTAAAACCTAAGAAGACGTACTGGTACCCACCCGATCAAAATCCTGCGTTCTCATCCCACACCGAACCAGCTTCGCCGCGGTAGTTACCGACTAACAGAACGGTCTTTTATCCCAAGACTTCGTTACTCATCCATCCGAACGCAGGCGGCAAGTAGCTCGAGTTTGCAAGCTAAAGTTATATGCCCTAGATCGGCTTCAAAGTGAAGTGCTCAATAATATCGGCCGAATCGATCGGTATTCACGGCGGCGTTCAATGAGTCGAACACCTTTAACAACCGCCACGTGTTACCCACGAACCGCACCGCGGCGCTTTACCACAACGGTTCAAAAATTCGCCAAAACCAACCGAAAGGTATCGTCATATAAGCCTCGGTACCCCCCTCACGACGATCACCCCGTGGTGCGGTGGGACGTACCTATCACTAAAGACCAAATCGCCTCGCCCAGGCTCGTGGATCTCGAGACCGTCTACGTTTATACCATATCTCTTCCTTAGATATGGAAACGCCCTCAAAGCGTGTTTATCCACAGCGATACTGGCGGGCGGCTTCGCCGAAGGCGACCTCTCACCGCGTCTGAAGTGTCAACGTCGGCAACCACGAAGCGGTCGAGCATCGCCTTCCTCACTCATGACTCATCCCCATCACCCTCACCCAAAGATACCAACCGATTAGATGCGTCTCCTCCTCATCTCCCCAACCAAGGGAAACTTCCGCGAACCTCGTTCGAGCGAGTGTCATCGAATCCGACATCTTTCTCCTCTAAGCTTAACAAATCTAGCTACTAGTATCTAATAAAGTACCCTAACAACTCTAGCACAGAAGCTTAGCACCAAACAAGGGAAACGGATTCAAAAATGGCAGAGAACTAACCTGAAGATTGATGCGCTAATGAAGTTCTCTCTACCAGACAAAGCAGCCAAATGAAGTCTCAGTCAAGCAAGTAAAATTTTTGAACAACCGCCCCTCCAGTTTCCAAGGCATTATGATTACACCCTAGCCCTAGCCGCCCACGACGTCCAAGTAACTGTCTTGTCTTTTCACATCCCGAAAAAACGGGGCGCCACGTTTTCCTCTCGCTCGCCGGATCATCACGCGTCTTTTCACACGCGCGTCACCGCGATCGCACCAACTAGCTCACGCGGTTAACACTAGCTGTTCTACACTGATCGTGGCCGATTCCCATCTATCACATAGTACGCGCGTGCCACCGTTCTCTCTCAGCAGGTCGTTATCACAACCCCCTCGAGAGGGGTCGGTAGGGGAGTGATATTCTCTATCCAAAGACGCTTAGCATGGTGGAACTAATGCACCGACCTATGGTATCGGGGTCGCATCCATGAGCCAACATCGGCGCCACAAGGCGGATCGCAACATCACGCGAACTACACCGGTGCGACCGCACCCTATCCATAAGCAATCATGGTGAAGGTGTACTTGCACTAATCCCGACCGTCGGTCACCGATCCACGACATAAAGCTACTTGCCCGGTACGCCACTCCTCATCATCACAGCGGACCTATGTAGATATTTCTCCGCATTACTCCCATGATCCACACCCCACGTTGGCGACATCCTTTACACGGAGGGGTGAGGATACACTTTCAATCTCTATAAATACCACTCCTATGAACTCGCCCGGACGATTCTACTCGAGTCCAGGAACCCGTGAGTAAGATCGTGGGCGATTAAGCTCTCAAAGCCGAACTCGGTCTCACCCATCCATCCATATCAGTCCCCCAGAGACTGTTTGTAAGGGAATATCACATCACACCTTTACAAGGCCTTAGCTACTTTCCACCTGCCTTTGCTGTTTATATCAGTGCTGCTTGCCACCATACTGGCTGCTTTACCCTTGTTCCGACGCTGTTTAAGGAACTCCAGCATTTCTGCGGCCTGACGGATGGATGAGTCTTGTTGGTTGATAATGTGTGCAGTATCAACGCGCACAGAGCTTTGCTCAGCACTATCCAAGTTTAGTAAGCTTAATGAAGGTAGTTTCTTGAGTCTCTCAACCATAGAGCTACTTCCAATTATCTGTGCAAGAAGCATAGCGGATCTTGCAAGCTGTCTATTGCCAGGAGAATATAATAAACATTTTTTCAAGATTTCTGCTAGTGTTACTTTTGGCACAACATTCATATCCACTGAAGAATTGTGGATTTCATTCCCACGTACTATCGAACTGGCATGCTGCTTTACTCTTTTATAATCTTCTATTAGCCAAAGAACCAGAGATGAGAGTTGTTCTATCTGAAGATCTTCAGCCTTGGACTGTGAGCATGAGAGAGATTCCTTGTCTGTGGAAGATTCACAAAGAAAAACAATGGAAAAACGCCATTAGAGGGATCTGATAAAATTCTATAACTTCACAATAGTGTCAGTATGACACTGATGATGGATCTTGAACTCATTTTTTCTTTTGTTAGAATGTGGAAATAATAGCTAAGGAAAATTCACATCTGTTAAATATTTCCAAGTATTAAAAACAAATTGCCTAGAAGATTACCAATTTCATATTTCATGGTATCCCGCCTCTCCAGTGTTTGAAAAACTGCCTGAAGCATGATTAAGATCAAGTCCGGTTCTCTACTTGACAATCTGGTTATCACAAGTTTAAATAGATTAGTTAACCCTGTTTGGGTTCTCGAATCTCCAGATATTTGCTCCACTCCAGAATCATGGAGAGGCTCTACCACATTTGAAGAGTCAAATGCCTTCACGAGGAGGTCCAGCAGCACCACAACTACCTCCGAAGGGGAAGAAGTATATAACTGAAAAAGTTTCCGAAGAATTCTTGTAATATGTTTCTTAGGACATGAGATCAGATCACATTGGACTCATCAGCACAAACACACACAAAAGAATGGACAAATGTAAGGATTTACGAAAGCTTGACAAGATCAATTATCTTGAGATTGAGAACCATGAAGCTTTTTGAAGACTACAATTAAAGACATTGACAAGATAATTGACAATTTTTTAGATAATTGACAAGATCAATTATCTAAAAAATTGGCTTACTACAAGCTGAGAGAAACATTGAAGACTTTGCTGGAACAAAACAAGGGTGCTAGGATTTTAGTTACAGGGCACAGCTTAGGTGGTGCACTTGCCATCTTATTTCCTTCATTACTTGTATTGCACGAAGAAGAAACCATCATGAGTAGCTTGTTAGGAGTTTATACTTTTGGGCAGCCTAGAGTTGGAGATAAAATTTTTGGCAATTTCATGAAGTCACAGTTGAATGTGATATTTAAGAGGTATTATAGGGTTGTTTTCAGGTATGATGTTGTCCCTAGGATTCCATTTGATGATCCAGTCTCTCAATTTTCACATTTTGGTGGTTGCCTCTACTTTCGAAGCTGGTACAAAGGCGAGGTACGTTATTGTTCAGATTATGATCACCTAAACTCTATTTATGTGTCGATCGTGTAAGTAATGGTTATTCTTGTGTACTTGATGGAAAAACAGGTGCTGAAGCATGAACCCAATGAAAACTATTTCAACCCATTGTACATTCCATCAAAGTACTTAAATGCTTTACTGGACCTTTTTAGAGGCCTCTTCGCTCGAATAAGGCCTGGAAAATATTTCAAAGAGAGTTTGGTCTCAATTCTTTATAGGTTTTTTGGGCTTTTAGTTCCTGGTCTCGCTTCACATAGCCCCAGGGACTATGTCAATGGTGTGAGGCTCGCTGAAGTTAAAATCAAGCGAGATGATGCTGAAGAATTTATTGGACTTTAAGATCTTCGAAAATTCACCATTGTACAAGTGATTGAAATTTCAGTCAGGCAACCTATTTTCTGGAGATTCAAATTACTGAAAATGTGTACAGTGCCTATGTTCTTGGTATGAAAGCAGTGTATGATCTGGTGATCTTCTTCGTGTTCGCAGGCGTAGGAGTTGTAATATGTTAAAGTTAGGTAACAGTGTCTAGGGGGGATTGGAAGCTAAATTATTGATGAAATTAAATAAAAAAATTTGATAAATGATGCTTTGAATATTCAATGCGAGATATTTTAGGTGGAAGCAAAGCTTTTTCTCTATATTCTGAGAAATTATACTTCTGTTATGCATACCGGACTACTGGTATTAAGTGTGTGATGGTAAGAAGCATGTCTACTAGATCTAGCTTGAGAGTTTCTCCACATAAAATAGCCCTTTTACTGTCTACACTATATATATCGATCAGATATTGTTTGTCCCTGAAGCGCCCTTTTTTTCTTAATATATATGATAACATACTTGGGATTAGTTACTTTGTGATAAACAATTCATGTTTATGATCTATTTCATATTGGACTTATTATGGTTGTTGAATTTCATTTGTGATTTCCCTCTTGAAACCTTGTATTGTTGTCTCTTAATGAGTACTTCATGTATAGAAATAATGAGCATGCTCCTTTATCCCTTTTACTTCTCTTTGTGCATTTCTGATTTGGAGTAAAATTTTAGGTATGTCTCTTGTGTTGTGGGGTGTCCAGTAGAAGGATCAGTGCCTCCCTCAAAGGTGGCATATGTGGCAAAAGAACTTCATGACATGGGTTGCTCTGAGATTTCCCTCGGTGATACAATTGGTGTTGGTACACCTGGCCCTGTTCTGAACCATTTCTTCTGCCTTTATGTCAGCTATGTAACTATCAATTTGGTTCTTAGATCGAGTTTCTCTAATTTCCACTTCATGCTTGACAGGTACTGTTGTTCCAATGCTTGAAGCTGTAATGGCTGTCGTTCCATTAGAGAAGCTCGATGTTCATTTCCATGACACTTATGGGCAATCTCTTTCCAATATTTTGGCGTCACTCCAAGTAAGTCACGTTTATACTTGACTTTTAAGAACATAACAATCCAGAGACCTGCTCATGTCAATATCAATTTGGTTGAAGATTGTGTTGGGTTTTGGGAAATGAGAAGCAGGACAGCATATGTTACTTGACTAGTTAATGCTCGTGCCTTCGGCATGGATTCCTTAAAGAGGCATCCTTGACAGTGTGATATAAAAGTATACATGAGATTTTTAAGTAAAGGAAAATGAACGACGTTCCTAGATTCATTATGAATTAAAGTATTCTTGAAGACAGCATGCCTTAACTTTCTCTGGTAACTGATAATGAAGAGTAGTCCAGTCGAAACAAACATTTCAAGAAAAGCTTAGTGACGCATTGAACATATGAACTTACAGGTCAAGTTACGTGCAAAGCCATGTTAGATATGTAATATCTATTGAAGCTTGATTCGTTATACTTAGAAACTGACTTTCAAAATTAGTGATGTTACAAAGTGGTTCAACCAATATCAATAGGAAACCACCCAGCAAATCACTTCTTCGTTTATCAATTTTTCGTTTAGCCATGAAATACTGATATTGTGTAAACTTGTATTTTCTTCGGCAACAGCAACCAAGCCATCATGATGCCTATTAGCTTACTAAGAAAGAGGAAATTGTGGGGATAAACTCTCATAGCAGATCTGTAAACATCAAGGGCAAATAATCTATTTGAAATTGTGTAATACATATGTACTTTGGATCTGTAAACATCAATGGCAAATAATCAAGTTGAAATTGTGTAAAAAAAACTAAGCATCAACAAATGACTAAATAATCAACATGGTGGGTCGTTATAGATCATGATATTTCCGTGGCACAAATGTTCAAGCCTACTCTATCCAAACTTGACTGGGTATCTACTATCTACATTAGACGATAACTCTACACTCTTGAGTTGCAATAAGATGAAACCTGACAACAAAAGGAAACTGTTTTACACCTCAATTCAGTTTCAAACCTGACAACAATTGGAAACATTATAGTAATATACTAAGAGGCCAGATCTTCTCCGCCCGGGTGGAAAAGATCACATTTTACACCTTACAAAGAATTATTGACACCTGTCCACTCATTTAACTCCAAAAGTTTACCCAACTAACAGTGTTAGATAAAATCCAAAAACAAAATTTAAAAAAAAAAACGGCTACAAAATAGAGAGATTCCGTGCGTGGTTTGGTTTATCACTTTATCTCCACATTCTCGCCCTCTCTCTCTACTTCAAAGGAAAATGGAGAAACAAAAAGAAAAGAAGGTGTGGTAACCTCCACAAAAAATGCTTCCAGATTTGATACATTCATTTTTTCCTCACTACTCATCACAAATCTTAGATAAAAATAATTGTAGAAGAAGGTCCAAATGACACATAAATTTTACAACTTAGTACATTGTAACTTTGTAAGGCCTAACTTCAGCAATGAAATTAAGAACATTGTTTTCCTTAAATTACTTGGTTTTACATGGATTTGAAGCGAAAATAGGCTAAACTAGCTTGCTTGATAGAAACTTTTGCCTTGCATATATCCCACAACAGGGGATGTTTTATGCATGTCTCATTGAGTGTTATTTGCAGCTTGAGTGTAAGGCATGACTGATAACACCCATGGGCTTCACCAAAGTCTTGATGACTAATAGTCTTTGATCTATTACTCATTCAATTCACTTTGTCTTCACCAAAGTCTTGACTAATAGTGTTGATCTATTACTGCATTCACTTTGTCTCACAAGCTAGGCATGTAAAGGAGTGATAATAATCATTCAAACTAGTCACTTTCGTTACCACTCTTGGTTGAGTGATACCTGAGCAATTCAACAAGCTTGGTTCTATTTTGGGAGTCCTCATGGATACCAAGTTTTAGGTTCTTTTGAAAGCTTCATAGAACTTGTTATAGTCTTCTTTGTTCTCAGCAATCTCAAAGAAGAGCTCAAATCTTGTTTTGGATATTTGGCAACATCTTTCCTTATTTTTAGTGATTTGTAGCATTTTTTTTTTTTTTTTATCTAACACCGTTACTTCCCTTTGTTTTGGGTGTGAAATATGTGGACAGGTGTCAATTTACTTTTGTAAGGTGTAAAATGTGATCTTTTACACCTGGGTGGAGAAGATCCGGCCTCATATACTAATATGTATGTAATGAGGTTTTCAAATGAAGCTTCCATGAGCATTTCACTTACTTGTATTCATTGTACACGATCTCTACTACACCTTCAAACAAAACCTCATCTCCAATCAATTACGTACAAATTTTAATCAATCAAACCATGTGAATTGAAACAAACATAATTGAATTTTTATTGAAGTTAAAAAATAATGTGATTCAAAATGGAATTTCGAAGAGTAAACTTACATGGAAATATGGAGATGGTATGGTTAAGCAAGACCTTAAAATTAAGAATCAACAGATGGGCTCTACTACCAAAACAATAATTTCATGTCTTTCCTACTCATAAAGAAAATGAAACCAAATGCAACAAAAACGGGGAGCCATAGACACATCTTGATCATCCACTTAACTTCTTCTTTCCAAATTTGGCATCATCCCCGCCTTGGTCTGCAAAAAAGGAAAAAACATAAGAATTATGCCAAAGGTGAAACAGGGAGTCTTGTACAACCACATATTTGAAATTACAGTAACTCCACGGATCTTCTTAGCCCTATTCTTCCTCTCCTTCAATTGTGTTCCTGGGCATGACTTCCCCAACTTGGTATCCAACCCATTTTGTGAATCAAAAGTATATGTGGCCCCAAGTCAAATAACTTGAACAAAATTCTAAATTTTCTGCATACTACATGTGAGCCTCACACGACTTATTTAGTTTAACCTCAATCACAAACCAAAAATAAAATGAGACTTCACATCCTCTTTAACATACCTAATCCAGTACTGTCATTCCCAAACCAAAACTACAACAAAGGTGATTTATACAATAGAAATGTGTGCAGAGCATATATCCACAAAACATATATTGGCACAATTCTAGTGGTACACAAAAATTTCACCTTAGAGCAGTTGTCCTTCAAAAAAAAGGAAAAAAATAAAATTTGTCTTGAACATATAATTAATGGAACCGCATCTCAAATAATTTGTCATAAGTCATAACACACACATGAGCAATTTACTTCTGTATCAAAAATTATATGTTCAAGTACACCAATACTTACTTCTTCAACGTGTTGAGCATCACCAAACATGCAGACCTTCTTCTTAGGCCGAGGGATATGGGGAAGCTTACAAAACCACTGAAACGCTTGTCTTTCTGTGGGTCATAGTTCTTCAGCCCAATCTAAAGTTCAACTGTTTCCACAAATTTTATTTCTTTTTTTCCTTTGAAGCAGTCATGATCTGGGTGACACATTCTCTCAATACATCACTCTAAAGCTCACTAAAAAGGTAGAAAAGAAAACATTCAATGACATAAATCACTTGGGATAAAACTCAATATAATCAACACGTACAATATATTCAATACCAATGATATAAAGAAGAATATAAATCAACTTCTGCCAACGCTTGGGATAAAACACAATATATTCAACACCAATGATCTGAAGAAGACTATGAATCAATATGATACCCTACCAATATATTATCTTAAGGATCACCAAATCATTCATTGACAAATTATGATACCCTGCCAAAAGAAATAAAGTTTTTGGATCAACCCCAAGAAAATATAATACCATAAAAAAGAAGTCCTCAAGGATTGCTAAGTGAAATAATATTCAAGGAAGTTTTAGAGCAATCTAATCATACTAATGCAGTGGTGTTCAAAAGACTACTGAAGTAACGTGTAAAAAAAAATGCGCTCAAAGACAAACATCTCCATTAAGTAGTACGACTTAAGTAGTGGATACAATGTGAAGTTTAAGGAATTCAAGGGATGCATTTAAGCGAGCCCAAATTAAGCCTAAAACACAACTTTCTTAACACCACTTTCAATATATATTGAATGCAACTCAATATATATACCATGAAAAACAAATTGTTCAACTCATCAACGAAAGACTCTCAAAATTTGACATTTTACATAATTGTGTACACCATTTCTACCATGAATTTACCAGTAGTAAACTTGCCTCTACCAGTAATGGCGAAGTAATGCGTTTTTCGACAGCAAGCACAACACCTTCTTTCGTCTTCAAACCAACTACACAAAAGACGAATAAAAATCAAAGTTTGACACAACCCCATTTCTTAAACAATGAAAATAAAGTACGTTATCTTGATTGCACTCCATCCATTGATCAGTAAAATGTAAGAAATCTTTTAACTTTTTTTCAATCTTTTGAATGTTAGTAATCTATTAAGGTTATTAATAATAAATAGGTGGATTAAACAAAATCGAAGTGGAAGAAGCAGATTGGTGTAAAACCCAGAGAGGAGTGGATGTAGCGGTGGGAAAAAAAAATGAGTTTATGAATATTTAGTACCACGTACTTTCACTTTTTTTTCTAAATGGTACCTGAATTTTGTTTCTCGCATATTGGTACCACGAACTTTCAATTTGTTTCAATTTAGTACCTCAAGACATTTTCCATTCAATTCCATCCAATTCCGTCCGATTTCACTAACGGCGTTAGCACTATTCACGTTAGCGCTTTTCATGTGAACAGTATTTTTTTAAATCAATCTTAAAAAAACAAAAAAACTATTAACGTGAACATTGTTTTTTCACTATTCACGTTAACATTTTTTTTATAATAATCTTTAATCAATCTTAAAAATTAATTCTTTATTAAAAAAACACTATTCATGTGAACAGTGTTTTTATTTTTTATTAAAGAATTAATTTTAAAATTATTACAAGAAAACATTGTTCACGTCAATAGTGAAAAAACATTGTTCATGTTCGTGTGTGTGTGTGTGTGTGTTTTTTGTAATAATTTTTAATCAATCTTAAAAATTAATTCTTTATTAAAAAATACTATTCATGTGAACAGTGTTTTTTATTTTTTTATTAAAGAATTAATTTTAAAATTATTACAAGAAAACATTGTTCACATGAATAGTGAAAAAACATTGTTCATGTTCGCGTGTGTGTGTGTGTTTTTTTTGTAATAATCTTTAATCAATCTTAAAAATTAATTATTTATTAAAAAATATTATTCATGTGAACAGTATTTTTTATTTTTTATTAAAGAATTAATTTTTAAGATTGATTAAAGATTATTACAAAAAAAACACTGTTCACGTGAATAATGAAAAAATATTGTTCACGTGAATAGTGAAAAAATATTGTTCATGTGAATAGTACTGACGTGAATAGTGCTAACGCCGTTAGTGAAATTGGATGGAAAATGTCTTGACGTACTAAATTGAAACAAACTGAAAGTTTGTGGTACAATATCTTGAAAACAAAAGTTCGCGCACTATTTAGGAAAAAAAAAGTGAAAGTTAAATTAAATCTAAATAGTTATTAACTAAAAAAAAAATAGACTCTTGTTATTTGGAATAAGAAGAAGACGTAGGATTTAATACCTGTAAAATTAGATTGAACCCAAAGTTGGATAGATAAGAAATTTTCACGCTGGAGGGAGAGAGAACCCAAGAGGTTTTCACCATTAAGTCCCAATTAATTTTTTAATTTCCGAAAGGTCGAGGGAGAGAGAACAAATGTATAACGAAGGTTTCATCAGTTTTTCCGATTAATATGCCAATCCTACCCACGCCGTCCCAACCCTTGATTTATCACTCTTAGATTGAATCCCAGCCGCGAGTCAGGAAACCGAGCTGTTTTGTTAAGTTGATTGTATCTTTCTAAGGATTAACCAATATTACCCTCACTAGATGAGTCAATTAAGATTTTCCCCCACTAGATGGGAAATTAGGGTCTCCCTCTAAATACACACAAAAAAAAGTCAAACTGGATTGACCAAATTTTTTTGGTGTGTATTTGGGGGGAGACCCTAATTTTCCAATAGGGGGAAATCCTAATTGGCTCATCTAGTAGGAGGTAACACTAGTTCACCCTCTTTCTAATAGGGGTATAATTTCTCACTCATTTGATTGCCAAAATAGAAATAGGGGTTAAAAAGAAACCTTAGAAGGTTCAAATAAAAAGTTTCTCCTCCACAAGCTCGCATGCTATGTCTTCCAATTTGCACCCCTATTGACTAAAGCACGAGGGTTTACTAAATTTCACAAAAATATAACGAACTCAGTAAAGTCTCAGGTAAAGTGGTTGGACCAGTGGAAACATTTTAAGATTTGTGTAAAAGATGGATGAGAAGAGAGAAAACAGGAATGAGGCTCCCACTCTCTATCATCTATATTCGGCAAATGAATCAAAGTGCATGAATCATGATGCTAATGGCCTGCGTGGCTTGTCTCAGTCCATCACGGGGATTCTAAAAATGTCTGAGCTGGAGAGAGTTGTGTTATGTTTCCCATATAATATCGACTCAATTGGATGCCTTAGCTTCCAATTTTTACTTATCGCCTTTCCAATTCCTTTGTGCTAAATCATGAATGATTCTGAAGTAAAATTGGTAAATGGTAATCAATGGATTGGGAAATCTGTACATACTCAAAATGTCTATGCAATTTGGTTATTAAGACGGAACACTGTTTCAGTTGGTAGGACATGGTCCTCCTATGCATCAGAAAGCTTATGTTCCTAAATTTTTTGTGAAACAGTTCCTTACGGCTCGATTGTAGCTTCAGTGTATTGGAAAATTCATACATTGAACTGTTCCTTACTGCTAAAAGTTTTTTTTCTTCACAGATGGGAATCAGTATTGTCGATTCATCTGTTGCGGGCCTTGGAGGTTGCCCGTATGCTAAAGGTCCTTCTGGGAATGTTGCGACAGAGGATGTGGTGTACATGCTCAATGGGCTTGGCGTGAAAACCAATGTAGACCTTGGCAAGCTCATGACGGCTGGGGAATTCATCTGCAAGCATTTGGGACGTGCATCTGGCTCAAAGGCAGCCGTTGCTTTAAGCAGAATCACATCAGATGCCTCTAAAATATAACTTAATGTAAATCTGGTTCCTGCCAAAGAAGACTCCGAAAGCCAAAAATTTGGCGGTGATTTTTTAATTTGGATTGCACATTGATGCTTGATATATGTACACAACTACACAAATAATGCAATAAGATGAGTTTGGATTTAGAGCCCTTGATTAAATGGATGTATGATGTATCAGTGAATATGTTCTGATTCTCGTCGAAGAGACATTATGATAAACAATAATAATACTTTTTTTTCATACCAATATGCTATGTTACTTCCATTATCGAAAAAAAAAATGCTATGTTACTTTGGAATTTACGTAGGATCCGTGTTGAATTAATGGATACACTGTTATATGTAGAATATATTTCACACATATATTGTCATTTGCCTTAGATTATTACTGTGATTTTTTCTTTTAAAAGCTGAAATAGGATAACGACGAACTAAAGAAACACGTCTGAAATCTACTATAATGCACTTTTAAGGTAAAAGTTGGGCCATCTCAAAGTCATGTACCTGCAGTGGTACATGACGTTCAATTGTGACGGGGAATATTATTATAGATGTTATATTAGGAATGTTATATTAGTGTTAGGGAATATTGTGTTTTCATTATAATTATCCCAAATACATTGCCTTCAAAGTGCCTTCACCAGACTGTTTCTTTTCTTGTTTTACTGCAATGCTCTAAACATTTCAGAGTATTAGCAGTACCATATCATCTAAGATCTGGCCCTGTTGTTAACACTTGCGGTAAGAGCAAATCACAAAGTCATTATTAAAAAAAGAAAAGAAAAATCACTTATTTGAGACTGTAATTAACCCGTAATTAATACTTAAATCTCGAGTAGTAACAGAACCACCAAAATGTTTTATTCAAACTTGAGTTATCAAACTTAAATTTCGGGTTGTTAACTTGTTCACCAAAAAAAAAAAAAACTTGAATTTTGGTCCCAACTCGGTTTAGGCTTCCAAACCAACACACTCCAAGTTGTGCCTTGGGTAGCAATCACAGCCTAAGCGGGCAACCGCCTTGGGGCATGAGTGGCAACTGAGTCAGACGTTACAAAGGTACAATCACACACCTTAGACACGTTAATGGTTGCTCAACTTTTTAGCCTACTTAAAAGTATCAACAGTAATTTGGAGTCCTGGTTTATTAGGTCCTCTAAAATTGTTTTAGTAATTCGAAGTTCAATCACAATGTCTTCCCATCAACAGATTTGAGGTAATATAGGCCAAGATCATGAACATCATGTCCGCGATCATGGTGAGAAAAGCACATCACAATCTCCCTCTCTCTCTTCCAACCAGTTTGGTGGCTCTATTGGCGTGAAATCTGATCAGATGGAAGACAACAAGCCATATGTTGAAGATGGGTCTGGAAATACCAAGGAAGGATGTCCAAGCTACACAGGCCGTGCCCAGCAAGCTGACCACTTCAGGCGTATGGACTAGATCAGAGATTATGCAGACCGAGGTAATAACAAATTCATAAATAGCACATTTTTTTTTGGTAATGTCATGCAACAATGTGCATCATGCTTGAGCATCTGGCTCAATTCATCGTGTAGCAAAGGCTTATGCAGCTATTCTTGACTCAGAAAATCATAATGTAAGAATCTACTACTTGGATATCAAATTTACCCTTAGAAAAGCATCGCCAGCAAACCTTTTTTTGGTTTCTTGTTCTTTTCATTTCTCAAAAATATTTTAAAGCCACTTTTTGTTTGCTATGGTGTCGACCAAAAATATTTGAATTGTAAATGCTATGGACATAACACTTATTACTAGTATTACTACAATGAATTTCATTAAATAGAATAGAATCACAAACAAACCCAATTACCATTTTGTTTTATTGACAGAAACAATACACAAGAATATATATCCAATTATTCACCTTAGACAAACTTTTGAGCCACTCCAATCAGTACTACTAGAATACTGGCATACTGCTAGCGACGGGAATACTGAGAAAGAAGACCCGAAGCAGCCAAAACCTGGAAGAAGGAAGGACAGAGAAGATGAAATTTGAATGGGAAAGATGAAATTGGAGTTCGTAATATGAAGATTTTAGCTGAGAAGAGGAAGATTTGAATTTATTTCAGTGGAAAACCAAGTCAGAAATTTTTTTCCCCCACCCCAAGAGACCTCCGGACGTTCGGATAAATTATCTGAAATAAAGAAGATTATATTTATTCCACCAAGTGACCAAGACATCATCCTCTTCTTTTCATTAAGTTGTTCTGTAAATTCTTTGCCATTTGGCCATAGGCAGAACACGACCAGGACAATATTTCAAGTTTGAGTTGGGCAAACATTTCCCATAAGTCCAGAAAAAGTAAATCAAACTTGCATAGATGATTAAATTTCTTGAGGTCAGGTGGAATCTTCATCGGAATCTTCATCTGCACGAGAGATTGCCTCCATTATTTTTGCATCTGCTGCTTCATCGGAATCTTCATCTGCTGCTTCATCGGAATATTCCATTACCTATATAAAGTCATCTTGTATGAGTTGAAAAGAAGAATATTTTGTGCCAAAAATAAAATTGAGGTGGATGAAACATAAATAAACAAAGTGGAACAAGGTTTAGCACTTCACCTTCAAAAGGGTTTGCAATTGGGCCTTGATTCTTTGGTCGTCCCACTCCAGCTTATTGAACCACTCCTGGTCCGTAATAGTAAATTCTTCAAGTTTGGGTACACTGTGAGTACCCAGGGGTAGTCTCTTCAAATTCGAGCAGTGACCCACATGTATATATTTTGCGGAGGGCCAATCAACAACAAGTGAATCGCTTCCACTGAAACTTAACAGTTTTGGTAAATCTAAAAGACCGAAATAATTCAGAAGAGGGTGACTGGCCTTGTCTTTCTCTACATCTCCACTCTCCATATCACTGTCATCTGGAAACAGTATCTCCAAAGCGGAGCAGCTTTCCACATACATCCTTTCCAACTTGGAAAGATGTTGAAATACTCTCAATGGGAAGAGGTGCTTCAACTTCATGCAATTTCCAATAGTCAAATGTGTTAAATTATGGAAAATTGGAGAAGGTGGCAAGTAACAGAGTCGGGTCGAAGACGACCCCTGCTCCACGCCATCTCCCTCATATTGATCGACACTTTCCGGTACATAATCACGACAAGGTATAAGAGTGACTAACTTGCCACACTTTTCTACTGCTAACACCCTTAAATTAGGGAATGATACCTCAATTTTATCAAGTTGTAGCACATTCTCAATCCCCTCATATTGTAAATACAAAAAGATTGTTTTCGGTAACAATACTTGGATCAAATGTGAAATTGAAATTGATGAGAGTGTAAGGAACAAATTTCTCCGGAATTCCGTCCTTTCCATGTGGTACCTGAAGTATGAAATATCGTGTTTTCCCAGCGAAATTTTAAATATTGTCATCTTTTTCCACGGACTAACATCGTTTTCTGAAGAGAATTCAAGATTTTCTATATAATTTCCAGAGAATTCTTCTAACCGAAACAACCTTGATATAACTTTCGGTGAGATGGTTGTATAAGGCGGGGTTGTTCTTAAAAAGTTCAACGACTTCAGACTAGTTAGCCTACCCATCTCTTCTGGAAAATTTTCAATTCCAGATTCATTAAGATAAAGTATTTCAAGGCGGTTAAGTTCTACAACTGGAGATATATTCGTCAGCTTATAACACCAATTCATACGAAGCGTACGGAGGTTTGTAAGGCTTGAGAGTGATGCTGGAAGTGATCTAATATTGGTGTTACTTAGATCTAGAGTCAAAAGGTTTGTCATTTCTTGAAAAAAATTGGAAGGAATTTCATCTAAATCATTGAAGCAATTAAAAGATAAGGTTAAGAGGTTTGGAGCTTTAATCTGAGAGGGGAAAGGATGATACCTGATTTTTGTATCCATCAATGACAATCGCTTGCATTTTTCCAACTCCATATCTGGCCACTCGTCAAAACTCATTTTAGCTTTAACAATGAATTCATTTCTTTCCTCACATGCAATTGATACTGCCACATCGCGGACGACATCATGCATCATAATGCGTCCATAGTAGTTTTTCAACAACAAACCTGCAGATGTAAGCTTCTCAATTGTAGCATGCAATCTGTTCCTTGCCTCCTTTTTTTTTTTGATCAGCAAGGGAGGTTGTTAACGGGGTCCCCTACCCCTTCTCATTAAAATAATAATAGTGAGTTACAACCGAATATAAGTTTTTCCCCTAGCATCGTCGTATACAATTTTCTTAATATCCTCAGAAAACGAGCTGGGAATAACTTCTATGAAACTAACAGAAGGAATATTACAAGCTAATGCATCCGCTAACTTATTACATTCCCTATAGGTATGCTTAATAGCAAACATTTCCAAACAATCAATTATTTCAAACACATCTGCTAACAGCTTCCTTCCTTGCCACGGCACTTTACTTCGCTTTTGTATAAGCGAAATAACATTAGTCGAGTCTGTCCTAGCTTCCACCTTGGTACGGTGATCTTTGCCTCGCTAGCTTTAGTCCCTTGTACACTCCCTCTAGTTCTATAAGTGCAATGGTATTGAACCTTGATAGCCCTTTTCTTCTGCTGTGACATTGCCGTCATGCTCTCGAAGTGTTCTTTGCCCATCCTCCGTTAATCCCTTGAAGAGTACCATCGAGTTCAACGGCTGTGATGCCTTCGCAAAGGCGTTCCCACTTGCACCTTTTGTCGGTTCCTTCATTACTAACTTGGACATCACGATTCCACTGTTCCATAAACACGATTCTCTCACCCCCATCCTCCATTACCGGTTCCAAGCTTTGCGGCTTCACCTTAACATCACGCATTATCGGCTCCACAAGCTGGCGACCAATCCGGTACTTATTTTTCGAATATTGGCGCGTTAAACTCATTCCAAACCAGGTAGAAAAATGCATTTATACCTGGCCGAATTGCATCTTTTTACATCCCTTTCCTTTACTCAATCCCATTATCCATTCCAGCTCATCCTCCCATTCAACGACCACCATTCTACAATATCCAGCTCTCTTGACATTTTAGTTCCACACGTAATGCATAAGCGTCATATTCAGTAGAACGGATGACATTGGTTTCATCCTTACGTCCACAAATTCCACATAAAGCCGACTCAACAACCTTATATCTCTTTAATTTAACCAATGTCTTTATCCCATCTTGGAGCGATCCCGGCTAATAAAAGAGTGCCTAGGTATATTATTAGGGAACCATACCGGTTTTGTCCATGATAGGCTTTGGCTTTTCTTCTTAGGCGGTGATAGGTTTCCTTTAGTTCGAACTCACCATGAACTGTAGGAGTCCAAACCACTCTGTCTTCTCCCCATTAACTTCGACTTCATCTTACGCTTTGTTTGATAATCTCGGCATATGTCTGCTCATTATGTTAGCACCTGCCATTCCCCATTATGTATCGGTCCACGAAGCTTTGCACTTAGACTCACATTAGAAACATAAGTGAGCCTGGCGAGAAATAAGGTTTGAATTCCCTCTTTGGATGCCAAGGGTCCATCCATAAGTTTATGTCTCTGCCGGTCCCAACTTGATAACATACTAACCCCTTAGCATCCTCTCTTCCCAACAAGATACTTCTCGACTCCACGAGCAATCGTTAGGAATTTTCATGTCCCAAAAAACTTGTTTTGATCAAATTCTTCCACACCCACTTAGTCCATAGGGTTTCCTTCCTACTCACTATATTCCAAACATGCTTCATATTTGCAGCTCTATTCATTACCTCCGTTCCTTATTCCTAGCCCTCCTTCATCATATGGATAGCATAAATCATTCCACCCAATCAAAGCATGTGCTGTAGTACAGTCCGGCCCTTTCCACAAGAAATTTTGCAACAACTTTTGTATCTCATCCACTATTCCTTTAGGCAGCCTAAAGGATGATATCCAGTAAATATTCAGATTACTCAACACGGACTTGATCAAATTGGACCGCTTCCAAGATCGACAAACTTTTCCCTTTCCAACTCTGTATTCTCTTAGCTACTTTAGTGATCAGTGGTAAACAATCAGCATATGACAACTTCGTTGTTATAAGGGGTAACCCAAGATACTTCACTGGTAAAGTTCCTACTGAATACTGTAGCACTCCCTTAACTTCCTCACTCACCTCCTCGCTCATTCACCTTAAAAAACGGTTGACTCTTGCCCACATTGACTTCAAGCCACGAACACTCTCTACGAACTTCCCCGAGAATTTACTAGACTTGTAACGATGGCTACATCCCCATTCATAAACGCCAATCAAGTCATCCGCCAAATGAAAGATGTGTTATAACCGGCTCCTTACACTTATAATGCAATCTAAACTCCCCTTATTGCGGCTTGCCTCATAATGTCGAAAAACAATTCCATTACCAAGACAAACAAGTAAGGAGATATAGGGTCCCCCGCCTTTATTCCTCTCTTCCCCGCCAAAATACCCATACACAGTCCCATTAACCATAATCGAAAAGGAAGCGGTTCCTATACATTCTTTCACCCGACTATAAATTTCTCCGGTATCCCAATTCTTCTCATTGTGAATTCAACAACCTCCCATCTCTCACCGAAGTCATATGCCTTTTTTCGGATCAATCTTAGCGCACATCGTGGTGGATAAGCATCCACAATGATAATTGTGAAGCAATTCACGAGACAATAATATATTATCCTGAATGCTCCTACGGTATAAAAGGACCGATTAAGCGACACCACCTCATGCATGATAGGTTTCATTCTCGGCGTTATAATCTTAGTGATACACTTGTATATCACATTACAACCTAATAGGCCTATAATCATTTAAGCTTGTCGGGTGCGTATCTTAGGCACAAGTGATATACAAGTAGCATTTACTTCTCGAGCATCCTACACCCTAAAAAGTAATTCTGAACTGCCCTAACAAAATCATCTCCCACAATTAGCCCGGGCAGCCTTAAAGAACAATGAAGAGAATCCATCATTCCACGGGACTTATCACTATCAATACACGCCGTACCCTCAATAATCTCATCTCTAGAAATCACTGCTACCAAAGCTGTTCCACGGTGTCATTCGCGATAACTTTTTGCGGTCAGATAGTATCAAAGCAACTAAAGTCTAGTTCTGTAGGTTCTCTCGGCATAGAGTTCCTTGTAAAACTGCACACATTCAGCCCTATCTCATCCAAATCCTCTTTTATACTTCCTAGCCCATCCCTTAGACATGTTATCTTATTCAACGCCCTCCTAGCTCGTCTTGACTTATAAAAAATACTCGTATTATTGTCCCCACTGTGATCACCTCTCTCGCGACTTACGCCTCACACACTCTTCCTCGATTTAGCACACTTGACATATTCTTTGATGCATATCCTCTCTTCATCAATCCATTCTCTGTTCAACGGCTCTGTTTGCAGTTTTGTTTGAATAATATCCATCTCCTCCTTTTTCATTTGTGCTCTTGTCTTGACATTCCCAATCCTTTCTCTGTTCCATTCAATCAAAGCCCCTTTCACAAATTTCAGTTTTCTCATAAATACATACATCGGATTTCCTACAACCTCACTCCCCAAACTTGCTGGATTTGTTTCCACAAAACCATCCTCTCGAGTCGAGAAATTAAAAACCTAAAAGGCTTCTTATTCTGGCCCTTCTGTTTTGAAGAGTAAGTTACCATAGATGAATGGTCTGATACAGTACCCGGATTCAAGAATTCAGCTTCGACATCCTCAAACTCATCAAGCCATTCTGCATTCACTAGTACTCTGTCAAGCTTTCGCCAAATTCTAACCCCTCTCCTGTTGTTCCATGTTAATACATTTCCCTTGTATTTCATATCTGTGAGTCCCGCCATAGTAACACATTGTAGGAAGTCAGTGTAATGGATCGGATGTGTTGGTCTCCCTCCAACTCTCTCCTCTGAACCCAGAACTGAATTGAAATCTCCTAATATCACCCAAGGCCCATGATATGCGCATGAGAAGTTAACTAACCTGTTCCACAGCTCTCTTCTTATCACCAAATCAGTGCTCGCATATACAACCGTGACCGTAAACACCTTACCACTAGTAAGCGTTACCTCCCCCGTTATATACTGCAGGTCCCTCTCTATAACTCTCACCTTGCACATTCTTGCGTCCCAGCATAGCCAAATCTTTCCTTTATCACTATACATATAATTATGCTCCACATTCCATCCCTCGCAACACTTTCTAACAGTTTTATCCATATTTTTTTGCTGAACTTTTGTCTCCACCAAACCCATAAGGCTGAGTTTATGCTTCTTGATCATCTCTCTGACTTCTATCTGTTTAAATCCCACATTCAGCCCCCGCATGTTCCAACATCCAATCTGTATCATTTAAATAAATGAGGGTGTATTGATTGGGCCACCTTTGCCAATTCTTTACTACCATTCAGTTTTATACCCTTACCCCTCTGTACTTCCCCCCCGAGAGTCCTGCGCACTCCACGACCCACTGGCATCCAAAGTCGTTCTCATGGGAATATTTCTGTATCTTTTCGCCTTTGGACTCACACTTGTGCTGCCTTTGTTCATATTTCCTTCACTAACATTTTCGATATCAACCCCCACTTGTATATGATGCTCTGCTCGTGCTTTTACACTATGTCTCCGTGAAGGTGTTTCCCAACCTTCTTTATCTCCATCTTGAACAGTAACCACTTCTTGCACTTCTTTAACGAGCCCCAACTTCTTGCACACCTTCGGTTCTTTTTTTGCTCTCCTCTCTTTTGGTCGTGTAAGCTGTTTAATCTTAGCATTCTCCTCCCTTTCTGCGTATTTATCATCAGCTCCTATTTTTTCTTACCCTTGTCCACACTCTTCTTTTCAGCCACAGCCACTTCCTTCTTCGAATCCACACACCTTGTTTTGGATCTATTTCCTTCTTCACATTATATGAGCATGTCGGTAATGCGTATGTCCAAACACTTGGCGGTGGGAACATTTGGCAGGCCTCCAATTATATTCGAACTTTACTTCAAAAGCTCTTTTTGGTCGATTACCACAGGCACACTATCACGGATACTTACAAGGCGGCTCTAATCTCAATACACACCCTGGCATAAGATGTTTGAGTCATATTTTCTGTTGGTTTATCCGTAAACAAGGGGTTACCAACAGGTTGCTACTTGACTAAACCCTTCCTTTGTCCACATCTCCATGGGAAAAAATTTCATGATCACCCATATCGAATTGTCTTGAGTTCTCGTCTCGATTCAACAAAGAGTTTCCATGGCGACTACAAATAGATGACTCACAATATATGAAGCGAGCCAATGTCCAGCAGCTGTATGTCTATCATCCTCATTGCTTATCACGAAACATAAACATGTTATCTCCATATGGTTTCATTATGAACTGATTCTTCAGCCTCCAAGTCCTTGACACCATCTCCTTAACATAAGAGAAACTCAATTTCTTCCCGACAAAACTGCCGACAATAACATTCTCAAACTTTTCCTTTATTTTTGCGAATTGGCACGACTTCACATGAATCACAGGCCTACCATCGACAATGGTGGGCGGCACATAAGTTAAGGACTCTTGTCCTACAGCTTTCCGATTTAACCTGGTTGCCCAAGTACCCTTCTTTACCTCTCCTTCTTCAGCAATATCAGCTTCTTTCCCAACTCCCCCCTCAGGCTTCTCACCCTCCTTAATCTGTTCCCCCTGCGATTCCACACTATCCATGTTCTTCTTTGCCTTTAGTACCGTCCCTTCAACTTCCTTCTGTTTCGATACTTCTTCCAGATTCATTTTTCCCAGAGTTTCCTTTTTTGAGGACTCATCACTCACAGTCATAGGAACTTGTTTAAAAATGAATCCACCCTCTTCATCTACCCCAGCAATCCTCGATCCACCTTTTGTATAATCTTTAAGATGTACCACATCAGTAACATGTTCTTGTTCTTCAAGCTCTTTGACCGACTCCAGGCGCCTTTTTGCCTCTCTAAGCAATCCTTCTTTAGTTTTGCTTGATGTAGAACTCTGTGGTGTCCTCTCTGCTGATTTGTCCCTCACTTCCATTGATTTCAGATTGGCTCCAAAGTTCTCCAAAATCTTCCTTTTATATCTTTCAACAGATCCCTCTCCAAACCTTGTCTTTATTTCACTCTCAAAACTCTCAACCTCTAACTCTAACTCATTAGAAGAAGATTCCCCAGCATCACCAGTTGGTGTGCTAGGGTTCGAAACCTCTAAACCACTAAACTCTTGCGTATTTTGCATGCTTTTTCTGTTTTGTTCCTTGCCTCCTCGAAAGTGTCTACATCTCTAATCAGCTTTTCTCCCATCATGTAATCAAACAGCACATCAGTTGCGATTTCAAAGTCTTCTCGAAACATACAACAAAATAAGAAGCACATTTTGGTGGTCTCATCTTGCATAAAGTTATAGCTCAATCTTATGGAAGCATTGACAGGCTTCATCTTTTCAGAGATTGACTTCTTTAGTCGTGCTAGTGTATCGTCCCAAACAGCAATTTTGTCCTTGTTGTGGAAATTGTCCCAAACAGCAATCGTTACCCAAGGTAACGATTGCCAAGGGCAAACCTCTACATTCCTTTACAATGTTTCCAGCAACCGTTTTGAAAAGATCGACAACACCACCAGCTTTACTTCGAAATAGATTCCATGAGTCTACTTCCGATAAGACTTCAACTTCAATCTTTTCGTCCATTTCCATACTTTCACACACTTGTTGGATCCTTGTTGTGAAAATGACCTTGCAGCGATTTCCCTCATTTTTATAAGGAATGCCTACTTTAACTAAATACATCGGCTCCCATACATCATCTAAGCACAAAAGAGTCTTTCTTCCTTGATTAAGTCTACGCCCCCGGGTTGTCTTTGCTCTTGTAGACTTGAGATTTCACGTAAATTTCAGGACCAATTTCTGCAATAGCATCTTGGATCTTTTCAAGTCGGGCTTCGAGACCGACACAACACTCGCATAAACTCATCAAAGAGTTTCTCCTTTTCACTTGTGCCATTATTGCTTGCATCAACATGGTCTTGCCAACTCCGCCATCCCGAATATCCCAACTAAACTGATTTCATCATTTTTCAATGCCTCAATGACTTTTCGATTTAATTAAGCCTCCCTTGATGCAAAATTTTTCAAAACCAACAATAGGCTCGGGTCCATAGCTTTGAGCAGGCATAGGGTCGGACACATTATTTTCGTCAAACTTAGACCCCTCTCCCAAGTGTTTCTGTTACGTGCTAATTGAATAAGTCTGGGTTTAGTTGCTAATAAGTAGGAAAGAACTAGTCTTCTCCTGGATAGTAGGAGATAGTAAGTAAGTAGTTGTAACTCTATCCTATTTTCTTGGTAAAGTCCGTTGTAATCAAACACCTATATAAGGTGTAGTGAATATGGAATAAGACATGACTTATCTCGTATCTTAATTGTTCAACTCTTGAGTTGTACTGAGGTAAAAGGTTCCTCTATAAGCCTTCTATCATTTTTCTACCATCCTATCTCTTAATTCATCATAGGTTCTAGTAAACAAAAGAGGAACACTCCTCAGTATATACCAGTTTCTGTATATCAACATTTTTCTTTGCTGCTTTTCTACCAAGACTGAAACGAGAGCAAGTAACCCAGCCTTTCCACCAGCTATTAATATCTCCCCGCCGGCTTTTTAGGCGTGTTTGCTTCTTCAAATAATCGATCGCACTTTCGCAGCCATGTCTCGGCAGGTCTTCCTTATTAAATGGTTATTATTCCGAGGCTGCATCGACCGGGGACCGAACATCTCTTCTATTTGCTTCTAGTGCATCAATATTGTCACCGAGGTTTTGATATTTCGTTCAAAGCGGATAATATAATTAAGCTCGCGTTCACCATGAGAGTAATAACGGTAGCGGTTACTCCTCCTCCAAAGCGGCAATCGCCGGCCTCCATTGTAGTTATCTGGTGTGATTAAAAACTACAAAATGATAAAATGAAATGTTTGGAAAGGAAGAGCTTATTAGTTGTTTGCTTGATGAGATACAAATATTTGCCAAGAGAGCTCTTTTATAAACAGATGCTATGTTAGTGTTAAATTGCATAAATTGCATGTTAGTGGTAATGCTAGGAGAGTTGTGACATTTATAATTGAAAAAAATCAAGAAGAAGAACAATGGAGAATAATATAGATTGATTGAGAGAGAGATAGATTGATTAGGGTTAGAGTGATTGAGATGAGTTGTTGTTCTCACCCAGAGTTACATATTTATACTCACCTAGACATGAAAATTGTAACTACTAGATATGGATGTCTACACTTATAGAAACGTGAGACTTTATATATATGACAACTTTTAATATTGACATATTCTAATAGTTAGGATATTGGCTGCAAAAAAAAATCGTACTCATTAAAGTGAAAAGAAAAAAAAAGTTAAAAAGAAAGTAAAGTAGCAAAAAACGCTTTAATTATTATTTTCTCTCTCATCTTTTCTATTCTGCTTCACTTTTCTCTTTTTACTTTTCTTCTTTTCCCTGTTCTCTTTTTTACTTTTTCTCTTAAGTAGCAAGAAACGCTTTAATTATTATTTTCTCTCTCTTCTTTCCTCATCTGGCTTCACTTTTCTCTTTTTACTTTTCCTCTTTTCCTTTTCCTTGTTCTCTTTTTTACTTTTTCTCTTTTTCTCTTCTCTTTTTACTTTTCCTATTTTCCTTGTTCTTTTTTTTACTTTTTCTCTTTTCCTCTTTTTTACTTTTCTCTTTTCTGGATTTTTACTTTTTTAATTTAAACTCCCTCCTTTAGGCGGGTTCCTCAGTCCTCACTAACCGATAACTGCTAAAATTTTGATGCCATCTGTCCACTATATGCTCTGTTTGGTTCACTGGATCTGAATGCAATTGCAAATACATCTTGTTGCCAATACATATACTTGCAAGGTACTTCATTTGCATACAGTGGTAGAGCCAGGAAATTAAGTGAGGGTGAGCCACTCAGACCAAATATATATATATATATATTTTAAACTAATATTTCAAACCTAATAAAAAAATTCATTATTTTTTCGTTTAACTACTATTTCAACCACCATCTTTAGTTTTTTGGTGACTTCGCTTTGAAGAGGATTCTATTTCAGCATTACCAATATCTTCTATGTTTAGCGTTGGTTGAGTGGGCAATGACTTTTTTTTTATCAAATACTTTAACATAGTTATTTAAACAATACCTAAATAGCAATTAATTAATGAAATCTTTTACTTTGAATTTCAATGAAAAAATAAAGTCATCAAGTTTAAACCTACAAAAAAAAAAAAAAAAAATTACTTAAAACTTACCGCGCGTCCTCAAGTATAAAAGAGACTAAGAGACTGAGAGACCGTCAGTACCTGAGGGGTTTTTTGTTTTTATTTATTTACTTTTTTTTTTAAGAAAATAGAGAGTGCGTGAGGTTAATATTTGGGGTTTCTACTTTTTATTATTATTTTTGGAGAGAGAGAGAAAGAGCACATGAGGGGTTAGTGGGTTATTGTTTTTGGGCTGGGTTTGGTTCCTTTTTTGTTTTTTTTCTTTCCCATTTGCTTGGGTCTTAGATTTTGGTTATGAGCAAATAGCATGTGGACAAACAATATTTTTTTTTGGGGTGGAAAGTGAGGGTGTGCCAGGGCGTACCCTGCCCCCCATGGCTCTGCCACTGTTTGCATGCTTGGTTCACCATTTGCAAATGGATGCAAAAGAAGTATTTTTTTGTGATTGGTTCACTGCAATGCATAAATCAGTGCAACCCAAGAACTTAATTTTTTTCTTTTTTTAAACCCAATGTAATCTCCACCCTTAATCTTTTCGTCCTCTTAACTAGTTAACCTCTATGCTCCATCTCCTAGCCTGGTCACTCTTATCAATATCACTTTTAAGTCTAACCACAATAGTCATTCATGTCAATTATATAATTATTCTGCAAAGACAATATATATCCGCT
Organism: Coptis chinensis; assembly: GCF_015680905.1. Lineage (NCBI taxonomy): Eukaryota > Viridiplantae > Streptophyta > Magnoliopsida > Ranunculales > Ranunculaceae > Coptis > Coptis chinensis. The sequence continues at coordinate 5,105,892 of NC_141462.1, forward strand.
ACAAGTCTACAACCATACCACAAAACTTAAGGGCCTAAGGGCGGGTGTAAACCGTATAGAGTGGAAATTTTACACTCCAAATGTCAAAAAACTCTTTCTAATGGGAGTGTTATACCGTAGGTAATATAGTATTAGTTGATAGAGAGAGTGGGATATTCCCCTTCTCGCTATCAGCTAATAAAAAGCCCGGGCGACACTAGAACAGACATCTGAGTAAAAAAAAATTTGGACGTCACTTTAAGTAACGTTCCTTTCTAATTCTAAAGTAATTTTTTAACTCGGACGTCACTTTACGTCACTTAAAGTGACGTCCGAGTTTAAAATCTATTTTTTTTTTACACTTCTCCATTGGAGAGTATAGAGTGTGGATATTTATAGGATATACAATAATATATAATTAGGGGTGTAAAATCCTAATGGCATCTACGTGGAAACTAAGTGGAGGTGTAATTTTACACCCGTCATTGGAGATACCCTAATGATATCAACAAGACGTAAAAGTCACACCGAAAAGCAAAGTGATCTGACTCTTTACCTCTTTATAAGCAGTAGTTGCAAATGAGTAAATCATATATGTGTTTTAGAATTAATTAACGAAAGTGTTTAAAATGTGCACTGATGAGTTGAAGAAGAAAAATATAACTTAAGTTTATTTAGAGAGGAATTAATGATAAAGATTGAGGCTGGTGTTTTTGGGATTTTAAAGGAGGGAAGGAATATTAAAACTTTTAAAGAATAAAAAATGCACATAAAGAGAGTAATTGTGGGTGTACGTGAGAAGAAAAATAAGCAGGTTTTGGGTTTAATCTCCTTGGTTCATGAACAGCTTGCATAAAAACCCCGTCACTAAAGACTAACTCATAAAAACTCTTTCTTTTTCTAAAACACCCAAACTTACTAAAATACCGGCCCCACACATAATTGACCCGTGAAACCTAAATCTCAAATTTCTCTCTTCTCTTTTTCTTCTTGCCGCCTCCTTTCTTCCAAGATAAAACCTACTAACTCTACCAAGGTGTTCTGTTCTACTGCTTTGCTTATGCTAGCATTTTTGCAAGAGTTCAAAGGAAGAATTAGAGATGTTCATATCGCCAAGACGAAAGAAACTCTTTTTGGACATATTTTTTATGGTTTTTGTTGAAGGACATTGGAGAGACTTAGTTGAATGGGGAAGAAGAAGACAATGGAATAGGAAAGCCTAATTCGATGTACAACTTAAAAGAAAGGAAGAGGATACAGAAAACAGGTGATATCTATGTGGTGGAAACTAAGAAAACATTCTAAAGAAAGAAGATCATGAAATGATGTATTGTGTTTTATTGGTGGTCTGGTAGATCACTTTGGGATACTAATCTTGTTTGAATTATGGACGTTTGGATACTAATTTTGTTTGAATTCTTGATCTTTGAATTCTGAATGTAATGCAAAAAATGAGCCTGATGCGTTTGTCAGTTTGTCAGATTTCTATAGCCATGTCAGAAAAAAGTTTATGAGAATTCATATTTGCATATGCAAATTCCGATTTGCATAAACTGTGTCACCTGTCAGGTGACAAAAACAAAACGTTTGTGAAAAATCATGTTAATCTTGAACAAAAAGAACTTATACATCTTATGTGGGTTAAAATTTTCATAGGTTAATCTTCTGTGTAATTAAGATTTTCATAGCATACGTCCGATATTAGAATTGTTTTATTTTAGTAATCTACTACGAAACAAAACAAGCCTGATGAAAAAACGTATGGAAACTTAAATTTTCATATGTAAATTCCAATTTGCTTATATCAAACTACTCTGTAAACTTAAATTTTCATATGTAAATTCAAATTTGTATTTGCATGTAAATAAAATAAACTATGTGAATTTCTATTTTCATATGTGAATTTGCATTTATATATGTGAATTTGTATTTATATATGTCAAGTTACTATGTAAATATATATTTATATATATTTTGTCAAGACATCGGACAATTTCAACTCTCCAATTTTGTCTCCGCATTTGCTTTGGTTTCTCCTTACTCATCACTTCTGAGTAGATTAAAGCGATCGTTCTCTCCCATGCAAGATCTCCTACTTCACTAACCTCTTCAGATCAAGTAAACATCAACTTATTTCCTACAAACATTTCATCAAACAAATTCCACTCAATCTACTGATCTCTTATCAATCATCAAGTACTAATAACGCCCTTGTTCAAAGTCCCTAAAATGTCTCATTGGCTTATAAATATCATCATGAAGATGTATGTGGTAAAGAATATTTTCACATAAGAATTAAATACCAGTGGCTCTCTTCAATGGCGAAAGAAACGAAATTAAAATCAGTGTTTTCGTTGGCTTCTTCGTTAGAGCGAACTCAACAAAGAAAAAGAATATAAGGTGGTTATTTATTGAGAAGGGCAAAAAAGGAAACAGATAAGTGTGGAGATAAAAATTAAACCGAGATTTGCTTCCATTATAAAAAGCAGGGAGGTTAATTGGTTGGACGTGAATAATAGAAAGGTTTTATTGGTACGTCCATAAGAGCATTTGCAATGCAGGTGATAGTTTTCCCCCTCTCTATCACCGCCACCTCATCACTTTTCACCCCCCTTTTCACCAACCCGGTGAAAAACAAGGTGAAGTTGTGCAATGCAGAGGTGATAAAAAATATTTCGGACGGGATGTTGGATTCCGTCACGGAGGTTTTGATCTGAGGCGAATGTAACATCCCGTCCTGATATTTTATAACGAGGCGGGATGTAACATCCCGTCCGATGGCTCAAATATCAACAGACGAAACAAAGGCTCCATTTTCACTTCATTTCCAGCCAAAATTCCGATTTGTAGCCTCCATTAACAACCTTTTAACACAAATTTCCATTCATAATGATTTCTCCACCCCCCAACCCATCCCCACCAACCTCACCACATGAAGAGCATTCCCGATGGTTTGAAAATGTTAAAATTTCCAAAAAAAAAAGGGCAAAAAGGATCGTCGTCGAGAACGCGTAATGTGGGCGAGGAGGACGAAATTGAACTTGGGTTTAATTTTCCACTGCGTTGTGAAATCGAGGAACACCCACCATTAGCGTCAACATCGGTCCAACACGTAGCAAATCGAGTGGCGGAATCTCAAGTAAGTTTTTGATTTTTTTTTATGTTAATTATTATTATTTATGTTAGTTTATATCAAGTTTGTTGTTGTGTAATTAGTTTGAATTTGTCGTATTATTTTTAAAAAAAATAGTTGTAATTATATCGTATTGCGTGTTTGTTGAATGTAGGAAGTACACTTATGGAAAGTGTGTTGTGCACTTTCAAATGTTGTGTCGTGGTGGCGTTGTATGAAATCAAAAACGGATCCTAATTTTGTCACGATTACCGATATTATATCCGCCACACCATTTGGGGAGTTTTTGAATTCTAATTTGGGACAAAATGATCGGCGTTGTTGTTTGGGATAGTTGGCGGTGGTGGCAAACTACCCACACATTCCATTTCCCATGGGGTGAGCTTGGGATTACCCCTTTGATTTCACAATGCTCACGGGTATCCCAATTGGTTATGGAGATGCCGCCTTTTGATGAAACTTTAGAGGTTTTACTACGGGCGATGAGTTTCTTTGAAGGTTTTGATTTGGTTGAAGATGATGAGCAAGACGAGTTTTTGAGATTATCGGCTGAGCAGTTTAAGGGAGGAGCTATAAATATGAGTTGGTTTACTTCGAGATATTTGAATAGACTTAAGGAGAAGCCGAAAGACTATCATATTGGTGAGGAGTCGATCCACGAGTATGTACGTGCCTTCCTCTTCTACTTTGTTGGTGCGGTATTATTTGGATATGCTGATAGTTATTTACGTATCGGGTGGATGGCCGCTGTCTCAGACGTAGAGAGGATGTGGGATTATGACTGGGGTCAATCCATCTTGGCATACCTTTACCGCTGGCTAGACCTCGCAGTTGAGACGAAAGCCGCTAAAGGCAATTTGTGCGGCTTTGTTTGGATTATACCGGTAAGTCTTATTTATTAAGTTATTGTTTCATTTCATTTATTTATCTAATTATTAATGTTGACATGTTTATATATATATTGATATTGTATTTTATCTATTGATGACAGTATTGGTGGTACGAGCATTTTCGTGTGATGCATCCTGTGTTGAAGAGGTTGGAAGAGGATGAGACTCATGACCTGATTCCACGTATTCAAGCATGGGGGCTTCATCGTGGCGAGGGGGGTATGGGGACCTATCGCGATAATATTCATAACACTCGTCCGCCAGATTGAGCTTTTAGGAGCTAGTCGAATTGAGTGGCAACCCCGGGGCGAAGTCCTTCATCTTTCGGACCCACTTTATGCGGATATTCCGGATGTTCGAGAGAACACCGAAAACCGTGACTATCATATATGTGTCATAGAGCAAGGTTTCTTTCTCAGCGAATGATACTTATAGGGTCAGTCACTGCATGGTACCTTGGGGACAGATGTTGGCGGCAAGTATCTGGAGAGATTGTTATACCTTACCCACCACCTATAGATATGACAGCCTCTGATATTCTTCCTGCTGTTCTTTCACACTATAGAGCAAACCCAAATGAGTGGCCAGACGCATCAGCTTTCAGTTTTACGGGCGACTATGACTTATATTGGAAGAGGGTTGGTCGAGGTCTCTTGCTAGGTGCGTTATACCGGGGCACCAATTTTGAAGGGGTTATACGGAGCATTGAGGCCCGACATTCATTTCCCGGAGGAGTGGAGTTACCCACGATCACGACCCGTGGTGTTTCATGATATTCGATGCATAAAAGAACTCCACGGATATTTGATGATGATGACCTTTGGCATTGGAGCATGATTACTTCTCGGGGGCAAGATATGAGAATACCTATTCCACCAATAGATGCCGCAGTTGGTAGCAGATTTGTCGATCTGATTCGGCGATTAGCCGAGGTTAGTATGATTTGAATTTATTTATGATTTGTTATTATTAGTATTCACTATAACCCCTAACTTGCATTTGTTTTGTTAAACAGGATGAAGTAAGGTCGAGCTCCTTAACTTCTGCTCTCGGTTATGCCATCGTGAGTCCTTCATGGAGTCCTCTCGTCGCAGTTTTGAGTACTTACAAGAAGAACGTGTCGAACTTTGCGGCTTGAGGCGTGTGCAAGAGTTGGAGAATGCTTGGAAGTGGAGTACCTCAAGCTCAAGCTCAACCGAGAGGTGACAACGACGTGGGGGAGAGCTCTTCGACCGAGCCTTCTCGTAAGGAGGAGGAGGTCTCGATGGATATTTTTTTTGTAGTTTGTAATAACCGTATAGCATTACTTGTCTTATGGCGTTTGGGATTGTTGTTTGTAATGAATTTTTGATTAGCGTGTTTTTCTTTGATGAGTTTTGGATATGAATATGTCATTAAACAAAGGAGGTTATGTCCAATTTTTTAGAAATTATAAGTTAGTTTTTTACCGAGTTTACGTGTTTAGACTTGGGTGTTGTTCATGATTGTTGTTTGTCTTATTTATTATTTTCAAAGTATATTAGCAGGTTTTTGATATGAATATGTCAATAAAACAAATGAGGTTATGGCCAAAAAAAATTAAAAATTTATAAGTTCGTATGTTTCCAAAAATGGAACATTCGTTTCGCTCGTTTCACATTCGTTTCACTCGTTTCACATTTGTTTCACTCATTTCCTGTCTTTGTTGAAACAGAAAATTTTTAGTTTGGAATATCACTCATTTTTGCAGGTGGTTTGGTTCTGACAGGTTCTGACAGGAATAGTGTATGGGGATACCGAGACGGAATGTAACATCCCGTCTGGTTTTTATAGACCGAGACGGAATGTAACATCCCGTCTGGTTTTTAAGCCCTCCTCCCTGCACATTTTACTATTCCAAACAATGCAATTATGGATGGGGATGGTGGCCCATTTGGAATTATTGAGGGTACATTTGGATAGACATTTGGATACAATGTGTTGTTACTTGGAGAGTGAACAAAAATCTAATAAAATGTGTTGTCAATTGGTAAGTGGAGCAAAATCGAAGTATCACATGTGACCTTATCATATGTGACCTTACCTTTCATATTTCGTTTTACTCTTCTTTCTTTTAGATCAAACAAACAACACAGCCATCTTCTTCCCCACAACCAAGCTAAAAATAGGAAAAATGTCTAGAGAAGAAAGAATTGCATATAACCAAAGGTTATGGGGAGGATCTAGTAGTAATAGTTCGTCTTACGGTTTTCACCGTCGCTCTTACGGTACTTCACGAAGATGACTACATGGAAAGAGTAAGAGATGAGCATAATGATATGATGAGGCCCGAGGAGGAGGAGGAGGTTGCAGTTATTATCCATTTCTTTGGGGCATTAATGACTCAAGCAGCCATTGAAATTGAAGATGTGGATCTGGACAAACGCGGTGGATCTGTGTGAAGGGCGAGAGTACACGTTTAGAGATGGTGGTGATTTGATAAACAAAAGATAATGAGGGATTACTTCACAACACCTTGTAGGTGGCCTCCTCATAAGTTTAGACGAAGGTACAGGGATGACAAGAGAGCTTTTATGTATATGTTGCATACTGTTGCATCATTCGACGATTACTTTAAAGACAAGGTGGATGGATTGGGTTGGCAAACAATTTACGGGTTACAAAAGGGACTAGCTGCGGTTGCACAATTAGCAACCGGTTGTTCTTCGATTCAACGGATGAGTATTTACAAATTGGAGATTCCACAGCAAATGTATCTATGAAGCGTTGGTGCAAGGCAATTATCCGCGGCGTTTGAGGAAGACTACTTGAGACGACCAAGTGAAGCGGAACCTTTGCTAGGATATTAGCTGAAAATCACGGCAAGGGGTTTTCGAGAATGCTTGGATCAATCGACCGTATGCAATCGGGTGTGGAAGAATTGCCCAAGTGGATGGGCTGGAACACATGTAGGGTACAAGAAGGAACCAACTTTGATACTTGAAGCCGTTCTTGGACAAACATTGTTGGATCCGGCATTGCTTCTTCGGCCTACCGGGTTAGCATAATGACATTAACGTGCTTCATCGTTCTCATGTTTTGAATCATTAGAGCAAGGTGAGGCTCCCGCTGTTGCATTTAATGTGAATGGTAATGACTATGATATGGGATATTATTTTGCTGATGGTATTTACCCAAAATGGGGCACATTTGTTCAAGCCATTCGTTATCCAAGAAATAAGCATGAAAAGATCTTTACTCAACGTCAAGGAGCTGTAAGAAAGGATGTTGAAAGGACGTTTGGAGTTTTGCAGGCACGATGGCATATTGTTAAGGCTTCTGCGCGTTGTCATAGTATTGTTGTTCTTGGAGATATAATGAAGGCATGCATTATAATGCATAATATGATTGTTGAGAATGAGCGTGAAAGTGGAGTTTGGAATTGGAAAGGTCGGAGGAAAGAAACAATACCGCGCTCTTCTCGGAAGATGATGGTTTTCATTTTGTCTATCGATGATTGAAGCAAGAAATAAGATCGAAATGAAGTTACACATACTAATCTTCAAAAGGACTTAGTTGAACATGTTTTTAATTGGGTGGCATTGAAGAAACAAAGGATCCGTACCAATTTATTATCCAAATTGGTCGGATCCGGATATGAGGGAGAAGGAGGCTTAAAATTAAAATGGAAATGAAAATGTATTTCCTATGTATTTCCTAACGTGAACTATTAAGTTCCAACGTATTTCCTATGTATTTCATATGTAGTTCCAACGTATTTAATCAGTTGTATTTTAATGAACTATATTACAATGTATTTTAATTTTATTGGTAATTGTATTTCTATGAAAATAATTATATTGGATGAGAACATACATAGTGCATTAATTAAAAAAAAAAACAGTTAGATAAAAATACATAGTTCATTAATTAAAAATACAATGAAATTAAAATACATAGTGCATTAATTAAAAAGACAGTGAAATTAAAATACATAGTGCATTAATTAAAATACATAGTGCTTTAATTAAAATAAAATACTAGATAATTAAAATACATAAGCTTAGTTAGAGCTAGAACCACCTCTAGCCCTTCCCCATTCAGCACGTATTTCAGCTTGTTGTTGCTTTCGATTATAAAAGCGGTATCGGGATGGAGGACACTTTATATCGGTCGCTAAAATCTTAGCTTCATATTGCATCTTTTGAAGCCGATTTTTTTCCAATTGAACCTGATTTTTTTCTGCTTGAATCCGATTTTTTTCTTCTCTTGCCATCACAGTTCTTTGACCATATGCAAGTTCCCTTTCCCTAAGTTCTAAGCATTTTTGTGTTTCATTTGCATCCTGTGAAAATGTATCCTCTAAACGTAAAAGTAACCCTCCAACATACCAATTGATTTTTCTTGGTTCCTTTTGGACTTGGCTTTCTTCGATCCAAGAGGGCGGCTCCATTTCTTTTGGGCGCTCTATTTCTTGAGAACCCTCCAATTCAACTCCACCAACACTTGGTGAATTAGAAGTTGAATCTTCACCATCATTTTTAAAGACCTTTTCCCTTTGTGGGGGCTTGACCTTGCCTCAAAAATGTTACTCCACTTTGGATTATCCTTGAGTATAACGTAACAATGATCAAGTGAAAAAGCCGATTTTTCTTGTAGTTGATACGTCATCCTTGCCTCGGACAACTAAAAAAAAATGGTGGTAATTAGACTAAAATAATCACTAGGACTAAGATAATTAAACTGCAATAATAATTAGACTAAGATAATAATTAGACTAAGACTAAAATGGAAATAATAAATACATTAAGATAATTAGGCGAAGACGGAAATAATTAGACTAAGACTAAGATAATCAATAAATTCCAAATTGACAACGTTGTAATTACCCGGCTTTGTATTGTTGTACCACTTGCATGTCGAGCCTCCACGCATTCACAATTGCAACAAATTTGTTCATCATTTTTGAAATATATTTCCACCTTCCGCTAATTGAATCGGAGACCTATCCGACCCGTGCTTGATTGAACTTCGTTTGTTACACGATTCCAAAATCCTTTTGCATTTTGGAAAACACCAACAATAGAGTCTTCACTAATTTTTATCCAAGCAAGACATAGAGCTTGATCATCGGACATGCTAAAGTGAGCTCTCGCTTTTGCTTGAGTGCTACCACTTGCTTGAGATGCTTGAGTTGATGCCATTTGATATTTAGTTTTTTTAAGAACTGATTTTAAAGAAGAAGAAATATGATATATGATTGTTGGAAGTGTGAGTTGAAATGAAACAAATGTTGTATATATACCAAAGTTTTTTATTTTGACCGTTTTTTTACCGTTATGACTTTTTGACCGTTGGTACACTAGCCGTTAGGACTCCGGACGGGATGTTGGATTCCGTCTGGTGAGTTTTGTAATCCAGACGGAATCCAACATCCCATCCGAAGTTAACAAGTCAGTGATAAACTCGGTGGAAGGTTTCACCTTGTTTTGAACTCGAGAAAACTATCACCGAGTTTATCACCCAGCATTGCACAGCACTTTTGGAGGAAAGTAGGTGATAGTTATCACTTCCCCCCCTCTATCACCTGCATTGCAAATGCTCTAAGCAGAGGGTTTACATGTAACTGAAAGTCTGAACCGAAATGGCAGGGCTGAGGCCCATTTCGAAAATAAGGGTACCCTCTTTTTGGGAGGGGTGGGGGTAGGGGTGTCAGGAAGACCCGAGGCTTCAAGATACAGAAAAACGACTAAGAACTTTTTGAGAAACATACTGATCAAATTCCTCGAGCATGAAGCTTGTAAATCATACAAATTTCAAACAGTTCATTGGAATTTAAAGTTTAATTAATCATCTCTTAAATTGATGTCGTTTATTTATTAATTAATCTTGGATTTGCAAAACTTTTTTGTTATTGATGATTGATGATGCAAAAAATAAGATTGAGTTTATATCAAGAACAAAGAAAGAAGAAAGGGAAGAATGGCACGACCGTCGGGCATCACTAGTTGGTGTTAGTCATTGATTGTTGGATGGCTGTGGCTCGAGAGAGGATAACACAAACTTAGAAATTTCATGTTGTTATTTTAAGAATTTTAGCGATGGCAGTTGAACCAGGTTAATAAGTAGGGCTGGTAATCGAGCTACCCGAGTCAAATTTTGCTCTACTCGAGCTCGACTCGCACATGGAGAAGCTCAACTCGAACTCGCATCCGAGCTTAATATTTAAGCTCAAGCTCGACTCGTCTAGTTATACTAATAGCCCGAGCTCGACTCGACTCATTTTACACTTCGAGATCGAGCTTAGGTTCGAACTTGAGTTCAGTTATGCTCCTTTGAACTCGAACTCGAGCTCAAACTAAAAAAATATATATAAAAAAAATTAAAACTAGTATAAATTGTAAATTATAGTTAGGTATAAAATATAAAATTACGTATAAATTATAAATTATATATTACGTATGGGCTTATAAAACGAGTAGCTCGCGAGCTACTTGAACTTGAATTTCTCACTATCTAGAATGAGCTTTAAATTAAGCTCAAGCTCGACTCATACTTTTGTGCCGGACGAGTTTGAGTCGAGACTTCGACGAGCCGAGCTCGAGTTACTCACGAACAGCTCGACTTGATCACCAGCCCTATTAATAGGAGGTAAATTTTGTTGCAAACGGGTTAGGACGCTAGCAATTAAATCACACTTGCGTTGATTCCTTATCACATACACTTGGAAAAACACTGCATTATTGCCTGGTGATCATTATCGCGCGACTACAATGAAACTCCAAATTCAGGCCAATTCAAGATTTGTTATAAATTGCTGAACTATTGAAGATGCTCTTAGTCGTTTTCATTTTTTTTTCCCATTATAAATTATATATTTTACACTGCAATGTTCAAAATAAAGGAGAAAAGGAATGGGGATTTCAAAAGGTGACTGTTCAGAAATAGATCAGTCTTGCGCATGAGCCATCGGAAATGATGATTATAAATACACGTACTATTTACTGTATGTAGTTGGAGAACCATCACAGATTCAACAATGCAATGAGCCTGAAATGTATCTCCTCAACTCTCCTTGACTGAATACTGATTCAATTATTTTAAAATGAAATTTACAAGTTCATTGCAAAATAGAAATTTTCTTCTGCAGGCACAGGAAAATAACGTCCAAATCCTAATCTTACGGATCATTCCTCCCCATCACAATTTATTTACCCGAGTGACAGAAGCAAAGCATCAATAAAGTCAATGCATTAACTTCTTTATCAGTTTCTGGCTCCCACAGTCCCACGGATTAGTTTACCAGTCCTACCAAAGTTCTAAGTGTAATAATATTCCAGGTATCATAAAACCCGGCATGACACAAATTGTTACTAAAAAACTGATCGCAAGCAAAGTTTACATATAACCAAACTAAAACGGTAGAAAAAGTGTATATACCTGCAACATCATTGGTTGAGTGCTTGGTCCTTCTCTCATTGGCCAGTATACAATCTCTCGCATCTTGCACCAGGAAGGTCCTACATTGGGAGAACTACACAGCTTCAATATAAATTAGAACAGAAAACAGTACCATTGTCAGTGAGTCACACCAAAATCCTGACAGCAGACTCAATAGCAAGCAACTCCTCCGCCCAAACCTTCTTATAAACACCGCCAATCAGCAATTGACCTTTGACGGGGTTTAGTAACAAGTCTGGGTCATCTGCTTGACCATCCTCAACTGCATTCCTCTCCTCAATAGCATTTGTTTTCTCTAACAGTCCGACATCATATGTCATTCCACTACAGGTATTCCATTCCCAGGACTCCTTGCCTCCAGGTAATTTTTGAACCTCAGGCAGGATGACGACCCTATCAAGGACAGGAAGAACACCTGTAGAACCCAGAGCACAAGGCAACATACCGATTGGGCATGGGTTCCAGGCCTTAGCTACTTTCCACCTGCCTTCGCTGTTTATATCAGCGCTGCTTGCCACCATACTGGCTGCTTTACCCTTGTTCCGACGCTGTTTAAAAAACTCCAGCATTTCTGCGGCCTGACGGATGGATGAGTTTTGTTGGTTGATAAAGTGTGCAGTATCAACAAGACAGAGCTTTTTGCTCAGCACTATCCAAGTTTGGTAAGCTTAATGAAGGTAGTTTCTTGAGTCTCTCAACCATAGAGCTACTTCCAATTATCTGTGCAAGAAGCATAGCAGATCTTGCAAGCTGTCTATTGCCAGGAGAATATAATAAACATTTTTTCAAGATTTCTGCTAGTGTTACTTTTGGCACAACATTCATATCCACTGAAGAATTGTGGATTTCATTCCCATGTACTATCGAACTGGCATGCTGCTTTACTCTTTTATAATCTTCTATTAGCCAAAGAACCAGAGATGAGAGTTGTTCTATCTGAAGATCTTCAGCCTTGGATTGTGAGCATGAGAGAGATTCCTTGTCTGTGGAAGATTCACAAAGAAAAACAATGGAAAAACACCATTAGAGCGATCTGATAAAGTTCTATAACACTTCACAATAGTGTCAGTATGACACTGATGATGGATCTTGAACTCATTTTTTCTTTTGTTAGAATGTGGAAATAATAGCTAAAGATTACCAATTTCATATTTCATGGTATACCGCCTCTCCAGTGTTTGAAAAACTGCCTGAAGCATGATTAAGATCAAGTCCGGTTCTCTACTTGACAATCTGGTTATCACAAGTTTAAATAGATTAGTTAACCCTGTTTGGGTTCTCGAATCTCTAGATATTTGCTCCACTCCAGAATCATGGAGAGGTTCTACCACATTTGAGGAGTCAAATGCCTTCACGAGGAGGTCCAGCAGCACCGCAACTACCTCCGAAGGGGAAGAAGTATATAACTGAAAAAGTTTCCGAAGAATTCTTGTAATATGTTTCTTAGGACCTGAGATTAGATCACATTGGATTCATCAGCACAAACACACACAAAAGAATGGATAAATGTAAGGATTTACCAAAGCTTGACGAGATCAATTACCTTGAGATTGAGAACCATGAAGCTTTTTGACCGTATGGGAGAAAAGGTTAAAACGTGCAAGAATCACACTGGACTGTTTGCTACCTGGAAATGATAAATATAAGTAAGATTCTAATCCACCAAAGATGGGAATTTTATCTTATGTGACCGTATCCACATAAAAGAACACTGACGCAGTATATGGCTTGTGAACTACCAAAAAATCAAAATGCTCTCTATGAAATATTAACTCAATACTCAATAGACAATCCCTGGCATAATCAAAACGAGTATTTTTCTAACATTCCCCAAGAGACAATAATGGAGAAACGGATAAAGGGATGAACTGGATTAGGCAAAAAGTAGAATACACAACAGTAAAAAACATTAGCCCAGAAAAACCTTTCAGTACTGGCCATAAAAAACCCTGATAACTGTAAGAATAAACAAGGACATGCAAAAACTCATGCAGTATGAAAAGGAAAATCTTTCATTTCACGAATAGATATTGCTTCTCTTTTATCTTAACTTTTTTTATCTGTATGGATTGCATATTAATCAAGCACCACATATGTACATATGCATAAGGAAATTGAGAGGCAAACAGATAATATCGGTAAATAAAGCAGCAATTGAATAAGAAAATTTGAGACTTACGTTTTCTCTTTATTGGCAGTGAACCAAGTTGTGAAGATTCATTTGTATTTAAGTAAAAAGCTAGCTCGTGAAGTTTAGATTTAACTTTCTTTCTAACAAAGTCTATAGTATCCCTTTGGGACAGAATTGCATTCTTTTGACGCTCCCAATAATAAGATTTTACCCACTCAAGCGCCTGACATTGACAAAAGGAAAGCTCAATCACGAAATAGACAAACTTTGAAGAATTTCAAAGCGTAAAAGCACATATAAGGGGAGGTACCAGTTTTAAATGATGACCAATCAAATATACTGGTATCGACCATCTGAATGTAGAAACAATTCACACTTTTACGATGGATCAGAAACAAAATACTACCTTCACAGAAGCTAGCTGAACTAGCCGAAGAGAAGGGAGATCTCGATGAGAAGCCTCTACAAATACAAGAAACAAATCAACAGAACATAATTAGAACAGCAGGAACAAAAAGCACAACCCCAATATATAAACATATTAAGTGATAAAAGATAGAGAAATGTTCTCACCGTGACGAAGATCAACCAGCATACGTGGTAAACCAATTTCTAAAGCTTTATCAGCAATCGAACCCTCCGTTTCGTAGCGGCCCTTGTGAGCAACACCATTTACAAGCCTTGCACAAATAAAACCAAGCTGAGTAAATATGTCTATTCTCAAGGCATAACATAGTACAACAGAACCTAAAAGATTAAGGTCTTTTTTTATCTTAAGAAATATACTTACGTGGACCATTTCAAATAAGAATGTTTTGCATGTGTCTCTAAGATTTTCAGATACATGAAATCAGTAAATAATTCCCGGACATAAACTTCTTCTTGAAGTATGAGTGAAGACATCAGGTAAGGAAGTAAGTGATTAAGGCTTGTAGTATATTCTTTTTCCTAATTACAAATTTGTGGTGTGCGTGTGTGTGTGTTTGGGGGGGAGGGGGTTGCGCCATGACTTATCTGTTCCCAAAGCGAAGCTGTTATTTATAGATGAAAGGATATAAATCCAGGCAAGGCAACCCTACACCTCAAACAATACTAAGCATATCCAACTAAAAGATGACAAATAATCAAATTGCCACTCAAGCCTGAATTGAGGACCCAAATATTTTTTATACAAATTTCAATTGCTTCGACTCAACTATGATTGAACTCGAGTCCTTCCTTTCTTCAACGGGTGTACAAATATTTGTCCTCAAAATTAGCAAAAAAAAAAATCTTAAAATAGCAGTTAAACGTATATACTCCCATTCGATCGCCCACACAACTTCTAGCTAGTATACAACCTCTAGCAACAAGTGAGCTGCAAACTTGCAATCAAACTAAAAGTACATTTTTTTGCAAACCCACATTACTAATTATTTAAAAAATTTACGCATTCACCTCATTATCGCCATAGAATGTAGCATAGCCAGAATTACTTCTGACTCCATAGCATCACTGTTCAAGTCCTCTCTATATAACAGCAAATACAAAATTTCAAATATAAAAAATTTAACTCAGTAAAATATAAATAAAATTAATCAAAAGGAAATATAGTACCTAAAAAAAGGATCTTTCTGCTGAACTTCAATGATAGCAGCTGTAACTTCAATAATAGTAGGAAGACATCCTCTTATTCTCCAAGTTGATATCTGTAATTTCAAAACAGAAAAAATAAGATGGGTTTTTTATATTAATGGTAAAGTAAAAGAAAAAAGTGTTAGTTGGTGTTCTTACTCTTGTTAAAGCTGTAGAAATGGAATCTGGGCAAGTAGAGAAGAGAGATTCTCTTACGAAATTCCACTCTTCCCAACTTATCCATGGAACAAGCTTGTAACACACTTGTTCTTCTTCTTCTTCTTCATTGTTTGACTCCATTCTTTCTCACTTTTTAGCTTAAGCCTCAAAACCCCAACAAGGTTTAACGTTTTAATAATTCTGAAAAAACTTAATGGGCCTTAACCAAAAGCCCATTAAGAGTTCCGATCCATTATTTGATGGGCCCGATATTTCAACCGACCCACCCAAAGTCCCAAACCACCGTTCTCTTGAGACGATAAAACAGACAACAAAAAATGAATCTCACACTTCATTCTTTACGTTTAAGCAAAAGAAAATACATCCCAACACATAAAGACTACTAAGAGGAAGTCCAATGGATTGTTAAATTAGGCTGCCTAAATGTCACATACGCTTTTTAGCTTGCCTAATTAAATTTGGCTCCCCAAAATCATTGCTTTTTTTGTTTTGAAGTGCTAAATAATACCGTCCGTCCATTATTTTGTAACTTACATTGAAATTTTTTTGGACGGATGGCACAGTTTTTGCCGTCCATCAAAATTTAATACACGGACAACAGAAACTATGATGTCCGTTTTCCAAACTTATTATAGTAGCTGTTAGCGAAAGTCTTAATTTTGGCTTGGTTTTTTACTCCTTCCAAATTAATTTAAGACCCTTTTAGCAGTTCCATTGGAATGACATTTTTGTAATTCCATATAGCCCCATTGGATTTGCTCTATGTCTGCCAAATTATAGTTTGTCCTTTCATTTCATTATGGATCCCATACTCCAAATAGTGTAGGCGTGTAGCACCACCCCATAACGAGCTATCGTATTGTTGGGTGTTTGATGTCAATAATAAGTACATACTTGAAAGCCAAATTTTGTAGCAGTCACGTAATGCTTTTATGCAAAGAAGGTGTCCTTTTTGCCTTTCCTAACAACACCTGAAAGTGGAAACTATAAAAACTATAAAATCTTCAGTAACACACTACATGTGAACATTGCTTCTCCCCAACTTGAATTTTGGTTTTGGATTCTGTTCCTTGCAAGGTAATACTAACCATCATTTTCTCTCTTCCCCTGCACTCAACTTCATCTCTCATTCTATTACATATAACACAATAGAATCATATACATACAGAACAAAGTAACAGAAAACAGCCTCAATCAGATAAACAACACATAGGAAGACAACATAGAAAGGAGAAATGGAGGTTAAGGAGGAGAGTGATGAAACTAGCCAGAACGATCAACAGTGGCAACCCCTCTTAAAATATAGACAGATAGCAGATGCAGAACAGCAGACCCCATTACAGAAAGCCATAAGTCAGACGTTTCAGAGCACAGCACATTTGGCAAATCTTCTACCCACAGGAAGTGTGCTTGCATTCCAACTTCTATCGCCAATCTTCTCCAACCAAGGTCAGTGTGACACAATTAGTCGATCCATGACAGCTGTTCTTGTAGCCCTATGTGGCATATCGTGCTTTATTTTGTGCTTCACGGACAGTTTCAGAGACGGGAATGGTAAAGTCTGTTATGGACTCGCAACAATTCGAGGACTTTGGGTGATTGATGGGTCTGCTACCATTTCACCTGAGCTAGCAGAAGGATTCCAGTTGAAGTTCATTGACTTCTTACATGCCTTTTTGTCTATACTGGTTTTCGCAGCAGTCGCCTTGTTTGACCAGAACGTCGTGACATGCTTCTATCCTGCACCATCTGAAGAGATGAAGGAGCTTCTCACCTCATTGCCAGTAGGGATTGGAGTCATCTGCAGTATGCTCTTTATAGTATTCCCAACAAAGCGCCATGGAATCGGCTTTCCACTTTCTGCTCTGTAACCAATTCTTTCTTCTCCTTCACTGAACTTGATTGATTCATTTATAGCAAAAGGTTCCATTAGGGAAGCATACTACATAATAATACAAAATTTTCATTTTACATACAGTTCGCTTCCTCTTCTTTCACAAACTATCCAGATGTAATCGATTCACCTGGAGACAAAGAGCTTTTACAAAATTAAAACAGAAGTCGGAAAAACAAAAAGGGATATACTGATATTTTAAATATATGTACTTGATGAACATTTACCTTCTTCGCAAAACCACCTTGTGCGGTAAACAATCCATCAGTTACTGTCAATCTCAGAAAGATAGTGACCAGTAATAAATCCACCAGAAAGCTATTCTTCTCTCCTTGCTGTTAGAAGCCAGAATTTACCAGAATTACATTCTAGTGTATTCTATCTTCAATTATATCTGCAAATAAAATCTGAAAGTGGAGTGAAAGAGACAAGGCCCCTCTATATAAGACCCTCGAGTCCTCGACCCGTAGAAAATATAGTAACAAGGACCCTCCACTTGAATGAGTCTCTCTCATGTCACCACAATGAGAGGCTAGGTAAAAACTAGTTTTGTTGGATGAATTTCTCAGGTGGGCATTGTCATGTTGAACATCACTGCATATGAGAGGGAAGGCAAAAACTAGTTCACACACACACACACCCCCAACCCCCCCCCCCCCCAGCGCACACACACACACTCCCCAACCACCCACCACTTTTGTAATTTGACTGGAAGGGTGGAGTAGGTGGGCCTGATCTGTATGTGTATGGCATCCTTAAAGTGACTAA
Source organism: Coptis chinensis (assembly GCF_015680905.1). NCBI lineage: Eukaryota > Viridiplantae > Streptophyta > Magnoliopsida > Ranunculales > Ranunculaceae > Coptis > Coptis chinensis. The sequence continues at coordinate 5,123,900 of NC_141462.1, forward strand.
AGGTACCAAATATTTATGAGATACAGAGATAGTGCATCAGGTTAATATGGGTTGTCATCTGGAAGCCAGACAATAATACTGGCGTAGACCTGTGTTATTCCTAGATCACCGGAATGGTGGAATGACATGAGGTGCAGATATTCTGGCTAGAAGGAAATAGACGTAAATGATAAACACTTACTCTCGAATTAAAAATCATTGCAAGCACACAACTCCCATCCAAAACCGAGATTTAATTGCTACATTTCGAGGTCGCAAATTCACCCATTAGCTCAGTCTGTAGCAAATCAGCAGCATCCCGTGCCTTTTTTCTACACCAGAATCCGCCCACAGCAGCATTCCATGTGTCCTCATCTGGAACACACCCATCAAGCACCATCTCACTAACAATTCGAAATGCTTTGTGCACATCTCCTTTCTTACAAAAGCAAGCCACAAGAGAGCTAAAAGACTTGGCAGAGACAGAAATGCCTCTAGTACGCGTACTCAGGTAAACCTGAAAAGCTCTGTTCAAGTCATTTTCAGAACAAAGTCCTTGGATTACCAAATTGTTAATTTTAACCCAAGATTCAATGTTACGTGATTAGGAGATATCCCACCAAGAACCATCTCATCAAGGAAGTTTGCTGCATCCTGGAACTTAGACAATTCACACAGACCAGTAACGAGCTTTCCATACAAACCCGCATCGGGTTTCAAGTCCTGAAGCTTCATTCTGTCAAGAACCTCCACTACTCCCTGAAGATTCCCTTCTTTACACAGTCCATGAACTAGCGTACTATATGTAATCACGTTGGGTAAATGGCTCTTGCTAATCATCTTTTCAAGGAGGCCTATAGCTTCTGAACACTGCCCGACTTTGCAGAGCCCGGCCCATTAGAGAACTAAATGTGACCACATTGGGTTCTATACCTTTACTACTCATCTCTCCAAAAAGTTTCATGGCTTCATCTAACTTCTTCAAATGCAAAACCCGTGAATCAGAGATGTGTAAGTAACAACTGTTGGTGAACATCCTTTTGTCTCCATCTCTTGAAACAAATCTTTGGCTTCATTAATCTTCCCAAATTTACACATCCCACTAATCAAAGTACCATAAGTATAAGAATCCGCCATACATCCATGATCAGGCATCTCTAAACACCCGAAGAGCAGAATCCATAGTTCCTTCATTCATGCAAAAAGCCTTAATCAAAATATTAATAATCCTAGTACTTCGAGGAATTCCCATTTCTTTCATATACTTGAAAAACTTTTTCGCCATCTTCAACTGGCTTTCATTAACAAGTATGGCAAAAACCGACACATACAATTTCTCAGTAGGTTCAAATTTATATTCCTTCATCATATTAAAAACCCTGAGCACATCATTTGGCTTATGCGCACGACCATATGCTCTAAACATGGACAAAAATATCTCTTCAGTAAAACTACATTTCTCATTTTTCATCCTATCGACAAGCTCCTCGGCTGCTTTAAACTGGTTAGCAGAAGCTAATCTAGATATCATAAGACCAAATGTGTTATGATCATGCTTAAACCCATTTGCATATTCTGCTGTTGCGGAATCGAATATAGTCTTTGCTTTTTCAATGTTTTTTTCAGCTCGTATTAGTTGTTGGACTTGGGATGGTGTGATTTTATTTGACCATTTTATCAGTGTCTTATAACCCATTATTATAATTATATAATAATGCCTTCTTTTCAAGTAATATTGGCTGAGAAATTAGTCATACCTTTGAGTTAGCAATTGAACAATGGAAATTTTGCCCCTTCGTGTCTTTAGTTAGAAATATTAGTAGTGGCTCCATGAAGGAACAGAAAGCTTCAAAAACCCTTGTTCTGATTTCGGAAACTCGAGAAAAGAAACGGAGCAGTTGATTGGCCTGGGCTAAGGCCCATTAACCTCCATTAGAACTGTCATCATCAAATGCCAAACAAAACATTTTTCCTTCCTACTTCATCCCAAGGCCCAAAATATCGAATTCGGTAAATATATCGGGTACCCAAAAACCGATATATATCGATATATCCATTTTTCTGATCAGTCCAAACCAAGGACTAAAATATCACCGATATATCTGATATATTGTTGATATATATCATTTTTTGGGTACACCGACATCGAAATATCCGATATATATATCCATCGAATATATAACCCTTTTTTTCCGATATATATTGGAATTTTCGATATAAAACTTTATATCGCCGATATAACCAATATATGTGATATATATCGTTTGACTTTTTGTCCATTTTTTACTATAAAGATTTTCGATATATATCGGCGAGATATTCGATATATATGTGCACAATGTAATGAGAATATCAGAACAAAGAGTCGTTGGTGGATTAGAGAGTTTGGAATAAAGTGGAAAAAAAAAGGTTTATGCTTTAGCATCTCTTTTAGACTTTTAGTCCATTCTCTTTGTCAGCAAACCCCATTACTTCACAAAAAAAAACATCTCTCCTCAACCTTCACACCAACTCATCAGAGATTCATAAACCAAAATCTAGTACTCAAATGAGTTTTCAATAACCCACGGGAAAAAGATAGCGCATTTTCGTACCCGTGTACTCATTTTCAATTATGTTGTTACTTGTTTTCTACTTAGTTACTCATCTAGCTGCAAAACCAATCTCTTCATTTTCATTAAAGAGGTTTGCTAAAGATGTTAACTTTGATCATGAGATTACTTTATATGGTGATGCACAAATTGTTAATGATGGTACTGCTGTTAATGTTACTCAATCTGAACTTGGGAGTGTTGGGTGAGTTGTTTATAACTTTATATGATACATCTACAAATTTCATTATTCATGCTTGATCTAAGTAAGATTATTTTCTTTCTTCTAGACATTAGACCTACCACATTATAATTCGTTAACAAATAAATAAAAAAAGCCCATGATGAAGTGAGTAAACGAAATAGAAAATGTGTTGGAATAATAGTACTAACGTGTTCTTCATGATCACTGTGTTACTTGATGAGAGATCTCGGTTGAATTTTGAGGATGAACTGATGAAGAAACACTGATTTAGTTTATAGTTCTGACAAAAAAAAACTAAAAGAACAAAAAGTGGACTTGATATGGGACATAAGGCTAAGTCCAATGGTGCGGCAAAACATCAAATTTCACGTAAAATGTGATCCAATGGTACGTTAAAACATCATCCCACCAACGATATTGTTATAAATTTCACTATGTATACAGTTATTTTTAACGATATAGCATATGCTCTGCATGCCAGAATGAGTGGCGGGTACGAAAAAAAATCCAAATAAAGTTGTCGCCACTCTAGATAGCGGTTAGAAATTTGATTTAATTTTGAAATAACTCTACACGCCACTCACTGTGGCGGTTAGAATTCAATTAATATTTACACCCGCCACTCCCAATAGCGGTTAGAATTGAATTCGTTTTTTTAATAAATTAATTTATTCAATTACCATTCTATCCTACAAGTCTACACGCCACTCACTCTGGGTGTTTTTTTTTAAAGGGTAAAATGGGGAGATAATTACCTACATAGCTGTGGGAGTGGCGTATAAAAAAACTTGGTTTTTTTTTTTTTTTTATTTCTTGCCCGCCACTGCTGATGGCGGATAACAAAGGGTCGATATTATTGCGAAAAATCGATATTTTGGGATGCACGCCAGTATCACTAGCGGCTGAAAAAACAAACCATTGGGTCTCATTTCGCTATCCCACTAACGGTATCTACTGTGCTACTGTGGTTTGGTGTTTTGCTACACCAAACCATTGGACTTAGCCTAAGAGAAAAGAACGGATTGGACATAAGATAAGGTCATAGGGTCCCGCTATTGGCATGGGCGGATGGGCCAAATTGCTTTTCCGAATGGTAGGACATGTGTGACCAAAATGCACCTTACAAGTTACAACTAAAAATGTAAATTACCATACATGATTCCAAGGCCTAATATTTTGAAATTGGGCGATATTTCAGACTCTTCAAAAAACGAAATATATTGGAAATATCGATATATCGGAAAAATTATAAAAAATCAGTCAAACATCGGTCAAAGTCAACAAAGTCAAAAGATATATGTCGAATAAGTCGAAAATATGGGTTACATCGTCGAAATAAAGATATATTTCGGTTTTGCTGATATATATCGGGCTAAAAAGGCTTAAATATTCGGCTGCGAAATATTGAATATTTTTTTTGGATGGCTCTAAAAGAGGGGTGCAACAAATATTGAATCTTTCAATTTCGGATTGCTTAAAAAACGAAATATTTCAGCGACATATCGATTTGTCGTCTGAAATTTTCGGCCTTGGATTAGAGCTTCTTCTTTTCTTTTGTTGTGCTTAGCTAGCTACCTAGTGATTAGTGTTGATTGCTTTTACTGTAATAGATTTGATCAGTGTTCTTTATGGGTATTGTTTGTCTTGGTTATCTTCCTACCTTTTGGACAAGTGTTTTGTAGTGGTTTTGATTGAGATTCAATTGAGGTTACAAGGGTTAATCTGGTAGTGAAGATGACATCGGCGATGAAACAGTGATCGAAGAGGTCTAGGCGATTGTTTAGATAAATATATGCCGACTGAGGGCGGGTTGGATTCAGTAGTGATAAATATAGAATCTTTCTCTACCTTTTCTATTTCCAATCCTTTTTGTTATCAGTTTGATGGCGGTGCCTGCCTAAGGTGGTAGTATATGCCCAAAGTTACAGCAGATCAAAACAATTTCTTTCATCGATTGTTAGTATTGGTATTTTGTGCTAAGTTGAGGAGTCTATATTCCAATGTTGCTGGCAATAAACTGTCGTGGTATGGGTACTGACTTGACAATTAAGGTAGTACTAGTATACTACCTCATAAAGGATCATTTTGATGGGGCATATGATAGGATCACAAAGAAAATTTAATTAGTTTCCTACAAAAATTAATGTAGCTATTATGTTATCCATAAATTAAGGTAGCTATTATGTTAAAATAAAAGAAATCTCATAAATTCATAAGAACTAAATTGATCTACATTGAGAAAATGAATAAACCTACATCGAGAAAATGAATGATAAATTGAGAATGTTGGACTTTTATGTTGTTATATGCATAGCTCGATCACTATTGTTTACCTTTCGGTGTATGTCTATCCTTTTTATGGAGTTCAAATTGGATTGGGTTGTACCGTTGTAGTATTTGACTATTTGGAGAGTAGGCACTTTTTTAAATGTATATATGTCTTACATTTTGATTAATTAGTTATATTTGTCTACGTATATCATTTCAACGTGTCGGAAAAACAATTTCTTAGTTACATATTTGCCTAAGAGAAAAATGGTTAGGAAACCGGATATTGGTTGGTCTCTTGGCGTACCGTTGGATAACAACAAGGGGAAGTTCAAATGCAATTACTGCCAACTAGAATCATTACTCAATTCGATTTCAAAGAAAACATAGTTGACCCTTGCATATATCTCAAGATCAGTGGGAGTAAGTTTATATTTTTGGTATGCGGTTCTGTATACTGATGACATATTACTGGCTAGTAGCGACCTTGGTTTATTACATGCTACAAAGGATTATCTCTTTGAGAACTTTGAAATGAAAGATATGGGCGAGGCTTCTTATGTGATAGGAATAGAAATATTCCGTGACAGGTCACTTGGTATTTTGGGATTGTCTCAGAAAGCATATATTGACAAAGTTCTAGAGCGATTTGGCATGATGACATTTTCCTCTAGCCCTGTTCCACTACATAAAGGAGACAAGCTTGATCTTGAGTAGTGTCCATAGAACCCTTTGGAATGTAAAGAAATGGAAAAATATCCTTATGCTTCTCTTGTAGGGAGTTTGATGTATGCACAGGTCTGTACTAGACCTGACATCTGTACTAGACCTGACATTTGTCATGTTGTTGGCATGTTGGGTAGATTTCAGAGTAACCCAGGAATTGCTCATTGGAAAGCTGCAAAGAAAGTGCTGAGATACCTCAAGGGAACAAGAAATTATATGCTCACATTGGAATGCCCCGAGACCCATCACCTATCCCGAGGACGTGGAGATAAATCTCGAGGCGGTCGCTATCCTAATTCTATTGAAATTTCGGCGGAGTTTCATTTGTTTAATCGATGTTTCGTATACGAAAACCTGTCATAAAACCTGGACATCATATAATACCCTTCCAACAACCATATATATGTAAAATCTTAACTTTATACACAACAGTGATGTCCATATACATATCCAAAAATGTTTAAGATTAACTACACTCCAATACATCGGGTATTACATCCAAAATAAGCTAGCTCTCAATATATACAACCAAAAAATGAACTAGACTCTATACAACCCAAAATAAACTTGACTCTGCCCCTCGTCAAGCATAGGGGAAACCATCCAAATCCCCATAACCATCCTCACTAGTGGTAGGGAAAGCCTCCTCCGCATCTGGCTCAGCTGAAATGTTAATGTAGGATGAGCAAACAACTATGCCCAGTAGAAACGCACATAACCAATAAATAGACTACTTATAGCAAAACATTTAAAACATGCAGGTTTTCATAATAATATCCAAATATCGTGACTATATAATACATCACTAACTAGCAGAAATCATTTTGACATGCCTCGTTAATATTCAAAATATAGTTTTCACAAACATCATACAACTATTGTGGCCGCTGCATCCTATTAGAATGGTGAGGGTACGACTGGTACTCAGCCCCAATCACAGGCATATCTCGGTTCAGTACTTTCTAGTGTGAATCATGCACCGTTGTTTTCCTGATTTTACTGGCAGGGAGCTAAAATGCCGTTGTTGTGCTCGTACACACAAAATCCCCAAAACTTTTAGGGCTCAAGTGGGCCCTGTGACCACGACCCCCATACGGGCTGTCACCTAACTTATGGTGGTCAACCGTTCAATGACTGCAGACTGCTCAGGATCCTAACACACATCCAGGAGTGGACTAAACTCTCACTCCTCGCGTCTAAACCTCATCGAGGTAACATGTAACCTCACACAAGCTAAGCACCATACAGCGTGACACGTACAAACATGGTTATCTAGAAAAGTAGAAAAGGAATTCCCGGAGTACATCTAGTGATGCATCCCTTTAAAGGTGGCCCACCATCTCGAAAGGTGTACACCACAGTTGGAATCATAAATAATCATCCTCTCCTGAAATGCGATTCTGCTTCCTTCTTTATAGAATTCACAATTCATTTTCTAAATCCCTTTGATAAGCATAGTAAAAAAATAAACTAAAATAAATAAAAATAAATAAATATATATATATATATATATATATATATATATATATATATATATATATATATATATATATATATATATATATATATATATATATATATTACTTATTTCCAAATACTATAGATACATATTTAGTTTTTCTTTTAAAACTGTTGGTTCTGTATGTGTGAGTTCCTGGATTCCCAACCGTCGATTCAATACAACATATGACTCCCAAACGAGCCAGTCATAGTAAATGACAACCGATGATTCCCAAATGGCAAATCATCGTAAATAACAACGAACTATCCATGGAACAATTCAGAACCTCACACATAGTTACAAACAACCGAGTAATCCTTACCCACATTACAAAATCCATCTCTCTGTCTCCTTACTGAGACAAGAGACGAGAACCCTTCCCAAAACCAGTTTTTTTCTCTTTTAACGAAAGAAAACAATCCCAGCTATCCAGATTTCCCAAAAAATCATTTCACACAAAAGCTATCCATATATCTAGTTTATATCGGGGAAAATACAATGCAAAACATGAATATCACATATACATGCATGGTTGATACACAAACTATCTCTTATCAATTTAAACAATTCAAATCATGCATGAAAATAAGCATGCTATATATTGGTATGTAGGTTCCTACCTTAGCAAGCTCCGTTCTTCTCAAGCCCACTTAACCGAATCAAGCCCGCTTAACCGAATCCACTCTTATTTAACTCCTATAACATCATATACATATACGGCGGTTATTAGAATTTATCGAACGAACGAGAACTTCTTATCTAACGTAAGTCGAAAAGAATCTCGATGCTAAGAATTTGGTTTCAGGAAAATTTTCCTCTAATTACATTTAAGCGAGCTCTGGGCCATTTCTAACCTTTATTACCTCACGTCAACACCAATCCTATCCATTCCAAATTCCAACCACAACAAATTCCACCCCTTTCAATTTACATTAATTCTAGCAATATTTACTGTTGTATTCCTTATCAATCGTTCATTACTCAATCTACTCTTAAACAATTATAAACCGACATGAACTGCTCAAAAATGGAGTGGATAATCAAAAATTCTTACCAAGTTAGTAAGAATCGCTCCTTTAGCTTTCTTCTCCACAAATTCGCTAAGCCATATCCCTCCAATTAGCTACTGCCGACATTAAAAACCACCCCATTTCAATTATCTTTCATCAATACAACCAACTCCATCAAATCGAAGTTTAAACTATTTCTTGGAGGCTTAAATTAAACTCACCTTTAAGCTTGATTTCACTTTAGTATGCTTGGAAATTGAACTCCCACACTTGAGTTTAAGGTTTCTAAGGATTGAGTGTGAGAAATTTGGGTTTGAATCGATGAAATTGGGAGAATTGATTCTCTCTCTCTTAGGGTTTAAGTGTTGGGAAAATGGAGAAAATTGGGTCTTGCGATAGATTTTGGGCGATTTTTGGTTTGTGCGATTTTGTTCTATTTTTGTCTTTACCTGTTTAGTTAGTTAAGGCCCAAGCCCAAAATGTCTAAATTAGGCCTGAAGTTATAATTAAACTCCTAACCGCTAACTAATTTGACTTAGCGTCGTAAATATTTTTTCGGCCCATCCAGCTTAATTTAATTTTCTACATTCTATCCCACCGTATGCTATAACGATAACCCACTCATGCATGTAAGCTGTTAACTCGTGCCAGCATCTAACGCAGAAAAGCCGCTAACCGACATTTTGTCTAATTTTCCCATGAGTTGCTTACCTCACGTGGCTTATGAGTTGGAGTTAGGTTTCATTAAGTTATATAAGTTTGAAATGTAAACCCGATCGACCAAGTACCTAATTGTCCCTAGGTTTGATATGTAATTTACGAAAATACCTTTAACGAGAATTTGAGTCTTTACACACAAGCAAAAAATCAAATCACCTACAAGTGATTGGTTATTTAGATTCAGATTTTGCTGGATGTCCTGACACTAGACTTTGCACTCTTGGCTATGTGTATCTCTTATGTGGAGATGCAATATCATGGAAAAGCCAAAAATCTGAGTTGCTTTACACATCCACCATGATGGCTGAATACGTGGCATGTTATGAGGCTACAATTCAGGGAACATGGTTGCGCAATTTTGTCTCTCAATTCGACGCTTTGAGTTTCATCTCTAAGCCATTAACACTCTACTGTGACAATGAAGCTGCAACCTTCTTCTCCAAGCATGACAGGATATCTAAGGGAGCCAAACACATGGACCTTAAATATCTATCACTAAAGCAAGATGTTAAATTAAAGAAAATTTTCATTGAGTCTATACGTACAGATTACATGGTCGCAGACATATTCACGAAAGGACTACCTCCAAAGACATTTCAGGGACATACTAATAGCATGGGTCTTGAAGATAGTTCTTAATTATCATTTTCTGCTTTTATTTTTTGTACTTGTATTTAACATTTATTGAGCTCTTAAAGCAATTCTACATCTGCTATTTTTGTTTTCCATTGTGCACACGTACATTTACATTTGGATGAATGATAACAGAAATAGTCTTTAAACAAAGACATTATGAGACCATTACGTATATCTCCTATTACGGTCTAACTATGAAAGTTGTAAATGACGTGGTACATGGAAGTAAGCATGTTACAAAATAATGTGTGCACGCCATGACTCCCATTGACAACCGAATTAGCCACGACACTTATGATAACCGACTAAAGAAGTGTTTTAGCATATAATGCGCACCTTATGATTCCTAAAACGAAATCACTGATGGATCTTCCTATCGACCAAGTGGGAGACTGTAAGGAAATTATATTTTTTTTCCTTCTCCTAAATATGGTCATTATAGGAAATCTAATATTTTAGGATATATGCTAAATATCGGTTTCTATATTGCACAATATCCTCTGCCTTGATGGACGGCTGAGATTAAGGAAACCCTAATTGGTAGAATCGGTCCTCTCTCCACTTATAAGTAAAAGTTTTTGTTCATCACAAAACTACTTCACAAAATTCAACACATTAAGATTTGTAGGCAAAGAGAGAGAAACAGATCTATTCTTTGGAGATTAAAGCATTCAATTAATAACAACATCAGACAGCAGGATCGGCAAGCTTTCTGCATCAGGATGTCTGGAGGTAATATTTACATTGTTTTTTTTTTATTAATCCTACATGTGATTATTATGTAGTTCACAATCTTAGGATTCATATTAAGAAATATCTAACACTAATTTTCAAGAAAGTCTAGACCAAAGCCTAATTAGCCTGTAATAAGTAGGATAGAAACCTAAAAACCCCTAGAATGTATTGCTAGCATCCAAAGTCAAGATTGTATTCAAGGGGTACCCGTATTCAAGAATGATGGCACTTTGAAAATTATGAATGTGACACGTTCATTGTCTTGAATCTTGATAATTATGAATGATTCATTGTCCTGAGTCCTGACGCAACTCCAATTCCGTTGAAAAGTAAACAATCACGAAAAACCACACATGATATTCAGTAATAATGACAGCTGATATTACTAGGGAGACAGGGTTTTGACCTGCTGACGTGGTAGGCAACTTTTACTCCCCTCTACCACTCACCTGCCCTTTAATTTACCAAAAAAAAAAAAAAAATTGGGTCATTTTGTCAAAAAGTTTAACAATAATAGTTATTCTTTCTTTTGTCAAAAAGTATAACGAAAAGAGTCCTTATTAGGAGAGATCGATCTCTCTATCTAAAGGAGCAACCCTCAACGAAATGTTGAGTTGGAAGCTAACGAGGACCAAAACAAATTACAGTACAGTACCAAAAAAGACCCTTCAATCCCCATCCCCATATCTTCATCTTCATCTTCTTCAAGTCTTTCCCATTTTTCATTTATTATATTTTGGTAATGAACTATAATGAAATTAAATGATAAAATAGAAGGATTTAATCAAAAAGATAGACCACAATTTCATTAAGGATGATCAGAAAGTTTTAAGTGCAACATGAAGAAAGAAAGACAATAAATTATAATACTAAATTGTATAATAAATTCTTCAACAAGATGAAGAGATGCACCAATAATGGGTTGTGTTAAATTTGTAAATAATATGACGAACCCATCTGTTAAAACTTCACTGTAACAATCAGTACACTTTAGATTGTTCTAGGAGTAGAGGAAAACCTCTGGAACATTAGATTACCAGAGAAAAAGTTAAAAGGGGTGGGGTGGGTGGAAGAAGATTAAGGGATAAAAATGTCATGTTAGTATTTATTTCTCTTTAATTTATTTTATTTTATTGCCACTAACAGTCTCTTTTTCGAGATACGAGTGTATGTCTATCTAACGACTACTATTGTCGTGCGCACTAAATTTAGGGAGAATGATCTTTTCTTATCATTTGCCTAACAATAATGGTTATTCCTTATATGCACTTCTACACTCCATATACCTGATAGTTCTAACGACATCGGTTTGCATGAATCCCATATCTCACGATAGGCCGATTCTTCTGCGAGTCGCACAATTCACGATGTCGGGTTCTTTGCGAGATCCCATATTACACGGCAGAGAGTTGGCGCGGAGGATTTTTTTGTGTTTTTTGTTCTTTTTTCACTTCAAATTTGACGTATTTAACACACGACATATGGATACCTCATTTTATTATTTAGAACTTTTCCAAAACTATGATTTTTTTTTTTACAATCTAGACATAATTTTGCTATCTCGTGGCAAATATTTTCATATGCTATAAGAAAATTTTATGATCAAATTAATGAAGAAGAGTTTTGATAATTAACACAAACAAATACTCTATTTTAGTGAACGCAACCATCGGCAACTAACATTTTTTTACGGTAGCTATTAAAAAAAAAATTAAGCAAAAAAGGACCCACGCCAACAACCTTCCATGGCTATGGGATCTCGCGGCAACCCAATGCCGTGGATTGTGCAATCTCGCGACAATTTCTTGTCGTGGGTGTTTTTTTTTATGTGCATAATAGAGGAGTGTCAATACCTTGAAATTGTTCAAGGGTGCCAATCCCACGGAGTGTCAATATCGTGCCACCAAAAAAAAAACACCCGTCCTCTCTAATAAGTCTGTATGAATCTGAAAGCCCTAGAATATATTGCTAGCATCCAAATTCAAGATCGTATTCAAGGCGGTACCCGTATTCAAGAATGATGGCACTTGATATTGACATCATTAATGAATGTACACGTTACCATTGGCTCAAACTCATTGTCTTGAATCTTGACGCAACTCCAATTCCATTGAAAAGGAAACGATCACGTAAAACCACATGATGACAGCTAATATTACTAGGGAGAGAGAGACAGGGTAGGCAACTCTCACACTCACCTGCCCTTTAATTTATCAAAAAAATAAAAAACATCTATCTTAATATATAGAAAAATATAGGGTATGATGAATAGTATTTTCACGTACGTCACATAGAGCAGTTTGGTAATTTCACATTCTCTATTATTATTATTTTTTTGTCATTTTGTAGGGGTAAAATTGTAATATTATAGTTTTTTAAATTAATTTCTAATCATAATGGGCCTTAGGGCATCTCCAATGGGGGGTGTAAAATTACACCTCCACATAGGCGTCATTTAGGTGTCATTAGGATTTTACAACTCCAATTGTAAATTATTATAGAGTCCATAAAATTCACTCTCTATTATTTCCAATAGAAAAATGTAAAAAAGTTCAATTTTAAATTCGGATGACACTTTAAGTGACGCCCCTCTTTAAATTAAAGTGGGACGTCACTTCAAGTGTCGTTTGAGTTTAAATTTTTCAAATTGTGACTTTAGAAATAAATATGAACGACATTTCAAGTGACGTCCGATTTTTTTTTTACTCAGATGTCTGTTCGAGTGTCGCCCGGACTTTTATTAGCTGATAACGAGAGGGAGAATTTCCTACCCTGTCTATCAACTAATACTCTATTTATTACCTACGGTATAACACCCCCATTGGAAAGAGTTTTTTGACATTTGGGTTGTAAAATTTTCACTCTATATGATTTACACCCTCCATTGGAGATGCCCTTATGTTTGGAAAAGTCAAACAAATAGGAGTAAAATAGTCTTTTTCACATATGTTATAAGGGTATAATTGTAACTTTCTTTTCTTTTTAAATATCAAGACTTTGCCATGTGTTTTCATTGGTGGGTCTCCTCATCACGTAAGAAAGTTAAACAATGGCTGCCCACAATTGAATACGTGCACAGTACGTGCCTTTTGCTAGTCCTCTCTGATAAGTCTGTATCGATCTGAATACACCCATCCTCTTCCTCATCAGGGCCAGCTCAAGCAAAGTGAGGCCATAGGCAAAGACAAAATCTGAGGCCTTTAATAGAGAACCATCATTAAGTGTTAAATTCTTTTAAAATCACCAAGTGTAAAAACCACAAATAATCCTTACACTCTACTATGAGTAAGGTTGCATAATAGCGTTCAAAGATTACTCTGTGTTACACTAGCTCAATTCAAAATAAGAACTCCAAATTTCGTCATGCAAGAACAGAATTATGAGGAAAATAAGATGAAAAATGAATTAAAGAGTGAGAGAGACGTGGGGATATAGAGAAGATGACAGAATTAATGTGAACTTGTTTCCTAATTTATTGGTTTTATTCTTTAATTGTTGATCTTTTTTAAGAAAGAAAATTAATTAAATGAGAGCAGTCCCACCAGATATTAAGAAAACGAGTCAGTTGTGACCATTAGATTCATGATAAGCTTTGGGATTGGCATTGTATAATGAACTAATAGATCATATACCGTGCATAATTAATTTTTCCCGAAATATAGTGGATATCCAATTTGAAACCCCACAGCACTAGACTGACCAATCCCTTAGATTCATGATAAGCTTTTGGGATTGGCATTGGATAATGAACTTTTTTTTTTTTATGGTAAACATTGGATAATGAACAAGTGGATCAATCATATACCTTGCATAATTAATTTTTCCCGAAATATAGTGGATATCCAATTTGAAACCCCACACTTCCGTAATAAAAAAATGTCGCCATTACTAATATGGCAAATTGAAACGTGCGCACACCAGATTTTGCATTCTAATATAAAAACACCTCAATTATTCAGCACTCCCCAATCTCTCCCTATAAATAGTGGTTAGCCATGGCCTTTAATTTATTATTATCTCATACAAAAACTATCTAGAAAAAACATTCGCACTACACAAAGATGGCTAAGTCTCTTACTAGCATTGTCAGACTCTCTGCTCTCCTCTTCGTATTTCTTGTCCTCTCCAACACTTTTGGTGAGTTGGTACATCATGTGATAAAAGTATTACTCCATTTTTTAATTTTTTAATTTTTTTTTATCAACTGGTATGTTAACTTGAAGTGTGCATGTATCAAATTGTTACTTGTTTGTGATGCAGAGACACCAACTATGGTGGAAGCGGACTGTGAAAGGCCAAGCGCGAGGTATGCTGGCGTCTGTGGCAACTCTGGTGGTTGTAGCAATCAATGCAAGGAATTTGAGGGAGCATTTGGTGGAACTTGTCGCTATAAGTTTCCGAGTCATAGATGCGTCTGCTTCTTTCGTAATTGCTAAATAATCGCACCACTATTGTAGCGCAATAAAATAAGATTGTCACTCGTGACGGTGACCCATCTAATATATGTACTGCGTTTCTATATGCACTTTGGTGCTAAAATAAGATGAAGCTATGATGTTTGTCCGCGTTTATCGAGCATGCAAATCAAACCAATATGTGTCTCATATACTCTGTTAGTCGATCTGTTGGATACTTTCACCATGCCAAAGAAAAAAAATAGGTAGGAAAAGTGTAACGCCTACTAATCCAACTCATATCTCGAGGAAGTGGCGGAGCCAGGAAATTGAGTGAGGGTGAGCCAACCCTGACAGCCAAGCATACAAAAAAACACTCATTTTTTTAACTAATATTTCAAACCCGATCACAAAACAAGTATAAAATGAACATCAAAAATCATATATAAAGTTAGCAATAATAAGTGTATTAAAAAAGAAAGGAATAATCTAATCATTGTGAACTCTAATATATTTGATTCCGACCGGTACACCATGGTGTCTTAGGCTTGCTATATTCTGTCCTATTCTCGTTTCTGCCTCATGGAGGAGCCAACTCCCCTGTGAAGTAGACTCCTAAGGAAACTAACTGAAGGAATAATTTGTTTCTCTAAACTCCTTGACAAGATAGTTTGTTGGACGAGATAAATTTTCCAAGATTGAGTTCAGTAATGTCAAGGTCGCTGAAAAACTTTAGCTTGGGTTCTTGAATTTTATCAAGATTAGAAAATAGTACTGAGAGGCGATTGACAATGATCTTTAAGATGTGGGCATCAGTGAGACCATAGGTTTGAGAGAGAGAGAGAGGACTGCGTCAGGTTTAGTTGTTGTGAATCTTTTTAATATATTTCTTTTTGAAGTTTTGAGAGCTGATTATGTGGATAAACCACATGAGTTTATGAGGTAATCTACTATGAAATTTGGGTTTGAGATGATGTGTTTTTGGGTAGAGATGAATCTAATGAGTTATGGATTATGGAACAGATACAAATGGGTAATTGTTGATCGAGATTTTCTAACATTTCGTACTATATTTATGCAATCTGCATACAAACTGATGGAATGTTGTGCAAAAGAAATAAGTTTAAGTTGAAACTTACATCTTTCTAATAAGTTTTTTGGGTATTGAGAAAAGTACATTTTTTTTTCTAGAAAGTGAGGGTACGCCAGGGTGTACCCTGGACCCCCCCTGGCTCCGCCACTATCTCGAGGACATGGAGACGTATCTGGAGACCTTACTCATATCCAAATCCAACTCATATCCCGCTAATAAATTTGTGTGTTGATTACTGACTAAGAAACTAGCTTCTAAAGTTCCTATGGTTCCAAACAATAATTCTAGAATGGTACAAAATACCCAAGCTTCATACTTCATAAAATTTGAAGTCCTAGACTGCTTTATAGTGTAGAACCAGAGAATTCAATTCAATTCAGTGTATATTTACTTGATTGAATTTTAAAGAGATTACAATTGTTTATATAGAGTTTACAGAAAAGGAAACAACACAATTCGGTGGCTTTGAGAAACACGGGGCTCGGGTTGCCCTCGACGAAGCTGGTCGCTCAAATCAATCGGACATCCAAAGGTTGGGCGGGTCGCGCCCTATACAAACCTTTCCGGCGAGCTGGTCGCTTCTATACATAAAAATCAATATACATCTTTCTACACTCCCCCTCACGTTGGTGCATAGATGTCAATCATGCCCAACTTGACAACTGAGCTGTCAAACACCTTGTGGGATACACCTTTGGTAAGAACATTAGCTAATTGCTCCTCTGAGAATACAAACGGAAAACGAATAACCTTCCTGTCAAGATTTTCTTTAATAAAATGACGATCAATCTCCACATGCTTTGTCCTATCATGCTGAACTGGATTATGTGCAATTTGAATGGCGACTTTATTATCACAATGTAAATCCATAGGTTTTTTAAGCTCGAAGCCCAATTCCATCAAGACAGTACGAATCCATAACAATTCACATACTCCCTGTGCCATACCTCGAATTCGAAATTCTTTCTACACTCGATCTGGCAACAACTTTCTGCTTCTTACTACGCCAAGTTACAAGATTTCCACCAACAAAAGTGAAATATCCTGATGTAGACCGTCTATTAGTTTTATCACCAGCCCAATCTGCATCTGTGTATCCAACAATATCTAATGCATCATACTTTCCAAATAGTAAACCTTTGTCAGGTGCCTTTTTCAAATACTTAAGGATACGAAAGACTGCATCCATATGTTCTTCACTAGGATAATGCATAAATTGACTAACCACACTCACAGCATAAGCAATATCAGGTCTAGTATGAGAGAGATAGATTAACCTTCCTACAAGACGCTGATACCTGCTTTTATCAGCAGGAACTTGGTTAGAATGAATGGCGAGTCCGTGATTCACCTCAATGGGTGTCTCCATCGGTTTGCAATCCAACATCCCGGTTTTAGCAAGCAAATCAATGACATACTTCCTCTGTGAGAGTGAAATCCCCTTTTTAGACCTTGCAACTTCAATACCCATAAAATACTTCAGTTGTCCTAGATCCTTCATTTCAAATTCCTTCGACAAATACTTCTGCAATTCATTTATTTTCTTTGGATCATCTTCTGTAACGATCATGTCATCAACATACACAATTAAAGCTGTAATCTTACCATCCTTGTGTTTGATAAACAAGCTATGGTCAGAATTGCTCTGTTTGTACCCAAAAACTTTCATTGATTTGTGTAAGTCTTCCAAACCACGCTCTTGGATTGGAGATCTGCTTCAGAACCATACAAAGCCTTCTTCGCCATTACACACCTTCCCAACATCTTTGGGATGGTTCTTCACACCTGGAGGCATATCCATGTATACTTCATCCTCCAAGTTCCCATTCAGGAATGCATTCTTCACATCTAGCTGGTGCAAAGGTCAATCTCTATTTGCTGCAAGTGAAATTAAAATCCGAACTGTATTGATTTTCGCTACAGGTGCGAAAGTCTCCTCATAATCAATTCCATAACGCTGTGTGTATCCCTTGGCAACCAATCTCACCTTATATCTATCAATAGTTCCATCTGCATTAAGCTTCACGGTAAACACCCAACGACATCCAACAGTCTTCATTCTAACAGTCATATCAACTACCTCCCATGTTACATTCTTTTGAAGGGCTTCCAATTCTTCATTCATTGTTTTTTTCCATTTTGAATCTTTCAAAGCATCCTGCACGTTACTAGGAATAGATATAGTAGACAATTGATTTATAACAAGTGCATGGGTTTCAGAAAGGCTATGGTTAGACATAGAGTTAGCTATAGGGTATTTAGCATTGGCTTTGATGTCTGGTTCATATTGTTTTTTAAGAACTCCCTTACTAGCTCTTTGTGATTGTCTAGGTTCAAGACTTTCTACCCCAACAGACTCATTAAAGGTTATAGGAGGTACCTGAGGCTGAGCATTCTGATCAAGATTTTCAGTTATTGATGTAGAAGGGGAAATGTCGTGTACTACAGTTTCAGATACATCCATATCATGTGCTTCTGTCTCTACTGTTACAGGATCAATTTCTACTTCAGGAACTTCAAATCGTTCCTCCAAGTGTTCTAATTCTTCAAAGACATCGATTCCTTCACCGCCACTCCCCACGAAGGAAGACGAGAAACTCCCCGAAAGTAATCTGACTCTGGTCGATTCATGGAATGAGACATCAAGAGATATATACATCTTGGCAGTAATCGGATCATAACACCTATACCATTTCTGAAACTCTGCATAACTCACAAAAATACATTTCTTCGCACGAGGATCAAGTTTACTTCGTTCTGGTTGAAGAATATGAACATAAGTCGTACATCCAAACACCCGAGGCTCCAAGTTAGGCATAGATGGGATGGACAACAGTGTATGGAGTTTCTAGTAAGGATTCTCAAACTCAATTACCCGTGAGGGAGTACGATTGATAACATAGGCTGCTGATTTCACTACTTCACCCCAGTAGGATCAAGGTATATTCATGCCAAACAAGGAAGTACGAACAACCTCCAACAACTGCTTGTTCTTCCGTTCGGTTAAACCATTTTGTTGGGGGGTACCAGAATTGGAGGTTTGATGACGAATTCCAATTAACCAACAAAATTCAGACATGAGGTCATTCACAAATTCTCCACCATTATCAGACTGAAAGACCCTGATAGATTGTTGATATTGCGTCGCCACCATTTTGTAAAAATCAGTAAACATCCCATATACATCACTTTTGTTTTTCAGTAACAACACCCACGTCATGCGAGTGCAATCATCAATAAAAGTCACATAATATCTAGCTCCAGAAAATGAAGAAACTTTGGCAGAACCCCAAACATCAGAATGAATTTTCATAAAAGGAACAAGACATCTATTAATGCTTGGTGAATATGAAATACGGTGGCTCTTGGCCAGTTCACAAATGTCACAATGAAACTCAGACTCACTAACAACTGAAAATAACTGAGGTTGCAACCACTTCAAATAACTAAAAGATAGATGACCTAACCTACGATGCCATAACCACACAACTTCTTTTACATTCTCGACCCTATTGACCTGATTAGCTTGCCCTAGAAAATTCTTTTGCTTCTCGCCAATTTCTGTCAAATCCAGGTAGTACAGTTTCCCCTTTCTAACACCATAACCAAGAATTTGTCGAGTCAGAATGTCTTGAAAAACACAGAAAGATGGATAGAATGTCACAGTACATGCAAGTGCGAGGATAATTTGACAAACAGACAATAGGTTATAGGCAAGGGATGGAACAACTAAGACAGATTCAAAAGTGAGGGTTGATAAGATATAATTTGAATAGTTTACCTACGAAATGAACGATGAACTCAAAACGTAAGTAAACTAAAACTATCTACGTGTCTATGTTTATCAAAGATTCTACTCTCAATCCTATGAGATATAGTGGAGTAGGAAGTTCGTTCCACTCCTAGTCCTTCCGCATGTTGTGTTTTCAAGTCTAATTACTCTACTCTAAGTCTAATGAGAGATTTACGAAGTGGCAACTAGACTACGATGCAACTACCCACAAGATGCAACTAGTCGATTATCAAAATAACTATGGTTATGCTACGTTGATTCGATGATAAAGAGTTAGAGGGGGATTGATTCCACCTTAACTCAACTTAATCCTATTAACGACGAATCGTCGAAATCCGACTTGAACTGCTTCGCAGAACAATTGGTTCTTCCTAATCCCTAATTACACATGGCATTTCTACCAATTCATAACTAGCATGTGAACGATTAAACCCATTCTCATGGTGAACTAATCGTTTCTAGAGTGGAAAGGAAATTACGACGACTTCTTAACGATAATCGAATCAAGCTTTCATCAAGGCTTCTCAACCCCCTCTAATGGAGGTTTAGCCGAGAATCATTACGCAATCATTTCCGATTAAATTAAAACTAAACATGATATAAAGAATTGAAATTTACTAATCTAAATTAAACAATAATTAAAATCGAATTAATAACTAAGAATTGAATACCAAGTAATAAATCAAATCAAATCTAACACAATATAAATGACAAGAATAGAAATTGACAAAATAACTATTTTATTTATCTAATCAATCAAGAACAATGATTCAAAGACTTAATCTAAAACAAGAATTGAAAATGGAACTAAAACTTAATTAATCTAATCAAAAACTAGATCTAGAATTATCTATATTGTTTTAGGTCTAACTAGCTACCATTAACAAAGAGCTAAGCTTTGGTTTTTATACTTTCAGATCCAAAAATCGTGCATGGGCTTGGAGCCATGTTTTGGGCCAGAGAATCAGGCCCAAAACCCAATTCTTTCAGTCCAAAAAGGCCTCTTCAACTGCAGTTGGCTTCAACAGCCTTTTCGTCCACTTCTGCTCCTCTGATTGGGTCAAGGTTTAGACTATTGGAAATCTCTTTCCGAGTCGGTCGTTTTGACATAAGGTAGGCCCCATTCCGGTGTCCGAGTCCAAATCTGACGCCGGAAGTTCTCACGACTTGTGTCTTTGTTTCTCCCCGTGTCGACTTTTCAGCTTTTGACCGGGCTTTAGGAAAGCTTTGTCTTCTTGAATCTTGGCCTTTAATCACAGAACTACTTAGTAACCGACCATTGCTCCTTTATCTCGCTAAAGTGGCACATTTCTCATAATGGACTTTGAAACCTCGAATGCATAAAAACACGTAATCGGTGTTAACTCTTAATTATTACTCACATAATTGGTCTAAAAGTATGATCATTCTGGGGTTAAAACTACAGTTTTGGGCTCTTATCAAACCACCCCCAAACAGCATTTTGTTTGTCCTCAAGCAAAGATGAGAAATTAGAATAAGTGACCAAAAATGGAGTTTTATCTACTCTCTTTACTTGAGTCGCGATTTCATTGACCATATGCAACAAGGCGCTTAAACAACTAGGAATTCCCTAGTGGACGAAGTTATAGCCTCGTGAGAGTTTTCCATGAAGGTACTCACAAACTTCATCTATACTACAAACGACTAAGAAATAAAACTATTGTTTCCTTATTCATGCTCTAAATTAACTATTCCTCTCACTAGCAATGCATATAGAGTAATCAAGTCGAAACCTAAGCTAATAGATGCATAATAATCAATCATCTACAATAAACATATATACAATGAGTAATACTATGAAATGCCTAGCAGGTTCGTTTATGAAACTCGGAATAGCGTCCTTAAGTAGGTTCTCAAAATAATAGTCAAGATACAACACTTCGATTTTTCCACTCAAGTTCCATTTTACTCCAGGTGCGATGGGCACACTTTACCTTACAATCTCAATGACGACAAAGGAAGCTCTGAGTCGATCAAACACATCTGCCACTTACTATCACACTAACCTATTCCTAATTGAGCTAGAGGTCTTTATTAGGTGTCATGGGATTAGGAGATGGTTTAAGAAGGAAAGAAATGGATATTCAAAAAGGACAAGTCCGAGATAATAGAGTTTTCATATTATGTAACTTAGAAAAACCTTGTTATTTTCTTTTGCTTCTATACTTTGTTTCCATCCTTAGCCATATTTTCTTTTTTTTTTTTTTGGCTTTTGACTCCTTTTATTCTATTTTTTGGAGTTTCTATTTTATTTCTATTTTTATTTTTCTTTTCTTTGGATGGAAACTTCTTTTCTTTATTTTCTCAAGCAATTAACTAACTTTTTGTTTACAGGTTTTCTCTTCTTCTTTCTTCACTCATTCTATTCTCGGACTTATTCTAGATTGGGTAAGTTGAATTTTTATTTTGTTTTGTTTTTGTAACAGGGTAAAGGAATTGTGGTTTATGAAAGGCTAAAGAAAGGCTCGAGGGGCTTACTAGCGTAAAAAATATTCATAGGTTTGAATTTCTCACTATATCGATCCAAAGGGGCCTAAATTCTCTTTAGGATATGGCATAGTGATCAAGTAAGTGGACGTGTGATTTCTCTATCCGGTTTACTTCTCCCTTTGTGTCATTTCTCAAATGTTTCCGCTCATATAAAGGCTTTAGGCTATATTCTCACAGATTTGTAGAATAAGTACTCTAGCCTAGATTTCCCCAACTTCATCGCTAACAATCATCGATACTCATGTAATATATTTATAGATAGATACAAAGATTATTACCTATATATTAACCTAAGTTTCTAAAAATTATTCTAATGCAAAATCTACGTGAGACCTCTAGATTGTTAAGAGCATAGAGAAAGAAAACAATATCACTATTCCTAAGTGTATAGCATAACTTATTTATTTATATTTTTGAATTTTTTGAAATTTTAACTAGAAAACAAATGCATATTATACATATCTATATCCTAACAGATGTCTTAACTACACGTGTTTCTATGCCCCCAAAAAAAAGAAGCATGCTTTGTCCTCAAAGTATTGTAAATAAAAAGTGTAGGAAAAATATCATTGAAACGTGTGAAATTCAGGAACATCTGCAAAACAAAGTTAGAACGTACTAATATAGGAAATAAAACTGGACGCGACTCTATAATGAAGTTCTACCCATTATGGGGTTAACAAGAATGAAATTGCTTGGGACATAAGCGGACACTAACTAGAATGAAAACTTACCTTATCTCCCCCGCGATTACTCATCATCTTCCTCATCCTCTTCTTCCAAAAAGAAGTGAGGTTCCTTTTAAGCCCTGCCACGCCATGATAATTTGCCAGCTTCCCGCCATTTATCATCTATTATTGCTAACCTATTAAGAGCCACTTGAATTCCGACGGGTGTAGGGTGCAACCCGATGAGGTTGTATCCTCCACCCTTGCCAAGTCATTACGGGAAGGATCGAATAATACTATTGGGTGGTCGTGCGATTAATCGCACCGTAATCCAATCCGTGAAACGTGTACAAAAAACAGAAAGAAACATAGCATAATATTTGAAACTAGAACAGGCATAAGAAGGAACTTATGCCTCATGCTATGAGATCGAGCTAAACTAGACATCAAGGTTCGGGGAAGGTCATGACACATACGTCCCGGTGGCTAAAGCAAGGAAAACGCTGCAAGTGGCATCATTCACGAAAGAAAAACGCCATCCCCTAAAATGTTTAGCATGATCCAAAACATAACAGTTCTATGTTCATGGACAAAGCCAAAAGCGACGTTATAGTCCCCTTGGTCCTCGATATGGAAAATGCCCGCCCCATACGACTCATGCAAAAACTCATAAGTGTAGACATACATATTATCTACCCAATAACACCATGGGTCTTGTATTTCAGCGGGCATAGCAAGTCCAAGAACAAATGCTAGCAAGAACACGGTAATTTCCATTGGTTCATTATCAATATTGATGGAGAACACTTGTTCTCCATCCGTCTTTCAAACAAAATGCGGTTATCGTAAAAATAAGATGCTAGTGTTGGATAATAAAGTGCATCAGTCTTACCATAAGCGGCTCCCAACCAACGTATGTGATAAACCAAAACCAAGCACCATAAGTAGTGCTTTGGAACAAATCTTCGAAAGATCGTTCCGGTATCAATGTTGGAGATGTCATCTCAAAATTACGCCGGAATAGGTGCGAATGATCCAAAACTACCCGAGAAAACTGGAATTTTTCAGGTCCACGGAACTCAGGGCGCGAGTGCGCTCTCTTAGAAGCCTGAAGTCTTCGACAAAAACTGAAAAAATTTTGCGGAGAGCGAGTCTTTCGGAGTTCTTTGAAACTTCGGAAAATGAGACGAAACGTGGGATTCGTGGGAGTGAACGATGAGTGATGGAGGTTAGGTGTATTGTGAGTTGTGAGTGTAGAATGTATGAAGTTTATATAGGTTTAAAGTTGCTAAAACGGATCGGAAAGTTGCTAAAAGGTTTTTACGGCAGTTTCCGGAAATACCAAAATTTCCAAACCCGAAAACGGAAACAACTCATTTTCTTGATTCTAAAACAAACCTAGTATCTTTTAGGTTGAATTTATGATAGAATCTACCTATTTAATCGATATTTCATCCTACCATGATACTTATTCATAGATATGCCTAAACGGCCATATTTTCACCTTGACTCATTAATAAATTCTAAGGCGAGGGTCATATAAAAATCATCTTTGGAATAGATAAAACCACCCCAAACAATTTGGGAAGGTGGGATCACTATTAAACAACCACGATAATGAAAATAACCGCATTATATTAAAATTTTCATTCAAGTACATTTCATTACAAAATTCAAATTACGGAAATAAAACTTACATTAAAATAAATGGCAATAATGAAACTACAAATAAAAATAGAAACATCAAACGATACTATCCCTAATCACTCCGCATCGGGGTAGCGGAGGGCACACGGTCGGAGATGGCTCCCCGAAGCTCCGATGGGCGGACACCATCCGTCCTTCGGCGACGGCGCTCGTGCCTCGATGGTGTGTCCTCGGAAGGAGAATCCCCGTGAGGTGGGAATCGTGCAAGCATGTCGGCCGGGCGGCCGAGCTTCTAGCTCGGCCCTCATCTGTTCCCACCTCTCATCCTCTCTCCGGGTACGGATCTCGAAGTTATGATTGATAGTTGCATGTCGAGTCCGGAGGTCTTCGCAGATAGTGTTGGCGACGATGCCACGATGAATCACAGCCATGTTCATCGCGTCGACCAACACCTCTCCAAGGCATCCGCGATCAAAACAAGTCAAATCCTCCTCATCCTCCGAGGCATTCTCGTTTCCCCATCCTCCTCAAGATTCTCATCTCCACCATCCTCCTCGTCTTCTTCTATCCTCAGGCAGCCTCCAAACCCGTTGGACACACTCCTTATAGATGCGAGGGTTTTGGTGTAGGGGTGATGTAAGACCTATCGGGCGCGAAATGCTCAAACTTCATTATGATCTTGGTTATCAACACGGGGAGAGGTGCAAATGACTTCCCTACTCCCCTAATCATGCTAAGTAAAACTCCAAGATCTGAACCGGTACTTCGCTCTGGAGTATCCATAAGATGTGGAGGCAGTTCAGGCCGATGTCGTACGACCTTCTCCTTCCCGGGGCGTTCCCGACCAATCCATCGAGCTGCGGCCAGTGGTTGGTCCTTAGGATGCTGGCGAACACAATCTTTGATCTCGCATTGTAGTTCCCTTCAGAATCGCTTCATCGCGTTCATCAATGGCTCTACCCCATTATATTGGGACTCCTGTAACGTGACATCGAGATGGATTCTAGGCGGAATGCCTAGAATCTCAGCCAACAACCTAGTAGTCACTTCCTTCCTCCTCTTTCCCACCACAACAAAAATCCTAGTCCCTTCCAACTCCTTCAGATTGTAGAACCGCCTGACTAAGTCTTCGCGGGTAATAGGCTTCGGTCGAGTACCACAAGCTATTCCAGTCTCGATCGATCATTTCGTCACCGTAAAAAGCGGTCGCGAAGTGGTCGCCTGTAAAAAAGCTGCTGCTCGTAAAATTCGCGTTGTTGAGCCATTGGAAGTTTGAATACGGTTTGAGGTTTGTAGAAGGTAAGGGGAAGCAATGAGGGACACCTCACTAAAAGGAACGATGGTGGTGGTGGTGTGGTGGCGCGGCAGCACCAAATTTTTTTATTTTATTTTGATTTCCGGTGGTTTTTGTTGATGTAAATTGGTGGAGGTTGTGGGCGGTGCGGTTGGAGTCGATTTGGGTTGGGTCTTGGATTGTGGGCGTGGGTAATTTGGTTTTGTTTTTTTTTTTTTTTTAGGTTTTTGGAAGCTTTGTTAATGGCGGTTTGGAGAAGATGAACGTGACTGTTGAAGGTAAGGGAGCGGGTGCGCTGTCGATGGGCGCGGGTTGGGCCCAAGCCCAATTCGAAATTTGTGAATTTTTCGATTTTTTCGCGAAACTTCAAATCAAAATTGCCGCTTCGTTACCGGTCCGATTTTTGCGAATGAGATATGGAAATGATCAGGAGAGAATTTCCAATCCAATGATCCATAAAACACTCTATTCCGACCGTGGATGACATATAAGATAGTGGAAAACACCTCGAAGTGCATGCATGACGACGCGTTATCACGAGCGATGAACTCTAAATTCAAGATTATGTCAACCCGGATCGTAATACAATTAAACGGCCTAAGCAACTGTAATGGGACATAAACATTCTAGTACGGAAACACGAACACCCCACCCCCAAACAAATTTTTTTTACAACGAAGCTTAGAAAATTTGTTTTTAGCAGTGGGTCTTTTAAAGTCAGATTCCCGAGACTTCCTAGATTACTATGTTTATTCTTTAATATATATATATATATATATATATATATATATATATATATATATATATATATATATAATAAACAATAAACAAATTTAGGATCCGGAACTCTTGCATGTTTATTGTTAAAAGTATAACAATAAACAAGAAAGGCATAATTCACCCCATAGAGAAACATGATTCAAAAATCCGAGAAAAACATGCAAGAGTGGAAAACGTGAATTATGTTAAACGTGGACTTAGAATCCGGTACTTACAGCCACACACTCCGTAGGGAGGGCCCGGTTACCTTAATGGTGCACTCACCAATATATGGAAATGAAAGAAAATGCACCAACACAAAAGTTGAGTCGTTTATAGTCAGATACTCGAGACTTTATCGAAACATATGTATGAACATGCAGTTTATCATATATCAACAACCGAAATAGTTGAGGATCATTCCATAAATAAATATCACGTAAAACATATCCAAACACAATCAAGCACCAAGATTTCCTATGACGCAACCCTAGTGAAATGAAAGCGAAAGTCGGATCACCATATTACGTAACCTAGCATGCACCTTCTTTTCATTTTTGAACGAGTGGGTGTTCTAGTAAATAAGTGTGGAAAAGTGAATGGTTGTGGAGAATATGGTGGATATGGATAAGTTGTAGAAGGATAGCATGTAAAAATGAGGATGTGGGTTTAGCACAAAACTCATTCATAGTGTAGGTAGGGGGTGTCCCAAAGTCCGAAAATGAAGGTGTCAAACGGCTTTTGTCTTCCTCAAGTATTTGTTTACTAGGTGGATTTAAAAAATTATGAAGCACAGAAGAAACAAAAGGATCGAGTGCAAACTCGAGATTCCTTTGAAAGGGTGGAAGGAGGGAAGTCGAGGTGGATGTTGTGGAAAGTAGTTCTTGATAAGGTGAATTATCACCTGCTCTAAGAAACTCATCGAATTGCTCATCTAGATTGGTCATATCTTCGTTACTATGATAGTCCTCTACATCTTTGAGAAAGTCGTCTATCTGATCATCCTCATCCGTAATATGTGTATCGACTAGTGTAGGGATGGAAATGTTGGAGTCTAAACTTCCAAAGGAAAGAAATTTGGGCATATGATTATCAGGGAACGTGTTGTTGAAATAATCTCGAGCAAAGCTCTCGATCATGCTAACCACTCCATCCATAGGCGAATCGGGTAATCATTGTGTCTTTGTTTTAAAACATTGACTTCAACAACAAGATGGCCAAAAGACATGGACATTGAACCATCATGCATTAATGATGGCGCATTGGCGGTTGCCAGAAAAGGACCCTAAGATGATCGGACAGTGGATTAACGACTTCGTGGTCGAGGATGACAAAAATCAGCCGGATAGTAAAAATCCTGAACTTTTACGAACATTTTCGACGACTCCCTTAGGATACTTAATACCCGTCGACTAATTGCAATGTCATTTTAGTGGGTTGCATCTCGTCTAGACCTATTTGTCTATACAAATAAAAGCGGGGAGTAAGTTAACACTAGCCCCTCAAGTCTAATAACGCGATTAGTCATATAAGAATCTCCTAAGGTGCATTGTCAGATGGGGATCTAATTGTGGTCCTTGTACTTTAACAATTCCATTATGTTCGATAGAGTTGGGAATTGTTCCGTTAAAAGGCCGTTTGGTATATTGGTCTTCGCCTAGTAGTACCGCAATTCCTTAAGAAACTTAGCATGGTGTGGTAGCTTTTTAATAGCTTCGAGGAAAGGAAGGTTTATAGTTAGATTCTTGAAAACGTCCCTAATCTCCTCATAATTAGTATCCCTAGTTAACACGGCTAATTTTTGTGGAAACGGTGGTTTCTGTTTATATTTAGCAATGGTATCACCTGGATGTTTAACCGTGGCTTTCTGTTTCTTAGGTTGTGTTGTAACTGGTACCTTTACAGTGGTAGGCTCTTCAGTTTCTATTTCAGTATCTAGTAAAATAGCAGGTGTAGGGGCTACTGGTGGGGTAACTATAGGCATAGTTACTTTGTTATCAACCACTCTGCCAGAACGGAGAGTGGTGATGGCCTTTAGCTCATCTACATTTTCATATTCATTACTAGTATTATCGGTTACCTCAAAGGCTGTATTTGTTGTTTTAGGATTAGGTATTTCGTGACTTAGAAACACACCTTTGGGTTGGGCTTTATCTTGAGCCAACTGTTGGGTTAAATTATTAATGGATTGTAGAAGCTATTGGTTAGATTGAGCCATGGTTTGGAAAAGTTTTTGGCTCACTTGTATGAAGGTGTCAAGACGATCCGGTTGTGTGGGTGTAGTAGTCACGGGTGGTGTGGATCGAACTATTTCGTGAATTATTTATGGGTGGATTTTGATAGTTATTATTTCTTGAACGATACCTCTATTAGCATTATAATTATTATAAATACCTTGACTTTGTGCTTGACCTTGTCGAGGTTGCATTTAGTTGTTATAATTATTAAAATTACCCTGACCCTATCCTTGTCATGGTGGAGCTTGGTTAAAACTTTGTGTTGGCCTAACATATTGATTATTGTACCACGGAGGTGTGGCGGTTGGTTATTTCTCCAACCGGTTGGGATTTTGTCTCCAAGGGCGTTAGGTTCACTATTAATGGAACAAGCCTGTTCATAGGCAATAGGACCGATGGGGAGTCGGGATGCTCGGGCTCCAACCGAAACTACATGGATTTGAATTTACGCTCATGACGGGATAGGCTTTTGTTGAACGAAATGGCCTCTACCTTTTAGTGAGTGATTCGATTAGAGTTTTATGCTGAATCGTGTTTAACTTCAAACATACCGGCCTTAACTGTATTTGATGAACTAGCGGAGCGGTGGATATCATCACTACCCCCCAGTTGTTATTTAAACAGTTTGATCCTCTAAAAATTTATAAGCCTCCTCGAGGCTCCTTTGCTTAAACTACCCCCATTCATAATGTCTAGGACTTCTTTATGGTGGTGTAGAAGTCCTTTGAAAAAGGCACGAACTAACGTGTCTTTCGCTAAGTTATGATGTGGACACTCTATAAGGAGATCGGTGAAACGATTCCAAGCCTCTGAAAATGATTCATGAGGATTTTGTCAAAAGAAATGAATCTTGGAAAGCATCTCATCCGTCTTTAGGGGTGGGTAAAAATGTTCCATAAACAAACAACAAGTTTAGCCCACGAGTCCACAAATTAGGGCGTTTGGGCGTTAACCAAGACGCCTTTATCGGCTAAGGTGAAAGGGAATACCCCGAGTTTAATTTGTTAAAACCAACCGTAGGATGGTGGAATGTTGTTAGGACTTGTTCAATCCTACGATGTCTTGATAAGGTTTTTCATGGTCTAATCCATGAAAAGCGGGTAACAAATTAAAAATATTTGGGGATTTGGAAATCCCCACCGGGTCCGCTAGAACGATGCAAGATTTGGGGCTATTGCTCAAGGCTTTGTAGAAGTCGAGAGAGGAGCTCTTCTTCGGGCATTGTGTCGTGATGTGTGTGAAATAGTAGCTAGAGGTGTAGTGGGTGGTATACTAGATAGACTTGTTTGTTGACGTTGTTGTGTAATTACGTTCGGTGTTTTGTTAGCCGGACCTTAATCTCATACAAGGCTAAAACCAAACTTAGCTAAACACATCAACACTCCAAACAATTCTCGATATACTAGTATAAACCTCTAACGGGGAGATCACGAGGTGTAGAAGAAAGGAATACCGATTAGGCCCTTGCTTCGCTTATGAATAGCGTCTTGTTTACGGCGTGTTCGATTGTATATAACAAGTTAGAACACCTAAAACTTGAAAAATCAAAGTTCGAGTCAAAACCTGTTGAATTCGGAAAAATTAGCAAAGGCGGCGGGTGCGCTGTCATAGGGCGCTGTCATTTCCGGTGTAATTTTCAAATTACAGTGTTTTTAGGGCGGTCGCTCCACGTAGGGGCGGGTTATGCCGTGTTCCAGCTATAGAGCGAGTGCGCTCTTTATAAGCCTTGTCGCCTTCGATGTATTTTTGTCCGGAAATTTTCAACGCTGAATCGGAAAACCACAGTAGGAATCAAACAAGGGTGGGTGGGTGAAATGGGACTTAAAGAAAAGTACTTACACTATGAAAACAATGCGAAAGTGAAACTAAGATGGCAACGGTAATTTGATAAGATATAATTTGAATAGTTTACCTACGAAATGAACGATGAACTCAAAACGTAAGTAAACTAAAACTATCTACGTGTCTATGTTTATCAAAGATTCTACTCTCAATCCTATGAGATATAGTGGAGTAGGAAGTTAGTTCCACTCCTAGTCCTTCCCGCGATTTGTTTTCAAGTCTAATTACTCTACTCTAAGTCTAATGAGAGATTTACGAAGTGGCAACTAGACTCGATGCAACTACCCACAAGATGCAACTAGTCGATTATCAAAATAACTATGGTTATGCTACATTGATTCGATGATAAAAGAGTTAGAGGGGATTGATTCCACCTTAACTCAACTTAATCCTATTAATCCACGAATCGTCGAAATCCGACTTGAATCGCTTGCTTCCATGAGAACAATTTGGTTCTTCCTAATCCCTAATTACACATGACATTTCTACCAATTCATAACTAGCATGTGAACGATTAAACCCATTCTCATGGTGAACTAATCGTTTCTAGAGTGGAAAGGAAATTACAACGACTCTAAGATAATCGAATCAAGCTTTCATCAAGGCTTCTCAACCCCTCTAATGGAGGTTTAGCGAGAATCATTACTAAATCATTTCGATTAAATTAAAACTAAACATGATATAAAGAATTGAAATTTACTAATCTAAATTAAACAATAATTAAAATCGAATTAATAACTAAGAATTGAATACCAAGTAATAAATGAAATCAAATCTAACACAATGTAAATGACAAGAATAGAAATTGACAAAATAACTATTTTATTTATCTAATCAATCAAGAACAATGATTCAAAGACTTAATCTAAAACAAGAATTGAAAATAGAACTAAAACTTAATTAATCTACCAAAACTAGATCTAGAATTATCTATATTGTTTTAGGTCTAACTAGCTACCATTAACAAAGAGCTAAGCTTTGGTTTTATACTTTCAGATCCAAAAATCGTGCATGGGCTTGGAGCCATGTTTTGGGCGGAGAATCGGGGCCCTAAACCCAATTTTCGAATCCAAAAGGCCTTTTCAGCTGCAGTTTGCTTCAACAGACTTTTCGTCCACTTTTGCTCCTCTGATTGGGTCAAGGCTTGGACCATTGGAAAGCTCTTTCCGAGTCGGTCGTTTTGACATAAGGTAGGCCCCATTCTGAGGTCTGAGTCCAAAGATACGACCTTCGGAAGTTCTGCTAACTTGTGTTCTGTTTCTGCCCGCGTCAACTTTTCAGCTTTGACCGGGCTTTAGGAAAGCTTTGTCTTCTTGGATCTTGGCCTTTAATCACTGAACTACTTAGTAACCGACCTTTACTCCTTTATCTCGCTAAAGTGGCACATTTCTGCACATAATGGACTTTGAAACCTGAAATGCATAAAAACACGTGTCGGTGTTAACTCTTAATTATTACTCACATAATTGGTCTAAAAGTATGACTGTTACAGGGTTAAAACATAGTTTTGGGCTCTTATCAAGGGTTTTAGATAACTCAATAGACCCTTTTCCGCTAACCGGAGTTGGAGTACCATCGGCGGTAGAAGAAATCATGGTCCGAGGTGAAGTTCTAAGACATTTCACAATGTTAGGGTCATTTGTCATATGGTCAGATGCACCTGAATCAATTATCCATGTACTATTCGAAATAACCTTACCATTCATACCTGATTGCGCGACACTAGCCGAAGCATTGTCTCCATTCACAACATTAGCAATGGCGGCCTTGCTTAAATTCTTTCGTGGCCTTTTCGAGAAGTACCACAAATCAGGATAACCAATCACTTCATAACATCTCTCCTTGTTATGACCCAAATCGCCGCAAATACCGCACTTTTTATCTGCCCAAGGATTAGATTTACCTTTAGGATGGCGTGGAGGACCAGAAAAACATGGAGGAGTTGTCTTGCTATGAACAGCCAAGACAAAGGATTCAATTGATCTGAGGCCATAGCCTTTTTCTCATATTAATGCTTACAAATGTAAGCATAGCTTTGTTCCAAGGAAAATTTAGGTTCTTTCCGAAGGAACTCTCCACGCACCTGATCATACTCCTGATTTAATCCACGTAAAAACATATGAACACGCATTCTGGACATCGTGGACGTTTCATGGACTACTGACTTCAACATCTGTTATTACGGGAGGTCACCTCTCGATTAATCTCCCGGAACATAGCCACCAATTTGTTGTAATAGGAAGGAATAAGTCTCCCCATTCGCTTCGCTTCAAAGCACTTCCGCATTCAATTCAAAAATTCAAGTTTCATCGAGTCATCATAGAAAGTCTTCTCCACCCAAAATATCTTTTGGCGAGAGGAAAGCGAATATAACGGTTCATAAGAGAAATCTCCATAGAATCAATAAGCCAGCTTTTTACCTTTTCATTATCTCAAGGTGCTAACCTTCATATTCGGTCAATTCATAAGTGGTTCAACCTTTATGCCACAAATAACCAAGCTTTCCCTTGTCCAATCCAGATCCCATGAGAGAGCCCGCCCAGATGGTATAGTTGGACTCATCTAATGGAACAATTTTTGGGAACGCTGAGTTGTCTTGTAGGGTGTAGAGGTGATGAATGATGCTTGAAGAATTGTTGTCAGATCCAGCCATTGTAGAAAGAAAAAAAAAATGAAAAATTTGGGTTTTAGGTTTAATGATTCAAGGATGGTTTGATTAATGGTTGTAATACGCAGCGGATTTCAATAGTTTGGCTCCGATACCATGTAGAACCAGAGGATTCAATTCAATTCAGTGTATATTTACTTGATTGAATTCTAAAGAGATTATAATTGTTTATATAGAGTTTACAGAAAAGGAAACAACACAATTCGGTGGCTTTGAGAAACACGGGGCGCGGGTCGCGCTCAAATCACTGGACATCCGAAAGGTTGAGACGCGGGTCGCGCCCTATACAAGCCTCATCAGAGCACGGGTCACGCTCTATACATAAAAATCAATATACATCTTTCTACACATAGGCCATTTGCAAGGTACCGCAGGCCGCTCTCCAGACGCCCCAGGCCAATACTAGGCTATGACAAGTCACTGCAGGCCATATTTCTAGCCACTGCAGGTCATTTCCAGCCACTATGGTCCATTCTTTCTTGAGTTCTCTGACATGTCATTCACTAAATATGCATATTACTTCGTTCAGAAACCAAAAAGCAGCACCACAACATTCACACAATTATGCTCTATTTCTACCTACACGTCAATTAAGCATATATAAATGCTCACTAACCACCACAACCCTTATCTTATATAAAGATTCCTAGTTCACTTCAACTCAGTATCATAAAGAAGCATGTATGAAATTCTCTGATTGGGAAGTTCAAATATCCCAACTGATTTGATTGAAACTAAGCAAAAGAGTATAAAGAACTAAGTGTATATTTCAATGACACAAAGAAGAACTAAAGTCAAGAGAGTTCTTACCTATTCCGATGATAGATATTTCAAGAATGTTGCTGGAAATTTCTGTTAGGAATATTGTTAGGGATCAACCCTAACCAACACGACGAATTTTAAATCTATAAAACTCAGAAGAAAGAGACAAGAAGCAAAACACACAAATATACGTGGTTAGACAATTTGTCACAGCCCGAATTTCTAAACAATACAAAGTGAATATTTGAAATATAAATATCTCAAACATCACTATGTTCACTTGTTTAAAAACCCAGACTATGACGGGGGATACTACACATACAAAACCCTAACAACCATATCATACAAGAATCAACTTAAATTAAAATAATCCCCAACAATTATTCGCCATTACTTTATTAAGATATCATCCCGTCCAAACAAAACATCAAACATACTCTTTGAATAAATAGTCCTTACTACCATGTTCTCATGTCATGCTGAAAATATAACTACGTTATTATATCCTTTCAATAAGAATCAGACCTAACAAAACTAACGGACTGCTCCAGGCAATAATCCAATTCACACGCCGCGGTTCCATTGCCTTCCACCTATGTTCCCAAGAACACACCCACGTTGCCAAAACAAAGCAAACATGGGTCAGCAAAATGGAATTTGCTGGTATGCATAAGTAGACTAACCACATATAAACATATCCAATCTTTACTTATCCCAACTAACACTTTAAATCTATCATAACCTAATCATTCTCAGCTTGGAAGACAGGTAGTTTCGTAATCTCAACCGGCATAGTTTCTTCCCAAGCAAAACTTCCATTATATTAACTCATTCTAATAACTCGTTTTAATATCTAAATAATTGAATTACAACTTACCGATATCCTTTCTTTATAAGGGGTAGGACGGCCCTCAAGACAAAATATTATTTAGTCCTACCCTCATAAAAAAAAAGTTAGAACTTGTATATAACATATGTAGATATCCTATATGTATTCAAAAGTAAGCCCAAACAACACTCGCATAATCAAATTAATTTCTCTTATCAATTACTCGATTACTTTTCTTATACACCCACCGCTTAAGGTACCCTACTCTCCCGCGATTTGCACTCCACACATTTGCCAAATCACACATTCCTGTGTGCCTCTCTCCCAATCGAATACCACCATATCATAGCCACCCACTGGCTTTCATACACATATTTCACCTCTTTGGCACAAAACTCGGTCATTCATGGCACATCTCAATGAATACCTTAGGTCATTCCCCCACATTCAAGGAATACCTATCATATTACTAATCTGCCATTATGACATATATCTAATGAATGCCCCGGGTCATTCCTACCACATTCAAGGAATACCTAACCCTACGGTATTAGTTGATGTGAGAGAGTGGATATTCCCCTTCTCGCTATCGCCTAATAAAAAGCCCGGGCTTACACACTAGAACGTACATCCGAGTAAAATTTGACGCCACTTTAAGTAACGCCTCTTCTAATTCTAGTATTTTTTAACTCGATCGCCACTTTTACGCCACTTAAAGTGACGTCCTCGAAGTTAAAAAATCTATTTTTACACTTCCCATTGGAGAGTATAGAGTGTGGATATTTATAGGATATACAATAATATATAATTAGGGTGTAAAATCCTAATGGCATCTACGTGGAAACTAAGTGGAGGTGTAATTTTACACCCGGCCATTGGAGATACCCTAATGATATCAACAACAACAAGACGTAAAAGTCACACCTAAAAGCAAAGTGATCCGACTCTTTACCTCTTTTATAAGCAGAGTTGCAAAATGAGTAAATCATATATGTGTTTTAGAATTAATTAACGAAAGTGTTTAAAATGCGCACCGATGAGTTGAAGAAGAAAAATATAACTTAAGTTTATTTAGAGAGGAATTAATGATAAAGATTGAGGGCTGGTGTTTTTGGATTTTAAAGGAGGAAGAATATTAAACTTTTAAAGAATAAAATGCACATAAAGAGAGTAATTGTAAAATGTGAGAAGAAAAATAAGGTGTTTTGGGTTTAATCTCCCTGGTTCATGAACACCAGCATAAAACCCCGGGCTACTAAAGACTAACTCATAAAAAACTCTTTTTTTTCTAAACACCCAAACTTACTAAAATAATCGCCCCACACATAATTGACCAAGAAAACCTAAATCTCAAATTTCTTCTTTTTCACGCCACCTTTCTTCCAAGATAAAACCTACTAACTCTACTAAGGTGTTCTCTCGGCTTTCTACTGCTTTGCTTATGCTAGCATTTTTGCAAGAGTTCAAAGGAAGAATTAGAGATGTTCATATCGCCAAGACGAAGAAACTCTTTTGGACATATTTTTATGGTTTTTTTGGAAGGACATTGAGAGACTTAGTTGAATGGGGAAGAAGAAGACAATGGAATAGGAAAGCCTTAATTCGATGTACAACTTAAAAGAAAGGAAGAGGATACAGAAAACAGGTGATATCTATGTGGTGGAAACTAAGAAAACATTCTAAAGAAAGAAGATCATGAAATGATGTATCAGGGTTTTATTGGTGGTCCGGGTAGATCACTTTGGGATACTAATCTTGTTTGAATTATGGACGTTTGGATACTAATTTTGTTTGAATTCTTGATCTTTGAATTCTGAATGTAATGCAAAAAATGAGCCTGATGCGTTTGTCAGTTTGTCAGATTTCTATAGCCATGTCAGAAAAAAGTTTATGAGAATTCATATTTGCATATGCAAATTCGATTTGATAAAACCGGTGGTCAACCGGCCGTGACAAAACAAAACGCTTGTGAAAAATCATGTTAATCTTGAACAAAAAGAACTTATACATCTTATGTGGGTTAAAATTTTCATAGGTTAATCTTCCGGTAATTAAGATTTTCATAGCATACGTCCGATATTAGAATTGTTTTTTATTTTAGTAATCTTACCACGTAAACAAAACAAGCCTGATGAAAAAACGTATGGAAACTTAAATTTTCATATGTAAATCCAATTTGCTTATATCAAACTACTCAGAACTTAAATTTTCATATGTAAATTCAAATTTGTATTTGCATGTAAATAAAATAAACTATGTGAATTTCTATTTTCATATGTGAATTTGCATTTATATATGTGAATTTGTATTTATATATGTCAAGTTACTATGTAAATATATATTTATATATATTTTTGTCAAGACATCGACAATTTCTAACTCTCCAATTTTGTCTCCGCGATTTGTTTTGGTTTCTCCTTCATCACTCGAGTAGATTAAAGCCGATCGTTTTCCCCATGCAAGATCTCCTACTTCACTAACCTCTTCAGATCAAGTAAACATCAACTTATTTCCTACAAACATTTCATCAAACAAATTCCACTCAATCTTTATTGATCTCTTTATCAATCATCAAGTACTAATAACGCCTCTTTGTTCAAAGTCCCTAAATGTCTCATTGGCTTATAAATATCATCATGAAGATGTATGTGGTAAAGAATATTTTCACATAAGAATTAAATACCAAAGGGTTTCTTCACGGCTTAAAGAAACCAAATTAAAATCAAAGAAAGTTTGGCTTTCAAGTAGAGCCGGAACTCAACAAAAAAAAGAATATAAGGTGGTTATTTATTGAGAAGGGCAAAAAGGAAACAGATAAGTGGAGATAAAATTAAACTGAAAGATTTGCTTCCATTATAAAAAAAGTGTGAGGTTAATTATTGGACGGAATAATAGAAAGGTTTTTATTGGTACGCCCATAAGAGCATTTGCAATGCAGGTGATAGTTTTCCCCTATCTATCACGCCACCTATCACTTTTTCACCCCTTTTCACCAAACCCGTGAAAAAAAAGGTGAAGTTGTGCAATGCAGAGGTGATAAAAAATTTCGGACGGGATGTTGGATTCGTCATTCGAGGTTTTTGATAATGAGACTTTAATGTAACATCCCGGCCTGATATTTTATAACGAGATCGATGTAACATCCCCGCCTGATGGCTCAATATCAACAGACGCTTAACAGCTCCATTTTCACTTCATTTCCAGCCAAAATTCGATTTGTAGCCTCCATTAACAACCTTTTAACACAAATTTCCATTCATAATGATTTTCCACCCCCAACCCATCCCCACCAACCTCACCACATGAAGAGCATATTCCCCGATGGTTTGAAATGTTAAAATTTCCAAAAAGGGCAAAGCGGATCGCCGTCGAGAACGCCAGAATGTGGGCGGTAGGAGGACTAAATTGAACTTGGTTTAATTTTCCACCGCGGCTAGAAATCGAGGAACACCCACCATTAGCCAGCCAACATCCCATCCAACACGAGCAAATCGAGCGGCTGGAATCTCAAGTAAGTTTTGATTTTTTTATGTTAATTATTATTATTTATGTTAGTTTATATCAAGTTTGTTGTTGTGTAATTAGTTTGAATTTGTCGTATTATTTTTAAAAAAATAGTTGTAATTATATCGTGACGTATGTTTGTTGAATGTAGAAGTACACTTATGGAAAGTGTTTGCGCACTTTCAAATGTCAGGTCGCGGGCGGCGCTTTTGTATGAAATCAAAACGATCCTAATTTTGTCAATGACATCGAAGTATTATATCCGGGCCACCATTTGGGAGTTTTGAATTCTAATTTGGGACAAAATGATCAGCGCTGTTGTTTGGGATAGTTGAGCGGTGGTGGCAAACTACCCACACATTCCATTTCCCATGGGTGAGCTTTGGATTACCCCCTCTTGATTTCACAATGCTCACGGTATCCCAATTGGTTATGGAGATGTCGTTCTTTGATGAAACTTTAGAGGTTTTACCACGCATACGAAGCTTTTGAAGGTTTTGATTTGGTCAAGATGATGAGCAAGACGAAGCTTTTTGAGATTATCGGCTGAGCAGTTTACGGAGGAGCTTATAAATATGAGTTTGTTTACTTGAGATATTTGAATAGATCTTAAGGAGAAGCCGAAAGACTATCATATTGGTGAGGAGTCGATCCACGAAGTATGTAATGCGTTTCCCTTCTACTTTGTTGGAAAGCGTATTATTTGATATGCCGAGAAGTTATTTACGATCGGTGGATGGCCGCCCCTCAGACGAGAGGATGTGGATTATGACCGGTCAATCCATCTTGGCATACCTTTACCGCCCGGCTAGACCTCAAGTATTGAGACGAAAAGCCGCTTAAAGGCAATTTGGCG
Source organism: Coptis chinensis (assembly GCF_015680905.1). Taxonomy (NCBI): domain Eukaryota; kingdom Viridiplantae; phylum Streptophyta; class Magnoliopsida; order Ranunculales; family Ranunculaceae; genus Coptis; species Coptis chinensis. The sequence continues at coordinate 5,163,128 of NC_141462.1, forward strand.
GCTTTGTTTGGATTATACCGGTAAGTCTTATTTATTAAGTTATTGTTTCATTTCATTTATTTATCTAATTATTAATGTTGACATGTTTATATATATATTGATATTGTATTTTATCTATCGATGATGATCGGGTGGTACGAACATTTTCGCGGTGATGCATCCCTGTGTTGAAAAGGTTGGAAGAGGATGAGACTCATGACCTGATTCCACGATTCAAGCATGGGGGCTTCCATCGTAGGGCGAGGGGGTATGGGGACCTATCGCGATAATATTCATAACACTCCGCCGCCAGATTGAGCTTTTGGGAGCTATCGAATTGAAAGTGGCAACCTGGCCGAGTCCTTCATCTTCGACCCTTTATGGATATTCCGTGATGTTCCAGAACAACACTGAGTATCGTGACTATCATATATGTGTCATAGAGCAAGGTTTCTTTTTCTCGCTAATGATACTTATATGGTCGGGCCATCGCCATGGTACCTTTGGGGACAGATGTTGGCAAGTATCCGAGAGATTGTTATACCTTACCCACCACCTATAGATATGATACCCTCGATATTCTTCCCCGGCCGCTCTTTCACACTATAGAGCAAACCCAAATGAGTGGGCCGACGCGATCAGTCAGTTTACGGGCTTACTCATGACTTATATTGGAAGAGGGTTGGTCGAGGTCTCTTGCTAGGTGCTGCTATACCGGGCACCAATTTTGAAGCGGGTTACTCGAGCATCGAGGTCCGACATTCATTTCCTGTGAGGAGTGGAGTTGCTTACAAATACAGCCCGGTGTTTCATGATATTCGATGCCGCAAAGAACTCCACGATATTTGATGATGATTTAATTTTGGCATCGGAGCATGATTACTTCTCGGGCAAGATATGAGAATACCTATTCCACCAAAGATGCCGCAGAAGGTAGCAGATTTGTCAAGATAGTTCGAGCAAAGCTTAGCCGAGGTTAGTATGATTTGAATTTATTTATGATTTGTTATTATTAGTATTCACTATAACCCCTAACTTGCATTTGTTTTGTTAAACAGATGATGCAAGGTCAGAGCTCCTTAACTACAGCTCTCAGTTATGCCATGCGTGAGTCCTTCATGGAGTCCTCTCGCAGTTTCTTGAGTACTTTACAAGAAGAACGTAATCGAACTTTGCAGTACTTTCAGACGCAGCAAGAGTTGGAGAATGCCGGAAGTGGAGTACCTCAAGCTTCAAGCTCAACCAGAGAGGTGACAACGACGTAGGGGAGAGTTCTTCGACCGGTACTTCTCGTAAGTGGGGAGGAGGTCTCAAGAGATATTTTTGTAGTTTGTATTAACCGTTTCCATTACTTGTCTTATGGCGCTTTGGGATTGTTGTTTGTAATGAATTTTTGATTAGCAGGTTTTTCTTTGACGAAGTTTTGATATGAATATGTCATTAAACAAAGGAGGTTATGTCCAATTTTTTTTTTTAGAAATTATAAGTTTTTTTTTTACCGAAGCTTCGTGGTTAGGACTTGGGTGTTGTTCATGATTGTTGTTTGTCTTATTTATTATTTTCAAAGTATATTAGCAGGTTTTGATATGAATATGTCAATAAAACAAATGAGGTTATGGCCAAAAAAAATTAAAATTTATAAGTTCAGATGTTTCCAAAATGGAACATTCGTTTCGGCCGCTTCACATTCGCTTCATTCGCTTCACATTTTATGCTCACTCATTTCCTGTCTTTGTCAAAACGTAAAATTTTAGTTTGGAAATATCACCATTTTTGGTTTGGTTTGCCTCGGCTGTGTTCGACAGAATAGTGTATGGGGATACCGGAGACGGAATGTAACATCCCCGTTTTATAGACCGAGACGGAATGTAACATCCCGCTCTGGTTTTAAGCCCTTCCTCCCTACACATTTTACTATTCCAAACAATGCAATTATGGATGGGGATGGTGGCCCATTTGGAATTCATATTGAGGGTACATTTGATAGACATTTGATACAATGTTGTTACTTGGAGAGGAACAAAAATCTAATAAAATGTGTTGTCAATTGTAAGTGGAGCAAAATCAAAGATCACATGACCTTATCATATGACCTTTACCTTTCATATTTCGCTTTTACTCTTCTTTTTTAGATCAAACAAACAACACAACCCATCTTCTTCCCCACAACCAAGCTAAAAAAATAGGAAAAATGTCTAGAGAAGAAAGAATTGCATATAACCAAAGGTTGCGGGGAGGATCTAGTAGTAATAGTTCGCCTTCCTCGGTTTCACCGGTCGCCTTCCTCGGTACTTCACCGAAGATGACTACATGGAAAGAGTAAGAGATGAGCATAATGATAAGATGAGGCGGCGAGGAGGAGGAGGTTGCAGCTTATTATCCATCGGCTAGCATTAATGACTCAAGCAAATGGCTGAAATTGAAGATGTGGGATACGCATAAACGCCGGTGGATCCGTGGAAGCGGCGAGAGTACACGCTAGAGATGGTGGTGATTTCAAGAAACAAAAGATAATGAGGGATTACTTCACAACACCTTTAGGTGGCCTCCCTCGTAAGTTTAGACGAAGGGTACAGGATGACAAGAGAGCTTTTATGTATATGTTGCATACTGCTGCATCATTCGAACGATTACTTTAAAGACAAGGTGGATGGATCACGGCAAACAATTTCGGGTTACAAAAAAGGGACTAGTCAGCAGTTGCACAATTAGCAACCGGTTGTTCTTCTTCCGATTCAACGGATGAGTATTTACAAATTGAGATTCCACAAAGAAATGTATCTATGAAGCGCTGGTGCAAGGCAATTATCACGGCGGCGTTTGAAGAAGATTACTATATGACGACCAAGTGCGCATTAATCGCTAGGATATTAGCTGAAAATGCTGCGGGGTTTTCCAGAATGCTTGATCAATCGAATCGCATGCAATCGGTGGAAGAATTGCCCGCTGGACGGGCTGGAACACATGTGGGTACAAGAAGGAACCAACTTTTGATACTTGAAGCCGCTGCAGACAAACATTGTTGATCCGCATTGCTTTTCGCCTACCAGTTCAGATAATGACATTAACGCGTTTCATCGCTCTCATGTTTTTGAATCATTAGAGCAAGGTGAGGCTCCCCGGCCACATTTAATGTGAATGGTAATGACTATGATATGATATTATCTTGTCGATGGTATTTACCCAAAATGGGGCACATTTGTTCAAGCCATTTCGCTATCCAAGAAATAAGCATGAAAAGATCTTTACCAACGCCAAGAAGCCGCAAGAAAGGATGTTGAAAGGACGCTTTGAGTTTTGGCAGCACGATGGCATATTGTTAAGGCTTCGGCGTTGTCATAGTGTTGTTGTTCTTGGAGATATAATGAAGGCATGCATTATAATGCATAATATGATTGTTGAGAATGAACGTGGAAAGTGGAGTTTGGAATTGGAAAGGTCGAGGAAAGAAACAATACCTCGCGCTCTTTTCGCGAAGATGATGGTTTTCATTTTGTCTATCGATGATTGAAGCAAGAAATAAGATCGAAATGAAGTTACACATACTAATCTTCAAAAGGACTTAGTTGAACATGTTTTAATTGGATCCGGCATTGAAGAAACAAGAGATCCGTACCAATTTATTATCCAAATTGGTCGGATCCGGATGAGGGAGAAGGAGGCTTAAAAATTAAAATGGAAATGAAAAATGTATTTCCTATGTATTTCCTAACGTGAACTATTAAGTTCCAACGTATTTCCTATGTATTTCATATGTAGTTCCAACGTTTTAATCAGTTGTATTTTACTAATGAACTATATTACAATGTATTTTAATTTTATTGGTAATTGTATTTCTATGAAAATAATTATATTGGACAGAACATACATAGTGCATTAATTAAAAAAAACAGTTAGATAAAATACATAGTTCATTAATTAAAAATACAATGAAATTAAAATACATAGTGCATTAATTAAAAAGAAAGGAAATTAAAATACATAGTGCATTAATTAAAATACATAGTGCTTTAATTAAAATAAAATACTAGATAATTAAAATACATAAGCTTAGTTAGAGCTAGAACCACCTCTAGCCCTTCCCCATTCAAAGACGATTTCAGCTTGTTGTTGCTTTCGATTATAAAAGCGGTATCGGGATGGAGGACACTTTGTATCGGTCGCTAAAATCTTAGCTATCATATTGCATCTTTGAAGCCGATTTTTTTCCAATTGAACCTGATTTTTTTCTGCTTGAATCCGATTTTTTCTTCTCTTGCCATCACAGTTCTTTGACCATATGCAAGTTCCCTTTCCCTAAGTTCTAAGCATTTTTGTGTTTCATTTGCATCCTGTGAAAATGTATCCTCTAAACGATGTAAAGTAACCCTCCAACATACCAATTGATTTTTCTTGGTTCCTTTTGGACTTGGCTTTCTTCTCGATCCAAGAGGACGCCTCCATTTCTTTGGATTTCTATTTCTTGAGAACCCTCCATTCAACTCCACCAACACTTGGTGAATTAGAAGTTGAATCTTCACCCATCATTTTTAAGCGACCTTTTCCTTTGTGGGCTTGACCTTGCCTCAAAAATGTTACTCCACTTTTGGATTATCCTTGAGTATAACGTAACAATGATCAAGTGAAAAAGCCGATTTTTCTTGTAGTTGGTACGTCATCCTTTGCCTCGGACAACTAAAAAAAAAAAAAAATGGTGGTAATTAGACTAAAATAATCACTAGGACTAAGATAATTAAACCGCAATAATAATTAGACTAAGATAATAATTAGACTAAGACTAAAATGGAAATAATAAATACATTAAGATAATTAGACGAAGACGGAAATAATTAGACTAAGACTAAGATAATCAATAAATTCCAAATTGACAACGTTGTAATTACCCTTTGTATTGTTGTACCACTTTGCATGTCGAGCCTCCACCGATTCACAATTGCAACAAATTTGTTCATCATTTTTTTGAAATATATTTCCACCTTCCGCTAATTGAATCGGAGACCTATCCACCCACGTGCTTGATTGAACTCGTTTTGTTACACGATTCCAAAATCCTTTTGCATTTTGGAAAACACCAACAATAGAGTCTTCACTAATTTTATCCAAGCAAGACATAGAGCTTGATCATCTGGACATGCTAAAGTGAGCTCTCGCTTTTGCTTGAGTGCTACCACTTGCTTGAGATGCTTGAGTTGATGCCATTTGATATTTAGTTTTTTTTTTAACCGATTTTAAAGAAGAAGAAATATGATATATGATTGTTGGAAGTGTGAGTTGAAATGAAACAAATGTTGTATATATACCAAAGTTTTTATTTTGACCGTTTTTACCGTTATGACTTTTTGACCGTTGGTACACTAGCCGTTAGGACTCGGACGGGATGTTGGATTCGCCCCGTGAGTTTTGTAATCCGGCCGAATCCAACATCCCATCCGGTTAACAAGTCGCTGATAAACTCGTGGAAGGTTTCACCTTGTTTTGAACTCGAAAAACTATCACCGAAGTTTATCACCAAAGATTGTACAAAGCTTTTGGAGGAAAGTAGGTGATAGTTATCACTTCCCCCTCTATCACCTGCATTGCAAATGCTCTAAGCAGAAGGTTTACATGTAACTCGAAGTCTGAACCGAAATGGCAGGGCTGAGGCCCATTTCGAAAATAAGGGTACCCTCTTTTTTGGGAGGGGTGGGGTAGGGGTGTCAGGAAGACCCGAGGCTTCAAGATACAGAAAAACGACTAAGAACTTTTGAGAAACATACTGATCAAATTCCTCGAGCATGAAGCTTGTAAATCATACAAATTTCAAACAGTTCATTGGAATTTAGAGTTTAATTAATCATCTCTTAAATTGATGTCGTTTATTTATTAATTAATCTTAGATTTGCAAAACTTTTTTGTTATTGATGATTGATGATGCAAAAAATGAGATTGAGTTTATATCAAGAACAAGAAAGAAGAAAGTGGAGAATGGCACGACCGGGTATCACTAGTTGGCGTTAGTCATTGATTGTTGGATGGCTGTGGTCCAGAGAGGATAACACAAACTTAGAAATTTCATGTTGTTATTTTAAGAATTTTAGCGATGGCAGTTGAACCAGGTTAATAAGTAGGGCTGGTAATCGAGCTACCCGAGTCAAATTTTTGCTCTACTCGAGCTCGACTTCGCAAGACATGGAGAAGCTCAACTCGAACTGGCATCCGAGCTTAATATTTAAGCTCAAAGCTTTCATTCGTCTAGTTATACTAATAGCCCGAGGCTTCTACTTTAACTCATTTTACACTTCGAGATCGAGCTTAGGTTCGAACTTGAGTTCAGTTATGCTCCTTTGAACTCGAACTCGAGCTCAAACTAAAAAAATATATATAAAAAAAATTAAAACTAGTATAAATTGTAAATTATAGTTAGGTATAAAATATAAAATTACGTATAAATTATAAATTATATATTACGTATGGGCTTATAAAACGAGTAGCTCATGAGCTACTTGAACTTAATTTCTCACTATCTAGAATGAGCTTTAAATTAAGCTCAAGCTCGACTCATACTTTTGCCGGACGAGTTTGAGTCGAGACTTGACGAGCCGAGCTCGAGTTACTCCGCGAGCTTCGACTTGATCACCAGCCCTATTAATAGGAGGTAAATTTTGTTGCAAACGGGTTAGGACGCTAGCAATTAAATCACACTTGCGTTGATTCCTTATCACATACACTTGGAAAAACACTGCATTATTGCCTGGTGATCATTATCGCGCGACTACAATGAAACTCCAAATTCAGGCCAATTCAAGATTTGTTATAAAATTGCTGAACTATTGAAGATGCTCTTAGTCGTTTTCATTTTTTTTTCCCATTATAAATTATATATTTTACACTGCAATGTTCAAAATAAAGGAGAAAAGGAATGGGGATTTCAAAAGGTGACTGTTCAGAAATAGATCAGTCTTGCGCATGAGCCATCGGAAATGATGATTATAAATACACGTACTATTTACTGTATGTAGTTGGAGAACCATCACAGATTCAACAATGCAATGAGCCTGAAATGTATCTCCTCAACTCTCCTTGACTGAATACTGATTCAATTATTTTAAAATGAAATTTACAAGTTCATTGCAAAATAGAAATTTTCTTCTGCAGGCACAGGAAAATAACGTCCAAATCCTAATCTTACGGATCATTCCTCCCCATCACAATTTATTTACCTGAGTGACAGAAGCAAAGCATCAATAAAGTCAATGCATTAACTTCTTTATCAGTTTCTGGCTCCCACAGTCCCACGGATTAGTTTACCAGTCCTACCAAAGTTCTAAGTGTAATAATATTCCAGGTATCATAAAACCCGGCATGACACAAATTGTTACTAAAAAACTGATCGCAAGCAAAGTTTACATATAACCAAACTAAAACGGTAGAAAAAGTGTATATACCTGCAACATCATTGGTTGAGTGCTTGGTCCTTCTCTCATTGGCCAGTATACAATCTCTCGCATCTTGCACCAGGAAGGTCCTACATTGGGAGAACTACACAGCTTCAATATAAATTAGAACAGAAAACAGTACCATTGTCAGTGAGTCACACCAAAATCCTGACAGCAGACTCAATAGCAAGCAACTCCTCCGCCCAAACCTTCTTATAAACACCGCCAATCAGCAATTGACCTTTGACGGGGTTTAGTAACAAGTCTGGGTCATCTGCTTGACCATCCTCAACTGCATTCCTCTCCTCAATAGCATTTGTTTTCTCTAACAGTCCGACATCATATGTCATTCCACTACAGGTATTCCATTCCCAGGACTCCTTGCCTCCAGGTAATTTTTGAACCTCAGGCAGGATGACGACCCTATCAAGGACAGGAAGAACACCTGTAGAACCCAGAGCACAAGGCAACATACCGATTGGGCATGGGTTCCAGGCCTTAGCTACTTTCCACCTGCCTTAAGCTGTTTATATCAGCTTGCTTGCCACCATACTGGCTGCTTTACCCTTGTTCCGACGCTGTTTAAAAAACTCCAGCATTTCTGCGGCCTGACGGATGGATGAGTTTTGTTGGTTGATAAAGTGTGCAGTATCAACGCGCACAGAGCTTTGCTCAGCACTATCCAAGTTTGGTAAGCTTAATGAAGGTAGTTTCTTGAGTCTCTCAACCATAGAGCTACTTCCAATTATCTGTGCAAGAAGCATAGCAGATCTTGCAAGCTGTCTATTGCCAGGAGAATATAATAAACATTTTTTCAAGATTTCTGCTAGTGTTACTTTTGGCACAACATTCATATCCACTGAAGAATTGTGGATTTCATTCCCATGTACTATCGAACTGGCATGCTGCTTTACTCTTTTATAATCTTCTATTAGCCAAAGAACCAGAGATGAGAGTTGTTCTATCTGAAGATCTTCAGCCTTGATTGTGAGCATGAGAGAGATTCCTTGTCTGTGGAAGATTCACAAAGAAAAACAATGGAAAACACCATTAGAGCTTTATCTGATAAAGTTCTATAACACTTCACAATAGTGTCAGTATGACACTGATGATGGATCTTGAACTCATTTTTTTCTTTTGTTAGAATGTGGAAAATAATAGCTAAAGATTACCAATTTCATATTTCATGGTATACACGCCTCTCAGTGTTTGAAAAACTGCCTGAAGCATGATTAAGATCAAGTCCGGTTCTCTACTTGACAATCTGGTTATCACAAGTTTAAATAGATTAGTTAACCCTGTTTGGGTTCTCGAATCTCTAGATATTTGCTCCACTCCAGAATCATGGAGAGGTTCTACCACATTTGAGGAGTCAAATGCCTTCACGAGGAGGTCCAGCAGCACCGCTAAACTACCTCCTCAAGGGGAAGAAGTATATAACTGAAAAAAGTTTCCAAGAATTCTTGTAATATGTTTCTTAGGACCTGAGATTAGATCACATTGGATTCATCAGCACAAACACACACAAAAGAATGGATAAATGTAAGGATTTTACCAAAGCTTGATTTAGATCAATTACCTTGAGATTGAGAACCATGAAGCTTTTGACCGTATGGGAGAAAAGGTTAAAACGCGTGCAAGAATCACACTGGACTGTTTGCTACCTGGAAATGATAAATATAAGTAAGATTCTAATCCACCAAAGATGGGAATTTTATCTTATGTGACCGTATCCACATAAAAAAGAACACTGGCGCAGTATATGGCTTGTGAACTACCAAAAATCAAAATGCTCTCTATGAAATATTAACTCAATACTCAATAGACAATCCCTGGCATAATCAAAACGAGTATTTTTCTAACATTCCCCAAGAGACAATAATGGAGAAACGGATAAAGGGATGAACTGGATTAGGCAAAAAAAAGTAGAATACACAACAGTAAAAACATTAGCCCAGAAAACCTTTCAGTACTGGCCATAAAAACCCTGATAACTGTAAGAATAAACAAGGACATGCAAAAACTCATGCAGTATGAAAAGGAAAATCTTTCATTTCATTTTAATAGATATTGCTTCTCTTTTATCTTAACTTTTTTATCTGTATGGATTGCATATTAATCAAGCACCACATATGTACATATGCATAAGGAAATTGAGAGGCAAACAGATAATATCGGTAAATAAAGCAGCAATTGAATAAGAAAATTTGAGACTTACGTTTTCTCTTTATTGGCAGTGAACCAAGTTGTGAAGATTCATTTGTATTTAAGTAAAAAGCTAGCTCGTGAAGTTTAGATTTAACTTTCTTTCTAACAAAGTCTATAGTATCCCTTTGGGACAGAATTGCATTCTTTTGACGCTCCCAATAATAAGATTTTACCCACTCAAGCGCCTGACATTGACAAAAGGAAAGCTCAATCACGAAATAGACAAACTTTGAAGAATTTCAAGCGTAAGCACATATAAGGGGAGGTACCAGTACGGAATGATGACCAATCAAATATACTGGTATCGACCATCTGAATGTAGAAACAATTCACACTTTTACGATGGATCAGAAACAAAATACTACCTTCACAGAAGCTAGCTGAACTAGCCAAGAGAAGGGAGATCTCGGCGAGAAGCCTCTACAAATACAAGAAACAAATCAACAGAACATAATTAGAACAGCAGGAACAAAAGCACAACCCCAATATATAAACATATTAAGTGATAAAAGATAGAGAAATGTTCTCACCGTGGATCTAAGATCAACCAGCATAATGGTAAACCAATTTCTAAAGCTTTATCAGCAATCAACCCTCCGTTTAAGTTCGAAGCCCTTGTGAGCAACACCATTTACAAGCCTTGCACAAATAAAACCAAGCTGAGTAAATATGTCTATTCTCAAGGCATAACATAGTACAACAGAACCTAAAAAGATTAAGGTCTTTTTATCTTAAGAAATATACTTACGTGGACCATTTCAAATAAGAATGTTTTGCATGTGTCTCTAAGATTTTCAGATACATGAAATCAGTAAATAATTCCCGACATAAACTTCTTCTTGAAGTATGAGTGAAGACATCAGGTAAGGAAGTAAGTGATTAAGGCTTGTAGTATATTCTTTTTCCTAATTACAAATTTGTGGTGTGCGTGTGTGTGTGTTTGGGGGGGAGGGGGTTGCGCCATGACTTATCTGTTCCCAAAGCGAAGCTGTTATTTATAGATGAAAGGATATAAATCCAGGCAAGGCAACCCTACACCTCAAACAATACTAAGCATATCCAACTAAAAGATGACAAATAATCAAATTGCCACTCAAGCCTGAATTGAGGACCCAAATATTTTTTATACAAATTTCAATTGCTTCGACTCAACTATGATTGAACTCGAGTCCTTCCTTTCTTCAACGGGTGTACAAATATTTGTCCTCAAAATTAGCAAAAAAAAAAATCTTAAAATAGCAGTTAAACGTATATACTCCCATTCGACGCATCACACAACTTCTAGCTAGTATACAACCTCTAGCAACAAGTGAGCTGCAAACTTGCAATCAAACTAAAAGTACATTTTTTTTGTAAACCCACATTACTAATTATTTAAAAATTTACGCATTCACCTCATTATCGCCATAGAATGTAGCATAGCCAGAATTACTTCTGACTCCATAGCATCACTGTTCAAGTCCTCTATATAACAGCAAATACAAAATTTCAAATATAAAAATTTAACTCAGTAAAATATAAATAAAATTAATCAAAAGGAAATATAGTACCTAAAAAAAGGATCTTTCTGCTGAACTTCAATGATAGCAGCTGTAACTTCAATAATAGTAGGAAGACATCCTCTTATTCTCCAAGTTGATATCTGTAATTTCAAAACAGAAAAAATAAGATGGGTTTTTATATTAATGGTAAAGTAAAAGAAAAAAAAAAAGTGTTAGTTGGTGTTCTTACTCTTGTTAAAGCTGTAGAAATGGAATCTGGGCAAGTAGAGAAGAGAGATTCTCTTACGAAATTCCACTCTTCCCAACTTATCCATGGAACAAGCTTGTAACACACTTGTTCTTCTTCTTCTTCTTCATTGTTTGACTCCATTCTTTCTCACTTTTTAGCTTAAGCCTCAAAACCCCAACAAGGTTTAACGTTTTAATAATTCTGAAAATAACTTAATGGGCCTTAACCAAAAGCCCATTAAGAGTTCCGATCCATTATTTGATGGGCCCGATATTTCAACCGACCCACCCAAAGTCCCAAACCACCGTTCTCTTGAGACGATAAAACAGACAACAAAAAATGAATCTCACACTTCATTCTTTACGTTTAAGCAAAAGAAAATACATCCCAACACATAAAGACTACTAAGAGGAAGTCCAATGGATTGTTAAATTAGGCTGCCTAAATGTCACATACGCTTTTTAGCTTGCCTAATTAAATTTGGCTCCCCAAAATCATTGCTTTTTTTGTTTTGAAGTGCTAAATAATACCGTCCGTCCATTATTTTGTAACTTACATTGAAATTTTTTGGACGGATGGCACGTTTTGCCGGCCCATCAAAATTTAATACACCTGACAACAAACTATGATGTCCGTTTTCCAAACTTATTATAGTAGCTGTTAGCGAAAGTCTTAATTTTGGCTTGGTTTTTTACTCCTTCCAAATTAATTTAAGACCCTTTTAGCAGTTCCATTGGAATGACATTTTTGTGGTTCCATATAGCCCCATTGGATTTGCTCTATGTCTGCCAAATTATAGTTTGTCCTTTCATTTCATTATGGATCCCATACTCCAAATAGTGTAGGCGTGTAGCACCACCCCATAACGAGCTATCGTATTGTTGGGTGTTTGATGTCAATAATAAGTACATACTTGAAAGCCAAATTTTGTAGCAGTCACGTAATGCTTTTATGCAAAGAAGGTGTCCTTTTTGCCTTTCCTAACAACACCTGAAAGTGGAAACTATAAAAACTATAAAATCTTCAGTAACACACTACATGTGAACATTGCTTCTCCCCAACTTGAATTTTGGTTTTGGATTCTGTTCCTTGCAAGGTAATACTAACCATCATTTTTCTCTCTCTTCCCCTGCACTCAACTTCATCTCTCATTCTATTACATATAACACAATAGAATCATATACATACAGAACAAAGTAACAGAAAACAGCCTCAATCAGATAAACAACACATAGGAAGACAACATAGAAAGGAGAAATGGAGGTTAAGGAGGAGAGTGATGAAACTAGCCAGAACGATCAACAGTGGCAACCCCTCTTAAAATATAGACAGATAGCAGATGCAGAACAGCAGACCCCATTACAGAAAGCCATAAGTCAGGCGTTTCAGAGCACAGCACATTTGGCAAATCTTCTACCCACAGGAAGTGTGCTTGCATTCCAACTTCTATCGCCAATCTTCTCCAACCAAGGTCAGTGTGACACAAATTAGTCGATCCATGACAGCTGTTCTTGTAGCCCTATGTGGCATATCGCGGCTTTATTTTGTGCTTCACGGACAGTTTCAGAGACGGAATGGTAAAGTCTGTTATGGACTCAAAACAATTCGAGGACTTTGGGTGATTGATGGGTCTGCTACCATTTCACCTGAGCTAGCAGAAGGATTCCAGTTGAAGTTCATTGACTTCTTACATGCCTTTTGTCTATACTGGTTTTCGCAAAAGCAGTCGCCTTGTTTGACCAGAACGTCGTGACATGCTTCTATCCTGCACCATCTGAAGAGATGAAGGAGCTTCTCACCTCATTGCCAGTAGGGATTGGAGTCATCTGCAGTATGCTCTTTATAGTATTCCCCAACAAAGCCATGGAATCGGCTTTCCACTTTCTGCTCTGTAACCAATTCTTTCTTCTCCTTCACTGAACTTGATTGATTCATTTATAGCAAAAGGTTCCATTAGGGAAGCATACTACATAATAATACAAAATTTTCATTTCACATACAGTTCGTTCCTCTTCTTTCACAAACTATCCAGATGTAATCGATTCACCTGGAGACAAAGAGCTTTTACAAAATTAAAAACAGAAGTCGGAAAACCAAAAGGGATATACTGATATTTTAAATATATGTACTTGATGAACATTTACCTTCTTCGCAAAACCACCTTGTGCGGTAAACAATCCATCAGTTACTGTCAATCTCAGAAAGATAGTGACCAGTAATAAATCCACCAGAAAGCTATTCTTCTCTCCTTGCTGTTAGAAGCCAGAATTTACCAGAATTACATTCTAGTGTATTCTATCTTCAATTATATCTGCAAATAAAATCTGAAAGTGGGAGTGAAAGAGACAAGGCCCCTCTATATAAGACCCTCGAGTCCCTCGACCATTAGAAAATATAGTAACAAGGACCCTCCACTTGAATGAGTCTCTCTCATGTCACCATAATGAGAGGCTAGGTAAAAACTAGTTTTGTTGGATGAATTTCTCATGTGGGCATTGTCATGTTGAACATCACTGCATATGAGAGGGGAAGGCAAAAACTAGTTCACACACACACACACCCCCCAACCCACCCCCCCCAAGCCCTCTAAGACACACACACACTCCCCAACCACCCACCACTTTTGTAATTTGACTGGAAGGGTGGAGTAGGTGGAGCCTGATCTGTATGTGTATGGCATCCTTAAAGTGACTAAAGGTACCAAATATTTATGAGATACAGAGATAGTGCATCAGGTTAATATGGGTTGTCATCTGGAAGCCAGACAATAATACTGGCGTAGACCTGTGTTATTCCTAGATCACCGAATGGTGGAATGACATGAGGTGCAGATATTCTGGCTAGAAGGAAATAGACGTAAATGATAAACACTTACTCTCGAATTAAAAATCATTGCAAGCACACAACTCCCATCCAAAACCGAGATTTAATTGCTACATTTTAGGTCGCAAATTCACCCATTAGCTCAGTCTGTAGCAAATCAGCAGCATCCGTGCCTTTTTCTACACCAGAATCCATACAGCAGCATTCCATGTGTCCTCATCTGGAACACACCCATCAAGCACCATCTCGCTAACAATTGAAATGCTTTGTGCACATCTCCTTTCTTACAAAAGCAAGCCACAAGAGAGCTAAAAGACTTGGCAGAGACAGAAATGCCTCTAGTACGCGTACTCAGGTAAACCTGAAAAGCTCTGTTCAAGTCATTTTCAGAACAAAGTCCTTGGATTACCAAATTGTTAATTTTAACATGAAGATTCAATGTTACGTGATTAGGAGATATCCCACCAAGAACCATCTCATCAAGGAAGTTTGCTGCATCCTGGAACTTAGACAATTCACACAGACCAGTAACGAGCTTTCCATACAAACCCGCATCGGGTTTCAAGTCCTGAAGCTTCATTCTGTCAAGAACCTCCACTACTCCCTGAAGATTCCCTTCTTTACACAGTCCATGAACTAGCGTACTATATGTAATCACGTTGGGTAAATGGCGCTTGCTAATCATCTTTTCAAGTAGGCCTATAGCTTCTGAACACTGCCCGACTTTGCAGAGCCCGTCCATTAGAGAACTAAATGTGACCACATTGGGTTCTATACCTTTACTACTCATCTCTCCAAAAAGTTTCATGGCTTCATCTAACTTCTTCGAAATGCAAAACCCGTGAATCAGAGATGTGTAAGTAACAACTGTTGGTGAACATCCTTTTGTCTCCATCTCTTGAAACAAATCTTTGGCTTCATTAATCTTCCCAAATTTACACATCCCACTAATCAAAGTACCATAAGTATAAGAATCCGCCATACATCCATGATCAGGCATCTCTCTAAACACCCGAAGAGCAGAATCCATAGTTCCTTCATTCATGCAAAAAGCCTTAATCAAAATATTAATAATCCTAGTACTTCGAGGAATTCCCATTTCTTTCATATACTTGAAAAACTTTTTCGCCATCTTCAACTGGCTTTCATTAACAAGTATGGCAAAAACCGACACATACAATTTCTCAGTAGGTTCAAATTTATATTCCTTCATCATATTAAAAACCCTGAGCACATCATTTGGCTTATGCGCACGACCATATGATCTAAACATGGACAAAAATATCTCTTCAGTAAAACTACATTTCTCATTTTTCATCCTATCGACAAGCTCCTCGGCTGCTTTAAACTGGTTAGCAGAAGCTAATCTAGATATCATAAGACCAAATGTGTTATGATCATGCTTAAACCCATTTGCATATTCTGCTGTTGCGGAATCGAATATGGTCTTTGCTTTTTCAATGTTTTTTCAGCTCGTATTAGTTGTTGGACTTGGGATGGTGTGATTTTATTTGACCATTTTATCAGTGTCTTA
Source organism: Coptis chinensis (assembly GCF_015680905.1). Classification (NCBI taxonomy): domain Eukaryota; kingdom Viridiplantae; phylum Streptophyta; class Magnoliopsida; order Ranunculales; family Ranunculaceae; genus Coptis; species Coptis chinensis. The sequence goes on from NC_141462.1 coordinate 5,178,818, forward strand.
TAACCCATTATTATAATTATATAATAATGCCTTCTTTTTCAAGTAATATTGGCTGAGAAATTAGTCATACCTTTGAGTTAGCAATTGAACAATGGAAATTTTGCCCCTTCGTGTCTTTAGTTAGAAATATTAGTAGTGGCTCCATGAAGTAATAGAAAGCTTCAAAACCCTTGTTCTGATTTCGAAACTCGAGAAAAAGAAACGGAGCAGTTGATTGGCCTGGGCTAAGGCCCATTAACCTCCATTAGAACTGTCATCATCAAATGCCAAACAAAACATTTTTCCTTCCTACTTCATCCCAAGGCCCAAAATATCGAATTCGGTAAATATATCGGGTACCTAAAACCGATATATATCGATATATCCATTTTTCTCGAGTCCAAACCAAGGACTAAAATATCACCGATATATCTGATATATTGTTGATATATATCATTTTTTTGGTACACCGACATCGAAATATCCGATATATATATCCATCGAATATATAACCCTTTTTTTCCGATATATATTGGAATTTTCGATATAAAACTTTATATCGCCGATATAATCGATATATGTGATATATATCGTTTGACTTTTTGTCCATTTTTTACTATAAAGATTTCCGATATATATCGGCGAGATATCCGATATATATCGGCGAGATATTCGATATATATGTGCACAATGTAATGAGAATATCGGAATAAACGGTCGTTGGTGGATTAGAGAGTTTGGAATAAAGTGGAAAAAAAAAGGTTTCTGCTTTAGCATCTCTTTTAGACTTTTAGTCCATTCTCTTTGTCAGCAAACCCCATTACTTTACAAAAAAAACATCTCTCCTCAACCTTCACACCAACTCATCAGAGATTCATAAACCAAAATCTAGTACTCAAATGAGTTTTCAATAACCCACGGGGGAAAAAGATAGCGGCATTTTCTGTACCCAGGTACTCATTTTCAATTATGTTGTTACTTGTTTTCTACTTAGTTACTCATCTAGCTGCAAAACCAATCTCTTCATTTTCATTAAAGAGGTTTGCTAAAGATGTTAACTTTAATCATGAGATTACTTTATATGGTGATGCACAAATTGTTAATGATGGTACTGCTGTTAATGTTACTCAATCTGAACTTGGGAGTGTTGGGTGAGTTGTTTATAACTTTATATGATACATCTACAAATTTCATTATTCATGCTTGATCTAAGTAAGATTATTTTCTTTCTTCTAGACATTAGACCTACCACATTATAATTCGTTAACAAATAAATAAAAAAAGCCCATGATGAAGTGAGTAAACGAAACAGAAAATGTGTTGGAATAATAGTACTAACGTGTTCTTCATGATCACCGTGTTACTTGATGAGAGATCTCGGTTGAATTTTGAGGATGAACCGATGAAGAAAACACCGATTTAGTTTATAGTTCGACAAAAAAAAACTAAAAGAACAAAAAGTGGACTTGATATGGGACATAAGGCTAAGTCCAATGGTGCGAAAAACATCAAATTTCACGTAAAATGTGATCCAATGGTACGTTAAAACGTTATCCCACCAACGATATTGTTATAAATTTCACTATGTATACGCTTATTTTTAACGATATAGCATATGCTCGCATGCCGAACGAAAGTGGCGGTACGAAAAAAATCCAAATAAAGTTGACGCCACTCTGATAGCGGTTAGAAATTTGATTTAATTTTGAAATAACTCTACACGCCACTCACTGTGGCGGTTAGAATTCAATTAATATTTCCACCCGCCACTCCCAATAGCGGTTAGAATTGAATTCGTTTTTTTAATAAATTAATTTATTCAATTACCATTCTATCCTACAAGTCTACACGCCACTCACTCTTGGTGTTTTTTTTAAAGGGTAAAATGGGGAGATAATTACCTACACAGCTGTGGGAGTGGCGTATAAAAAAACTTGGTTTTTTTTTGTTTTTTTTTTATTTCTTGCCCGCCACTGCTGATGGCGGATAACAAAGGGTCGATATTATTGCAAAAAACAATAACGATATTTAACAAAATCGATATTTTGGGATGCACGCCAGTATCACTGGCGACTAAAAAAACAAACCATTGGGTCTCATTTCGCTATCCCACTAACGGTATCTACTGTGCTATTGTGGTTTGGTGTTTTGCTACACCAAACCATTGGACTTGGCCTAAGAGAAAAGAACGGATTGGACATAAGATAAGGTCATAGGGTCCTGCTATTGGCATGGGCGGATGGGCCAAATTGCTTTTCCGAATGGTAGGACTTGTGTGACCAAAATGCACCTTACAAGTTACAACTGAAAATGTAAATTACCATACATGATTCCAAGGCCTAATATTTTGAAATTGGGCAATATTTCAGACTCTTCAAAAAACGAAATATATTGGAAATGTCGATATATCGGAAAAATTATAAAAAATCAGTCAAACATCGGTCAAAGTCAACAAAGTCAAAAGATATATGTCGAATAAGTCAAAAATATGGGTTACATCGTCGAAATAAAGATATATTTCGGTTTTGCCGATATATATCGGGCTAAAAAGGCTTAAATATTCGGCTACGAAATATTGAATCTTTCAATTTCGGATTGCTTAAAAAACGAAATATTTCAGCGATATATCGATTTGTCGTCTGAAATTTTCGGCCTTGATTAGAGCTTCTTTTCTTTTGTTGTGCTTAGCTAGCTACCTAGTGATTAGTGTTGATTGCTTTTACTGGAATAGATTTGATCAGTGTTCTTTATGGGTATTGTTTGTCTTGGTTATCTTCCTACCTTTTGGACAAGTGTTTTGTAGTGGTTTTGATTGAGATTCAATTGAGGTTACAAGGGTTAATCTGGCAAGTGAAGATGACATCGGGCGATGAAACAGCTGATCGAAGAGGTCTAGGCGATTGTTTAGATAAATATATGCCGACCGAGGGCGGGTTAGGTTCGATGAGTGATAAATATATAATCTTTCTCTACCTTTTCTATTTCCAATCCTTTTGTTATCGTTTGATGGCGGTGCACGCTAAGGTGGTAGTATATGCCCAAAGTTACAATGAGATCAAAACAATTTCTTTCATCGATTGTTAGTATTGGTATTTTGTGCTGAGTTGAGGAGTCTATATTCCAATGTTGCTGGCAATAAACTGTCATGGTATGGGTATTGACTCGACAATTAAGGTAGTACTAGTCTACTAGACCTCATAAGGGATCATTTTGATGGGGCATATGATAGGATCACAAAGAAAATTTAATTAGTTTCCTACAAAAATTAATGTAGCTATTATATTATCTATAAATTAAGGTAGCTATTATGTTAAAATAAAAGAAATCTCATAAATTCATAAGAACTAAATTGATCTACATTGAGAAAATGAATAAACCTACGACGAGAAAATGAATGATAAATTGAGAATGTTGGACTTTTATGTTGTTATATGCATAGCTCGATCACTATTGTTTACCTTTCGGTGTATGTCTATCCTTTTTTATGGAGTTCAAATTGGATTAGGTTGTACCGTTGTAGTATTTGACTATTTGGAGAGTAGGCACTTTTTTAAATGTATATATGTCTTACATTTTGATTAATTAGTTATATTTGTCTACGTATATCATTTCAACGTGTTCGGAAAAACTGTTTCGTAGTTACATATTTGTCTAAGAGAAAAATGGTTAGGAAACCGGATATTGGTTGGTCTCTTGGAGTACCGTTGGATAACAACAAGGGGAAGTTTAAATGCAATTACTGCCAACTAGAATCATTACTCAATTCAATTTCAAAGAAAACATAGTTGACCCTTGCATATATCTCAAGATCAGTGGGAGTAAGTTTATATTTTTGGTACGCGGTTATGTATGCTGATGACATATTACTGGCTAGTAGCGACCTTGGTTTATTACATGCTACAAAGGATTATCTCTTTGAGAACTTTGAAATAAAAGATATGGGTGAGGCTTCTTATGTGATAGGAATAGAAATATTCCGTGACAGGTCACTTGGTATTTTGGGATTGTCTCAGAAAGCATATATTGACAAAGTTCTAGAGCGATTTGGCATGATGACATGTTCCTCTAGCCCTATTCCACTACATAAAGGAGACAAGCTTGATCTTGAGTAGTGTCCATAGAACCCTTTGGAACGTAAAGAAATGGAAAAATATCCTTATGCCGCTTCTCTTGTAGGGAGTTTAATGTATGCACAGGTCTGTACTAGACCTGACATTAGTCATGTTGTTGGCATGCTGGGTAGATTTCAGAGTAACTCAGGAATTGCTCATTGGAAAGCTGCAAAGAAAGTGTTGAGATACCTCAAGGGAACAAGAAATTATATGCTCACATTGTAACGCCCCGAGACCAATCACCTATCCCGAGGACGTGGAGATGAATCTCGAGGCGGTCGCTATCCTAATTCTATTGAAATTTCGGCGGAGTTTCATTTGTTTAATCGATGTTTCGTATACGAAAACCTGTCATAAAACCTGGACATCGCATAATACCCTTCCAACAACCATATATATGTAAAATCTTAACTTTATACACAACAGTGATGTCCATATACATATCCAAAAATGTTTAAGATTAACTACACTCCAATACATCGGGTATTACATCCAAAATGAGCTAGCTCTCAATATATACAACCAAAGAATGAACTAGACTCTATACAACCCAAAATAAACTTGACTCTGCCCCTCGCCAAGCATAGCTAGAGGGAACCATCCAAATCCTCATAACCATCCTTACTAGTGGTAGGGAAAGCCTCCTCCACATCTGGCTCGGCTGAAATGTTAATGTAGGATGAGCAAACAACTATGCCCAGTAGAAACACACATAACCAATAAATAGACTACTTATAGCAAAACATTTAAAACATGCAGGTTTCCATAATAATATCCAAATATCGTGACTATATAATACATCACTAACTAGCAAAAATCATTTTGACATGCCTCGTTAATATTCAAAATATAGTTTTCACAAACATCATACAACTATTGTGGCCACTGCATCCTATTAGAATGGTGAGGGTACGACTGGTACTCAGCCCCAGTCACAGGCATATCTCGGTTAAGTACTTTCCAGTGTGAATCATGCACCGTTGTTTTCCTGATTTTACCGGGCAGGGAGTCGAAATGCCGTTGTTGTGTTCAGACACACAAAAATCCCCAAAGCTTTTGTGGCTCGGTGGGCCTGTGACCCTAACCCCATACGGCCGTCACCTAACTTACGGTGGTCAACCGTTCGACGATCGCAGACTTTCGGGATCCCGACACACATCCGTGAGTGGACTAAACTCTCACTCCTCCGCCTAAACCTCATTGAGGTAACATGTAACCTCACACAAGCTAAGCACTATACAATTGTGACACGCATAAACATGGTTATCTAGAAAAGTAGAAAAGGAATTCCCGGACTACATCTAGTGATGCATCCCTTTAAAAGTGGCCCACCACTTCGAAGGTGTACACCACGCTTGGAATCCTAGAGCGAACTATCATTTTTCAAAATCGACAACAGCTTTTTTTATAATTCACAATTCATTTTCTAAATCCCTCGGATAAGCATAGTAAAATATATATATATATACTGTGATTACGGTTATTTCCAAATACTATAGATACATATTTAGTTTTTTCTTTTAAAACTGTTGGTTACAGATGTGTGAGTTCCTGGATTCCCAACCGTCGATTCAATACAACCTATGACTCCCAAACGGGCCAGTCATAGTAAATGACAACCGATGATTCCTAAACGGCAAATCATCGTAAATAACAACGAACTATCCATGGAACAATCCAGAACCTCACACATAGTTACAAACAACCGGGTAATCCTTACTTACATTACAAAATCCATCTCTCTGTCTCCTTACTGAGACAAGAGACGAGAACCCTTCCCAAAACCAGTTTTTTTCTCTTTTAACGAAAGAAAACAATCCCAGCTACCCAGATTTCCCAAAAAATCATTTCACACGAAAGCTATCCATATATCTAGTTTATATCGGGGGAAATGCAAGGCAAAATATGAATATCACATATACATGCATGGTTGATACGCAAACTATCTCTTATCAATTTAAACAATTCAAATCATGCATGAAAATAAGCAGGCTATATATTGGTATGTAGGTTCCTACCTTAGCAAGCTCCGTTATTCTCAAGCCCACTTAACCGAATCAAGCCCGCTTAACCGAATCCACTCTTATTTAACTCCTATAACATCATATACATATACGGCGGTTATTAGAATTTATCGAACGAACGAGAACTTCTTATCTAACGTAAGTCGAAAAGAACCTCGATGCTAAGAATTTGGTTTCAGGAAATTTTTCCTCTAATTACAGTTAGCAGAGCTACAGGCCATTTCTAACACTGTACCTCACGTCAACACCAATCTTATCCATTCCAAATTCCAACCACAACAAATTCCACCCCTTTCAATTTACATTAATTCTAGCAATATTTACTGTTGTATTCCTTATCAATCGTTCATTACTCAATCTACTCTTAAACAATTATAAACCGACATGAACTGCTAAAAAATGGAGTGGATAATAAAAAATTCTTACCAAGTCAGTAAGAATCGCTCCTTTAGCTTTCTTCTCCACAAATTCACTAAGTCATATCCCTCCAATTAGCTACTGCCGACATTAAAAACCACCCCATTTCAATTATCTTTCATCAATACAACCAACTCCATCGAAATCGAGTTTAAACTATTTACTGGAGGCGAAATTAAACTCACCTTTAAAGCAGTTTCACTTTAGTATGCTTGGAAATTCAACTCCCACACATGAGTTTAAGGTTTCTAAGGATTGGGTGTGAGAAATTTGGGTTTGAATCGATGAAATGGGAGAATTGATTCTCTCTCTCTTAGAGTTTAAGTGTTGGGGGAAATTGGAGAAATTGGGTGCGATAGATTTTTTAGGCATTTTTGGTTTGTGCAATTTTGTTCTATTTTTGTCTTTACCTGCTTAGTTAGTTAAGGCCCAAGCCCAAAATGTCTAAATTAGGCCCGGTTATAATTAAACTCCTAACCGCTAACTAATTTGACTTAGCTGTCAGAAATATTTTTTCGCCCCATCCAAACCTTTTAATTTAATTTCCTACATTCTATCCCACCGTGATGCTATAACGATAACTCACTCATGCATGTAAGTTCGCTTAACTCGTACAAGATCTAACGCTAAAAGCCGCTAACCGACATTTTGTCTAATTTTCCCATAAGTTGCTTACCTCACGTGGCTTATGAGTTGGAGTTAGGTTTCATTAAGTTATATAAGTTTGAAATGTAAACCCGACCGACCAAATACCTAATTGTCCCTAGGTTTGATATGTAATTTACGAAAATACCCTTAACAAGAATTTGAGTCTTTACACACAAACAAAAAATCAAATCACCTACAGGTGATTGGTTATTTAGATTCAGATTTTGCTGGATGTCCTGACACTAGACTTTGCACTCTTGACTATGTGTATCTTTTATGTGGAGGTGCAATATCATGGAAAAGCCAAAAATCTGAGTTGCTTTACACATCCACCATGATGGTTGAATATGTGGCATGTTATGAGGCTACAATTCAGGGAACATGGTTGCGCAATTTTGTCTCTCAATTCGACACTTTGAGTTTCATCTCTAAGCCATTAACACTCTACTGTGACAATGAAGCTGCAACCTTCTTCTCCAAGCATGACAGGATATCTAAGGGAGCCAAACACATGGACCTTAAATATCTATCACTAAAGCAAGATGTTAAATTAAAGAAAATTTTCATTGACTCTGTACGTACAGATTACATGGTCGCAGACATATTCACGAAAGGACTACCTCCAAAGACATTTCAGGGACATACTGAAAGCATGGGTCTTGAAGATAGTTCTTAATTATCATTTTCTGCTTTTATTTCTGTACTTGTATTTGACATTTATTGAGCTCTTAAAGCAATTCTACATCTGCTATTTATGTTTTCCATTGTGCACACATTTACGTTTGGATGAATGATAACAGAAATAGTCTTTAAACAAAGACATTATGAGACCATTACGTAAATCTCCTATTACGGTCTAACTATGAAAGTTGTAAATGACGTAGTACATGGAAGTAAGCATGTTACAAAAATAATGTGTGCACGCCATGACTCCCATTGACAACCGAATTAGCCGCGACACTTATGATAACCGACTAAAGAAGTGTTTTAGCATATAATGCGCGCCTTATGATTCCTAAAATGAAATCACTGATGGATCTTCCTATCGACCAAGTGGGGGACTGTAAGGAAATTATATTTTTTTTTTCTTCCCCTAAATATGGTCATTATAGGAAATCCAATATTTTAGGATATATGCTAAATATCGGTTTCTATATTGCACAATATTGTGCAATATCCTCTGCCTTGATGGACGGCTGAGATTAAGAAAACCCTAATTGGTAGAATCGGTCATCTCTCCACTTATAAGTAAAAGCTTTTGTTCATCACAAAACTACTTCACAAAATTCAACACATTAAGATTTGTAGGCAAAGAGAGAGAAACAGATCTATTCTTTGGAGATTAAAGCATTCAACTAATAACAACATCAAACAGCAGGATCGGCAAGCTTTCTGCATCAGGATGTCTGGAGGTAACATTTACATTGTTTTTTTATTAATCCTATATGTGATTATTATGTAGTTCACGATCTTAGAATTCATATTAAGAAATATCTAACACTAATTTTCAAGAAATGCTAGACCAAAACCTAATTAGCCTATAGTAAGTAGGATAGAAACCTTAAAACCCCTAGAATGTATTGCTAGCATCCAAAGTCAAGATTGTATTCAAGGGGTACCCGTATTCAAGAATGATGGCACTTGAAAATTATGAATGTGACACGTTCATTGTCTTGATAATTATGAATGACCATTTATTGTCTTGAGTCCTGACGCAACTCCAATTCCATTGAAAAGTAAACAATCACGAAAAACCACACATGATATTCAGTAATAATGACAGCTGATATTACTAGGGAGACAGGGTTTTGACCTGCTGACGTGGTAGGCAACTTTTACTCCCCTCTATCACTCACCTGCCCTTTAATTTACTAAAAAAAATAAAAAATTGGGGTCATTTTGTCAAAAAATATAACAATAATAGTTATTCTTTCTTTTGTCAAAAAGTATAACGAAAATAGTCCTAATTAGGAGAGATCGATCTCTCTATCTAAAGGAGCGCGCTAATCTATCTACCGTTAGATCGAGCAGATTTTAACCCTCAACGAAATGTTGAGTTGGAAGCTGACGAGGACCAAAACAAATTACAGTACAGTACCAAAAAAGACCCTTCAATCCCCGTCCTCATATCTTCATCTTCTTCAAGTCTTTCCCATTTTTCATTTATTATATTTTGGTAATGAACTGTAATGAAATTAAATGATAAAATAGAAGGATTTAATCAAAAAGATAGACCAAAATTTCATAAAGGATGATCAGAAAGTTTTAAGTGCAACATGAAGAAAGAAAGACAAGAAATTATAATACTAAATTGTATAACAAATTCTTCAACAAGATGAAGAGATGTACCAATAATGGGTTGTGTTAAATTTGTAAATAATATGACGAACCCATCTGTTAAAACTTCACTGTAACAATCAGTACACTTTAGATTGTGCTAGGAGTAGAAAACCTCTAGAACATTAGATTACCAGAGAAAAAGTTAAAAGGGGTGGGGTGGGTGGAAGAAGATTAAGGGATAAAAATGTCATGTTAGTATTTATTTATCTTTAATTTATTTTATTTTATTGCCACTAACAGTCTCTTTTTCGAGATACGAGTGTATGTCTATCTAACGGCTACTATCGTCGTGCGCACTAAATTTAGGGAGAATGATCTTTTCTTATCATTTGCCTAACAATAATGGTTATTCCTTATATGCACTTCTACACTCCATATACCTGATAGTTCTACGACATCAGGTTGCCGCGAGATCCCATATCTCACGGTAGGCAGTTGCTGCGAGGTCGCACAATTCACAGTATCGGGTTGCTGGGAGATCCCATATCACACGGCAGAGAGTTGGCGCGGAGGATTTTTTTGTGTTTTTTGTTCTTTTTTCACTTCAAATTTGACGTATTGAACACACGATATATGGATACCTCATTTTATTATTTATACCTTCTCCAAAACTATGAATTTTTTTTTTACAATCTAGACATAATTTTGTTATCTCGTAGCAAATATTTTCATATGATATTAGAAAAACTTATGATCAAATTAATGAAGAATAGTTTTGATAATTAATACAAGCAAATACTCTATTTTAGTGAACGCAACCATCGGCAACTAACATTTTTTTACGGTAGCTATTAAAAAAAAAAATTAAACAAAAAAAGACCCACGCCAACAACCTTCCGTGGCTATGGGATCTCGCGGCAACCCAATGTCGTGAATTGTGCAATCTCGCGGCAATTTTTTGTCGTGGGTGTTTTTTTTTATCTCTATTAGTAAAGTACACTATAATTAACCTTACCTTTTAAATTAGACCAACCTTTTATCTACCACTAAATACCCTTGATTAGATATTAAAATAAAATATTCAATGCCTTTAAAAAGGACTATTTTGTCATTTTGATTTTTATTTCCATTTATACCCTTGAGTTATAACATACTCACAAAGGAGTTTCGTGTAAATTCAGGTTGAAAACCAAATGCACGCCCTATATGACTATATGAATTGTACGCCTATATTTATTAGTCATAAATTAAGACTTATTAAATTACCATAAATATACTAATTCATTCCCTTTTCGTCTCCCTCTCAATCTCTACGTATCCCACCTTTTATTCTTGCAGATATGTAGCATGTTGAAAAAGAAACACGAGACGCCAAGGATCTACTGGTTCGTGCTATTGTTAGACCAACCATCTTTTTCTTCTTCTCTTCTTCTCTCTCCCAAATCACCTCTAATTTGCTCTCTTAAAAAAACTAAAACAGAAAGCCAAAAAAAAAAAAAAAAAAACAACAACAAACATATATCCCTGATTGTCTTTCTACTTCCGATTATTATTAGAAGTAAAGCCAAAAAAAAAAAAAACTCGGTTTCAAAAGGTATTATATTTCTCCTGTATTTGATTACTTGATTTCGCATCTCTTCGTCCTCTTCGTTAATGTTTTTTTTTCATCAAGACTGGGTGTGAATAAAAATGATTCTCCTGAGAAAAGGTTAATTTTATGCTCAATTCGATGCTTGAGAGGTTTTGAGTTTTGTGAGATTTCATTGTTGGGGTTTGGTTTTGTCATGTTTTGGTCGATTGGGTTTTTTGGAACTTGCTTTCACAATGCTACATCAAAGATCTGTTACACTTTTTATTTATAAGGTTGGTTCGTTGGTTCATTGATTTATTTTATATGTTGTTTGTTGATCAGTTTTCTTATTGTTGTATGTGGAAATTCCAGTCATTTTTATCTCTATTTTTTGGTAGTTGATTTGGATTTTGTAATGCCAGGAAAAAAAAAAAAGGAGTGATCAGCTAGCTTCAAATTTTCAAAGACATATTTCTATATTAAAGAGTAGTTTTAAATCCATATTGGTTTGGATAATATTATCTTGAGTATAAAGACGAGAGGTGTAAACAGAGCGTAACATAACAATAGTTTTTGTGCCCTTGGTCGAGTCATGGCTACATCGTTACATCCCCGGAATCGAGACGTATGTATTCATGGTGGTGGGATAGTCATATTAGCCCAAAGAACTCAAAATGGCTTCGTGAAAATCTTACCGGTATTCCCTCTGCTTCCTATTCTATCTTTGTCGGTTTGGTTGAGTATGGAAATGCTAATGCCCCCGTTACACATTAGTAAGGAAATAGTATGATGCACTTGATCGGATGGTTAATGTTATTGATTAAGGTTAGGGAACATAAAATCCAGGAGTTGTCCATTGCTGTGATATAGTAGTCAAATGACAATCACCAAGTGTACTGTGTTATCAATAATGCAGATTGATGACGTGCGCGTGCTCTTTATACTTCGCTCGTAACGTGCATGTGCATTTACTATTTTCCGTATTAGTAATCTAATAATGATTACTCTCGTTCATTTGTTGTTTTTCAGGACAAGAACGTTGTCATTTTTGCTCTCCTTGTAAGTTTTTATCCTCGGTTTTAGTTCATCATTCGCTTTGGTTTTGTGTTTATGTGATTAGTTTAGTTTTGTCTTTAATTGGAATATGATATTTTGAAATAGCTCTCCAACAGATTTGGCTAAAGAAGATTACACTAGCTTCAAGATAGGCTAACAATTTGAAGGTACAATTCATGTTCGTGCATTTTTTCAGCCCATTTTTTTTTTTTCAAACAGGAAAGTTATGGTTCATGTTAAGTGATTTGTAGCTAGATAATGGTTTGCTCCATTTGGATATTGTGTGATGGATTGTAACCGGGCTGGGTTTGATTGGTAATGTGTTTTTTACTTTCCATATTTTACTTAGAAGCTGATAGCTGTCTCTTTGATGGATATGTAAACGAAATCTTAGTAGAAAATTCTTTGATGGATATGTAAACGAAACCTTAGTAGAAAATTCATTTGTACTTGTGAATAATCGTTTAGCACGATTTCAGCATTTCTAATTGAATCTAAGAGATTGTAGTTTGAAAACACAAAATGCATGTAACTAGGACTCGGGGTTCTTAGTATCTATTTGTAGCTCCAACTGAAAGGAAGTAGAATTGAAGAAATGAGAAAGCTTAATAAGCCGTGTCAGATTTAGTGTCGTCACCTTGAATGTCTTGAAGGCAAGTGTCATATTACAGATGAGAAAAACAAAGCTTCATGGTAGTTTAATGGTAACAGTTTGAGATCTTATCCATTTCCGATTTTGAAGGGTCAAATATTTTTATTTGCTTTGATTGACATTTTAAATCATGGTACAGAAGTGATGTTGAAGGAAGAGTTCAAACATGGAAAGAATGAAGAAGCGGGAAGGGGTAGATATGACATATTTGAAGAATGTCATTTTAAAGCTTTTGGAAACAGGTAAGCATGTGAACAATCCGAACTACCAAAAGTTGTTGATGTACAAAAAAAAACATGTATAGATGAATATTAGGAATGTAAATAGGTGAGTCTTTGATGATAAGTTTGAAACAAACCGGTGCCTTCTCAAGGAAAAACAAAAGGAAAAAATGCAACCCTAATAGGCTCCTAGAGACATTCTCGCCATCTAAATTGAAAAATTATTGTGAATTTGCTTCATATTCTCCCGTGAGCGAGCCTATTGGTACAACTAGCCCTTGCTATCGGTGATGCCCTCTTTGTATGTTTTTTTCATTTGAGCCAAGTGACACCGATTAGTATGTGTATTGTCCCAAGACAGCTGAGGGTGTAAGATACTGACCTCTCAGATCGGTCGGGCCCCGACAGGATAAAAAAACTGGCCTGATTTACGCTTTCTTTTTGTTAAAATATCGTTTTAGGACAACCTAAAATTATGTGATCGAATCGATTTTTGCACAGGTGAAGTGGAGGCTACACTTCCTGTGGTAGGTATGCTACTACAATTCAGCCCTGAAGAGGTAAAGTGCACAAGTTAGGTTTAGGAGTTTTCTACAAGTTCTTGCTAAAAAATGCTACTGGGTTAGAAATTGTGAAAGGAAAAAAAGCTCGATACGAATAAACAATCCATATTAGTAATCAAATTGGCTCCATGACTGAAATTTCCAACCTCTTTCTGTCTCCCTGGCCACATGGCAGCAACCACCCATTCTCAGAATAAACACCCATTCTCAGTTTAAGATATTATGTTAAACTACAAAGAGATAATCGAACTTCTGGAATTGTGTTTAATATATAACAAAAAGAATGATTTGCATCCATACCACTGCTAATCCATTACAACCCACTTGCTGATTTGAATGGTTCCAACCATTTTAACAAGCTAATCTGTCATACCATATATATTCATGGTTTGAACGAAAATAACGGTTCTTCGGTGTGCTTCTCTGTGCACAGCCCACTTGAGTAGGTGAACAGTGCTTTTGAAGTTGCCTGTAGCATTACCAATTAAATATTTAAAGTTGTCTTTTATTGTTGGCCTTTGTTGTATGAAGGTATTCTTCGTTTATTTGTGACTTATCCTCAAATGTAGACTTTTGATTTTCGTAATTCGTGTTGGTCTGGTAGTTGCATAAAACTGGGTTCACGTTTTCTCACTATCTATTTGTTCTGATTGTGATTTATTTAAATTTTTATTTGATTCTTGCCAGATTTCTATATCTTTCCTGTCCTTACAAAGTTTTTATACGGTCACAAAATTTGGTAAGTCAAATTATATCAAGTTTGGCATTAATTACATAATCATCTGGGTATTTTTAAAAGCTTCCAGTCAAATTAAACCAATCTCATGTAAACTTCCAGTAAGTTTGGCATTAATTATTTGTTTTAAGGACCAGCTTTTATGGATTTTAAAGTGATTTAATTTCTTATCTCGGTCGCTTTTCACGATTGGACTACCAAAGTATGATGATTGTTGTTTCTATATCCTCATGAATAATGATTTCATTGGTAATATAGAGAAGGATTTTTCTTTTGAAGTTTTCAGTTGGATGTATTACTAGATATGATTGGAACCCCCAGAAAAGGATAATTTCTTATGTGCGAAACTCCTGGTGCTGCGAAAGCATGGGTATCAACGCTATAGTAAGCTTACTTTTCTTTTTGCTTGGCGCTGTATTGTGCTAAATATTGTATTGTCTGTTTTAGGCTATGAATACATCTCTGACACTTACTCCTTAAAATTGATTTGGGAACAAGTGGGGGGAGCAGGGGCTTCTTCTCCCTCCCTTTCTTCAAACTATGATTCGTCTTTTCACATCAGTAGACCCCAACGGTATTCAGGAAAGACCATTCTTATCACCGATATCTAGCAGGGTCCGATGCACCAAGAGAAGATATCAAACTCTTCAAGATCTTTCCACTTGCATGGCCCTAATCCTTCCTCCTATTCTCTATTCGAACCTTTGATTCTGGATCATTTTCCTGAACCAATAGGGTTACTAAGCAAGTTGTACTACCTATTCTATACTTGGGAGATTACTTGATAATCTGCATTTGTTTTTGGTTGGGAACAAAGAAAGCAAAGAAAGGCTTAAGCGAGTACTTTCCTTTCTGTTCTTCATGGGACCTTACCTAATTGCCGAAAAATTGAAAGCAAATGGCAGAAGCAACTAAAAAAATAGTTTCTAAAAGTCCATAATTAAACTCGGATTAATTAGTGCTATAATCTAAAAATAAAATGAATTGAGATGTGCAATGTGGTTGTAGAATTTACTTCTCATAATGAAAATTATCTTATTGTGTTGTTTTAGGAGTAGCTCATATGCTATATAATTCGACCACAATTAGATTTACATTATCAATGTGTATGGTTAAATTATGTACACAGTTCTAACCGGCTGATCATATTTTCTAATTTGGTAGCTTCAGAAGCTAAGAGTTGAAGATGGTGAAGTTGACAATGATAGCTCGTGTGACAGATGGCCTCCCATTAGCAAGAGGCTTAGAGGATGGACGTGATCAGAAAGATGCCGACTTCTACAAGCAGCAAGCCAAGGCTTTGTTCAAAAACCTGTCAAAAGGCCAGAATCACCCTTCAAGAATGTCAATTGAAACTGGTCCTTATGTGTTTCAGTATCCTTTTGATATTTTTTCTGATTATCCCTATAAATCTATAATCATTTTCCTAATCCCGCTTTTACATAGGATATTGAAAAGCTTAATTGTTGCCTTGACTTAAATTGCATAGCTACATCATCGAAGGTCAGTTCCAATGGATATGTTTGCTCATATGGGTATTGCAATGAAAAAGCACAAGAAGTTAAGGAGGATATGACCCAAGAAATATTCGTATCTGTTCTATGCTTTGTACATACCACTTGGCTGTCCAAAATATTGACCCAGTTAACAATAATGCTTGGGCATATGCCACAAACTTTGTCCCCGGCAAGTGATCTGACATTCTGACCTATAAATTTGAGCCAGGGCATTTGGATTCTTATGTATGATGTAAATTCTTATGTATGGATATTTATTTGTTACATGTTGTGTGCTTTCTCTTAGTGTTGTAGAAGTCTTGCCTTATCCTAAGATTTATTTATTTTTTAAAAACAATAATACTCTTCGTGGGTTGGCTTGCACATGCAATCCATCTGCCAGGTTCTGTGAAAGGGCTATGCATCACCTTAAGTTGTTTCATTCATATATATTTTTGTGTAGAATCTTTTGATGATGCCCAATTGTTTGGCTATTGGAACTTATTTTCTCATTGCACCTCATATCCATATGTACAACATGGAATGGAACATGAACATGTTCTGTTAAATACATATATGTTAGTATTAACAAAGGATCTATCTTTCACTTGGTTTTCTTAACCATCCTCATCACTGATAGCTTGCACTTTGCAAATGGGGCAGACATTCTTCACTTGCAGCCATTTTTTAATGCAGTCTGCATGGTATTCATGCCCACAACCAAGAGTTCCAACCTTCTCTTGATTTCGATACTCAACCTATTCTGGTTTAAGACTACGAAATACTTTAAAGAACAAGCTGCGTGAGTTTTGCAAACAACTTTGGACCATCATTGGCAATTAAGTTAAAAAAAAACTCAGATAAAAATATCAAACCTTGCATGAGGCTAACAAAGTAGTAGTATAAACAATTTCGTAATTTTGGACTGAACTTTACTTCTGTTATATAGGCATGAAAGCCTAAATTTTGTAATCTAATGTTGATGCATGTTGCTTTTATATTATTTTGACATATGTAAATACTCAAAATTCATCCTACACTTTTATTTTCCATCCACGTGCGAGCACGTGCATTTAAACTAGTGTCCATAATAGAGGAGTGTCAATACCTTGAAATTGTTCAAGGGGTGCCAATCCCAGGAGTGTCAATATCGTGCCACAAAAAAAAACATCCGTCCTCCCTAATAAGTCTATCAATCTGAAAACCCTACAATATATTGCTAGCATCCAAATTCAAGATCGTATTCAAGGCGGTTACCCGTATTCAACAATGATGGCACTTGATATTGACATCATTAATGAATGTACACGTTACCATTGGCTCAAACTCATTGTCTTGAATCTTGACGCAACTCCAATTCCTTTGAAAAGGAAACGATCACGTAAAACCACGTGATGACAGCTAATATTACTAGGGAGAGAGAGACAGGGTAGGCAACTCTCACACTCACCTTTCCTTTAATTTATCAAAAAATAAAAAACACCTATCTTAATATATAGAAAAATATGGGATATGATGAATATGATGAATAGTGTTTTCACGTACGTCACATGGGGCAGTTTGGTAATTTCACATTCTCTATTATTTTTTACTTTTTTTTTGTCATTTTGTAGGGGTAAAATTGTAGTATTATAGTTTTTTAAATTAATTTCTAATCATAATGGGCCTTAGGGCATCTCCAATGGGGGTGTAAAATTACACCTCCACATAGGCGTAACCTAGGTGCCATTAGGATTTTACAACTCCAATTATAAATTATTATAGAGTCCATAAAATTTACTCTCTATTCTTTCCAATGGAAAAATGTAAAAAAGTTCAATTTTAAATTTGATGACACTTCGCCGACGCCTCTTTTAAATTAAAGTGGGGCGCCACTTTTAAATGTCGTTTAATTTAAAATTTTCAAATTGTGACTTTAGAAATAGATAAGAACGACATTTCAAGTGACGTCCAATTTTTTTTTTTACGGATATGCTCGAAATGTCGCCTCGAGCTTTTTATTAAAAATAACGGGGGAATTTCTCACCCTCTCTATCAACTAATACTCTATTACCTACGGTATAACACCCCCATTTGAAAGAGTTTTTTGACATTTGGGTTGTAAAAATTCCACTCTATATGATTTACACCTCCCATTGGAGATGCCCTTATGTTTGGAAAAGTCAAACAAATAGGGGTAAAATAGTCTTTTTCACATATGTTATAAAAGTATAATTGTAACTTTACTTTCTTTTTGAATATCAAAACTTTGCCATTTGTTTTTATTGGTGGGTCTCCTCGTCACGTGAGAAAGTTAAACAACGGCTGCCCACAGTTGAATACGTGCGCAGTACGCCCTCTCTGATAAGTCTGTATCGATCTGAATACACCCATCCTCTTCCTCATCAGGGCCAGCTCAAGCAAAGTGAGGCCTTAGGCAAAGACAAAATCTGAGGCCTTTAATGGAGAACCATCATTAAGTGTTAAATTCTTTTAAAATCACCAAGTGTAAAAACCACAAATAATCCTTACACTCTACTATGAGTAAGGATGCATAATAGCGTTCAAAGATTACTCTGTGTTACACTCGCTCAATTGAAAATAAGAACTCCAAATTTCGTCATGAAAGAGGAGAATTATGAGGAAAATAAGATGAAAAATGAATTAAAGAATGAGAGAGACTTGGGGATATAGAGAAGATGACAGAATTAATGTGAACTGGTTTCCTAATTTACTGGTTTTATTCTTTAATTGTTGATCCTTCTTAAGAAAGAAAATTAATTAAATGAGGGCAGTCTCACCAGATATTAAGAAAACGAGTCAGTTGTGACCATTAGATTCATGATAAGCTTTGGGATTGGCATTGGATAATGAACTAATTGATCATATACCGTGCATAATTAATTTTTCCCGAAATATAGTGGATATCCAATTTGAAACCCCACAGCACTAGACTGACCAATCCCTTAGATTCATGATAAGGTTTTGGGATTGGCATTGGATAATGAACTTTTTTTTTTTTTGATGGAAAACATTGGATAATGAACAAGTGGATCAATCATATACCTTGCATAATTAATTTTTCCCGAAATATAGTGGATATCCAATTTGAAACCCCACACTTCCGTAATAAAAAAATGTCGCCATTACTAATATGGCAAATTGAAACGTGCGCACACCAGATTTTGGATTCTAATATAAAAACACCTCAATTATTCAGCACTCCCCAATCTCTCCCTATAAATAGTGGTTAGCCATGGCCTTTAATTTATTATTATCTCATACAAAAACTATCTAGAAAAAACATTCGCACTACACAAAGATGGCTAAGTCTCTTACTAGCATTGTCAGACTCTCTGCTCTCCTCTTCGTATTTCTTGTCCTCTCCAACACTTTTGGTGAGTTGGTACATCATGTGATAAAAGTATTACTCCATTTTTTAAATTTTTAATTTTTTTTTATCAACTGGTATGTTAACTTGAAGTGTGCATGTATCAAATTGTTACTTGTTTGTGATGCAGAGACACCAACTATGGTGGAAGCGGACTGTGAAAGGCCAAGCGCCAGGTATGCTGGCGTCTGTGGCAACTCTGGTGGTTGTAGCAATCAATGCAAGGAATTTGAGGGAGCATTTGGTGGAACTTGTCGCTATAAGTTTCCGAGTCATAGATGCGTCTGCTTCTTTCGTAATTGCTAAATAATCGCACCACTATTGTAGCGCAATAAAATAAGATTGTCACTCGTGACGGTGACCCATCTAATATATGTACTGCGTTTCTATATGCACTTTGGTGCTAAAATAAGATGAAGCTATCATGTTTGTCCGCGTTTATTGAGCATGCAAATCAAACCAATATGTGTCTCCTCGCTACACCAGAACTGTTAAAATATAAAACAGTATCAGCAAGAAGAGCCGTACGCACGGAGAGAGAAAAATATGCGTATAAACTTTAATATATTTTTAATTTATTCCTAACTCGAAAAACCCCTCTAACCAATCCTAGATCCACACAAAATCACGTTGATTCAGCAAACTTTCTTTGAACATTAAAATTAGTGTTTTCTCATCTATTCCCTACACTTTTTTCTCATCAATATTAGTTCTTCTTCTTACTTAAAAGAGAGGCCTTCCCCATAGAAAACTTTCTTTTTTTATTTCTCTTTAGTTACTTCTCTCTACAGCTCTTTTAAGTTCTTTCTTTCTATTTATGGTTGCTCAACTATGGAAACGGAGGACGGTTTTATCTTAGAAGCTCTGGTTATTGATGATTTACAATCAGAAATGGAAAAGAAGTGGAATCTCCCATCTTTTCCAAGAAGAATAAGACTAGGAAACCTGAAAGAAAGTGATAAGAAGGATTGGGAGTTTTCAGTAGTAGGAAAGCTTTTCTCTCCAAGAAGATTTGAAGATGAAGATATCAAAACCCAGTTAATAAAGAACTAGAAAATACCAGAGAAGTTCTATCTATCATCACTCACGAAAGGTGTCTTTAAAGTCAAATTTACTACCTAGAAAGCAGTGGATTTTGTGCTTGACAATGGGCAGTGGCGGAGCTAGGAAAGTAAGTGAGGGTGAGCCAGCCAGACAAAAACCAAGCATACAAAAAAAAAAAAAAAAAAAACATATATTATATATATTAATGTATTAGAAAAAAAAATCAAATCTAAACAAGTAGTTGTTCATAGTTGTCCTCGGCGGCCTTCTTTTTCGTCATCCTTCTTCATCTTCTGGAAGCGTTGTAAGATCAATTCGGTATCAATGCTATCAAAAACTTCTTTTTCAATGTATGTTATTAAACAATCATTCAACCACTCATCTGCCATCCGATTGCGCAAACGATTCTTTATGATATTCATAGCAGAAAATGCCCTCTCCACAGTGGCAGTAGCAACAGGTAAAATCAGCGCCAACTTAATCAACAAATAAACAAGTGGGTACACAATGTCTTTCTTCGTCTCAACCATTTTTTTGGCTAGGCCGCTAATTCCATTTACTTCACCAAACTTAGTATCGAACGCACATCAATGATATAATTCTCAAGCTGATCCGCTAATTCCATCTGATCTATCTCTGAAAAATCATCGGGATAAAGTCGAGCAAAACGGATCAACTTTTGCTTATCGAAAGCAACAAACGATTCACTAGGATCAAGACATGCCATACAAAGAAGTAATTCTGTGTTTGCTTCATTAAACCGGTCGTTTAACTCTTGAATTTGCAAATCAATACAGTGATAGAATAATCCAACACGATAGTAATGTAAATTGGTGTTTCCTTCTGCTCTTCGTCGAGACCTCCCTCGAGCCATATACCTCTCTTCCATATTTGGAACAACCACATCATGTTTGACACATAGTGAAGAAACTTCAGTAAGGAGACTATCCCACCCATCATCTCTCATCGCCTGTAAGCGTACCTTTGTTATTTTAACAAGAGTCATAGCATTGACAATGTCTTGGTCTTCACGGAGTTCACGCTGCAATGCCTTTGACAAATCATTGCTAATTCCTAGTATCCCTTTCATCAAATGCAAATTGAAGATAAATTCAAAAGACTGCACTGAATCTAATAATCCGTAAGCCTCACCTCTTTGTTCCGAGCTTGAACCATTTTCCGCTACATTATCAAACCACATCAACTCTTGAACCATAAGTGGTTATCATGCCAAGAAGTGCATAATAGTGTGAGCCCCATCGAAAGTCACCGGATCGTTTAAGACTAGTCTCTTGATTCAACCCTTTGCCACTTGAAATTTTCCACTTTGTAACGCCGCAACAACTTTAGCCTTCATTGCATCGCCAACATATCCCGCCGCTTACATGATGCTCCAACGGTATTTACCACATTAGAGAGAATACTAAAAAGGTTAGCGATTGACTCATGATTCTTTTCAAATCGCTACAAGGGCTAATCAAGCCGATGGGCAAAACAATGAACATAAAATCTGGGACTCATTCTCCTTCATTACAAGTGCTTTTAGGCCATTCAAATCACCTTGCATATTGCTTTCTTCCATCATACCCTTGTCCACGCAGCCTAGATATGCTCAACCCATGCTTGGAGAACAACTCATCGATTGCCTTTTAAGTGTTAATGCACTAGTTTCCTTAACATGCACAACTCCAAAAATCTCAATCAATCACATAACCTTTCTTATCGACATAACGCTAAAAACAATCGTCATTTGCTCCTTAATTGATATATCACGCGCTTCATCAATTAAAATAGCAAACAATGAATTTCCATAATCTTTTAGAATAGCATTTGTAGTTTCCACAATGCCGTTAATTCACAATATCTTTTTGGATATCGGTGATGTCAATTCCGATTTTAGAAGCATTATCAAGAACTTTCTTAATGACTTCGTTATGATCTTTCGAAACCGTATAAGTTCAAGAAAATTACCTTTATTGATCGACTCATCCGATTCATCATGACCACGGAAAGCTAAACCTTTGTCTCAAAAAGAAACCTAATGCAATCGGTTATTGCGGTTAGGTGTATTCGATAATCCCTTCGAACTTGGTCGATTATGTCCGTGAAGAAATGTCTCGATATCTTTGCTCTTGATTTAACAAAGCCCGTCTTTGCCCTATAAGCAATATTATGAGCACTATTTGGTCCTCCAACGTGCTCCTTTTAATTTGGTTTTTCTTTCCCAATTAGTAAACCCCCGTGAGAAAAAACATCCCCACCTCCTTGTGCCCCCCTTATTAGGTTTAAAGAGATAACAATATAGACAAAATGCGCATCCTCGTGAATACTATATTCCAACCAACTAAACTCCTCATACCACTCAATCAAAAGCGCCGGATTCTCTTGCCTCTTGTTCTTGGAGGAAAAGTATGATTAGGCTAGCAAGGACCCCTAAGCAAATATGCTTTCTCTCAATCGAAGTCTTGATCATTAGGATGATAATCACGAAATCTTTTCCTCGGTCAGGGTCTCCCTGAAGACTAGACAAGTCAAGTTCTTTACGATTTTCACGTTGAACCCACTTTGACGTGGGTTGTTCAATACCACCATCCTCAATTTCTTGGTGACTTCGCTTTGAGGAAGATCCTACTTCAACATTGGCAACAATATTTGTTTTATTAGGTGGTTGAGTAGGTTGAGTGGGTAACGACTTTCCTTTGATCAAATACTTTAACATATCTGTTTAAACAATTAAAATAAACTATTAATCAACTGAATTGAAATTGCACTAATTAAAATAAACTACCAATGTTATTATGATATTCACAAAATAAAATTAAATAAAAATATGTGGTTTAATAAATTCACAAAAAAAAATACAAAAAAAATTAAAAAACATACTTTAGGAATCAACTTAATATGAAAAGATAAAAAAAATAAGACAAGAAATTTAATAATATTAGGCTTACCTATAAAATTTTAGAAATTATAGATAACTAATTAAAATAATAAAGAGAAAGGTAAATTTGTGGAAAAGTAGGTACCTGCGTAGTGGGTTTTGCTTCAATTTTTGATAAAAAGTCAAATTGGAGTAAGATATTTTTGTTTCTTTGTTTGTTTCAATTGTTTAGTTTCGGTTTGTGTGCGTGCTTTTTATTTTGTATTTTGGTCGGTTATGGGTTGTGGGTTTTAAGTTTGACTTCAAAGCCAACACTGTTAAGTACTTAAGTGTTAACCGTACTTTAGTACTTTACATAGACACAGTTAGCTTTTTTGGAGATTGTTAAGTCTTTTTCGGATATAACTGTTATGGGTCGTGGGTTTTAAGTTTGACTTCAAAGCCAACACTGTTAAGTGCTTAAGTGTTAACCGTACTTTACATAGACACAGCTAGCTTTTTGGTTTGTGTGAATAGTAGAAAAAAATTTGTTTGCGAAAGTTGAGGGTGAGCCAGGGCGTACCCTGGGCCCCCCTGGCTCCGCCACTGACAATGGGCCATGGCTTATACATGGGTTTGTCATCTCCTTCAAAGAATGGGTCAGAGATCAACCTTTAGATAAGTATGATTTTGCAAACTTCAAAATGTGGATTCAGATTTATGGGTTACCGGCGGAGAGATTACAATGGGAAAATATTCATAAAATAGGAAGTGGCTTTGGTCTCGTTACTACTCTAGACGCGGTTGGAGGTTCAGAAGAAGGCTCTTCTTTCTCAAGGGTCCAAGTAGATTTCCCGATCATAAGACAACTTGTTCAAGAACAGGTAATAGTATTAGAGAATAACAAAGAGTACAGTTACTTTTAAGTATGAACGAGCACCTTTTTTCTATTATTATTGTGGCCACATAGGCCATGATTACAATTAGTGTTCTACTTTCCTTGAAATCCCTGAAGTAAAATAGAAGAAGGGGAGAGTTCATATAAACAGTCTGCTTAAATGGTCTAATAAAACAAGGGCTAAAGCTTATAAGTTGGGTCGAGGTATTCAGGATAGAGTCATTTTAGAATGGGATCCAGAAAAAGATACTAGAGATGGAGATTTTTTGAAGGAACTGCAGGATCCAAGGTCTAAATATAAAGGTCCCCGGACCAAGGCACCAGAGAGGGTGGCAGCTTCAGATCGAATGGCGACAAAAAAGTCTATGGAAAAGGACATATGGAGCACAGTCAGTAGGGCTACAACAGGCAGTGGGAATCAAGGAAATGAATTGGCAAAACCGAATCAGGAGAGTACAGGTGGCACCGCCTAAAAAACAAATGGAGACCAGAATTATATTGGGTCCTATTACTGCCGGACCCCAATTTGTGTTGGGCGGATTAAAAAAGCAATTATTCTGAAGTATGTCATGAATTTAATTAAAAATTAAATTGAAACCCCAAACTTAAACGATCCTGGTGTGGTTTTGACTTTAGAATCCCAACGATTAGCCACCACCGTTTAGGACTTAATCAAACAACCCGCCACACCGGTCAATAGCCCAAAAACGAAATTTTGAATTTTTTGAAAGTTCAAATCCCAATGACATGGCCACATCGTTTTGGACTAAGTCCAAACGGTGTGGCCATATCGCCGAGATTTAGTCCAAACGGTGTGGCCATATCGTTAGGGATTTTTCTAAGTCCAAACGGTGTGGCCATTTTTCTAAGTCAAATCCCGAAACGACATGGCTACATCGTTTTGGACTTCGATCAGAGATGGTGTGGCCGCCATGTCGGATTTGGGATTTGAACTTTGAAAAAAATTAAAGTTCGTTTTTGGGCTCTTGGCCCGGCCCAGGGCGGTCGTTTGGACTAAGTCCCAAACGGTGTGGCCAAATCGTTTAAGTTTGGGGTTTCGAATTCAATTTTTTGGGGACTAATGACATACTTGTAATAATTGTTTTTTTATAGATTTTTTGAAACCAATGGCACACTTGTAATAATTGTTTTTTTTGTGGGAGTCTGCCCAACACAAATTGGGGTCCGGCAGTAACAAATACCTTTACCATTATGTTTCGGAGGAGAGTACACAGGAGAGGACACCTGGCGGTCTAGAAGAAATGAAGCATATTAGGCGTGAGAGGGCCCAGTCTGAAGCACGTGAGAAAGAGTCTGCCGCACAAGACATGATAGTTATAACACCCCGTTAATTTTCTTTATTTTTCCTTATTATTAGGATTTAAAAAGTAATAATAATATTAAAAAGAAAATAAAAGGATAAAGATAAAATAAGATAAGATAAAAAGGTGGGAGAGTTAGAAGGGTTTGGTTACAATTGAACTCTCCCCTTTTGTTGGATTTTTCTGGTTTTTGAAAAAAGGAAAATAAAATAAAATAAAATAAAAAAAAAAAAAAAAGAGAAAAGGAGAAGGAGGTTTCTTGCTGGGAGAGTTGCTGGCAACAAGAGCGTATCACGGGTGAGTAGATCTTATATATACGGATTGAAACGTGATTTAAACTTTATGGATTATTCGTTGGGATTTCAAAATATATGATCCATCGTTCTCACGTTTTTTTTATGAATCGATGTGCATGATAATACATAAGGCATTTGTAGTGTTAAGCTGTAGGAGCGTTTTTATCGTGATCTATATATGAATATGGGAGCTAGCCCCTTCTTAACTTAAAGGCTGATTCTCTCGAGGCACGTTTGGAATAACTAACTCTATTATAAAGTGTCACATTAGATACTTAAAATATAGGTACTGCATGGCAGTTGCAGTCCTTGTAACATCTTGATTTATGTGTTTTGTCTTTGCTGCAATTTGATTGTTATATTGGACAGTGGATATTATTGTACCTGTTTTTGGTTGTTGTGTGTTGAGTCCCGCGTCGAGGGGAATTATTTTCAGTATTAATTCATTATCTTTCCTGAAAAAAAAAAAAAAAAGAAAGAAAAAAAGAAACATAATTCATTTGGTTTCCAATTATCTCTTGGTGTGGACTTGGTGGTGATAGGCCACAACCAGTTCATGCTCTAGACTAAAGCCATTCTTCCTATTGTAGACCGCTTCATATACTATGTTGATAGACAAAAGAAGGAGGATATTATGTAACCTGCTGCAGTGAACAGTTTGTCTTATATTGTTTCCATAACATTGAATTATATTATCTTTAAACAGAAGATGTAGATTAATGAGAGTCTATTGGCTTGTGGCCATTGCTGTGATTCAAATATTGTAGCGAAAGATTCAATGTGTCCGTGTCATTCTTTTTTTTCTTACAAAGTTATCAGCCCTCCCGTCCTCAAGCATCGGGTCATCCAAGAGACAGCTTATTTCCAACTTATATATCGTCCAAGAACATGAAATGCTTGGCCATAAATAGTGGGAGACAACGTTTCCAAGATCAAACATCTTCCCTTTAATGGAAAAGTCAGCTTTTAGTCGAAAAGTGAAAAGTCAATCTGATGGTACTGAATATCAACCTTCTTTCTGAGATAGGCCCTCCAGTGATTCTTGATATCGTTTTCTGTTATCCCCGGCACTGTACCTGTGTACAAAAAAAAAGAAAAGAAACGAATTCATTAAGGTAAACCGTGAGAGTTTTGTCCAAGTTAAAATTCAGTAAGATGTAAACTTGCATTGGGTAACAAGTCAACTATATAGTTAGAATTCAAATAAAAGAGTTTGGGCCGGTTTGAGTGTTATAAAGTTTGAACTAGTTTTATTTTAAAACACAAAAAAGTAAGGTCTGGAAGTCTGCTTTCCAACCCAATCGACCTCGATGCATTCCGAGGTTTGTGGATATAGTTACGGTGTTCGGAAGTTAGCACGTCAGAATTTTCTGACTGTAGAAATTCGGATCTGTGCCTGTTTTCGAACCACGTTTTCATATAGTTAGGTTCGGATTCAAAACCTCGCCAAAACATGAAAGAGTGATTTTTCTGAGTCTTCTTTCCAACCCAATTGACCTCGACGCATTCCGAGGTCTGTGGAGATAGATATAAGGTATGGAAGTTTGGTTGACAGAAAACAGTGCGTCAGAAATCAGTTTCTACGCACTGTGATCAAGTACAGTTTTAAAATAGTTAGGTTGAGAGTTAGAATTTTTATAAAACATAAAAGAATAAGATTTGGAAGTCTGCTTTCTATTCCAATTGGCCTCATCGCATTCGAAGGCCTGTGGAATTAATTATGGCGTTTGGAAGTTTAACTGGTAGAAAATAGTGCGTCAGAAATCAGTTTCTTTGCACTGTGTTTGAGCCTAGTTTTGGCACATTTATAATGATATTGGGTATTTTTGTAAAACATGAGGAAGTAAGTTATGTGCGTCAGCTTTGCCACACAAAAAGCCTCGATGCGTTTGGATACCTGTGAAAAGAGTTGTGTCATTCTCGAAGATAGTCCGTCAGAAATCTAGTTTGCTTTGATATTAGGATTTTTTTACGTTTTCGACCTAAGTTTTCTTCTAGATGGGCTGAGGTTAGGAGTTCGAGTTCTACTTTAAAAAGTATGTGTACATACCTTAGTTCTAAATAATTAAGTTACATGTCATTTGAATGAATGTAGGAAAAACTATAGCATTGACTATGTGGCTAATAAGAACTACGAAGGCTTGATTCCAATTTTGAAAGATTTGGATACGTAGGCAGCTTTGAGCAAAAGTGCAGCCACTATACTATATTAAATATTATATATTATTTATTGTGGTAACTATATGTGAACGTGATTGTGTACGTGATTGTGGTTATTTAAAATGTATTCACGAAACATTTAACTAATGTGTTATTCCTGATTGAACCTTTTGATATCTATGATTTATATAATTGATAATGAGGTGAGTTGATTAGTTATTGTGTTTGGAATCTTTAGTAATGAATTATTGTTTGGGACGATGTTTGTTTTGTAATAAAAATATTATAATAAAATGAGAACTCATGAGTGTTAAAAATCCGGTGTAAAAGTGTCCGGTGAAAGTTTAATGTGTCGCCCACATCTTTAGAACTCTCTCCACCTCAGTTTGTAATGAAAAGAAATGTTTATGACTTGTGATGTCATGTGATAGATGGGTATTCATTGAATGTGCCATGAATGACCCAATTGTTTGGACTGCCCTAGAGAGGAACTAAGGTATTCACCTTTGGGTTGGTCGTATTCCTTGAATGTACCTGAATGTAGGTTTGGGTATTCCTTGAATGTGGCGGAATGACTTCGGGGCATTCATTGAATGTGCCATGAATGGCCCGTTAGTGTTATGATAGGTATTCCTTGAATGTGGAATGACCCAAGGTATTCATTGAATGTGCCATGAATGACTGATGTTTTGTTATGCCCAAAGGAGGCTTTGTGATTTTGTGTATGGAAAGCCCGAGATGGCGTGACTCACAAGTTATGAGTTTACAAGATGAAAGTATGTTTCTGGAGGCGATATCCCGCTTGGGACATATGTCTTGTAGTGGTACTTTTCGGTGTGAGTGAGGCACACTGGATGTGTGATTTGGCAAATGTGTGTAGTGCAAATCGTGGAGTAGGAACTAAAGGTTGGGTTGTGTCTTTGAATAAATGAGTCAACGAGATAATTAATAAGCAAAGTAAAATATTGATTTTACGTGTGATGGAGTTATTGCATATGATGTATATGATTTTTATGATAAATGCTTATGTGGTTTGTATGAGTTGATACTACAAGGGATGAATGTACTCCTTGGTTGTGACTTTTCCTCGCTCTCATAAGTAGGCGAAAGTGATACTAAAGTAAAAGTATATGAATTGTGTAAATGTTATGGATATGAAGTGTAACGGTAAATAATATTAGTAAATGATTGTGATTTCTATGTATTTGTGAAATGACTATAACTTGATATGTTATTACTGAAACTATTAATAACTTGTGATAGTCCGAGATCTATGGTTATGCACGCAAAACTTTATGACGTAATGATGTCATATGAATGACTACCCTTGATGAAGGTATTATGATAAGTGGTATTCCCCGAATATGCGGGACAAACCAGATAATATCAATTAGACTTAATTGTCTTAAATGAGGTTTGGTTATGAATGGAATTTGACCAATGAGATAAATCATTTTATTATGATGTCTAACTCGTTTTGCTGGGGAGGTAGGATCTATTTAATCTTTTCTGGGGACGTAAATATCCTACCCTAAGGCGGCGTGTTGGCTTAAAAGGTAAGGTATACCAAACTCATATTTAATTAGGTTATCATATGTGCAGTTAATAAATGGAATGTAAGTGGTATTGTATTGTGAGTTATTTTGGAAAGTGGGAATGACGAAAGTACTATTATATGAGATTCTTGGAATTTGTATGTTGGGGGTGAAATCTTTACTTGGGAAGAAACTACACGCTTTTGGAAAAAGCGGAACTATATTGTCTTCAAGTTGATATTGTTAGTAATGTTATATTAATCATTTGAAAGATTATTATATATATTTTGTTGTTAGTCTACTTATACCAAAGAAATTCAATTTGTTGACCCATGTTTGCTTTGTTTTGCAACGTGGGTGTGTTCTTAGGAACATAGATGGTGGAGTCGTGATGGATAAGGACACGTGATTTGGAGTTGCTCTTGAGTCTTACGGTTTAAGATTTTACTCAAGAGTTGGTTAGTTTTTATAGTTTAATAATGTGATTTAAGAATTTTTCCTTTTTAGTTTC
The DNA here is from genome assembly GCF_015680905.1 of Coptis chinensis. Classification (NCBI taxonomy): domain Eukaryota; kingdom Viridiplantae; phylum Streptophyta; class Magnoliopsida; order Ranunculales; family Ranunculaceae; genus Coptis; species Coptis chinensis. Next base: position 5,208,568 of record NC_141462.1, read on the forward strand.
TTTTGATTTCAGTTTTTGTATATATCGTGTTTTGATAACGGGGTTTTGGGTTTTGTTTCATCCCCGGTTTCCAGATAATTAAATATAATTGTTTTATATATTGTCCGGAAATTTGGGGTGTGACAATAGTGGACAAAGCCAAATTCACTTATAGACACGGTGGGCCTTAACTTCGGGTAAAGATATCATCAAGCCCACAAACTTAGAAATGAGTGATGAACTAGAGATCCAAAATGAAAAGAACCCATGGACTGTTCTAATAACAATGCCGAATAGATAAACAAGCCCAAGACGCGAGAACTACAAGCCGAGTTTCAAAATAAGGTAATAATAGAGAAGGCTGAAGAACGAATCATCGGGGTGAGTAATATAGTACGATCTCCAAAGTGTATCTATGGAGGAAATGCAAGTGGAAATGGTAGAAGAAGCACCTATAGAAAAACAAGGATGTAATCTTGTTGTAAATACTGATATTAAGGAATCTTTACCAACGGGGATGGGGCTAGTACATGAGCTGCAAGACCAAGAGAAACACACAAAACATCAAGAAGAGCTCAAACAAGAACCAAGAGGTCAAAAGAGAAGCCTTGAAGAAAACACGCCAACCTTTACAATGGGGAAGAAGAGAAGGACGGTAAAAACAGATTAAAGCGACAAGCACAAGCATCGGTGGAAGAAGAACAGAATCTCAAAATCAAAAAGGCTTAAGATAAAACCACGAAAGCTCCAGCCATGATGAAAGAACCGTAGTGCAAAAGCTACGGAAAGAAACTTCGAAAAGAGGTGGAGTCTCAAGTACAAGAGGATGGTGTCCAAAGCAAGATATCTCGAAGCGGGAATCGTAGTTCAAGAGAGCAACAAATCATGGAACAAGCAGAAAGAAAAAGCATCGAGAAGAAAGCAACCACGGTAAGTCGATTTAGAAATTCAAAAGATTGAAGATAGGAAGCACAACATGGATGGGCTCGCGGTTGCTGACCCTCATCAGCGGCCTCCTCATATATGATAGCCATGAACTGTTGGGGAATGGGTACCTCCTCTTCAGTTCATATCTTAAAGGACCTCATCCATGCCCACGACCCGGATGTCCTTCGCTTATCTGAAACGAAAGCAACAGGAAAGAGAATGGAGATGGTTAGAAAACAATTAAAGTACCAAGGGAGCCATGTAGTACTAGCAGATGGCAGAAAAGGTGGTCTTACAGTTCTATGGAAAGAAGATTGCAATGTGAACATTCTAGCAGCAACTCAAAATTATATCACCGGAAAGGTTACAAACTTTGGTTGTTCATCATCCTGGATTTTTATGTTTGTCTATGGAGAACCTATTTTTCACAATAGAAAGAGAGTATGGGATGACTTAACCAATGCAGCTCATCACATAGTAGATCCCTGGGTTCTTTTTGGGGATTTCAATGCAATTACAAGTCTGGATGAAAAAGATGGTGGTCGGAAAGTTATAAATAGAAGCATGGTAGAGTTTAACGACTTCATAAATGGTATTAGTCTGATTGATTTAGGCTACAGAGGTTCTAAATTTACATGGTGTAACAATAGAACTTATGGAAGTCACATCTTAGAAAGATTAGATAGGGCTCTAGCAACTCCCTCATGGCAAGAACTTTTCCCTGAAACCAGAGTTACTACTGTACCCAATGTCAATTCAGATCATCTTGCTCTATCTATTACTTTACATAAAGCTGAACCTACTCTAAATAAGCCTTTCAGATTTTATGAAATGTGGCTCAGAGATGAGAATTGCAAGAATGTCATAGAACAAGCCTGGAATTCCATAGAGGAAAATGATAGCATGACACTGGTTGCGCAGAAGCAAGAAGCTACAAGGGAGAAACTCAAAGTGTGGAATAAAAGAGTGTTTGGCAATGTGGGTCTCGAGATTCAGAATGTTAAGAAGCAACTAGAGAAACAAATGACTGGTGACATGAATCAAAGGAAGTATGAGATGATTCAAAGCTTAAAAACAAAGTTAGTTGAGTTACTTGAGAGAGAAGCAAGCATGTGGAGGTAGAAGTCAGGGCAAAACTGGGTGAAGGACTACGCAAGGAATACGAGGTACTTTCATATCTCTACCATGTATAGGAGAAGGAAAAACAAGATAGATAAACTCAAGAATGAAGACGGCATATGGAAAAAAGGTAGATAAAAAGTGAGTGAAGTGGTTAATACTTTTTTCAAAGACTTATTCAGGACTGATAGTCCAGAAACAGATAGCACAATTCTAGAACTTTTCAAGCCATTTATAACAAAAAGGGAGAATGATATTTTGGGAGAAGTACCTACCGATATGGAGATATGGAATGTTGTCAAAAAACTACAACCTCTTAAAGCACCAGGTCCAGATGGTTTCCAAGGAGTGTTCTATCAAAGTTGCTGGGAAGTTGTAGGGCCTCTTATCACCAAGATAGTTAAGGATTTCTTCACTTATAATATGTTACCTCCTGATTTAAATGAAACTTTTATTACCTTAATTCCCAAAATTCCTTACCTAGACCATATCTCGAAATTCCGACCCATAAGCCTATGCAACTTCACCTACAAAATCATCTCAAAACTTCTTGCAAATAGACTAAAAACCCACTTGCATAAAATAATATCCCCATTTCAAGGAGCATTTGTCAAGGGAAGATTCATTGGTGACAATATAAGATTGGCAAGTGAGATCTTCCATCACATGAGAATGATGAAAAAGAAGAGACAAGGATGGCTAGCCCTCAAATTGGATATGAAAAAGGCTTTCGATAGGGTGGAGTGGAAATTTTTATACCAAGTACTAGAAAAACTTGGTTTCAGCAACAAATGGATATCAATGATCAACAAATGCCTAGAGACGGTATCCTATAGAGTGCTTCTAAATGGCTCTCCCTTGAGTCATATTTTTCCACAAGGGGGTCTCAAGCAAGGAGATCCCTTGTCACCATACTTATTCATACTTGTCACAGAAGCTTTGTCAAGACTCTTGGGTAAGGTAGAAGAGGAAAAGAAGCTAAGTGGCTTCAAGATAAGGAAAAGATCATCTTCAATCAGTCACTTACTATATGCAGATGATTTGATTGTATTCAGTAAAGCAGTAAAGCTAGTTTTGAAGAAACTAGCAACATGAAGGAGTTACTAGAGAAGTACTGCAATGCCACAGGCTAGGAAGTTAACTGGCACAAATCCAGTGCTTATTTCAGTCAAAATGTACACCACAGGCACCAGAAAATACTGATCAAGAAATGGAGAGTCAGAAAGTTCACGGAGAAGGAAAAACACTTGGGGGTGCCAATATTACTCAGTAAGAAGAAATTGGAGGATTTTGAATATCTTGTGGACATTCTGCAAAAGAAAGTTACAGGTTTTGGAAGGCCAAGATTCTCTCACAAGCAAGCAGAACCACTCTTGTCAAAGTTGTGGGTCGCAAAGACTAATATATGCCATGGGAGTCTATCCTCTACCAGTAAGTACTTGTGAGAAGTTGGACCAAATAAACAGGGACTTTTGGTGGAATGACGTGGATAAATCAAATGCAGGGCATACTCTTAGTTGGGAAAAACTGTGTAGAGCAAAGATTAATGGAGGTCTAGGCTTCAGAAGAGCTAGGGACATGAACACGGCAATGCTTACAAAGCATAGCTAGAGAATGATACAAGATGCTGACTCTATATGGGCAAAAACTTTCAGCAGCTTATACAAATGGGATTGCTTTACTCAAGAAACAGTATAGAAGAAAGACTCTAAGTCATATTTCTGGAAAGGTGTAAAGAAGAGTTTGGGTGCAGTAAGAGAGGGCTTTATGTGGTCACTTAGGAATGGCAGTAGCATAAAAAGATTCACTGAACCTTGGTTGTTACTCAATGACAAACCAGGTTCATCCAATCCGGACTATGTCATCGGCGATTTTTCTTTCACAGCAGTGGAAAGGAGTGGATATGTGAAGGATTTAGTAGTAAATGACACTACTGAATGGAATCAAGAAAGGTTGGGAGAGCTGTTTCCCAAACCAATCATGGAGTGCATCAGCCTCAAATCAGTAAGGCCAAACAATCAAGACAAGATTATTTGGTGGAGAGAAGACAAAGGGATGCTTACAGTAAAATCAGCTTATAAGATACTTTCAAGAGAAACAGAGAAAGGAGAATGCTCGAAAAGCAATAGCAGAAGTATACAAAGAATCTGGAATCTCGAAATAGATGCTAGTACCCAACTATTTTTATGGAAGCTTTATATGGGTGGTTTAGCTGCTGGAGAAGTGTTGTTAAGAAGAAAATTCCTAGGAGATGTGAGTTGTGCTTTCTGCATGAAAGAGATAGAAACAGATTATCATTGCTTCTTAGGTTGCGAGTGGTCTAGACGATTATGGATGGGATCTATTCTTGGCCAGAGAACAATGCAGAATGAAGATAAAGATGTCAAAACTGCACTGAAGACTTTGCTGGGATGTGGTTTGCAGAAAAATGACTCTGAAGGCAGATATGCAAAGACCTATGCTATTTGTCCATTGTCAGAAATTTGGAATTATAGAAACAGGGTAAAGTTTGAAAAAAAGGAAGCTAAACCACAGGACCTCTACAATCATGTATATACTCATACAGAGCAAATCATTGAAGCTTTCAAGTCCAACAAAGCCTCTCATAGGACAAATGCTATGATCACATTCACTTCAGCTGAACAAGTGAAGTATAAGAATTGGTATAAGATATATTGTGATGGTGCATATGAGAAGACCACAGGAAGAGGAGCTATAGCAGCTTTCTGTAAGGGGCAAGATGGAAGGATTGCAGGAGCAGTTTATAGCAAGTTCAAAAGCCAAAATGTCATGGAAGCAGAATGCAAAGGTGTTGAACTTGCAATTATAATGACAAAGAAACTCCAGGTCTCGCAGGTAGTGATATTGGGAGACAATCAAAGTCTTATGAAGAATCTTGCAATAGGAGAAAACACTATGACAAGAGACTCAGAAGATAGCTACAGCAGGCTTCAGGATGTTCTGCAAGAGTACCATGAGACTAACCCCTCCTTAGATTTTAAATTCTTCTAGCTAACTAGAAATTGTAATACAGAAGCAAATCAGTTAGCTAAATGGGCCAACAAGTATGCAGGGATTAGCCCCCCACCTTGTTGGTTGCATGATTCTGTAACACCTCTCTTTAAAGTTTAAGTATGAATGAAAGTGGTTTTCTATCGAAAAAAAAATAAAAAAACTGTTAAAATACGACAAAATCTTTTTAACCCAAACGACACTTGTCATCTATCGAGCGGTTCCAACACAAATAAGCGTCGTGTCCTGTCTAAAACCGTCGATCGTACATCTAGAAGATATGTTTAGAATTTACTCAAAAGTAGTAAAAAATAGGAAATACGGTTTCTTCCTCCTCATTTTCATTTTCCAAGTTTCTCTGAGATTTAAATGGCGAAAACCCTAGGGTTTTGATTCACTTATTTTCCTTCTACTCAATTCTTCATCTTCTCTCCCAAACTCCCAATCTCTTTCTCTCTGAACTGCGTTGTTTTCTCTCGATTCTGGTAAGTGTTCTTCTTTCCATGGTTGTTTTCTTTCAATCAATTTCGTCAATTCACCTATTTGTTCAAATAATGTTAGTTAAAATATTATTTAGAACGAAGAATTGCATAATATATCCTAATTATAACCTTTAGTTTGGATTAAATTTATTTGTCTCATTTTTAGAATTGCAAATCAAATTTTGTGATTGAATGGAACTCAATGAAATCAAATTTTCAAGTTTTTATATAAGACCTAGAAGAATTAATACACATACTAAGTTGAAGCTCACAATAGAATATCGATTATCGAATATTCACGAGAGAAAGCTTGTAGCCTGGTAAAATAGGTTTAATATCTTGTTATTCTATGTAATTTGAGTTTAATGTTGTTGAAAATTTGAATGTATGATTTGATATGTTGTTAGATAGTGATGGCATCGGGGTATGATGAAACACGCGTTTGATTGGACAATTATAGCATTGAATGCTCATTTTGCTGGAGCTGTTGTTTTTGGTGTGCTAACATTTATGAAACCTAATTGTATAACAGAACAACGAGAAATCCACATGCTCTCGAACGTTATCTTGGTGGATCCTCCTCGGGCCAAAGAAGACTTGTAGCTTCTAGATTATGTCCGGCGCATTAAGAACAGATGGTGGAGGTTGGTCCACTCAACCACTAACATGTTATATATGCACTTAAATTTTCTTGTGAGGATATTCTCTTAATATATGTTCATTTTTCTCGAAAAGGGTAGGTCCATTACGTATGTGGGAATTTCAACCGCAATTAATACTTTTATAATTAATGTTCTAGAATAGCCTTCAAGAAGTCCCAACTTCATTACTTCAAAATGCGATGCCCCCCCAAAGGCCCAAATTGTATTTCTCTTTTCCACAGCTCATTGACCGTTATGTAAGTGTTTTTCTTCTTTATATCCCACATTCATAGTCTTTTGCGATGAATTTGTAGATTTCCTCAATAAAATTGAAGGGTCATTATATTCATTTGATATGGTCCATCGTTATTTACTTATTTCAATGTGCTTTTTATGGAAGTCATGTTTTCCCTCCAATTGAGGATGACATTCTTTCTTTGAGCGGTAAAAAGATAGGGTAGAAGGATATATTAAGCGGCAATCAATCTGTTCCATTCATGTGTTAGAACTGCAAGCATGAACAACATCGAAGCATATCTGGCCTATGGCCAACTGTGCTGTTCCGAGGGATATTGATATATCTAGTTTCAGTTTGGTATGACTGTTTTAAGAAATAGATAGCATGACCTCCTTCGTTAGAGACGAAAATTCAGTTTAATCTCTCTGAACTGAACTGTGTAAGTTGGCCTGATATATAACTTGCGAGGAGTTGTGGAGGTCCTATACAATTTTCTTCTTTGTAAAAGTAAGATTGTAGCCATCAAGTTGCGCTCAGGGATTGTGATTGCTTGTAACGATGGTGTAGGGATATTATTTGTTTATAAAAAACATGTTCAAGTATTCTTGGGTTGAAATTGCAAGTTCATTAGATTCTGAAACCAGTAGATAGTGTTATAATATGAAATGACATTACTTATCTTCCTGAGAAATGATTATTTTTTTTATGTCTTTCCATGCCCTTTCTACTCAATATGGAAACGAAGAAGGAACCTTTTTTATGTCCGGAATATATGAGTGTGTATGTCTTTGACTCAATATCTAGCATTGATAATTGAATTGATGATCTTCTTTCTTGTAGATATATATATACGCATGTCTGAAAATTTTATTTGTTTTATAGATTTTCATGTCTTTCATCTTATTATTATTGATAAGGTTCTTTTTTTCGTGTTTGAATTTTTATGTGTTATTTCATTAGCTTTAAGGCTTACTTCCCTATTGAATTAAGGAGTAAATTAAAATGAGATTATCATTCACGTAGTTCTCCGGTGCTTGATGTGCATGCATGCATAGCGAGGATGCACCTCAATTCCGCCAACTTGTTGTTTTCCTAGTGCATAAATTCGGGTTGACCACTTTCTTCTTCAGAAGTGAGTTAATTTCCTTTATGAACTCTCCACAATTCTTGAGGGAGAAGTTTAACTTGGATTTTACGTCCATCATGGTTCAGGTTACGTAATATTATGTGAGAACATCCACAAAGCATGCCAGGAGAGAATTTATTACAATTTTTGACATAAGTGTTGTCTGCTGATTTGGCATATGACACCGTTCACAAAAGTCAAGATTGTGGATTCCAGTCCAAAGGTACGTCCATCTAGTCGATAACACACTAGTACCAACAGCATATTTTGTAGGAAGACAAGAGAGAATGTAATGAAGAATATATCAATATCCCTCGGAACAACGCAGTTGGCCATAGGCCAGATATGCTTCGATGTTGTTCATGCTTGCAGTTCTAACACATGAATGGAACAGATTGATTGCCGCTTAATATATCCTTCTACCCTATCTTTTTACCGCTCAAAGAAAGAATGTCATCCTCAATTGGAGGGAAAACATGACTTCCATAAAAAGCACATTGAAATAAGTAAATAACGATGGACCATATCAAATGAATATAACAGCCCTTCAATTTTACGAGGGAAATCTACAAATTCATCGCAAAGACTATGAATGTGGGATATAAAGAAGAAAACACTTACATAACGGTCAATGAGCTGTGGAAAAGAGAAATACAATTTGGGCCTTTGGGGGCATACTGCATTTTGAAGTAATGAAGTTGGGACTTCTTGAAGGCTATTCTAGAACATTAATTATAAAAGTATTAATTGCAGTTGAAATTCCCACATACGTAATGGACCTACCCTTTTCGAGAAAAATGAACATATATTAAGAGAATATCCTCACAAGAAAATTTAAGTGCATATATAACATGTTAGTGGTTGAGTGGACCAACCTCCACCATCTGTTCTTAATACGGCCGGACATAATCTAGAAGCTACAAGTGCTGTTGGGCCTGAGGAGGATCCACCAGTATAAAGTTCCAGAGCATGTGGATTTCTCGTTGTTCTGTTATACAATTAGGTTTCATAAATGTTAGCACACCAAAACAACAGCTCCAAAGAAATGAGCATTCAATGCTATAATTGTCCAATCAAACGCGTGTTTCATCATACCCCGATGCCATCACTATCTAACAACATATCAAATCATACATCCAAATTTTCAACAACATTAAACTCAAATTACATAGAATAACAAGATATTAAACCTGTTTTACCAGGCTACAAGCTTTCTCTCGTGAATATTCGATAATCGATATTCTATTGTGAGCTTCAACTTAGTATGTGTATTAATTCTTCTAGGTCTTATATAAAAACTTGAAAATTTGATTTCATTGAGTTCCATTCAATCACAAAATTTGATTTGCAATTCTAAAAATGAGACAAATAAATTTAATCCAAACTAAAGGTTATAATTAGGATATATTATGCAATTCTTCGTTCTAAATAACATTTTAACTAACATTATTTGAACAAATAGGTGAATTGACGAAATTGATTGAAAGAAAACAACCATGGAAAGAAGAACACTTACCGGAATCGAGAGAAAACAACGCAGTTCAGAGAGAAAGAGATTGGGAGTTTGGGAGAGAAGATGAAGAATTGAGTAGAGGGAAAATAAGTGAATCAAAACCCTAGGGTTTTTGCCATTTAAATCTCAGAGAAACTTGGAAAATGAAAATGAGGAGGAAGAAACCGTATTTCCTATTTTTTACTACTTTTGAGTAAATTCTAAACATATCTTCTAGATGTACGATCGACGGTTTTAGACAGGACACGACGCTTATTTGTGTTGGAACCGCTCGATAGATGACAAGTGTCGTTTGGGTTAAAAAGATTTTGTCATATTTTAACAGTTCTGGTGTAGTGGGAGGACCAGAAAAACCTGGAGGAGTTGTCTTGCTATGAACAGCCAAGACAGAGGATTCAGTTGATACAGAGCGCCCCATAGCCTGTTTCTCATATTGTACCTTATGAATTTAAGCATAGCTTTGTTCCAAGGAAAATTTAGGTTCTTTCCGAAGGATCTCTCCACGCACCTGATCATACTCCTGATCTAATCCACGTAAAAACGTATGAACACGCATTCTGAACATCGTGGATGTTTCATGGACGACAGCTTCAACACTGTTATTCTGGGAGGTCACCCTCTGATCAATCTCCTGGAACATAGTCACCAATTTGTTGTAATAGGAAGGAATAAGTCTCCCACTCTGCTTCGCTTCAAAGCACTTCGTATTCAATTCAAAAATTCGAGTTTCATCAGAGTCATCATAGAAAGTCTTCTCCACGGCCTCCCAAATATCTTTTGCAGTAGGAAGACGAATTTAATGGTTCATAAGAGAAATCTCCATAGAATCAATAAGCCAGTTTTTTACCTTTTCATTATTTGTTGCCTAACCTTCATATTCGGACGAATTCATAAGCGGTTCAACCTTTGCGCCAGTTAAACAACCAAGCTTTCCCCTTGCTCCAATCCGCATCCACATGAGAGGAGCCCAGATAGTATAGTTGGACTCATCTAATGGAACAGTTTTTGGGAACGTTGAGTTGTCTTGTGGGATGTAGTGGTGATGAATGATGCTTGAAGAACTATTGCCAGATCTAGCCATTGCAGAGAGAGAAAAAACGAAAAATTTGGGTTTTAGGTTTAGGGTTTGGAAAAAATTTGGGTTTAAGATTTAAGGATTCAAGGATGGTTTGATTAATGGTTGTAATACGCAGTAGATTTCAATGGTTTGGCTCCGATACCATGTAGAATCAGATGATTCAATTCAATTCAGTGTATATTTACTTGATTGAATTCTAAAGAGATTATAATTGTTTATATAGAGTTTACAGAAAATGAAACAACACAATTTGGTGGCTTTGAAAAACACGGGCGCGGGTCGCGCTCAAATCACTGGACATCTAAAGGGTTGAGGCGCGGGTCACACCCTATGCAAGCCTCATCAGAGCGCGGGTCGCGCTCTATACATAAAAATCAATATACATCTTTCTACACATAGGCCATCTACAAGGTGCCGCAGGCCGCTCTCCAGATCGCCCCAGGTTAATACTAGGCTATGACAAGTTACTGCAGGCCATATTTCTAGCCACTGCAGGTCATTTCCAGCCACTATGGTCCATTCTTTCTTGAGTTCTCTGACATGTCATTCACTAAATATGCATATTACTTCGTTCAGAAACCAAAAAGCAGCACCACAGCATTCACACAATTATGCTCTATTTTCTACCTACACGGCAATCAAGCATATACAAATACTCACTAACCACCATAACCCTTATCTTATATAAAGATTCTTAGTTCACTTCAACTCAATATCATAAAGAAGCGTGTCTGAAATTCTCTGATTGGGAAGTTCAAATATCCCAACTGATTTGATTGAAACTAAGCAAAAGAGTATAAAGAACTAAGTGTATATATATAACTACTACAGAATGACACATATACCACGGTCAATAAGAACGTTTATACCACGGTTCTTTCAAAAACCGTGGGAAATACTTATATACCACGGCGGAAATTTCTTTGGTCATTGGTTTACTAGTATATGTCACAGTTAGATGAAAACCGTGGGATAAGTTGGGCCATATACCATGGTTAGTTTTTTTTTCAGCATGAGAGTACTCCACATCCCCACTACCTTAAACATAAACAGTGGTATATAAATTTTCCACTTTCTACCGTGGTTTATGACTTTATGCCAAATAGTCAAATACGCGGAAAAAAAAAAACACAGTACGAAACTCATTCAAATTGGATTCCCGCTATTTTGTCGGTCTCTCCCCACAACTTCTACAGTTTCTACGACTCTTAGAATTCCCGCAGTGAGAGAAAACCCAATCGTCACTACACCATAACAAAGGCAAAGAATTGGATTTCTTCTCGACCTCAACTCAATAACACAACAAAGAGAAACCCTTCCCTAGCCTCTTAACTCCGCGTGATGTTTTCTCCATGTTTCTTTATCTATTCGAATTCCACCTTCGTTCGAAATTGAACTAAAGGAAGCAGTTTTGTTCATAAAACATAACCTCTCTCTCTCTCCTCTCCTCTCCGCCGCCCTCTCTCTTTGCCGCTACCCTCTCCTCTCTTCCACTCCCTCTCACTTTGCTTTCTGACTCAATAAAAACTAGGGGTAAGTTGTTTTTTTATTTCTCTGAATTAATTATTTTTCATCTCTCTCAATTAATTGTTTTTCGCTTTCACTTTGTTTAGTTGGGTTGATACAACTTCGATTTGGATCAACCCTAACTACTAATCACTTCTCCTCAATCTCTGTCATCTTTATCGTAACCCATCTTTTTACTCCCTATTGTTAGATTAAAGTTAGTATTTTTAAGTTGTTTGGGTTTTGTTTTCATGGTAAATAATGTTATCTATAGATGGCACGAAAAGATATCATCCCAAATGAAGATAGCGAATGGGGATCTAATTATAGTATACGAACGTCCACGATATAATGAAAGCAATTAAAGTAAGTGACAGTTTAGAGTTACAAAATAGGTTCGGGTATTTAAACATGGTGACTGGATAGGGAAATCATATGGGTCCAAAGTGTTAAGTAACAAAGGTGGATTTATTTACTTCTTAGCTCCAACACCGAGTTGTGGACATTGGTTTTAAGTCATAGGACACAGATTTTGAACATTTCGATATTACTTTTGTGGTTTCCTTCTTGGAAATTGTTCCCGGTTGTGTAGTTCTTGAATCTGGGACTGGTAGTGCACACTCACAACCTGAGTATCCTACATGGCAATATATGAGTTGGCCTAAAGTCAATAAAATCTCAGTAGTAAATAGTTAACGTTATTTGTACTTCTCCTTACTGCAAACTAGAACATACTCAAACTCGTATTATCATTTCTTTCGGTGGACTTAAGAAGAGTGGAGGACTGAAGAGTGAAAAGAAAGATGGAGGAAAGTAAATGTGGGTGTTGCAGTGGTGTTGTTGTAGTAAAGAAGATTTCTTCCCGTAAGAATCTTTCAAGAGTTGGAAGTCTTATGGGAATGCATTGAAAGAAACAAAATCAAGACTCACGCATTGATTCTTGGCAAGATCACAAGATGAAGAGGAAGTGAACCAGATGCGTCGTCGCCGTAGTAAGAATGAGATGAAGAAATCGCTAACTTGGTGGGACTTATTGTGGTTTGGCATTGGTTCACCATGGGTGCCGGAATCTTTGTTCTTACCGGACAAGAGGCCAATGGTCATGCCGGTCCAAATTGTGGTGCTTTCCTTTGCCGCTTTCTCGGTTTCTTTGCATTGCTTTATTGTCTTCTCGTTACCGAGTTTGCAGTTGATATTCCCCGTTGCAGGTGAGTTGTTAAGTAGGTACGGATATTTGACCAACTTTGAACTTTGATTAAGATAGTTGTGTTGACGAAGGTGGTCACTTCAACCGGAGTTGATATTAACTCACTCTTTTTGCCTCAATTTATAGAGAGAACCGGGTAAGTTAATTTAAGCCGCACATAGATCAAATGATCCGGTTGTCTAAATTGTAGACCGTCCTTATTTCCATGGCACTACATCGGCATGCGTAAACGTGAAAATTTTGTCCTAGGAATACATATGCACCGGTTGTCATGTTGTATAAAATCAGTAGTGTGCTCTCGCAATAGATGCAAATTCCTTTCCCTGATCAAAGTTGAATGTGGTCTCCTCATTGTACAGAGGATCATTTGCCTACATAAGGGTGGAGCTCGGAGACTTTGTTGCTTTTGTCGCTCTTTGGTAATATTCTCTTCTTGAATATGTTGTGTACCACGTGGTTCACTTACTACTTCTTTGGCTAGAGCTGTTAACCCGACCGGGTCATGTTTATACTTTTGATTTTCATGAACAAAGAGCTGCATCGGCTAGGTAAGGTGTCAATATGTTTATTATGCATTGTATTGAAAACTGTTAGCCATATAGAAACATGTGGCCAGTTCTATCAAAGCTTTAGGTTGATATTTACAGCTAGACTTGTCGATTGAATTTCTGGAACTGGGAATGTAATTGGGAATTAACCATTTTATCTTCTAAATGAAAATGACGAAAATGTGCATTTTTTTTAGTTTCGGTTAAAATGTTAGCTATTACGGAACTATTGTATTGTTATGTTATACACTTTGAATGACAAAAGCTGTTTTTGAAATTCCGTAAAATTTATTTCTACACGTGAACTTCTTGCGGTTCAACCGCTCAAGATCCTACAAAGACTTTGAATTACCCTTCACAAACTAATAGGGTGGAAATCGATGGAGGTGATCCTTGTGAGGAGCCATGGAAAGGAATATCATGTTTTGGGTCTTCTATTATATACATGTAATTTATAAGCCCTCTCTATGTTTTCGAGTGTGCCTTTCATCTCTTTTTGCCGATAATTTGAACTTATACCTCCTCATCTCTTCCGAACCAAATTTTTAGTGGACTTGACATTGGTGGATACCTTGGTGGGCAACTTGGCAATCTATTAAGTTTAAAGCAGCCGTAAGTGTCTTCACCCGAATCTTTCAAAATTAACTTTGAGTGGATCCTAAGTTGTACGATAACTTTGAGTGGATCCTAAGTTGCTGCACTACACCGAATTTAAGAATTAGGACACACTCTTGGGACTATATACCCCATCTCTAATTAGGGAGGCACGCGAGAGAGCAAAATGTTCGCGATGCTCGCCTAAGGGGTGTAAAAGGCTGCTGTTGATAAGGTCAATGCCGAGGGCACGCGAGCCGCGTGCGAACGTTGTCTTTGTCGCAGAGAATACAAGCTCGTGCGTAAAAAAGGCAGCAGCGCGCTAAGGAAAGAGCAGAGAAGGTAGCTGCGAAGCAAAAGAGAGAGCTGCTGTTGCAAGAGTTGAAGCACGACAAAGAAAGAGCGAGCAAGCTTCTCGAGAGGGCAACTGCAGAGGCTTGTGAGAGGGCTCGCTACAGAGGCTCGTGAGAGGGCTGCTGCGAGAGAGAGTCAACAAAAGAATGAGAATGATCTTGAGTCTTTCTTCGGCGGTAGAGCTAGCAGTGCACCAAGGCCTAACAGAACCACAACTTCGGTACGCTTAGGGGAATAAGATTAGAAGCAAGATATTGTTTTTTTTTTCTGAAATATTAGCAGACTATTATTTTCGTCTTTGTTTTCTGCATCAGGAGTCTACTTTTGAGTCCCAATTGAAAAAAAAAAACAGCACCTGAAACAGCCCGTCGGACATCTTCTGGAACCTCGTCGACCATGCGGAAGGCATCCTCAACTACAAATATTGTTGATGATCTCACTTCAATCTTTGGAGGTAATCTTGTTGATTTTACACTTTCTCTTGTGCCGATGAAGAAGCCTTCTGGCAATAGTAATCAAGAGAGCTCCCGAGAAAGTATGCTAATTGCTTAAATTCTACTTTGTTAAAGGTGCTTCGTCATCCGGAGAATTCCGGGATGTTGAGGGGAAACTGAAGAAAGACGAAGAGCGGATCGATCGCCACCAACGCATTACCGAGCCGCCAGCCGTGGAGATTAGCTTTTCTCTATTTGTTTGTGTTTATGATTATCTTTACTTGTCACGCCTTTATAAATGTAGAAAACCTATTCAAGTGCATTGACTAGTTTCATACTAAATTATTCATCAATATTATTTCTCTTTTTATGAAAATTGTTGTCAAGTTTTTTTATGGAGTCTCGTCCTCAAGCAAAAGCATTGGCGAGAAAAGAATGAGCGTGACCGGCAAACTCGAGAGAGATCGACAGAGACATGTAAGTTTTGCAGATCAACATCAAGCATACGGTTTGCTCCTAACATTATGAGTTTATATATAAAAATGCCTCTGCTGTAGATATTAACACTTCCATCCAATCAGTTTTTTAGATGCTTAGCACTTATAAAGGAGTTGTGTTTCTCATGTATGCCTTCTATTGAGCACTTGAAATAGACATACTTCTCAAAATCGCTTATTGTGAAGTCGGGTCCTCACATTGCAAAGGGTTGATGGGAAACGAGTTCACCGTTGGGACAAGATCAAGGTAAACAAATCCTACACATTATTGTCTTTTTCTTTGAAAAGTATATGTTTACATATGTTGTGAGTCTATATGTTAGGGCCCATATCAACCAGGTGGCACAGAGTGGGGGTATTATACAATGAAGTTTATGAGGGAAATAGTAGAAGCTTGTTCAACTGGATCATTTGAAAATAAGGTATTCGAAAGTTTTGACAAACACTTTATTTGGCTCAACGACTTCGCCTTATTCTTATATAGTAACACCACATGTTGTGCTTTGACTCATCCAGATAACAAATTTAGAATTGAAGGAGACATACACGCAAGATGAACTTGACGGTGTTCGACTCGATATTATTCAGTTCATCCAGGAAAATGGGGTGCTTCAGTCGGAAGCGAATGAGGATGAGTTTTAGCTATGTTCGGACCCCTCCAATTTAATTTATGAGTCTTACCTTTTTAATTTATGAAAAGGAATTTGAAGTTTGTTTTCTTAGTGCACTCAAAAAATTAATGGAAGTTTTTTTATTATTATTATTATCTTTTTGCAATGTTTGATAGTTTATTGTACATTTTGGAATTTGTTGGGAAGATGGAAATGTTGTATGTAGGCAGGCTATGTAAATTTTGTTATGCAGGTTCGGTTTTTAAGTGGAAGACTGTTACTAGCATATATATATACCACGGTTTGGCATAAACCGTAGTGTTTAGTATAACTATATACCACGGTATTATAACACATACACTAATATAAACCACGGTTTCAATAGCTTATATGCCACGGTTATGTTGACAACCGTGGTATATAATGGGCATTACAAACCACGGTTCTTTGAAAAACCGTGGTATCCTTTAAACATATATACCACAGTTTTGCTATTATTATATACCACACCACCTATTGTCACGGTTGTATAACAGTGGTAAATATATTTATACCACACTTAAAAATAGTGGTATAAGTATTATTCTGTAGTAGTATATTTCAATGACACAAAGAAGAACTAAAGTCAAGAGAGTTCTTACCTATTCCGATGATAGATATTTCAAGAATGTTGCTGGAAATTTATGTTAGGAATATTGTTAGGGATCGACCCTAACCAACACGATGATTCGAATTTATAAAACTTAGAAGAAAGAGACAAAAAGCAGAACACACAAATATACGTGGTTAGACAATTGCTTTATTCCATAAGCGCACCAAAATTCACTATTATAAAAAAGTAGTTACAAACACCAATACCTCTCTCTATCAATCTCACACAAAGCACTCACAAAAAATAACTCACCTAATTTGTAATCTATGCTCTCAAGTTTCTCTCTAATGTGTGATCTTAAAACTCTAAGGATTGAGTTCTATTTATAGACTCCTATCGAATACAAGTCCTAAAATAAAAGGGAAACTGAAACTGATTGAGATAAGGATCATGTGTAGTAGTTGGTTATGATAACCAACTCCACTTATAGAGTCCTAGTACATAACCAACTCCATGAACTAGTAGTTATCAAAACCAAAACCAATTTGGATAAGGCTTCATGTGCTGGCGGTTGCAATCAGACTTGAATAACATAACAATCTCCTACTTGGAGACTGATAAACAAAGTAACTGTACTCCTTATATAACTAGTGCATCATGGTGCGCTTCAACAATGATCCTTAGTCATAGGCTTAGTCAACATATCAACTGTGTTTCGACTTCCTTGAACCTTCTCAAGTACTAGTACTTCATCCTCCAGAAGTGACCTGATGAAATGGTAGCATATACCAATATGCTTAGTCCTCGAATGGAATGTTGAATTCTTCGCTAGATGTATTGCACTTTGACTGTCACAATACAACACATTTTCTTCTTGTATTAAACCTAATTCTTCTAGCAAACCTTGTAGCCATATCATCTCTTTGCTAGCCTAAGTGACTACAACATATTCTGCTTCTGTAGTAGACAAAGCAACTATCTTCTGCAATTGTGAAACCCAACTAACGATTGTTGCACCCCCATAGTAAACACCCAGTGGTGCTCCTCTTGTGATCCATATCTCCCGCAAAGTCTGCATCAACATAACCTTGCAGTCTCATATCATCTCTGTGATAACACAAATAGACATTAGAAGTACCTTTCAAGTAGCGCAATATCTATTTAACTGCCTCCCAATGTTGCTTTCCAGGATCACCAAGAAATCTGCTCATAACTCCTACTAGGAGTGCCTATGGTTCGGGTCGGGTCAATTTTAGGCAAAAATAGAGATCGAACTAGGGGTGATAATTTGGCCTTCAGGCCCTCAACCCGGCCCTAAAAAATGCGTGTCAAAACCCTCAAAAGTTGGCCCTCACAGATTTGAGGGGCTGGCTGGCTCGGCCCTCATGCTTGTTAGGGGCGGGCTAGGGTCTAGGTTGTGGAGCATGGGCCCGACCCTCATTTAGCCCTTCCAAGCCCTCACTTTGGCCCTCACTCATATGGGGCATTTTGTAATTTGGCCCTCAGTCAAATATAAAAAGAAAAGTGATAATTATTTTGTGTTAACCCTAAATGAGTGCCGCCATGGATAAGAATCTGACTTCCACCATCCCACGCTCTTTCTCAAAGGTGAGAATTAGACTTCCACCACATTTTGGAATTTGCTCTAATATTATGTGGTTTCTTTCAAGCTTTAACTGTATTTTATTAGTTTATTTTTTTGTTGTTGTTGCTTGTTTTATTTTATATTTTTACTTGTGATAGATCTTAATCATCTGATATTGGTATTAAATACTAAATGTTCTTTCACTTCTATGGACAGGGTTTAAGACTTTGAAGTAGCATTTCAAGTTTTCAACCATTCCTCTGTTTCTGATATTTTCTACTGCTACATTAAGGTTTGCGTATTCTGTCTTTGTCTACTGTTATTAAATGTGATGGAAGGTATGCCTTTGATGGGTTCTGATCGAGATAGTGATGTGGATATGGTTGTAGGAAATCCACCAATTGTAACCCCTAGAATTCCAAGGAAAACATCTCAAGTATGGAAACAATTTGACAAAGTTACCGAAAAAAATGATGATGAAACAATTATGAAACAAACTAATGGGAAGGATGTTATGAAGGCTGTTTGTAAAATTTGTAGTGAAAAGCTTGTTTTTGGGGGTAGAAGTGGTACCAATCACCTTAGTAGGCACGCAACAGGTTGTTTGAAGAGAACTACATCTGATGTAGGTCAAACTATCATAGGTAGAACTCCAACTGGTGGGATTTACAGTTTTACTTTTAACAAAGCAAGAGCTCGTCGAGAAACGGTTAGGTACTTTATTCGCGAAGAATTACCATTTAACAAAGTAAAAAAACCGGCTTTTTGTAGGTGGATCCAAAAGTCTTTTGGGCCTCAATTCAAACCTCCTGGTCGTCTCACATTAAGAGCCGACATATTTCTGATTTTGGAAGAAGAAAAAGCTGTTTTGAAAGACCTTAGAAGTGTTCCCGGTAAGATATGACTTACGACTGATTTGTGGACTTCAAATCAGAAATTGGGATACGTGTGCATTACTGCCCATTTCATTTGCACTGATTGGAAATTTCATAAAAGAGTGATTAGCTTTCCTATGCTTCCATGTCCTCACACGGGTAACACAATTAGTGATGCTATCTATGCAAACCTTTTAGGCTGGAACATTAGTGACAAGATAGGGACATTAACATTGGATAATGCATCCAATAATGATGTATGTGTGTCACGTTTGAAAGATCAACTCTTTGGCCATGATATGTTGAGCAGGGAACTATTCCATCTTCGTTGCAATGCTCATATAACTAATCTGTTGGTAAAAGATGGGTTGAAACATGTTGAAAGCTCACTTGAGAATATAAGAGAAAGTGTTAGACACGTCAAATATTCTCCATCAAAGCTTCAAAAGTTTTTTGAAACTTGTCAAAGTTTGAACATGAAAGAGAAGAGGTTACTAATGGACATTCAGACTAGGTGGAATTCGACTTATCTCATGTTAGAAACGATTTTGCATATAAGCCTGATCTTGTTGATTGACAGAATGCTATTGTTATTAAAGATTTCTTTGAAATATTTTATGTGTCTACAAAGTCGTTTTCTTGTTCTAACTCTGTCACATCTAGTACATTTTGCTTTCAGTTAAGCAAGATTGTATTGATCTTGAAAAGGGTTGAAAATGTGCCTAGTTTTAAGCCTTTGTATGATAGCATCAAATGGAAGTATGATAAATATTGGAAAGATGTTCCAATGCTTCTTGGATTAGCTTCTTGCATGGATCCTCGTTTCAAGTTCACTGTCTTAGAGTTGTGTTTGGACTTCATGATTATGACTCTCAATCCCAACTTGAATCTCAGTCTTCATCTGTTTCTAATGAGAACCCATGGTTGTTGCCCTATAAAACCAAATTAAATGAACTTTTTGAGGTGTACTTGCAAAAGATGAGTAGTGGTGTTACTGGTATGAATGGGACAAGTTCAAATGCTCCTCAAGAAGAGGACATGGTGCTTGCAATGCTATCAAAGCGTAGAGAAGCAGCAATTAAGAAATGCAAATCTGAGTTGCAACGCTACCTGGATCAGCCAACAATCATTACTTCCAACGAGACATTTGATGTTTTGGACTGGTGGAGGACCCTAGCAAGTACATATCCTGTTCTCTCTGCAATGGCACGTGATTTGCTGACTATACCGGTTTCCACAGTTCCTTCTAAATCAGCCTTCAAATTTGAAAGTGAAAGAGTAGTTAGCAAATGCCGAAGTTATTTGCTTCCTGAGACCGGGAGGCTTTAATGTGCTTGAAAGACTGGTTCCAAGTTGAGGAAGGGCTTCAAGATGAAGATCTGACGGACCTAGAGGAAAATATGGGAGAAATGGAACTATAATCTTGGTACTTTTTTTTTTGGGAGAACCTAGCATTTTGATGTCGACTTTTGGTATATATTATTAGGTATATATTAGCGTAAGGGACGTGACTTGATATATATTGCTAACTTAGAAGATCTGGCTTCCTTGCTATATTTTGAGATCGACATCTTGTTGATTAAACGCGATCTAATTGGTAAGCGTATGTCAAAATTTGCTTAGTATACATGTTATATATGTTTATTGACATTGTGATGCTAGTGCTATTATTTATTCACTCGTGGTGATGTGTAACAGATCATCTTTTGGATATTTTTGCTAATCAAAGTCTGATTGGGCCAGGCCCGGCCCTCTAACTTGGCCCGCAAAAGGAGGGCTGAGGGGCGGGTTAGGGTGTTATATTATATGGTCTGACCCGGTATGGCCCTCAACACAATTAAGGGTTAGGCTAGGCCGGCCTTCAAACTATAAGGGTTTTATAGTTTGAGGGCCGGGTTAGCCCGGCCCATTTATCACCCCTAGATCGAACCGTTCCTCTCAGTTCTTAAAATTCAAAACCAAAACCGAATAGACAGATGACAAAAACCAAAAGCAACCCAAACCTTAAATTCAGTTCGGATCGGTTTTAAAACCGGCATTGGGCCCTTTACACACGAATATTTGTTAACTGCCTTAAGGACTACAATCCCGAGCCCATACGCTCATAGCTACTATGTAAGTCTACCCATTTTGGGTTTGAGGGCTAGCCCAACTCTCAAACCATAAGAGTTTTATAGTTTGAGGGCTGGGTTAGCTCGTTCCTCTGGGTTCTTAAAATTCAAAACCGAAACTGAATAGACAGATCACAAAAACCAGAAGCAACCCGAACCTTAAATTCGGTTCGGATCGATTCTAAAACCAGCATTGGGCCCTTTACACACGAATATTTGTTAACTGCCTTAATTAAGGACTACAAGCCCGAGCCCATACGCTCATAGCTACTATGTAAGTCTACCCATTTATATATAGCTTTAATTGTCCAACTATTTGTATGTTTGGGAATGTGGGACTATTTTCCTAGTTCAACTATTTTAAGACAAGTTTTGGTGTTTGTACTGTACCCATAATGGATTTAGGTTCGCAGTATTAACACCCCACTTTATGGAATTGGCACCCCTTTGACCAATTTAAAGGTATTGGTACCCCTACATTAATCACATAAAAAACACTCACGGCAAGAAGTTGCTGTGAGATCACACAATCTACGGCATCGGGTTGCCACGAGATCCCATATGCCACGGAATGTGGTTGTCATGGGTCATTTTTTCTTTAAAATTTTTTTTAATAACCATCGTAAAAAAAGTTAGTTACTGCGAGATGGTTGTGTTAACTAAAATGGAGTCTTTGCTTGTGTTAATTATCAAAACTCTTCTTCATTAATTTGATCACAAATTTTTCTTATAATATTTGAAAATATTTGTCGCGAGATAGCAAAATTACGTCTCGATTGTATATTTTTTTTTGTCATGGTTTTGATGTTGTTCTTGAAATGTATAAATAAGCTTTAAAGAAGAAAATGAAGTATACATATGTCGTGTGTATTCAATATACAAAATTTGAAGTGAAAAAAAACAAAAAACATAAAAAAAATGTCCCGCGGCAAATGCCTGCCGTCGGATATGGAATCTCGCAGAAGAACCCCCGATCGTGGATTGTGAATCTCACAATTGCCTGCCGTGAGATATGGAATATGGGATATCGCGGCAACCCAATGATGTAGAACTATCGGATATGTGGAGTGAAAAAAGACATATATTAGAAATAACTATTATTGTTTTATTTTTTGCTAAAAGGGTGTCAATCCCATAAAGTGGGTACCAATACTGCGCCCATGGATTTAAACTTAACTCTTCAACAATTCACGTATGTGAAAGAAGTTATAAGTTTGTTTAGGTGAATACCAAAGCCATTGTTATCTACTTATATACTTGTCAACTTTCTTGGCCAACAAAGTTTAGATGGGAATGGATTGTGTAAGTACTTAAGTAGGGGAGCTGGTGAAGTGATTTTTTATTCTAGAGAGAGATGGATAGGCACCAAGCTATAACAATATGTGTTAATCAAGGTATAACAGTTGTGTGGCTATAGTTCATGAATTATTCTTGAATCAAGGTATAACAATATGTGTGTTAGCCACACAACTTTAAGTTAACGGAAATTAATAGATTTAGTTTCTCTGGGTATTGTTTAGTCACCAATTTTCTCCAGCTACCACATAAATTGTTCTTGTTATGAGTTTTGTTTCATTGGATTTGTGACTACTCTTCATGTTTTTGGTAAGCATTATCGCTACTAATCTGCTAGCTGCCCAATGATTTTGATTTGTTGTTACTGCTCCTCTATTGGTGTTGAATTGAATGATGGGGGAGGTGAATTTTTTTTATATAGAGAATGCTTGTTCTTAATTTGGTATTTTGTAGTTTCTTGATCAATGTTTTATGTTTTGAGATATTTTAATTGAAGTAGATAGATAGGTGGATTGTTGCAGATGCGGAGATGGGCGAGTCGAAATTTGTTCGATCTTGGTGGAGAAGACGACCCTTCACTGATGAGAGAGATGGTATTAGTTTGAGTTGAATAATAAATCTAATCTAACAGTTCTGGCTAAAGCACCAGTTTACTAGATATAGAAGAATTTAACAATATATATATAATGAGTGCTTCTACAGCAACACACACTTTGAACCGAATTTGTGAACACAATGACGTGGCAAGCAGAGAGACCTTGATTTGCCGTACTTCTTTGAGAAATACACACGCACCCCTTGCCTGATGAGTGCCACGTCATTGTGTTCACAATTTTCGGTTCATTTTGTGTGTTGCTAAAGACTTTTCCATATATAATAACTAAACACGGTTCAGTTCGGTTTCGGGACATAGAACCGAGAACCGCACCAACTCTTTCGGTTTTAAGTTTTAAGAACTGAAAACCAAACCGGTTATGCTAGAAACCGAAAAAACTGGCCGGTTTGGATAAGTTTGGTCCGGTTTTTTGGTTTTCGGTTATTGGTGAAGAGCCCTAACTCCTACTGCTTGAGCAATGTGTGATTTCGTGCAAACCATTGCATACATTAGATTTCCAATGGCTAGAGCATATGGTACCTTAGCCATGATATATATGTCTTTATGGGTCTTGAGAGATTGTTTCTTAGATAACCGAAAGTGACTACCCAAGAGTGTGCTAACAGATTTAGCATAAATCATGTTGAACTTTCGAATGACACGTTCAACATAATCAGCTTGAGACAATTTCAAAGTTCCCTTCTCCTTATCTCTACTGATTCTCATCCCAAGAATTTGTTTAGCTGCACCTAGATCCTTCATAACAAATTCACTTGCCAACTGTTTCTTCAAAATTTTAATCCCATTCATATCTGTCCTAGCTACCAATATATAGCAACAAAATAAGATAACTAGAATCAAACACTACAAAAAACAAGTTTTATGCCACGGTCCAAACTGTGGGAAAAAGACTATGCTAGCCATTTTCCCACGGTTTTGGACTATGGGCTTTTTGTACGTCGGAAATAGTCTGCCCACGGTTTTGGACCGATCAAGGCTACCAATAGCAACGGCTTTTGCATCGGTTATTGCCGACGGTCATAGTCTGTGTGATAAGATCAGTTTTGCCCACGGTCCTAGTGCGTGGGATCTGGTATTTGCGTAGTGGGTTTTGATTGTGTTTTGGGGTGGTCCTAGTGCGTGGGATCTGGTATTTGCGTAGTAGGTTTTGATTGTGTTTTGGGGTTTGTGAACCGTGGTAAAGCTAATGACCGTGGCAATTGAAATGTTTATGCTATGGCAATGGATCGTGGCAAAGTTATTATTAATTTTTTTTAAAAATGCTAATATTTCAACTCTTGGTTCGTTCCACCTGCAATCCACAAAGAACCACCAATCATTTGAAGCAATTCTTTCCACTTTTCAAAATAAAAAGAACTTTCCATCAGCACAGAACCAGGTGATCAGACCATATGAAGGAGGTTATAACCATCAGAATCTAAGGACTCTTACCTTTTGAACCTTGACATCCAGTGCTTTGGTTGGAGGAACAAGTCTTCAATCTTAATTTCTGAGGACTACTAAGCATTCCATGATGGTTCCCATCAAGCATAAACACTGTACCACGATCTGTTTTCCACGGAAAATTAGATGACAAATAAAGTAAAGTAGAGCTTGCACAAATTTAGATTTGTTTAAAGAAAACGTGGGAAAATTTGAAATGGCATATACCTATTAATAGCAAAGCATGGAATGTTACTAGCCTTCACATCTCTGTGCACGATCCTGGGCTTTGATTCCTCGTGAAGATAAGCTAAACCTTTTGCTGCTTGCAAGCATATGTTGTAGCGTGTTGGCCAATCTAGATGTAAAACAGTCTTTCCTGCATGGTAGTTGGACCCGTTCGATGAACGAATGTTAAGAATAGCTCTGAAGATGCAATTAAACGAAAAGCGCACAGTTCAGATTGCTTACCAAAGAGTGCTTGATCAAGGCTTTTCTTTTCAAGATATTCATAAACAAGGAGTCTGTCCTCTACTTCAATGCAACATCCATACAATTTTACGAGGTTGTGATGTTGCACAGAAGAAATGATGGAAATCTCTGCAATAAATTGACTCTTTCCTTGGTGAGATGGTACTAAGAGTTTCTTCACGGCTATCTCTCTCCCATCAGACAGCATTCCCTGTGGGATGATAAATGCTAATAAGTCGCTAGTATACACACACACATGTATGTTTTGCGGGTGCATAAGTTCTTGTTTGAAAATCCAACTAGACTTTGATATTACCTTATAAACAGGTCCAAATCCTCCCTCTCCTAACTTATTTGTTGGACTAAAGTCTTCTGTAGCAGTTCTCAGCTCAGCATAACTGAAAATATTTGGCTTATTGTCTATGGCCCCTAGAAGCTCTGGAAATCAATGAGAACACAAAGTATATATTGTAATACGTACTTCCAGAAACAAAGGAAGAAAAAATTAATTTTGTTTTCCAAAATGACGTATCCTACTTCGTTTGTCGATTATAAGGAAGTACTTACCATCGTCTTCTTTGCTTCTTGATCTTTTCATTCTAAAATAAAAGATAGTGATAGGCTGATAGCACATATAATGCTCAGAAGCTCAATGGAGACTGTGACACTAACAATCATGCCAGTACGTCCTATTATTTGAAGTTTTTGAACCCGTAGGTGGACAGTTACTGACAGTTGGTTTGAAATCTGATAGTAGCTCAATAGTCAGAGTAGTGGATAAGTAATTGACACCACAATGACAAGAAGAGCTAACTAAAAGACCCAGACCATCTATTCTACGTTGTAATGAGGCGTAGGCGAGTTAGCCGAATGCGCCGTGGAAAATACCGTTCGCACCTCTTTATCTGTTTAACACGTGTTTTAAAAATCAATTAATAATGAACGGAGATGAAAAAACAAAAGGGACCCTTCGTTGCTCGAAGCTAAACAATAAACTCTGGATCTTTCTTGATCATCCCGGCAAAAACTCTGGAAGTCTCTGTAACAAGTGAAACCCTTCGATTCTCAACTCTCTCTGTAACACTCGCTACAACAACTGCATATTTGTCATTCACGTTAGAAACGGTTTTGTAATCAGTGGAACCGCAGGTACAATGTGTATTGTGCTATCAATTTTGATTTCGTTTTACTGTTTTAGGGTAAGTATTGTACTCTTTGAACATTCATAAATAACTGAATGTCTTATCTTTTTTTCTTGATTGTTGCTTGCTACAGATTCAATTGCATAACATTATGGCTGATGATCAGTGTCCCGTTATCGTGAGTCGATGTAGGAAGCGAATGAACAATATGACTCAGGAACAAAGAGTTGCACACCTAGAACGTCAACGCCTTCGAATGAGAATACGTCGTCTAAATATGTCTGAAGATCAGTGTATTATACAGGCTACCCGTGATTGCCTTGGACGCAAAGAACGTTGGGAAAGGCTTGGTGGTGAACAAAGGTCAATGCAATTGGAACGTCCTCGTGCTAACTACAGGAAACATTTGGAAAACCTATCTGATGAACAGAGGTCTTTGCTAAGAGAACGCAAACGAATTAGTGAACGTAGCCGCAGATCTGCTATGCAATTGCATAAGCAGAACCCTCAGCATTCAGTAGAGCAACAATTACTTCCTGTAAACTCATCTAATATCATTACATCATCGAAAAAATCACGTCCCCCTGCGTTGAATGTGATGCCATTAGGTACATTCCTATTTGTATCAGTTATCAATACTATTACTTATTCTTATTATTGCAGCTACTTTATTTTTTTTGCTAATATTACTAACTTATTCTTATATGACTGATATTACTTAAAAATAGTTCACGGAACTTCGACAATTAAAAGTGCTACTTCTACATCTGGGCCTGCAACACTTATTAATGGTGATTCAGAAAATGACCATTTTCTCCGAGTTATGGAACAACATTTGAACTCGGAAACAAATAGACTTAATTGGTGGCTCACTAAGGATTCTCAACAACTCCTTAGGAGTTAGTCTTTGCCGTAATGAAAAACTAACTGCTCCATTCAAATCTGGCATATTGTTAATACGTGCGAAGCACGTGCACATGACTAGTCCAATTAAATGCAAAGTCAAGATTCCTGATTGGTAGGCCATATCAGGAATTAAAAAAGACAGGAAACTGCGACCATGTAAGCATCGTATTTGGAAACACCACATATTCTTCAAATAAATAAAAAAAATACAATGGGTACACCTATTTGTAGATGGGAAGAGCCAGTTGGCCTACAAATACATGACTCCAACATTTTCCATTTCTCTGTTCAAAGGACTCCCTAATGATATAGTTTTGCATAAATGGTTTGAAAATTCCTCTACACTCAGGATTGAACGAAGTATCAAATATGACAACGCTTGCAATGGAACTAGTTTAACTGAGACAATCTTAAGTCTCCACTAGGTAAATTAGAATCTTCAGCATAACTTCCGGATACTGAAAAAAAGTAACACAAGAAGTTACCTGTTAGTGCTGCACTTTGATCTCCATTAGCAATGATCCGAGCTATATTAACTTGTTGAAATCCAAAAATCACTTGAGGAAGATTCAGTGATTTCGATATCATATCCATGGATGTACCCAGTTGCCCACGCTTTCCTGAACCAAATCCATACAATGCATCTCCTGAATTACCTGCACCATAGCGATCACAGTTCTTTCATACTTGAACAGCTGTAAGTAATCTGTATCAAATCAAGATTACCAATTTACCACCAAAGATACGGAAGGGAGTTGGCAACATGTCAACAGAGAGAAAAGTTTGATTTTAAAGACAATTACAACACTACTGGGAACACTATGACTAT
Source organism: Coptis chinensis (assembly GCF_015680905.1). Lineage (NCBI taxonomy): Eukaryota > Viridiplantae > Streptophyta > Magnoliopsida > Ranunculales > Ranunculaceae > Coptis > Coptis chinensis. Next base: position 5,236,279 of record NC_141462.1, read on the forward strand.
TACTCTACCTTAATTAAGGTTCATAAACCTAGGTATCGATTATCAACTAATGCTTCATAATCAGGCTTCAACACTTGAGCAATATTCTTGAGTTATTTAGTCAATAAGTATCTAAATTATATAAACGACGCTTAGCAAGAATTATGCACCTTATCCTTAAAGGAATATCGTGTCCAACTAACTGACCCTTTGGAAGCTTCACAAGATCATTTTCATCAAACATTTGTTATCTCTATTAGTAAAATACACCATAATTAACCTGGCATTTTAAATTAGACCAGCCTTTTTTCTACCACCTAATACCCCTAATTTAATACAAAAAAATATTATTCAATGTCTTTAAAAAGGACTATTTCGTCATTTAATTTTGTATTTCCATTTATACCCTTCAATTACAACACACAGACAAAGGAGTTTTATGTAAATTAAGGGCAAAAACCAAATCCACGCCTCTATATTGACATGTACGCGGTTTTTGCCACTTAACTACCATTAATACCCACTTCAATTACCATTAATACCCACTTAACTATCATTAATACTGAGTTCTTCCAACTTCCCCTCATTTCTTCATGGGTAGGTAGGCCTTTTTGTTTCCAAACACAAATCCGGATATCCTTGACACTCTGTTCCTCTGGTTGGGTTTCTTCTGCCAATCAGAGATAGTACATTTATCTGATAATACCAAATATTCATTTTTTAAGTTGTCGATTTCAGTCGCGTTTCTATTTTACATAATTTGAACTCTGATTCTGGAGAATGGCAACAGAGAAACACCAATCATATGCTAATAACGACCTGTCGTTTTCGAGGTTCATTCTACTATTTTTTTAAGTGATTTATAATTTGAGTTTTTGTAAGTTTTGTGTATGTTATGTTAATGTTACAAATTTGCAGATGGATGGGAAAGCCGTTGGGTTAAATCTGAATGGAAGAAGGATGAAAACACAGCTGGCGAATGGAACTTCACTGCCGGTAAATGGAATGGAGATGCTAATGATAAAGGTATTCATATTCTCAGCTATGACAAGTCAAATGTTTCTTACTTGAATGTGTTTTGTGTGTTAATAACTTTTAATGTTTTTTGGTATAGGTATTCAAACTAGTGAAGACTACAGATTCTATGCTATATCTGCTGAATTTCCCGAGTTCAGTAACAAGGAGAAGACATTGGTTTTCCAGTTCTCTGTCAAACACGAGCAAAAACTTGATTGTGGTGGTGGCTACATGAAGCTGCTTAGTGGTGATGTTGATCAGAAGAAGTTCGGTGGCGATACCCCCTATAGGTAATTAAATAAGACTCCTTAGTGAATTTAATCTCAGTTTGCACACTAACTTCCCAATTGTAGTATTTTAACTTGGTGATCATTTTGTGTGTCTCGATTGCAGTATAATGTTTGGACCAGATATTTGTGGATATAGCACCAAAAAAGTCCATGCTATTCTTACCAAAAATGAAACAAACCACTTGATCAAGAAGGAAGTTCCCTGTGAGACTGACCAGCTGACTCATGTTTATACTTTCATCCTCCGTCCAGATGCTACATATAGCATCCATATTGACAATGAAGAGAAACAAACTGGAAGTGTATATACAGACTGGGATATTCTCCCACCAAAGAAAATTAAGGATCCTGAAGCGAAAAAAGTTAGTTATATCTTCTATTTCTCTTAGTAACGTTTTCTTTTGTGAATCTTAATACTGATCCAATTCTTATTAAACAGCCTGAAGATTGGGATGACAAGGAGTATATTCCTGACCCTGAAGATGTTAAGCCCGAGGTACTATCCAAATATTCATTTTTTAAGTTGTAGATTTCAGTCGCATCAGATTTGTGTATGTGTTTATAATTGAATGCCAATTCTGTGAACGTGGAGATATACTTCTCACTCTCATCAATTAGCCTATATAAATTTTGATTTGTTTGACTAATCGCTTCATAAAATACTCTGGTTTCTGAAATATCTGAGATTATTCATAGGATAACGTTATTCACTAATGCCTCGAGGGCTCAAGGTACCTAATAAGTTAAAATTTGACATGTAACTTGCTGTATTCAGATTTGATTTCTTTAGTGACTTCACTTTGTAATATATTTTCCTCATTTGGGTCATTGGTTGATGCTTCTTCAATCTCCTTATTGAATTTGATTATCTAAGGACAATGTAATTATCCTTTTCCCAAAATAATCATTGTTGTATATGGTGGTAAAGTGTGTCCTATTTTATCTTTTGTATCCAATACTTTTTCTCATGTCCATTTAAATTTTTATGAAATGTTCTATGTGGATGCTTTTTGTCTCCGTCATTGGTATTTTTGGAGTGCATTTCTGCAGGTTGGCTGCACACCATTGCATCAGGCAACAAACACTGGGAACTCAAGTTTTGTTTGAACTTCTAATCAAGGAAGGAGCACAGGTTGATGTTGTATTGATAGAGCAGGTCAAACGCCATTCCTGAGTGCAACACTCTTGGCATAATCTCAAATATTGAACAGCTTCACAAAGACGTAGCAGAATCGTACAATACACTCAATACACAGGCACAGGAGCTGGGTGCCAAAGTGACGGGTTTATGTGTAAAACTTGAGGTACTGTTGAACTTGAAGAAGTAAAATCGAACCAACCGGATGCTTATGCACATTCAAGGATCTCGAATAATAGTTACAAAGGTCAGACTAATTCCTAAGGATAATATTCATCTATAACATTTCCCTGATTTCTGTTTTGTTCTTAGTTTTGTCTTTGACTTCCAATTTCAAATGCTTAATCTTGAAGGAGTGAAAACTTCTTTGTGTGTGCATAGATTTATAACAAGATCACAAAGAGGACCTCTTCCAGTCAAATCTTTATTTACTTGAGATATACAGAATTACGTAGTCGTGCAAGTAAGTGAATTTAGCTAGCTCTATAATCTTTCTGATTATTTTTCTGCACTAGAGCGATGAATTGTAAAATTGTAGGAGGATACAATTTAAACGTAGTCAGGGTAATAACCAAAGACTTTCCTATTCTTGGAGCTCAATCACTATGGCAGGCTACTTACCAAGTCTTTCCATTTCCCTACTAGGCTGAATAGGGTGGGTTACTGGGTTATCATAGTCTCCATTTCGAAATGGTGGATCAGGCTAAGAGGATATACTTCCTACTTTAGTCATTTCCAATAGTATTAAATTAACTGACTCAAAGTGTGTTGTGTCGAACGTAGCATGAAATCTTTAGACATCTTTTTAGTGAAAAATATATGTAATGGGTACAAGAACTCCATGTTGTTCTTTGATATCTTGCAACATTTCTTTTGGCCTAGACATTAGGATAAAAACTTCAATTTTCTCTGTTATGTTGTCTTCAGTTGTTTTGCTGCTCAAGGATCTCAAAAGTTTTTCTTACAGGTAGAACTACTTGAACTGTAGAAGGGGTGATGAAGATCTGTCTTAGTAAGGGATATGAAATCAGACTCTTTACAGAGCCATCTAGGTTATAAAGGAAGAAGTTAGTCCTAGCTGGAGCCACAGCAATCTATCAGAACTTATATGGAACATGTATAATACCTCAATGAGGTTTATAAGGAGTTGATACAAGAGTTATCAGAGATACAAAATGAACTGGTGGGCTTCATTCATATTCATGTTGTGAATATTCTATTCCACCACTTGATATAAGGTTCTTTATTCAGAGGAAGATAAAGAAATTATAATCTAGCATACTATATATGTTAGACACGGGGATTTAACCCATTATATTGGGAAGAACTAAAGGCTTAAGGCGTGCATAGTAGTCATTTTCTTATTTGAGTAAATGAATCACTGCAATCTTAATTGTGCACATATTTTGGATTGTTTATATCTTAGTACGTATCGATGTTCACTAAAAAATTTATAGGTTGTGCCATATGTACAGCGTTAAGGTAAGGGATGGGTGAACCTGGCGCTTATAGAGAACAGCGGCACCACAATTTTGGGATTTTGACTTGGACGGAAACTTGACTTAGTAGGTTGGCTCTTGGATTATACTGTAGATGGTAGACCTGTATCTGCTTCTCTTTTACATCCATAGAATTCAGCTGCTTACTTTCTGATAATCTGATTCTTTAATAAGCTACATTACAAAGTCATCTTTGGGGCTTTGTTGAATTACAAAATCAATCATCATAAGGATTGGTCGTCTGTCTGGAATAGGATTTCATTCTAGCAGTCTTATAGCATTTGTTTTTGCTAACGATTGGGTGCAGAATTATGTTTACTTATTACAATTCTTATTCACCTAAGTTCTGAATTTCTGATTAATTGGACACCTTCACGAACTATAACTCCTGGCCTTGGTATACACTGTAAGGATATCCTCTATTATTGTGATCCTCAATAACTACTTCTTTTAATGTTTGTTCTTAACAAGATACCATATCTATTGTTATCCTATTTGTATTACTTGCAGGTTAATTACTTGCCTTTCGAGGATTCTAATTCTTATCAACCTGTACAAAAAAGTGAGCACTTTATGGACTTTAGAATATCATTTTCCTGTTTTATTTCCATTTCTGTTTAGGGTCCCTTCTGTTTAATAGTTGCTTCTTCTTGCCTCCAGATTTCGATGGCTGAGTTTACCTGCCCTCCTTGGCTCTCTTTTAATGCAATGAAACTGTTAAGCAGAATTTTGGATCCAAGCCCTATAACTGTAAGTACTTATGCCTACTTAGCTCCTAAAGCGATAGAAATTGGTATTGATCACATGGCTTGAGATATGTACGCATATCACATTAAATAAAAAAACTCCATCGGAAAAAAATTCTACATGTGTGAGTACCATTACAAGATTTTGTCAACATGTTTATATGCGTGTGCAAACAACGCCTGGACGTTCTAGGATTTCTTATTTGGATTTTTATTGCAGAGAATTTCATAAGAAAAAGAGGTTATAAGGATGAGCAAACTATGTACCTTTTGATGATAGTTTAGTAAGAATGCTAATGCCTTCAGTCATATAGGAAATTTCAGTAGACTGAACCCTCATAATCATTTGGATAATGATGGTTTTAAAAGGATTTTTTATAAGATGCCTAGGACACTAAAAATTTGCCCTCTGGGAGTTTCTGTGCCTGTAATCAGCTTCTTGCTTTGGCTCCAGTTTTTTTGCCCATTCCCGTCATATAAACTAAGGCTTGAGTAATAGGAAGAGAGATATGATAGAGCGGACCTTTTTTTTGGATAAGTAGAGATAGGGCAGAATGTTCTTGGCTACATCTTGGGAAAATTTCCAGATGTTGTGCATGACTTGAAACAGGTACAATTATTATTATGATTTTTACAATCTCCCTATGAGACATTTAATAAATGATTCTTCTTTTGTTCTAGCTTCTGCAAATGATTGATGGTGGGCAGGCAGTTGACACGACAGGGATATCTGATAGATATTTTGTTAAACAATTGAGGAAGCTATTTGTTTCTTTGAATCTTAAAGAAAGTGATGATGGGATCTTTTTATTGCCTCCAAAATGTCAGCCCTACTCTGGAAGTTGTTGGCCCCATGATGTCCTTGCATGAGAGGCTTAGGGACCAGAAGCTTCCTCAGTCTGGTTCAAATATTGAACCTATGAAAACAACAGATGACGCTCATGGAAGTCCAATTGTTGTTGAGGAAGACCCTGCTCCTAGAAGAAGGGTGATTTGTCCTGAAATGCCTTCTTCGGAGTTACTAGCTGCTGCAGCAAAATTAACAGAAGCTACGGCTGAGCTAAGGGACGCTGAATTTGAGTTTTACAATGATTTATTTATTGGCCCTGCACCACCGGCTGTAGCTGCTGAAGCTGCATCATCAAATGAGGCAGAGCGTTTTGAAGAGGTATTGAAATCTGACATTTATAAGTCGTCAAGAAATTTTTGTCATGTTCGCTGGTCAGAGTCAGTAAAGTTCATATATTGAGACATCGTAGGGGAGGAACATTCCTATTGCTACACACATATTTGTCATCACCCCCAAAATATTGCAACTGTAGTATGGTCATTTGCTTTTGATGATAATAATTCTCTTCCTACATCACTTTATGGTTATATGAACGATAAAGTCATGTTGACTTTCTTGAAAGTCCTTATCCCGCGGTGCACGTTTGATAGTAGCATGAGTATTTAGTACCTTCTTTGCTTTATTTGGTTGATCAGGTGACAAGAATTATGGAAGTCAAGACTGGAAGTCCATATGATTTGCTTGGAGTGAATCGAAACATGTCTGCTGATAACATTAAGAAGAGGTAAGTCAGCAAGTCTGTGTTGAGACACTAACTCCAGCTGCCAGACCATTCACCAGACAGACAGCTAGAGCTCTACGCGCATCACACACCTATGTGTCCTAAGAGTTTATTTTAAGTAAATTACTATTTATAGAATATTGTTGAATATTGTTTCCTAGTTATAGTAGGAAACTGTTAGGGTTTGGACCAATATATAAAGGTCGTAGGATTGTTCTTTAAGGGGAATTGAATTCATATTATAGAAAAGGGTAGTTTTAGTCTCTAATCAAAAGACTATTGGTAGCTGATCACTAATCAAAGGATCAATTCGAATTAATATTTAGACTCAAGAACTGAGTCTCATCATCTTGGTAACAGAGCCAGTCGATTTCTCTCAAAAAAAAAAAAATTTTTTATTCACCATGACGGTTAAAGAACTTGAGGAGATTACAGGAAGACATGCGGATACCCTTGCCACCCACACCACCACGCTCGGCAATCACACCACCCTCCTCAACGATCTCACCACAAACATGCAGCTCCTGCTTGATAGGGTTGATAATCCTAATCCTATTCCGCTAAACCCTCATCAACGACTTCAACAGCAGCACAATATCCAGGGACGACCACTTCGCCTGGATTTTCCCCGCTTTGAAGGAGAGGAACCTGAAGGATGGATTTTTCAAGTGGAACAGTTTTTTAGTTTGAATCCTATGGCTCCTGCGCAACAGGTCATCATGGCCTCTATTCATCTCCGTGGAGAAGCAGTCGCTTGGTACAGGTGGCTCCATAATTCGATGGGAGATTTAACGTGGAATCAATTTTCTAGGGCCCTTTGTAAACGATTCGGTTCGAGAAAAAATCTGGATCCTATGAGTGCAATATCTAAATTGGTGCAAACAGGTACAGTCTCTGCCTATATCTCACAATTTGAAACAATGGTTAACTTGGTTCCGGATTTACAAGAGGCTCACCAAGTCAGTCTGTTCCTTTCGGGACTAAGAACTGATGTACAGGCAGGTGTCCGTCTTCTAACACCTACAAGTTTGTCCCATGCTTTTGAGTTAGCATTGTGTCAAGAGGACGCACTAGTGGCTACTAAGTCGTTCCATGCAACAACCAATCCCTATCGCCAATATACCAAACACCCCAACCCGACCAATACCCCTAAACCTAACTCCTCGAATCCTTCGCTGCCAACGGGAGTTAAACGCCTTTCATGGGTTGAGCAGAAAGCACGGAGAGAAAAAGGCCTTTGTTTTAACTGTGATGAAATTTATAAGCCAGGCCATCGTTGTATGACAACTCAATTGCTGCTACTGGATGCGTACTCACCAGAGCAAGACCAAGAGGGTTTCAACGATGATCAACAGTCCAAGGACCAAGAAGACATCATTCAAGTATCTCGCATGCATGCGAGGGGATCATTTGGGTCTAGCACAATGCGCACCTCAGCGCTAATTAAGCATACACCTCTATCCGTGCTCGTCGATTCAGGATCAACTCACAATTTCATCCATCCGACAGCAGCTCGCCGTTGTGGTCTGTCTATCACCAGTTATGCCACACTCCAAGTAATGATCGCAGATGGTGGATATTTACCAAGTAACGGCGTGTGTTCGTGCGTTAAAGTAGAAGTGCAAGGATTTAGTTTCACCACGAATTTCACAGTGCTTGCTATCAAAAGTTGCGACATTGTGCTTGGCACACAATGGCTTCGTACACTAGGCTGTATACAATGGGACTTTGGGCAGTTAGTTATGAAATTCTCTGCTAATAACCAAGTCTTTACAATAATGGGTAATGGTTCCCCATTGGTCAAGCTCATCGACTCTCCAACAATGACAAAGGCTATCCAGCAAGAGAAACAAGTATACCTACTTTCCTTGGACGCACCGGTTACTTATTCGAATGCGGGAGCATCTCAGAAAATTCATCTACAACCACATCAGGTATCCCTACAAAGCTTACTTCTTCAATTTGCTGATATATTTGGAGTCCCACAGAGCTTACCACCTCCTCGAACACATGACCACCGCATACCCCTCCAACCAAATTCCACCCGCCGCTTGTCGGACCATACAGATATCCTCACTTTCAAAAAGCCGAATCGAAAAAATTGTTAAAGAACTCCAATTGTCGGTTTTATTCGACCTAGCTCCAAACCCGTTCTCTTCACCCGCTTTACTAGTCAAGAAAAAAGACGGTTCATGGCTTTATCGTTGATTATAGAGCCCCTTAATGCCATCACAATCAAAGATTGTTTTCCAATTCCAGTTGGGACGAAGTTATTGGATGAACTTCACAATGCCACAATATTTTCTAAACTTCGACTTAAAGAGTGGCTATCATCTAATTGGTACATGACGGTGACATTCCTAAGACAAAGATTTAGGACCCATGATGGACACTATGAATTCTTAGTCATGCCCTTTGGCCTCTAATGCACCCAAGAACATTCCAAAGCTTGATGAACGAGTTGTTTCGGCCCCTATCTTCGACCAGTTCATTGGTTTTCTTTGATGACATATTGGTATATAGCAAGAACGAAGTCCTCACATGTGCTACACCTCCGCAAAGTATTGGAAATATTGCGCATTACACAAAACTATTTGTCAACGATCTAAGTGTTCGCTCGAAAACCCTCTATTGCCTATCTTGGGCACATTATAGATGCAACCGTGTCTCCGCTGACAAGAAAAGATTAACGCAGTTGACTTCATGGCCACTTCCTCATTCCAACATCAAAGAATTACGGGGTTCCTGGGTTGACAGTGGTACTATAGAAAATTAAGTAAAGGACTATGGCAAGATTAGCGCCCTCTCACTCACCGCTTAAAAGGATTCATATGAATGGAGTCCTCAGAGCCACCGTTGCATTTAACGACCTCAAACTTGCTCGACAACAACCCCCCTGTTGGCATTACCAGATTTTACCATGGACTTCTATATTGAATGTGATGCTTCGGGACATGGTTTGGGTGCGACTTTAATGCAAAAAGCGGCGTGCCACTTGCTTATTTCAAGAAGGCATTAGCAGGAAGAAATCTGTCTCTACCTATCTACGACAAGGAAATGCCGGGTAAAATATTGCCGCGTACAAAAGTGGAGACCCTACCTGCTGGGACGCCATTTCAAGATCTTCACAGACCATAGAACGTTGAAATACTTCAACGAGCAACGATTAAATTCGTTAGAGCAGCAAAAGTGGGTATCCAAACTTTTAGGATATGATTATGAGATATGTTTCCGCCCTGGCAAGCACAATCAATCTGCCGATGCTTTGTCAAGGTTCCCTCAAGTCAGTGAAGTACTTGCACTCTCCGCCCTATAATCGATTTTGACGTAAATAGCAATGTATCGTTCTTCCCACCACGCCATGCAAGCCTTAATAGACGCCATCACGCGAGATCCATCTTCACGTAAGTTCTTCACTTATGAGGCTAACACCTTGCTCTATAAAGGACGATTGGTAGTAGCCCCCCATTCTCAGTGGTGTAACAAATTGCTAGAAGAATTCCATGCCTCTCCTGCAGCAGGACACTCTGGGTTTCTACGGACCTACAAGCGACTTCAAACAAGTTTTTTCGCACGCACGAATGAAGACTTCAATTAAAGCTTTTATTGCTTTCGTTGTGATATTTGTCAACAAAACAAAGCGTAATCCGTGGCTCCTCCGGATTACTTTACCCACTACCAAGACTCGAAGATGTTTGGATCGACCTATCTATGGACTTCATCGGGGTCTACCTCGTTCGCACAACAAAACAGTCATTCTTGTGGTGGTTGACAAGCTCTCTAAATATGCTCATTTTAAGCCATTGCCCATCCCTATACCGCAAGCAAGATTGCTGAGATTTTGTTCGAGACATTGTCAAGCTTCATGGACCTCCAGGTCAATTGTAAGTGATCGTGACCCTATATTTATAGGTAATTTTTGGGAGTCTTTTTTCTCGTTACAAAACACAAAGTTGTGTCGCAGCTCAGCATATCACCCACAATCTGACGGTCAAACAGAGGTAACAAATAGGATTTTGGAATGCTACCTAAGATGTTTCGCAGGTGACAGACCATCTACTTGGGTTACATTTCTTCCCTGGGCAGAATGGTGGTATAATTCTACCTATCAGGCTACAATCAAGATGACTCCGTTTGAAGCAGTTTATAGCAGAACTCCGCCTTCGATTCTACAGCACATTCCAGGCACAACCGCTGTTCATGCAGTAGACGTAAACCTACGTAGCAGAGATGACACCTTGAGGATTCTAAAGAAAAATATGATTGCAGCTCAAGAGCGTATGAAGATTTTGGCAGACACCAAGCGAACAGAACGCGAGTTTGATTTAGATGACTGGGTCTACTTAAGATTACAGAAGTATAGGCAAACAACTGCTGCCTCTCAAGCTTATACTAAACTATCTCCAAAGTTTCACGGACCATTTAAAATTATCCAGAAAATTGGAGCAGTGGCATACAAATTACAGTTACCATCAGGTTGCAAGATTCATCCAGTTTTTCATGTCTCTTTATTAAAGAGGTCCTTGGGGGCAAATCAACCTATTTCAGATGACCTGCCAGTTCGGCCAGACAGTACAACTTGGATTCCACACCAAATTTTAGAGACGCAGCTCACTAATGAAGGTACAATGGAGTGGTTAGTGCAATGGGAAGGATTTTCATCAGACGAGGCTACTTGGGAAGATTCTTCCCAACTGATGCAGCGTTTTCCTCAGCTTAAGCCTTGCGGTCAAGCCTTGTTTGTAGAGCGCGGGGATGTTGAGACACCAACTCCAGCTGCCAGACCATTCACCAGACAGACAGCTAGAGCTCTACGCGCATCACACACCTATGTGTCCTAAGAGTTTATTTTAAGTAAATTACTATTTATAGAATATTGTTGAATATTGTTTCCTAGTTATAGTAGGAAACTGTTAGGGTTTGGACCAATATATAAAGGTCGTAGGATTGTTCTTTAAGGGGAATTGAATTCATATTATAGAAAAGGGTAGTTTTAGTCTCTAATCAAAAGACTATTGGTAGCTGATCACTAATCAAAGGATCAATTCGAATTAATATTTAGACTCAAGAACTGAGTCTCATCAGTCTGTTACATGTTACTGGATCATACATACTGTAACGTGCGGCTTTGGATGCTTATATATTTTGAATATTTAAATAGTGTCTGTAGTTTTAATACGTGTTCGTTAAAAAATATATGTGTCCTCATTATGTGGAAGAACCATGCCATAACTATGTCAGGGTTGATGATGAAGCAAACACTTACCAATCCGAGAGGTGCCATAGGCAACTCAGCTAGATGAGGATGGACTCATGCACGCAATACCTACAACCCTACATGATATTGCGCAGAGGCGGAGGCAGAGTGCACAGTGGAAGAATGCAACAATGCTGCCAGGAATTAGAAGAAGTTAACCAAGAATGTAGGTGCGAGGCTTTAAGACAAATGATGCAACGCATGGAAGGTCGATATGAGGGCGAGCAACAGATGGAGGAGACTGTGAGGAGAGCACAGCGACTTCCCAACATGTGCGGGATGGAGCCACAGTATTGCAAAATCCCTCAACGTGGATACTAGACTAAGGGTTAAAAACCCCTTATATAGTTTCTATGTCGTGAATGCTAATAAAAGTCACCCAACTGGCTCTTTGGGAGCTTAGTGAATAAGGGCTAACAAACACATGGTCGTGTGTTCTATAGACACTTTCTAAGCAACTAGAAATAAAGTGAGGATCTTTTGTTTTTTGCACTTTCATTTCTTTGAAGTATCATATTCTACGCTACTTATTTTCTTAACCAGGAATCCCAAGTAACTAATGTTATATATTATGCACAACCGCAGACTCTGATATCAAATCATCAATCAACTGGAAAGGATATGATGTACAGTGAAAACGATGAAGTAGCTAGGAAAACTTAGAGACTAGCTCAGACCAGATGTGGTTCAGAAAAATTATATTAGTTATCATCAAACTGCAATGCATACATACCAAAGGTGAGAGTACATGAAAGATCATCCTCACTTGTGGAGAGAATATATAATGTGGGGTGGTGGAACTTTGAAGTATAAATTAGAAGAGAGAATAAGTAGTACTGAGTAAATACATGAGAGTCAATTGAGTGTGCTGAGTTATATAAGGTTTGTTTTACTTCAATTTGATTATCAGTTTATCACTACAAACTAGAAAGGTATATGTTTTGCCTCATAGTGTTCACTTATGGTCCATCTAGACAAGTGCTCTCATCCACAGGCCCATCAAGCATTTGTTAAGCTGAACGAGGGTTTTAAAGAATTGCAAGATCCAGATAAGGTAATTATTCATAAATCGTAGCTGTTTGCTCAACCTTAGAGAAATTAGGCGTGATTTTGTTTTGGAGTTTTCCCTAGGAGAAGAATACCATACCTTAGGAAAATGCAATTTTAGAAATTGATGATACTGTTTAACCATGATCAGACGTCTTTTGTATATATCGTTTTTCACCTCCCTTAACTGATCTTCATCTATAATCTTTGTGAATAATGTACAATAAAAAAAAATAAATTAAAAAAAACAATTATGGTATATTACTATATTTGGTGGTGCTTATTGGAGAAAGTTGGCGATAAATCCAACGCCTAAAATATCCATGTTAGAATAGGAAATATCTAATTCAATGAATTATAAAAAGGTCATCCAATTATAATTCTAGATAACTATAACAATCTGAAATTTAATCTCTTTAAATGAGTAAAGAAATATTTTCTAACTGAATTAAATTCATCCCAAAGATACTCGGTTAATATTGGAGTATCAATGGATTCAATGGGTCGTATTCTTGATGATTTCTTGCATATATGTGAGTATGATGCATTCCATTTCATAATGCAGTTACTATACGAGAATCATTCCCTTTGACAATTGCCAACGCCCAATGCATGAACACTCATAAGAAGAACGTACTTCCATAGATTCCCACCCGTCTCACTCTACCTCCTGAGTAGTTGCTTATGAGTAGATGGTTACAACATATCGATTATTATAGTTGAGGACAAGTCGAGGCGACCTACTTCTTTTTTTGTTATTGGTGTACTTTAATTCTTATATTGATGTAATATCCTATGTAGATCGAGTATGTCGCTATACCAAGATATGCCATTGTAATTCCATTTTGGATGATTGATTAACAAACCAAATGACTCGGCTATGGAGAGCATGTCCCATTCTTCCAATTCAACACCTACTCTGGTTTGCATATTATCTATTTACCTAAGGTTTGGATAATTGATTTCAAATAATAAAGTTACATAGATGCTTTTGATGCACTAACCTTTTATCTTTGTCGTTTGCAACGTGCATTTGCTAGGATGAGAAGCTTAAAGTACATGTGATTTGGAGCTATACTTAAAAGTTTATTACTTACATATGTTTGGAAGTCAAATAGGAATGGAGTTCCATTCAATTCAAATTTTAAATGGCTGCAAGTGTGTCTACTCAGGCATAATGTCAATTGTAAGTGTGCTCATCCAAATTATGTTTACACTATTTGGTGAGTTTTGTTTGATATCGCGTGCATAGCACGTGCATCTTGCTAGTACCTTTAAACATTCTACTATCCTTCAGTACATGACTCTTAAGGTATTCAAGTAAAGCAAATGTAACAAGTCTTTCGAAATAGTCCAACTATATAAAGGACAAAAATTCTATAAAACAACATCAAAAGGGTGCAAGATGGGCCATGCTAATTGTTATCACTCAAAAAAGGAAATATTAATAACTATATGTTCACCTTTAAGTAAAACAAGTGTATGGCACATTCCACAAGTTTTTTTTTTTTTTTTTTTAAGTGAGCATTAAGATTTATATTAAAAGAATAAGAAGGTTACATAGATTGGGAAAAGGGGAAAGAAGTACGAAAAGGAAGAAAAAAAAGTACAAACGAGGATTTGTAAAAAATTGGCGATGTAACAACCCTACTAGGCGTGCCTCTTACCTTACACCAATTTGTACCGCGCCCTAGTCAAATCTATAATAGATACTTGTGCTTGCTTCCTACTTAGAAATCCATGATGGCTTGCCACAGTACATAGCAAGGTCCTCATTAGCCTTACTGGTAGCTTTTTTTGCAACTTGGTCCGCAGAGAAATTAGCTTCCCTCCAAGTAGATGTCGAGATACAACTCGTAGTTCACTTCTGCATTTATCCTATCTTCTCTTAAGTCTCCAAGGTAGTTTCCTTGATCCAAAAGCCACAATTGCCACTGCTGAATCAGATTCTACCCAAATGTCCCTCCAATTTCTTTGAATGGCAACTTCTACACTTTCGAGAATGGCTAAACAGTCAGCCATATAGTTAGTGTTTACTCCTATCTTTCTCTATATAACGAGGAGAAAATCACCTGAAGCAATTCTGTATGTAGCTCCAAGGCCGGCAGTTCTAGGATTGTCGAGGGAAGACCCATCACAATTAATCTTAACAATACCATTACGAGGTGGCGTCCACCGGCATGGCCGAATTCTTGGTGCTCTTGGTAATATTGCATTAAAATTCCAAGTTTTAAGAATTTGGAGGTCGGCAATCTTGTTGAAGGAATGCCCAAGAATGAAAATGAGTAATCAGAGCTCTAATCTCCCTTCTGATCATAGAGGTATAACGACTGAGGTCATTGTGTCTATCGTCATGATAGATCGTGTTCCTATGCCTCCACAACGTTACAATCGTTCCCACAATGGCTGCATCCCATAATTGTTTTATCATAGGGCTTCTACCATTAGTGGCTTTTCTAGCATCAAGTAAGGAGGAACACCAATTTCTAAACTTGAATTTTAAACAGACACACTTCCATACCTTCTTTGCAAATTCACACTCCCAAAGAAGATGTTTGAGGCTCTCTTCGTATTGACAACAGACATAGCATCTAGATGGCAACTTGACACCCTTTTTCTGAACATTCAAGTCGACTGCCCCTGCATTACATAAGAGTTTCCAAGTCGTAGCTGCTGACTTGACTGGAATATGCGAGTTCCACACCATAGAATGCCAACTGCTCTTATTCTTCTTGGCTCTAATTTCATCAAAAGGCCCCTTTACTGAAAAAGCCCCCCCTAAACCCTAAACATTCCACAAGCTATCTCGCTCAACATGCCTAGACACGAAATACATAACTTCATAGGTAAACACCGTGGATTGAAAATCTCCATGCCCAAGTTGCCCAAATGTTCCATCTCCACAAGTAAAACCCTTCTAGTATCTAAAACACAAAAAACACCCAAGTCCATTAAACACAAGTGTTATATATAAAAAAACAAAGAAACACAGTAAATAAAGCAATGAGTAAGAACCTGATCGATAACCACCTTCAGCCATTCTGGAATCGTGCACTCGGAGTTGCCTTCTTACCTAAGGAGGATCATCTAGACTCAACCATAAGCTTTCAGCGGTATCTCGTGGCTTAAAATCTGCACTTTTATTTTGTGTACAACTTGATTAGGATATGATTTACGTTCAAATTGCTTACCTTTTTAGCTTAATGCTATTGCTTGTGAGAGACCTCAAAACAACTAGCCCACGGTCCTTGAGAGAGGAGGCATAAGCTCACTATCAAGTAAGATATTAGCGACCTTTCAATTCGCGGTGAGGCCGAATGTGCACCAATCTTTTATCCTATTAATAGATAAGCATACCAACTCCGGTATCAATACCATATTTATGTATGCAAATCGAAAAATCAGTAAAGGTACCATATAAAGACTTCTACGACCCAAATCCCTGTCTTTGTGGAATTTTTTTTTTTCCTATGGCTATGCATGCCATGGTACAGTCACCACGAAAACTTCTACATCGGGCACACCTATTTCCTTTGCAATCTTATGGCGAACAAGTTGCGCCGGTGTCCTTCCCCGAAAGCAAGTGGGTTACGCTTTGCTTTGCCGCGATTAATTTTATTTGTCGCGACTTTGTGCCTACTGCCGTCATTGATATAAATCAAACCAAGATAGAAAGAGAAATCATAATTTATCAAACAACATATTATCAAAAAGGTAATGTAAAATGATTGGTTATGGTTTACAAACCTTAAAGTTGTCTAAATTATAGAGCTCCACAAACCGTCTCCAATCCTCCAAAGGAATGTCTCCTGGGGCTTCCATTGTTCTCACTTCTTCCGAATCCTTCCCATTAAGGTATGTCTTCTTTAAGTTATACTTGTGGCTCCTCCAAGCAGCCATGATCTTGTCTCACACATAATCACCATCAAGCCCCTCATCATCATCATTACCCGCAAATTGAAACATATTATTCAAACTATCAATTATGGTTTTATAAGGGAAGATATCGTTCTTAGCACAAGCTAGAATCATATCTGGGAAAGATTTATAATAAATCGGGATCTCACGCTTAACGAGGTTAGCAATTTCACTAGACAAGTAATGTACACCATCTTCAGGAATGCAAGGCTGCAAGGTGTCTTCAGTTAGTTGAAGAACAATTTTCTCACCCGGTTTCAACCTTTTTGAAAGCGGTATAGCGGAACCTCTAGTAGTACCTGACCTTCGCCGTGAAGTGGCAGACATACCTGATCATAGAATGCAGTGAAAGTCAGAGAAGCATGTAGTTATCAAGTAAGAAAGTGATGGTCCAACACAAACAATGCATACACCTTGAAGGAGACCAAAGAAAAATAAACATGGTAAAATCTTAAGGAACCAATAGATAAGGAGAGGTCTTAAGGAGTAAGGACACGGTACTTTCTACACTTCTCATACCTAACATTTTCATTGGATAAGAGATACTAACCAACAATGTAAGAATTGAAAGTAGTACCTGCCCCTTCCGACTCCTGAAGTGGAACTGAACCATGTGATGTGTTGCTAACCATTGTAAATTACCTGATCTTAAAAAAAAAATGCATTATAAAACAAATAATCACACATGGGACGTGCACAAGACAATGCCACAAGAGCTAATAATATAAATCATGCATGTGAAGATGCTTTCAGCAGGTCAAGTATAGACAAAACAATAAAAGAAACTTCATAAACAACTCAAAAGATGGACTAGTAGACCAAACTGAAACAAATACAAGCAAGCAAGACCCCCTAATAGCAAAAGAAGATTCAATCGAAAAGAATAAATAGCAACTTTAGGAGAAAATGCAAAGTTTCAGCCTGCTACTGAAATATATCTAAAAACATATTTGATAGAGTGCAGAGCTAGTATTACCGTTGTTAGCTAGGCTTCATGAGTTAATATTCAAATTACAATCTACTGTTTTAAAGGTTGTGCTGACACATTTCCCTTCTATTGTGAAACCCTTTGCTTTATACTCCTATCATTGCCAGCCCACAAGAAGCCTCTCTGAAGATTCAGAGGCACCAGTAAAGCACCACTTGAAAGTCCAGCAGTTCTAAAGCAGATTAAAAACCTAGCATTTCATGAGAAATATATTGATCGACTACATTCACAGGACGCTAGGAGAGTGGCAGGAGGCAGACAATGTACTACTACAAAGGAGGATAGAGAAGAAAATGTGCAAAGGATGGATGTGATTAAAGCTGCGAAGAGTTCCCTTGTTTCTGACGCCACAAATATGATCAACAAATCTAAGCATATGAATTTAAGCATCGAACAATTCAGAAGATGATTACCAGGGTTCTGATGGACAGGATGGAGCTGAAGATGAATCTTAATACAATTATTGTAAACTCTGTAATGCCTGCCTAATACTTGGTCTGTCTCTCATTTACAATTATTTGGACGTTACCACTGTCTATTAGTCCATTAACATTGTAAACTCCATACATGGGCTGTGCATACCTTTTAGATCTACCCAGCAGAAATAAAACAATTAGATATAAGTAATAATTTAAGGAATATACTTATGATTCATCTTTCCACTCCAAAACTTCAATCCTCTAATTGGCATTGATAATGTTAGCCGTAAACCATTGGGCATGAAACGTGCTTGTTTATCCTTTGTGACGCCTTGTTGTAACAACACCAATAACAATAAGAAATCCCCATCCACTCAATATGGAATTGATTAGTAACTAAACAATGTGGTTTTTTGATAATATAGCATACTCAATTGACTGGTGTGAAACTTACATGAGCATCAAAAGTAATCGATAAATATAAAATACCTTCTATAAAAGTTGTGAAGCTGAATTGGCACCTAGAAGGCGCTGAAAAGGAAGAGGCGAAAACTTAAAATAACTTGATACGGACCTGCACAAAATTCAAATACATACAATGAGTTGAAAAATAAATAAAACAATTAATTGCATTCAACAATAGCACAATTTTAAAATCTAATCGTGTGAAATATAGACTCCTAGAGTATAACTGGGGGTATCCACAAAAAAAGATGATGAAAACCAATATTCTGACCGAATATCCATACAGCAAAACTACAATGCAAAAGAGCCAAATGACTGAAGACACCTCGAGGTGGGGCGAATTGAAAAATGACTGTCAAACAAAAAAGGGCATTTTTGTTTCATGTACTGTCTGCCATTGTCGATTTGTATGTTATGGTATTTCCTTATTCTCTCGCATTTGTATGTTAAGGAAAATATTAAAAAAACAGACACATATTTTAAGTTCCAATATATAGATACCTTCACTTCTTTCTAAGTCTTTTTCTTAACCTAGGAACTTCAATAGCCCATGTCTTCTTCGTCATTAAATATGACTTCGTCTTCCATTCTAATTGGTTCTTGATTCACTAGCCCCATGAAAGATTCATCCACAACTACATCTTCCTCCGACACCAATCTTGTTGCATCTAGATCATAGTATACCCTTCTTGGAACCTCAATGACCGCATGCCAATCAGGATTCATTGGGTCTTGAGAGTAAAATACTTGCGATACATGCTCAACAAGAATAAATGGCTAGTCACTCCTTTGGGATGACCCATATATATTGGACAAATTGACCAACATCAACTTTGATTCATTGTTGGCCTTCACACCATGTTGGAGCTTAACCCAGTCACACTTGAATATAACTGGTTTATAACCAATACTCCTGTACTCCAATTGAATGATTTTTCTAATAACACCATAGTATTCAACAGACCCATCTATTGGATTTTTATCCTTAGCACTCGAGCGAAAGGTAGTTGGGCACTTGGTAGAAACTCCACTGTTCTGATTTCATTTAGTCATCTCATAATCCTTGGGACAAATAAAAACCCATCCACTGTGTACTTATTGTAAGTTTTGGCCTCTCGTGTTGGTCCCCTTGCTATTTGTATGAGCTCATCGTCTTTCGGGTTTTGAGCGTCAAGTTGTCTCCTCAGCCATGGCATGAACTCATCTTTTTCAGGTACTTTGTACTACCCTGACCTTCTCCCCATGGTCCTCCTACATGTTTCTAGGAAGCTACCATACTCCCTAAAGTGTGCAAATTTCTTATAAAACACATAACAATACAAGGATAAAACATGGAATTGAAAAATCACATCCAGAGTGTAACAACAAGAAAAATACGTACTTTTGACACATATCATACTTGAGGTGGCTTTTCAATATCCATTGTCGGGCTTGTTCCCACTCAACACCTTCTAGAAGATGACGTTTCTGAGGACCAAGAGGACCAACTTCGTCTTCCTCACTAACACTAAGAATCATACTTGGAGGTATTGTTACCATAGAACCCTCGGCGCATTCATCTAATTTTTGAAGGATGCTACCCCCTCCTTCATATCCTCCATAGTATGTCATTGTTTCCTCCTTCAAGTATCTCTCTGCAATGCAACTTGGTGGACGTGCTTTGTTCATGACGGAGTCCTTGTAAGTTTTCATTAACCTTCAAGTACTAAAATGAATTAAGAAGATTCTGTAAACGAAATTCTAACTATTTATAAAAAATCAAAATGATTGTACCTTTCGAAAACATACATCCACTAGTAGAACACGGGCCTCATATGCTAAATGAATAGGCAGATGCATTATTATGACAAACAATGAAAGGGGGCACATCTTCTCAAGCTCACATAAGGTTCGGACCATACCCATCTCAAGTATAACCAGCGACTCAACATCAAGTCTCCTAGAGCATAGAGCACGGAAAAAGGCATAGAAGCTTAGTAGAACATTTCGAGCCTGTTTCCTATCTTTATACGCATGTTGGATTAATAATGGAGCAAATGTTACATTAAAATGTGATAATCATGAGACTTCATCCCTTTCAACTCCATAGACGATCCCTCATTGGAGATAATCCTCCAATTACTACTAAAGCCAACCGGTACATGCATATTCCTTAAAGTAGTAAAAAACAACTTCTCCTCGGGTGCATTAATAAAACCCCAAGTTTCTTCTTACGAGCATTTTCATCAACCGATACTTATTTTAAACCCCAAGAGCTCCAAGTCTTTATGCATTAATTAATGTCATTTTGGATTTTCTTGTCCAACATCATTGCAAGAAGTATTTCGTCGATAATTCTTCTCAATGTGCATTACATCAAGGTTATTAATGATGGGAAGCTCCTCCCAATAGTCTAGCTCATTTGAAAATATTGACTGCTTGTAGAAACAAGTCACTGATATCATCTTCCTCATCACCCTTCCTTACGTTTTCCCCATTTCACTTAAGATGCTCAGTCAGCTCTTTAACCTCCTTACCAGACAATCGGGTTGGTGGTGCCCAATGTTCTTTTTTGTTGAAAGTCGATTCTCTCACATCCAATTTGCTTGGATCCGACTACTCTAGATCAAAATCGCCTTGTGCCAAGATAAACATTTTTCCTCCCATGAACGAGTCTCAAAGTTGAAGTATTGGGACTACAAGAGGGGCAAGCAAATCTCCCCTTAGTCCTACAACCAGAGATGTTTCCATATGCAGGGAGGTCATGAATTGTCCACATTAACACCACACACATGTTGAACAGATCTCCCTTATTAGCATCTTTAACTAATAATCGATATCCCACAAAGACCGCCTTCGGCAACCCAATGGCTACAAGTAAACATCAATATCTTTTCGGTGCTGTTTTGGACCCTCAATAAAGTAGTGCAAGCATGGTGAATTGTGGTTTCATACACGAAGGGGAGGTTATATGTGACACACATTACGGCCATGAACCATCTGCGAAGTGATTTGCATTCCAAATGGATTGAACCCATCTCGTGGTAAGACCCAATCGAACATTACAAGGCTCAAGAGAAAACTTGGGTATGTGTTATCAATATGTTTCAAGATGTAGAGTCAACTGGGTGCCCCAACTCACCATCCTTCAATCTGTTTGTAGAGTGCCAACACATTGCTTTTGCTACCCAATCAACAACAGTACATTCTCTTCAACCTATCTATAGGAAAGTACCCCAATTGCTTTGCGGCTTGTCTAACAAGTTTTTTTTTGTCTTGAATTGTTGCAAACTTGTATCTATATGAGTTACCTGCTGTATCTGGGTGCATCCAGCAATCCAGCACCAAGTAATATTCTCACCAACTCCTACCATCATCTAAAAAGACAAATAACAAGTGAGAACCAGTAACGTGCAAAATGACAGATAATCGTGATGATGCATACACATTTCCCTGGCCGGAAACTATCTGGGTATACCATGTTCATGGTCCTTCTTTAGGCTGACTGCCATACACAGAGCGGTTCCAACTGAACTTGGTATTTCGGATTGCTTCAGCTATTTCTTGTGGGGATGCAACCGCCCACCTTTTCATGACAGCGACATTCCATGTTGTTATGCACATGTGCAGAGGTCTGTCCCATCCAAGCAGGAATACAAATCAAACCCATTGAACAGATAAAAGAGCGAATACAAATACTACACTAATATAAAACTATGCAAAATTCCCATCACTGTCAGAATTATCCCTGAAAACTAAAAATATAATAACAAAGACAACCGCACAAATACATGAAAGATTCGTACCCAAAGCGATGTACACCTAAGTGACTAAAGATTCAACAATCAACATGCATGTTGATAAAATGCATTGCATCCAACAAACCATGTCCCTACAGGCTATTAAGTGGACTTTTTCTTTTTCTATTAATATTATCATTAATCACAAAAGAGTTAAAAAGGCGTTAAATTGATAAAAATGCACTTTGACAAAGTAACACCAATCACATACAAACTCCTCAATCGTTAGATTATGTTGAAGTCAAAGGTCCTGGAAAACAAAATCCTTACATCTCTCCGATAGACTTAACCAAAATGAGGTAGGGGATTTGATGTTAAGAATGATCCCAAAAAGGCATCATCAATAGTGGCAGGACGCTATTATGTAACCCAATAAGAACCAGTTCATACATTTGGATAAATAGTATGAGAACATCTCAACCAAATTAGGGATCACTTAGATCACCCCAACTAGTCCAAACCCCCAAAAAAACTGGGAGGAAAATTGACATTTTGTCTGAGAATGATCAAATCATAATTGAGAGTACACATAACATGGAGCAACAACTCTCTCTCTCTCAGAGGAGGTGAGATAATTAGTCACTTAAGTTTGTCAAGAACAACCCAAGCAAAGAGAGAAACCTAGGGAAAACCCTCTGAACTGCTGATGTGAATTTAGAACACTAAAGATGAAAAAACAAACAAACTTAGAACTCAGTCTCTGACCCTGATGACAACAAATTGGGCAAAGCTTATTAAGCAATGATGACCACATAATAGATACTTACGTCAAACTTTTGCATTCAGAACACCCATCGACCTGCAGCCTCCATTTTCCAATATGACAATAGCACATTCTGTGTATTTCTTTTGCAATGGCTCTGTGCAGTAATGTTTCACCTTCATCATCCACTGCATTAGGATCAGCTCCAGCAGACAGTAACTCCTGTGATCATTAGAAACAAGTCTCGAACTTTTTTCAGAATGAAGAATCAAGTAACCAACTGAAAAATATGAAAATGAAGTTCACAAGACGCAATGCATACAATCTGGTTGGCCATGGTAAGCACACACATGAGCAACAGAGGGACCAAAACCTTCCCTTAGTCTAGATCTAACATTAACAGATCTTTTGATCAGAGCTCGGACGCATTCGAGACCCAGCTGCTAAAGCAAACACAATAGGAGGATCTCCATCTTTGTCCAGAACATCCACATCTGCCTCTTTGTACTCTAAAATAGCTTCAACAAGTTCTAAGAAACCCGTCTACAGGCCAAATGCATAGCAGTTTGTCCATCAGCATTCCGATGCTTCTAATAGAGAACCAATAGAGCTGCTGTTGTTTCCTGATGCAGCTTTAGCAAGTATGTGTCTACACATACCAAAGGAGGGTGAAAAGAGATTATATTCAAAGACAACGATCAATCAAATAAATATCTGAAATTAGTAAAAGCATAGCTGTTGAACCCACCTAACACCATCCAAATTGCCCTCAGATACTGGTTTATGTAATATGTTTGGGCTATCCTGTATTACCTCAAGACAGATGTAGGGGATGGTTCTGCGGCATGTGTTACAGAATTCTTGGCAAAGTCGCTGCATTTCATAGATAAGACATTAGGCATGTATACTTCTTCTACAGAAAGAAACTTTTCGGACTCATAACAAAAGAGAAATACTGTTAGGTGTTTGTGCGCGCTATTGAAAGAATATGCATTCTAACGTACATTCTTTTAACCATTGTAATAATGATAGCAGAAAAATATTAAATAAGGAGAAGCGGTGCATTTAAATATAGAAAACTAACTTCGCTTTAATTGATTGAGAACTAGCAAATAGGTTAGCAAAATCTATCTAACAAAATAGGGAAATGTGGGGCCAAAAGGTCCCATCCAATGGTAGATAATCATTCTCACCAAAATATGACTTGGCAGATCCAAGTGTTTAGTGGTTTGTGCAATTTTGTTAAAAGTGCAATCAATACCATGGGATCTATCCAAAGTCAACAATGCGGCTGGGCTTATAAACTGTTGGGCCTCAAATTTGACATGGTATTGCACAATTGGCTAACCCAATTGATGCTATTGGGCTTATGGATAATGGGCAATTGGGCTGGCCTTGCTTTTTCGACGACGAGTTATTTAGTGCCGAAGGCGCATTATACGCAGCAATGCCCGAAGGCATGACGAAGTTGTTTTTTGTGCCATGGTGCGGCTGGCCTTGGCGGTTGTTTTGTTTATTGGCACGCGCTCATCTTGGCTGAAGGGACGAGTTGTCGGGTAGCGGCAGGCGTGGTCTCGCCAACGTAAAAGGGCGCGGGCGTTAGTTATTAATAAGTTGCAACGAAGAATGACATTAACATGTCACCAAGTAACTGATATGCAAATTTCTTTCCAGCTCTAGTAAACAGCAGTCTTTCAAGTTTTTATTCTCTGATTTTCACATGCTTAACATTAGAAACAATGAATTACGGATAAACTGTGCTTGCAAAAAAATAAAAATGAAAAGGATGGTAGAAATATATCCATGCCTGTCAGGGCTTGCAGGTGGGCTCGCGAGGTATCTCTTGCAAATGACGAAGGAATATTGTGAGCATTGCATGGAAAGTAGGTCTCTTTGATGCCTTGAACTGTAAACATTCACCTACCATCTTCCATAGCTCCCTAGGTATCCCCACACCCACCACACTTGCATACTGAGGAGGAAGCTTCCTGGCCTTGACAACAGATCGATAGATTTCCTCTGAACTTAAAGCCTACCCACCTATATAAAGATCATATTTGCTTGTCAAGCTCTTTCAGATACTAACAACCATAATATAAAAGGAAAAGTGAATGTCACGTGCGGGGACGGAGCCAGTGCACATTTCCACCAGGGTGCACAAAACTCCAGGCATCTGACTCTGTCGATATACCAATAAGCGTCATCCCAGAATAAGGTCTTTTTCACTGGTTCCCAAGCCTCAGGAGCTGTATAGTGTGGATTCAGCATGGTACAATCCATACATGAATGTGATATTGAAGGGTCATCTTCAGGAACTGATTTAGCTTTACGGCAGGAAGGCCTTTTCATAATTGCTGGAAGGCCGTAATCAGAAATCACCGCGACGCCACTTGCATCTAAAAAGAAGATTAGATGGCTTGATGTTCATACAGACAACACCTGCTGCATGGAGCTCAGCCACACCGCGGCGATATCTGCCCAGATTATCTGCAATAGGAAAACAATCTTGTTCAACATGGCGGAATCTTGACAAGCTGGAGCGATGACCATTTCAGCTAATGATAGTAGCTATCTTCTCATATGAGTTGATAAAGGTGGTTTTCCTACAACAACAATAACACAATACTCCCTCATAGTTGAAGGACAAGCCCAGAGTAGGCTAACCTAACTTCAGCTCCAATTGCTCCCCTCACCCTATTTTCTACACTGAGCTGCTCAAAGTCTGCCATTTTAGAAGATGGTTAGGTCAGGTAGCACTTCTGTTTTCCTTTTTTTCCAAAGCTGAATGTAATTAGGTATAAATTAACATGTGGAACAGAAGAACTTATTCCAAAAGAGGAAAGTTTGGAGGCATGAATCATATTTTTACAAAAGTGGAGCCACTTGAGGATTACAAGGGTGGTTCTGAAGACTAAAATGAAACGAAGAGTCTGAAAGGGTTTCTATTCTACTATGGAAAGACAATAAAAATCTCTGGTTTAATAAAGGATATTTAAACTTTACGATCTTCGTATCCTTTTACCTGTACTTTATAGACTAAACTCTCGAAATACTTGTCCAACAATAGTGAAAAGGGATATCATTCTTTTATTAAAAAACACGACTAACTAAACGAGTATATGGTTTTATCAACGGATGTCATTGATCCTTCACAACATGGAAATGATTCTCCTTTCTTCAAATCTATAGTTTCACTTTCCTTATAGTGTGCAATACGTTTCAACATAATTCCTAGCAATAAAATCATTAACAAAACCGAAAATGCAATATAACACAATTTGAACCTGAGAATTTGCTCCAAGGTAAGACGCCCTTCATTCATCCATTTCGACTCAACAGAACCAACATACTTATCCATAATCAAACAAAGCTTCCCATCCATTTCTCATAGCACCATGAAAAGTACTAACATTCCTACACCACATGGAAGACCTTCTCAATACCTCCAATTGACTTTGTACCCAAACTAAATCACTATCTTCCCAAGTATAACTCTCTTAACCGCCACCTTATGCCTACACCTCCTCGAATTACTACTACTACTACTACTACTCATTAAAACCCCAGACCACATTTCTACCTCCCATTTATTCTTTTCCCTTCCTCATCAATTCTTTTCACCAATCTCAAATCATTATGTGTAGATAACTCAATAACACACCGTTTCCCACCCCGGAAAAAGTCTTCTTCATCCCATCAGCATCAAGTCTACCTCTACTACTACTCCCATCATCGTCATCTTCTTCATCGGTGAAGTCGCAATCGAAAGCAGTAGGGCCATTATTGGATTGTGTAATTCATTAGAATGGATTAAAGAGAGGATAGCGAAATTTTTACGGAGAGCAGAAACGGAATTACCAACTAAAGACACGTGTCGACAGCGTGGACATGAGAGGGAAGTGTCTGATGAAGAAGATGTTTGGAACATTTTTGATAAACAGTCTTTACAAAAACCATGTCCACATTGAAGTAGTAGTGGCACTCTTTCTTCTTCGTTGTATTTATTTTGACACACTGAACAGCAAGGGACTTTCATTTTTTTTTTTATTTGTAGATCGTTCAAGGGATTGAAGGAGTGGATCTGTGGAGTGGAAATGAAGAATTTGAGAGAGAGAGAGAGATAAAGTAGAGGTGGGAGCAGCTTTTTTTTTTTTTTTTTTTATATTTATTTTATATATTTTGTTATTTTGGGATGTGGTGGCCGGTGGGTTGTGTCAAGTACTGGGGAGATCTTCTTCAAACCCGTTTCTTCCGGTTCTAAAAACTATACTTTTTTTTATTTATTTTTACTTTTTTGGATATTTATTTGTTTTTTGAATTTATAACTAAAAATTTAAGGTGATCTTGGACATACCCATAAAACCACTCCCATCCCCATAACTAACTAAAGTTTTTGCTATACTCCGCTTCAATCTAATAATATCTCCCAAATTCATTTGGAGTATTTCCAATAGGGGCAAAAAAAAAAAACCACCAGCAACAACTTGTAATTTTTCACTTCAGAATCCAAAATAATTAGTTGTTGATTTGTAATCATATTTATTGGTGAGAGAAATATTGTTAGAAATGAAGCTAAATTATTGGAGAAGAATTCAATAAAAAAAAAATGAGTAAATAACTTGTTTTGTCGGGTACGTCTTAAATATGTCTTAAATAATTTTATTTATTTATTTTAAAGTTGGAGTAGAGGAGTGTTTTTATGGATGTGTCCAAGATCACTCTCTCTCGTACTATAATTTTAAAATAAATAAATAAAATTATTTAAAACATATTTAGGTTCTTAAATTATCATTTTTTTTATTAGGCGTACCCAAGACAAAACAAGTTATTTATTTATTTTTTAATTCTAAAGTGCAATATTACAAGGTAGTTGTTGTTTTTTGTTTTTTTTTTACTAATGAAAATACTCCAAATGAATTTAGAAGATATTATTGAATTAAGGCGGTTATTGGGCATAATAAAACTTTTAGTTAGTTATGGGGTATGGGAGTGGTTTTATGGGTGTGTCCAAAATCACCCAAAATTTATATTTGTTTATTATTTAAAAAAGTAGACTTGTTCTATGAGTTGGAAACTTGGAATTGGGAATACTTCTTGTTTTGACATTTGGGTGTTGATTGTTTGTCGAATTCACACGCTTTTCGGGGTGGAATATGGAGGATGATGTTGAAATTCGATCATGGATTTGTGGGCTTTTTAAAAAGCCCAATTCAGAGCAAAACGTGCAAATTTTGTTGGGACTCGGGAATATAGGACGCACGCTTTAAGTTTGAGTACATTTCAGTTAGAAGCCGTGAACGAATGGTCTTGGTCGACATGTCCATTTATGTTGGCGTTGATATAAAGGTATGGCAAAGATCAATAAATGTCGGGAGTAATTACTAATTTACCAATAGCGACATTTGCAACATTTTGAGCTGCTTGAAAACTAATTTAGTAATTACAGTTCCACACTCCCCTATCTCGTGAAGTCATCTCCAAAAATGTTAGATGCTTGAGACAGTAATCCAGCATGAAGCATTAGAAAAGAATGTGTTTCGTATATTCAGTGTGTGGAAGCATTGTGCTAAGGCATGATGTTTTACCCCAACTTGGGCACCGATATAATTCTTTGATAACTAGGACAGTCAGATTCACCTAGAGGAATGCACAAAAGGACAATAGATCATCTAATAGGGGTGTTAGATTAGAGTCACAGATTGTGATTAACTAAAGTACAGACTAATTAGATTCCACCAGCATGAAGTTTACAAGTTCTTTAGCAGAAGCAAGAATCCAGTACTTGATTCAATAATCTATCGTGTGGGTCTACAAATAGTTGATAAACTGATTGCGGGGATTTGTAAGGTTGTCGTGTCCCCATGAAACCTGAGAACTTGATTGCTTCAAAAAAAAAAAAAAAAAAAAAAACAGCCAACCCAACATGCACCTCTCACTCTGGATCAGGGGAACCTCCAGGCACAAGCTGCATTGAAAAGATCGAGTAACATCAGTGTACTGGGGGAAAAAAATAGGTAAAAGAGAATACACTTTCATGCTCGTCTTGAAAAGTTGCAACCATTTCTGTTTAGCAACTCTTACTTGTCGACAAGAGGTTTTAAAATTCTACAAACTCAGTTCATGAGTTCATGGCTTCTAACTGAATTATACATATAGGAAGCCGTGAACGAGTCGTTGAGTATATAAATATAGGAAACCGTACCCTAGAGGCCTAGACACTCTTGCTTGTCGAAGTGAAGTTGAGTATATATATAGGAAGCCGTGAATGAATGAATGTTGAATGTTGCAAATTCTACAAACTAGAAGTTCGTGTATTACTTACAATGGCAATGTTGTTCCGTTAAGCAATATCTGATCAAGCTTTGTTATCCGCCTCCCCTTCTGTCGTGTGATTTCACTGCAATGAGAATATGAATTTGTACAGAGAATATTCACAGATTCAAAAAAAGTAACCCAAAAAAAACATATTCTAGATGCACAACCATATAGTAGCAACATAAGCACTGAACAAGATCAGGGAGAGTAAATCTGTAAATGACAATAACCATTCTGATGTAAGAAACATTTGTAATCATAAAAACAGTACCAAAACTAAATATTTCCAGAAAAAACTGCATTAGGCAATTACCAAGGACATTGCATATTTGTACCTATTCTTTACTACATTGTATTGGTACCAAGAACCAATAATAAGACTCGATAAGAAGCAATACATGTACACTCGTGCCTAAGCCCATTTAGAGAAGTAAATATAAGGGTTAGAATATTTGAGCCAAGGAAAGACCAATTATGATCCTCGTGAGGAAAGGAAAAACATGAGCACTGTGAGACAACAAGAAATAAGAGCATGTGAGAGACAGAGAAGTTTGAGCACTGTGAGGGAAAGAGAACCATGAACATTGTCAGAGAAAAAAGAAAAAACAACTAATACCATAAACAAAGGATTGGTTTGGTGAACCATATATAGCATCTAAATCAGAGTATGTTTTCTAGCTTCACTAGTTACATAATCGTGTATCAGAAACATGAATTGCAATTAAATGCACTAATTGTATGAGAAAATGTTCCTATCTAAGAGTATGTTTGACTGTTTTGTAGGGGGAAATATTCCTATTAAGATGATACAAAAACATTCTTACATTTTTTTCCCGATATAATAAAAACAATCTACCACAAAAATATACAAACAAAATATGTATATTGCTAGATAGACAATTATCATCTATGTTATGTGGAATATAGGAGAGAAAATTACAAGAAAAACTGAAGATTCGCTACCATTCCTACACCAAGGATAGCACAACTTACAAGAACCAATGTGGGTGTAAATTTGAATCATTATTATTCAACTTCTCCAACCAATGTGGGGTAAATTCTGAATCATTATTATTCAACTTCTCCATTGTAACTCTTACCACCTTATTGTTAGCTACGGAATGTGCTAGTTCCTAAACATTCTACCCCATTATCTTCTTTTGTTATAGTAATACAAAATATAGTTGGCTAGCCCTACAAATTGCCACATTTATTTAAAACACGCAATTATGTCCCAGTGTCACTACATTATAACAAGTTCTCTCTCCTTGTGCATCAACTATGAACTACAATACTAAACTCATTTTACCAATAATTTCTACTTTCAATAATTATAACTTACTATTCAGTAACGTCTTCAAGAACCATGTTGACGTAAACATCAAAACTCTTAGAGTACCAACAAGCTCCTTGTCTCCTTTCATTATAACCCATATTTTCGATCCAATACAACGATCTATCAACTCTGTAATAACAACACCAACAACAACAACACATAAAAACAATCTTTTTACAAAAAGTGATGTAGTAGAGAGAAGAAAAGGAGAAAAAGAAGAACCTGATGGAAGAAGTAGTGATGGATTGGTTGTTGACATTTTTTTTTCCTTGCTCAGAATTGCAAAGAGGAAATTTTACAGCCCCAGTGGTACACTCCCTTTGTTGATTCTGAACTTCGTTCGCGAAGGAACGGGCCCTTCTTTATGCGCCGCTTTACGCTGGAAGGAATATGAGCTTTGCTTCTCTGTGGTTCAAGAGAAGGAAAAAGGAGGTATGGTTTCGGAACTGAGTTAAATGGTCAGTCAATTTTACTTTGAGTCTTATCAGGAAACCAACCCAGTTGGACTACTGGTGCACCAACTGTTCACATAGACAGAGAGTGGGCTCAACTCAACTCAATTTGAAGGCTCTATATAATGTGTGTGTTAGTGTAACAAATGGTTAATACTAACAGATACATTATTTAGGCTAGTAGAGCATTCCCAATGCAGTGTACTTTTATTCAACTCTACGTAGATAGTATTTCCTTCTTTTTCTACCATTTTGGTGAAAAACAAGGTGAGACTGCCCAATACAAAGGTGAATATTAATCTCGAACGGGAGGTTAGATTCTCGTTTGGACGTAAAAATCTAAAAAAAAAGCTCCGTGACGTAATCCAATATCCCCGTCCAAGTTCACAATTCGCCACTATCTATCTCGGTTGAAGATTTCATCTTCGCTTTGACTTGGGAAAATAGTCACCACTATATTCATCTTTGCATTGGGCAAAAATTTTGAACAAAAAGAGGTGAATAAAGTCACAAACCCACCATATATCCACTTGCATTGGGAATGCTTTTAGCAGATAGTGTTTTGCGCTTGAATTGGTTGTTGTACTTTAAAAATGTTTATGAGAAAACTGAAGTGTTCTTTGGATTTTGTTCGAAGTAACAGTGTTACACACTTGTATTCGTGTTCTACATGTTTTTATTGTAACAAACAAATAAACTGACTAAGAATCCTACACATAAATGCATTTGACTACAAATGGCGTCATGAAGAGAAAGGACTCCAACTAAAACTTGATATCACCTTCACTCTCATGGTTCAAAACTTAATAATTACAGCAGAAACGATATCACATTGAGAGCCCCATCCATGTCTATCCTGCAATCTTCCCAATGGTTGCTGCAGTTTCTGTTTGACCAACCAAGCCGTGGCTGAGCAACAGACGGTGTCACATGAATCTCTTTCTCCCACTTCAAAAGGTGGCACCTTCTCCATGTCTGTCACAGAACAAGAGAAAGCCTTGCTCCTGAAGCAGAACGCAACACCCATATCCCCTATCCTCCTCCAAGCTATGGATTATTGCAATACTATTTCGAAGTCACGTCCTCCCAACCATATTTCGGGGAAGAGACTGAAGCTTTCTGCTCTCACCCAATCCCCAACCTGGTCATATTGATGCAAGAACATATTAGCAAATGGAAATATCTACATCATAGCCAACAACTATTGATGGTTATATACATTCATAAACATAATATAACAGATTCGACTACCTTGAAATCTTCCACCTTCTCCATGTCAGAAGGATCAGCTTGCCACAAAATGGGCCGATTTTGTATTTCAATCATCAATAAGCCATCATTCTCTATCTCACTAATTCTCCCCATACTGTGATGTGTCTCACCACCCCATGCATACCTTGGCTCAGCAACAGATCGCTTCACGCATACTTGGTCACCGATCTGTAGAGCATGCATACAGTTGTTTCTTAGAATAAAACCATTGGCTAAAACTATTTAAAAAGAAAAAGACGAGGACACTTAAATTTTAATTGAAAACAAATGTCATGACCCTTACCCTAAATGGTACAACAGGCTCAACCTCCCCAGGTTCACAATGCCATGGACTAGGAAGATAGCTCAGTTCCAGCAAAAGACTATTGTCCGGGTCTGATACAGTATACAATCCCAATGCTCCCAGGAGTTACAGCTCCCAATCCATGTTTTGCAGTTGTCAGAGAGGGGCGATTCGAACCCAATCACTAACCTTGAATTCTTCAACCCTTTCCATTTCTGCAGGATCAGCTTTCCACCCCTAGATGCTCCAGGGAATCCCACACGAGAATACCGCCATCATCAACACACAAAACAGTTCCAATGCTATCACGTGATTGACCACGCCATCCATACCTGAAGGCAGAACATATGATAACTATCAATATCAGAAGTTGGTTGAGGTTAAATTTCATGACTTTTAAGATTCTAATAGCAGCTAAAGCCCTCATGAAAGACAAGTAACTATATTTTCTCTTTATCATGTCATGATACATCCTCACCAGTCAGCAAAAACACAGCCAAATGCATGATATGTGAACTTGAAAGTACTAAAGGTGCAGCAATCTATGTAGCTTTACTTTGTTAGTAATATAGTTGTACAACAGCGTTGGCTTTTAACCTAGATTTGAAAGTCAATAGAAGTGGTGTGATTGTCATCAAGCAATCAAAAACAGGTATTGGGTTGGAAAAGTAGCAGCAGCTATTCAGTGTCTTACCGCGTTCTTTAACATCAGGCTTGAGTTGCACATGTTGTCCTCTGTCTAAGGGGATGACTTTTATAACCTCTTCAGCCAATACATGAGCCTCTCCAGAGCAAAATGACACAATGAGATTATCCCTGTCCTGACATTCTGAACATAACCAACACTCTTATGCCTTGCACCTTGCCATCCAAGCTTAGGAGTCTTGCCACTACTTCATATCTGAGCAACACTGAAAATTGCAATATAACAAAATTGAACCTGAGAATTTGCTCCAAGGTAAGACTTCCTTCATTCATCCGCATTTCGACTCAACAGAACCAACATACTTATCCATAATCAAACAAAGCTTCCCATCCATTCTCATAGCACCATGAAAAGTACTAACATTCCTGCACCACATGGAAGACCTTCTCAATATCTCCAATTGACTTTTTTACCCAAACTAAATCACTATCTTCCCAAGTATAACCCTCTTAGTGCCACCTTATGCCTACACCTCCTCAATTATTACTATTACTACTACTACTACTCACTAAAACCAAGACCAAAACCCCAGACCACATTTCTACATTCCCATTTATTCTTTTCCCTTCCTCATCATTCATTATAATAAGTTGGTAACCAAACACCACTATACCTTTAGAAAAATGAAATTTAATGGTGTCATATATGTGATACATCAATTGGTAGCTATTCTAAGACTAAAGGGCATATATTACTGTATGGACTGAAGTTACATTGACCAATTTTCAATTTCAACAAGCCGGAAAAACATGGCCTCCATATCCACCAGCAATAACCAGAACCTATCTTCAGCTCCAAAACCTTCGATTATGAGAACTACATAAATTTCAACAAAATCGCCCCCCACCCCCAACCCCCCAACCCCCACCACACTCAGTAGTGTGAATGAGTGGTCACTTAACTATATGAAACTACTCCAAGGCTTCCTTTGGCCAGAGACGCTTCCACATAGCAAGCTCTTCGAGGTTGTAAAGTTTTCTAATTCCTCCATAAAACCCATCTGCTTCATTTCCTTCTTCTCGATGGTCCTTCCTGTCTATAATTGTTTGCCTCCACCTTGAACCAGGGGTATATTGGTTGAACTCTAACACCACAGTATCTGTCATGTTTAGTAGAGAGAAATCAAATGAAAATGCATAGGTATAAATATTCTTAAAAAGGAAAAGGAATGAAATATAAAAAGATACATGAACAAGCCTAAACGAGGGAATGGGAGGTGTCTAGAAGACAATTGGTTTTAGGGGTTTAATGACAAATCAATGTTTGATTACATGGTTTGACATAACATACAAGGATAGACTTTAACTATCCCAAAACAGGCTATCTAAGCATCTGACTGCAACATAAACAGGCTCTCCCTAACGCTATGAAAGCAATGTTACTTAGTCAAAAAAGAGGGAAAAAGTATTGGGTAGTGTGACCATCTAGAAACTGGTGAGATATTTGGAGGTGATAGAGAAGCTTTGGGGGTGGTTTTATATGGTCTTGTTGTTCTTAGGGATTCTAAAATGTTTAAGATAAGTTGATAGGTATCTATTTAACATCCGTAATGGATATAGCTTGATTTTTCTTACCACTAGAATGACATTGGCAGTAATTCTCATTCCTGTCACACAATTCCAAATGACCTACAACCCCGCATTCACCAACCTGCAAAAGATACACCAAATGTTCCAAGTTCTTTAAGTTACATTTTAAGACGATTACAGGTGCTTCATGCCAAAATCTACAAGATAAACTCATTTTTGTACTTAATGATCAGGGAATATAAGTATAACAAGGTTTAACACAATCACTCAAACGGCAAAACACAGATGCATCTTTCCCTATAACGCCAACAATAGTTATGAAACTAAATAGTCATTAATTTGGCTGCAAGAACACACCATAGGGAAATTTCTTTGTTCCTTCTCCACTGAATCTCAATATGATCACCAGGGCTTAGATCATTTAGACAGTCAGTTAAATGAAGATCGCGGCGGAGGGGGTATCAACTGGTGGTGCTCTTAGTCTATCCCACCCACACCTTCTTCAGTCACTATCGTCCGGTCAGCCTTCATGGTGGGGTAACTGCAAGAGAATATTCAAATGTCAAGCCATGTCTCTAATACATACAAATAAGCAAGGGAAATTCTGTCACTTATGAACTGATACACAGCACAGTACACTGAATCAATTACAAACCAGAAAAACACAGTAATTTAGTGAGGTTGAGTTTGAAGAAGCCATGTTGCTTATTACCTGGCACGAAAGGTGTCTGTGCGCCTATCGTAGCAAAGCTCAGCATCATAACATGACAGCATAAAACCAACATGCCCATGCTGAAAGAAACAATAATGTTTAGAAAATTGCCAAATTCAACCAGCACATACGTCGTCAACTACACTATGAGAATCGCAAGACTAAACACCAATCAATAACATATACACAAAGCAATATCAAAAACATTACAGGATGTAATTTGTTCATCTTTATCTGCACAGAGCAGAGAAGACATGAAGTCTCTTGTTCTTCTTACTCATTTTCCCCTGATTTGATTTGGAGAGATTGGAGGATGAAACATCAACACTAAGTGTGTGATTGGTAAACATCAATATGCAGTTTACTCCTATCCTCAAATGTTAACACGTTGAATTTAATTGTAATTTATAATTGAATTATGACAATTATATACTAAAAATTTCAGTATAGTAGAATATGAATATTTTCTTTTTAAACCTCGTCTAGGAAGACACATAGTATAAACATATCTGAATTTAATTCTAGTATTTAACAATCATACCTCACGATTATAGACCTGAGCCGGGAACCAGAACTTGCCACTCTCGAAAGAGATATACCTAGACATAATTGAATCAACAGGCAAAGGACTCATAGGTTTGCTATGGTTGTCAAGCGTTGATCTAATCCACGAAAGAGGCCAAAGGCCTTTATGCGTGCTTTTGTTGAAGGAATAATCCTTCTTAGTGGCAATATGCCATTGCCACTGTCTACAAGCAGCCTTTCCAATCACTTTCCCCCACTTCTCCTTCATGTGCCTTTCCCAGAGGTGGTCACTCGTACACCTTTCTCTCAATGAGCTACAAACACCTGCCATGTTACACAAACTGGATGGAGGAAGCATTCCTAAAATGCACTCCAAGGTCAATTCAGGCAAATCCAATATAGACATCTCTTCTATCTCTTCCACATTCTCTACCTTTGAACTAAGAGGCCTCTTCTTGAAAGACATCATTGCAGGAATATCAGACAAGCTACCACTGAGCTTCCTTTTCTTCAGCCACAGTACCAAGAAACAAGGTAACTCTTTACAAAACCAAAGTGATAACAATCTCATCTCATTTGCCCGTGGCAGAGAAAGGGACTTAGAAAGAAGTATGAAGGAGAAACAAGATATCAGAAAGAAAAGCATCAGTTCAAGGATAAATTCTCAGATGATAAAAAAAGAGTTAAAAAGGAGGGAATTCTGATAAAGCAACGAAGACAATGACCATTTATTGGAAAAACAATATCCAATTCCAATTCCTCCTTATCACCCAAAGGAAGAAAAATGAAGGTAATCTTAAGGAAGATACCCTTGAATATATTTGGTTTTGATAGGCGCTCAACGAAGCCCGCCAGACCCTACCGTGGGGCCTCGTCAAGGAGTACGTATAACCAAAGAGGGGCAACTGTAAACACCTCAAACACAAGATTTAATTGGTGGTAGTTGGACTAAACAACTATAACACCAAAGAGAGTAATCAATATTCTAATGGTATCTAGATACACTGGATCTCCCCTGTATGGACTAAAACATACAACAAACAGGATAGCTGTCTAAAATCCAACAAATAAGAGATGGGTATTTGTTAAATGAACTTTAGCAATCATAACAGGAGAGTGTTGAGATGTTCTGTTATGGATCTAGATCTATATAGCAAGAGTCCAGTATTCCAAAATTTATGAAATCTGTCAAAGACAATAATAAAATATACAAGAGTGGGTAGCTGAAACTTGAAAGTAGACCTGCATTAGGTAAGTGCAAGTGCAACCAACAACAGTATGAAAGATACAAAAATATAATATCCACAGCTTCACAAGAGAAACTTGGGTTGGGAGACTTGATATTGATGAAGATGGAGATGAACTTGAAGTGGGTCCTCTTTAGTACTCACTCAAAGCATCCATATCTTCATCACAGCACACCAAATCCCCAGCCACACCTTCTCTTTTCTTTCTTTCCTTCTCACAAACGTGGAAAAAAGAACAAGGAAGCTTTTAAGTAGAAGAAGGAAGTAAAGAATAGTTTTTTAGCCTTTATTTGATGGAGGGAGTTTTAACGGTTAGGAGATTAGTTAGTAAATATGTCTGACATGTATCAACTAAAAACCATAAACACACACCTGATTCTTCTCCTAACTTCCACCAAACTACTTCCCTCCACACAATATAAGTTTGCAGTAAAATTTGCTTAAACTAGAAAAAAGAAACCGTTGGAATGATGACTCCAAGTCAAGTAAGATTCAAGTGTTTTTATAGGCTTATTGAGAATTTGAGACGACAAGTTATCTAACTTCTTGTACCTGACACCTGTTAATGACATTTCCAATGCACTCGAAAGTCCGCCAAGATTCTAGCTCGCCAGATGCCCCAGACAATAGCTAGTCAATTCCTAGACGGCAAAAGTTGGATACGTAAATTTTTCGCCTAATATTCGAAATTTTCAACAATAATATTTTTAAATATTCGGTCCAATAAAACGCTAACAGTAAAAATATGATATATGTGTTTTAAATGGGTATAATATGAATGTATTTCTTTAAAATTCGGCTATATATTTTACATTTAAAATTTTGATATATAAGTATATAACGTTTTTATTTTTATTTTTACAATTTTATTCATGAAAAAATAATACAAATGTCAAATTTTTTGTTCTACTTACTATTACTAACACATTTATTTTTGGTTCCAACTAATGCTCGGCCCAACCAATTCGCGAATTAAACCGTATTATTCAAAAATTTGTCGAATTATTCATTTTATTCGCTAAACCTTATAATTCGCGAATAATTCGGCAATTATAAGCCCGACCCAACTAATTCGTGAATTAAACCGTATCATTCAAAAATTCGCCGAATTATCCGTTTTATTCGCCAAACCTTATAATTCACTTAATAATTAAGTTAATAATTCGGGCGATTACTAGCTATGCCCCGGACTTGGCATTGCGATTGTGAGTGCATGGTGAAATATGTTCTAGCTAATATTGAATTACAAAAACCGAGACTACCTAGAAACCTTTGGGTTATGCTTTAATTCTTCCGGTTTGATTTGTTCACAAGAAAAGGTGAACTTAAATTTGGGGCTCTAGTTTCACTAATTGATAATTTGATATCAATTTTCGCTTTATTAGTTCTCACATGGTAATTGTTTTTGTGGACATGTATGATTGTATGACCACTAGGGGGTGGGCAATGGGCGAATGCCATGGCGCCCTAAACATTTAAAGCCCTTTAAGATATTAGGTAGGGCCTCCCTACTCTAAAGTCATAGATGGAGGCGGCCCGGGCCGGTCACAAGTCGAAAACCTCAAGCCTCGACCACGACCACAATTTCTTTAAAGGCTTTAGGGATTCGGGCTTTAGTGGTCGGGCTTTTTAGGGCCTATATATTTTTTTTTTACTACATCGGTTTTAAAACTCATTTATATTACAAAATGCATAATAATCTACAAACTCAAAGTCAACCAATCTAAGAATAATCCCGATAAGTTCAAAAATTTAAAATGCACATCCACAATCTAATGAATCAAGACATCGAGTTCGAATTTGTTCTTCCTCAGACTCAAACCTCACTAAAATTACATTTAACATTCAAATACATAGACAAATAATTATATTATCATTTTAAAGGAAGAAAGAATATATATAAAGAAGAACATAATAGTTTTGGTTAAAGTCGTGGAAGTTGTTAAACTATTTGTAATATCATAAATTATTTCTATAATAGATTCAAACAAATATAATTAATACCTTCTTCTAATTTAAAAGTGATTGAGCCTTTCAGATATATGGAAATGAAAATATTGGCTTTTGAACAGTGATGGAGAAAGGTTTGAGATTACAAATGTCATTTTTCCCGACAAAGGTTGTTTTTGGTTTTCTATGTTACAAATGTCCGGCTCAGATTTTGGCTTTTAATGGTGTGGAAGGAAATCTTAAGTTTTAGACGGCTTGGATGTGAATAAAAATATAATTTATAAAAAATGTCGTGAGTTAAATCGGAATAATAAGTTATGAACTTTGACTTGATGAAAAGGAATAAAGTCTTATTTTATTAAAGCCAAATCTTCATTGTTTCTTCACTACCGCTAAAAGTCGACAAGTTTTGTTATATAAAACAAGTTATTGGAAGACTTCTTGGGTGTAAGTGATAAATTACAAAAACAATGTTATTTTAATTGAAAATATTTAACAAAAGAGTTGGACAATTATGGATGTGACTTTATAGTGAAAGTATGAAAACGAGGGGCGGTTAGGGCTTGGTTAGGCTTTGTTAGGGGTAGGCCCATGTTTTAGAATCTTTAGCCCAACTTGCCTCTGAAGGCATTAAGTAGGGGGCTACCTACCTAAACTCATGAGGGCTTTAGTTGTGAGGCTTTATAGGGCTTAGGGTCCGGGTCGGTCGGCGGGGTTAGGGTCGTTAGGGCCAAATTCCCACCCCTAATGACCACTAATTTAGACTGGATGTGATGATTTTTTTTTTTACCAAGTTATATATAGTTGTATTTCTATATTCTATAATTTGCTTTTACTACTGATTCTGAAACTTGTTATTGACTGAAGTCTGATTAAGGTTTTGAATTCATTGAATGTTGGACGTGGACACTAAGACATATAATTAAAATGCGACCAAATCATGATTTAGTACCTCTTACTTTTAGATCATATAAACTTTCCCATGACCATGGTTCATGCATTACTAAATAGTAATTATTAACGATATTTAAACCGCGAGAATATCCTCATTTCAAAAATTAGTAGTGATACATGAATAGACACGAGTAAAGTTAATTTTTATATTGCTTTTGTCAAGACTATTGATTTTGTCGTAGGCCCATTCCCAACACCATCATGCAGGCTTTGTGCTGAAAGGGACATGGTATGAAAGTTGAAGAAAGGGAAAATGTAGGATTCAAGGATTGTTCTGAGTTGGGCACTTGGGCTGCTGCATAGAATGGAATCCTGATCTATAATTCTATTACTTGATCTTCCAAATCTTTGGTGCACTTTTGATGGTGTGTAAACAACATTTCAAGTAGAGCACGTTCTCAATAAATAACACACCATTATTGAACAAAAGGGGATAGGTGTGATCTCAACATCACCACTTTGGAGTTTTGAGTTTTTACGCATAAAGGAAAAAGGGGCCACAAAAATGAAGGGATTGTTGTCTAATTTTCACAAGCCAATGTAGTCTGAGCTTTGAAGTTTAGGAATTGGGATTAGGTGGGGTTTACTATCAACGTTGGTCTTTAACATATAAAATTAGGGTGGTGATATCCACACTCACCTTAATGGTTACTAAACTCACCAAGACCAACCAAAGAATTTGCACCGGTTTATCAATAAACCCACTATATTATTTTTTTCAAAAAATAGTCCACAAGTCACCAAAGAATTGACAAGCTAAGAAACCCCAAATGAAAAACTAGTTAAGTGTATTCCGAAATCCGAATCTATATATTCCTTTTTTATGTTATTTCCTTATTCATAGTAACAAGTTTTTGAACTTAGCATATGTCCGGACTCTTTTAGATAGTTTGCATAAATTAGGTAAGAGAAAATTTTTCCTCCCATGTAATAATCTTAGTGGGAATTAGAATTCACTCCTTACTCAAATTAGATTTTTTTTGTAAAGGATTTTGTTAATATACAATTTAAGTTTTAGTTGTATAATGAAACTTATGATAATTTAAGCGTGTCTACGTGGGCTTATCTCTTTCTCAATAATGGTGCCACATACGAGAGAAAGATTGTCCACGGAAAAAAAGTATATGCTTTAATATAGAGAGGGGAGATGAGGATAGTTTAGTTTGTTTTGTCCCTCAACAGTTGGGAAGACAATATTGTAAGGGGTCATACTATTCATATTGACCTCCACCAATTTTACCAAGGGCGACCCAACAAACTAAAAAAGTGGACACCGCATAACTAAACTCCAGTTAGACTTAATAAAGGCAACCCAAATATGCAAGAAAAACAAAACAAACAAATAAACACAAATTAAACTCTTTCTCCCAAAAATCTAACTAGCACTTCTTCCTCACAAAAATGAAAAAACAAAAATAAACCCAAAATTCATTGAAAACTTTTGGAATAATAGATTGAGTAACATAATTTTGAACTTTGTAGATTCTCCCCATTATTAACACTAGAAAAAATTAAAGTGGTGAACAAAAAGTTTTTTGTTGCTTAAAATTTTAGCTTAGTAATTGGTTGAGCTCTCTATCCAAGTAATTAATAAAATCAAAATTTTCAACTGGTTGACATCCAAATTGCTTGTAGATATTCGAAGGCACACAATATAATACTTTTAAATTAAAGTCTCGCATTTTAATATGTTTGCAAGAAGAATTTCTTGGGTTTTCATGGGGTTTTTTTTTCCTTCTTCTTCTTTTTTTTTTGTTTTGTTTTGTTTTTTGTTTTTGAAAAAGAGCTTGAATAGAAAGAGTTTGTAGGGTTTATGAAGGAGAATAACATATATGTGTTGGGTAGAATTGAAAAAAGTTCTATGTGTGGAGTATTTATTTTGGGTCTAGGTCACCCTTAGTAAGTTTTAATTAGGGTTTAATTGAGATGTAGTTATTAGCTACTTAGTTGGGTCGCAATTTGGAAAATTAGTGGTGTCAATATGACAACTCCATTATAAGTGAGGAGATTAAATAAAAATAGTTTGTACCAAGGCCCAAAATTTCGATATCGATGAATATATCGGTGTACTCAAAAACCGATATATATTGGATATATCCAATTTTTTTGGTGACCAGTCCAAATTATTTAAAATATCGGAAATATCGGATTTATATTAAAAAATGGTCAAAAAATCAACTGATATATATCGTAAATATTGGATATATTGATTATATCGGCAATATAAAGTTTCATATCGGAAATTCTGATATATATCGAAAAAAAGGGTTCAATATTCGGTGGATATATGTCGGAAATATCGATATTGGTGTACCAATTTACCCAGATATATCAGCGATATATCGGATATATCGGCGATATTTTGGGCCTTGGTTTGTACTCTATGATAATTCAATAAATACAAGTGAGGGTCTGTCAAAAAGAAACCCCAAATGAAAAACTATGAAACACAAATGAAAGAGATTCATCGTCTAATTAGTTAAATAAGGTAATCGTTAATTGCATCACTTTTCATGATTTAGAATTGTTGCAGTGCATCACTTTTCATGATTTAGAATTGTTGCAGTGGTGTTTCAGTATTTGTTTCCACTCCAGAAATAAAAAAAAATAAAAAGATACACTACACCAAATTGGCCAAAAAACAACACCCACATGAGATGATAAATGACGGTTAATAGCTATTGTAATAGAACAACGCCAATGGCTGTCATTGTGTAACTCAAAGCCGTCAGAAGTGTATCTAAGAAATTCGCCCATTCGCAGCTTTTAAGACTTAAGTGAAATATTGAGTTGTCCCGCTCGCTTTTTTGAGGGCATCCGAAACTTATGGTGAAAACTTCTCAAAATTTCAGTTCTCTCTCTTCACCTCACATCAAGAGCTAGGGTTTTAAGTTCTCTCTCTTCTCCTTCAACATCAAGAACTAGGATTTCAGGTAAGTAATTTCGCGTTCTCTGTCTCAAGAACTTGGGTTTCAGGTAATTTATCGTTCTCCTCTCTTTTTATGCTTTCAGTTCTTCACTTGGGTTCTGGCTCTGGTGGATTTCTCTTTATAATAGTGCATCCAATTAACAGGTAATTTTCGTCTTATTATTTTATTAATGGCTGTTATTAGTTAAATAATTAATTTTTGTTGTTGTTATGTTTTACTCCATTGCATGGTTTTTTCAAAAAGGTTGAATTTTTCCTAAAAGCTGATAAATTTGATGTTAGATTCATTGTTAATTGCATCAGAAGTTTCACAAACAAAATGTTTAGCTTGGTCATGAAACCACATTAGTGTGTTTTAGCTTGAAAAATATTTTGCACCACAAAATTCTGTATAATAGATTTTGATTTCACGTGTTTTATTGTTGTTGGGTTGTATATACATGATTAGTATATTTAGTTGTATTTATCAGCTGAAGGCTATTTGGTGGCTTGTTTTTTGTTCATTGGTTTTTTGTTGGATCAATTTGTGTGATGTTTGTGGCTTGAATTTCATTGTTGTTAATCTATTCCTATGAAGTCTATTGCAAATGATAAGTCTTATATAGGCTCAATTGGTAGCTCAGTTTCACTTCTGTTGTGTATTAATTCTCTTTAACATGCTATTGAATGACATGCTATCCATATAAATTAACTTTAGACCTCCTCACTATGAAGTTAAGTAGACCACAACTATATTTCATCATCTTGGATCAGTATGTAATTTTGTTGGGACTGATTATGAGTATTGAAATTTAGAAAATCCTAAAGTGTTTGTGTTGATATGGGTTATAGCAATTACCACCTAGTTGTGCACTTGTGCATTATCCGATGAATAAGTCATGTTAGTTAAAATATATAATTTTATTGCTGTTAGTAAGACTTATTATGCCAGTTTGTACAGGTTCATACAAGTCCATTGTACAAGTCTGTTGAAGAAGAACCACATGCGACAGGTACGCGAGGATCAACTGGGGTAGCAGAAATACGGGTAAGTATGGCGCATTTATTTATGTGAATCTTTGAATATTAATGCATGGACTTGTGCTCTTTTTGTTGTTAGGTAATGCATAGACTTAGTGTGTGCATATGCTAAAATTGTTTATAGATTCTATTGGTCATGTATATTGAAGTTGTGATGCTTTTGAACTCTCTTGTAGATGTTTGTTTTGTTAAGAGTCCATGTGATGTTGATACTGAGGGGCATGTTAAGTCTTGAATTCTCGTTAAGAGTAATTTGGTAAATTATGCTCGAAACCGGACACATACGTAATTATCAAGCCGGGTTAACGTTTTAACCTTATGTAACTTAAATAAACTTAACACCGACTTAGAAGCTAAGTTAGTTGATTTCCAACTCACTGACGGAAATTTTAATTTACATATCATTGGTTCCTTAGAATTAATAATTGTCGCATAGTGAAATAAATATATAAATAAGTGAAACAATTTAATTATATAATAGTTATATACTAAAGTTCGTTAAAAATACTCGCTTAGTTGACATGAGTCCCACGCAAATTTTAGACTAGATTAAGTCATTTAGTGTCGTTTCGCATTTATCAATTTAAGAATACACTATTTTCTGTTTTGTTTCTATGGATGGATATCCTGAACTTTTTAGGAACTTAGTACCATTTAACGACTAAATGTTTTGGTTGAGTTTTCTGTTTTGAGTTTTGGTTGAGTTTCTATGGATGGAATATCCTCAACTTGAATATGTTATGAGAATCAGTGGTAGTGTTAGTGGGTTGTAAAAGTACTAAAAGAAGCTGCGATGGTTTGTT
This sequence comes from Coptis chinensis, assembly GCF_015680905.1. Taxonomy (NCBI): domain Eukaryota; kingdom Viridiplantae; phylum Streptophyta; class Magnoliopsida; order Ranunculales; family Ranunculaceae; genus Coptis; species Coptis chinensis. The sequence continues at coordinate 5,281,128 of NC_141462.1, forward strand.
AGTAGGAGCTGAGTAACTCCTTGATGGGAACCTTTAACTGTTGCTATTAGGCTGAGTCGCTGAGTAGGCTATAAAATTGTTTCTATTAGCCATTTGATGATGGATGAGGACTGGGCTTTGTCTATTACTGCACACTTCAAAAGGCACAAGTATCTGTTTATTACTGATGCTATTAATGCTATAGAACTGTAGGGGCATTTTTTGGCCGCCTTTTTTAAAAAATAAATGAAAAAAAAAAGACACTTGTCAAGTGTTGTAGAAAAAAAAAGACTGCAAAAAAAAACGAGTCACCATACGACACCCAAAAGTGTCTTTTTTTTGGAAAAACGACATCCAAAAGTGTCTTTTTTCAACAGATATGGTGTAGTGTATGTTATGGGCCATGACCAACTAGATGATAGGCCTGATGACTAGCAGCTTAAGTCTTTGGTCTTTATGCCTTTAGAAACTAGTGTTGCTAAGTTGAGGATTTGTCATGTAAATTTATTAAAGTTAGAACTAGAACTAAAGGACAAAATAAGATAACTAAAGGACATATTATCAACTGATTTAGAGTGATATGATTACCTGGGAGAATTTCTCTGGTATCGACATGGATCAAAATGTGTGGATCTTGTAATTAGTATCGGTGAATGGTGATGACCTGAATGGACAAGATGACCCATGTGATATTGGAACTTTGGTTCAAAAGCATAATATTATAGGACTAGTCTACTATTATGTGTTGCTAGGCTACTGAAAATTCTAAACAGTTTGCATTGCCTCCATCTCCCAAAGATGATGTCAGACATGACCGATTCAATGGTGGTACATATAAGGAAATGGTTATTCAAGTTCCTAGGGCCAGGTATTAACATCAGTTATCTGTTGGGAAAACTCTCTTTATGTGATTTTATTTACAAATATTCAATTTTTATCTGCTATCGACTTGAGCCAGTGATTTAAAGATTGACTAATGTACAATGTCGCCCACTTGGTATGTTGGAAACCACAGAAACCTGCAAGATTAGTGTGGTTGTCTGAACCAAGTCTTAGTAAATTAGTCTGTGAAAATACCCTGTTATGTCTTGATTCTTCTGTTCACCCCCCCCCCCCCCTAGGCTTAGGCCTTGTACCTAGGGGTGTTCTATTCTTTCTTAGGCTTTGAACAAGGACTTGACTTTGGTTCAGGAAAATCAGGTGCTTCTATATCACTTGGTACTTTTTCTTATTCTTTTGTTCTGTTATGTGCTACACATGGCCAACATCTTATTTCACCGTTTCGTGTTTATATGATTATTCTACTGTAGAATGTTGTTTTATTTTCTTATTTCAGTGAACATCGCCACTAAACTGATTTTATTAGTCTATCTCGATTCTAGAGTAGGAAGCTGCTGGTGCTATTATAGATGTAAGTGATTATTTTTCTTACTTGTACGATTTCTGCTTGTGTCTATTCATGGCGAGAAACTCATCTTATACTCCATCCTTATATTGTTTTTGTGTAGGATTCTTTTATGTGTTGTTTCCATTGTGGTGTTTTGGCGTGGTGGTTAGATATGGGATACTTTTTCTTGTTAGGTGAGACCATATTTACTTTGGAATTAAAATTATTATTGCTCCTGGAATGAAATATGTTTTTTTAAATAGATAGTTCTTATTTTAAGTTTGCTTTGGTTGCGGGAGACATGGCGTTACAACAGAACAAGTTTTTACCTGCAGAAAACTAGATTATAACTGCCAACCCAGATCTAAACATTGTATGTACCATATGTTTTTTTTTTTTTTTTTTTTTTTCCTGTAAATGAGGTGGTTCATGATAGGTTTAGTTTATGTTGCTTTCTTCCTTGGGTATATCTTACATTAATAAGAGCTTGTAGCTCATATATTTTCATAGCTTCAAATCCTCCATAGCTTGTGCATATACTCGACTTTCTCTTGACCATTTGTCCAAGGGATTCCAATACTTAATATTCTCGTAAGCTTCCATTTGTTTAATAAATATTTGTAAGTGTGGAAGAGTTAAGCACTTAAGCATCAGCCACATTAGTAGAGTGAACATGAAGTTGTTTATAAAACACTATTATTGCGTGCCTAATTTCTTGTTTCTACCATATGATTCTAACTACATTCTGTTTACACATAAAATTGCCGCAAAAACTAGCACGTATGCTATCCCGTTTAACAAAGATAATTGAGGAGTTCAATGTTGCAGTCTACATGACTAACCAAGGTAACACTTTTAATATGAAACTTGAATGTCCATTGGTCTTCAGTGCTTAAATCTTTACTGTCTTTTTGATGGTTTAAAGCGTTAATTATCCGGTTACTCCATAACAAGAAACTTAGTTGTAGGAATTCATACCGACTGTTACATGTTTGAATGGTCAGTCATTGCTAATCCAGGTGGTGGTGTGTTCATATCTGGGGAAGGGGGCAAGCGCTAGCTCATGCTGCCACAATTAGGTTAATGCTTAGAAAGGGCAAAGGTTAACAACATGTTTGCAAGGTGTTGGACTCTCCAAATCTAGCCGAGTTCGAAGCTATATCTAGACTAACAGGAACACCAGGTGAAACTATTGATTGAAATCATAGTACTCCGTGGGGCGGTGGCCTTGGTGATCCTCTCTTGTTATTTGAATATTTGAAGGCTTATATTAAATGTTGCTTCGCTGAAATTGGAGTTAGACAGTTTGTTTTAGATCGTATGGGAGTTCTCTTGTTGGGTTCCCTCGAGTCCATCTCTATATCATGTGAGTCGCAAAGTGTTTGTTGTATAAATCTTGCGTTTTGGAAGACTGCTTGGTGATCATGAGTGGGTACTGCAAAATGCATCTTGGAACTGGTGGACGAGATTCAAGACCTTAGTGACGTTGAAGCAGATGGTATCGTTCGATGGTTCAAAGCTTATACTCATGTAATTTAAATTTAATTTTCTGTTGTATGAAAGACTTGTATACAAAAATTTTACTTGAGATTGACTTTGGCGGAAGTTAAAGTATTAAATGAAAAAATTTGGTTTTGGTTCAGTACTTGTGTTCTATTTAATTTTATAAAGTTACAATGCACAGTTCGTATTATTGTTAAAAAGACTATCAAGTGGGCACGAGGTACTAAAATGAGCAACCAAAAGCCTGCATATATGATTATTAATAAACGACGGCCATAGGATGTCGTTAAGGGATTTTAAAATGGGACCAGACTTGCAAAAAACAAGTGCCAATGACCGTTGTTTAATAAACAAGTGTTAAAAGCCGTCGTTTTTTTATTTGAAAGACAAGTGTCCCGGGCCATCGTTTTTCAAAAACTACAACCATTTTTATGACGGCCCTAACAACAGATGGAAGCACACGTTTTCATCTTAAAATGACAGATAATGGCTGTCGTTTATTGGCTGTTTTTTTTGTAGTGATATATATATATATATATATATATATATATATATATATATATATATATATATATATATATATATATATATATACTTTTCATTTAACAAAAAGAACTCACCACACAATTTGGTTGCTATTAGCCTATAACATTGACTAGTAATCTTAATGAAAATCACCAATGAAGGTATTTGCTTGCTTAATGAATTTTTCAACAATCCAATTAATCAAGCAAAAACAAGAACCCATTTACATGAAATTGACCCATTACAACATGATTCATTAATTATAAAATTCATGTTATTTGTTTAGATTAAAAATTATATCAAATTCTAATCAAATTTAGTTGTTATCTTTGTTAGCACGAAGAAAGCCCGACCTTGTTTAAAACGTGAGATGAGGTGAGTGAATGGCGAAACATACATCAAAACAGCATTGCATAGACGTGGGGTGTGATCAACAATCTATGGGGTAATCTTGCGATATTTTTTAAAATTTGACGCATTTTGTACTATTTACAAAACTATATTCCAATTCGTTGGGCTTGACAAGCTAGATGATGAATAAAACTACATAGATGCTTTATCAAAGGTTTTTTTTTTGGTAAACATATTAGAAAATATTGGATTCCGAGGACTATTAATATTTTGTGGCTTGACGCCTTAGCATTTAGCATTAATGGTTAATTTGTAAGGCAACAAAAGAAAAGAAAAAATATTGAACAACAATGTGATGATAGACAGCTAGTTTCATTGAATATGTGCTTAGAAGGATTGATTTTGCTATTCATAATAGGTTTGTCACACAATTTGTAACACGTTTGACTTTCAAATTTTTTGTATGATTTATTTTGGATAACAAATAAAATATACTCTTTGGGAAGAAAACAAATGCATAACGATTCTCTATCAAAAGGTGTGAAAGGGAGGAGCTAATTTGAGAATGGCATGTCAACACGAGCTTAGTGACAAATAAAAAAGAGCGAGATGTTGTCGGTCGTCGGTTTGGTGGGGAAGGATATGTGGCTTTAGCCTTTAAGCGCATAAAGTCATAAAGATGTGGCAAAACACTACTGATAAAATTAGTAACGAGGCAATTTAAGTCACAAAATGAAATCAACTTTAGCTAGCCATTCTCTTCTAATTCCAGCTACAATATTTTTAATAGACAAGGCATGTAGTATGTTGGTGAGGCCCATTTGACGGTTTAACGTTGTCTCAATCTGAAGTGGCCGGTTTCCTACAAAACGTCCCTACCAAGAATGGCAAGGCTGAATAGTTGAGGTTCATACTTCATAGACTTGAAATATTTGAAGGTTACAAGTTTTATTTGAGTTACCGGAAAATCAAGGAGATATAGAGTTATTATCAGACTTAATAATTAATATAATATGAAGCCCATCAGATAATGTACCGGGCAAAGCTATATTCCAATTCGTTGGGCTTGACAAGCTAGATGATGAATAAAACTACATAGATGCTTTATCAAAGGTTTTTTTTTTGGTAAACATATTAGAAAATATTGGATTCCGAGGACTATTAATATTTTGTGGCTTGACGCCTTAGCATTTAGCATTAATGGTTAAGCGCCGAGGAGAAAGGGGTATTAGTTTGAAGTTGAGATAGGAAGAACAAGATGTTAGTAAGGAAATTATCAGGGGAAGAATTAGATTAATTTGTTGCCTTACATAAACGAAGATTTCATCTTCAATATCTTCACTAGAATCCCAGCTGATATACTGATTGAAAAATTCAAGTCCCAATGTAAACATTGGTTCAACATAGTCTCTAATCCAGTTTTCATTGACGCTCACGTCGCTCAATCTGAAGCAACCGGTTTGCTACAAGAAGTCGTTACTAAGAATGGCAATGTTGAATTTAGGTTCATGGACCTGAAAGGTTCAGAAGCTCTTAAGGTACGAGTGCTAAAAGTTTTGCCAAAAAATATAGGAGTTTTTCGTCCTTGTAATGGTTTGCTTTTGTGCCAAGATACATATGGGACTATTTATGTTACAAATCCAACAGAGTCAGATGAAAAGATTTCACTTCCTCGAAGCCAGCCATGAGATGTCTATTCCACTGAGGCACTGATTCATGGACGCCGATTGAAGAACCAAGTGTTAAGGCCTTATTTAGTGAGAAATATATCTCTCCACGAACATCAGTTAATGGAATCCTGTATATGGAGGGTGAGCTTGATCGGAACTTGACAGCATCTTTCGATATTGAAAACGAAACAACAATATATGCGGTCCTTGCAACTCCCTACAAAAATATTGTTATAGCAGTTCCCTCGTGGAGATGGATGGTTTCTTGGCAGCTGCCTTTCGATGTCTGGATTTTGCAGGATGTTAATAGGCAAAAAATGTGAGACAATTCAGATTCTTAGACGCTTTACGGGAGGATATTATTAACTGATGTGATAAATTGGCGAAGGTTTTGGGAAGGTCCAACAATGGTGAAGTAATTGTCTTCGAAGTTCAGGGGCAGATCCAGGATTGCGGAGGCTGCTACAACTAACATACACTACAAATATATATTTTGGGGTGAATTATACACTAACTAGTATTTTTTTTCGATCGAAATGTTGGGTGGGCTAGCTGCATCTGCCCCTGTCAATGGTGAGTCTAGACTCTAGAGGACAAATAGTTGTCTATTACGTTAAGACAAGGCAGTGGAAGTGTAAGAATATTGAATTCCGAAAAGGAATTGAAGTTGCAAGATATTACCATTGTCCTCCGTATCTATTGCAATAGCCTTGTATAGAGAATTAAAGAGAGGGAGGGATAAAACCACATTCTTATGCGCACATTATAGCCATATTTTTGATATACAAATGAATTAAGACTTGTTTTTTTTTTGTAGAGATGATCTCCCCACTATGAAAATCATTCTCACAAAAAATTATAATATTTAGATATATCTAACCATGTGAAAATTAGTGTATATTTTTGAATTTTTCATCTAACGCTCCAAATTTATTTTTATGATTTTGTGGCCTCCTTATTAATTTTCCCCACCCCGCTGTAGCATTGAAAATATATTATGCGTGCTTATTTTGGTTCTCTGAAAATATATAATTGTATCGGATTGGATTCCTACAGTTAGGCCTCTTATTTTGGTTTGGGTTTTTAGATTTACACAATGGTTAAGCGCCATCCGGGGGGGGGTGGCTGCAGCACACCTAACTTTTCCGGTTAAAAAAAAATACTAGTTATAATAGTGTATATAATTCCCCCAAAAAATATTTGTAGTGTACGTTAGTTATAGCAGCCTCTCTTGAATGGCAATCCAGGATATTTGTGGTGTATGTTAGTTGTAGCACCCCCCTTGAGTGGCAATCCTGGATCCACCCCTGCGGAGAGGAGAAGGGGGTGTTAGTTTGAACTGTACCATGGAAGAACAAGATGTTAGAAAGGGTAAAGAAGAAGAGCAAGCTATCATGCTTTATCTCAAAGATGAACTGTCATATCCATTACAATGATGCAATCCCTCTATATAGGTTTTCCTGTTTTTTTATTTTCTCTTTCCATGTTCTACTTCTACAGGAATTTTTCATTTTTACTTTAATGAAATTTTAAGCTCACTTAGCTAATAAAAAAAGGGTGAACTAGTGTTACCCCCATTAGATAAGCAAATTGGGATTCCCCCTAGATGGGAAATTAGGGTCTCCTCCCTAAACACACGGTCAACTTGGTTTGACCATTAACTTTCAAGTCAAACAATTAAAAATGACATAAATGTCATCATTACTTTCAAAAAGAAAATGTTCAATTTTAATTAGGTGGGGGCATTTGTGTCATTTTCAGTTGTTTGACTTGAAAGTTAAGAATTAAACCAAATTGACCGTGTGTTTAGGGGGAGACCCTAATTTCCCATCTAGTGGGGGGGGGGTACTTCATGAAAAGTTCAAGCGCCAATGTAAAATGTGGTGTAATATAGTCTCCGATCCAGTTTTTATTGATGCCCACTTCGCCCACTTCACTCAATCTGGAGTGGCGGTTTGCTACAAGAAATTCTGTAACAAGAATGGCAATGTTGAATTGAGGTTCATGGACCTGAAAAGATTTGAAGGTAATACAGTAGAACTATTACATGTGTTACCATATACCGGAAAATCTAAGAGATGTTCGTCATTGTAATGGTCTGATTTTGAGTAGTGATTTGCATGCGACTTGTTACCAGATTACAAATCCTACAACAAAGGAAACAATTTCACTTTTAGTTCCTCGATGCAATGACAGAATGCGTAGAATTTGGTATGATTTAGTACATGTTCCTTCTACCAAGAAATACAAAATAGTAGAGTTGTTCAGTGATAGATCATCGTTATTATCCTTATGTATTTCATGTACAAACTCCGCATATATCGCTTAATGGAATCTTGTATATGGGAAGTTATGTTGCAACAATGGTAATATTTCTTGATATCGATAATGAAGTAACATTGCAGATATATGGTGGACCGTCCCACTAGAGACTGTGATGGCGATTCTCTCATAGAGATGGATGGTTCCCTTGCCGTTGTAGAGAAACCTCGAGGTATGTTAACACGTACACGTTGTGTGGGTTTTGAAGAATCCTTACAAAGTTACAAGCAAGAATGGATAAAACATTTAGAATTAGAAGCATTACCAATGAATATTGTGAAAGAATGCCCTAAAGTGACGGGCTGTGGGAATTTTAAATAATTAATGGTGAAGTAATTGTCTTCAAAGGTAAGTCCAGGGACAAGTAGTTGTCTATTATATGAAGACTGTAGGAATATACAACTTAATTGTACTTACTCTTTACCAATTACCAAACTATACAAACCTTTTGTCTTGTAAGTGTCTTGTACTTCTTAATTAAATCCGAGCCTAGTGTAGATACACTATGTCCTTAAGACTGATTTTCCCTCTCACGGTGCTTGAAGGTTGATGGGAAACTATCTCCCAAGATAAACGGATTTCCTTGATAGAAAGCTAAGACTTCAATTCTATGACTCAAACACAACACAACATATATTTGACTAAGAACGAGGGAGAAGAGAAAGATCGAGAACTTCTGTGTGATCCGGTCTATCTTTCTCTCCAAATTCATCCACTATTTATAGGTGAGTGGTGCCTTTTCAAAACAACACGGTGACTCTTGGGAAAAAGTAAGCAACTCTTTGAAAAGTCACATGTTTGAAAGGACACACTATTTCGATATAAGATTTGTTTGAACCGGTGATTTTTATTTCGAAAGGTTGCAGACCTTTTCGGCATGATCTGTTGTTTCAAACCAAACAAGACATTTTGGAAAAAGGTCGCGACCCTTTTCGGCATAATCTTATTTGTTTCAAACAAATCATCATTTTGAAAAGGTTTTTTCTCACATTACGTCTTGTTTGAGAAAAAACCTATTTCATCTTAAGTGGGGTAACTTGGGAGACAAACTACTCATTCATATTTAAATGGATTTGAGCAAATCATTTTTCTAACAAAGACAAGACAGTGGAAGATGATGAGGAACAAAGTTGCTGACGTTGCAAGTTATTCCCATAATGTTCATATCTATTGCAGTAGCCTCGTATCGCCGAAAGTTTTCAGAAGAAGTTGTTTCATATTTCTAACTTTGGCTGGAATAATATCTAGTGCTTGCTTCATTTAATTGTCTGAATTGCACTTTTACTTTGCTCAAATTTTTTTAAAATTTGAACACATACAGGAAGGAATATGGACCTTTGTCCTGCATATTGAATCTTTGGCCTCCTTTCTTGTGACAAATACGCAAACCACACTTAACTTGGAATCGCAGAATGAAGTTCATCTTCCGTTGGAATTTTCAGGAACATTTTGAAAATATCTATCAATTGTAGTAGCACTATCCTTCTCTCATATTGCCTACATTTTTATGTGACGTTGCTAAAAACAAATGTTTGGAGAGTCCATTTTAATGGTGAAATTACTACAAGGAGTAAGCCACAATAATTAGAAAAAATCGGGTTGTGCGAAGGTTTGTAATGGTGTAGAATTTATTATCTTCTCGTGTTATTGTAGATGATACAGACATATTTAACCCAGAGAAATCCTAGCATAAATTCACCTACTTATTAATCCGGATAAGCAGAACTAATTCAGTCACTATTAATTTAGAAATTTTGAGTCATCGTCATGTTGTGTTTTCCATAATCTAAAGAATGTAACTATTTAGATTAAGGATTTAGGAACTTGGGTAAGTAGTCAGAATTTTAGCATAGATGTGCAGTACTGCAGTCGTCCAACCCAATGGGCTTGATCTATTCTGTGCATTGGTTCGTGACTATAAGTCTATAACACCCTTTTTTTTTATTTATATTTTTCTAGTACCATAATAATAATAATAATAATAGATAAAATAAAAATAGGATAAATATTAGTTAATTATACAAGAAATGGGTCTCAGCCCCCTCATTTCGGTTCAGTTACATATAAACCCCCTGCTTACAGACGTACCCATAAAACCTCCCTATTATTCAAGTCCAACCAATTAACCTCCGTGCTTTCTACAATTGACGCAAATCTCGGTCTAATTTTTATCTCTACACTTATTTGTTTCCTTTTTTGCCCTTCTAAAAAAAAAATCGATCGAAGACAAACAAAAGTAAGGGTTTCTCAGTCTCTCGGACCAACTTGGCGACATGCAATGAATAACGAGTCTCTTAGATCACATTCTATGGTGACAACATCTCCTTTCTTAAGTTTGTAACGATCTACATATTGGGCCCAATCATTTCTACGAATAGTGTAAGTCACTTTGTTTTGTTTATAACAAAACAGAAATGTGTAGGTTTGTCCTTGCTCATCTTGAATTGGAAGCTCAATTCGAAAGCATCCAAAACCAGTGGAAAAAGTGTTTGTAGCTTGCTACTTTTTGGAATCGATAAACATGGCTTTGCTCCATTGATGGTTGGAATCATAAACATGGTTTTGCTCCATTGATAGCCATGCATGATGCCTTATGGAAAGAACTTTTGAGCGACTTCCCTCTAAAACAAAATTTTAAGTATAAAGACCAATCAATCTAGTAGTTGGAAAATACTTTTTACCACATACATCTTCATAAAGATATTTATAAGTCAATGAGACATTTTAAGGAGTTTGAACCAGGGTGTTATTAGCACTCAATGATTGATGAGAGATCACTAGATTGAGTGGAATTTGTTTGATGAAATGTTTGTAGGAAATAAGTTGGTGTTTATTTGATCTGAAGAGGTTAGTGAAGTAGGAGATCTTGCATATATGGGAGAGAACGATCGTTTTAATCTACTCTGAAGTGATGGGTAAGGAGAAACCAAAGCAAATACAGGAGATGTGAAATTGTCTGACGCCTTGACAAAATATATGTAAATATATATTTACATAGTAACTTGACATATGTAAATGCAAATTCACATATGAAAATGGTGTCATAGATCATAATGCATAGTAACAATTATTACATGATCTATGACTTTCCCTTTCTAAAACACAATATGTTTTCAATTACAGGAATGAACTAGCCATTGACACCATACCAACTTTAAAATCCGAACAAGCTCGATTTCTGATTTTCATGTGGAAATTTAAATTTACATAGTTACATAGTAGTTTGACATATGAAAATTTAATTTTACATAGTAGTTTGATATATGAAAATTTGAATTTACATAGTAGTTTGATATAAGAAAATTTAAATTTACATAATAGATTTGTGAAACAAAACATGTCCGATTAAAAAAACATTTGTACTATACAAACTTAAATTTACATAGTCACTAGAGCTATGAAAACTTAAATTTACATAGTAACTTGATCTATGAAAATTTAAATTTATTTAGAAGAGTGTGTTTACATGCAAGTATGCCACACAAATAAGAAACTATGCATGATAAATTGTTTTCACATAACATTTCTTTGAAATTGACCAATCTAATATCTGACAAACGAACTCATGTAATTTTATACAACCTGTTAAAATGTATTTTCACACAGAACTTATCTATGTAAATTTAAATTTACACAATAATTTGATCTATGAAAAGTTAAATTTTCATAGAGAAAACAGATCATAACCTATGCAAAATTATTTTTACACAATATATTTTTGAAACAAAACAAACCCAACTGTTTTACCAACCAAAAAAGATAAAAGCAGATTCCCATTACATCATTTACCAACAACACATTAAGCCAAATTAGCCTTTTTACATCCAGAATTCTAACAATTGTAGTCATTACATTAAAGATCTAATAACAAATCCACCAAGAACTGATTAAACAAAAATCAACTCATAATTTCTTGCATTCTTCTTTTGAATCCCATATTCATTGTTGAGATATGGTCCTCAGCTCTAAGCCTTTTCTTAAAATCTGCTACAACCCCAAGCGTAGGTAATGCAGAAGCTCTAAAGGTCTTGTACGACTTATTCTCGTTTTCCTTCTGTTACAATGAGAGAAAACCAATTAATAACAAAGACTATCTATGCAAAGTTTAAAATAACATAAATAAATTAATACGTAAATTTAAAAGTGCAGAGTAAAACTACTATGCACATTTAAGAATGCAGAGTAAAACTACTATACAAATTTAAGAATACAGAGTAAAACTATCACCACATATTACACAAACATGAAAAAACAGAGTAAAAACACTACATAAAATTTAAGAATATAGAAAAAAAAAACTATTACGAAAATATAAAAATGCATGGTAAAACTACTACATACACAAACATAAAAATTCATAATAAACCCAAACTTGAAATTGCAAAACTATGAAAACTATAAAATACAGAGTGAAATCACTAAACAAATGTAAATTTATATTTACAAACTAACTCACATATGAAAATTCATTTTTTCATACAAATTTCTAAAAATAGGATTAAAGGTTGAAGATTCTCACCAGATTTGGTTTGTTTGCTGTAGTTTTTGGAGCAGCCATCTTCTTAATTTAATCTCCATCTCTTCTAGAACTTGAAAGTTTGATTTTTTGTTTGCAAAATTATTGTTTTCCCAAAGAAGTCGGAGATTTTCCAATGGGTTATGGTTTAGATATGCTTTTTAAAGAACTAAACTTCTTGTTTTGATTTTGGTAGTGTTTTATGACAAAGAAATTGATATTTCACATCTGAATAGCGAGATGTTTCTACACTAATTCAAAAATGAGAAATTTTTGGAACTGAAATAGAAAACAGAAGAAGGTGGATTTGGTGTAGATGACGGGGTATTCAGGTCATTATTAGTTTTATTTTCTTATTTCAAAAAACAGGGAGGTTTTGTGGATTAGTCCATGGCGAGGTTTTTAAGTAATCTGAATCAAGTTGAGGGAGATTTATCCCAAAACCACAGTTAATTATAGGAGTACACACGGAGAGTTTGATTTTTCAGGGGTTATAAAAACAAAAAGAAAAAGGAACAAATGGAGGAGTACACACGGAGAGTTTGATTTTTACACGAGAAGAAAAAAAAGAGAGTTTTTCACATAAAGGAGAGGCGATGATTCTTAATGGAAATCTCTTGATGATAGATAGTCGATAGCCGAGGCGATGATCATGGGTGAGTAGAGAATACATCTTTTCTTGAACATGCATTCTTACTCTTATTACTCTTACGCTTTGTTTTTGGTTTCTTGACAAAGATATAAAATATAAGTTTTTAAGCTTTTCGCTCATTCTATATATGGCCGAATTGGGAATACATATTATTGTTCATACTGTCGATTATTTATTTAATTTGTATGGTTTATCTATTTTTTTTTATTCCAATGGTTCTAAATTGTTAATGGTTGATATATTGAGTGTTGGGTTTTGTTAGACTGTTAAAGTGTTGGAATGATCATATGGGTTGTGGATTATGTCATGCGGTTGGGTTTTTTTTTCGAGTTTTGTTTGTTTAAGAACTGCTTCTCGCAGTAATGGCGATTTGTGAGGAATGGGGAAATCGAGTTTTTGAATATACCATAGTGTTGGGGATTAAAATCGAGCGGTTTCGGTGTGGTTTGGTTGTTGATTGAGTGTTGTTAAAGTAGCTCAGGTGGTGTTAATGGCGTCAAAACGCGATTTTTGGCAAGTGATGGAATAGGGTTTTGATTGTATCAAAAGATGGGGTTTTTGTAGAGGGTGAAAACCGAACGGTTCGTAGTGGTCAAAGAGTGGAGGTTTGTGGTGGCTGATTCGGTGGTGGAGGTGCGCTGGTGAGGAAGAAGAAGAGACAACGATTTTGTTTCTCTTGTTTTTGTTGGGCTTGGGCCGAAATCAGACTTGTAGGCTTGAGTGTTTTGTTTTAGATTTTCACATATGGGCTTAAGTTATTTTAGTTGGGCTTGGGGAAGGCTAAAGACTTTGGGCCTTAGTCTTTGGGTTTTTCGTTAGATGAGTTTAGGACTGGTTGACTGCTGTTGACCTTGGTAGGTTGACTTTGACTACTTGAGCAAGTTTGACTTTTGACTTGGCTAAGATTAGGTCTATTAGGATAGGTCTAGGGCTATTAGTGTGTTAGGCTTTAGGTTAAGATTATATATATATATATATTTTTTTTTTACATAAGCGGTATGTGTATTAATTAATATGTGAAAGTACATTCCTACTATAATTATTTTATGATATATGACACTATGACACTTAGACATCAGGAAATTAATTACACGTGTCACCCATATCTTTATAACTCTCCATGCCTCCTGGTTGAAATAAAAAGAAATGTTTAATTATGACTAGTGAAGTCATGTAGGAAACCGTCATAGAAAAGAACTAAGGTATTCGCCTTGCGGGTTGGTTATATTCCTTGAGTGTACGTAAATGTAGGTCTGGATTACTTGAATGTACGGGAATGACCTGTTAGTTTTATGCCCATAAGAGGCTTGGTTTTATGAGCATTAAAAGCCTAGAGATAGTTGTGACTCACAAGTACGAGTTTACAAGAGAGATATATGATATTTATGCGAGACAAATAAGTGTAAGAACTACAAAGGCTTGATTCCAATCTTGAAAGATTTGGATACGTAGGCAGCTTTGAGCAAAAGTGTAGCTACCATATTACATATTATATATTAGTTTTAGTGATAACTATATGTGTACAATGTTAGTATTAAATTGTGTACGTGATAGTGGTGGTTTAAAAAAGTATTCATTGAATGTGTCATGAATAACCTGTTGGTGTTATAATATGTATTCTTTGAATGTGGCGGGAATAACCCAATTAGGTATTCTTTGAATGTGTCATGAATGACCTGTTAGTGTAATGATAAGTGATATTTCCTAATATGCGGGACGAACTATGTGGTATCAATTAGACTTCAATGTCTTAAATGAGATTTTGATTATGAATGAAAATTTATTGGGTTGAGATAAATCCTTTTATTGTGATGTCTAACTCTGTTTTTGTAGGAGGGTAGGATCTGTTAATCTTGTATACAGGGACGTAAATATCCTACCCTAAGACGACGTGCTGGCTTAAATGTAAAGTGTATGAAATTCATATTTAAATAAATTATCATATGTGTATTTAATAAATGGAATGTAAGTGGTATTTATATTGTGAGTTAATTTGAAAAATGGGAATATTGAGTACTGTTAAATGAGTTTCTTTGAAATGTATATAAGGATTTAAATCTTACTTGGGAAGAAACTAACTTGTCATCCAAGTTGAAATAATTGAAATAGTTTCATTCGCGAATGAAGAGTTGTTAATTTTGTTTTCAGTTTTTTATAGTGTGTTTTTTAATGGGTTATTAGGGTTTCGTTTCATCTTGAGTTTTCAGATGATTGAATAGGGTGACGATTGAGATATTTATATCTTGGATAATTTTCTATTTTAAATTTTTTGGAAATTTGGGGTGTGACAGTGAGTTTGGCACATTCAACCTTAAGTAGTTAAACATATCGATCGTGTCCTTAGGCTAAGTCCAATGGTACGCCATCACACTAAATATAAGGAAAATTGAGATCCAATGGTGCGTCAATACACTATACCGCCAACGCTATCGTTATTATTTTATCTATCTATACCGCCAATTTTAGCGAGATAGCGTATGCTCTGCACGCCAATATGAAGGGCGGGTAGAAGAGAAAACATTTCCCACGCCACTATCAGAAGCGGCTAGAAAATGTGTTGACCAAATTTGATTTTAAAGAATTAAGTTTGTCCAATTATCTTTTTATCCATAATATTTTATATTTTTAACATATTTTTGGTGATAAGGATTAAGGAGAGAGAATTGGAAGAAGGGCAAAATGGGTAGGACATTTAATGCTAAAACTCCATATGCCTCTGTAAGTGGCGGCCACCAAAAAAAAATTTGTTTTTCATACCCACCGGCCACCGTTACCAATGGCAGCTAGGATAGGTTATTGTTTCAAATTACACCAAAAACTATTGGTCCATAAATACTATCCGGTGTTACCTGTATATAGGGGTGGCAATGGGTCGTGTTGGGTCGGGTTCGTGTCGTGTTATACTCGGGTCACGTGTTAGGAGAGCAAACCCAAACCCGACCCAATTACTAATCGTGTCAAATTTGTCAAACCCAAACCCAACCCGCATATGTAACGGGTTACCCAACGGGTGACCCGCTAAGCTAGCGGGTCAATTTCGGATCGGGTTAATAGATAACCCGTAAGTTTTTTTTTTTTTTTTTGGATAAAAAATATTTATTAATCTAAATAATAAAAGAACTTGCAAAAGTACGCAGAGTTGTTGAAGCACATGCATCTGCTGAACGCCTAAACCAAACAAGTGAAACAACCTGTTAGCCAAACAAAAAATATAACCAAACTAGAAACAACAACCATGCATGTCCAGTTTATCCACTTTGCTACCTCGTGGGCAAACATATTATTAAATAAATGCAAATATTATTGTGACTTTGACGGCTTCATTGTTTTCTTTATATAATTGAGACTAGGGTAAGGGTTCAATGTTAATGTACGTGATAATATATTTTATTGAATGAATCTATAATATTCTATATGTTGGATTGCCGGCTTATCCTTCTAAATCTAGTTGATCATTTTCTGTTTAGTATTTTCTTTTAGGTAATTGGGATTATGAGATTTAATAAAATTCAGAAACATATATGTTTAAGGACTTAAAACAGGTCATACAGGTCACGGATTGATGACCTGACCTATTGGACCTGGGAACTAATCGGGTATACTAACGGGTTACTCGGGTTAACATGTGTGACCCTAACCCAACCCATTTATTTGACGGGTCAACCCTTAAATGACCCAAAAGCCTTTTTTTCCAACCCAAACCCGCTTAATTTCGTGGTCGAAGTTAGCGGTCGTGGTACAAAACCGCCACTCCTACCAGTATATATCTTGTGCTATTGTGGTTTGTGGTAGTGCAGTCTCAAAGCCCCAAACCGGTGGACTTAGTCTTAAAGACTTGAAATATATTTTGCCTCCGTGCCAACAGTTAGAAACTTGGGTACACAGTTATGAAGGCCAACCTAATGGGCTTGGGGTCTGCGGCGGTCACAATATGGTGACCTTAAAAGTTAAAAAGACTTGGAATATTCCAACTCGATGTCTTACACGTGTAAAAAGCAAAAAGCACTTACGAAATCCAGCCAATATAAGTTAAGTAGAGTACACTAGATGTTGATGTATCAGCAGCAACGCTCTTTGTACATTGATCTTTTATTTCCATCAGGATTTGGGTGAGCGTAATCATATGTTTCTCTATAGTCCCAACCCGCTCTTCAACCATAGTGCGTTGTTGAGTCTCTTGGTGAAGCTTCTCTTTGGCAGGACCTGATGCTATGAGAGAAGTTTTTGACACACCAACACCCATACCAAGCACACGACCATATTGATCGGGACCACATACTTGTGCAACTGGATCATTGTCCAAGTCCAAGTCAATGCTAGATGGGTCATCTTCAATTATAGCATTAATTCTAGCCTGTTACAATAGAAAAACACCTGTGAATCTATTGTCTAAAGTTGTATTGAATCAGAAGTTCATAACATTTTCCTTACATTCTATACTCATCTCTACTATGAGTTCTATCTGTGCATTGCTATTACAAATATGTCTATAATATCTACGCAAATATACAGCAGGAAAGGAGACATACAACAAAGGAGTAATTAGAACAAGAGAAGGTACAAAACAAGGCAGCATAAGAAAAGAACCATCCTCTCCGGCGCAAGAAAAGAACCATCTTTGCGAGTATGGATAGCCATGTATGAAAGTGTTCGGGTGATCTTAACATTTGGATTCTTCTTTTTCTGGAAAAAAAAAGTATATAATAACTGATTTGGAATAGAAACCGGTTTTATGACTTCACATAAACCGAGATGTAAAGGAACATACCAAATTATGGATGGTTCTTTCTTTGCTCCTCTCCTTCCCGATGTATGTAATGATTTCAAGGCTTTTCTTGAGTTCTTGCCCACCACCGCATTCGCTTCCTAGAAGGTTTTGCTTCATTATCTACAAACTGTCCCAATCTTCGCTTCACTCCTTTTTGGGCAGTGCCTCTTCCTTTCATCGTCATTGTCATACTTGTCATAATGTTTAACTTCGAAGCCGATGCTTGTACTCCCTCAAGACTTAGCAAACTTCTTGAGTTGACATTTCTTGTAATTTCCAAACAATACCATACTCGTCCCGCCGCAGTTGGAAGACTATGCTATTTCGGACATTGAAGATACATCATACATGAGATTGGCATTGGTCATCCCGAGACCTCGAAACATTATGGCCCTGTGACTTTTGGTGAATAAAAATCATTTGTTTAAAAGAGTTATTATTGATAACAACATTAACGATGACAATAACACTCCTAAGTGAACACCACCATTCGGGCTTCCGGTTTATATGCCTATAGATCTATCATTTGATTCATTTCTAAATTTAAGATCTTCCACGACAATTCTCGGTCGGCATAAACAATTTGGAGAAGTTTAATTTTCTGACTTCTGTCTTGTGTATACCTCATATCTCCTTGAAGTTGAGGATTGTGAGGAGAACTATCTAAACTCTTGACAATAGATTCCTAACAAGTATAGGTAATAAAGCTAAATGCTTATTAACAGGACTCTCCCAACAGACAGTACAAACAGGCTAATATGTGTTTAGTTTATGTGGATGATGGATGCAATATGATATTAAGTGTCAGATTTAATAGATGAAGCCGGAGGTCAGGAATACTATTTTCTTCAGCCATGGAAATTGATCCCAGTATTTCACCATACCATCCAACATCAAAGAACATACCACAGACATGACTTTCTACCAAAGCCTGCATTCAGTGATCTAACTAGTGGATATACACAACTTCATTCTTAATCAAAAGAGGAAAAAAATAAATGATTGTTTATTACGAAAGACTCGAATAAACACAATAAGAATACCAGTCTATATTTTCTGAAGGAACAACAACGACACAGGCTATGCAACTACAGAACTAAGTGGAAGGGGGGTGGGGTGAATACACAACTAGGTAGAAAGACAACAAAATTAATATTAAGAACTTAACATCGTAAACTAACCTTAATTTTCTTCCAAATCAATCTCTTAGTCGGAGAAGGCACATCCTTAAAACTTTCATAAAATATAGGACAATGGGTTTTCGCGGTTCCACCAAGTAATGCTTGGAATAGCTATCTGAATCATCTCCAACCGCTTGTCCATCGCATCAAATTCAATTTTCTTATTTCCTATACAATCACAAAATCCAATCACTTTAAGTAAAACCCAAAAATTATTTTCGTTCTTTCCATGAAAAAATGCTATCGTGTATGTGATTGAGAGAAAAGTTTATGTACTAGAAGATGTCCATCATCTTTGGCTTTAAACTTGGAAAGCACTTGATGGCGACCACGAAAAGATGAAGTATACCCATTCAAAATTCATTACCGGTAATTAACTTTAAAGAAAAGGTTAAGCTTGTTTCTCAAAATTCATTACCACCAAGTTGCAAAAAAAAATCGTGATATAAACGAAGGCATTGAACCTTGATGGCACATCCTAGCACCTGATCCTGAAATTGAGAATAACTTTAAGCGATCAGGTAATGGTAACTTAGCGAGATTTCTAATCGTAAGATCAGAGTAAAATTTAATGATTTCCAGTTCTAGTAGAAGCTACAGGAGGAATCAGGAACACTTCTCCAGGTACTTAAATTTTGGTCTTTCCAGGTCACTAGATTCAAATGTGGAGGATTCGTTGTTGGGCTGGGAATGAACCATTGCTTGTTTGATGGGATTGGCGCAATGGACTTTGTGAACTTCGTGGGTGAAAGCGCGAGAGAGGTGTATCTCTGACTCTCCCACCAAAGATAGATAGAAGCGTACTTAAAGCGAGGAATCCACCTAAGATAGAGTACCCCCATCGTGGAGAATCCTTTGTATTTCACAGTTGGACTAATCCGAAAAGCAGTTAAGATGGTCACAGACAGTTTTAGACTATATATTGGTCAAGTAAATCAACAAAAGGAAGATGTATGGAGTGGATGATCAATCAAGTAACTCAACAAAAGGAAGATGTATATAATTTAGACTATATATATTGGCCAATTAATTTTCAAGTACTGTAAAGTAACGGGATTAGCCGATGAATCGGACTTGCATGCTCCATTTATCTCACTTCCCCTCAACATATAGTGATGCTTTTCCCTTTTTCGGCATTTCTTGTACCTTGGTTTGAGCCCTTAACACAAACTGTTAGTAGATAGCATTATTTAATGAAATTTATTGACTTTAGCAATTTAGTAATGAAGATACCTTTGTCGTTGAATCGATAAATCGTACTCCACCATTTTCATTTCTAGTCAACGCAAAGATATATTGAAGCCTTTTCTTTTTCAATTCTTTTCATCCCTTGCTTTGAGCTCTTCAAAGTAATATGAGCTTTAGTAAACGACATTTTCATAAAACTTGTATACCTTTAGTAATGACATTACCTCTCCCTTGAAGTAGAATTATATATTCTTTGATTCATATCTCACCAAAACATCCTGTTTTGAAGCTTTATCCTTCTTTGCTTTCTTTCTCATTTGTGGGGCTCTTTATATAACACAAACCGTTAGTAATCGACATACTTCATAAAACTTATATACTTTTAGTTAATGATATTACCTCTGTCATTTCTTCATTAATATCTCTAGGCATAACAACATGTAATAGAGCTCTTCAAAGAAATGAGAGAGGACGGTGAATTATCACCGTTACAAAAATGCAATGAAAGTTATACACCTTAGTCATGAAATTACCTCAACCCTCGAAGTATTTGTAGGCTTATCATCTTACATCACAGCTTTTCCCTTCTTGGCCTTTTTAAACAAATCATTAAATGCGCACAAAATGCAATGAAAGTTATACACCTAGTCATGAAATTACCTCAACCCTCGAAGTATTTGTAGGCATAACATCATGCATCACAACCTTTTCCTTCTTGGCCTTTTTAACTTTTTCCTTGAGCTCTTTATAGAACACAAACCATTAGAAAATAGCATATTCAATGAAACTTACACATCTTTAATCACTAAGATATACCTTTGCGTTTTCACAGTGCGTCATATCCTAAAAAGCAAACAGATTATTGGCTCAAATATTGTACAATGGAGAAACAAAGTCTAAAATGTCTTAATGACTATACTAGACAAAGTAATGCTAGACAAAGTATCAATCTTATAAATCATCTTATAAATCTTATGACACAACATCTTATAAATCATGCATAAAAAGTGTACAATAACAAGTGCTCAAGTGTTGAGCAAAGTATCAATCATTGGCTAACGAAAAATCATTGAAACATCCATAAAAGAAAAACATGTACCAATTTGGTGATTATAGGTTACAAATGCATATATTTCTCTGCCTTTTCCAATGTCATTGGACTAGGTTACAAATGCATATCATTCATTCACCATTTTTTTTTTTCAAAATACGAGAATTTTTTGGTACACATCTGCACCTATTTCTCCAACATCTTCTAAATGTGATGTATATAAAAATTCTCTAGGCACTCTAGACTCAAAAGTCAAAGGGGTCTTCATAAGCATCCATATCTCTAGTTAGTCTCTTTGGAGCATCTAACACCACATTCCACCACTCCTTGTTGGATCTTTACAATAAAATACTTGAGAGGCACGAGATGCTAGGATAAATGGCTCATCTTCAAACTTTGAACTTCTTGAAACTTGCTAAAATTCACAAAAACTAAATTAATATCGGGTCAAAGTAACATCCATTCGGCTTTATCCTCAATTCGAACCCAATCACAATAAAATACGGTTTGAGTGAAGTCAAAGTAGTTCAACTTCGAGAATTTGTCTTATGACCCCATAATAGGTAGCTTCTTCATCGATAAGATTCCTATCTTTAGCACTCGGCTTAAAATCGCGTTCATTTTAACTCGAATTTCGAGTTGTCTTGTTAATTTCCCATTCAGCGATTAGATGAAAACACATATCCACTTGCTTGATAGGAATTATAAGATGTTGCTTGAAAGTCGCGGACCATCGACAGAAAGTCTCTTGATGACGGACATCTCAATGTTTTCAAGCTGTCAAAAACCCAACATATATATGATATTAATTGAACAAAACTACCTAATATTAATTGAACTTTAAATGTTGAATTGGTGTCAAGATGTTTTACTTGTTGCCTTAACCAAAAAATAAAACTCATCGGATTGTTGCTTTTACGTTTCGCATTGCTGGATTTGAATCCATTGACGTATGCTTGGTATTTCCTAAATATGAAACAAAACTAATACAAGTCAAATATATGCCTCCCGACTCGTAGTCACAAATTAAGATAACCTTGACTAGTTATACTTACTTTCTCCATGGAATCGCAACTTTTGAACATTGAAGCACCCATTTTAGCACTTGTTCATATTGCACATTAGTTAGTGTATGTACACCTTTTTGTTAAGGGTTTTAAACACAAATTCACCATCATCATCAATATATCTCTCCTTGCCTCGCTTGTGGCTTCCCTTTTGAGCCATTAGGCATGTGCTCCATGCGATTACATTATTGATTCTTCAATGACATAACGTTCAGCAATACAACCTTCAGGGTGTGCCGGATTCTTTACATACTTCTTATAAGATCTCAACATCCTAAGACATGTCATCACCAAAATATTATTTATAACCAATAACAAAAATAAGCATGATTTGCTCAAAAGACTTACCGCTCAAAAATGTACATCCACCGACTCCAAACTGGTCCACAAATTTCTGCTTCTTCCGCCAAATGCACAACAAGGTGTGTCATGATAACAAAGAACGAAGGTGGAAAATATTTCTCAAAGACACATAATGCCGACTACTCTTTCTTTCCAATCTGAAGCTCATCACGGTAAATTACTTTGGAGCAAAGGATTTTAAAGAATGTTGACAATTGCCCAATAGCTACACCCAATGGCTTGTGTTTTTAAAAGCATGCATTAGCGGTAATGGTAATAATTGTTGCATCAAAATATGATAATCATGTGACTTCAGGTCCTTTCAATTCAAAATCTACCACCGCTTGCATGTCGCTTCCAATTAGAGCTATATCCAATAGGTACCTTCAAAGTGGACAAAGTCTCTAAGAAGAGTTTTTCTCAACCGGGATAGAGCAAACTCGGCCTTTGGTAATAGTAACTTATCTCCCGATTCTATGGGCCACAAGTGTTGCTTAATTTTCATCTCTTTCAAATCTAAGTGCTTTCAACCCATCTTTACTCTTGTCCAATTCCATAATAGTTGCAATGAGATTCTCCGCAACATTCTTTTTTCTACATGCATCACATCCAAATTGTGAAAGACACACAAGTCCCGTGCATTATACAAACATTCAAATGACAATGACACATGATAAATCATATTCAAAATATTGTTAAAACATTACTTGCCTCCCAATATGGCAACTTAGTTAGAATTGAGCATTTGGTCCACGACTAGGACCATTATCCGGTGCCCCTTTCCATACACCGTTTCAAACCCTTCTACTATGCTCAACACACGAGTACCGGGTCAATCGGGGATGGAGCGGTCTCAAGTTCTTCCTTTCCATCAAGCGGTTTCTTTTGATGCCTAAAAGGATGATCTGAGGAAGAAATCTACGTGACCCATATATGCAGTCTTAGACCCATGTTTCAATCTAATTGAACCGCGTATTTTCGGCACAAACGGGACAACCACAAGTTCCACCAATTCTACAAAGAAAGCATGCCATACGCAGGGAAAGTCGTGAATAGCCCATAATAAAACTGCTTTCATGGTAAAAGTAGGAATCGAGTATAAGAATCATAACATGGAGTGCCCGTGGACCACAACTCTTTCAACTCTGCAATCAAAGGCTGCAAGTAAACATCAATATTTTTTCCCTGGACTACTCTTCCGGGTATCAACATAGACATCATAACAAATTGCTTATTCATGCAAAGAGATGGAGGTAAGTTATAGGGAACAACCATAATGGGCCAACAAAGTATCTGAATTGCTCGATGAGAAAAGGATTAAACCCATCCGTTGCAAGTCCTAGGCGGACATTTCGAGGCTCAAAAGAAAACTCCGGATACTTAGCATCAATTGTACTCAATTAAAGAGTCATTTGGATGACGATTCTATTTTCATCGACAAAGCCCTCGAATGCCATGTCATTTGCTCCCTTAATCCAAGGAACACTACGAAAACATAAATATCTTAATTGGCTATGTGTTAAAACCAAATGAAAATGTGTTATAAGTATTTAAACAAGAGGGTTACCTATACAATCTTTGCAACCTCGGTATCAAAGGGAAGTATCTCAATACTTTTTTTGATGAAGTTTTTTCTTCTCTAAGAGATCATCACCTTTTTCATTCTTCCATCTACTTACACCACATTTTGGACAACATTGTAGACTTTCATCATCTTTCCAATATAATATGGAGTCATTTGGACAAGCATCTATCGTCTCATACTCCATACCTAAGGACTTGATCAATTCTTTGGCCATTATGTCTTGACCGGTAAGGTATTATCTTGAGGGAGAATTCCTCTTAGAGTGTTCAATAGATCGGTGAAACGGTTGTCCGACGGTGATGTTTCGTCTTAAGGTTAACCAAATTTCAATCTATTCTGAGATAACTTCGTTTGATTGTTCCTACAAGATGAATAAATAGGCCTCTTCACATCCTCCCATAAATTGTTAAACTTCGTTTCCTTCCCTATATCATTTGGATTTTGATGACGATTGGTACTCATTATGAGAATTTGAATCATCGTCCAAGCTCATCTCATCTACATTTCGATCTTCATCCAAGTACTCCCATCCATGAACTCATCCAAACCATCAAGATGAACATATCCTAACTCTTCACTAACTAAATCAATGTCTCGAGAATAGCCATCTTCATATTGGCTATGGGAGGAAGGACCAACGATCTCAACATTGATTGCATCTTCTTCAAATGATTCCCCATGAAAATACCATGTCGTATAGGATGGGTCTATTCCAATCTGAATTAAATGGTCGACCACTATTTTCGGATCAACCCTTCCACTCACATTACGACACCTCACACATGGACAAGAGCACCAAGTTCCTTTTCCTAATCTATCGGTCATGAACTTTAAAAAGGATTCAAGTCCATCCAAGTATTCATCGCTATTCAATGGTGCTGACATCCAATCTTTGTGTGGTGGTAATAAAGCCATTCCTTTCACACAGAAATGGCTTTGGTTTGTGAGATTTATTCCTGCGTGCCTATTGAGAACACAAAAGATGTGTTGTAGTGAGGATACAAAAGATGAAACAGACCAGACACTCTCAAATTAACAGATAAGTGGACATAATAAATGCAATTATAAACAAATAATATCAAAGGACAACAACGATATCAACAAATAAATCTCGTAGAGCATGAATGTTATGTCTGCTAGTTTTTGACATTGTGTATCAGTGTAAGAATAATTCTGATTATCCTATTAATTTACACAATACAAGCCTGCCGGATTACAATGTCAACTGTTGGAAGTTTCTTAGCCACAGCATGTATAAGCATAAACATCACACTATCACAAATAACATGGTATTGGAAAAACCAAAAATAAATAAGTCATTTTCAGATTAGCGAATAAGTTGTCTTAAATTCGATAACAAAGGTAAAAACACAAGATTAGCTCCTTTCCTCAACCATAATTCTTTTGATTTCAATACTTCATTTATGTCTTAAATTTGAATCTAAAATCACTTATATCTTGTTACCATACAGATACAAGCAAGCACTAACTAATGGTCAGTACTGTAGTACTACTCTTCACTCGTGGTTGTAAATAAATGCAAATTGTTTTATCACATGATATGAAATGCTGACATTGCTAACAGATCTTGAAGTTTATATAGATGTGACATTTTCCTATATAGATGTGAAATTTTCCGATCTGTTTTCAGCCAGAAGCAAAAGCTGGGGACTGGGGAGAGGCACAGACCACCACTGGCGTTTACTAATAGCTAGAAGTTTATGCTCTCTGGCTAGTGTCACCATTATTCCTGCTGCATTGTCACATATTAAGTGTAAGATCCTGTACACTGCCTTTAACGTTTGAGCTCAACTGTGCTACTTATCAGTTATCTAGCTAGTTCATTGGCTTGACGACATGTTGAGGGATACAATTAAACCAGAGGAAGAGAATCCTGGCCTCATGATATGTGTGCCTTCCACTCAGGTAACACATCAAACTTGCTTCTTATAATTAATATTCCTGGAACTATGTCACTCCTGCCTAGGTTTCGTGTAAATCCTCATCCACATGTGGTGTCCTCATTGTTGAATGGTCAAAGGTTGATAGTACTGTACCATAGGGAACAAGAAATAGGGTTCCTTAACCCTGAACTTCAAACCAATTCATAAAGTAGCCCAACATAACATGATTTGTTGTGAAATAAGTAAATAACACATCAAACCGGGCTCGTTTTGCTTTTTTGAAGATTATAATAGTCCCACTACTTGGTTGTTGTGCTCATTGATGGACAAGAAGGTTAAGTTTGAGAAACATATATATGGTTTCTAGGATATATATGATACTTCTCAAATTAAGCTAACTAGGGACCATAAATTCATAATAATGTGACTTGTCGTCATTGTCATGGATGCGCTTAAGGAATTCTCATACGAGACCCTTCAATGGGCCCTCGACCATGTCATTGGCATTGGCATCGATTATTCAAAAATACCAAAAATATTTACAAAAGCATCACTCATTCAAAAATATTTCTCAAATCAATGTTAAAATTCAGGTAAATAAGATAACTAAATCAAAATTATTCAAATCAACAAAATCAATGAATTTAACAATTCGATTTGAGGAGAATATAATGATATAATGATAAAACTAGGGTTTCTAATTAGATTTGAGGAGAATGAAAAATCACCTTATTGAGGACAACGAAAGAGAGTGGAATCGCCTCTGAGTAAATCACCTCTGAGTAAATCACCTCTGAGAAATGAAAAAAAGAAATGAAATGAAAAAAGAAAAAAGAGTTCGGTGGTTTTTATTTCATTTTGGGCTGTTTATATTGGGCTTTTCTTTTTTAAGTATTTCAAACAAAAAAATAAACGAGACTTTTTGTAATATAAACGGCGCTGGTTACGGGTCCAAAGATTCGGCACTAATGTTAGCGTCTTTTAACCTGTCTTTTATTAACCAATCTGGTGTAGTGCACCAAAACTTAATCGGAAATCGATCAAGTTTGGGATTTTGTTTTGGAAACCAAAATAGAAACCTTTGGTTGTTCTACATATATATATATCAGAAAACAGTAGTGTGACAGAAAGAAAAACTATTAAGTCTCATCAATTTATAAGATTAAATTAAGAGGAGAAGAAACCAAACTATCTACTATGGAAGAACAGGAAGGTAAGCCAGGACAGCTTATCATCTCTGGTCTGGACGAAAGTTTGATTTTCTTCGAAATCTTTACTAGAATTTCTGGTGATATACTCCAGAAAAAGTTCAAGTATCTGTGTAAGCAATGGATGAACATAATATCTAATCCAGTTTTCATCCATACTCAAACTCTTCGATCCGAACATGGTATTCTCCAAGAAGCCGGTCCTATGAAGAAAGGAAAAATGGTATTGAGGTTCATGAACTTAAAAGGATTAGAAACTAGAGAGGCGCAATATCTAATGACTTATCCGAAGTCATGGAGTGTTGTGTCTCTTTGTAATGGATTACTTTTGTGCAGAGATTTACGCACTAATGCTCTTAATGTTGTGAATCCTACAACAAAGAAAATCATATCGCTTCCTCCATGTAAGAATTACATACATTGTAGAAGTAGGTGTAATTTAGTGTTTGTTCCTTCTACCAAGAAATACAAAGTAGTAGATATGCACTATGATCGCGAAACTAGATGTTGGGTCTTTCACACACGAACCTTAGGTGGTTGTTTGACAGAATCATGGACACGGGTCGAAGAACCAAGTTGTAAGTCAGCATTGAGCTTCTTCAGTTATTATGAACGAGTATCAATAGATGGGACATTATACTTGAATGTTTATGCAGGTAACCCGATATTATCCTTTGATGTTGGTAATGAAACAACAGTACGATTGTTGAATCCTCCAAATCATCTTAAGAGGGTTTATCAATGCATGTCGCTAAGAGAGATATGTGGTTCCCTAGCTTTCTTTGGCGGCTCTTATGGTTGGTATCCCAATGATGTTTGGATTCTGAAGGATGCTAGTAGGGAAGTATGGGTAAAACAATACAGCATTGGCACATTCCTGCGGATATAAAGGTATGTTGGTTAAGGGTTTTGGGTATTTTGCATAATGGAGAAGTAATTGTCTTTGATGATGATACTGAGACAGGAGAAATCCTAGTGTATTATGTGGGGACAAGACACTGGAAGAAGATTGTGATTGGAAAAGAATTCCGTGAAAGAAAATGTTGCAATCATACTCATGTCAACAGCTTGGTATCGGTAAAAAATCTCAAATAATTCAGTAGTGGCGATTGTGGTCTAGTTATGTTTTGTTCTGTTTGTAGACTTATTTCTTTTAGTTCAGAAGCGATGATCGATACTTGTCTTCTTCTAATTTGTGTTATTTATTGTTTCTTGTTATGTTATCGTTGTTAAAAGGAGTGTATACAACAGACTATTCAGTAGATTGCTCCCTAAGTCTAACACAATTGCATCGAAATGACAGTTGCATCAGAATGATGACACCAACAAATGTGAAAACGGTCAGGTATTCTGGTGCAACACAGAGGGAGGGGAGGTTAAACCTTTTTCTCAAGTGTGGCTGTTCTGGTCTGGTGTTTCAGGGGCTCCGTGGTGGGACAGTGGAAATGTGGAACTGAAACTAAATTCCTAACAAAAAAAATTACAACTACGAGTTAAGCTCTGTAGTTTTGAAAGGCAGAGAAGATTTGACAAAATAACATATTGTTACAAATTCTAATGGGTGGAACCATCTATCAACTCCCCAACTAACTCAAGACCCAAACATCTGCCACCAGTCCAATAGAACTTGTTATGATAGTCTCTCATGATTTTAATCTTATCTTTAGAGGTCACATTGTAGAACCACTCATTTAGAGGTCCTCAATATCATGTTTGTCCTTTATCCTAACCTCTAAAATGCTGACGTGGCCCTTTATTTTAAGGGCATGCATTGGCGATGTCCTAAAATTTTAATGGCTTTATAAGGAATTGTATTTTGCCCCTCATTAGTGTTTTTTTTTTTTCGATAAGTTTTTCACACAAAAGTTTTTCCTCTCCTTTCTTCACTTTTCTTCTCCTCTACTTTCTTCTCTCTCTTTTCCACCCAAATAGATTACACCAAAACTACCCAATCACTGTTTCTTTCTTTCTTCTCAAATCAACAAATTACTCTCCATCTTTAAATCTCTCTCCATCATCTTCTTCTTCATCTCTTTCGAAGTTTTTAAATTTATTCAACCCAATGTCGGTCACAACCACGGCATTGTCATAGCGGTTTTCTAGTATAGTTTATCAAGGACATGATCCTCTTTTCATGTCTAATATATTTCAGAAAATTAGTTTAAGAGAGTCGGTTAAGAATTGTTTGGACTCCAAAATCATAGGCATAATATTTTTAGTTTCTACACCAAAACCATAATTTGACACGTGTTAAACAAAAATACTCTCTTTTAATTATTTGCATCTATTGAACAACTATATTTCCTCTCTCATTATCTTTAAAATTTCATAAATTTTAAAATGTATTTGAAAATAAACATTTAGTATTGCACTTTAACTCAACATTTTAAAATTCATTAAGTTATTTTGATCTCAATATTTTACAATTCATTTTAAAATATTAGAATTCACTTATAACAAACCACCTGCTTTGCATTTTAAAATGTATATGGTGTATCACAAATTAAACTTGTTGACACTAGACCATAAGCCTAAACCCTAAACCTCTACACACTAAACCCTAAATCTCTATAAACTAGACTCTAAGAATAAACTTTTAACCCCAATAGACTAGACCCTAAGCCTGAACTCTAAAAACCTCTAGACACTAATCTCTAAGTGCATAAACTTTAAACCTCAAGACACCGATTCCTAAACCTCTATAAACTAGACCCTAAGTTTAAACCCTAAACTTCTAGACGCTAAATCCTAAACCAACTCATTGCATTTCATAGTAGTTGATCGGAACTACTAAATAATAAAAGGGATAAAATACATTTTAAAATGCATATCATATACATTTTAAAATGTATTAGTATTTTAAAATAAATTTACTACGTCGGTGGTTTATATTTGTGCATATATATTTAAAAATACAAAACAAGTGGTTATAATTGAATTATATTGTTTTTAGCGAAAATATTTAATTTGGTAGTTATATAAGGGTAAAAAAGAAAATAAAATGGTTACAGATCTCAATAACTAAATTGTCCACTTCTTAAAAACGTGGGTAGTTATAGACACCTTTGAATATTCAAAAATGCTTTGTGTAGGGTCCTCCAATATTACATAAAAATCTAGTTCAAAATAACAAATTGTTCTATCATTCGAAATATGAACCCGAGTCACTTCTCCATATATAAACAAGAATAAAATATAAATCAAAGTGATGTGATATGATCTTTGGTATATAGTAATAAATTTTTTAATCAACTTCAACTAATCAAACACAAGTTATTTTACAACCTACAACACATCATATTTTTAGTCTCATATACATTTTTTATTGATTCATATAGTATATCGACACATAAAACCTAAGAACGAAACTTTTGAATTTTATTATCTTACAAATTTTAGCCAAATTATTAATTAAGTACATTAACCAAAATCAAAATTGAGAAAAACTATTATTCAAACGTGATAATTAATTTATCGCATATCAATTTAGCAAAATTATACTGTAAATAACATAAAGTTGAAGAGACTATTCAAAACCCAGCCCTCAAATCTGTAAGACCGCACAGAGAGAAGTTGTTACCTCGGAACAAGTGAACAACACGAGATAGAACGTCAACATAGAAATCAAACAATTCCTGCTCGGTAGCAAACATGCCTTTCCCACCGTCCAGAAGGGCTGCACCAGTTATTTCGGAGGCCCAAAATTAAACCCCAAGTCCAAACTAACCATATTGGTTCACTCTATTTTCTTATATTGAACTTTCCAGCATCAGTCTCATTTTCCAGTTGCACATCTCTTCATTATTTCACAAAGTAAGTTCCTCAATTCTCACTTGTCTATATACTTTTTTTTTATCTTTCAGTTCTCCATTGAATGTTTTGTTTATTACATGGCGAAATCCCCATCCTCGATATTTATTTTCCTTCGCCAAAGATTCCAAAACCAACCAAAATCTCGAAACTTCACTACTGCCATAAGTGAAGGAAATAATAATACTTTTCGTGATGATGATGATAAACGTTTTAAGGATATAGCTAAACAAGTGTCTAAAACCATTAGAGTTCAACCCAGATGGGAAAAGACTCTTCTTTGTGATTACCCACCATCTGTTTTACTCACTACACATTGTGTCGAACAAGTGATTAAGTCTACAAACAATGCATTACTTTCGTATCGTTTCTTTCGTTGGGTTTGTTCTAGAAATGGATTTACACCGGATTCTAGATGTTGTAATGCGGTTTTTGATGTATTAGTACAAGCTAAAGCGTCTAAGGTTGCGAAAATGCTTATTGGTGATATGGATTTTGTTCCGGATATAGGGTCGTTAGAGTTGTTTGTAGTTTGTTTATGTGAGGATGGAGATGTGGATGAGGGTTTTGAGTTTTTCTTATATTTGAGAAAGGCTGGGTATGTTCCATCGTTGGGAGTGTGTAATAATATGTTGTCTGGGTGTCTTGGGGCGGAGAGGAGTGATGTTGTTTGGAAGTTTTATGGTGAAATGATGGAATGTGGCTTGGGTGGGGATGCGGATACGGTTGGGTATCTGATTCGAGCATATTGTGCAGATAATAAGTGTTTTGAAGCTTATGAGTTACTTAAACAAGTTTTGGAATCTGGGTTTGTTCCACATGGAATTGTGTTTTGTAAGTTGATTGCGAGATTTTGTAAGGTGAGGGACTACGGAAAGGTATCTGAGCTTCTTCATCTCATGATAGCGAAGAACTGTGCCCCAACTATTTTTACTTACCAGGAAATTATTTATGGTCTTTGCAATAATCAAATGGGAGCTGAAGCGTTTAGAGTCTTCAATGCGCTCAAAGAGAAAGGGTATGCTCCTCATAGAGTTATGTACAATACTATGATTGATGGGCTTTGTGAGATGAGGCAGATGCCACTTGCTCAGAAACTTTGGTTTGAGATGTTAAGCAAAGGATTTATTCCTAATGAGCATACATATAATGTTTTCATGCACGGATGTTGTAAGTCTGGTCAATTTGATATGGCATGGAAACTATGGAAGGAAATGAGCGATCGAGGCCTAAGAAAAAATAAGTTCAATTACAACACAATGATCGCAAGCTTTTCTTTGGGTGGAAAGTTGAATGAAGCGTGTGCCTTGTTCGAGGAAATGCCAAAGATGGAAATTAAGCGTGATGCAGTTAATTACAATTCTATGATTCAAGGATTTTGCAAGATTAGGCAGAAAAAAAAAGCTATGAAGTTTTACCATGATCTCATTGCCACTGGGTCACAACCGTCTGCTGCCGCTTACCATTCATTGATCCGAGCTCTCTGTGTTACTGGAGAAATGCAGGCTGCACTAGATTTGTGGAAAGATATGTTGCATAGGAATGTAGAACCATGGATTTCTACTCATGATAATATCATCATGGGGTTCTGCAAACAAGGCAATACCAGAGAAGGCATGAGTTGGTTGACAAGGATGTTAGAGAAAAACTTTATACCTCTAGAGAAAACTTTTAACGAGATGATTAAATGCCTCATATCTAAAAATTTGCGAGATGATGCATTGCTGATTCTATGTAAGATGCTTAGGTTGGGTTATGAGCTCAAAGAACCTCATTACTACAAATTTGTTGACCGACTATGTAGTACAAATTCTGATCAAGCTGGGTTATGTCAGAAGGACATCTTAGATTGAACCTTCCCGGGTCTCATGGTAAATTTTCTTCCCATTTTGGGTTAATTGTGTGTATCACTCATGTGCTTTAATCTATTTTTTTTTATGACAAGCGCTTCTAAGTGGTTTTTTATAAAATAAAACAAATAACAAAGATAATATGTAACTAATTCAGGCTTAGTGAAGATATCTGTATAACGACTTACTATAAAACGTGGGTAAATCCACTACATATCATATCTCAAAAAGGATTTTTTTTATCTATAATTTCTGTTGATGAAGGTGATTGTGATTTAAAGTTTTAACTTCCGCATGAATATGAATTGAAGGAACTTTGAAGCCATGGACATCACTCATATACATGGTCAATTATAAAAGTAAAACCTGTGCACCATGATTTTTTTCCCGGGCAGGTTAACTGTTCAAAACTTTTTATCACACTTTTGTGAAGTTTGTAAATTATGTGTTTAACTTTTCTTATATAATTAATTTGCAAAATCGTCATATGAGTTGTGCTGCTGAGTGCGAACACTTATTCTTTGTATTCTAGTTGTATTTCCTGTTTATGCTCCCTCTATGTTTTGTACTTTCCTGATTCTGTTGAAAGCATTTATTGTGATGGATTTTTATCATCTCTTAATCACAATATGTGAAATTTTAAAATCTGAAGACTTGCATTTATTTTCTTTTCAGTTGTTCTTGACGCTTAGATCCTGGAGAAATGGCGACCTATCTGTGGAAGAGATATGCAGCATACCTGCACACTAAGTGGGAGAAAACTTTTCTCTGGGACTCAATCGAACATTACAGGCGCCCCCAGACGTTCACACCACTTGTCATATTATATGCTAGCGCATTCTACACTGGGGTCATTGGAGCTGCAATAACAGAACAACTTTACAAGGTAATTATGTATATTTGGTCAACTTTGAAAGATGTTGGATGCTCTTTTGAATTCCCTGTGGAAATTTGCATCGATTATCTCTATATAGCATGTTGTTAACTGTTTGTAACTTATCTACTCTATGCAGTCAGTAAAGGCTCTTCATAGTCCTATTTTAATGTGAATTCTAGTCGTGGTTTAATTGTTACAGTATGTTTCTCGCCCTCTTCACTGCCCCAGTGAGTGTTGTTCATTTTCGCTCACTTATTCCACTTAGTCTTGGAAAAAGCTTTCAAGGTTTTATGTGATTAAACATTCATGTTAAGAATCATTCTTGTCGGGTTCAAAATGATCTGGGAGATAGGACACAGATTAGTCTTCAGGAATTTCCCTATGGTACAAGATAATTGTGGTCTTTATCTCATCAAAGAATGAATAGTAAGTGTGAATTAGTTATGGATTTCATTGATGCAGAATAGTTAAGGGAATACAGGCCTTAAGACGTGTGAAAATATTAGGTCCTCTTTCTTTAGCAGCATTTGCCATCGGACCTAAAATTCATGTATTTTAAGTACTGCTTTTGATTTTAAGCTTCTGACATCAAGCAGGAAAAGTACTGGGAAGAGCACCCAGGAGAAGCAGTTCCTATGATGAAGCCGAGATTCTATTATGGCCCTTGGAAGGTACGCAGGGAGGATCATGCCGCACCGAAAGAGTAATGATCTAAGCAGAGAATATGATTTCTGTTGGCATTCCGCTGGAGTTATCCTGAAGGGCTTCCACCTTGTGACATCTAAACTTCAAATACTTATTTTGCCTGATATTAAGTAATTAGATGAGAACATGATGGGAATGAGATTCTTCAAGCAATCTGATTGTTAAAATTATTAAGTTGAGATTCTTCAAGCAATCCAATTGTTGAAGAAACTTAAAACATGATGGGATTTCGTCTAGGTTATATTGACACGGGCACGCGTGTCGGTGTCCGACACGGATACGGGGTGTCGGATACGGCGAGCAGTTGAAGATCAACACGGGAACACGGATAGGAATAATTAATTAATTTTTTAATAATTATAAATTTATTAAATTAGACTAGCTTTCGAACCCGTCCTACGAACGGGTGCCCTTATATTAAATTATTCTAAAAAAATATTAGCAACTATGCATAGCTATGAGATATGAAAATTATATTAATCACTCATTCAAATTTCTTGCACCACTCTCTATAAAAAGGAAGCACCATACCTTGATAAAACTTATCGACTTCTTTTTGTTGTTAGGTTTAATAATATAAGTTTCATTCAAGTTTTGTGAGAATGCCAAATGTGGCGAAAATAATATTGAAGCTACTTGAAGAAGCAAGACATTCTCAATCATAATAAAATAATTATGATAAACACTACTTATAATACAAAACTATATTTGTCGAGACATTCTCCTACATGTAATACAAACATGTTTTAGGGTTATTAGTTCAATGCATATGCATCAAGTTTTTGATTTTCCATTAATTATTATTTGAGTTAGTTCAATGTAGTACATTCCATCGGTTTCCAATTTCTCATTAATTATTCTTTGAGGTTAGTTCAATGCAATAATTGCATCAAGTTTCGATTTTTAGTTAATTATTATTTGAGGTTAGTTCGGTGCAAGAATTGCATCCACTTTATGATTTCCCATTTGTTATTCATTAAGGTTAATTCAATCTGAGTTGCATCCGGGTTTTTAGATGTTTAGTTAATTAGTCTTTTAGATTAGTTCATTGCATTTGCATCCGTGTTCTAATCTCCTATTAATTACTCTTTGAGGTTAGTTCAATACATCTGCTATGAACCAATTTCGATTTCCCATTAATTATTTTTCAGGTTAGTTCGATAGTTTACAATTTCTAGTTATTTATAATTTGAAGTCGAGGTGTGATCTGATTACATCAAACCCGATTTCCACTTAACTATTCTTTAAGGTTATTTTAATGCATTTGCATTCAATTTCGATTTTATGTTAGTTAATCTCGATTTTAGTTTAATCCGGTTGCATCCGGTTTAGGATTTTGAGTTAATTATTCTTTGAGGCTAGTTCAATCTGATTTGCATCCAATTTTCGTTTTATGTTAATTGTTATTTGAGGTTAGTTCAATGGTTTTGCATTAAGTTTTCGATTTTTACATTTAATTATTTTTTGAGGTTAGTTCAATGCACGATTACATCAAATTTATAATTTCAGATTAATTATTCATTTAGGTTAGTTCAAATGCGGTTTTCATCCATTTTTCAATGTTTAGATTTACTTAGTCTTTGAGATTAGTTCATTGCATTTGCATCCAGGTTTTTTATTTCCGTTAATAACTCTTTTAAGGTTAGTTCAATACATCCGCATCTAGTTTATGATTATTTATGTTTTTGAGGTTAGTTATTTTGCAATTACATCCGATTTCGATTTCTGTTAACTATTTTTTGAGGTTATTTCAATGCATTTGTATTTAGTTTCGATTTCCCACCAATTATTCTATGGGGTTAGTTCAATCACATTTTCATTCGTTTTTTTATTTTTGTTAATTATTTTTTGAGTTTAATTGATGCATTTGCATCCAGTTTCCTATTAGCTACTATTTGAGGTTTGTTTGAAGTATTTGCATACTATTTCCAATTTCTGTTAAATATTTTTCAAGGATTTGCATCCAATTTCTAATTTTCCGTTAGTTATTCTCGGCGTTAGTTTAATGCAATTGCATCCAGGTTTCGATTTCTAGTTAATTACTCTTTTGAGCTCGGGTTATGTATTTGAATCTAGTTTCCGATTTTCTTTTAATTATCCAATGTAGTGTGTAATACCAATTTCTAATGATCCATCTGTAGTGTCATTGCAAACATGACATAAAAATTAAATTTTGCTTGATTTACTATGTGGGATCATCGAAGATTATCCAGTTCCCGATTTCCCGTCAATTATTCTTTAAATTATATGCATGACTCACTATGTGGAATCTTCAAAGATTATCTACGAATGGGTGTTGTTATATTAATTATTCTGAAAAATATTTGCAAATATACAGAACTATTATATATTAATATTATATTGATCACTCATCCAAATTTCTTATAATGTGAAAACCTCACTTTCCATTAAAAAAAAAACTCACCTTTGATAAAACCCTTCAATTCAACTTCATTTTGTTGTTTAATAATAGAAGTTTGATTGAAGTTTTATAAGATTGTCTAATAAGGCGAAGTTCATATATATTGAAGCTACTTGAATAGCAAAGAGTTCTCAATCATATGGAAAGAGATAAGATAAACACTATTTTAAATGCAAAATTGTACTTATCGAGATATTCCCACAACATATAACCCAACTATGTTTTGAGGTTAGTTCAATGCATTTGCATCCAGTTTCTGATTTTTCGTTATTTATATTTTGAGGCTAGTTCAATGCAATTGCATCCGATTTCCGATTCTCGTTATTTAGTTTGTGAGGTTAGTTCAATACAGCTGCATCCGGTTTCAATTTCACATTAATTATTTATTTGAAGTCAATTCAATACATTTTGCATCCAGGTTCTAGTTTCCGTTAATTATTATGTGAGATTAGTTTAATGCATTTGTATCCGGTTTTCGATTCGATTTTCGTTTATTATTTGATAAGGTTGCATTTACATCTAGTTTCCGATTTTCTGTTAACTATTGTTTGAGGTTAGTTCAATGAATTTGCATCAATTTTTCGATTTTTCGTTAATTATTCTTGAGATTAGTTCAATGTATTTGCATCCAATTTATTTTTTGAGATTAGTTCAGTACAGTTGCATCCGATTTCCGATTTCCCGTTAATTATTCTTTAAGATTAGTTCTACGCATTTGCATCATGTTTCTCTACAATTAATTTTTCTTTGAGGTTAGTTCAATGGAGTTGCATCTAATTTCCGATTTCCCATTAATTAAATCTTTAAGGGTTAATTCAATGTATTTGTATCTAATTTCCAATTTTCCGACAATTTTTTTTTTTATGTTAGTTTGATATATTTGCATCCAAGTTTTGATTTTCCGATAATTATTCTTTGAGGTTAGTTTAATGCAGTTGTATCCATATTCCAATTTTCAATTAATTACTTTTTAAAATTAGTTTAATGCTTGTATTTACATCCAGTTTCCGATTTCACGTTAAATATTATTTGAGGTTTAGTTCGTTGCATTTGTATCCAGTTTTCGGTTCCCCATTAATTGTTTTTTAACGTTATTTTCATTCAATATTATATATATTTTAAAATATTTGTCATTATTGTTTTGTCGTTATTTTTTTTTTCATTTTCTATTATATATTTTGTGATGTTATTTTTTGTATAATTTAATTTTCCACATGTAATTTGTTTTGATTTGGTATATAATTTATTTAAATCCAATGTCCACTTTAACTTAATCTCGTTATTCCGCTGAATATATAACATTATAGAGTTGAAAATTTATATTATAGTGCTGAAAAATTATAAATTCATAAATTTAATTGGAATATGTCATAATTATTGTGGTTAGAATTGTGATTTTTGGAATCCTTAACTATGAATAAATGTCTAATTCCCACAGTGGATGGCGCATCAAATCAAAAGGCTTTTAGGAAAATCGTTTGCGGTAGAAACTATTGTTTTTAGCAATTTAGTTGTTTGTCTCATATTTTTTTTTCATAATCAGCTATATTGTTTAAGAAAAATTGGAGACTCTGTGAAACTCTAGATGAGATTTTCTTTTCGTATTTAGCTATAGTGTTTAGGAAAAGTTAGAGACTCTGTGAAACTCTAAATGGGATTGTTTCCTTATTTATATCATATTTTTTTTATAATTAGTAATAGAGTTAAGAAAAATTAGAATCTCTCGAAAGTGCTCCAAAAATAGATTGGTGAGGGTATAACTATAATATATATCTAAGGAATTGGAATATGTAAGTAATTATTGTGGTGGAGAATTGTGATTTTTGGAATTCTTAACTATGAATAAATGTCTAAATCCCACAGTGGATGGCGTATCAAATCGAAAGGATTTTAGGAAAATCGTATTCGGTGGAAACTATTGTTTTTAGCAATTTAGTTTTTTGTCTCATTTTTTTTCCCTTAATTAGCTATATTATTTAGGAAAAGTTGGAGACTCTATGAAACTCTAGATGGGGTTGTTTTTTTCGTAATTAGCTATAGTGTTTAAGAAAAGTTAGAGACTCTGTGAAACTCTTGTGATTGTTTCTTTATTTATATTCTACTTTTTTATAATTAATAATAAAGTTTAGAAAAAACTGGAATCTTTGCGAGTGCTCCAAAAAATAGATCAGTGAAGATATAACTATAATATATATCTAAGGATAAAGATAAATATTTGTTTCCTATTTTATCTCCTACTTTTTCTTAATTAGTCATGACACGTGGACACCCTAGAAACGCTTCCTCAATTGAAGAGGGTAGAGCTATAATATATATATAAAGATAAAGATGGTAAATCAGAAATTCGAGGTAAATTAAATACAATATGTGTCCGTGTGTGTCCAACACGGATACAGACACGGACACGTGGATACGTATCCGACACAGATTTTTTTCAAAATATGGCGTGTCCATGTAACCTAGGATTTCGTACATATTTTATTTTTCAAAACTTTTTTGGAACTTGAATTAATGTGTCCTACTTAAATTATTAAGTGTTTAAATTCAGCTATTATGTGTATACAATGTTCGAAATGTATATAATGGGCTGGCACCATCTTTGAAAGTGAAGTTACTTGCGCTTGTATGTTGTTGTACATGCGTGGTATTATATAAGTGTGTGTATTACAATTATTATGTGCTTGTGGGTGTGGTGTGGTGTGTGTGGTACAGGTGGTGCTATTTGATTTATTAATAGTTGTATGACTTTAGGCATTCATCATTGTGTGTGGTGGTGCAGTACAGGTGGTGGGATGTGTGTGGTGTGTTGGTGTGGTGTAGGCAGGTGGTGTGGTGTGTGCTGCTGGTGGTGTGGTGAGGTGTGTTCGTATGGGTGTGGTGCAGGTAGTATGTGGTGGGGCGGTACCGGTGGTGGGATGTGTGTGATGTAGGTGGTGTGGTGTGGTTGTCTTTGGTGAGGTGTGTCTTTGGTGTGTAGCAGTACTGGACACATCCAAATTAGTGAAGTGGTTTCTGAAGAAGATTGGGAGAGGTGGAGAGATTTTCTAGAGTTGTTGGGATTTGGGGGAGGTGAGGAGAATGAAGGAGGGAGAGAGCCGAGTGTCATAGAGTGGGTGGTGTTTGAGTGCCATTCTTTTCTTCTTGCTCTCCTCAACTTGAATTTGGCAGAAAACAAGTTGGACTTTGGTCATTTGTTTCCGAAAAACGATTAAAACAATATGGGGACTAAATTTTTTTTTTGGTCAAATTGGGGACTAAACTTTTTAATTTTTGCAATGTGGGGACTAGTTACACATGTAGTCTAAATTTCTCACACGGTGTTTCATAATTCACAAGTTACATACATTGTTATACACTTTCTTATCAAAGTATATCCATACTACAACCTCATGACCATAGAAATTAATTCCAATTGTGAAACACTATGTGAGAAATTTAGATGTCATGTCTCCAATTTGACCGAAAAAAAATTTTAGTCCTCATATTGTCAAAACTTGTAAAGTTCGATACCCTTTTTAGTCGTTTTTCGATTTGTTTCTGAAAATATGTGTCATCATTTTACATCGTCGAAATTTATATATCAATCTTTTTAAAAAGAAAAAATGGTGAAAATAAAATTTCGATAGGTTCTGCTTCTGCTCTTCATCAGAAGTTCATAACGATCCTAAATCTCAAAGGATGCTTTTCAGCGTATATAATATAGGTGGTGCAAAAAGATAGATTGGAGCATTGGTTTGCGAGTTAGATAACTGCTGTTATTCGCATTCTAGTCAATCCTTTCTATTCAACTTTTGTTTCATGTTGGTGTTCTCCATACATTTCATCCTCACACCAATATATATTCGTGTTGCTCACCGTTCTACACTTATAAGAGCAGATCATCTAATCCGAAACCATACTTCCGACAAATTACGGACTTTCAAATTCGGATACATATGATGATTCTCTTGATGAAGTTGTGTAATGTATTCCAAAGCGAATTTTGAGCCCAAGTAGTGAAAGTACAAGTCTATTGATATCTTTGTTTATCCGGCCCATTCCAACTCGGAAATCTTCCCAATCATTGGTCAAGGCAAGTTGAAGGCTTGTTTATGTTTATCTTGTTATTTGTTCGCTTGTGGAAGTACGCTTAATCCACGCCACTGGATTGGTTGGTCACTTGGTTGGGTTCTTCCGAAGCGGGAGAAGGTCGAATTCTCACGGGACCTCCCAATCCGTTGGTTTTGCTAACCGATTTTCTAACACTAAACCTATTTTTCATATTAGAATAAAGTGCCAACTTAAATTCTACACCCACTTTATTTATTATTTATTTTATTATTATTTTTTTCTCATTTATTCTTCCTCCATCAGTCACCAACATGCTAAATTGGACGTCAGAGTTTTACGTCCAAGCCAAAGAGTCCAGTACTCAGTAGTCAGTACCCCGTGTTCAGAAAAAAAAAAACACTCAACCAATATATCGACCTGTTAAGTTGTTAGGATTTGTTACTGCTTTGTTAATAATCCCTATTGTTAAGGGAGTGTTTGCTTTTTTGCCCTATTCTTTAGTTTCATACCACGTAGTGAAATAATGTTAAATGTGGGTTGCATCTTCCTCTGTTTTCAGTTACTTTGTAAGGCTATTTAAGCCAACTTGTTTTGTTCAATTCAATAAGATAATTCTCCCAACTCTTGCATACTTTACATCAATTATTTAGTTCTTAACATATGGTATCAGAGCCACGTCAAGGGGGTCTGATTGAAACGTAAGAAGCAGCAGTTTTCTTAGTGTGTAGTAGTAAGAATATGGCGTCAGAAAAAAACTTTGTGCAATCAGCTATTCCAAAGTTTGACGGGCAGTATGATCACTGGTCTATGCTTATGGAAAACTTCTTTTGTTCAAAGGAATATTGGAGCCTGGTGGAGAGTGGGATCCCTGCAGTAGCAGAAGGAGTTGATCTCACTAAAGCACAAAGGAAGGCGATTGATGAACAGAAGCTGAAAGACTTGAAAGTTAAGAATTATCTCTTTCAAGCGATCGATCGATCAATTTTGGAAACTATCATGAACAAAGACACTGGCAAAAACATATGGGATTCTTTGAAGCAGAAATACCAAGGCACGACAAGAGTCAAGCGTGCACAATTACAAGCTCTTCGAAAGGAGTTCGAAGTTCTTCACATGAAGGCAGGAGAATCTGTTGATGAGTACTTTGCTCGGACTCTTACTATAGCCAACAAGATGAAAGTACATGGTGAGAAAATGGGGGATATTGTTATCATTGAAAAGATTATGAGATCTATGAACCCCAAGTTTGATTATGTTGTGTGTTCCATTGAGGAGTCTAAAGATCTAGACACCTTATCCATTGATGAGTTGCAAAGTAGCCTTTTTGTGCATGAGCAACGCATGAATGGCCACGGTGTAGAGGAGCAAGCGTTGAAGGTCACATACTTATGAAGATTGATCTGGAGGAAGGGGTCGAGGTCGTGGAGGTTTTAGAGGAAGAGGAAGAGGCAAAAGAATATTCGACAAGTCCACTATGGAGTGCTACAACTGTCATAAGCTAGGACATTTTCAATATGAATGTCCAAGCTTGAGGAATTGAATGAGGCTAACTATGCAGAGATTGAAGAGGAAAAGTTGTTGATGTCTTATGTGGAGATTAATAATGCTAGGAGAGAAGATGCGTGGTTTCTCGACTCTGGTTGCAGCAATCATATGTGTGGTAACAAATAATTTTTCTCTGATCTTAATGAGAACTTTAAGGAAATTGTGAAGCTGGGAAACAACTCAAACATGACTGTGATTGGAAAAGACAATGTAAGGCTACAAGTAAATGGAATTACTCAGATTATCACTGAAGTGTTCTATGTACCTAAGCTACATAACAACTTACTAAGCATTGGGCAGCTACAAGAGAAAGGGCTTGCAATTCTGATTCAATGTGGAAAGTTCAAGATCTATCATCCTCAGAGGGGCTTGATTATGGAAACTGAAATGTCCTTAAATAGGATGTTCATCTTGCTAGCTACATCTTGGCCAAAAGCATCCACCTGTTTCAACACAATCACAGAAGACTTAACTCATCTTTGGCACTGTAGATATGGTCATTTGAGCTTCAAAGGTCTGAGAACTCTTCAACAAAAGAGGATGGTGACTGGCTTGTCACAACTCAAGGCTCCTTCAAAGTTATGTAAAGACTGCATGGTGGGGAAGCAACAGAGAGATCCATTCCCAAAGAAGAGCACATGGAAGGCTTCTCAGAGACTTCAACTAGTACATGCTGATATCTGTGGACCAATCAAGCCCATCTCAAACAATAAGAAGAGGTACCTGATTAGTTTCATTGATGATTTTAGTTGTAAAACTTGGATTTATTTCTTGGTTGAGAAGTCAGAAGCCTTTGTTACTTTCAAAACTTTTAAGAATCGTGTCGAGAAAGAAACAAACTCATATATAAAGTGTCTACGTACTGATCGCGGAGGTGAATTTACATCACAAGAGTTCATCAATTTTTGTAATGTAAATGGTATAAGTAGACAAGCCGGTTACCGCGCGATACTCCACGCGTGTGAGCGGGATTGGCGGAAAGAAAGAATAGAATCATTATGAATATGGTTCGTAGCATGCTCTCAGAGAAGCAGATTCCAAGAAACCGGCTCGCCCGGAAGCGGTCAATTGGAGTTGCATATGTCTTTGAATCGAGTCCAACGTTCTTTGTGAGAAATATGACCCCAAAAGAAGCTTGGAGTGGAGTTAAACCATCCGTTGATTATTTTTGGGTTTTTGAATGTGTTTCTCATGTTCATGTGCCTGATAGTAAAAGAACAAAGCTCAATGACAAAAGCTTCAGTTATGTTTTGCTTGGCGTTAGTGAGGGGTAAAAGGCATATAGATTATATGATCCAGCTTCTCGAAAGATTATATTGAGCAGAGATGTTGTGTTTGAAGAAGATAAGAGTTGGGATTGGGACAAGAGGCATGAAGAAGCAGTTATAGCTGATTTGGAATTGGGTGACAGTGAAGAAGAAACAGCCGTAGTTGATAATAGTGAAGAAGAAACAGCCGTAGTCGATGACAATGAAGCTGATTTCAATGGTGATATAGGAGTGGAGAACTCGTCTTCCGATGAGCCAACTGAAGACAGTTCACCTAGCTCAAATGAAGGAAGAAACAGAAAACCACCATTCTGGATGATAGATTATGAAAGTGGAGAAGGCCTTTTTGAAGAAGAAGATGTGGAAAATATGGCCATGTTTGCAGCTGCAGATCCAATTTCTTATGAAGATGCCGTGAAAAATGCAAAATGGAGAAAAGCTATAGATTTGGAAATAGAGGCAATAGAAAAGAATG
Source organism: Coptis chinensis (assembly GCF_015680905.1). NCBI lineage: Eukaryota > Viridiplantae > Streptophyta > Magnoliopsida > Ranunculales > Ranunculaceae > Coptis > Coptis chinensis. Next base: position 5,325,329 of record NC_141462.1, read on the forward strand.
GTACATGGGAATTGACTGATTTACCTGCTGGAGGAAAGAAAATTGGAGTAAAATGGGTTTATAAAACAAAACTCAAGGAGAATGGGGAAGTCGATAAATACAAGGCACGATTGGTAGCAAAGGGATATGCTCAACAACATGGGATTGATTATACTGAAGTGTTTGCACTTGTGGCACGATTAGATACAATTCGTTTCGTTTGGTGATTGCTCTTGCAGCTCAGGAAGAATGAGCTATCTACCAACTAGACGTGAAGTCTGCTTTCTTACATGGTGAACTGCGCGAAGAAGTCTTTGTTGAACAACCTCGTGGTTATGAACATAAGGGTAATAAGCAGCAGAAGGTGTACAAGCTGAAAAAGGCCTTATATGGACTGAAGCAAGCTCCATGAGCTTGGTATAGTCGTATAGAGTTTTATTTTGTGAAGGAAGGGTTTGAAAGGTGCCATTGTGAACATACCTTGTTCATCAAAACAGAAGAAAAAGGTAAAATTTTGATTGTAAGTCTTTACGTTGATGATCTTATATTCACTGGCAATGATGAGTCTATGTTTGCTGAGTTTAAACAATCCATGATGCGTGAGTTTGACATGACTGATCTTGGGAAGATGAGATATTTTCTTGGTATTGAAGTAATGCAAAGATCTGATGGTATTTACATTAGTCAGAGGAAATATGCGCTGGAAGTGTTGGAGAGGTTTGGGATGGATAAAAGCAATCCAGTTCACAACCCAATTGTTCCGGGTACTAAGCTCTTGAAAGATGAAGATGGAGTAAAAGTAGACAACACTTTCTACAAGCAGGTCGTGGGAAGCCTTATGTATTTAAGTGTTACTCGACCAGATGTGATGTTTGTAGTAAGTCTTATCAGTAGATATATGAGAAATCCTACTGAACTTCACTTGCAAGCAGCAAAAAGAGTCTTAAGGTACTTGAGAGGTACAACTGACTTTGGTGTTTTTTACAAGAAGGGAGGAAGTGAGGAATTAATTGCCTACACAGATAGTGATTATGTTGGGGACTCAGAAGATAGGAAGAGCACGTCAGGGTATGAATTTTTAATGAGTTCAGGGGCAGTGTCTTGGTCTTCAAGAAAGCAGCCGGTAGTCACTTTATCCACCATTGAGGCAAAATTCATCGATCAGCGACTTCATGTGCTTGTTAAGCGGTGTGGTTGAGGAGGGTTTTGGAGAAGCTTAGTCACACACTCAAAGTAAGTCTACCACTCGTATATTGTGATAATAGTTCAAAGAATCAAGCTTTCCAAAAATCCGTTGATGCATGGACTCAAAAAACACATCGATGTTCGCTTTCATTTCCTTCGTGAACTCACAAAGGTTGAGGCGTGACGATGGTTCACTACAATACTAAGGAGCAAGTAGCGGATGTGATGACTAAACCTCTACAGTTGGATGCATTCTTGAAGCCCGGACCATGTCATGGTGTCCAAGATTTTGGTGTAAACTGATTGCTAGTAGCATTCAGTTTAAGGGAGGATGTTAAGTTGTTAGGATTTGTTACTGCTTTGTTAATAATCCCTATTATTAGGGGATTGTTTGCTTCTTTGCCATATTCTTTAGCTTCATACCACGTAGTGAAGTAGCGTTAAACGTGGGTTGCATCTTCCTCTGCTTTCAGTTACTTTGTAAGGCTATTTAAGCCAACTTGTTTTGTTCAATTCAATAAGATAATTCTCCCAACTCTTGCATACTTTACATCAGTTATTTGGTTCTTAACATGACCCACATTTGATGTATACAAAATGCATGACCTTTAGTTTTGACATACACAGTTAGAACAATCGGTACATAAAATTACCTAATCTAGAACTTTTGAAGGCGCTCCTGCATGACAAACAAACTTTAAAAAAAGTGAAGAAAAGTACTTCTTGATCAACTAGTCCATAGAGGAACTGCATAATACTAAGATGAGACTGATTCCCGAATTGCAACGATAAAAGAAGCTGATGCATTGAATTAACCTCGAGAAATCGGAAACTGGATGAAAAATGCATTGAACTAACCTCAAAGAAGAATAATTAATTAGAAATCGAAAACTAGATGCAACTGCATTGAACTAATCTCAAGAATAATTAACAGAAAATCCAAAACTAGATGCAACGAAAAATACATTGAGCTAACCTCAAAGAATAATTAACAAAAAATCGAAAATTGGATGCAAATACATTGAACTAGTGAATAATTAATGAGAAATCGGAAACTGAATACTCAATAAATAATTAACGGGAAATTGGAAATTTGATGCAAATGTATTGAACTAACATCAAAGAATAATTAATAGGAAATCGAAAATTGGATGGAACTGCATTGAACTAACATCAAAGAGTAATTAACAGAAAATCAGAAACTAGATGTAAATGCATTGAACTAACCTCAAAAAATAATTAATGTGAAATTGAAAACTGGATGGAAATGCATTGAACTAATTTCAAAGAATAATTAACAAAAAATTGTAAACTGGATGCAAATACATTGATTAAACTAATCTTAAATAATAATTAATAGAAAATCAGAATCTGGACGGAAATGCATTGAACTAACCTCGAAGCATAGTTGTATTATATGTAGTGGGAATGTCTCAACAAGTGTAGTTTTACATTTAAAATAGTGTTTATCATATTTTTTTTTTCGTATGATTGGGAATGTGTTTGCTATTCAAATAACTTCAATATATTCTTTGCCTCATTTGACATTCTCACAAAACTTCAGTCAAACTTCTATTATTAAACAACAAAAAAAACTGAAAGGTTTTATCAAAGGTGGGTTATTTATTTGGTTTTTATGGAGAATGAGGTTTTCACATTGCAAATTAAAATTTGGACGAGTGATCAATATAAAATTCATATCTCAATTTTTTAGAATAATTTAATATAACGACACCCGTTTATAGGACAGGTTCGAAACACTCTAAATTCTACATTAGATTACAATTACAATAGGGATTGTTACTCAGGTTGCATTGCCGAAGTTGAAGCCAACATTCCAGACATACTAGATTCAAGCAAACAGTTTCCCCTGTTTTATCGAAGTCGACACACCCTCCACACCCTTCACACCTTGGAATGCAGAGTAAGCATCCTTTACATGTAACCAAAGGTCTCTCATTCATACTCCTGCAGTTTTCCCTTGGGCATTCAAACACTAGTCTCACATCTTTGCACTTTGGGCATACCTCAATATCAATTGGATCTTGATCATTTTGTACTTGAAAATGACTGTAGCCCCGATACAATTTGGACTTTGGTTGGTTTTGTTCCTCTTGGTTTAATTTCAGACATGACTGAATTATCTGTAGGTGCTCCGTGGTTATGTTGTATATATTCTCCAACCGTAAGAACAATTTATTGTTGTGTTCTGCTAGTATCTTCACTACTCTTACAACTCCATCGGGTGTCAATTGGATGCAAGATGGTAAATAGAGCTGCAATTGACACTTATATTAGTTCATTTGTTAACATAGAAATTATCGGTAGTGTTAGACTGTTAGGCATATTTGTTTATTTGCATGTCATAATTTGCATCAAACAACTCAAAAAAAAAAATTTCTGTACTGCAAATCTGCAATTTGTTTCTATGTTAGCTTGTTAAAGTTAATACAAAATATCGATAAGCTCACCAACCGTGTTGATCAGTGATCACACCATATCCCCAAGCAGACCAATGAACTTAAAAAATACAGCTAAACAGGAAAAAAAGATAAAAGAAAGCTTTTTTTTGGGTACCAAACTATATATATTTTTATTAGAGATCTCTTTTTATTACTAAACATGTCTATATATTTTTTTTGGTACCAAACTATGTATATTTTTATTTTTATTTTTTGGTAAGACCATATACAGCCCCGGCTCCTAAAATGACCTTAAATAAGTACCAAATCTAAAACACCCACAATTTCACCTATAAAATAATTTAAAACCTAATCTTTTGTGCATATGATCTACTAACCATAAAGAACGTCTCTACAAAAATTCAACTCGTTTGATATCCTCTAACTTAGATAAAATTGTTTTCCACTTTTGAAAATATATATAAATGTCCAGAAATGTCTGTTTTTGAAATCATCTTTTGCCAATGTTAAAAATAGTCAAACGAGTTGAATTTTTGTAGAGATGTTTTTTATGGTCAGTAAATCATATGCACAAAAGATTAGGTTATAAATCATTTTGTAGGTGGAGTTATGGGTGTTTTAGATTTGGTACTTATTTAAGGTCCTTTTAAAAGCCGGGCTATATATATATATATATATCACACTAAAGTGCGTCAGGTACCTGAATATTACATATTATATGATCATCCTGCAAATGTCCTAGTAACCAAGCGGGTGTTTCCATCTCCCAAAAACAGTCTCTGAGATGATGAGCACTGGTCGCTAACAGATGTGCGACGTTATTACAATTTACTTAACATGTCTATATATGGAGCAAGTTCATATATATATTTTTGGTACCAAACTATATATATTTTTGAACAGAGATTTAGTGGTAAAATGCATATACCTTGTTGATATGAGGATTGTTCTGAATGACCCTAAGAAGTCCATCATCAGTAATTTTTACACAACTTGGCAAAACCAAACTTCTCAACCTCCCTTGCGCCTTGGATGTACATTTTAGCAAATTATCGTCGTTGATTCTCGAGTTCAGAGGTGGTTCAACGACGATATCTAGCCATAGTAGTATATCACTTTCAATGGCATCCCTCAATGATTTGCAAACTTGACTCATTCTAAGAAGTTCAAACAAGTTGAGGTAAGACAGGACCAGGACTAAAGCTTCATGGGGCTGTGCAGGTTCAACCAATTCTTCTCCAACCTTCAGACTAGATATCATATCATGAATGTATTGGGGGCTGGAACTAGACCTGGATTCATAGTTTTTCTTGTTCTCACTTTGTGATATATCCATGACTATAGAGCTCAAAGAATTTAGGAGAAAGAAAGGATAAGAGGTACGAATGACTTTTAGTTGGCCGAGAAGGATTTGGTCATGAGATAAATCAGTGACATTGCTTAAATTTTTATCCAATTATTAAAATCTCATTAATTTTGCCCAAGGACTGTTGCTATAAATGTGGACTACAATGTTGCCTAGAGCTAGATGTGGACTACAATGTTGCCTTTTACTCAGGTAACCAATATCTTGCAAAAGAGAATAGAACAATAATTTGAAATAAAGATAAACCATCCCCAACGTATCCTTGAAGGAACATCTGAGAGTCATGAAATGTGTTGGAGAAGAAGACAAGATGTCAGAATAGGAGGCTTGGTCGTCCATGAGCTACCGACCAAGTATTGGCTTATGTTGATTTTGCCTAGTTCGGCCAAGTTGAGCCGTTCCAGCTTTTGGGTTCGGGTGGTTTTCGGGGGTTTTGTGATACAAACCCAATTTCGTGTATATTTCGATTTACTTGTTGAAAACTATCGATATTTCGGCCATTAGGCTGGAGAGATTTGTGAGTTTCTTAAAAAAGAGGTTAAATAGATACATACTTAATTTCTTGTATAACTATTCACTAACTTCTTATATAATTCCAAATGAATTGAGAACAAATATACATAGGATGTTGTTGGGCATTCTCTTCTGTTGCAGCTGTGGAAGGTATTACTTAACTCTTAACGGGTAAGTTGATATCCTTATCTGATCTGAGCAAGAGCTTGTCGACTGTGACACTAGTGTGGATCAAGGCTGTGGAGGCGGTCTCATGGACAATGCCTTTGAATTCATTGAACAAAACGAAGGTCTCATGACAGAAGATAACTACCCCTACAAAGGAGTAGATGGGACTTGCAATGCGAAGAAGGAAAGCTTCTAAGCCTTGACCAAGATCAATGGCTATGAGGATGTTCCAACCAACAATGAGGCAAATTTTACTAAAGGCTATGGCTAACCAACCAATTTCATGTCGCCATTGATGCGGTGGTATTAAGGAGTCTCAAGAAGATCTCGATCAGGGCAAGAAAAGTCGAGCCGACTCATCAAAATATCACCAATCACATTGTAACAGCTCATCATATTGTAACTAACTTGTAACTGATTTCTGTTATATATATAAAAGACTTGTAAGATCATAATCAAGTAATGAAACAAACACATTTCATTCTCTTTTGTGTTCATTTTATTTTGGTATCAGAGCGGGGGAGAATCACCAAACAGTGTTCATCGATCAATTTGAGCTCAATCATTTTTTTTCTTATCTTTCAACAATGGCAAGAACAAACCAAACAAGTTTACCCTCAGACCCAAATCAATCTTCAAACCCCAATCAAATCAATACTAATGTTGAAGATCAAATCAACATTCAAAGTGAAGAACAAATCAACGTTGCTGCCGCTAATATTCTAGCACGTTTGAATCAAGAACACCAATCAATGTTACTGCTGCTGGTATGATTCCAACACAATTGAATCAAGATCAATTTCATAATCGTTTTTCTATTGCTGCTTCTATTCCAACAGACTTACAACAAAGAAATCGGAATTCGCAAGGTTTTGATATGATGAATCAAGGTTTTAATACCTTCAATCTACCAAATCAAGATTTCAGCTCTTTCAATGTTGGTTCTAATCTGACTTCAGCTCAATTCTTTAATGGATACAATGCTTCATTGGCGGTTCCACCAACTAATACATCATACTCATTTCAAAACATCTCTAACATGGTGCCTTTGAAGCTTAAGCGTGAAAATTATTTGATGTGGAAGCAGTTGTTCTAACCAGTTCTGAAAACTCATGATTTGATGGGTCTTATTGAAGCTACTGATTTATGTCCTTCTCGATTTCTTATGAATAACACTGACAATTTTACAAATATTGTGAATCCTCATTGTGTTGTTTGGGTAAAGAGAGACCAAATATTGTTGATTTGGATTAATGCGACTTTATTTGAAAAAGTCTTACCTTATACTGTCGGATTACCAACTGCTAGAGATCTATGGCTCACGTTAGAAAAGAGACTTAGTACAATCTCTGTAGCACATGTGATGCAATTGAAAAATCAGTTACAGGATTTTAAGAAGGGAGACTTGTCCATGGCGGATTACCTTTAGAAGATAAAAATTATTGCTGATAGCCTTGCAGCAATAGGGTCACCAATCTTAGATTATGATTTGATATATCATACACTAAGAGGATTACCTGAAGAGTATAATTCTTTCACCACATCAATCAGAATTAGATCTACTAATGATCCAGTTCACCCTGAGGAATTACATAGTCTCTTATTAAATGAAGAAATTACACTCATTCAAAGAAATAGAGGAGTTACTCTAAGTCCTGAGCAGATACATCAAGCTTTTGCAGCTTTTCAAATGAGTGGCAGAGGTTCTTATAATGCTAATAGAGGAAATGGTAGAAATTTTGGCAGAAGAAATGGAAATGGTTGAGGAAATGGCTCTTACAGAGGAAGAGGGTTTAATAATGGTATCAGTAATAATCAAGGTTACTACAATAGTGGTTTCAATAATGGTGGCTATAATCAAGGATACAACAATGGATACAATCAGAATGGTTATAACAAAGCTTCTAGGTCAACTTCTGGATCATCTAGACCTCAGTGTTAGATTTGCAACAAATATGGACACATTGCCCTAGATTGTCACAACAAGATGAATCATAGTTTCATTGGAAGGATACCACCTGCAAAACTTGCTATGTTGGCAAGTTTCAATGACACAAATCCTCAGTTCAATGAGCAAGGCAATGGCTCTCAGTTCAATGAGCAAGGCAATAACTCTCAGTTCAATGCATATCAGAATGCTTCTCATTAGTTTCCTGATTTTCATCAGAATGCATATCAAGCTTCCACACCTCATCAAAATGATTCATGCTGGTATGCTGATACTGGAGCCTCTAATCACCTCACTGCTGATCTGGCCAATCTAGCTTCTCATTCAGATTACAAGGGAAAAGATAAAGTACTTGTTGGCAATGGTCAAGGTTTGAAAATCCTTCACATTGGCTCCACTTCTTTTCATGTTCCTAATTCTACTCATGCGTTTCATCTTAAAAATATTCTTCATGTCCCTACTATAAAATATAATCTTCTCAGTGTTCATAAATTTGTTTATGATAATCATTGCATGCTAATTTTTACTCCCAATGCCTTTTTTGTCAAGGACATGGCATCAGGGAGGATGCTTTTCCAAGGACAAACTAAGAATGGTTTTTATCCTTTGCATCTCTCATCCCAGTCTCATTAGTTCATTCACTCTCCAACTGCTTTCATCACGAATAAAGCACCAACGTCTACTTGGCATAGCAGACTTGGACATCTTGCAACTCCCATTCTTCATCAGCTAACTCAAAATGCATTGATGTTCAAACTCAGCCAAATAAACTTTTGTTTTGTAATGATTGGGCTGTTGGAAAGATAACTAAACTTCCTTTTGTATCGTTTGTGTGCAAATCTACTGCACCATTACAGCTTTTACATATGGATCTTTGGGGTCCATCTCCAGTTATTTATGTTAGTGGTAATAGATTTTTTGCTACTATAGTAGATGATTTTTCCAAATACAGTTGGTTTTTTACTTTACAGTCTAAATCTCAATTTTGTTATGTTTTTCAATCCTTCAAAACTTTTATTGAGAATTTTCTATCTTATAAAATTAAAATAGTAAGATCTGACAATGGTGGTGAATTTATAAGTGACAAATTGGAAACCTTTTTGTACATGCCTGGTATTGCACATCAATTTACTTGTCCACACACTCCAGAGCAAAATGGAGTTGTGGAAAGGAAGCATAGACATATTTTGGATATGTCTCAAACTCTTATCTCTCAATCTTGTATTCCTTCTAAATATTGGGTAGATCTTTTCTCTACTGCAGTATATCTTATCAACAGATTACCATCTCCATCTCTTCTCTTTATCTCACCTTGGGAAAAACTTTTTCACAGAAAGCCAAACTATTCCATTCTTAAAACTTTTGGTTGTACCTGTTACCCCTGGTTGAGACCTTACACTAACAACAAATTAGAGTTAAGATCTAAGCCATGTGCTTTTATTGGATATTCTTTAAATCACAAAGGATATAGATGCCTTCATATTGAGTCTGGCAGAGTTTATATTTCAAGGCATGTTATTTTTAAGGGTTAACTAGTATTACCCCCCACTAGATGAGCCAATTAGGATCTCTCTCTCTCCCCCCCCCCCCCCTAGATGGGAAATTAGGGTCTCCCCCCTAAATACACAAAAAAAAAAGTCAAAGTGGGTTGACCAAAAAAATTTTGTGTGTATTTAGGGGGGAGTAATACTAGTTCACCCTATTTTTAATGAACATCAATTTCCTTTTCAAATATCCAGCTCTTCATCTTCTTATAATTGTAATCTTCCTCAACAGTTTCCAAAACAATCTTCTATTTCGTCATCTTCTTGTGAAACAGTTCCATCTATTCCTTCTTCTATTCAAACTTGTGATACTGGTTCAGTTCTTCCTCTCATCAATGCTATATCCATCCCTACTCCTTCAAACATTCATCCAATGCATACAAGAGCTAAACAAGGCATTTTCAAACCTAAAGCCTTTCATACAATCAAGCATCCTTTACCTCATGCATTGCATACTGCTTTTTCTAATATTCCTTCAACTCCAACTTGTTTCTCTCGAGCAATCAAGGATTCTAATTGGAAAGATGCCATGGTACTTGAGTTTAATGCATTGCTTAAGAACAGAACTTGGATTTTAGTGCCTCCCTCATTTGATCAAAATATAGTTGACAACAAGTGGGTGTTTAGGCTAAAACAAAAAGCTGATGGTGCTATTGATAAATATAAAGCAAGGTTAGTGGCCAAAGGTTTTAACCAGCAGTATGGATTTGATTACCTAGAAACATTTAGTCTTGTTGTTAAACCTACCACCATCAGACTCATCTTATCCATTGTAATCAATTTCAATTGGGAAATAAGGCAGTTGGATGTCTCCAATGCCTTTCTACATGGTCATTTGAAAGAGCAAGTTTTTATGAAGCAGCCACAAGGATTTACTGGTCCTATGAAGCCACATTATGTATGCAGACTTTTAAAATCCATCTATGGTCTTAAACAAGCACCTCGTGCTTGGTATGAGGAACTTTTTCAAGCCTTACTAAGAATTGGTTTTACTACATCTGCAGCAGATCATTCTCTATTCATCAAGAAAGATATGAAGTCAATCATCTACATCCTAGTTTATGTAGATGATATCCTTATTTTTGAAATATTTATTACTTTATTTAGTATTAGCAAGTATCTTGTAATCTTAGTAAGTGTATTATCTTTTCCTAGATATGTGGATCTAGGAGATCGTTTGTATTCATGGAGCTCCTTTTTGTATATATATCTGCTGGTTATATCAATAAAGACTATCAGAAATATTCATTAAACATATTTGACATGGTATCAAGAGCCAACTCCGATTCTCTTTCCACTACCCCATTACTATAGGAATCGGAGTTTTTTTTTGGTGTGTGGTTTCTTTTTCTGGTCATATAATACAAGTTGTTACACTATATCAGATTGTATTTATTACCCTCTTCTTCCTTATCGTTCTTGTCTATTGATCTAGTTTATTGTTTGTGTTATATATCATAATGACAGACTTACCTACCAATAGTGATTCCGTTGTTGTGCATTCCAATAACGATTCTACTGTCATGTCTACTATTTATATAAAAGAAATGTCCTCACTAATTACTCCAAAACGACTTGATGGTACTAACTACATCGAGTGGTCCTTGAATGCGCAGAACAAGATCAGGGGCAGAAAGCGTTGGGGCTTTATCTCTAGTACTAAGGCTGCTCCAACAAACATAAATTCTGAGGAATATGAAGCTTGGGAGGACGAGAACTGTCTGGTCAAGTCTTGGCTTCTTGATGTAATGACCAAGGACATTAGGTCAATTTTTCTTTGCTTGTCTACGGCCAAGGATATCTGGGACACTGCAAAACAAACTTACTTGGTCAGCCAAGATGCATCAAAGGGTTATCAGCTATATTGTGAGGGAATTTATGTCCACCAAAATGGCGGTTCTGTTATTCCTTATTTTGGAAAACTAAAGAAAATATGGAAAGAATTTGACGCTATTGAAGACTGCACTATGGAGTGTGCCAAGGACATTAAGAAATATACCACAAAGGTTAATTCTCAGCGTGTGTATGTTTTCTTGGCCAGACTTGATTCTCATTTGGATGTGGTTCATGGTCGTGTCCTTGCTAATAGACCACTTCTAGACATACAGTCCGTTTATGCTATAGTTTGTGCAGAGGCGAATCATCAGGACGCCATGCTTGGTGGACATCAAATGAAGGGACTGCTATGGCGGCTCGGAAATCATTTGCTCATCCGGATTCAAAGAAAGGAGTTCGTAAGTGTACCCATTGTAATGGTGATAACCATGTAGTTGATACCTGCTTTAAGCTCCATGGTTATCCAGATTGGCATCCAAAGGGTAAGATGGTGTCCCCCATGTCTTCTAATTCTAAGGAAGAGGGTTCCAGTTCGAATAGTCACTTAGTCACTGCTGTCGGATTTGTTGCCCAGTCAGGTATATCTAACTCTGCTCTTATTGCTTTTACTGGAAATAGTGATTGGATAATTGAAACGAGTGCTACTGATCATATGACTTGCGATCGCTATAAATTTAACCATTTCTCTTATAGTTGCTCCAAATCAGTCATTACTAATGCTAATGGTGTGTCATCTCCAGTTGTTGGCATGGTGTTGGCACTGTACCTATGTCCCTTTATTTATCTATCCATGATGTTTTATTTGTTCCATCACTAAACTGTAATCTTCTCTCTGTTAGCCACTTCACCAAATCTAATAATTGTGTTGCCTTGTTTTTTTCTACTCACTGTATTTTTCAGAACATCCATGCCAAGGAGAGGATTGGCAGTGGTAAACAAAGTGGAGGATTGTACTATCTGGAGGATGGTTTTCAACGGTCCAATCAAGGAGTACAAGCTCTTGTTATGAGTGACGATAAGGTTAATAAAAATAAAGGCGAGATTGGCTTTGGCATAGATGACTAGGACATCCCTCATTTGGTTATCTTAGGAGATTATTTCATCTTTATTTAATGGTTGTAGTCTTTCTGATTTTGCTTGTGAAACCTGTGTAATGGCGAAAAGCCATCGTACTGTTTTCTCTTCGAGTGATAATAAAGCTGATGCTCCTTTTTCTTTAGTTCATTCAGATGTTTGGGATCCTGCCCCACGTCCTACACATAACGGGATGAAATGGTTTATTACATTTGTCGATGACTGCACTCGGATGACCTGGGAATATTTTTTGAAACATAAAAGTGATGTCTATACAATTTTTCCCCTTTTCCATCTGATGGTGCTCACACAGTTTGGAATCTCTGTAAAGGTTGTTCGCTCTGATAAAGTATTTCAAAAAGGAATTGACTGGCTTTATGCATTCGGCTGATATTCTACATCAAACATCTTGCTCTTATTCCCCTCAGCAAAATGGGGTTACAAAACAAAAAAACATACATCTTTTGGAGGTCACTCGGTCTTTATTAATTGGTGGCCATGTCCCATCTCACTTATGGGGCGAAGCCTTGAACTCTGTTGTTTACTTGATGAATCATACACCTTCTAGTGTTGTCCAATTTCGGAGACCCTTAGATGTGTTTTCTGATCACTGTACGCTTCCGCCCATTGTTCATTTAGCACCCTATATTTTCGGGTGTGTGGTGTATGTTCACTTACATACATAACAACGCACCAAACTTGATCCACGTGCGTTGAAGTGTGTCTTTGTTGGGTATGGCTCAACTCAGAAGGGTTATAAGTGTTATCATCCATCTTCTAAATTTTTTTTTGTCTCAATGGATGTCATTTTCCATGAACACGACCTCTTTTATACAGAGATCACTGATTCTTCACTTCAGGGGGAGAATAGAAATAAAATGCAGAATCATGATGATATAATGGTCTTTGATTTATCGAGACCACAATCACTTAGTGATAAAAACTCAATAGAAGAAGTCGATGCAACCTCCACTGAGTGCTCAAGTGAAGGATGTGAATATCAAGTCCATGATAGTACATTACCTCCTACAACGGATCCACTAATCCAATCTTCTCCACAACAATCTTCTCCAGAAGACCCATTAGAGGTATCACCTGACTCTATTATTGTTGATTCCAATACTCATAATGTTGGTGAGTCTAATATTCATGATGTTAATCTACCTAGTCTTAATTCTGAACTAGTTCAATATCATCTTCCACCTCGATCTAACCATGGCCAACCACCAATTAAATATGAACTTGATCCTAAAGCTAAAGTGAAATATCCCATAAGCAACCATGTGTTATCTCACAAGTTGTCCAAGTCATATGCATCTTATGTATTCTAGTTATCATCTGTCTTTATTCCTAGTAAAATGCAGGAAGCTTTAGCAGATTCTAGATTGACCAAAGCTATGGCAGAAGAAATGGCAACACTGAAAAAGAATGCCACTTGGGAACTTGTAATCTTACCAAAGGGAAAGAAGACAGTGAGGTGCAGATGGGTATTTACAGTCAAGCTCAAAGCAGATGGGGATATTGAGAGATACAAAGCTCGGCTGGTTGCGAAAGGGTATACACAATCTTATGGTGTAGATTATCAAGAAACTTTTGCATCGGTTGCTAAACTCAATACTGTGAGAGTACTTTTGTCATTAGCAGCTAATAAAGATTGGCCTCTTCTTCAGTTTGATGTAAAAAATGTTTTCTTACATGGAGATCTTACTGAAGGAGTATATATGGATCCTCCCCCAGGTATACCAGAATACTCAGATACAACAATGGTCTGTAAACTAAAGAAGGCATTGTATGGGTTAAAACAGTCTCCAAGAGTTTGGTTTGGCAGGTTCACCAAGTCTATGAAGAAGTTCGGCTACAAACAAAGCTACTCGGATCACACTTTATTTTTAAAACACAGAAGAGGTAAAACACTGCTTTGATTATCTATGTTGATGATATGGTGGTACGTGACAGGTGATGACCATGAGGAGATTTCTAGTTTACAACAGTATCTGGCTTCTGAATTTGAAATGAAACAGCTCGGAGACCTTAAATATTTCCTTGGGATTGAGGTAGCCCGATAAAAAAATGGTATTTTCTTATCCCAGCGGAAATATATTCTTGATTTATTATCTGAGACGGGAATGCTCGGATGTAAGCCAATTGATACTCCCATTGAACAGAACCACAAGCTGTTTCTGTATTTGAATGCAACTCTAACCGATAAGGAGAGATATTAGAAGCTTGTAGGGAAATTGATCTATTTATCGCATACTAGGCCAGAAATTGTGTATGTAGTTAGTGTCGTGAGTCAATTCATGCATGACCCACGTAAACCTCATATGGATGCTGTAGAGCGCATATTGAGATATTTGAAATCTACTCTGGGTAAAGACTTATTGTTCTCAAATCATGATCACCTAAAAGTAGAAGGCTACACTGATGCAGATTGGGCAGGTTAAGCCGACAATAGAAGGTCTACCTCAGGATACTTCATTTTTGTAGGTGGAAACCTTATGACTTGGAGGAGTAAAAAATAGCCAGTAATATCAAGATCAAGTGCTGAAGCTGAATATAGAGGTATGACATATGGGGTATGTGAGTTGCTGTGGTTGAGAAATTTGTTGGAAGACTTGGGTTTTAAACCAAAAGTGAAAATGAATTTGTATTGTGACAATACGTCAATTATAGAGATAGCTCATAATCATGTTCAACATGATCGGACGAAGCATGTGGAGATTGATAGACATTTTATCAAAAAGAAACTTGTAGCTAGAATTATTACTTTTCCATTTGTAAAATTTGAAGACCAACTAGCTGATGTCCTTACTAAAGCAGTGGCTAGCAAGGTGTTTGTTGACTCTCTTGTCAAGTTGGGCATGTGCGATATCCACGAACCAACTTGAGGGAGGGTGTTGGAAGTACTAGCAAGTATCTTTATTTAGTATTAGCAAGTATCTTGTAATCTTAGTAAGTGTATTATTTTTTCCTAGATATGTGGATCTAGGAGATCGTTTGTATTCATGGAGCTCCTTCTTGTATATATATCTGCTGGTTATATCAATAAAGACTATCATAAATATTCATTAAACATCTTTGACACTTATTACAGGGAGTTCCAAAGCTGAGAGTTTGAAGGTTATTAGCCAATTAAGTTCTAAATTTGCTATGAAAGATCTTGGTCTGCTTCATTATTTCTTGGGATTGGAAGCACAACGAGATTCAAGAGGTATATTTTTGTGTTAGACAAAATATACTTATGATCTATTAAGGAAAGCAAATATGATTGATGCCAAACCAGCTCCCACACCTATTTCATCAAGTTGTAAATTGGATTCTCACTCTGGTGAGATTTTAACAGAACCTACTGTCTACAGATCTTTAGTGGGGGCACTTCAATATTTAACATGGACCAGGCCTAACATATCATTTGCAGTAAATATGGTGTGTCAATTCATGCATTCTCCAAGATCACCTCACATGGCAGCTGTAAAGAGAATTATCAGGTATTTGAAAGGTACTATTGATTATGGAGTATGGTTTACAAGGAGTCCTTTCAATCTTCAAGCTTATACGGATGCAGATTGGGCAGGTTGCCCTATGGATAGGAGGTCTATAACTGGTTTCTGCATCTTTCTTGGCAATAATCTTCTTTCTTGGTCTGCCAAGAAACAACACACAGTAGCAAGGTCAAGTACTGAAGCAGAGTACAGGTCTCGGCACACACAGCTGCAGAAATATATTGGATTTGTTTGCTACTCAAAGATTTATATATTCCTTTACTGAAACCTCTTATTTTTTGTGATAATATAAGTGTTATAGCTTTAGCTAATAATCCTATTTTTCATGTTAGAACTAAGCATGTAGAGATAGATTATCATTATATAAGAGAATTAGTTGTAAATAAAATTGTTGATATTCAATACTTGTGTACAAAAGATCAATTGGCAGATATCTTTACACAAGGTCTATCTTCTCAATGATTTCATCTGTTGCTCTCCAAGCTGTCAGTTATTTCGACTCCCTTCAGCTTGAAAGGGGTTATTAAGGAGTCTGAAGAAGATCTCAGTCAGGCAAGAAAAGTCAGAGCCAGCTCATCAAAATCATCAACCAATCACATTGTAACAGCTCATCATATTGTAACTAACTTGTAACTGATTTCTGTTATGTATATAAAGGACTTGTAAGATCATAATCAAGTAATGAAACAAACACATTTCATTCTCTCTTGTGTTCATTTTATTTAGTGGATCGTCCTTCCAATTCTACTCAAGTGGTGTATTTACTGGGGACTGCGGCACTCAATTGGATCATGGTGTCACCGCAGTTGGCTATATAATCACTACAGATGGAACTAATAAGTATTGGTTGGTTAGGAATAATTCATGGGGTACTTCATGGGGCGAAGAAGGATATATAAGGATGCAACGTGATATCTACGCTGAGGAAGATCTCTGTGGTATTGCCATGGATGCTTCCTACCTGACTGCATATAGTATGAAACATCTACCGATGTACATTGCTTAGATTGTAATTTCTGTTCTTGCTTCTGTGTATATGATTGATACCTACTAGTGTAAAAAGCAACGTAGAAGTTTGTAATGTTCAGCTTGTCAATGTTTATTTGATTCACGTAGACCTTTGTCCTTTCCACTACATAAACTTTTTGTCCATGGCCTTAATCCCAATGTTAAATATGATAATCTTCCTAAAAACCATAAACCATTAAATGGCAATGCACTGTAATTATATCTTGCTTCAATAATCTCATAAGAAAATTGTTGGTGCGTTGCAAGGCCATCAGTTGATGTACCATATGCAGAGTTCTAACTGCAATCCATTATACAGTATCTGCTAGAATTATCAATGCAACAGACAAATACAATACAAAATTTGAGAAAAAAAAAAAGAAAAAGAGAGAGAATTTTGTGGGCTCAGAACTGAACTCATCATCACATTTAATTTGAGGACTGCAATGGTATGCTAGTTGCTAGTCCTTGTTCTCTGAAATTGCTCAATCATCTCCTACTCTAATATATTAAACGAAAAGGAAAAAGAAAAGCCGAGAAATTCCTAATATATTAAGTATGTATGTTTCCTGTCTCCACACATAAGATGAGCACATGTAATACCTATAATTGCTCTAAAGAACTTAACAACAGTGTTGAAGAAAAGGGGGTAAAAGTGCAAATAATATAAGGGGAGTAGTAGCCAAAACCAAACAGAGTTTAAGTCCCAGAATAGGTATAGTATGATAATAGGAAGAGAGGAGAAAACAATGGACCTGGCTCTATGTAGAGGTGCATGTATAAAGCTTATCTAACAGATGTTATATACTGAAAGTCTAAAAAAGATTGCAATAGTATATATCGATGGTAGGATCATTAATTTCACCAAGAGAGCATTGAATCTACTTTCTAGCTTTCTTTGGTTTCTCAATAGTCCTCCATTCATCACCTTGAATCAAATGTGTTGTTAGCATATTTTCAGAGCCAACCTAAATAGTTTGCGAACTAATGCCTTCAACTGTGTTAGTAATATCTGGGACAATGTGGTCTTTGAAGACGCTCTCAATCTCTTTCTCATTACTATCCTCACCATCAATGACATGTGTATAATCATCTTCACTTGTATCCACAAGAGCTTCATACATATGATAGCGCTGGTTCTCAAGAACAGGCGGACTTTCAAAGAGATTGTCTTCGGTTTCTACAACAGTGCACAGTCTCCTAATCTGGCAACAGAAGATTGGACATCAACAGCAGTTGTGTCATTAGCAAATGCAGAAAATATGTTATCTTGTGTACTTATAATTGTAGTTGATGGCCTACCGTGGGATCCATTTGCAGGCTTAAAGCTGCGTACACGAACTTACGCATGCATTTCTTGCATATTCCCATTCAAAGCTTGATCAACACCAACATGTGAGTTTGAGTTTTTCTTTCTCCATATGGTTTTCACATGTCTCCACTTTGAGGGTTTGTTTACATTGTTGGTGTCTGGTTCAGCTCTAGGCACAACTCTAGGTTTGTACAGTGGAGGTGATGTTGGTTTACATTTTGTTGTAGCATGACCGAGCATCTTGCACTCAGTACAAATCAATGGCTTCAATGGATATTGAAACTCCACAGTAGCAATTTTAGAGGATCTAATTCTGATTTGCAGAGTAGTTGGAAGCTCCTTCGTCGCATCAATCTCCACGCATACTCTCGCAAAGGAAAGCATCATCTTCTCTTCTGTATTTTTGTCCATAAACAGTGGCTTACCAATTGTGCTTGCAATCTTACTTAATCCCGTTGCATTCCATAATTGCTTAGGGACTTTGTGAAATTTGACCCACAAAGGAACGTTTTTTATGGAGCCCCTGCTATCCTCAATTTCCCTTGTCCACTTTCTGATGATGAAGAGTTTCCCCATCATATGGAAAGATCCCTCATCCAACACATAATCCCTATCTTCTAAATTGTGAAACCCAAAATAAAACATGTCTCCATCTAATGAGATGTCAAGCTGGCCTTTTAGATTCCATTTCTTCTCCACTTGGGTCTTCACGATAGAGTATAGGAAAAAGCCTACAATTTTGTCCTCCCATTCCTTTGCACCATGTTCTAGAATTTCTTCCTCAATCTCAAGTACTCCATCATTAAAAATTCGGAAGAACAGCAGTGGGAGGCTGTTCTTCCGTTAGCAGATTTGCTAGCAAGGCCAACGGTTCTTCAATGATTTGCAAAGAATCATCAAGGCGGCCATTTGGGAAGGTGTGGTTTGGAGTTTGGTTTGAGGAGATGTTAGGATCATAGTTTAAGATGGTCTCTGGTGTTAAGGATGGGTTTTGGGGGGGGAGAGGGGTGGTGGAGGGGTTGGCCCTCTCCGGCCATAGGAGAGAGGTAATCAAATTTCTAGAAAAGGAGGGAGGAAAACAGTCTCTATTGGTTAGGAATGATACACATCGAGGTATATCATGAGTCATGACACTACAAGCAGGTTAGTCTATTAGTCTCACATCGAACAAGTAATGATACACATCGAGGTATATCATGACACTACAAGCCTGACAGGGACGGGAGCAGCTTTCAGGCTTACCTGTTACCACACCTGGTTAAGGCTACCCACTTCGGTGAATCTTACCAATTTTTTTTGAAGAACTTGAAGCTAGATTTTGCTGTTAATTGAAAATCATCAGCAAAACATACATAATTAATACAAAAATACTTCTAGCGAAGAAGGTAAAATCACTAACAAAAAACAAAGTATTGGGATGATATTTTGGGACTCACTTTGTTGTGATTGCGAAAGATTCTTTTGTAACTACGAGAAAACACAAACTCATCTTAGGAAGGATCATCCTAAGATTGTTAAGAACATTATGACTAGGAAGTAGGATTACTATCTCTACTTTCTTAGGTTCGAATGTAGCATGGTCAATGTGTTATCTTAAGCATGGACCAAAATATCGATAATATATCCGATATATATTGGTATTTTGGTACACTGATATCGATATTTCCGACATATATCCACCGAATATAGAACTCTTTTTTCCAGATATATATCGGAATTTCCGATATAAAACTTTATATCGCCGATATAATCGATATATCCGATATATATCGGTTGATTTTTTGACCATTTTTTAATATAAATCTAATATTTTCAATATATTTCCGATATTTCTGATATTACATTTCCGATATATTCGATATTTCCGATATTTTAAATAGTTTGGACTGGTTACCAAAAAAATAGATATATCCGATATATATCGGTTTTTGGGTACACCGATATATTCATCGATATCGATATTTTGGGCCTTGATCTTAATTATGTTAAGGAGACTTTCTAAGATTTAACTATTTGCAATATAAGAGGTGGGGGTTTACTTTAACCCCAGCTTAATTTTTCAAAAAAAAAAAAACAAAACAAAAAAAAGATTGTATCAACCGAAAGGATGCACTTAAGGGCTAGTAGTGGAACGGGAACTTAGGTGCTCACAAGGTTACCCAGAAAACATTTTCACACAAACATGGTTCCAGAAGTCAATATGGTATTCCTCCAAAATCAATTTGAACCGTGCATAATATGAATCATTAACATTGGTTAATGTTGGATCGTGTATCCAATCGGCACAAGTGTGTGGTAAAAATTCAC
Organism: Coptis chinensis; assembly: GCF_015680905.1. Classification (NCBI taxonomy): domain Eukaryota; kingdom Viridiplantae; phylum Streptophyta; class Magnoliopsida; order Ranunculales; family Ranunculaceae; genus Coptis; species Coptis chinensis. The sequence goes on from NC_141462.1 coordinate 5,345,495, forward strand.
GAGTGATGGGTATAATCAACCTCACATCGTAAGATAAAACATCGCGTGATGTTGCCATGTCAGGATGCATGGATCCTTGACTTGGGTGCATCAATTAGATGTGGTAAAAAGATGTCAAAATGTTAGCCAACTATTGTAATTAATTTATTGCAAACTTTGGTTACGGATGAGCTTGGGTATATAAGGAATATACTCATTGATTGTATTGATTATATTTTTCTAGAATCATGTCATATACAAGGTAACATATGCTTAATCTATGGAGTTTACGGATGATATGATATGAATTGGCTATATATACACGTATAGAATAATAGAAATCACGCAAAAGATATTTTTAGTGATACAAAACCAACTCATCCTTAACCAGTAATCCGATATTGTTTCCTTCTCTATTCTCTTAGTCTAACAGTTAATTGTTATCCTATTACCGGTCTCACATTTTTTTACCAGTTGGCCAAGTCATTTGACTGCTAAATTTGGAGACTACGACGGTGATGGTTGACCACTATATTGCCTTTTCACTCGGTTGCAGGTACATTATCTTTTGAAAGAGACTAAGCAATTTAATATACATTTATAGTTCTTTCAAACGTCCCCTTGAAGTACCATATGAGAGTGAGGCATACAAAGACTGTTACATTGGATTAAAGTAGTAATATATTTGTCTTAATGTTAAAATTTATTCACAAAGAACATATGTTATGCTGCTGAGAGAATTATATTATTATCGACGTAAGAGGTAAGGTAGAGGCACAATGTCGAGTTTAACGATCAAACTAAATTGTTAATCGTAGTCAATTGAAACTTTTCCGGCACACTAATGAATATCCTATCGAATCCATTTAGTGGTCAATGGCAGAAATGTATCTATATAAAGTAGGACTGAGAATGTGATTACTCACTCAGTAGTCAGTACCAGTATTACATCTGCATTGTACCTTAATCCCAAGTCAAACTGCAAATCATGGTTATCATTTCATCTTGCCAATCGAAATGCATTTATGTGATTTTGTTTGTTTTGGTAATCTGCGCATCTCATGCAATATCATTGCGCACACTCCGTGACCATAGTGAGGGAATGTCACTATCCATGGAAGATAGACATGAGCAATGGATGACTGATTACGGGAGAACCTACAAGGACACGGCTGAGAAACAGATGCGTTTCCAAATATTTAAGACCAATGTCGAGTTTATTGACACTTTCCACAACAAGAATGGAAACCAACGATATACAGTAAGTGTCAATGAATTTGCAGATCAGACCAATGAAGAATTCATTGCATCTCGTAACGGATTCAAGAAGCCATCATCCCAATCCAAATACTCTACATCCTTCAGGTACGAAAATGTAACAGCTGTGCCAACCACCATGGATTGGCGTCAAAAAGGAGCCGTCACACCCATCAAGAACCAAGGCAACTGTGGTAAGTAAAATCGGTCTTCAAAAGTACTGATCCTGTAGCTGTGCAACTATAATTTCTAATATAAGCTACTCAGTGACTTCTAAAATCAATACAATCGAATTTGAACAAAATATGTAGGTTGTTGCTGGGCGTTCTCTGCTGTAGCAGCTATGGAAGGTATTAGTCAACTCTCAACAGGTAAGTTGATATCCTTATCTGAGCAAGAGCTTGTCGACTGTGACACTAGTGTGGATCAAGGCTGTGGAGGCGGTCTCATGGACAACGCCTTTAAATTCATTGAACAAAACAAAGGTCTCACGACAGAAGGTAACTACCCCTACAAAGGAGTAGATGGGACTTGCAATGCGAAAAAGGCAGCTTCTAGCGCAGCCAAGATCAATGGCTATGAGGATGTTCCAGCCAACAGTGAAGCAGCTTTACTAAAGGCTGTGGCTAACCAACCAATTTCAGTAGCCATTGATGCCAGTGGATCGGCCTTCCAATTCTACTCAAGTGGTGTATTCACTGGAGACTGTGGCACTCAATTGGATCATGGTGTTACCGCAGTTGGCTATGGAACTGCTACAGATGGGACAAAATATTGGTTGGTAAAGAATTCTTGGGGTACTACTTGGGGTGAAGAAGGATACATAAGAATGCAACGTGATATTGATGCTGAAGAAGGTCTCTGTGGTATTGCTATGGATGCTTCCTATCCTACTGCTTAGTAAGAAATGTACATCTTTTGATGGATTTTGTTTGTACTGTATCTATTGTTCGTAATTCTGTGTGAAGAAGGTGCTGGTGTAAAAGTTGTGTAGATTTTAAACTTTCAGTCTTGTATCATATTGCTCTAAAAGTAAAAGTTACTTGTTCCAACTAAATCTTACACAGATCTTCTAATCCTAATGTTGAACTTAGCAAAAAAAAATCCTACTGTTGAGTAAAAGGATCCCAAGACCATTTAATGACACTGTGCAGTAAAACTTGTTTTCATCTCCAAAGTCAATCAAACATGGTGCCATGCAAGACCTTATAGGCTTATATTGACATACCATACCCAGTGTTTAACTCATAATTGGTTCCCATGCATATCTAGTACCGTGAAAGTCTCTGAAAGAAGAAATAACTAATGCACACTAAATGAACTGGTCACATTCACACCAGTTAGTACAACGGCTTACTAACCAAAAACATATTTTTTTCTTCAAGAATCTCCTACTGTAACCAATGCATATGGCAAAGCGAAGGTCTAAAATTTGTATTTGCGTAGTCTCACGAGTGTACAAATAAAATAAGTTATCAAATATATATTTCCACAAGCCACATGAGAACTTGTAATAATTGTCAGTGATCTAAAGGCTCAACAGTAGTCTTGAAGAGAAGGACATAAACCTTATCTATAGAGAAGTACAAAAATCCTCCCGCAGAATGTGTGACATAGGAACCAAAGCTTGTACCGACTATGCAATGCCAGGCAGGACCATATGATGAGTCGAATTCCTGATCCAGAAGAGACAAAAGAGAACACATTAAAATCCTATTTCATCCTGTGCTATATCAAACACATTTGAAACAAGCAGTACCCAGAAGAGAACACATTAAAATCCTATTTCATCCTGTGCTATATCAAACACATTTGAAACAAGCAGTACCCAGATTTGCTTGTCAACAAGATCATCAAGGGCTGCAGTGAAGCAAACTTTGTTACTCACTGTTAGTAAGTTCCATTGGTTGACATCAATTTCTTTATTTTGCTAATTTACTTATTTTTTCCAATTATTAGAATCTTCTTATTAAGGACGTGCCTTTCCATTCACTTCCCAAACTAAAGAAGTACTTTCTTGGGGTGGTGGAGGAAGATGTCTAAATTTCAGGAGACAGTGAGGATATCTATTCTTCACTCAATCCTTTAATTCATATGTTAGGAGAAAAATAACTAACACGAGAGAAAAGTTTCGTCACAATGCATAAGCAACCAGGACTATAGCAGTTATCATGCTCAACAATTAATTTTATCTCATAACCTGAGTTTTAGTCTTCTAGACTACACGACTGAATTTCCTATGTCTCAAGTTAATACAGATTTTTTTAAAAGTGTTTTCTTGGGTTCTCAGACATTCGACTGTCTTCTTGACAATCCACATTCCACAGTGACAGAGGAGTTGGCGACACGTTGCTTCTGACACAAATAAAAATTGAAAAGGTAGGATATTTTAGTAGTTTCTCAGCCTTTCCTATCCTAGGGAATGGTCTTAAACATTCAAACAACTAAGAGCATCCTAGGGAATGGTATTAAACGTTCAAACAACTAAGAGCATCCTTCCATGATCAGCCTATATTAGTTTCTTGTTGTGGCATTTGGGGAGGTCATTATACATTTATACTTATATGTTTCTGTATTTCATGCTTAGTTTCAGATGATCTTCTTCATTGGCCTCCACAGCTCAAGGTCAATGGTAAAAATGGTAGGGCAGATCTTCAAGTCCAAACAGCTCTGTTGCCCATTCCACAGCATTCCAGTTGACTAAATAAAAACCAGTAAAAACAAGATACAGGAAAATGCTAAGACATGTCAGAGTTTCCTCTATTAAGCCTTTCCATCAATTCTTTATCACTCCAAGCTCAAGTTCCTACAGCTTACAGTAGGACTCTAGTAGAGTCTAGTAAGTAAAAGAACAAAATAATAACGATACTAGAGCCAAGTTATTTGTGTATTGACCAATCCAGATTATTTTATATATCGCGCTTTACTAGGGACTCTGTGTCTTGTGTTCATAAATCTAGGGAAGATCTATATGTCCCTTTATGCCATCAGTAAGGTAAGACCAAAACTCTAGGTAAATCTCATATCAGACGCATGTGAATACCCAAATATATTACTCTTCAATGTGCATATTAGGATATAAAATATTACTCAGGTGCTCTAGTGCCAACTGCCAAGCATTATAATATCCTAATACAAGTGACATGAGTCCACAGCATTTCTGGTCCATTATCACCAAATGCTTCACTTTATTGAAACATTCAGTGCATCCAAGAGACATTCATATCTTAATATAATCTTTCGACTAACATTTGGGAAATTTTCCCAAAAGAGTTTGCCTTCCTTAGGGCTTAGATGTGTTTAACTTCTACAACATTGCACCGCCTTTATTACCTTTCGAATTTAAACATATTCGTAATGGAGATGGTGCAATGTGGTAGAGCTGCGTATGTTTCCGCTTCACCTGAACACAACCTCAAAGTATACCACTCTCCTCACCATTTTCACATCACTAACACGTTTTCAAAGAGGGAAAAGGAAATTGCACCAACTAAAATGAGCCCATTTCAACCACTATAAACTTGATTAAAAAGGAATCAACCATACATTTAAAATAACCATTAACCACATAAATTCAAGGAACTATAACTAGTTAAACTCAGGAAAAAGGAGTAATCTCTAAAAACTTCTATTCAACAAAAACTGCAAACAACAAAAAAAAAGAAAAAAGAGAGATGGGGTTTCATATATATATAAATATACCTTCTTCAAAGCTAAAGCAAGACGTTTGCTGTCAAGTTTCTTGTTGGGCATAGAGTCAAGTGAATCTCTAGCACATTTAAAGGCTTGGTTTTGAAGTGACAAAGACATATCTGAAGCTCTAACTCGGACATTAAGTAGTTCAGTCTCTTCTTCTTGTTCAACAGCTTTCTTTTTCTTTATAAGACTACTTAGAAACTTGCTTCTTCTTTCTAACTCTTCTTCTGCTTTCTCCATTCTCTTTTGCTCATCTCACTCTCTTTTTTCCTTCTTCTTGTTCAAATGCTTTACTTGTTGTTGTTGTTGTTGTTGGGTGTCATGATTTTGTTTAAAAGAGTGAAGAAAAGTGAGTGAGTGTGAGACAAGAAAAGGCAAAAGAATGAGTGAAACATGGGAAAAAGAGACACAGTCAAACTCTACTGGATTCGAAGACTGTATAAATAAATTCTCTCTTTTTCACTTTTTCAGTGATAGATTCTGAAGAGACACTCTTTGCTACAAAGTTTTTATTTTCGCAGATTGATTCCGGCCTAGTCAAGTGACGACACGTCTACCACTAAACAATCTGTTGTTGAAAGCGTTTACACGTGTCAGAGCCTTGGTTAAGCACATCACTTCTCGAAAACATACTACAGTAGCAGTTACTACTTACTAGTTGGTAAATTATTGGTTCTCCAGTTCTCATGCTGGAAATTGAAATAGCAAGAATCAGCTTGGATTTCAGGTTTGTATGTCAACTGACCAATCCGTTTGCAATAAATGGGAAACATTCAAATAACACACTTCAACTGCAAAATATACTCTTGTGAGTGCGGGATTTATTCCCGACGTGGTGGCCTCCAGGCTAGTACAGGTTCCAACCACCCACGAACACCCCTCCTCGGCAGTGCCATGAAAAAATTTCCTTAACCAAAAAAAAAACAAAGTAAAATATACTGAAATTTGCACTAATTAGGTGAGTCAAAAGTTCAGTAGCCGTAGGTTTAATGATTTCGGAAGAACAAATGTAGAGTACAGAATGAGACGAGATGTAAATGCGTCCAGTGTACAGTACCAGCCACTGAGTTACATACAGCCTTTGAAAAGCAAGAATCAAACATGTATACAAGATTTCAATTAGGGGCCGGAATGCCAGATACATTGTTAAAAGTGGGGAAGCACGTCCAAACTTCTAATAATCTCATTCCATAGCCTTAGGAAAAAGGCCTCTCTGGAAAGTTAAAACTGATCTGTTATTTCAGGCGATGGGCGGAAAGATGCTACAATGTATAAGCTCCAACTGCCGCAATCTCACAGAAGTTTTTCAGCAGATTGAGAACTATTTGTTTTCCTTGTCTTAGCATGTAGCCTCTCCATGAATGCTGGGTTCGCCTTGAGTCTCTCCTTGTGGTAAGAAGTTCGAGTGTCCTCCACAAGCTTTCGGGCTTTGGCAGCTTCCTCGATCAAGGAAAGTAAAGTCCTCATACAATCCTTTCTGTTCTCCTCCCGGTGCTCAAATCTATTAAAACAAATATAGACAAACAAAGAAATAAATAAATGAAAAGAACAAACATGAACATTTTGGCTCGCATCACAGCAGCATGTGTTGAAAAAGGTAAGATATAGTGTGAGACTGTGAGCATGCCGCTCCCCCCTCCCAAAAAAAAAAAAAAAACAACATACACACACACACACACACACACACACGGTGCCCATCCCATGAAAACATCAACAGAGGAAAAAACATTGATACCATCTTCTCATTTTAGCTTTATTTCTTGGAGTTCCTTGCAGCCCACTTCTAGGCAACAGGGAAATCAGCTCACCCTTTTCACAAAAAGGGCGGCTCCTAATGGCAGAACCAAGGTCATGCAAGCGAAGCAGCATTCTTTAGATTTTTCTGGGGATAGAATCCTAATTGCATAACCAAGGACTTATCAGGAGACATGATATGGAACAATTTTATATTCATGAGCACCTTCTCTTGAGAAGGTTGTGTTTTTCTTCTCTTCCATCTTAATAAGCTCTAAAATTTCGTAAAAAAAAGGTCATTAAGAAAGTGGGGCGACCATGAAGACATATAATCAGCTCATAAACCGGTGAGGAAGGGAAAATTTAAAGTAACTAACAAAGCTTACCTCTCACTGGTGATTGTAAGCTCATCCTTGCCAGGATTGTACCTTTTACCAACTAATTCCCTTAGCCTGCGAAAAGCATGCTTTGAGAGACCAAGCTCTTTAACAGTGACTGAGAGCTTCACTTTTCTGTTTTTAGGGTGCCATGCATCACCACCAGGACCAAAGACTACACGTTGTTGCCACCTTAAAATTGGTCCCTCGCCAGGCGGATCATCCGATTCCAACTTCTTGTCTGGTCCACTGGTCTCATATTCCTCTGGGGACTTTTCTGCCGCCGTTATTTCCATACATTCCTGAACCAACTGATCTTCAAACTCCTTAAACAACTTGTATGCTGCCTCCGGTTCAATCTCTCCCCTATCACACATATCCCCAAGCTCATTGTATTTCTCTTCCACCTTTTTCTTTATCTCATCTAAGAAAGTAGGTAGATGGAAAGGAAGAATTACAAGAACATCAAGACTTGTATCATTCAAACTACCGGAGAAATCAGAAACATATCACAAAGTTGAACGCATATCTAACAATAGCACTAACAATGGAAATGGGAAATGTGCGAGAGAAAAGCCTTTGGCCTCTCTCTAATCTCTCCAAAATAAGCCACCCACACAACACATATAATGTGCACGATCCTAACAACCACACAGACAAAAATATGCACTCAGCCACTTAAATCTTAGATAAGGGAAGTACATAAAAATGATAATAATTATAAATAGATTATTCAGTTCTACCAGATTTACAAATTTCAACATACACACACACACAAATAAATAAATAAACACCTTACATAGCTCCAACATCATGCTGAAAACAAAAGTTATTTTCTTCGTATCTTATCAGCTTATTTTATTGTTGCAATTTGGGGGTTCCTAATCAGATCTCATCTTAGTGTTATGCAGTTCCTCTATGGACCAGTCGATCAAGAAGTACTTACCTTCACTTTTTTAAGTTTTTTTGTCATGCAGGAGCGCCTTCAAAAGTTCTAGATTAGCTAATTTTATGTACCGATTCTTCTAACTGTATATGTCAAAACTAAAGGTCATGCATTTGTATAATTGTATACATCACAACTTAAGTTCATATCATTTCAAAAGAAGGAAAAGTTGTTGTAGAGTTTCTCCCTACCAACAAGTGTATGCCTATACGTGTATTCTCCTATTCTGCACGTACACAAGATGGAAACGGAAATGAAAAATCACCATTAACGTAACACAATCATTTACAAAAATCATCACGGAAATTGATCTGAAAATGTAATTCGTCGAATTAAAACACGGTATCGAATGACAAAGCAAGAGCAAAGTATTTGAAGAATAAATAAAATACCAGGAAGAAGCTTATCCCAGTGTTCCATATCCTCGAGAATATCTTCACACTCTTTAGTAACCTTAAACGCCCCATTGTTCACCGCATCCTGAAGTAATTCTTTCCACTTTTCATCATCCATATTAAAATACTTGTCCTTCACCAACTTTTTCATCACGTAATCTCTCGCATTGTACAAATCATCAATATCCTCATCAGTCGAACATAATTCCTCGAAATCATCTTCAATTTCCTCATCCGAAGGGTCGCCCTCTTCCAAAGGCACATCATCAGTATCTCCATGGTCACCCACAAACCTTCTCTTAAACACCGCCTGCACTATCGCCGGAAGGTCTTCGTCATTTTCCCCTTTAACATATTTTTCAATCATAGCCTTCAAATCTACAACAAAATTCACAAATTAAACTCAATAGACACTAAATTAATCTAAAAATTGAAACTTTGACACTAAAATACCTTCAGTGCTGACATCTTTGCCACCAAAAGGGACAGCATCATTTGATGGATCAGTAATTTTAGTTTCTGAATTGTCATTATCAGAAGAGAAGAATCTCAAGTTTAATTGAAGAGGGAAAATAGATTGTTTGAATGGTTTTGGAGAAAAATGGATATGTCTAGTATACAATGGGGTAAATTTGAGTAAAACTCTTCTCATTGTTTGGAAATGTGAATAGGGGATTTAGGGTTTAGAGGGTTTTAGAAATTTTTTACAGGTGAAGAAGAAAATGAAACACCACTGAAATATTGCAACATCAAATGCCGTGAGATATCGTAGATAATATATATCGTGTAAAAACTTGAAAAAATCGGTCAGCAAAACCAATGGGTCAGGGCCCTACCAATCCATTTGCGTGAGGGGTGATAAAAGGGCCGGGCCGGGCTAGCCCGCCTCTCAAACCATAAAAGCCCTCGTGATTGAGGGCCGGATCATCCCTCCCCTATTTTGTATTGAGGGCCGGGTCGAGTAGGGTCAAGCATAAAAACTCATGCCCTTAACCCGCCCCTCGACCCTCATTTTTGAGGGCCAAATGAGGGCCAGTCGGGCCCGATCTAATTATACTTGACTAATTTTATTTATATTTTTTTTTACAATTTTTTATTTATTTTTATCATAGTTTGATTATGTATATCAATTTTAACTAAGTATACAAAACTAATTGTTATGCCTTTAGAAAATAATAATAATAAATAGAGATGGTGGAAGAGATGATATTTTTAAAACATCTACATTTTTCATACTTAACTATGTTGTTACTTGTTAGGTTGAATTTGTTTTTATGTATGACTTATATACATATCATTAAATCAATTACAAAAAAACGCATATGTTATGTTGTATTCTAATTTATCCACTATTGAAAACTAATTTAGTGATTTTTTTTTATACAACTTAGATAATTAGAGTATAATACATAAATATAATATAAAATAACAAGAAAACGTATGAGAGCCAAGTGAGGGCTGGTGAGGGCCGGGCTCATGCTTCAAAACTTAGACCCTAGCCCACCCCTTATAAGCATGAGGGCCGGGCCGGCTAGCCCGCCACTCAAATATGTGAGGGCCAACTTTTGAGGCTTGAACATGCAATTTTGAGGGGCGGGTCGGGGCGGGTTGAGGGCCTGAGGGCCAAATTATCACCTTTATATTGGCGTGACCATTAGGGAACCCGGGTGTTTATAAATTGAAAGTTTATTCTAAACTAGTTAATTGACCCGACTTGCTACATTAATAGTGGATGATCTTACAATTAAGTGACCCAAAAGTTGCATATCATTTATTTTGTTAGCAATTTATAGTTTAGATTAATTGATCATTTTTTTCTCTTAGTTTAGATGAAATGTGATCATTTGAGCTCAATTGTTTAATTGTTTAATGATAATCAAGTGTGTGGGAACAAAGTTTATAGAAGTTGGATATACGGAACTTCAGTAATTTGTTGAACATGTGTTTTAGTAAGTGGAAAATTAAATTGACAAGTTTTTGATTGAATCTAACAATTCAAGTCTGAATATCTTTGCCAAAAAAAAAAACTCGTACTTCGAAAACCACAACGGGAAGATATATGTTTGATCTCAAATCTTAATTGCTCAATATCACAACTATTTAGCTAGATTTGAAGTTACTCACCACTGAAGTATCCCTATCATAGGAAAGTTACATGCAACAACCTGAATGACAATGTAAAGAAAACTACAAACATATGACCTGTATTCCAATTTTATATATTCTGCTACAAAGGTTGGGAATGCATATGCACCCATAGGTTATGTTGCTTCTTCTCACGATCATATCCACACAACCCACTGCTTCAGCTCCTTTCTATCACGGCTAGAGAAAAGAAGTTCTATATTACATTGGATGGTGAGCTCATCATGTCTATCCCTGCCTCTTTTATCACAGACGCTTCTAGGAGTTCCTTCCCAAATAGTGTTAGCCGTCACCGTTGCCATAGTTGGAGTTCCGAGTCACGGATTGATCACCATGAATCGCATGAATGCATAGAGGCCATGCGGAGCTGGAAGGCTTCAAAAGGCAGACCGAAATATTGGCCAAAACAATTGAAGACGTGCCAAAGCAAATTTATAGAAAAACATTTGTTCTGGTCCAACACTCCCATTACATAGTTTAGAAAAATTAATTCGTAGACCGTGTTGTTCAATTATTATTTACAACCTTAAATATCATAATATAGTCTCACTCTCAGATCATATTCTAGTAGCACATAGAATGAACAATGCATACCCCCATGCATATAAAAGAATAAATGCTTTAATTCATTCAATGTGTGTCTATACTCTGTATCATAATGCAAGACAGATATTGTATACTAAATCACAAAGTTGGACATGGTTCATGAAAATCAAATAAAGTTTCAGGTTTGTAACCAAGTTTATTATGATAAAAAGAAATCGTAGGTCCAAGATCACATTAATTATTAATATAAAGAAGAAACACGCACTGCTGTAGCTTTAGACACAACCACTACTTGCAGTTTTTAGAAAATCCAAAATTCAGTTGGAAGTCTGAAAAAACACAAAATAAAAGATAAATTTTAGCTCAAAAAACAAACCTAGCCTTAGTATATGGAAGTTATTCTATATAATCTCCCCACATACATGTTTTATTTTTTCGATAATGGAACCAATAGATGCTCATTTGAAATCGAACCCATTAGAGGTCACATCTTATGACCTTAGACAAAGCACCAATGGTCATCCAGCAACTTCCTCTATGAAATCACTCGGAACATAAACATTGCTTGCCTTCGTAATATGCCCTAAAAGATCATTTTAAAATGTTAAAATTAAATCCCCAATATATGGATTAAACGATACAACTGAAATTGATTCAAGGAAATTGAAAATTAATAATTTAGGTTCGGGATAAGGTATATATAGAGTTAGAATTAAAATTGCATTTAGTGGTGATCTGCAAGAATGAACTCGAATTCCCGCAAAACAATTATCACCTTCAATTGATAAACTCAGTAACAAATAGAAATTGAATAGGTGATCGCAAACATCGGTCAAACACAAATCAAACACCATAATATACTCACTTGATGCTTCGCTACGTCAGTTTGCATCACCTTTAATAACGCATACAATAATGTCGTTTTTTCACACCCCTTTAATTCAACCAAATCCATCTATTCAACCTAGTAATCACTTTGGAATAGACAATAAATTAAATCAATGAGTAAAAATTGATCATGATAAAGTTATCGAGTTTACCCCATTTTGTACTTTGTAACTCTGAATAACTTAAGAGTGTACTGAGAAATAATCCATTACATTAGTTGGTGCATTCAAACTTTCTCCTAGCTAAGATTCATCATACTCCATAAGGGGACTCGAAAAACTCCTCATTTGTGCTCCTTTCTCCTTGTTCGGTTATTCATTGCTCTAGAATCCACCCAATTCAGTGATTCATTAAAAGCAAACTGCGCAAGGACTACATAAGGACCACAAAGATTCAGACTCTCAAGATTTTTACAATAATTAAAAAAATTAGAGATTGCTGCATATAGCAGTACTTCAAACAACACATATCTTTACTTGGATCTCGATCTGGCGGCACAAAGTTGTAAGGCGAAAGGAGAAGAAAGGGTTTTGGTTTTAGAGGAAGGAGATGAGGGTTTCCATGAGAGAGAGGAGGGGTAGGCGAAGGGGTTGTCAAGGAGGTATAGAATAGCTAATTAAGCTAGCATAATTGCAAAAGGCAATGCCAAAAGAAATCTAAGATCTTTTTTTAGTAAAGACGCTTATGGGAAATAAGCAAAATACTTAGATCTTAGACATTCACTTGATATTGGTGAAAATTAATTGTCAATTTAATTCACCAAAAAGGCACTTTCTTACTTCAAATAAATGGTAGTTTAATCATAAAACTTGTGTTCCCTTGGTATGCAGATTGAACTGTCTAAGAAATTATAGAATCACTAAAGTTGAAGGATCTAATCCTTCTTATTTTATTCCTTTAGCAAATTAGATGGTCATATGGACTATGTCCATGGCAAGCACAAAACAGATAGAAAAAGTGCATGAAGAAAGCTATTTCCAATAGTGGCTAGACTGTATGAGCACTTAAAAATTATTGTGAGCCCATATACAAAGTCCCTTCCCAACTACCAGCTGCCCACACTTCCCATCTAATTCAAGAATAAGCCTTTATAGACACTATATTAGTGCTAGAAGTCTTGATTGAATCCTAGCCCTTCCGATACTATCTGAAATACTAAAACCCTCCCTGTAATCAGAGGGGCAACGACTATTGACAATCTTTTATAGAAGTCATAAAAGCCATTTAGTAAAAATCCTATGGAAGGAGTACTCACACATACCTGGTTGATGTTTGATGTGGTCGATCTCTTGGCAACCAAAACAATTGATAGTGGATAATCACTACAACATGGAGGGAGTTAGGAAATGACATGAACAAAATATGAAGTCATGCCTTGCTTAAACAATATTGTTGATTGTGTCATGCTCCCGTGGATTACGGACCAGTTCTTGTGTCAACGTTTCCTGTCAATTTGTATCATCACATTAGAATTCAAATCTATTAGATTTCACAATGAAAACAAAGTTAAGAAAAACCTGATTTATATAAATGTCATTGATATCACTAAAATGAAATTCAGTGGTAAAAAATACCTATTTGTTCAAGTCGATATCGACTTTCTCATAAAGGAGTAATAATACATATTGTAGGCCATTTCAACCTAGAAGAAAAATGAAATATAACCCCATACCCCTTGCTTACGGTAAAAATGACAATCTAATGTATTAGCTCAACCCTTCTTATATGAAAAAAAAATTAACCACACATGTTTATAACCACACATGTTCATATAGGATGACTCAAGTTATAATACACTGAATATTGGCAGTGTAAAGAAGCAGCAATATTATAAATATTTACAGTTTCCTTGAGTGTATTATTAGCAATCCTCGAGCTGAGTGTCATCCACTACATATAAAAATGTGGCCTCGCACATAAACAAAAGTAAAGCAACCAACCCATTAGTCCAAAGCTCTTTCACTTTCTTAAATGTATTTACCTGCTGAAAATGCGCGAGGTGAATTGCTCACTGCCAAGAACACACTTGACCCTTGGACGTGAAGTAAGTAAATAGATTCACATATAAGCCTCTGATCAAATAGAATGAAGATAAATAGATGGCGCACCCTAATCATTTTAACAGTCTGAAAACCAAGTAGAATTTTTGTTGGTTAAAATAGAGCCCAATGTGTAGACAAACTTAGTTCACTAAAAACATTAATCGAATAATAGCAGAAGATCTATTGACAACCATGTGTCACATCGGATCTTAACAGTAACAAAAAAAAAGACAGTACGCATTAGCAGCTCCTGGTAAGACGACTGATTGTAAAGGTGGTAAAACACCCCAGACAAAATCACCCACATATACAATGTCAACGAATTTCCAGAAGCTTGGATTGCTCAGTGATATCCTTCAACCCATTGAGACCATTTGACAAACACAGCCACTGGAAACAGATATAACAACGAAACTATACTAATCCAACCATATAAATTCAGCCCATTCACTTGCTTAAAACTCTATAAACTACGTTTCGAGTAAATGTTCCTAAGAACATAACCAACATCACTAATCAAAGCACCCCAAAGACCTTGAACATTGAATGTCACTTCAGTTACAGCAGCAAGTAAACAACCAAACATAATAGGAAGAATAGAAAGCCAGACACTTAACACTTAACGGGTACCCTTATGTTGCCAGATACTAATGTCATACTAAAACATTACAATACTCAATAGTGGTTCCATAGTCCAATTTGAGAATGCAACATATAAGTTGCCAAATACTAATGTCATGCTAAAACATTTACCTGAATCAAGTCAATCGCTCCTCATAAGACACCCCCAACCATCTGGGGGAAATCATCGAAGCTCCAAAGATCCAGTGAGCTCCCACCATTCAGAGTAGTATCCCTACTGAATAGGCTATCCATTGAACCATCCCAGCTTCACTCAAGATATGGGATTTAAAGAAACTTCATATGAGACTCAAAAGCAGATAGCTATCCAGAAAAATTCTTGGCTGTATTTCCATCAACTGGCACCGCAATCTCAGAATTGGTCTTCTGTTTCTTACTTGGGTTAGCATTATGCTCATTACTTTCTATAACAGTTGAGGACAGATGTTATTTCTGGAGTCTCAGGTTCCTGGTTTCCCATCCAAATTCGGAACAACTGAGAGAGTTGCTCCCTTCGAAGTAAAACACAACGTGTCTCCATCAGCAGGGGTAAAAGACTGGAATCCACTTTGATCTTTCATTGAAGCGAAATGACCAATAAAATCTGGCCCCAGGAGTGGGGGTTTCTCTTCCACAAACCCAAGAGAGTCATCACTCGTGTAGTTCATCAAACTAAAATCCTGATTAAACATTGGCATCTGCAAGGTGTGGTTGCCAGTAGGCAATGCTTTCTGTGGATTTGTTTTCACAGCGCGAGTTTGAGCATCGGGGGAATTCTGTTGAGGGAAATTAACCTTAGCTTTGTTTCCACGGATCCTGCATGCCTCAGCATCATAAGCTTTTGCATCTTCTTCAGCGGTGTTGAAAGTTCCAAGCCACACCCGACTGATCTCTATTGCCCATTTCCCCCATGGACGCTGTATGATACCTCTGTAGTATGTACTGATACTTCCTTTCCCTCTTTGCGGACTTCTCAGCAGATCCATTGAATTCCACATTTTTCAAAGTAGCAGATGTTTCTACAAAATCGAAAAAAAACAAACAAATTCATATACCATGCACCCTTCTTACAAAACCATAGCTAGCCATAACAATGAAACCACCCATGACCTCTTTAGTTTTGGCCAACGAAAAACAACTATGCACAAAGGCCTTTAAGTTATTCTATTTCCAACCTTTCTATTCAATATAAACCCTAATTGAGAAGAAGGTAGAGGAATCTCTCTGTTGACGTATGTTTTTTATAATTGAGAAGAAGAAGATTTTGTTGATGAGTTTTGGGGTTTTCTCAAGAATGTGTAATATAGAATTGGGTTTCTAATATTTAGCTTCCTTAAACAATTGGGTAGAAGCTGCCATAGGAGCTAAATATGGTGGCGATGAGAGATGAGAGAGGGAGAGAGGTATAGAGGTTTTTCTTTTGTTTAGTTTAGTTTTTTTTTTTTTTTTCAGCAGCTCTTCTAAAAGCTAGCCTTAGAGTTTATATACACTCAAAGCTGATCAATATACTTCTCATAAACCTATAGTACGTATGTAACATGAGTGCCACAAACCAGGAATCCAGCCCTATTTAAATTTATTCACAGAAAGTGCATAGTGAAAGAACCTAGGACCTTTCTCTTGATAGTACAAAATAACTTGGTGAAAATATCTAACACATCATTGTGGATTATATATATATAACATAGAAATGTGGTTTTAAAGTTCTAAAGTTTAAACTAAAATGGCTAACTATAGAATTTCCCAAACATATTCATGTCAAATGGTATACTCTACAGAAATATAAAAACCAAAGCATAATTTTAGATCTAGAAACAAGCAATTAGTATTACTTGCTATTTCTAAATAGCATAAATATATGGAAGAGATGGAATTGACTTACTCTATTGCAATATTTCCACCAAGGCCTCCATATTTGCAATGCACATGGACTGCACTTCAGCCTCTCCTCTATGCATAATATAAATAAATAGAAATCAAGTTATACAAAATCCAGCAAATCCAAATTTACAAACTCAAAGAATTAATTTCGTATTCGTTCAAATTTCTTATTTTTGAAAAAAAAATGTTATGGTAGAACCAATGAAAATCAGAAGAGTGCATATCCAACATGCACAATGGCGCTTATCATCAAGTGACGAAATAGAAGATCTCCATGCATGACAAGTTACACTATATCATTCTAAGGAGTTCTCCTCAGGTAGTCAATTAGGCCAATTTCGGATACACATCCCTTCCTAAAAAAGAAATTGTGAGAAGAATAGAGACGCAACTGCCTAGAAAAGAGAATATAAAAACATAGCAATCAAATAAAACACATTTTCTTGGCTTAGTAGCTACACAATACAATATCATCACTTTTGCTTAAAAGAACAGTAGCAAATCACAAATAATTAAATATCTTAAATCATTTCTTAAAATCTTATTTAATTTTTTAATTGGATATACCACGATAAAATGTTGTTAACCTTGACGATATCTTGGTAGTTATTATTGAACATTGAAACAACTCGCTACTAAGCATGCCAACCATAAGGATTACTAAACTACAGAAACAACTCTGTGAAGTGTTGATTGTAAACATTTCAATTAAATATTTTAAGAGTTTTCAATAAACTTTTCTATTTGCTATTTGGTTTTAGAGAAAAATGTTTGTAGCATAAAGAACTCAAAAATGAAGAACTCACCTTCCACTTTGGGAAACGACATGTACAACTACATAAATTCACATAGTAAGAGCATGCCCAGATTCCACTCTTAATAACTTGAAAACATTTTCCAACCAACAATACTGAAAATGGAGAAATACAATATTAGGCATGGAACTAAATATACAACTAGAAATAGCAAGGGAGTTACCATTTCTATTCCATTAATGCCATGAACTGATGAAGTTAGTTTTAGAATTTACTCATCTAAAAGTTTGGTGTTGCATATTGGTACCTTACACTATTTATATTATTAGTTTTGACACGACATAAAAATCCAACGCAGTTATAGTTTACATGACCTTCATTTTGAGTGAGGCGGATCAATATTCACACAGTGAATATGATCATAGAGAGCAATAAAAGAAGATCATTGAATGCCATATAGAGCTAAGAAAGCACCCCGCTCAATACAATTAGGAAACATACAATAATAAACAACTGTATTTAGTAAACTCTAAAAAGTATAGATAAATTTTAGAAGCGAAATATGGAGATTGGCATAGCCACATGCTCTTTCTAGATTAGATTAGATTAGATTTAAGAATATGAGAATTAAACTTCATAAGAAACCATTTTTTTTTATTTCGTCTTGGATTCTCCATAAAACAGTGGTATTCATCTTTTCTGAACAATGAAATATGAGAAGAAGATGTACTATGGAAGAGAAGGAAACAAATTAAAACAAAAAATTAATCAAACTACTATTGATGAACCTTTTCTAATGATGAACCAAGGCAACGTCTTCTTCTTGGTCGAGGTTAAAGTTCATACAAACAACCAAATTGAAGAATTTTTTTTAGAAATTCAAATTGCAAATGTCCTAAAGGTTATGAGCCTTTAGGAAAATCCATGTTTTAAGAAAATCTCATATTTAAACTTACCAACTAATATCCCATTTTAACTAACCTAGCATGTTCCAACCCGAATGGACGCATAGAATTAGTAAGAATTAGACTTGGATTTTGCAGGAAACATATTGGAAACCCATCTATATTGATAGGAATCCATGAAGTGTCATACTATATCCAAGTGAACATCTACAACCAACGGAAATCAAATCCTAAACCCTAAGCAATTAAAAGATGTTTACATGTTTAAACACGTTAAGTAACCATACAATATCAAGCTCGAGTTACACGTGAATATAGAAGTTAATTCTCAATATCTAGTTACGACATTAAGAGAAGATTGTCCCAAAATATGATGCTAGTTTGAAATTTCAGAGCTCATCACTGCAAGCTTTGTTTTTTGCGTCAAATGTATACATGTTCACATACCCTTCCCATTACTGAATTTCTTATTTTTTGGGATTGCTTACAGCTAGTTCAAAGCAACTATAAGCTTTGTTTGGATTGTTATCAATAAGCAATCCCATATGCTGATATGCGCTATCAAGCTCATAAGCTCATTTGATAGTTTTCTTTATAAGCTGCTTTGACTTTCTTCGCTGGATGTTGGCTAATAAGGTTAATGTGCTTACAAATGTCATAAATGGAAGCACATATACACTTATTAAAAACTCAACAACGTGGGAATTGAAAAAAGTGTGCCTAAACCCCAACTTTTGCTATTAACTAATAGTTTATCACAACCACAGATACATGCACATTACAACTAAACATAAATTTAATTAGTAAAATTTCTACTACACTAATATATTCCATTCGATTGATGAATTTTTTTTTTGTAAACAAAGATAAGAGAGTAAGGATAACCCCATCAATAGATACCTTTCACTTCTAATCAAATTTAATGTTGTATACTTAAAGTATAGATCAAATAAATCATACATAAGCTAAAAAACCAAAATCTCATACCCATTGCTTATTAACCTATGTAAATCATTGGAGAAAGGAAGAGAGAGGTTGAGTTTAATCTACTTAGCTTAAAGCCCTAAAAAGTTTAATCTAATTCGGAGCCTACCTATTTTATAAGAAGAAAAGAGGTGTGAGACCATAGTTCAGAACGACACATTGATTTTAAGTACTATTCAAATACAAAAACAATAACAAAATTTAGGCCACCACTACTTTGTCATGAAGGGAAATAATTTGGAGCTCTGAAATCTTGACAGGTTGTGCATTTTATTTTTTTGGGAAATTGTATTTCTATGTCGACTATCTCTGTTTTATCATACATACTCTAGTTTTAGGACACTAAATACTCAAATATGTGAAGAACCCATGTCCTTTATAATGAAAAAAAAATGAGGAAAGTTTTACCCTAGTGTGGCAGAACCATTTGACAGAATGGGTGAAGGTGGGTGTCGTCCTGGTAATGGTATCTATTGGAACTACCGTGATTACAATTATTTAGATAGAAGAAAATTTAAATTTGTTAACCTTGAAGCAAATTGCTATTACCTTTTTTATTAGGCCGCCTTGATCGTATTGTCCCATGGACTGAAATCTCCTTTTATGATTATATGAAATGCCTTCCAAATGCTACAATAAGCAAGCCAAATAAAAATTGGTTCAAAAAAGAAACTCTTACACTACATACTTTAATAGATTTATTCTTTTATTCTAACCTGATTGATTTCTCATTGTCTGGGGAGTTTCTAAGTAGAGAAACAATGGTTTGGTGAGATTCAATCGTGTTGTCGTTTTTTATATTCCTTCTACCATTAGGCTCGAATCAATTTTGTTCTGGCCTTATTTTCTATTTCAATTGTTCGCCATTCTTAACCCCAAAAAAACAACAAACCCACCCGACTTTGCCAAAAAAAAACAGTGGTGTTTTCAGTGTCAACTTTTCTTCACGGTTTTTTTTTTTCTATAGTCTATTTCCAGGTGAAATTCAATATGTATTCTACCAATGGATTCTAGAGATATATATCACTCCTTTTATTGACTAATCCATAAACATTTGCTAGTCGTCAAACGTGAATAACCAAGGAGTTATTAACACTTGAAACAATATTAACATATTCTCAGCTAAGATTCTCTCATAAACAACTTTGATAATCTTACGGCTAGTCTAGAAAAAGAAAAAAAGAATATAAAGCGGAAGCAGTAGGAAGGAGGAATCATAAACAACGTACTTTGTTTTGCCCCATGAAATTCAACGTTGAACTCATTGGTTCAATCATTAATTTGCCTCATACTGGCAAAGGCTTAAATCTGTAATATTTTACAAAATTCAAAGTATATGCTATAGAACGCAAAATATTTCTTAAAGAATGGAAGCGAGCAGGCAGGAAGGAAGGTTGTGAAGAATACACTTAATTTACCACCTGACTCATTAAAGGAGTCAATTTAGATCATAAGATGAGATGCTCACATCTATCAAGGACTTTTGGTTATCAGTCAAGTTACTTTACCAAAACATAATTAAAAAATATATTTGAAAAAAATATATGGGATTAAGTGCTCGCATTAAGAAGTAGGAGAATGTCAATAGCACTATTGATGCTGATTGAAGTGCTTGTTTTTCCTTATCTGTTAGTTCATCTCTTTTTTCTTTGTAGCTGGATTGATTGTCAAGATATTAGAGCATCTGGGATACTTAATCCGCTCATATTCTGAGAACAAATGCTCTGCAAGGTATCAAAAGGAAACACACATGCAAATGCGTAAGTGCCACTATAGTACTCAAAGAATCACAACCATAAAATTAACAATGCCGGAACTGTTGGGTATTTACGGCACAGAATGCCCAATAATATTTTCTTCGAACAAATTGCCATTTATGATAAAGTTCATCGATTTACCTCTCATTGCTTTTACAGATTATAAAGAGAATTTTGAAAACCATAGACAACTGGGAGAGACGGCATGCTGATTTGTAGTTTGGATGAACTTTTCCATTAACAGTTCTTATATCTTCAAAGCTCTATGACTATATTGAGATGCATATAGTAGTACCATACTCGTGGTGTGAAGTAGAAGAAAATCTTTGATTGAATCGATTCCAAAACCACAAAATGAAAAAATAAATTACTGAAAAAAAACTTGAAGCAGAAGCGACGGTGAGTTGAATTGATGCTTGATATTCTCAACAAATTGCTTCATCTTTGTGGAGTTTGAATAGTTGATAAAATTGTGTAAATAAATCAGATATGGAGCCAGGGTTGCTTGGTGGATGGAACGATAAAACATCATCTTTTTTTTTTTTTTTGTTTTGATAGCTTTCTTCTTCAATTTGTAGAGAGGTATTAAAGTAGAGAGTTTAGTGAGAAATCTAAAAAATTTGATTTTAAGTTGCCAAAGGATTTAAATTAAATGAGAAAAGAGATGTGTACCTTTAATTTCTTGCGCCATTGAGAAGAATACGATGGAAGAGAGATTCGACCTAGTTTCATGTGAATCAAAGTGAGAAAAGAGAAAATGAATGAAACTTTGGTTTTAACCAAGCCTCGTCTCTTTCTGCAAAATCCAATCCAATTAATGTTCAAAAAAATCTTTTGAGATAATTTTGTGGGGTTCTTCACTGGAGTTGAATCCGGTAAGTGAGGGGAGAAGAAAGGGTTATTTTATGCGATGAATTGTTTATGCATTTAGTTAAATTAAAACTGAGTTGTATTTTTTTTTTTTTTTTGGTTGTTATTACTTGGGGATGAAAGAAAGCATTCAGCAAAGAGAGATAACTTGTTGTAGCCTCCAAACTGAGTAAGAGCGAGAAACTTAGAAGGAAAGTTACTAATGAGAGGGATAACTTGCCTTCAATCCGCTTTGTAATTAGTTTGGTGTCCACATAATAGAGAAACCCTAAATGAAGAAGAATTTCATTTTTTGGTTTTGACCAAGGGTGTGTTGTTGTTTTATTTGGGTTACCCTAAATCCGATTCCTTCAACAGTTTATGTAATAAAAGCTGCATCTTGGCAACATCATTTTCAGTGAGATTCCAAATAAGACTGCCGGAATGTATTGTTCTCGGTATCTTACTGCACTTTTTACCTAGTCTGTATACATTACAATCCAATGTTTTTGCTATGAAGTTCTCATGAGTAACCTAGCTAATACGTACAGTAGTGGAAATCCATAGTGCTTTTCCCCTATATGTTGGTTTTCTAATTTGCATACCTATGGTCCCCTTGAAGGATCCAAGGCATATAACTTTGTAGTATAAACATGGTGTTTGACCATTGCAGTTATAATATTTGCCAACGGACGGATTGACATCATCAAACAGAAAAGGACAGACTAAAAACTTTAACTTAAGCCCAAAGAAACACAAAATAAAAATGGAATACAGAAACATGAAAATTAAAATAGACTAATATCACGTAACACGCATAAATCAATTAAGGAATAAAAAAGGAACATACCTGGTTTGAAAAGAGTTCCTTGGATAATTTTTTTTTTTCAAATTTTCGGCATATATGAATTATGCTGAATTCTATAATAGTTGACCCGACTATAGCATCGCTGTGTCCTGAGAGCTTAGTGCATTCTACATGTAGAAGTTTCAAAATGAAAAACATATAACACACACAAGACATACGTCCACCAAATAAAATATATATTACCATAAGAAAACATCAACAAAAAGAGAAATATATAGAAATTTACCAATTGCAACCAAGAGAAAGAACAATTGTGGAATTCCATCAAACCTCCATGTTACAATCCATGTTACAGCAGCAAGCGACCGTCTCGTCTTGCACTTCTTCCTACTATCAAAAGACGATTTCATATTGTTGAAGGAAATACCTAACATAGATTTGAAATATTATATATTTAAGCCTAAGCAAATAACTTCTATTGCAGTCTAAGTTTATGCATAGAATACCTGTTCCTCAGTATGAGATTTAAAACTGAAGTGCCAAAGCGTAAACGTTGGTGAAGAGAAATGGTCATAGAACTCGAAGCACAAATTTACCGCTTCGATAAAGTCTCGCATTGTAAAATGTTGCTCCTTGATGACCTTGTCTCCCAAGGACTTCAAACTCATTATGGACAGAGGGCAAGCATTGTGAATCTAGGGAAGAAAATAAACTTAAATTAGTGAGAGAGTGTAAGAGGAGGGAGGCGAGTTACATTAATCATACTTACTTTGCTAGAAATCCAAATAGAAATAAGAGCGATGAGCTAGATATTGCATTCTCTCAAGGGTTGTTACAAAAGCCAATTTGTTGTTCGACTATTTTTCGCTATGAAGCTGAAGTGGAGGACGACAATGAATCTCTGGTAGATTGAAATAAACTTGATGACTTGAGCTGTTTCCAACCCATTTTCTCCTTCTACACTTGCTCACTGTGAAAGCAAAAAAAATCGAATTTAATAGAATAAATTTTCAAATCAATGAGAGAAAAAGAGTTGTGCATCGTGTTTTCAAATGTAAATTAGTAATATAAATAGAAAACTGTTAGAATTTAGTTAGGGTTTTCACTAGGGCAGGGAATCGGGTCGGGTTTGACCCGAATCCGACCCGACCCGAACCCGAATAGTTCGGGTTCGGGTCAATTTTTATATCCGTTTATTTATTCGGGTCGGGGTCAGGTTTGTCGGATTCGGGTTCGGATATATTTTTTGGGCTTTTTTTGAATTTTTAGTGTTATCCGATTGGGTTAGTCGGGTTCGGATATTAAATTTCGGATGTAATCGGGTTTGGGTTCAGGTTCGAATATTAAAACTATTCGGATTCGGATTCGGATATAGCCATATCTGACCCAAACCCGACCCGATCCCTGTCCCAGTTTTCACATACCTTGTTTGTCTAAAGCACTCTAAGAAAATCCCATGTCTCTCTATGAACATGGGGAACCACAGCTAAAATCATCTCGAGATTGTAGAGATACATTCAAGGAAAAGCTGAGATCTATTTTTGTGAGAGAAGATGCTAGTATTTTTTCTTTTTGACGAATAATTGAAAAAGGGCGTGGATTTCATTTTTTTTTTACGAATGATTATTTTTGCCCCAAAAAGCTGACGTATGTATCATGATTTGAGAATAAATGGGCAATGACTGACCTCTTGGGAGCATTCTCAACTACTCGATATTAAACGTCTTCCATCCCAACTCACGTGTATGAAACTCTTCGAGGACTGGGAAGTTGAAAGAGGCTAGTTGAATTGAGCGGTCACCAACCATACAACAAATAAGCTAACTAATGAAAGTTTAAACCTTACCATCTCGTTCAATAGAGTCATTATGTTATATTCAGCTCCAACACGCCATGCATGATTGTGCCATGCATTTCAAAAAAATAGTATGTGAGTACTAAATGGTTCAGATTAATCAATGTGAAAGAAAGTAAATGTCACTTGCATTCAAAAAATGTAAGCAAAAGAGAATGCATCTTCCCTCAAGTCAATTGACCAACCTCCATAGACTATAATACCTATTTAACATGTAAGAAATGAGTTGGCCTCCTCATGAAACTCGTCCAAAAAACAAAGATGATAGTTAACTAATGCTCAACCTTCAACCTTTATCAACACGTTGACAGAAAAAACACCTAAATCTATTATTCAATATAACCATTTGAAATTAAACTAACTAACCGTCCATAGTTCCACACAAATCCCATTTCCAAATCAACACGCTCAGGCTTGCTACATATTTCTTGTCACTCTGTTACAAACTACAAACTACTTTAGGAATTTTGAGGCTTTATTTATTAGGGTACATACGCATCTCTCTCCATCACTTCCATATTACTTCTAAATAGCATACCAAGTAATCAATGAAATCTTGCAGCACAAACTTAATATACTGAGCATATTATATAAACTGCATGCCAGCTACCAATCAAAATGGTCTTAGTTCACCAATTAAGTTTAATCAAACTAACAATGTAATAATATCATGAGAGTCACGTGCAGGATCGCTGATCGTGTTTTTATAATTTCCCATTTTTATTATTATAGCAATACATAAGATCAACCCATGGTATATGCAAAGGGGATAAAATCTTTGAGTTACCAAATTTTCCAAGTTCTCATTTCATGTACATCTAATATAAGTATGTAACTTTGCATATTTCCAACTCAATTCAAATGAAGAACCAAGAATTATAATTTTTTTTGATAAAATTCAGCAATTCCATATGTAATACTTGGTAGTAGACCAATATGGAGAAACTAGCTACTTTGAATGATTGCTAATACTTAATACATAGTTTCAACCATACTCTAGATTATGCTTTTCTAGTAGCTTATGAAATAAGCAAGTAAATCAGACCAACATTTGAGAATTATTATATCAAGAGTTTGACTAGAAAAGTATTTCTAGACATACTAAAGTGAGAAACTCATGCTGATATTGAAACAAAAATATATATTAGATCCAAAATGTGCAGTGGGTGCAGAAAAGAAGAGTGGTGCTAAGACTAAGTGTCATACCAGCAAAACATTTCTAATTCTATAAATACATTTCCGTTATGAATCTATCCCATCAGGCCAACACCAAGAGTTATGCAACTATGTCTCAGAACTATTAAAAGTTGAAAGACTTGTTCCTCATACTGACCAACATACTTATAACAGTAAGCAAATCATGTTCAGACCCATAACCTATTGTTAATGCATGAGGAACATTGACACCTATATCAAAACATCAGCCCTGAAATTTGATTCCTCATTCACTGTATCTATCGCCAGTACAAAGTGAAAATATATGAGACTTTGAGGCATTACACTAAAATCACCATATAGTTAAAAATAGGGGTTAAAGTTTGAGTAAAAAAAGTAGCGTGCAAGTAATTCTGAAACTAAAATAGATAGAAACAGGTGATCATACCTATTTACAAATACAACAGAATAATCCCTCAAGTTCCTTTGAACTCCTAAGCAAGAAGTCAAGTAACAAAGACCCTAGAAGGATACATTCTCCTTGCAAAGAATGTCTCACTCATGAATTTCATGCTAAGTTACTCACTCACCTTCAGTCGATCACTGATCTCAATAACCTCATTTTCAAAATCATGTATATTTCTTGTTAGCCCTGTTGTAAGCAAACCCTTAATTTACAAACAACAACCATATCAATCAAGTGACAAAGTCTCCCAAAAAAATTTATAAAGGTAAAAAGCAACTATAATATCTCCAATATCTCAAAAATCAGTGAGAGCTCTTCAATTTTTGGAGAGAAATCGAGATTTTTTATTATTTTTTTTCAATCGATCGTTCAAAACCATTTTGTTTGATTTTTCATATATATATATAGGGTGAAAGGAGAAGAAAGGGTTTTGGCTTTAGAGGTAGGAGATGAGGGTTTCCATGAGAGAGGGGTCGGGTAGACGAAGGGAAATTCATATGTAATATCAAACTATAAAACAGTTTGTTTAGAGCTTTTGTGGAGAGTTTTGTTTTGTATGAACTGATGAGGAGAAGATATCTGTGCCCAGAGCTTTTTAGCTCATTTCTTTTTTTCGTGAAGGATTTTTTTTTTTTTTTTATCTTTTGTTTGGATTACGAACAATTTAAATGGGTAAAAAGGGGCGTACAATTCCTTTTTTTTCCTGCCGAATTTTTCTTAAATCTGAGGTGTCCACTTTAGAGTAAAAAGGGGGCTGACGTGGCTTCCTGGGAGCATTCTCAACTACTCAATATTAATGGTTTTTTATTTGGGCGATGTGGGACTTTACTTAATGCCCCCAACTTTATGGACCCGCAGTTATCTAGAGTAAAAGGCAATATAGAGTTCAGATGTATGCAGTCTTTTGAACCATGGTGTATTATTGAAGCCATGTCAATCTCTTGGCAAACTAATGTAAGGGCATCTCCAATGGGGGGTGTAAAATTACACCTCCGCATAGGCTCTATCTAGATGTCATTAGGATTTTACAATTTAAATTGCAAATTATTGTATAGCCCATAAATATCCTCTCTATTGTTCCCAATGGAAAAGTGTAAAAAAATCACTACGTCAAAATAACAATATAGGGACGGCTATTGGCCGTTGTATTGTTCCTAAAACAACGGCCATTGGTCATAACACAGGCCGTCCGTAAAATCAAAGTCGTTTCGAAATACAACGACTACTAACCGTAGTATTATTTAAACATAACCACGGCTATTGACCATAGTTAATATTAATCTATTCAACTGCTGAGGACTGTGGTTTTGGATATATCTTCGACGGTTAGTGGCCGTTGGTGACTATATTTTTTATTTACAGGAAAAGATATTTAAAACTTGGGAAACAACTGCTAGTGGCTGTCCTTTTCTATAAATTTTATTTTAATTAAAATTTTGTTTTTTAAAAAAATTCTGAACAAACTTGATAGGTGTACCTGCAACAGAAAATCACATATAAAACAACTTCACAACATATTCATTTTCCCAAAAACTTCTATATATATATATATATACATAAGTTGAAATTTACAAAAGCTTGATAGAAAAAAATAGAGATCTAGCTAGTAGCTGTTTAATCTCTAAAGTGATAGCCTTACGTACATAAGTTCCATAACACCACATCTATACTTCCTTCCTTTACAAGACCATAGTTATCCTATGTATTTGACGTCTCAAAAGTAACAAAAAAGCACCAAATAAATTCACTTCTATGCCAGGAGCTTCAAGGGGCTTAATCAAGAAATAAGTACATACAACCTTGACCAACTGATGATATCACCAGGCTCGACATCTCCTAGCGTTCCATCTCCATCATAAAGCGGACTATCGTAGTCAAGTATCTCATCAATGCGGATGTTATAGGAAGCTGCAGATGATGTCATATCGGTACAGACTTGTCCAAGTGCTACCACCCTTTTTGTTACAAAACTTCTCACTAGACAACTAGCGAATGGAGGAAAGTCTACATGTGACTTTTCTTAACGGTAGAGTAGCGTCGCATTGGCTGCTGTATACATTAAGATAACACAATAACTCTCTAAGGACAAATATACAATCAATATTCAATACAGTGATACACACGCCGCAAAGTATTTTATGCGTAAAAGCATTCAAGATATATTATTATTAATTCCTAACTTAATCCAAACGACACGTGGTCACATCCCCACATAATCAAAAACATAAAGAAAGAAAGAAAGAAAGAACAACTAAGACAGATAACAATCTTACAACATGTCATATAGAACAACATAATCATGTCATGAGTCATGACACCACCTCTATAACGCCCCAAATCTCAAGCAACTACATACCTAATATACATGACTTTCCTAGAAAAAATTCGGCAAAGTCCCCTCTGTATTTTCAACATTTCATAAATATAAAATCGTCATAACCTGAAAATTTAATAAAAATACATCCAAACCAAATATAAAACCTCATACTTCAGTCGTAAATTCAACTACTAAAAGATATACTGATTCGTAGAACCGGCTACTTAACCATCTCGACCAATGCCAGTTAAGTCAAGTAACCTATTAATCCTCAAATAAGAAGAAAACTATGAAATATACAAACATCCCAGAAACCCTAATACACGACTTATACAATGCAACTAAGATACCTACATCTCCACGTTACCAGAACAACCTCAACAAACCCATCTAACCCTACATATTTCAAATACACCCATAAAGAAGGATTGACAAGTGCCAGATCACTTGAGTACCAAACAAATAAAGCCCACAAAATAAACCCTACTTCCCTCTTTTTCTATTTTTCAGCCCACAAATAAAGCCCTAAAGTCTAAAGAAAAAGAAAAAATAGAGTGCAGCTAGCTAGGTGCAGTAGCGGAGATGCACGTATACACAAGAGCAAGAGGAGTATACACAAGAGAAAAAAAATATTTAATTTTCTTCCAATGCCTTAGTTTTTACCAACCTTAATTAGTAGTTCTATAAATCTACCTTCTAACCTATTTACTAAATAAGTTGCTAGTCTGACTGGTTCCAGTTTTTTAATATCAAATTTATGACTAGTTATGCAATAAAATTGCTTATGTAAGTTATTGTTAGATAATGAAGGTGACAGAGATTGAACATATTTAGTTCTTGGCTATATGCAGATCAAAGTCAAGGTACCAAGAACAATTCAGTTCATGATCTTGTCATTCTTCATCAGCTTGGTATTGAATGCAGACCCAAACCAGCCACTACCATCAAACATCCAGGTCACTTGGATCCCACTGACAATGGCACAATCAAGGTATACTACGATGGTTTTCCTTTCGGAAAACTAGACAGTGCTGGACTCGGATTAATTTTCAAAGATGAATTATCTTAAAGGAATCTACACTCAAGGTCTGGGCATAGTCACAAGCTAAGAACAAGCTAAACATTTGGTTAGAAATTAACTCCATATCTGTTGCCCAACCCATCTACACATACCAGAGAACTATGTCTTGTTTCAAATGACCTACTAAAGTAGTCACATGCCTTTGTATTCATTCCCAATCATAGCAACCTCATATCACATAATATCTATATCCAAGACTATACACATACAATACAAGCTATTTTATAAGATAGCTATATCCAATGTCCACTTTTGTTAGGCAATTATGACAAAATTAAGCTAGCAGTAGTACAAATAATATATAATTTACCTAAGATGAACTGCCCCTAGTAGAAGATTATTGTCGCATTGTTGCTACTTCTTCTTCAAGTTTCTTTCGAGCACTAGACTCTTCATCAAGTCGTCCTATGACGGTCACATAGTTTGCATCAATTGTCTCACGAGCTCTTTTATTTCTTTGAGCGATCTCTTTGTAAGGCTTCGATGCATGGTACGAAGTTTTTGACACTCCAATGCCTAGGCCTCGAGTACGCCTCCTCCTATCACGACCACAAACCTAAATCAAGCATTAAAAAGTTGCACTTCATAAAATATTTCTTACGAAGGAAAATACAACGAGATAATGGTAATCAATACACACCAAAGCAACTGGATCATTATCTAAATCTTTTTACACCAGATCTAGGTTGACGCTAGTAATTCGCTTGATTTCCTCCTATGAAAGAATCTATATTCAAGTACATATCCTGATTATTTATTAGTTTAACAATAAACAAGACATATAACAAGGAAAATAGTTCTTACCATAGTTTCTAGAGAATCAGGAAGGAAACCACCATCTTTTGTTCTGTGGGTGCCCAAAAATCCTTCCGTCCGAGTAACTGTACCTGTAGGATTGTTCTTTTCTATAGAAAGGAATCCGACTTTTAAACACAAAATGAAACTTTAAACTAAAATAAGACTATATCAGCTGAGATATAAATTACCAACTCCTTAATCACACAAGCCGAGCCCTTTCTACCAGTTGTATGCTTGTTTTTCATCTTCATCTTAGAAACTTTCCATTTTCTCTCTTAGCCTGTTCTACTTCCGTACATGTCAACAAATTGTTCCCAATCTTCCTTTTTAACAAGTGGTGGTACATTTCTCTTTCATTCAAGATCTGTAGGAAACTTGTCATACCACTTGCAACGAAGACCGGATTTTCTTTGTTTCCAAGCTATGTTAATCTTATGCAAAGTGGTGCCTTTTTGACAAGGTGGAAGATCAAATTCCTCCTAAAAAAGAAAGCAATTAGAAATGAGAATGGTACTAGTTGATAAATGATATTATGAATTTAATAATTTTGGGTCAATTTGAGATACCCCTGTTAAATCGAGAGAGAGATACCCCCCCAACTAACGTCTCCCGCCAGTGAATTAGTTTCTACTGACCAAAACACCCCTGTGTCCATTTGAGGAGTTTGCCAACGTTGATTAATTGTCCACGTAATCATTTAAGCAGCACCATTGATCTAACCAACGGATGTGATGATTTAACCGTTATAGAGTTTTACAGGGGGGTATCTCAAATAGTTTTACATATTACATGGGGGATTCTAACATAAAAATATATTGTATACTGCAGTATGGTAGTTAGAGATATGTAACTTAAGTTGTCATATGCAGAAATGGTATTGTTCGGCTCTATGTTTTCGAACAGAAGGTTTGAGTAGTCTACAGATGTATGTTGTAAGAAGTGGCATAACATATAAGTATAACAGTTATAGTATCATATCTACTCGTAAATTATACCCAATATATAAAGTAGGGTTGTCCACGGTTCGGTTCGGGTCGGTTTAGTCCAAATATATGGACCAAATCATAAGGGTCGGTTCCTAACTTCCCAAACCGTAACCAAACCGCAGCAGAAGAAAACCAAATTGTAACCGAACTGTAAAATCGGTTCGGTTCGGTTTAAAACCGAATCTATTGACTTAAAGCTCAACTAACAAAAAAATTCACTTCACCACGGGCTCATTTAATAGAGGTCCATTCCAACAACTTTGAATCAGGCCCTGCCGCCCAGGCGCATGATTACTACTAGGGAATCTATTGGCCCAAACTATTTATAACTTTGTTGTAAGAAACTTGGCTTGCTCATAGATGATATGGGACTAAACATATTGAATAAAAATAGACTTTCTATGATATCACTTTGAAAAAAGTGAATATGTATGATTTTTATGTTTGCAATTGAAACATTTTAAGTTGTTTCTACATCAAGGAAACACTACTTCTCAATTAATTTGATCAAAATCAAGAGGTAGGGATCTATGTGGAGAAAGAAATCCATGTTAAGGATCCTTATTAGTTGTTTCATTGTGCATATGTATATGTATCTCTCAAAATTGTTATGATAACTAGTAAAGCTTATGGGTTTTTTTTGGATTGATTGCAACGATTGTGTTAAATTTGTTTTGCTAAATAATGGGGTTCTTTTGAATTTGGTGATAAGTAGTAAAGTTTATGGATATAGGAGTTAGAAACTTAGAACTGATGACTTGCTGGAAGAATTGGTTACATGAAGGAAAATGGGTTACTCATCTTTCATTGCAAAGTCAAGAATTTAGTCCCATATCAAGGAAAATGAAGAATCATTAGACCAA
Organism: Coptis chinensis; assembly: GCF_015680905.1. Classification (NCBI taxonomy): domain Eukaryota; kingdom Viridiplantae; phylum Streptophyta; class Magnoliopsida; order Ranunculales; family Ranunculaceae; genus Coptis; species Coptis chinensis. Next base: position 5,377,581 of record NC_141462.1, read on the forward strand.
AGTCTTTATAAGTTGGCTTGTTTGCTACCTTGTGCTTACATGTGGTCGGAGCCCCTATGTCTCATCACAGAAGTGTTGGACGTTTGGTAATAATTGCTTCTGAGCCCAGCAAATTTAGTATATTTAAATATTTATAAACGGTCCGGTTTGGTTTATCTCGGTTAACCGAAGGGTCAAATCGTGAGTCGAACCGATTAGATTCGGTTTTGCTTTTATGAACTGAGAACCGAACCAAGACATTTGAAAACTAAAAAAAGTGGCCAGTTCGGTGCGGTTCGGTTTTTCGGTTTTTATGAACAGTGATAAGTGCTCAAAAAGTACAATTTAACCCTCGATTATGCCTCTTGTTTAGCCATCTTAGTGGACTAATAGTGTTTGTAAATTATGTTTTAAGATCTACAGGTGAAAAATGGAGTTTTGTAGAATATTAGAGAAAAATGGGTAAAACAGAGCAATACAGAGCATTAAGGATCACATGGGAAGCCTGTGGACAATCATGGAAAAGGCCAAGGAATTGAAACTATTAAAATGCGACTTGGACCTATTTTAAAGCCTATTTGGAAGTCCAAGGCCAAAGGATTCGTTGCTTGGACCAAAGCCCGCAAAAGAGGATAAAATGATAGAGCAGAAGAGACAAAATAGGCTTACGCGTCTGGGACGCATAGATCGAGCGTCCAGACGCATTGATCAAGTATGGGATGCATGGATCAAGCATCCAGACGCATTGATCAAGTCTGGGATGCATGAATAGTGCGTCCAGACGCATGAATCGACACTGTAGCCAATTCCTTCTCAGTTTTGGAGATGAAGTTGGACTCTGGAAGAAGTCTATTTGTATTAGGAAACAAATGACGGTTTGGAATGCTTCTAGAGCTCATTGTAACCCCTATAAATAGAGGACCTAAGTGCCTCATGTAATAGGCCAATTCACTTATACTCTTGTCTCCAGACTTGAGGCAGAGAGAGATTAATAATAAAAGATCGGTTTTAACTAGCTGAGTCTTAATAAATTAGTCTTTCTAGTCTTATGTTCTTCGACTTTTCTTCTTCTCGTTCTTCGTGTTCTTCCTTCTTTATGGAAGGCTAATCTTCTCCTTCAAGGGAGAAGATGAAGCCGGTGCTTAGGGTTTGTTGATTCTTATGGTTTATGGTGTTCTTCAATCAAGTTAGTTCTTTATGTTTTTAGTTATTAATTCCATTGCCCAGACCAGGGGATGGAAGTATAGATTAAGGTTTTTATTTATTGAAATCGAATATCATGCTAGTTTAGGGTTTTATTTATTGCAATTGAATATTTGCTAGTGACATGCTTTTATTTATTGCAATTGAATATAATGCTAGAATAGGGTTTTATTTATTGTAATTGAATATTATACTATTATTCTCTACTTTTCTTCTAGTTGTGTAGTGTTTTAGAGTAAGGGAAGTATTCCTTGTGTTTGCCTTAGATGGTGATTCATTGAATAGCTGCTCAAGCTCATATAAAAGGAAAGAAGATACTAGTAACATGAACATAGGAACAACCTTAAGTAGAGTTATTCGTTAACGATGTTTCGTCCAAGAGGGCATCGACACTCGCTCGATTGCCGAATTGTAGTCTACTTGTGAGAAGAACCATGAAGCAGAAGGTCCTAGATTAAAAGTATTGGTGGATTCTAATATCTTGAATTCCCTCTCTTATAAATTCTCAATAGTTTAGTTTAGTTTAGTTTAGCATTAGAATCTATAATATCTATAATCATAGTTTTTAATCCCTCAAACCTCCTTTCCAGTCATGTCCTTCATATAAACATACACTTAAAAGTGGAACGATACCCTACTCATCCTTTACTTATTGAGGGATAATTAGGTTTTGATACGCTTCTATTTTGTTCAACGACCATCATCTATCTACATCATCCATATACCATCTCATCTACACACAAAAAGGAGGGAGTGTCAAACAACCCTAATATAAAGCATCTTCAATGCTACTCTATTGTCCTACGTGTAGAGTGGGCAGCTCAAATTTTCTACACCAACCATCTATACTCTATATCAAGTTGACAACTCACCATACTCTATTTTGGGGGTTGTGGAGGTACAGTTTAGGCATGACCTTACAATCTCGGAGAATAGGGTCTGTATAAGATGTTTGACTGAACTCAGGTCGGTGCTCTGAGTTGCCTACGTATCCAGTTCTCTGATGAACTAGAATCAAGTCAGACATAGTTCATTTTGAGTGATTGAGTTGGAGATGGAGAGAATGTGAGCCCCCTTTAGAATGGAGAAGACGCCTCCTTTTATAGGCGTAGATCCCCCTTTATTTTGTGTTGTCTTGATGATTGCTTTTACTCCTTCCGTTATGAAGTAATGATCTGTCATTAATGATGTTGTTGACCAGCTTGCAGCGGTTACGTTTCCTAGGTCGTTTGGACGACCTAAGGTTTGGACGACCTAACCTTAGGTCGTATGTACAATCTACTTGTAGTCTGGACACATGGTCTGCCACGAGTGGTTGAGAGTGGAGGGTACTGACATAGCCCCCTTTCTTTATATCACTGTTTGTAGAATAGTGTTGTAAAGAAAGATAATAAAGGAGACCGCATGTCTTACTTGGTTAAAAATGGAGATTGATGCGAATTGAATCTTCTGTGTTTGTAGGCTGGATGTTGTTTGTTGCTTAGAGCTTTGTTGGGAGTTGATGTGGTAGTGCACAGATTGTAGCTCGTAGTGCGTAGATCGTAAATCGTATGTCGTAGCTCGTAGTGCGTAGATCGTAGATTGATTTTGACTGATAATTAGCCTTTGAGTGGTAATTACAGTTGAATCAAACTTAACTCTGGCATTGGTGTTAAGTTGATTGTACGCCTTTTGGGGGCGTTTTTGTTGATAGTTAGCATTTTGAGGGTGTCACTATAGTTGATAGCTAGCCTTTTGGGGGCGTCACTATGATTGATAACTAGCCTTTTGGAGGGCGTCACTATGATTGATAGCTAGCCTTTTGGGGGCGTCACTATGGTTGAATCAAGTTTAACCCTGGCATTGGTGTTAAGTTGATTGTATACCTTTTGGGGGCATTTTTGTTGATAGTTAGCCTTTTGAGGGCGTCATTATGGTTGATAGCTAGCCTTTTGGGGGCGTCACTATGATTGATAGCTAGCCTTTTGGGGGCGTCACTATGGTTGAATCAAGCTTAACCCTGGCGTTGGTGTTAAGTTGATTGTACGCCTTTTGGGGGCGTTTTTGTTGATAGTTAGCCTTTTGAGGGCGCCACTATGGTTAATAGCTAGCCTTTTGGGGGCGCTATTGTTGTCGTAGATGCCATTTGAGCTGGCTGGTTAGTAAGCCTTTTGGGGGCATTACTATGATTGATCGTTAACCTTTAACTAGCGTGTTTATCACTAACCCCCAGTTCGTAGTAGAAGCAGCCCTTTGTGGGTGTTAATGTTATTTAGCCCCAGTGAAATAACTTGTCCTAGTTCGGAGATGGCTATGGCTATCCCCCCAGCTTGATTGGCTTGCAATAAACTGCAAGGGAGTGAGCTTCCAATTTGCAATTCGAGTGACTCACTGGTTTGTAGTATATGTGAACTGTCGAGGAGGGAACTATGTGCTTTGAATTGTTATATCTGATTCGGGAACACTTGGATACTTCTCAATTTTTAATGACAAAGTATTGCTTTTCCTTGATTTGTTATTTCAATTGATGATGGATATACTGGAAACTTTTTGTGTGTGGTATAACTCCATGGTGAGTGAGCTTTTTTATATTGATTGACATCATCGACGCGAGCTTTGCGGTGTGGTCAGTCTAGGACAACCTGGAATATTGATGTTCGTTCAAGCTCCAGTGAACTGATGACAAGCTATGTACAAACTGAACTGAAAGTGATTGTGTTCGAGTTGAACTGATAGTTGGAATATTGGTTGCTTCTTCCAGGTTGTAGACTTGCTCTGCCCTGACTTGAGGATGACTTGATTTAAGAACGACCTACCCTAAGGAAGACCTGAGCTGAGGACGACTTGATCAGAGGATGAGCTGATATGAGGATGAGCTGACTTGATGATGAGCTGATCTGAGGATGAGCTATTTTGAGGATGAGATGACTTGAGGACGACATGTCTTGAGGACGACCTAAGTTGAGGATGAGCTGACTTGAGGACGGCCTGTCTTGAGGACGACCTGAGCTGAGGATGAGCTGTTATGAGGATGAGCTAAGCTGAGGATGAGCTGTTTTGAGGACAACCTATCTTGAGGATGACCTGGGTTGAGGGTGAGCTGTTCTGAGGATGAGCTGATATTTAGCTAGTATGTGTTTTGGTATTTTGGCCATAACTTTGGCTACAGTTGTCAGAATCACGCGTGTGAGCCCAATTCGGAAAGATCTCGGCGGCGCCCACGCTGTCACCACTGAGGCGTTCCATGGTGGCTAATTTCGAGGTCAAAATCCACTGTTTTCTCCTTTAAATTCACTTTTTTCTATTTTTGTCCGACCTGAGCTGATGATGCGCTGATCTGATGGACGACTTGGATGAGGACGACCTAAAGGAGGATGACCTGGCTAAGGATGACCTGAGTTGATGATGACTTGACTTGATGATGTGCTGATCTGATGGATGACCTGGCTAAGGATGACCTGGCTGAGGACGACCTAGAGGAGGACGACCTGGCTGAGGATGACCTGAGCTGAGGATGACCTGACTTGATGATGTGCTAATCTGATGGATAACTTGGAGGAGGATGACCTGAGTTGAGGATGACCTGACTTGATAATGCGCTGATCTGATGGATGACCTGGCTAAGGATGACCTGAGATGATGGAAGGTTGATGGACGACCTGGAAAAGGTCTTTGCATGAGATATGGCTGAGGTTTTGATATAGCTCTGTGATGAGTTGTGCTGGTGTGCGCTTCTCCTCATTGATATTAACATGCTCTAAAATTTCTGTTTGAGAGTGGTTGAATCAGCACCTTAGTTGACCTGGTAAGGAGCAACCTGTAAGTTGGATTCCTGGATCTGTATTGTCATCAATTCGCCGTAAAGGAACGTGTGACATGGTGGTAGTTGCATCCCTCGGGTTGGTACTGGATCGACTGCAAGTGATCTGTAAATATGAAATATATCTTGTAACATAAAAGTGTGCACAGATTATCCGAATTGATCTAAGATTAAAGATTAGTATAAATGAAGGATAGTTGAATGTAGACTTATCTCTTACAACGCTGACTTTTCGCTTGCTGCCATTGATAGTTGAATGGAAGAATGCTGACTATTCTTCCCTGGTGGTTTTACCAAGTTTTGTAGGCTTGAGAAAATGGTGTGAATGCTTTTTCTTAAGAAAACAAACTGGTAGACGGCGCCAATGTGGAGGTACAATTTAGGCATGACCTTACAATCTCGGAGAATAAGGTTTGTATAAGATGTTTGACTGAACTCAGGTCGGTGCTCTGAGTTGCCTTACAATCAAGTCAGACGTAGTTCATGTGGAGTGATTGAGTTGGAGATGGAGAGAATGTGAGCCCCCTTTAGAATGGAGAAGACACCTCCTTTTATACGCGTAGATCCCCCTTTTATGCTGTCTTAATGATTGCTTTTACTCCTTCCGTTATGAAGTAATGATCTGTCATTAATGATGTTGTTGACCAGCTTGCAGCGGTTACGTTTCTTAGGTTGTTTGGACGACCTGACCTTAGGTCATTTGGACAACCTGACCTTAGGTCGTATGCACGACCTACTTGTAGTCTGGACACGTGGTCTGCCACGAGTGGTTGAGAGTGGAGGGTACTGACAGGGGTCAAATATAGAGCTTGATTTGCTTTATCAAGTGTCACTCCATACTAGCTGCCCAAGTTGCCACATGTGCGAACAACCGAATTTAATTACTTTTCTATCACTATGAATAATTTCTAATTCAAGGATGGTGTGTTGATATGTTAAAAACATATGATTCTTTTTGCAAGTGTGTGCTTCAGTTGTGGAAGGACTTATACAGTGTCGTACACAGCTTATACATTGTCGCGCACAGCTTATACATTGTCGCGCACAACTTATACATTGTTGTATATAAACTTTCTCTGTTATATAGTGTCATGCACAGCTTATACATTGTCGTATATAAGCTTATATATTGTCGTATATAAACTTTCTCTGTTATATAGTGTCGTGCACAGCTTATACTTGTCGTATATAAGCTGCCCAGGAACAGGTTGTTCAAGACACTATATATAAGCTGTCTTCAAACATGTCCGTTAAAGAGAAAGCCTGAACAAAGCAATACTTCACATTTAGTTGAAAAAACCATTTCACATTCAGTTCAAAATAGATCAATGGTGCTGCTTAAATGATTACATGGACAATTAATCCACGTTGGCAAACTCCTCAAATGGACACAGGGATGTTTTGGTCAGTAGAAACTAATTCACTGACGGGAGACATTAGTTAGGGGGTATCTCACTCGTTTTTCAAAACGCGGGGTGGGGGGGGTATCTCAAAAAAAAACTTCTCAAACAGGGGTATCTCAAATCAATAATTTTTCAAGTTAAAAAAATAATATGAATTAAAAAGATGATATGGATCAGACTTGTACATACCAAGATGCAGTAGGCCAATCGTAGCATGTTATTAGTATGTGCGTTCTAACCACCTTCCCTATAGCTGTAACATACTTTGCTTTATTCTCTCCAATAGGTTGTCCATCGTCATTGATTCTACTAGTTTTTGTGGACCTTGGTAACTAAAACAAACACTTTAGCAATCAATAAGAAGCATTCATAAGATAATTAATGAGTAGTACTATGTGGTTTACCTCGTTCTTGTGTCACAGGTCAGTGAACAAGGTGAAGCACACAAACATCTAAAACGAAGCTAGGACAGCACATAAACAGAAGAATTCACACATTCAAGTACAATACTTTGATTAGAATAAATATAAAAGACATACACCAGATAAAAATAAGTTTTACAATTAAGTTCCGTTAGCTCAAAATCAGTTTTCTAAAGCAAGAATGACACATACACATTTAAGTACCAAGTACCATACCCGATTAACAAATTAGCATAAACTATGATTAGTATGGAGTAAAATTATGCAAAGGGTTGGAACTTCGGAACTTTATATATAGTCAATCTATACTTTGTACTTCTATAGTTTGTCTATAATCTATACCACGCCATACAAATTTAATTGTGTGTTCAGTTCGCAAATGTAGTCGCCTCACGTGTTCACTGAACCATGAGACGAGTCAAACAAGTTAGGGGTGGTCAGATCCTTTTTTGCCAATCACACAAAGAGAATAAACGAGATCGAATCCTAAGTTTTAACTACGCATTCAATGATACCTCATAAGACTTTCATATTTACATCCTTAAATGTGCACCTTCCAAGGCCACATAAAATGATGTAGTATTTCAACCTCCATAGCTTGATTCAGAAATAGAGAAACAACTGAATATTGAAAGTGAACACATGTAGGCATTAAAGAGCCATTTTTGGTTGGAAAGCGAAATGGAACCTAACAAAAGATGGTGTCATGGTAATTAGATATTCAAACCGTTTAGGCTTGTAAATAAAGTTAAATTCTGCGTGTACTTGGGAACTTCATATATAGTCTGCCTATACTCTGTACTTCTACAGTCTGTCACTCTGTCTCTGTAGAGATTATCACAAAATTCAACAAGCCAGTCCCCTCCCCCCTTTCCCCAAAACAAATCAATATTAATTAAATAACCATAATAATAAATTGAAAATGTTAATAATAAGGTCACAAGATATATACCCACACAAAATAATTGAGTAAAATGAGAAAATTCAGCAACACATTAGGAAACATATACTATTTAATTCTCTAAACCAGCTACAATAATCTTAGATCGAGCACAAACACAGACATGGACAAAAACATATGACCCATGAATATTTCACTTGACAATAAAAAGTAAAAACAAAAATTAGGAAACCCATTATATGATTTTACCTTCCGTAGTTGAGTGAAAATGGTTTAAGAAATTTGTCGGATGATTTGCAAGCACCTTGACCTGTTGTAACTCCAAAAAAAAAACAAACTTCAACATTTAAAGATAGAAACTTCAACATTTCCTACCGTATAGAGTGAAATAACTAACACAAATAAAATTACCAAATAGCTTGATACTTTTAACTATGTGGAGAGTCACAAGCAACTAGTTACAAGCTTCAAATGTTGTAACTCCACATCTCTGTCTTTGTCCAAATTAAAAAAAACAAACGATTCAGTTGAGGAAGATGAAGAGGAAAGCCAAAATAATCATAAATAATTAAATTTGAAAAGTTTTAATAAAAAGAGAAAGATCAATACCCCAGCTAAAAGTTTTATCCAACACCAAAGTAAAATGATTAATTTCTTTTGTTGAACAAAAGAATTAAGATAAGAGGAGTGAAATTTTAAGTTCCCCCTAAAATGAAATAGAGGCGGGGAGAGAGGGAAACAAGTGTTTTGGGGATGAAAATTTTGGAGCAGAAATGATCGACTGATTGAAACCGTCTATGATTATTAAGACTGTGATGGGCCGTCCTTTTCACTTCTTGGGCCGTCAATAGTAATACAACTATTACTAACCGTCCTTCTTCAAGTGTAGCCCGTGTCCTATATTTCCCATTTTGACGCAGTGAAATTCAATTTTAAACTCGGTCAACATGTCCCAACATGTCCCTTCAAGTGTCGTCCGAGTTTTAAATTTTCAAATTATGATTTTAGAAATAGATAAGGACGACACTTCAAGTGACGTCCGAACATTTCTTTTGTTGAGACGGGGAATTCCCCCCAAGAGATGCTCTAAATGTAAATATCTCATGGGTGGGTAATTAGCTCTGAACTATCCATTATCCTTCTCAGCCAAGCAAAGTCATTCATACCTCTTATCCTTTTAGTTCTACAGTCATGGATATATCACAAAGTGAGAGAAAGAAAAGCTATGAATCCATGTCTAGTTCCAGCCCCCAATCCATTCATGATATGATGTCTAGTCTGAAGATTGGAGAAGAATTGGTCGAACCTGCACAACCCCATGAAGCTTTAGTCCTTATCCTGTCTTACCTCAATTTGTTTGAACTTCTTAGAATGAATCAAGTTTGCAAATCACTGAGGGATGCCATTGACAGTGATATACTACTATGGCTAGATATCGTCGTTGAACCACCTCTGAACTTGAGAATCAATGACGATAATTTGCTAAAATTTACATCCAAGGCGCAAGGGAGGTTGAGAAGTTTGGTTTTGCCAAGTTGTGTAAGAATTACTGATGATGGGCTTCTTAGGGTCATTCAGAACAATCCTCATATAAACAAGGTATGCATTTTACTACTATAAAATCCTCTGTTCAAGTTTTTCTTTTGTCATTTTCCTGTTTAGGTGTATTTTCGAAGTTAATTCATTGGTCTGTCTGGGCCTTTGGGGATTGGATTGGAATGATGTGACAAACATGGTTCGTGAGCTTATCGATATTTCGTATTAACTTTAACAATTGACATAGAAACAAATTGCAGTACAGAGGATTTGGAGTTGTTATGCAAATTATGACAAAATAAACCTATATGCCTAACATGCACTACAGATGATTTCTATCTATATAAGGAAACGAACTAATATATGTGTCAATTGCAGCTCTATATACCATCATGCAGCCAATTGACACCTGATGGAGTTGTAAGAGCAGTGAAGATACTAGCAAAACACAACAACAAATTGTTTTTAAGGTTGGAGAATATATACAACATAACCAAGGAGCACCTACAAATAATATACTCATGTCTGAAATTAAACCCAGAGGAACAAAACCGACAAAAGTCCAAATTGTATCTTGGCTATGGTCATTTTCAAGTACAAAATGATCTAGATCCAATTGATATTGAGGTATGCCCGAAGTGCAAAGATGTGAGACTAGTGTTTGAATGCCCAAGGGAAAGCTGCAGGAGTAAGAATAAGAGGCCTTTGGCTGCATGTAAAGGATGCTTACTCTGCATTCCAAGGTGTGAAGGGTGTGGGGGATGTGTCGACTTAGATGATGAAATAGGGGAAACTGTTTGCTTGGATCTAGTATGTCTGGAATGTTGGCTTCAGCTTCGGAAATGCAACCTCTGTAACAAGCCGTATTGTAATCGACATGTCGATAAAATAGAATGGAGTCGACCTGATTCTTATGGATTTGTTTGTGAAGTTTGTTCTACAGAAACAGAATCATAGTTGGCAAGGCCTTCTAAACTGAAAAATGGATTTGATCCGTCACCATTGCTACTACGATCATTTGCGTATCAAATATTTCAGTCTAATTTAATGTAACTTCGCTATATATGGAAATTCTGACACTTTGAGTCATTAGACTAAATGGTACTCATTGACACACTAACTATTGATTCATTGGTGAGTATTGGCTTCTTTCCTTGGCAGAGAATCTGTATCTTCCCCCTTCGCTCAGAGGCGAAATTATTGGCCTAAATAAGTACATTGTAGCAGCCTACGATGGGACCGTCACTCGGTTAGTGGGGAGACAATTTTGTTACCATTCGGCTCCACATTCATAATCAGGAGACGACTTTTGCTTTTGTATTACATATGGTCATGCATTTAACTTACTGAACTTGTAGCAATGTGCTTCATATCCTACTAGGGGTGGGAATTTGGCCCTAACGACCCTAACCCGGTCCTGACCGATCCGACCCTAAGTCCTATAAAGCTCTCACAACTAAAGCCCTCACAGAGTTTAGAGCAGGGCCGACCCGACCCTAATGCCTTCTAAGGCAGAGTCAGGGCTAAGATTCTGAAACATAGGCCCGACCCTAACCAAGCCCTAGTTATAATTTCACTATAAAATACACAACTAAAACTATCCAACTCCTTGTTACATATTTTCAATTAAAATAACATGTCATTTATAATTTATCACACTGGTATGGGTACTTCTAATAACTTGTCTTATATCATAAAAACTTGTAAACCTAATTGTTTTATCTCACAACGACTCTCTCGCCTAACCTAGTCGCCAAGAACAATACGAAAACCGGGCACTAAATTTAATGAAAAAAATAGGTTGGCGTCGGTAAAACTCATTCCATACTCTTATTTGTCTTTGTGTTCTTCAATGTTAAATGTAATTTTAGTGAGATTTGAGTACAAGAAATAACGGATTTGTGTCAGTGAAAGCTCATTCCAAAATGTGTCTTGTGCATTTTAACTGTAATTTTGAAATCAGAAAATTAGTCTAGAGGAGTTAGTTATAAATATTTAGTAGTCCTAAGACTCTTCTTAAATTTTTTTAGAATTTAATACCCCAATTTGACCAGAATATGGAACTAACCACCTATTATCCAACTTTACCAGGAATAGACGAAAATATCCTCACTTGAAAACAAACATAACCGACTATCTACCCAGTAACATAGTGGGATACAAAACAAAAAATTGAATTTCACACAAAAATTTCACTTACTACCTGCCTTTACATTTAAAAATGCATATAATGAAAAGAAGGCATCTAGGGTGCATCAGAGTGTATGAGTGCGCAGGAATGAGAGCCCTTGGACATTACTTCTTTGCTGCAATACACCAGTACTTGTGCCTATATGAGTGGCTCAAATACTATACGCTGAGTACACCCTGTGCACACTAGCTTTTCGGTAATGAAAAAACTAAAAATATTATGCCTCCAATATTTTGTAGAGGCATTTAACACTAGTCGTTAAGTCTAAACCTCAAACCACTAGACACTAAACCCAAAATCTTTATAAACTAGACCCTAAGCCTAAACCCTAAACCTTAAGACACTAAACCCTAACCCCTATAAACTAGACCCTAAGCCTAAAGCCTAAACCTTAAGACACTAAACCATAATCCATATATCCTAAATTTATAAACATTAAATCCTAAACCAACCCGTTTCATTTAATAGTAGTTAATCAAACCCACAAAATAAATAATCAAATGCATTTTGTATCTGCATTTTAAAATGCGTGGTGTATATGCATTTTAAAATGTATAAGTTTATAACGTGGTGCATCTGCATTTTAAAATATATAAATTTATAACGTGGTGCATCTGTATTTTAAAATATGTAAGTTTATAACATGGTGCATCTGCATTTTAAAATGTATAAATTTATAACGTCCACATTCGGATGAAAACAGATAGTGTCAAATTTAACTTTTGGAGCAATACACGTTACTTTTTACTAAAAATTCTATTCAAACCCCAAAATCTACTTTTTTTGTTCTAGTAGTTATCTTATCTAAAGGTAGTTATCTTATTCAATCTTATTCTGGTAGTTATCTTATCTACAATTAGTTATCTTGGAAGGGAAAAAAAAGAGAATAATTTATATTAAAAAAATAGGTGGGCGCCCCTGGTCTCGAAGTCAAAAGCTTAGATTCTAAAGATTTTCTATAAAAAAACACTTACGGAGGATAAAAACAATATAGGGGTATTAAAACCCAAAAAAAATATGGATAGGGCTTTTGAGTGGTTTTTTTTTTAAATGAGACTCTCTAGCCCAATTTTTTGATTTTGAAATATAAATATGAGTCTCTATGTACTTCAGTTTATTAGATTGTAGATATGCATTTTAAATTGTTGGACTTATCAAGAATTATTATTAGATTGGTTGTTATTCAAATTTCAAAGTGGTGGGACTTTGAGTTTGCAAATCTTTGAAATTTTTTTGTAATCCTACCTATATTAATATCCGTTTCTTCCAATATGCTCACAGAGAGCCACATCAGCAATATTTTTAAAAAAGTCCTCACTTAAAAAATAATTACAATGTTGATTACCAAGCTAGCCTTATTATTGGTGTGTTTAGCAAATTATAAAAAAACGTTTTGGTCTTTTCTCATGTGTAGGAAAACAAAAACCAAATACACGCTCATATTTGAGTTATACGCCGGGGTAATTGAGTAATTAACCACCGAAAACAGAAACAAAACCTCACCCTACTCCAAACTCTCTCAAAATATCAACATATCTCTAATCTCTCTATACAATTTCTCAAGAAGAAGATCGAAAAACCTCAAAGGGGGTAGTGTTGGTCGAAATTTTAGCTTTGCACGGAAGTTATTGAAACTCTTTCTCTACGCACATAGATGAAGACGCGTTCTAACTTTCGAACTCAAATAACTCCCTCTTCTTATGTTCATGCTCAGTGCACGTAATATCCATAGGCGTAGTAGGTTCACTTTCGAGACGCAATTATCAGAGTCAGCCTCATTATGAACATCTATCTCTAAAGAAAAGAAGACAAGATCGATGAATCCTCCAATTGGGACAAGAGTATCAAAAAGAAAAGAGTAATTGATCCCACCAAGCTGCAAAATGCTCAAATGCCCACTCTCTCCGAACACAGGTAGGACCGATGAATCCCGTGTCGGTGAAGTTTTTCATCGCGGTTTGGATGTTTTGTGGTCAATCGTTTGTTACTTTGTTAAATTCTTGGTATACAACTGCATCATTATCTTATCTTGGGTTAAGAAGCACCATATTCCTCTTCTAAAGGTCTGAATTACTCTCTCAAGTTCATCAGTTTAGCTTTACTTTATGCATAAGATTATCACTTCTACTAGCTTTTGTTATGATGCCTAGCAGCACTTTGCAAAATACTTTGTATTAAGTATTTAGATAGTCTACACCGACTACGCACTTAAATTTAAGTCATTACTTGATTGTGTTTTTACAAGTAGAATCACCTTTTTTATTTGTCGAGGTTCTTCCTGAGTTCCTGGTACATGGATTCATATTTAGCCTTTAGTTGCTTTCCATTGCTACAAGCGGTAGAAAAGATTGTGTTTCCTGATAAAGTTTATCATCGTGTTCGCCACCTCTGTCAGAATAAATACATTGTATTAATTAATGCATAAGGGTAACCGTGGAGACCTAATTCATTCCTTACTAAGCATGCATCCGTCATTTTTCTGAATAGGTCTCTTACATTCAGGACAAGCCTTCGGATTAGCTAATATCCAGTTGACGTTTTCAGACTCATCACTATTCTTCAAGATCCACTTGGTCACTATGAGCGTCCTCCGCACAAACATTGTAGCTCTCACTTCCAACTTCAAAATCTATAGCATTCTCATAGCCAAGTGCAGGACACCACTTGATTTTATGATTGCTTTCAACAAAGGTTCTAAGAAGGTAACGGGAATACTTCTCCTTACTTTCATTAGAAACCAAAGAATTGATCATGTCATGACAAACAGCGTGACATGAGGGATCAGGACATCGCAACACTAAACACCCAGGGACATCATTAATTGTTGTGCCAACATAACCTTTCCAACATTTTTTACGAAAGGGATTACCACAAGCAGCGGCATGCATTCTACTTTAAGTCTTTTAGCTTCTAGCTATATAATTCCTTATTCGATACTTAGGTGTTTTCTTTTAGCAGGGCTCCTACGTACTTTGTCGCCTATTTCAAAATCGATCCCAGCAATCTTCGTTTTCTTGACAAAACGAGTGTAGAAAGGTAAGTCTATAGTAAAGATTACGATGTTGTGTAGCTTTTAGAATTTTTTCGTTTGTAGCTATAGAAGCCGTCTCACTTAGAAGCATCTGTTAGCTGGTTCCACTCCATTGATGTTTGTTTTTATAGCAGCTATATCAAATGTAATTGCATATTTCTTGGATGTTCTCTCTGAATTATTACAGATGTGGACTCTTATGGATATTAATATGTGTGGACATGAAGGGTGTGATGAAAGGTGGAAGAGCCACACAAGAAATATCTTGGGCGTTTTTCATGGTGTATAGAGACTTAGAGATTATCAGGTGACAAACAATTGAAGCTCAAAGTGTCAGAAACCAATAAGAAAAGAGATAGAGATCTCAAGAGATAAGGACTCCACCCTCACAGCCTCACTACTTCTATTAATCGAAATGTACCAACAAATTTTTGTTTAGAAGCCTTGCAAAAAGCAAACCTCATAAAAAAAAAGGTTATGGAGGAGGAGAAGAGTACTGCAAGTAATGTTGCACGTGCGATAGCTGCAATGATGGATTGGAGTTCTTCTTCAGAAACTAGAAACACTGCTCTTTCTTACTTAGAATCTGTAACTTTTTTTTTTTTTTTTTTTTGCTTCAAATCCTTCAATAGTGCTTTTTAATAATAGACTGATCAATACATTTGTTTGTTTGTAGATAAAATCCGGAGATATTCGGACTCTAGCAGGCACATCCTTTATTTTAGTCAGGAAAGATTGGTCTTCTGAGATTCGGTTGCATGTGTTCAAAATGCTGCAGGTCCTCCTGTTCCACTATTCTTTCCTGTTTTATTATGATTATTATTATACTCCTGTTTTAGTGACATTCACCCTGTATATTGCAAATTTTAACAATAGAATCCATTCACTAGATATGGAGCATTCTCATGTGTTAATCACCGTAGAAGTTTAGCAGTAAAGACAATTTGTGAGAGTTGAAAGAAGAATAAACAATTTTGATTTGAGTTAATAGATTGCATTGCGTTAAATACCTCTTTTTTGACTTTTCTTGATTTTAATACCGATCTCATACATTGATACTACTGAACTCTTTGCTTTTGCTGATAATATCTTTTCTTACTATGTACACTAAAAAAAACATATTGTATACTGTGGTTTTGAAACACATTCAAATGCTTAACACTTTATGGAATTAAGGAAGTTAGTATTTGCTGAATGACCCAATTGCCTTTTGGTTAGCTGACAGGAAAATTATTTAGTGGCAGTGAAGGATTCTTTTTTCTCCTTAAACCATTCCACAAAGAAATAGCAGAGGAAAGTAATACTAAGGAACATCGCTTAAGGCTTCCAAAACAGTAAGTGTATATGTACACTATCACTTCTAATTGAATCATCAAATTCTAGATAAAATTAGAAAGCTTGTACGTAAGAAAATAAGTCATGCAATGAATAATTTGATGTTTTCTCATAAACATTGTATGGGTTTCCAAATCAGTTACTTAGTGGCCAAATAAGTAGAGAACTGTCTTAAGTCAATGTCCAAATTGAATCTATCTGAGATTGTCACCGTTGTTCTTTTATTGATTCTTGCAATGGTTTGAAGATGCTAATTTTTTTAAAGTTTATGCCTTGACTAAGTAAACATTTTTTTAGGGAAGATTTGAATTTGAACGTTACTTTATTCAAAGACATGTATAATGTTCTTGATAGAGTCAGTCTTTTCTCATTTCAACAAAGACCATGGTTATGTAATAATGTGTCTGCCTTTCATGCATGAATTAATGCCATAGAGCAGGTGTTATTTTCAACAGTTCGTATCCCCTTGCCTAAAGCATAAGGAGAAGTGACAAGTACATTCTCATTTATTAGTGCACTAAAGTGACCTATTATATTAAGCATCTTGAAAGGATTTACTAAACAAATAGTTGGGCCATTAAACAACTTTTTTGTATAATGGAAAGTGTATAGCGAGTGGATGGTATGATCAATTCTTTACTTCTTTAGGGAATACATGGACATATTGGCTATCGATTTACTTCTTTTTGATGTCATGCATTTTACAGAGGCTACATTACATCAACACTGCTCCTATATAGAGCTGAGAAGATTATGCGCCAGGTGATAATCAAAAGTGTCATTACTTGATTAAGTTAACGAGTGTACATCATGTACTCATGTTGATACATGCTTTTATATATATTTCATTATAGTATAAAAATTATTTGGTACCAATGCATCATAATATCATGTGGTGGTCAACATTATGGCAGTAAGTATGATCAAAGTCAAAACGTATATCATAGTTAGTTGATGTTAATTGCTATTGTTTGAAATGTTTCCATACCATTGTCAGTTTATTCCAGTTGACATTGATTTTGTGTATATGAACTTAATTGGAACACCAGGTATGATCAAAGTCAAAATGTACTATACAACAAGTTTTACTCCTTTTATCGCACTTCTTTATTAAAAAAAACTCAAATATGTTTTTGGACACCATATGGCTAGGTTATTCATGCTGATTTATTTTTGTATTCTTTTATTTCATTGTAAGAATTCAGTTAAGGTATAATTGTTCATTTCAAATGTATATATGACTTTGTCAATAGTTTTATTGCTATTTTTTTTTCTGAAGTTTATATATAAGCGAGGAAAATTGCAAGTCTGTCATGTACAAAAACACTGGACACTGTAAACGCTAACTTTTAAGACTAAAAGTACCGTAACATCTTTCTTCAACACAAACTTATGAGCTTAATAACAAACATACCCAAAATATGTATTTACTAATGTGGTCTAATCTCTATAGTAGTAAGCGACCATAGGGCGACAAAGTGATTAAATTAGTATAAATGAGTTTTAAAACTGATGCAGTAAAAAGAAGAAAATATATAGGCCCGGCCCTAAACTATTAAAGAGGGCTTAGAGTAGGGTCAGGGCTTGAAATTTAGACTTATGACCCGGCTCAACCCGGCTCTAATAACTGAAAGGCTTTAAATATTTAGAGCCGGGCTAGCCCGACCCAGCCCATTGCCCACCACTATATCCTACCATTGAAACCTCTTGACGTGTAAATTCCAAAACTAAAATCCTGAGTACTAATTAATCTGCTATATACAACATCTCCACTACCACTGGCATAGCTGACTACGAAAACCAAGGCCCATCTGACCTCCGATCCGTCGTCATCCGTGCTACATACTACCCACCATTACGAAATCAACCACTTTCTTAGTTTCTTGTAAACACCACTATACCCGTAAATACCCAAGCAACCACTTACCTGCCACTACCACGTCCGCTTTCTCTGTCATCACCAAAGCACAAAAATTAACAAAACCACCATCACTACCAAAGTACCAAAGTAGTTACCAAAGAAAATTTCAAGTGACATATTAATGCCAAACTAAATGTATCGGCATACTTTTGGTAGTTGGGCTACCCTAACCATGTCCATAGCATAGTTCAAACTATTCAATAGGCTGCAATTTCAAAGGAGTAACTGAAATTCTGCCGGAAATTTTCAGCCCATACATATACGTTGGATATTGGACTCTATAGTATATACATATATGCGGACCGTGCTATGCACCCGTTGGAAGAAATGTAAGTCATTATAATTCTAATTTTGATTGTAGGATTGGAAGAAAGGTCAAGAATAAAGGGAGCTATTTTGTATATATTTTTTAAGTTGTTTGATAATTTCAAACTCACTAAAAGAGGAATGGCTAAATAATGAAAAATGAGAGATTTTGATTTGCCTACTAAGAGAGTTGGGGGAGGGTTCGTGAAACCGGGTATTGTAGAGATAATATCATATAGTGTAGAGATAATGTGAGAAATATCACAAAATCAATCAAATTTTCTTCTAGAAATCCATACTCCATAAAAAAAAAAAAAAAAAAAAGGGGATATTGAATCAGTTTTGAATTTTTGATAGAATACTAAAATTAATTAATAACTAGCATGGTTCACAAGAATAAGTGGACAGCAAGCGCGCGGTTTGCTAATTTAAAACCAAATGTGGACGTAATACTATAGATATCAAGATAATGCATGGACGCGGCAGGAATAATTTGCTAAGTACCACCAAGTCTCCTTCATGAAATGAATTTGTTCAAACCTTGGTTTAATGACAAGATGATGAACGATATTGGAATTGACCTAGAGAAATAGACAGTAACGTTGAAGTGGTTCAATGAGATAAGATAAGATGATTGCAGCTAGTTAGCAGCTTAGCATGCAATAATCATAGAGAAGTGAGAAATACGCATTACACGTGTATATATATATATATGCTTGAGTCAACTATTGTTGGAATATCACGGTCATTGATGGGTCCAATCCGGTGGTGATCAAGTATCACTCAGCCTAGTTCACAACAAAACAACCTAAGCAATCAGACCCATGCACCCAGCCTAGTTCACTACAAAACAATCTAAATAAACTCTAGTAGGTCAACCTTGTAGTTGTCTGCAATGCCAAATATTTCGATGTCGGGCTATCAAAAACCGATATATATTGTATATATCGATCTATCAAAAAAATATCAGAAATATTATTGATATATTAATAAAAATCGGTCAAAGATTGTCAAAATCAACAATATATATCATATATATCGATCAATACATATTGATATATATTTCGATGTCGGACAATATATTGGACCTCCAAAAACCGATATATATTGTATATATCAATATAATGGTGGATATATATTCTTTTGTTTTGTATGTCAATATATCAAAACATATCAGAAATATCGTTGATATATTAATAAAAATCGATCACAAATTATCAAAATCAATGATATATATATATATATATATCATTGATATCGGTCGGTGATATTTTGGAAATATCGACAATATTTTGGTCCTTGGTTGGTAGTAGTGTAACCATAGTTCAAGATTTTGAAATCTATAGAATTCCGACAAATCCAAAAATCGGAATTCCAGGTTTTATTCCGCTATATTCCGAGTGCATTTCAAAATTTATGTTTTTTCTACCCTTGATCCGGAATTCCAAATTTCTCAAAAAAACAAAATATTCGGCGGAATTCCGTCCGTGGAAATCAATAACTATGAGTGTAGCACGTAGTGGCTCACTTCTGTCAAGTTCTATGTAGGTAGATATCACTATTTTGTCCGACGTGACACGCAGCCAAATTTAGGGCCATGCATGGTGCTCTCACAGATATCACCCAAGCATGATACTGCCCCGACCGTAGCTAGGCATCATCTGCGGTAGGCTTGGGACTAATTGCACTTCTGTCCGCACCTAATTAAAAATCTCCGCCTTGGACTAAAACTGGCCCAGCCAAATTATCAGACTCTGATGTTTAACAGTTAACACGCAGGAACTCGTCCAGATTTAGGGACCACACACCGCATGTATTGCAATCCAACTCAACTATATCATGTTACAGAGTCCCTTTACGAAGTCCTAATTAGACTCTTTCAAAAGCAAAAGAGGCACCCGGCCATACCCCTTTTTTCCCCTAAATTTTAAAAGCTAGCAAGCAATGGTATGACGGCATGACCTATGAGAGTGCAGTGTGAATCACAGTAAGGCTCGAAGTCTAACTCTCAAAAGATATCACAAAATGATGAAACCTACTAGTGCATGACAGAATACAGATAACGCCTTGTGATCATTTCTTGACTGAAGAGAGATCGTCTCGGTCTCATTGTTTTTTATTTCAAAATTGGGACCAGTCGATTCTACCGACTACTCTTTGTGTTTGCCGAAAAGGCCAAATGTTTAATTAATGGTTTGATTGTCTTGAAGCAAGAATCCAGCTTTTTCCTATTAATCTCCAACTTTCCAAGACAAGCAGATCCATTGAAATGTGCTTTGTTACTTACCACCTTCGTCAATTTTCATAAAGTTGCTGGTTCTTTTCAAATTCCAATATCAACTTCAGTACTATAATAGTATAATCCACTTTTGCCCTCAATTATACACTCTGAACTTGTCTTGGAGAAGGGCATGTCGTTCATTTAGAGACCACATTATACATTATACTTACGTGGTTGTATTTTTGGGTAATTATGTTCTAATCAAAGTTAAGAACTTTCCTTCATTTACATTCAAAGAATGATCAAATGGTCCCAGAACACATTATAGTAATCAAAGTGTTCCATACTTGCATCCTTTCAGAATAGCAAGTTGTTTCCTATGTGATTGCTAGTCAACAAAAGCCAACCAAAAGGATATAGGATTAGGAGGTAACAGTGTAACAGTGATAAAGAACAACCATTGGATAGGTTGGCTGGCATACGTACAAGGTGGGACATAACCAGGAATCTAAGTTTAGAGTACAATTGTCGAATTTTTTTATCTGAATTTTTTTGAGTGCGAATCGTTACAGTTTACTAGTATAGTAATACACGTTTTTTAATTCCCGACACCTGCTTTATCCAGTCTCTAGAGTTAGAATTGTATATTCAGAAGTCCTGATAG
Organism: Coptis chinensis; assembly: GCF_015680905.1. NCBI lineage: Eukaryota > Viridiplantae > Streptophyta > Magnoliopsida > Ranunculales > Ranunculaceae > Coptis > Coptis chinensis. The sequence continues at coordinate 5,398,493 of NC_141462.1, forward strand.
CTTAAGACCTATCGTTGTGCACTTGTGCACCCGCACTTGCTACCATAAAATATCTGCATTGAGGATCAGAGGTTGCGTATGTGCAGTGTCGAAGCCAGGAATCCCCTTCACATGGGGCACCAAACGTCTCAGCTAAATCATAATTTGTTTTCCCCAGCTAGTAATATATCACCTTACATATATGGGGAAATTAAAAATTCAACAATAAATCATATGCATCAATATAATTTGAAATTTCAAAAGTTTGAAATTCAACATGTTATACATCACATATTTCACAATCCGTGCTTCGAAAAATCTACAGAAAATGAGAAAATTAAAATACATATCAAGTTTTCATACGAAAATTTAGACTTGACTTGTGAAACTTACACAAGGATCAAAACTATCTTCTAGCTGTTTGTAGACGTTTTAAAATACTCCATATCACTTTTAAGTCAATAATTTTGCAAAGTCAAGTAATGTAAATTTCGTTAAGAAATAATATTATTCTTAATACATTGGTTGATGAGAAAACAATTGTCCATTTCATTTTGGTCCTTTAGTGATTGTGGTATCAATGCGTTATCGATGGCGAGTATTGAAATGGTGGGTGGGTACATTTATATGGGAGGATTTCATGGCACTAGATAATAGATATTGGTAATTTCAGTAAGTATACTTCAGTTTTTCTACCAAATTCACCTGGGGCACGTGTCCCATGTGGTTCCGCCACTGCGTATGTGCGTGGTGGAACCATGGAAGTAAACAGAATAAATCATATGATGACCAAATTTAACAAAATAAGTATTAATTGGAGAAAGAATAACTAGAGAAGCATTTCCTAGCTACATAAAATGTATACTAATGCCAAAATGTTATAGGCATTTGTATGTTCTTGTAATAATAATAGCATATGTAGATAGGTTTTGGTAGGTCATGGGTAGATGAATATCCAATTTAAAACCAATTGATAACAAGTGGAGAGCCCCAATAACTTATATATCTCAATGCAAGACTTAACATATCATGTGGGACTAAACATCTCAACAATGGGTGTTGGTACACACGAGGCTTAAAAAAGAGATTAGCTAGCCATGCCTTTTTGTGAAGAAAAAACCGGCGTGAATCCCCCCTGCCACAAGAGGCAATGACAAGAAACTCAATATCACTTCAGAGGTGAGGTACAGACTAGTATACTACATAGTTTGGACCAACCAGTTAGGCTACACTATGGGGTACTTGGGAAGTTGGGTCTTGGGTGTATAAGCGAGCAATACTACACTGACACACGAAAAATAACATAGTCAAGACACAGTGACGTGCCATGTTGCGGCAATATCAATGTTGCAGTGGCGAAAATAAGAGTCAAAAATTTTTTTTCTCTCACTCAAAACATTTATTCTCTTTCCATTATCATCTTTCCATTTTTATTTTCCCATTCTCATATTTTCTTTATAGCAAATCATCAATTCCATTGATTTTCCATGGTACAACATTGATGTTGCAGTGGTTTTCATGATGCAACATTGATGTTGAAGTGATATTTCTAGTCAACATTCAAGTTGTAGTGGTTTTAACATTGATGTTGCAGTGATATTTCCCGATGCAACATTGACGTTGCAGTGATTTTCATGGTACAACATTAATATTGTAGTGGTACTTTTCGATGCAACATTGATGTTGCAATGATGGTTTTTCATAGTGCAACATTAATGTTACAGTGCCACGTCAATATATCGGTTAACTGTGTCAAATTCTCTGTGTCAGTGTAGAATTATTGGTGTATAAGCATACCAATTGAGGTGTTCTAAAACACAAACATAAACCAAATTATAAAAAGAACAATAAAAAGTTAATAAAAAACCCAAAATTACAAACACAAGACAAGATTCAATAAAGATTTGTTGGGGGTTTTGGTTACATTAACTCACAAATGAAGAAATTTGACAAAACCATTAAATCCAAATTCTAGAATTATGATTTGTTGGAGCTAATTAACTTCTTCTCAGACATTTGTTAGGTAAGCACTCACCTACCAAGTAGCAACAGCCAAACCAAAGTCCAAGGCACACGCATGACCCGTGACCACTGGATGCCGTCTTTCAAAGAAAATCAAATATATATAAACCTCAACTGCACTTCTCATCAAAGTGTTTGAAACTGCAATTCAATTTGTTTAAATGGCTTTAGCACATTGTGTTCCTCTTTTTGTGATATTCATGTTTCTTCAACTAAACCTCTATCTTTGTTCATTAGACACACTAGTTTTATCCCTTAAAACTCAAGTTATTCCATCAAGACCCTCAACTAAGCTCACCTTCCACCATAACATTAGCTTAACAGTTCTTCTCAATGTAGGAACACCACCACAAACTGTTTCAATGGTTCTAGATACAGGAAGTGAGCTATCATGGCTTCACTGCAAAAGCAGTCCCAACCTCAAGTCCATATTCAACCCAGTCCGCTCTTCTTCTTATTCTCCAGTCCCATGTACTTCTACAACTTGCACAACTCGTACCCGCGACTTATCTATACCGGCTTCTTGCGACGTCAAGAAGCTATGCCACACCACTTTATCTTACGCTGATGCTTCGTCGTCTGAAGGGAATCTAGCCTACGACACATTTCATATTGGAAGCTCAGCTGTTCCTGGTACTGTATTCGGATGCATGGACACTAGCTTCAGTAGTAATTCCGAAGAGGATTCGAAGAATACTGGACTACTGGGTATGAATAGAGGATCTTTGTCATTAGTATCCCAATTGGGAATGTCCAAATTCTCTTATTGCATCTCTAATCGTGATTCGACCGGTGTTTTAGTCCTCGGAGACTCGAGTTTTCCTTGGTTGAAGCCATTAAGTTACACCCCTTTAATCCAAAATACAGACCCATTACCGTACAATGATCGTGTCGCTTACACGGTCCAGTTAGAAGGAATCCGAGTTTCGCAGAAGCAACTGGCTCTGCCTAAGTCTATATTCGTTCCTGACCACACTGGAGCAGGCCAAACTATGATCGATTCAGGGACTCAGTTTACGTTCTTGCTCGGTCCTGCTTATACCGCGTTAAGGAATGAGTTCTTGGAACAGACTAAAGGGGTATTGAAGGTTTTATGGGATCCCAATTTCGTATTCCAAAATGCAATGGATCTATGCTATTTGGTTCCAGTGAGTCAAGTGAATTTGCCAGTGTTGCCAACAGTGAGCTTAATGTTTCGGGGAGCTGAAATGGTGATACGGGGGGATCGGCTGTTGTATCGTGTACCAGGTGAGGTAAGGGGAGGTAATTCAGTTTACTGTTTTACTTTTGGGAATTCAGAACTTTTGGGTTTAGAAGCATATATAATTGGACATCACCATCAACATAATATGTGGATGGAATTTGATCTTACAAATTCTAGAATGGGTTTTGCACCTATTGAGTGTGATATGGCTAGCCAGAAACTGGGTATGGCTAACACATAAGATGGTCCGATGTACAAAGTGTGGACAACCTACACTATCCAATTAACAGTTGATGCCCAAGCCCCAAAGTGCAAGGATGCCAGAATAGTATTTGAGTGCCGAAGGGGGCACGACAAGAGTAAAACATGATGGATTCTTGGATGTGAAGGATACTTGTTTTGCATTCCTAGGTGTGAAGGGTGCCGATGGACGCCTTGACCTAGGAGAAACAGGGGAAACCGTGTGCTTCGATGTCGTATACTTGGGGCTGTTAGCTCGAAATGCTAACTCTGCAAAGTTGTAACATGCCTTACTGTAATATTCAAAATGTTAATGAAATAGTTTTGGATTGACCTGATTTTTTTTCTGGATTTGTTTGTGATCTTGGTTCTATAGAAATGGAATGATGGTTGGGAAAGCATTTTGAACTTAAAGATGAATAGTTAACTGCGCATCATGTAGTTGATTATTGATTATTCAGAAAGGTTAACCTGATGAGCCCATGCTTCAGGTTAACTATCCAAAGGCTAAGATAGATGAAATGTAGCATAAGTACCAAACTGTACTAATTCTGACAGTCTTTAAATCGGTTGAGTACGTTTTGATTAAATGGTATTTTACTTTCTGTTTGAAATATTGAAGTGGTAATTGCATCGGTGAGTAGGCAAATCCTATCATTTTTGTTATAACGTATAAGAACTAACAACAATGATTGTGTACGGACAATGTATTTTTTTGGTAACTGTATGGTCTGACTTATATAGCTAGATGATGGTTTTTGTGTAATTTGCATTCAGCCAATCATCCATTCATGCTGAAAGTGACTAAATTGCGTGTTTCTTAAGGAATGAGAGGATAGACAATGAGAACAAGAAACACTGTTGGCTCAATATTAGCATTCATAACTGGCACAGGCATTGACAAGTGTGTATTGCCAATTTGCCATTGACGTCTTCTTCTGTTTTACTTTTACTTCGATTCTCACATGATTCTTGCAAAGGTACTCTCATAATCTAATTGGCATCTAGGCATCTAGCCCCTATTGGGCTATCCCGAGGATATCCTTCCGAAAATCAAAAACAAAAAGAAAGGAAGAGAATGTGAATTTGTTTTTGATTTTCGAGATCCAACGGTATCGGATGTCGTCCCTATAAGGATATCCTCGGAGTAGACGAACTTATTTTTTTTTTTGATAAAGTCTAGCCCCCAATTCAATGTTGGTACGGGATTTAATTTTTTTTAGATGATATATTAATGAAAACCAGTAAAGTACAAAGTACAATACAGTTTATACTTTTCTTTAGAGTAGACACTTGAGGGAGATCCTCAATTACGATCCGTTAGTATAGCCATCTCCATAGAAGTCGCCAGCATACTGTCCCAATTCACCATCAAGTCTGTGAAAGAGAAGTTTGACCTATTATTGCATTGTGCGCTCCCATCCAAAACCATAAAATACATTTGATAGCCTGAATGATTCTATCAACCACTACACCACTGTTGCAGAAAATCACATTGTTCCTTGAGTTCCATAATCCCCATATAATGGCATATGATTGTAGGCACCATAGTTGAGCTTTGAATCCATTACATATTGGATGGCGGGCCAATTTATGAGCATATCACACACTGACGTAAAGTGGGAAATTTTGCATATCACACAAAGGTGCTCAATATACACTTCACTCATCCGGCACAATGCCATCGATTAAGGATCATCAAACTTCTGTTTCTCAATTTGTTGACCAAAAGGATCCTTCCCCAAAGAGCACACTATAAGAAGAATTTGATTTTTTATGGGACTTCAATTTTCCACATGATTTGGTATGGAAATGGAGAGGTGGCAGCCACCCTGGTTCTACTATCTTTAACCAGTTGAACGTAGAAAGATCCCCATTTATTCTGTTGTTGTAACATCTATACCACCATGCTGGTTTAGTAACGGGGCAACGGGCAGAGCAACAAAAATATCTCCAGGCTCCAAGGCTGTCAATTAAGATTGAGTCGTTGAGAAAAAGTATGCAGTTCATAGTCTTAGTCTATCACATATTCACATTAGTATTCAACATGCATAATACATTTCTTAATTTTCTCATACCTATTAAACTATGTTTGGTTTTCATAATTTTGAGTTCCCCATCGTATGACAGCTATGAATTTATACTGTTAGAGCCTCCCTAGAAATGATACTGTCATCACGAAAACCTTCCTAGTAAAATGAAAGAAGTGTTGCAAAATTATAAACCCGTAAACAAAAATTGAAATGGCAAACTCATCGATCACAAGATTACGCTATGTCGAAACTTTACGTTTTTTTTTTTGTCAAATAGAGTTTTTCTAGACTCCAAATTTCATGGACACAATAGCACTTACTTAGAGATCATCATTGTTACCAAGTCTCCCATGCAATTTAGATGAACTTCAGTTTTACATAAAACTTTCAACTTCTTTCGACGAGTCTTGAAAAATCCCGAAAACAAAAAAATATATCATATCGGACCGTTGGGTCTCGGAATATATGATTCGTGGTAGTCCAGGCCTGGCCATTATATAACCGTTAGCCACAATTATCTCAACTCTCCGTACCCACCAACAATATTAGTCCTAAAGATACGAGACATTGAAATCCAGCCATATTAATCATCGATACACATAAATAGACTCGCGCCACATTTGCGTGACAGTTAGTGTTTTTTTGCGTGACAGTTGGTTAAAAACACACTCAAAATCTCCCCCCTCTTTTCTTTTCCACTTGCCCAAAAAAACAGAAAAAACGTTAAAATAAAACCCTAACTTCTTGAAATTAACTGAAATTTTGAAATTTCGAGATGTCAACTAGTTTTCAATGCAAGAGCTAAGGAATTAACAATGGGGACTGAAGTAGTTTCTGTGAAGGTGGAAAGAGAATTTTGTGATGAAATTGATCACATTCCACTTAATGAACGCCTGACATTGCTTCTTGCTAGTGGTGATGTTCAACAAGCAAGAAAAAGACCTAAATTGTGAGTCATTGTCTTTGTTTTATAGAAATTTGAGTTAAAGATTGGTTTTTTAATGTTTTTTTGGATTTTTTGTAGGTGTTTGGAGTTGGGGAATGATGGGTTTGGAAAAAAGGAAGAAGATGATGGTTCTTGGCAGGTGTGTTTTTGTGTTTTTTTACTTGCTGTGTTTAAGGTTACAGTAGTAGGCTTGGAATTTATATTGTTGAGCTTGCGTCATTATATCTTGTAATATGTATCTACACTTTGGCTTTGGCACAAGGATAGGTTTCCCCATTGTGATTATTGGTTCGAATTGTGGAAACAGTCTTTTTAAATGCTTGGTAAGGCTGTATACATCTTAGCCTTACCAGGCCCTGTGCATTGGGATAGCCTAGAAATGTTAGGCATTGTCCATTGTGAAATTTGTCGCATATATGTGATTTAATAAGTTTGATCATATATGTCTCTGACTTAATGCTTGGATTTTCATGATTAGGAAGCTAATGTATTATACATATTATACTCTTCAATTTGTATCCTGTTAATAAAGTCTTTATTGAATTTGTTCTGCACAGGGGATTTCTGTTTTAAGGTCTACTTCAAATATGGATGATATTAACCATCAGAATGCTTGGAAGGAACAGAGTCATTTATTGGAGGAACAAATCTCAATAGTTAGAAATGATTCTCTTGGCATCGCCAAAGGAAATTCTACTTCAATGCCAATAAGTTTAAGTGTTGATTTTCCAAGTAGTAACAATGCACCAAATGGAAGTGATTTCCAAGCGAGCCTCTCACCTAAACCTGGCAATTTTCTGGGAACTCAAGAATATGGCGACCAAATTTTATCGCAAGAAGTTTCTACCAAGGGTGAATCACCTGTCCGACAGGAGCCTGTGGCTTCAGATGCAAACGACGTGCATGTTTCAGCTCTGTCAACCTCTCTTGTCACTGTGAAATCCGAAACCTTGGAGAGTGGTTTAGAGAGCCAATACGAGAATACCATGGGTATTTTACCGATGAATAACAACATGATGGAAGTGAAAGGGGAAATTGGAACGTGGGAAGAATCGTATGAGGATATTTATGATGATGTCATAGACCATATGTCTCTGCAACAAAGGAAAGAGTTGCTTCTTGCAAGAAGTTCGCTAACTTTGGATAGTTCCAGAAATTTGAAGTGCTTAAGAAAAACTTTGCCTTCCTCCTTTGAATGTGATCCCACTCTTTCTGAAAATGCTAAACCTGAAGGCATAATTCGGCAACGCAAAAGGAAAAAAACTGCAACGTAAGTTCTGCTCTATTAATATACTCTTTGTATACTAGGTTACATGGGCACGCCATATTTTGAAAAAAATCCGTGTCGGATACGTGTCCATGTCGGACACATATTGTTTGTAATTTACCTCGAATTTTGATATTTTGCCGTGTCCGACAATTCGTATCCATGTCCGATACGGACACACCTACTCGTGTCAATGTAACCTAGTTTGTATATTTACTTGGCAGTTGGTAATTTTTAGTTCTTGGTTCTCAGTTATACTTGAAATGTATTAACAGGGATTCGGTGGAAACAGCACTTGAAGAAGATGCTCCTGGACTTCTTAAGGTATTATAAGCATGTTCCAGGTTTCTATGTGATGGGTGGTGGGATGAATTTTTTGTAAAATTTTCGTAGGTTTTAGTTGACAAAGGAATTACTGTTGATGAAATCAAGCTGTATGGAGGGGACATGAATAGTGAGAATGCCTTCAATATATCATCTGAAGAAGACAGCTTCGGAGATCTTGAAGCTGTGGTTTCTAAGGTTCAACTAAACGTGTCCACTCATGATGTCTTTTACAAGTTTATTTATTTATTCTTGTTTTGTCTTATAAAGGATCTTTCCAGGACCGCATCTTGTCTGTCATTTTATCCTTTTTCTCCTTTTCAAATCCCTAATCCTGGATTAAATTGGAGCTACTTAATCGGCCTTGTCACTCACTCTCTCTCTCTTGATCGATAATACTGTATTTAATAAATAGCAATGCAGTTATATGTGTGGCTACCCCTGTACCCCTTAGCAAGACACTTAGAAACGTCTCAAACACACAACCTCAAAGAACCTAATGTAGGCACCCTACCATCATTTAGACAATAATATTGTTTCATCCTTCTAATAAAGGAATCCTGACAAATTTGTTGCTTTTATATGGTACAGTTGGGTTACTTTCAAAATTATATGAGCATTGTGGGAAACCTACCTTAAGTATGATTCCCCCAGCAATCTAGTATATCCATACCTTTGAAATGAGTGCATTTGTAATTGACTAAATGGGAACAATTAGTGGCGGTACTCATGGTTCCCATTGGCTGAGGTGGTAAGGCTGTCGGATATTGAAGCCTGACCAGACGGGATGACCACCTTCATGCTCAACAACTAACCACTTAAAAAATTTACAACTTGTTTTTATTTTATTTATTTGCTCAGTTAAGTTATTAAGGATGAAGAGTAAAAGCCAGTAAATACCAACTGGGAACTGTTACAGTTTCCATCAGATATTACAACTGGTTAGAGCACATATTTTTTGGTCGATAGAATCATGACTCGAGTGTTTGTCAGATGTGCTCTGTTGAGCAAGTTCACTTTCAATTCTCGAGGTGAGGGCTCTTGTTACATACATCTATTGACAAATGTCTTGTTGGAGTTTAAAAGAAGTGACTGTCATGTTGGGTTACATATACTCAAGGATACTAATGAAGTAAGCCCAAACCCTCAAAACAAGAAGATAAAAAGCCGTTAAGGAAGAAAATTGCACCACCAGGGAATTATACTTGAGACTGGATTCTGACTGAGAACAAGATCTTCAAGGCTTAGTGCAAACATAGAAGAAAATTAAGAGATTTTTTCCAAACAGAGCCAGCCTGCCAGTGGACTCACACCATTATTGAACATGAGATGAGCAATCATATAATTGGAGCGTAACAAAAAGGGTAAAAAACTGATCATCAGTAATCTATGTTTGCTAACTTTTTGTTAATCAGGAGGAATTCTCCATGGAAAGACACGAGGAATAGAAAGACCAATTGAGGGACACTCTAGACCACCAAGCTTCTAAGAGGAGGTGGAGGACTATGATTGTGAGAAAATGTCTGTACCTAGTGGTGGTACTAGGAACATGCAGATAGTGTACCTATGCCTTAAGTGCCCAAACTCGTATGTGGTGAATGGATGAGTACTGGTTCTCTCTAGCAAAGCAGGCAGGGATTTTAAAATCAAAATCCTAGGACATGGTCCAGTTGTCTAACATAGAGCAAGAAAGATGGAAATGACTGGGAGATGAAGAAACAAACTCCCTGATTGAAAAGTATGTATCTTGATAGGTTGAATGGAAAAGGATTCATGTTGCCGACCCAATATATGGAATGTCCCCTTGATAATGTAGATGACCAGGCATCTGGTGACCAACAATTTTATTAAGCTGACAGTGAACTATCTGCAATTATTTTGTAAGTAATGCCTTGTCGTATATTTACAACTTGATAATAACCATTTTATTTATTTTGCTACCATTTCAGTTATTTACACAGCGCAGCGCTCTTTTGAAGTTTGCTTCACTGAATAAGACAAATGTGTCAAGAGTTAGTTATTGCTTGGCTTGCTTACTTTCTCTAGTTGAGCAGGCAAGTAGTCTTTTTATGATCATATATTTCATTGAGGAGACAACAGTATTACTTACTCATTCGAGGTCGTGTACTACAAATATATACTGTTTATTCTAAAATTTCCTTATTCACAGACTCGATATCTACAGTTTCTGAAATGGCCTGTTGAATGGGGATGGTGTCGAGATCTCCAGTCATTTATATTTGTCTTTGAAAGACATAACAGGTGCTACACTGTCTCTGTGGTTGCCTTTTTCTTTTTTCTTTCTTTTTTTTTTTGGGTGGCTCTTGAAAGCCTATGAATGGTTTGAGATTGTGGTCCTGCTGGGTTTGTGATGTCTCAGCTGAGAAATTTTGAGATGGAACGATGCTTTGATATGAATTTAGTCCTATGTTCAATGAACTGGGTGATATGGTAACATTTTGTTTTCATCTAAATACAGAATAGTTTTAGAGCGGCCAGAATATGGGTATGCAACATATTTCTTTGAGCTTGTGAACTCTTTATCCGTTGAGTGGCAGATTAAGCGATTGGTAACTGCAATGAAGCTTACAACCTGTAGCAGGACCACCCTAATTGAGAACAAATGTTTATTGGTAATACCTGCTATACATCTCATGTACATCACTCCTATTGTTTTTGGTTTTCAATATTTTATTTTAAGTTTTACCAATAAAAAAAAAACATATATATTTTGTTGAGCTGTTTGCTGATCTAATGACTCATCTAACTCGCTTCATGAAATTAGTAAAATTACCATTGATAGTGTATTGATTTTAAGCAACTTTATTGTGTCTGTAAGAGTTTCATGGTTTTTCTCCACATGCTTGTGAATCCATACGTATTACTGGAAATCGTCCTTGATATTCGCTGTATTATTATGGACTATGTAAATCTGTTGGAGTTTTACTACGGTTTTGTCAACAGCACCTATAGAAAGTTGTGACTCTTGGTAATTAACTAATGCTAGGGATGTTTAACAGCCACGTAATTACTGAATAATTGGATAAACTTTGGGGTTAGTTGCTAGTCCGTTCAGGAGAGGCTAGGCCTAGTTGATTGGGAATTAATAGGGCAATTCTCTCGAATAATTTTCTGTTTTCTCTTAGATTTTTCCCTCCACATATAGTTTATGATGTCTTAAAGAAAAATTACTTGCTAACTAGAAAATTGACTTGAGCATGTGGCATGGTGAATAGCGAGTACGAGGCGATTAATTACCTATTTAACTTCCCAGAGACTGAATTCAGTATTTTTTCCAATATTGCTGAAATCCTCAGCCAGAGCTTGAAACTAAAATATAAAGAAGAGACTTTGATAGATGTAGAGGGTGAAAGGATTATCTAGGAAGGTTTGCCAAGTTAAACACTGATTTTTGGGAATTATTATATTTTAAATACCTGCATACATCTTATGCTTCTGTCCGCATAGCTTTACCAATTCATCACTAATTATGCATGTGGAAGGAAAGCAAATGGTATAGCTGACGAGTAAACTTTCAGTTACTCTTTAGTTGAACTAATGTGTTTGCTAAGAATTAAGAAATTAGAAGTCATATTCTTTTATTTTCTATTTTAAGTTGACTCTTGTGCATTGATATTGCATAAGGTTGGGGAAGATCTGACCGAGGGGGAAGCACGTGTGTTGGAAGAATATGGTTGGATGCCAAATACTGGGCTAGGATCAATGCTCAACTACTGTGATAGAGTTGTTCATGACAGGAAGAATGAGGCTGATGTCTCAGAATGGAGATCGAAAATAGGGAAGCTGCTGATGAATGGATATGATGGAGGAACCATTGTATTGTCCAATCTCCCGAAAAATTTCAAGGGATACAAGCACAGTCAAGGGCCAAGAGATCGTATTGAAGCTTTGAACTGAGTCACTTCCGTCATATGTAAAATCTTGTTTTAAACAATAGAAACATTCTGTACATATTAAGTGACTAGACTAGATGCTCATTTAGTAAGAAACAGGATACTGAAGTTTGGTGATGATCAATTGGATGAAGGTATGCCTTATTCCTGATAGTTAGAGTTGACCAAATCAATTATATGTTGTAGAAATATAAAGTGTGGGGTTGTGCAGTTTCGTTTTTTGGTACTTCAAGCAAGCTACCGCCGCTAATAGCTTCACAAATGGATTACCGGCACAAGACTTTCTTTCGCACCTCATTAAATGGTGTTTCATGTTTTGTTTGTCTAGTTCTATAGTGATTTTATATGTGATAGTCTCTAAAATAAAAGATGGGTTTAGTAATATTACACCCTGCAGGCATTTTTTCCCTCGTTCTGCAATGTTTGTCTATTCCCCTGAACTGAATGGCCTTTGAAGTACCATTATCCTGTAGTTGCTGAATTTATTCATCAACCAATTTGGCAGGAAATTGTCGATGTACGGTACCAAGTAGTTCATCTTTCCGTTGAGGCCAAAAGATCTGGTGAGCACAACCCAACTCCTGCATCAGTCTTTGGTGGCAGGGTCCTCTCCAACTTGACTTGCTTCCATGATACTATGTGAAGTTTCCGTACACAGAGGGTGGTATACTGGAATGTTCAAATTCTTATCTAAACCATATTATTGTTCAGGATGCTTATCAAAGACTGTTTGAAAATTACCTAAATTCTTGTAGCTAATAAAGTGATGCAAGTCAAGATCAATTAAATTTATGGAATTCAAAAGATTAGTCCATATCGATTTTTTTTTTAACTTTAGAAATTACTTATTTTATGTATTTTCGATTTTTTCGATATTTAGGATTCTAGTGTATTTTTAGATGTTTCCAGATTGGTATTTGAAGTGTTTTAAGTAGTTTTAGGCCCTTTTAGTTAGTAGTATCAATTTAGGATTTTTCTAGATGTTTCCATTTCCAATTTGAAGTGTTTGGAAGGCATATAAATATGATTTTAAGTTGTAATATGAAAATTAGCCTATTGATTAATGAAAATTTGTTTAGAGAAGTGTTTTCTCTTGAATCAACAAGTCCTGGATGCCTTTCAATTTTTAAGTAAGTTCTTTGTGAATTTCAATTGATTCGAAGAAAATTCGTCGAGTTCCAGATAACGTTATTTGTGACGTTCAACTGATTAGTTTGAAAATTTTAAGTTTCTCCACCACGCCCTGCATCATGAAGATCACTCTGGAACGAACTTTTTCCATTACCTTTTTCAAACAAACAATAACGAGTATATAGCATTTCAGAGCGGGCCAATTGCCGTTACCCAGGCATCTCATTATGCTTCACTCTACTGTCAAATGATAGAGACAAATTCCATTAAAACATTGTTCTTCAGGACGCTTGTCAGCGAAGATCTTTTCATAAAATTATTCCCAACGAGAGAACCAGGCTGCCTAAACCTACATTTTCAGATTGACAGACAATTTGCTGGGCAAATATACATCAAGAGTTGCCTAAGATAGTCAGATTCTTCATAATCATCGTCCTAACTGTGGATATGAAGTCCGTGTACCATCATAATAAGATTACCTGGAATCAGAACAAAAGCTTGGAAAAACATCATCGCATTCATTTGAAAATACTCTCTTATGAATAATCTGACTCCCTTAAAGATGTCCTGTATTAAAGAACCAACATGTTTACAATGCTACTGAGAAAAATAAAGACATGAAGAGAGACATGACACCATATCCACCAACTAGAGATAATCCATTAGCTGCATTTTTTTTGGTACCTGAAAATTAGAACATATAAAGTACATAGTAACAATCATCAATAGATCAAATGCCATTCACTAAGAAAGGAAAATGAAGTAATTTCCTTCAACTCACCATCAGATGGACTGGCTGGAGCTGGCGGAGTCGCTGATGATGTAGGAGGTGCGGCATCTGCATTGAAATGGAATGTAAAAAGTTACTGCAAGCAGAATCATTATGGAGTGTCTCTGATTAATATGAGGATTCGATAATAAGCTAAACAGCCATTTCCCGCATACATGTGTGATATTCATTTATCCCGGCCAGCCACATGTGTGCAACATTGGGTAGAAAAAAATACATTAGATGTTCATGATCGCATCAAATGCGCAAGTTTCCCTAGTTGCACTTGCACTATATTAGGGAGGACACAATAACAGCACACCCTTTAATTACGACTGAATTTGGGGAGCTTTAGAATGATCTCACGTTCTCCTTATTTCCTTAACTAATAATCAAGTCTAAAATTTTAGACGGGAGCAGATTTTTTTTTTTTTTTTTCTCAAGTCAGTTCACATTACATGCGAAACAAAATCTAATGACTCTGATTTCAAACACCAGGCCAGTGGAAATAATAATAATAATAAAAATAATAAAAAGTTGATAAACATGGACAGAATCTCCTTGGCATTCGATACGAATGTAGGGGGCATATATGATCCAATACTATAAGATCCAACTAAAATTGAAAACAAAAAACTAACTAATATAACATAACAAAAAATGTGGAAAGAAAGAAATCTAGAGAAGTGAGTTATTCACACACCTTTATTGCAAACACTAATATCAACCTTGGCATCACATGCTTTGGGAAGCTTTAGAGCATCATTTTGGGTAACATTGAGACTCTTCAAAAGAGTAGGATTATTGAAGATATCACAAAGGCACTTTGCATCATTGGCAATCATATCCTTCAATGGAACGCAACAGGAAGAAGGTGGTGCGGATGGATTTTGCAAATATGGTTGGCAGGGAATTAGATGTTGCATGCATGGCATTGAAACACCACCTAAACCACCACCTAAACCACCAGAAGCTTGACTAATATCTCGAGAAAAACTCAGAGAAACACATGAAGAAAAAGAGAAAAATATTAGGAACATGAAGTTAAACGAAAAATCCATGATTAAGTTTTGTGTTGAGAAGAGATTTTGTTCTTTTCTTTTTGCTCTTTTGGGCTTTTCTAATGTTTTGAAGAACAGATTGGTTTTAGTTGTGGTGTATTTATGGAGATTTCTTCTTATGGTGCGAATTTCATGTTTCATTTCACCCACGTAGCCAGTTACCAAAAAAACATTTCACCCACGTAGCCCGATTGCCACGCTAACTCACATGTAAAAAGGGCTGCAATTTAGAAATTGTTATTGCCTTGGATGTTGGACCTAGTCCAGCCCAATTCAAAGTGAATACATCAACTCACCCAACCCAATCTTGGTCTATTGTTTGGGCCTAGGCCAGTAGATCATGGTAATGATGGTATACATACAATCTTTACCTATACTCCCACTCCTAGAGAGCACACCGAGTAGTGCTACACGGACCTATTATTGCGACTCACTATTTGAATAATATTGGTTTGCATTGTAATACACACGGACACGTATCTCTATATAAATCAATGATTATGACTTTTGACATATCAGTAGGTCAAAATAGTAAGTCAAATAAGTGTGTCCGTGTAGCATATATAAAGTACTGGAGCACACCCGGACTGGAAAAATGTTCTTACATTTGTGTCCCAACAAAACCAAGTTTTTAAAAGAGCCATCAAACATAAAGGTAACAACCACCTTAACCTCCTATTGCCCTCAACCAAAATACAACTCTCTCTTCTTCTCCTTCTTCAATCATCGATGCACACATTTCCCAAAATCCAAAATGTACACCCTCAAAATATGTACAACCAAACCCCTCTATTCTCTTTCTCGAATCATCAACATACACATTCTTAACTCTCAACCCCTTCCACATTTTAACTCTCACAAATCAAAATACTCAATCTCTCTACCACTCAACTCGATGATCTATCAATACCCAACTCTCATATATGAGTTACTCATCTCGGCACAACCATCAATCCCTCAATGTTGAAAGAATTGGAGAGCATATAGTGTTAGAAGCTAGAGTCAATTGATCATGAAGAAAAATAGATCACCTTAGAGAGGATCGAAAAAGATATGGATGATGACATAATAAGTGGAGTATTTGAAATTCTGACAAATCGTCCGTGTCCCGACATCAAACTTAGAAGAACTATTCGGCAACTAGTTGTCAGGTATAGTAACAATGTTTGGCTCCGGAAAAACCGACAATTATATTCTCTTCTGACACCCATTTTACATTTTGGAGATAGTTTTCTAGTATTGTTTTGTCGTTTGTGTAGATTCTCTTCCACTTAAGTACCATGAAATACAAGAATTACGGCAACCTGATGATACCGACAACATTTTGGAGATAGTTTTCTAGCATACTGGCTTCAATGTTTAGTGTCATGCTCCAAATTTCATAATGACTAAATACTTAAGACACGCGGCATTTCCAGTCATTACGAAACTCGAGACGTGATACGTGGTAACAAGGTCAAATGAATAAGACTAGTAAAAAAAAATCATTAATTAACAAATGCAACAAAATAACTTAAATAGAGTTCTAAAATGTGAGGTGTTACATATACGTACACTTCTCAAAAGAAATCTCATCCCGAGATTTGGAAAGAGAGTGAGATACACCATGAACCTCAAAACATGCTCCCCACGAATGTTTTTAAGAATATAATACATTATAGGTATGAACAATCAATGATTGTTCATACTTCAATAGATATTCTTAATGATCATACATTATGTTGAGGCATATATGAACCCCAAATAAGTATGAACAATGGTTGTTCTTACTATATACACCGGGTTGTTTCGGTTGGTCCGGCCATTTATTATTTCGTGTCAGGAGTATACTTGACATTTTATCTACTTGAGCCATTTTTTATTTCGCGCCAAGAGTATACTTGACCTTTCATCTACCCGGTCATTTATTAAAAAAAATGTGGTGTTGAGAGTTAATTTTTTAGTCGTTTTGTCCTTGAGAGTCACTCCTTGATTAAAAAAAGGAAAACGTAATGTAATATAGAAACATTTGGTCAAGCATGCATTGAAGTGAACTCATCTATCTATATCTTAATATTAAAGTGAACTTAGGTCGGGTGTTAGCCCAAGCCTCCGACTTTAATTTTGTTAGTCTTGGGCTAACATTTCAGATCCGTACGAGGTCTAAGTTTGGTCATGTAAAATCAAAGCCCGACTCGATTTCAAGTTGGGCTCATGTTAGAACATCAAATAACCGAAAAACCCATGCCCGTGTGCATATATATATGTACATATATCTTCCATTCCTTTTATTCATCTTGTCATAAATAAGGTTGAGAACATCTATTTTAGAGAACATAATATAATCAATTAGGTTAGTTTCACTTTCAAATAATCAAATCCCTTTGATTTCGTTAGAAAATTACAATTTCAATATTATTTACCTCCTAATTTCGAAAAAAATTGGGTTGACATATTTTGGCCGAGGTAGGGCTTGGGTTGAAAATTTAAAGACCAACTAGGGCTTGGTCTCAGGTTTGGGTTAAATCATTTGAAACTTGGGTTGGGCTTAGGTTAGGCCTCAACCCAACCCCTCATTAAAGCTTGCACAAAAGGCATTTTTTGAATTCTATTAAAATTCCATGTCATCTCCTATTAAAATGGGAATTCCTCCATTTATTGAAAAAGGAATTTATAGCACTTCTATATAAAATAAGAATCCTTCTCCTATTAAAACATGAATCACACTTCTAAATTAAGTCAACTATTAAAATGGGATCCCCCTCCTCCTAATTAAAAATGGGTTTCTTAAAGCATAATTAAAACAATTTGTTAGGAAATTAAAAAGATTTTCAAAACTCAATTAAAACAAAACGAATGAAATTCAAATGCATTTTCAACTAAAACATATCTTTTTCCCAATTAAAACATAAAATTCGTATAGATTCTGGAGTAGGTTTTCAAAAGAGCCAGTGCATATGCACGTGCCTACTTCCTAGTAGTTATGGTTTTGGCTTTCAATAATATGGGGAATGGAAAAAAAAAAAAAAAAAAAACTTTTTAGTATTTGATTTTTCCCTGGGACTATTATATCTTACTTCCTTACTTGTGTTTTATTTGGATATGCTTGTTAGAGGCTTTTTTTTTGGTAATTGCAATTTATATATTTTATGTTTCTAAATGTACATACAGCAGTTTTGTCATTAAACAGTAAAGCAAACACAAAGATAGGTGTTGTGTTGCACCATAACGAGGTATATCCCAGCGAAAGCTGATCGAGACAACTCTTCAGGTACTTCCTGCCGAATGGGAATAGGATTTATCCACCAATTATTATCAGCCGCCTAATCTGAACCAATTTTCACAAACTTGTCAGCCACAAAATTGTTCTCTTTATAGCTCCAGATAAGTTCAAAACTTGTGTTTGCTACTAGTAGCTCCTTGATGTATGTGATTACTGATTGAATCTCCCAAGGTATGTGGTGAGAAATCCTCACAATGTAGTTATACAGATATTGTGAGTCAGTTTCAAAGATCACATTTGCCATATTTAGCTTATGAGCTAAGTATAAACTAGTTCTCAACGCGGTTGTTTCAGCTAGTAGAGTTGATCCTCTAGAAATTGGTGTGGTGAAACCTACTATAAAGGCACCATCAGTATTCCGTAGTACACCTCCTGCACCTAAGGGACCTGGATTACCAAAAGACGATCCATCCACTTTGAATTTTAGGAACGGCGAAGGGGGTGATTGCCAAGAAATAGCAATAGTTGATATGGCCGGTGCATATGTGGTGGTAGTTGAATGCACCCGTATGAGCTCATTTGTAAACTTCTTTGCTTTTAGATCAGTTCAGAAGGGTTGGGTGGTCCCGCCATTGGCTGGAAACGATATTTGTTTCTCTCTAACCAGGTGAACCACATAATCGAAGTGAAAAGCATTTGCAGATACTCCACCTTATTTGTATGGCTTACACACTGGTATATATCAAACAACCAAGACTTAAACTGGACTCTTTGAGCTGAATTGATGGCTTGTGATAAATTTGCTCCATACCAAACCGCTCGAGTAAAAGTACAATTGTCAAATAAATGGAAAAGTGACTCATCATGTTAAGCACAAAGATAGCACATAGGATCAACCACAAAAGTCTTTGTGGCCAAAAAATCAGTAGTTGGAATAACACTTTGAGTACCTTGCCAGATGAAGAAATGAAGCTTATACGGTACCTTCATGGACCATATTCTCTTATAAAAAGGAGCATAATGAACATCGTCAAATCGAAGAGACTTCATGACAATGGCATATGCGCTCTTGACAGTGTAAACTTCATTCTTATCTAGTGCCCAGAAACGAGTTTATTTTCCTTCTAGTCTATTATATATATAGTGTGTTTTTTACGGTTCTTTCTAGGAGGTACTTGAGGATCTCCCTCAAAATCACCGTCATGTAGTGACCTCTGTATGTTTTGTATACACCAATAAAATGGAATCAAGTATTATTAATTAAAGTGTGTAGGCTAGGAAATATCTTATTAAGCATTTTTTTTTCTTGGTTAAAAAGTAAATAAAATGGATGCAGGGACCCCCTAAAGTTCAAACATTGGTTAATGTGGTTATAAGAGTTTCTAGCTCAATTGATTGTGTACCCCGAGAAGTTGCAACTTTGTATCCCACGTGTTTAGAATATCGGATTTGAGTTGAGGGGGGAGCAGGGGACCCCAACACATAAAAATCAAGGAATCTTAAGTTGTTAGGGGGGGGGGGGGTATTTTTGAGGAATTTTAAGTATTTGGAATTATATTTTTTCAATCCCAATTCCAAATGATCGAAAACTTCCAAACAGACTTCAAGTGCTGGTTGGGATTTTTTTTTCTTATGTAATTATGTGATGGGCATGTGATCCTTCGGGATAGAGACAAAGTGCTGCTACGATAAGTGGACTAATTAGCAAAAAGAAGTTTTCATTGACAAGGTGGAGACGCATTGGCGTGAGCATTCGGGATAGGGTCTTTAGCCCTCTAAATATTTCCAAAAAAAATAAAAAAATAAAAATAAAATAAACTCTTGTTTTGAAGACAGGTTCACTAAGAAATTAGGGTTTTCACTGGGTCGGTCTATCGTGCAATTATGCAAACTGATCGACTTTGTTTATAGTCTAAGAGTTCAGTTCTCTAACCGTGTTATAGAGGAACCGGACTCATAGTCTAATTGCGAGTTTGCGACCACACATATTGCTTAATAATTAATATGTCGTTTAATACATTCCCTGGTTCCTAAGAGGGCACTCTCCGACCCAGAACCGGTTCTGGTTAAGAGAAAATACATCCGGTTCACTAAAAAATTAGAGGGGCATGCTCCTTGTAACTGGGTGACTTGATCTAGTGGTTTTTAATAATGTTTTTCTCGGTTACCAACAGTCGTAACTCATAAACAAACTTGGATTTGTATCTCTCCTTTCACACTTTCCTTTTGTCTTGATCAGGTAACCTCTCTCTCTAAAAAAAAGGTGCTACTTTCTTTTCTTTCACATCACCAATCACCAAACCCATTTTCTCATTACAGATATAGATGTTATGAAACGAAAGTGTGAAAGAAACGGTTTCATGAATCTCAAGTAATTTGTTTGCTAAAGGTTCGAACTTCTGTCCCATTAAAATTTTGTGCGCTCATTTCTTGGATTGTTTGTCATAGGCAAAGGCACCACCGCACCATATGGGATTCTAAATTGAAGACATTGCAATTATTGTTCAAAGCATAGTAAAGTGGTATCTAGTTGCTGACAATTGCTCAAAATATTGGTGTTTAGTTGCTGAAAAATGTTGGTATCTAGTTGCTGAAAATTGTAATAGTAAAGCATAACGAAATTAAAATGGTTCAATTTCGGTATCCAGTTGCTAATTTGATAAATGGTATATAGTTGCTGAAAATTGCTCAAAATTTTGGTGTTCAGTTGTTGAAAATTGTATTTGTAAAGCGGTAACTGGCTAGTTACTAAAACCCAATTTCGATCCAATTAACGACTGAAAATTCGCTTTGCCTGAACTAGAGCTCCCATTGTCTTCATTGAGAATATTACAAATTACTTAAACATTTGGTGCTTAATTGATGAAAGTTGTTAGTTAGTCAACTACTACAATTACATTAGCTATATTCATTAAGACCCTTCATTAATCAATATTTATCAATGTTCCATCGTAGGTATATTCTGTTACAACTTGGGGGATGCCTAGTGACCCAAATGCCATTGCTCTTGGCATTAGCCTTAAAGCCCAATTTGTCATTGATGGTTCACAATGTCGCCACCATTGCTTCATTGGTGGAGGAACCGGACATGCTTCTACAAGTTCAATATAAATGGTATCTAGTTGCTGAAAATTGCTCAAAATGTTGGTGTTTAGTTGCTGAAAATTGTATTTGTAAAGCGGTAACTAATTATCGAAATTAAAACTCAATTTCGGTATCCAGTTACTAATTTGATAAATGGTATCTAGTTGTTGAAAATTGCTCAAACTTTTGGTGTTCAGTTGCTGAAAATTGTATTTGTAAAGTAGTAACCAGTTATCGAAATTAACATAAGATTGAGAAGATTACAACATTCTACGATTCCTCTTTTTTCCCCTTCCCTTTCACAATAACTTTTGTCCCAAACCCATGACATATGTTGTCAACTTCTACTTCCAATTCCAATGTAAGCTTTCAATGTGTTTAAATTAGACTTAAATTCAACAAAAAGAAAATAGTTAGACATATACCCAACTTAAAGAAAACAATTGAAATGGAGAAGATAAGTCAAACAAATTACCTTGCAAGTGTGTGGATTGGGTGAGTTTTCATGCTCACCACCTCCCATAGTTTTGAGTTTTTGTAAGTTTCTATATTAGGAATGGAGAAGAAGTGTTTAAAGAGAAGTAGATTTGAGGGTGGGGAAAGAAAGAGAGTAGAAAAAGGGCTAAAATTTGGATTTGAATTTAAGGGGGAAGCCAAAAAGTTGAAAATGAGTTTTGAGTTTGATTTTGAGAAAGAAATTCAAATCAACTTAAAAAGAGAATAAATTGATTTCGGAATTTCATAAAAACAATTGGGTAAAATATTGAAATAGTATTGAATTATTGAATAATTGGTTGAAATATCAAAATTGTTTTGAAATATTGAAATAATTTGTCGAAATGAAAACTTAATTTCGGATGTCAAGATATCGAAATAATTGAAATATTGAAATATCGAGATGTCTAACCCTAAACCCTAAATTAGAAATATTGAGGAATCTCAAATTTTGATACCATTACAAATTAACAAAATAATAAAAAATAATATATATAATAAAATAGGTGTTAGATTAGATAATGAATATTAATTTCCAAATATACTAGATGTTAGATACTATATTCAAAATATAGTTAGAAGTGTATTATTTTTTTTTTAAGTGGAAATTTTATTGATACTAATAAGGAATTTTACAAATAATTAGGACAAGCATGCAACAAGCTGCACTGCAAGTCTTTTATGAATAGCAAATCATATCCTTCTAAAAACAAACTCGTTAGAACCAGCTGTCATAACGTTACTGTTCATAACTTTCTGAAGTCTTTTGAGAAGCTCAACAGATTGTTGTTCCAAGAAACCGAAAGTGTCGAAACTAAACGGAATGAAACAATGCTGGTTAGCCCTGCAAGCTTCCTCATGCTTCACCATCTTCCCTATCGCTGCTCTCTTAGCTACTTCTCCCACCTCAAAGTCATTATTCCCCAACCCTACCAACGGAGAGACTCCAGTTATATCAACACATGTATGTTTCCCCTCAGACCAACTATAAATCAAGACATCCGCAGGCCGAAAACCCTAATCAAAATATAGTTAGAACTGTATTTTTTTTTTCGAAATATAGTTCTATTATTGTTAGAACTGTATTGGCTAAACCCTAAATATATGTACAGTTGCTACATACCAATTCTAAAATCTTAAATAATAACCAAAATATTTTATTATGGAATGGAAAATGGGTTTAAATTATATCATTTAATCAAACTTTAATTTGTTGGTAAAAATTTAGATGTTAAATCGATTCAAATAAAGTGTAGTTAGAACGATACTGTTTCAAATCCTAACTCCTAAACATAAGTAAACTTGCTACTAATTCTGAAATAAAAAATTACAACCCAAACGTTTTATTATAGATTGGAGAACGGGTTAATTTAAATAATTATATCATTTAATCCAATTTTAATATATTGGTAAAAATTTAGATATTAGATTCAAAGTGTAGTTAGAACTACACTAATTCAAACTCTAAACCCTAAACATAAGTATAGTTGCTACTAATTCCGAAATAAAAAATTATAACCTAAACGTTTTATTATAGATTGGAGAATGGGTTTAAATTATATTATATAATCCAATTTTAATTTGTTGGTAAAAATTTAGATGTTAGATTCAAAGTCTAGTTGGAACTGTATTTATTCAAACCCTAAACCCTAGAGACATGTACAATTGCTACCAATTCAAAAATAAAAAATTATGACCGGCCTAAATGTTTTCTACTTGTTGGAACTAAATTATCACCTAAAACAACTACAAATAAGTTAAAATATATTAATTATTAATCAAATTATTATCAAATAGATGATGAAACATTTAAATATTGGAATTTGACAACACACCAACAAGATACCGAATGGTTTAAGAATTTTCAGTGTCTATTTGTTGTATCTTTACTTGGTAAATGATAACCCGACACTGTAATTTATAGTTATGTTTCAGCAACCCGTTACCGTGGTTTATGGTATTTTACAGCAATGTGTTACCGTTTCTCAAAATAGCACATACATTAAGATTACACAAAAATTATTTTGAAATCTAAGATTCAAACTATCGTAATCTATTTAGTTTCAATTCCATTAGGCAATTCCAATTACATCAATCTCTAATTTATTCTTTTTCATGTTCAATTGGTTCTTCTAACATCATATAATCTTCAATTTATTCGACATTAAGATGTGGATAGTTGTATTACGATAAATCGTTCATTTGAGAGTTGGGTAATGATACATACTCCATTTGAGAATTAAAATATAGAGGTATTGAGAGTTGAGAAGTAGAGGAAAATTGAGTTGAGTTGAGTCAAGGAAAATTGAATTGGATGTAGATAATTGGATAAGGATAGTATATTTTGATAGTGTATAAAGTTGCATAATGCAAATTAGTTAGTTAAGGGCAATAGGAAGTTACCACTATTTTTTATGGGGAGTGCCCTCTTAGAAAACATGGGTTTTAAGTTGGGATACAAATGTAATAATAAGTTTACGGTGGAAGAGTGCCCTCTTAGAAATGGAGAGTGTATTTAAGCTCTGTTTGGTAGTGTGAATAGAGAGTCCATATTCAGGAATTAGTGAGGTGGCAATCATGTTTACCTTGTATAGGTGTTTGGTCTGTCTAAAACATGGATACTCTAGTAAGCCCCTTGAATTGAGGGAACACAAAAGTGTGGATAAGCAAATCCAAAGGAAAAGCCCAGATTCACTAAAACGTGTTTTCTATCCATGAGAGAAAAATAATAATAATAATAATAATAATAATAACACGTAAATAATGCTCTCCCTATCTCTTTCTCCCCCTCCCTCTCTCTCTCTTTTCATGAGAATCCTAGTAATTGAACCATAAACCTTATGTATTTTCTCTCTCTCTCCATCTTTTTTATTTTCTCACATTAAAAGTTTTTTTTTCCTCCAAAAAATGGTGTTTAAATCTTCACATTATTCATTAAATTGGGATTTTCTTTTTTTTTGGGATGTTTTTTGTATAAATCAATTGGGTGTTTATGTATTCAATATTTAATTAGAGTTTTTTTTCCTTTTATTTGTTTATGAGTTTTTATTTGTTTTTAAGTTTTTATTTGCAAATTTTGTATATGATTTTTTTTTTTAGTTTTTCTTTTGTATGATATAAAAAATGAGTATATAGGTGTGAATGTCAACCAAACAGTAGCCAAGTAAAACGTGTGACAGGATAAGAGGCAGATACACAAATATTTCATCTCATGATTTGTATCACCTAATCATAGTTAAGTAATGCAATATCTCTTGCAGCCAAACAGAGCTTTAAGATTACCCATCTTGAAATTTCATGTGAAGAAACTAGATCTCTACACATGCGCTGATTCACACTTCGTTCTGGTGCAAACTTTGCTTGCTTCTCTCTGGTCTCAATCGAACTGAATTTGAGACATAACACCACCAAATATTTTGTGTGCGCTGATCTTTAAGTGGTGTACCATACGTAATATTGTTCTAACGACATGTACGTAATGTATCACATGTGCTGATATGCCACTCCAAGCAATGGGGAGGTCCCATAAACTTCTTGAATGATATTAGAGAGGGAATGCACCCGACAAAGCCCTTCTTCTTTATTCCACTCTATATTTCATAAAAACAACATTTCGAAAAAAAAAAAAATGAAATTGCATATTGATTGCAGATTATTGTAAGTGGATTGAAGTGCAAAAATGACAAGACAAGTGTCTTCTGTCTTCCCCTGTATGATAGAGCTTGTGGGTCTGCTTAGAGTATATAATTGAGAATAAACCTCCTTTAGATGACATATCTCTCTTCCGCAATGATAGCCTTTTTTTTTCGATGGGAATGATAGCTTATTTTGATTATGATTACTAACTAAACGGCTCCCTGATAGGCTGATATATGATTAAGTGTGCATCAAATGTCCTTTGACATACCAACTAGCTAGTGTAATCGAGCCGCTTATTTCGTCTTATTCTTCTTGTGTCTTTTTGTGACGAAATGGACTCAAGTAGCTGTATAAATCACAAAATTTCTGATATATACACAAAATTTGTGACAAAATTTCTCATAAGCTCACAAGTCACTCACACGAGAACCTGTAGTTGATGAGATTAACTACCTTTTCAAATCCCCATTTTGTTTTATGTTTTACTATTTTACGGAAAGTGGATATACCCTGCGTTCCAATTGTTCCTCTATGAGTTTGAAATTTGAACTATTATTCATGTGCATGCAGTGGACTCCTTGTTTGAGTTTGTCTTAGGAATCTAAAATAAATTGAGGTATCTAGACTTGTATTGGTGTTCTTGTTTTAATTAAATCAGACCCGGAGCTCTGGTATACTAGTTATCTTATCTAAATGCACTTATGCACCAGATAGAACCTTATATATAAACAATATAATGAAACGACAGTAGTTTAAACATTTTCAAGTCTCAGGTGGCCATGTGCCTTAATTTGATAGTTACGTTACCTCCAATCAATGTTTGCCACTTCAATCAAGTGGTCTTCAAATAGTCTCAATAGAATAATATATATTTATGTTAATTAACGACTTAATTCAGATTTGTGACATAGTTATTATTTAGTCACAGGAAAGTAACATCTCTTAGTGATCTATCCCCCTCTGACGCGAGTTAATCAGCCACGTCTACTGAATGATGACCATTCTTTTCTTAATCAATACTTGTCTATGACTAATACATAATAACAAAATTCATTCGCATGGTAATGGAGAAGGCTAAAAAAGCGGATTACGTATTATATCTAAATCAGCAAGTATGATGATATTAATTCAAAAAAAAAATAGTGAAGCAGTTTGAGAATTTGATCTTAATGATGTAATACGTGTAGAGTTAGTATGCCATCAGCATGCCAAAACATCTCGAACCATTCTTTCTATTTTGTAAATTTTTTTCAAATTTTTTGCTATTCTAACTTTTGGCAAAAAATAAAACTAAAATGTAGGCAACAGTGCAGAACCACGTTAAATTTTGGTGTTCGTTTCTTTTTACAGTTTTTATTTTCGTTGTGGACTTGTGTAGTTGTGGTAGTTTAGTTGTTATCTACAATACTTGTTTTTAATGGTTGCTGGTTTTTCTTTACAAAAAGTTGAAAATTTTGAGAAAAAACAAATAATCATAAGATTTAAGTTAAATCATATAAATCATTTAACACAAATCATATCCTAACTTCCTAAATCCTAAGTACAAGTGGACCGAAAAATAGAAAAAAGGATATACAAATATACAAAACTGACACCTCTGCTCGACCAAATACCAGTTCAGGAACTTCATACATGACAAGTGAACAGAACTCTGTGTAATGAAGAAACAATTATAAAACGGTTGAACTAACCTGAAAATATATGCACTGCATGTTGGGATCATATATTGAATAATTGAGCAGAACAAAACCACCCAAACATTGTCAATGAATATACTATTGGACACGTGGCTGGTCCTTATTGCTCCCAATTTGTTCGTAGATCTCATGAGAGTACAGACATAGAATAAAAAAAGGAACCAATCTGCAATTATTGAAAAAACAGTTGCACATTTTGTAAAACTCAATTTATTATCTCTTAAAATTATTGCAATGCCCTTTAATAATTTCTGAACAATAATTCAGAGATGTGGGCCGTGGGGGACGGATTTTGTCTATAAATACACTCTCTAAACTCTCCTTCTTATAACTCCAACTTCACTAGCATTTCCATCAAATCCTTTTATCCACTCTCTTCCTACAAGAAATGGCAACTTGCCTTGTCTCAAATGAACCAACGTAAGTTGTAATCCAAATATCCACTTATCATGTTAGTATGGTCGCTATCTAAGCAACTGTTCTATCATCATTAAAATCCCATTATACTCTATCCATTTTTCCTCCCCCATTTTCTAAACTAACCGTTTTGCTTATATTTTTCTTATGATATATAAGAGAATTCATATGTCTACATGCAATACCTATTTAGCCACATTTTGTTGATACATATACTGTGTGGATTCCCTAATACTTCATCTATCTAGCGTTTTTTCATTATTATTATAAGTATCATTCATCTTGTATAGACTGCATTTGTTGCCAAAATTTTGAGGATGCTTAATGTTGAATATCACATTCCTTTTAAGAGGTGCATAAGCCATTGTGCATCTAAGAGATGCTTAGGAGAGTACACATATATAGCTTCGAACTTCATATTTATTTTTATTATTTTTGGGCAACATAAATGAATATTGGACTCCCGTTCGATCGGGTCGTCATTGGCTGTACCCGTACCATGATCTATCGTGGATATAGTAACATGCAAAATGTCATTTTTAAAAATAATGCAATTAAAATTGAAAGAAAATGTTAAACTCAAACTTTTTATATACACCTCTAGACAGGATCACCACTTGATTCTGGTTGTTATTGTTCTTTCTTTTACACATATACATTCATCCTCTCCCACCTTTTCCCATTCTTAATAAAAATCCCAACTCATTTAGCGAAAAAAACTTTTGATATACACAAATAACCTTAAACATTAGTATTCACATTAATGCCATACAGTACATACGTTGTATATGTTTTTTTTAGTGCTAAATTCAATTGTGGTCATCAGAATCAACCCGCTGGTGGCTATTGCAAGCGCCACAGAAGATCGTGTGCCTGAAATCCCTCGTGATGTAGCTGAGATTGTTGTAGTCCGTCATGGGGAGACTACATGGAATGCCGCAGGAATAATTCAGGTATAATTCAATAATATGAAAATGTAGTGATATTTAGCTTGGGGAACGTACACAATATTATTTCAAATTTCATATTTTCGTTTTCTAATTTGGATGTGTATACTTTACAGGGTGAGCTAGAATCGGACCTTAACGAAGTGGGATGGAAGCAAGCAGCAGCGGTTAACATCTTAACTGATCATTTCGATGCCCTACTAAAAAAAATTTAACATATATTAATAATAATGACAAGTAAAAAGTCTAGTGAACTTTTGTAATTAAAAAAAAAAAATGTAATTTTTATTAATCACCATTGAACTGAGAAAATATTCTAAGTCATGACTGAAATAATATTTGTTACTTCTTGGTCTTCTTTAATTTATACATGAACAGCTTATGATAAATGTGACAAGAAAATGTAATGTCAAGCATCCCACACAAACAATTTGGAAATCACGAAGTGGGGACTACAATATCCCTTCATCAATTTTAACTATCTATCAGAACTTTAATTCAATGTCTACAGATAGCTGAGAGATTGGCCAAAGAACAAAAACCTGTAGCAATATACTCATCAGACCTTAAGCGTGCCAAAGACACGGCGGAAATGATTGCGAAAAAGTGGCACATCCCTGAGGTAATTTTGTTGTTAATTATACTTCAAACAGTTAAACTGTTATAATGTTATATAATAGCAAAGTTATATCAAGTTGCATTGGTGAGTCGTAATATATATGGCTGGTTTTGGCAGGTGATCGTGGTACCAGAGTTGAAGGAGAGACATGTAGGAAGCTTACAAGGTTTGGTTTGGGGTGAGATTAAAGAGAAGGAGCCTGAAGCTTACCATGCATTTTTCTCCTCACAAAATGACCTTGAAATTCCTGTAAGATACGTATACTCAAGATTTGTATGTGTACAGTACAGAAGAGACTACCATATTTTACAATATAACTTTTGTTGTGTTCGCTAGATAGCTAAGAAGCCTAAGAGAAGCATTTTTATTAGCCTTTGTTTCTAATGAATTTGCAGGGTGGCGGAGAGAGTTTTGACCAGCTCTGTGAGAGATCTGTTGCTGCTCTTGAAGAAATTGCATCCAGGCACAAGGGTAATCTTTGCTCGCTCGCTCGCTCTTACTTTTTTTTTACTAGAGTTAGAAAGTCGGGATACAAAGATATCTATGTAAATCAGATTTTATAAAATCAAAATGACTAAGCGATCTGGTTGTCATTATGCAATTATGCATGGACTGATGGACTCCAACCCAAAAAAACAAAAACTATGCTTAGACTCCATTAACTAGACCCCACATGTCGTGCCTAATCAGTGTACATAAAGTCGATCAATAACTATGGCACGTACTATAACCCACTCTTCAATCCAGCACCCTGGGACTCTCGGAGTATATTAAATGTGGTAGCCCATGAGAACCTACTTGCGTCCATCTCTTACTTTCTATCCATAAAAGATTCACGTTATTTTCCTTCCCATGGAGAATGGTTTCTAATCTGAATTTGTATGGTCTTCAAAATGTTCCTTGTTTCATACAGGTGAACGCGTTGTTGTGGTCACTCATGGGGGTGTATTGAGAGCGATTTACATGTCAGTGACTCGTGAGCCAACGGCTGGGAAGATTATGAATGGATCGGTCAATGTACTCCATCTCTCAGACAAAAAATGGGCATTCAATTCATGGAGCGATGTAAGCCATCTCAATGAAGTTGGGTTCCTCCAAAGGGGATTCAATGGAGACACTCTACTACAGCAATAGGAACATTGAGGCGTGCATGATCAAGCTATTCAAGTATGAGAAAGCATAAGAAGAGGATAATTTATAATGAGGCTTGAGTAATATTATTGTTATTATTCATATGAATTGAATAAGGCATATTCTCAAGTTGGATGTTTCAAAGTAGGCCATTGCACTGTTTGTTTAATATATTTCTTTGTATACATTTATGTATGCATGATGTGAATGCATTGTAAATTTGTAATGCAAAATGGGAAATGGGATTAATCAACTTTATGAATATCAGTCTCATTGTGTAGCCAGCTCGTGGCACAAGCAAATGGGTGTTCAAGCAATCGAATATTCGAATCGTGTGAGCCATATCAATGCAGTAGGATTCCTCCAACACGGTCAGTTCAGAATTACGAATTGAGTTGCATTGTCTGCTTTTATTTGAGTTGTTAACGTGAGTGAAGTTCAAAATTTCTTATAAGTTTGTGGGATTTCTTTATCAATAATATGAGTATGCATCGGTCTTTTTAAGTCTTGAAACCGGTCCTTGAGATTGATAGTTAGCATAGTTTATTTGGATTCTAATTGTAAATGGTAATTGTAATTATATAAGAGAGATTCATATATTTATTTATTTTTTTAATAAAATGGAAGATAATTATGTTATTTAAGTGATATTAGAGAGATTCTTTTTTTAAATTAGTTGTTTAATAATGGCAAAAATAAAGTTTGGGATCAGTGGCAATCTCGTAGTTTTTTTTAATTTAAATGAGAGAGAAACGTATGAAAACTATGGTTTTACTCCTCCCTCACCTATACTATTTATTTTTTGACCTTAAATGAACCCATTTAGGAGTATAACCGAAAAGATTCACTGTTGACATTTCTTTTAAAGAAGTTAGATTAGAGAGATTCTTTTAAATTATTTAATAAAATAAAACTTGTTTTAAATGGGAAATTGGGGTAATTATTTAAAGTTATTCTATTTAAAGAAGTTAGATTAATTCTTTTAAAAAAATGACCTGGGGTAATTAAATTTTATTAATTAATTCAAAAATTAATAAAAGTGGAGTTTATTCTAAATTTAGTGAGAGAGGTGTTTCTAAATTAAATAAATAAAAATATCTTAAATTACCTACTCGATATTAAGAAGGGTATTCCGGAAGACCCGGCTATCATATAGTGTAGATATTAGGATTAATGCTCGTCCATCGCTTGCATAGTTGCATGCTAGTCTTTTACTCTTTTTACTCTTAATCTCCTATTAGTCTTTCAGCAAGTATGAACAATGAACTGGATATATTAGGTAGTGGAGAAATCAACCTTGATTAGCAAATCCTTGAAAAAACACTTTAGCCACTAATTTCAAAAGTACAACTTCTTAATTACGTTATTTAAGCCAGTCTACTTGTACTCCAGACGATTCTTCAAAGTGGACTTGAATCCAAAAAGTGACTGTCAAACCCATTTAGAGTACATTGTTGTACACTTGTACTCCCTCAACCCTCTCTAAACTCTGAAGTACGATGGTGCAGTACAGTGTTAAGTGTTTGTTTTGCTAAAGCAGTACAGTGGTAAGTTGCTCATGTATGTTTATAAGTAATGTTATATATATATAGCCCGCTCTCATTGTTAGTTATCAATCAATGCGGAAAGAACCAAAGAGGTTGTGGAGTTCAACAGGGGTAACATGAGAACACACGAGAGAGTCTAACACTTGACTGTTCATGTGTTCTCAGGTCGCCCCTGCTGAATCTTCCCCTACCATTTATGTTCAGGGCCATCCTTATTCACATCCATCTGAATTAATTGATTAGCTTGGATGCAAAACTTCAACATAATTAATTCAGCAGAACAGGTTAGTACCATGTTTCCTTTAATCTTTTATATATTTTTTTCCATTATATAAATTATATATTTTACACTGCAATGTTCAAAATAAAGGAGAAAAGGAATGGGGATTTCAGAAGGTGACTGTTCAGAAATAGATCAGTCTTGTGTATGAGCCATCGGAAATGATGATTATAAATACACGTACAGAAATTTATTTACTGTATGTAGTTGGAGAACCATCACAGATTCAACAATGCAATGAGCCTGAAATGTATCTCCTCAGTTCTCCTTAGCCGAATACTGATTCAATTATTTTAAAATGAAATTTACAAGTTCATTGCAAAATAGAAATTTTCTTCTGCAGGCACAGGAAAATAACGTCCAAATCCTAATCTTACGGATCATTCCTCCCCATCACAATTTATTTACCCGAGTGACAGAAGCAAAGCATCAATAAAGTCAATGCATTAACTTCTTTATAAGTTTCTGGCTCCCACAGTCCCACGGATTAGTTTACCAGTCCTACCAAAGTTCTAAGTGTAATCATATTCCAGGTATCATAAAACCCGTATGACACAAATTGTTACTAAAAAACTGATCACAAGCAAAGTTTACATATAACCAAACTCAAACGGTAGAAAAAGTGTATATACCTACAACATCATTGGTTGAGTGCTTGGTCCTTCTCTAAAAGTATGCAAGATCTTGCACCAGGAAGGTCCTACATTGGGAGAACTACACAGCTTCAATATAAATTAGAACAGAAAACAGTACCATTGTCAGTGAATCACACCAAAATCCTGACAGCAGACTCAATAGCAAGCAACTCCTCCGCCCAAACCTTCTTATAAACACCGCCAATCATCAATTGACCTTTGACGGGGTTTAGTAACAAGTCTGGGTCATCTGCTTGACCATCCTCAACTGCGTTCCTCTCGTCAATAGCATTTGTTTTCTCTAACAGTCCGACATCATATGTCATTCCACTACAGATATTCAATTCCCAGGACTCCTTACCTACAGGAAATTTTTGAACCTCAGGCAGGATGACGACCCTATCAAGAATAGGAAGAACACCTGTAGAACCCAGAGCACAAGGCAACATACCAATTGGGCATGGGTTCCAGGCCTTAGCTACTTTCCACCTGCCTTCGCTGTTTATATCAGCGCTGCTTGCCACCATACTGGTTGCTTTACCCTTGTTCCGACGCTGTTTAAGGAACTCCAGCATTTCTGCGGCCTGACGGATGGATGAGTCTTGTTGGTTGGTAATGTGTGCAGTATCAATATGCACAGAGCTTTGCTCAGCACTATCCAAGTTTGGTAAGCTTAATGAAGGTAGTTTCTTGAGTCTCTCAACCATAGTGCTACTTCCAATTATCTGTGCAAGAAGCATAGCGGATCTTGCAAGCTGTCTATTGCCAGGAGAATATAATAAACATTTTTTCAAGATTTTTGCTAGTGTTACTTTTGGCACAACATTCATATCCACTGAAGAATTGTGGATTTCATTCCCACGTACTATCGAACTGGCATGCTGCTTTACTCTTTTATAATGCCAAAGAACCTGAGATGAGAGTTGTTCTATCTGAAGATCTTCAGCCTTGGATTGTGAGCATGCGAGAGATTCCTTGTCTGTGGAAGATTCACAAAGAAAAACAATGGAAAAACGCCATTAGAGGGATCTGATAAAGTTCTATAACTTCACCATAGTGTCAGTATGACACTGATGATGGATCTTGAACTCATTTTTTCTTTTGTTAGAATGTGGAAATAATAGGTAAGGAAAATTCACATCTGTTAAATATTTCCAAGTATTAAAAACAAATTGCGTAGAAGATTACCAATTTCATATTTCATGGTATCCCACCTCTCCAGTGTTTGAAAAACTGCCTGAAGCATGATTAAGATCAAGTCCGGTTCTCTACTTGACAATCTGGTTATCACAAGTTTAAGTAGATTAGTTAACCCTGTTTGGGTTCTCGAATCTCCAGATATTTGCTCCACTCCAGAATCATGGAGAGGCTCTACCACATTTGAGGAGTCAAATGCCTTCACGAGGAGGTCCAGCAGCACCGCAACTACCTCCGAAGGGGAAGAAGTATATAACTGAAAAAGTTTCCGAAGAATTCTTGTAATATGTTTCTTAGGACCTGAGATCAGATCACATTGGACTCATCAGCACAAACACACAAAAGAATGTACAAATGTAAGGATTTACCAAAGCTTGACAAGATCAATTACCTTGAGATTGAGAACCATGAAGCTTTTTGACCGTATGGGAGAAAAGGTTAAAACGTGCAAGAATCACACTGGACTGTTTGCTACCTGGAAATGATAAATATAAGTAAGTGTCTAATCCACCGAAGATGGAAATTTTATCTTATGTGACCGTATCCACATAAAAGAACACTGACGCAGTATATGGCTTGTGAACTACCAAAAAATCAAAATGCTCTCTATGAAATATTAACTCAATACTCAATAGACAATCCCCGGCATAATCAAAACGAGTATTTTTCTAACATTCCCCAAGAGACAATAATGGAGAAACAGATAAATGGATGCAGGAATGAACTGGATTAGGCAAAAAGTAGAATACACAACAGTAAAAAACATTAGCCCAGAAAAACTTTCAGTACTGGCCATAAAAAACCCTGATAACTGTAAGAATAAACAAGGACATGCAAAATCTCATGCAGTATGAAAAGGAAAATCTTTCATTTCACAAATAGATATTGCTTCTATTTTATCTTAACTTTTTTTTTATCCGTATGGATTGCAAATTAATCAAGCACCGCAAATGTACATATGCATAAGGAAATTGAGAGGCAAACAGATAATATCAGTAAATAAAGCAGCAATTGAATAAGAAAATTTGAGACTTACGTTTTCTCTTCATTGGCAGTGAACCAAGTTGTGAAGATTCATTTGTATTTAAGTAAAAAGCTAGCTCATGAACTATAGATTTAACTTTCTTTCTAACAAAGTCTATAGTATCCCTTTGGGACAGAATTGCATTCTTTTGAGGCTCCCAATAATAAGATTTTACCCACTCAAGCACCTGACATTGACAAAAGGAAAGCTCAATCACAAAATAGACAAACTTTGAAGAATTTCAAACGTAAGCACATATAAGGGGAGGTACCAGTACGGAATGATGACCAATCAAATATACTGGCATCAACCATCCGAATGTAGAAACAATTCACACTTTTACGATGGATCAGAAACAAAATACTACCTTCACAGAAGCAAGCTGAACTAGCCAAAGAGAAGGGAGATCTCAATGAGAAGCCTCTACAAATACAAGAAACAAATCAACAGAACATAATTAAAACAGCAGGAACAAAGAGCACAACCCCAATATATAAACATATTAAGTGATAAAAGATAGAGAAATGTTCTCACCCTGATAACTGTAAGATCAACCAGCATCAACCAGCATGGTAAACCAATTTCTAAAGCTTTATCAGCAATCGAACCCTCTGTTTCGTAGCGGCCCTTGTGAGCAACACCATTTACAAGTAAGGGTGGAATTCGAGCTAAACAAGCCGAGCTTTACCATGCTCAAGTGAGCAACGAGTTTTAAATTGAGCTCCAGTTTTAAACAAGCCCTTGTTATTTTACACTACAAATCAAAACCAGAACTTTAATTTGAGCTCGAGCACGGCTCATATAGTAAAAGCTCAAGCCGAGCTTAAACGAGCCAATGTCTCAAATTCCACCCTTATTTACAAGCCTTGCACAAATAAAATGAAGCTGAGTAAACATGTCTATTCTCAAGGCATAACATGAAACAACAGAACCTAAAAGATTAAGGTCTTTTTTTTCCTTAAGAAATATACTTACGTGGACCATTTCATATAAGAATGTTTTGCATGTGTCTCTAAGATTTTCAGATTCATGAAATCAGTAAATAATTCCTGGACATAAACTTCTTCTTGAAGTATGAGTGAAGACATCAGGTAAGGAAGTAAGTGATTAAGGCTTGTAGTATATTCTTTTTCCTAATTACAAATTTGTGGTGTGTGTGTTTTTGGGGGGGAGGGGGTTGCGCCATGACTTATCTGTCCCCAAAGTGAAGCTGTTATTTATAGATGAAAGGATATAAATCCAGGCAAGGCAACCCTACACCTCAAACAATACTAAGCATATCCAACTAAAAGACGACAAATAATCAAATTGCCACTCAAGAATGAATTGAGGACCCAAATATTGTTTATACAAATTTCAATCGCTTTGACTCAACTATGATCAAACTCGAGTCCTTCCTTTCTTCAACGGGTGTACAAATATTTGTCCTCAAAATTAGCAAAAAAAAATTCTTAAAATAGCAGTTAAACGTATATACTCCCATTCGATCGCCCACACAACTTCTAGCTAGTATACAACCTCTAGCAACAAGTGAGCTGCAAACTTGCAATCACACTAAAAGTACATTTTTTTGCAAACCCACATTACTAATTTTTTAAAAAATTTACGCATTCACCTCATTATCGCCATAGAATGTAGCATAGCCAGAATTACTTCTGACTCCATAGCATCACTGTTCAAATCCTCTCTATATAACAGCAAATACAAAATTTCAATATAAAAAATTTAACTCAGTAAAGACTACTAAGTCACCTAACCCACTAAGAAGATATAAAGTTCAAATTTCAGCTCTCATATTCAAACTACCTTAAACATCCAATATTATTTGACACTTCACCTCGACACCCCACTAGGACCTGCAAGTGTGCACTTATGGTTACCAGAATATGCGTCCCATACTTGAACAAGCCAATCAAAACTTCCAGAAGCAAGCAATTTCCCATCAGCACTGAAGGCTAAACTGGTAATGGAGTTTGAATGACCTGCATAAAACAAGATGGAGGTATACAAAAAAAAAAGCCAAAACCTCCAAAGAATGAAATGGCAATCCAAGGATATACCAGGCTGATCTCCCTGACCAATGCTCCCATATCATCTTCACCAATGTTTCAATTTTACATCCTGATTCGGTACCATTTGTGTCAATTGCAAAATAATTAGATTTGCACCTAGCTGTATACCGTAATACATTAATTAAACTGATGAACTGAAGCTCACTAAGGAGAAGTTGATAGCTCTAATGTATTTTATCCATATTAATTAGAACTCTCATGTGTCTTATCTATATTAATTTCAGAGTATCTGCAAAGTGAAGATGGTCAAGCTTTCATCTTCTGCAATCGACGAAACAATGCCCAACTGATCGTGGTCTCTTTTCGTGGCACGGAACCCTTCAGTGGAAGAGATTGGGCCTCAGACGTCGACTTATCTTGGATCGGAATGGGTGAAATGGGAAGAGTCCATTTAGGCTTCATGAAAGCTTTGGGGCTCCAAGATGAAAAGGACTATAAGAAAGGTTGGCCCAAGGACTACACAGGATCTAAAAACTTGGCTTACTACAAGCTGAGAGAAACATTGAAGACTTTGCTGGAACAAAACAAAGGTGCTAGGATTTTAGTTACAGGGCACAGCTTAGGTGGTGCACTTGCCATCTTATTTCCTTCAGTACTTGTATTGCACGAAGAAGAAACCATCATGAGTAGCTTGTTAGGAGTTTATACTTTTGGGCAGCCTAGAGTTGGAGATAAAGATTTTGGTAATTTCATGAAGTCACAGTTGAATGTGATATTTAAAAGGTATTATAGGGTTGTTTTCAGGTATGATGTTGTCCCTAGGATTCCATTTGATGATCCAGTCTCTCAATTTTCACATTTTGGTGGTTGCCTCTACTTTCGAAGCTGGTACAAAGGCGAGGTACGTTACTGTTCAGATTATGATCACCTAAACTCTATTTATGCGTCGATCGTGTAAGATTTACATATAATTAGTAATGGTTATTCTTGTGTACTTGATGGAAAAACAGGTGCTGAAGCATGAACCCAATGAAAACTATTTCAACCCATTGTACATTCCATCAAAGTACTAAAATGCTTTATTGGACCTGTTTAGAGGCATCTTCGCTCGAATAAGGCCTGGAAAAGATTTCAAAGAGAGTTTGGTCTCAATTCTTTATAGGCTTTTTGGGCTTTTGGTTCCTGGTCTCGCTTCACATAGCCCCAGGGACTATGTCAATGGTGTGAGGCTCGCTGAAGTTAAAATCAAGCAGGATGATGCTGAAGAATTTATTGGATTTTAAGATCTTCGAAAATTCACCATTGTACAAGTGATTGAAATTTCAGTCAGGCAACCTATTTTCTGGAGATTCAAATTACTGAAAATGTGTACAGTGCCTATGTTCTTGGTATGAAAGCAGTGTATGATCTGGTGATCTTCTTCGTGTTCGCAGGCGTAGGAGTTGTAATATGTTAAAGTTAGGTAACAGTGTCTAGGGGGGATTGGAAGCTAAATTAATGATGAAATTAAACAAAAAAAAATTGATAAATGATGCTTTGAATATTCAATGCGGAGATATTTTAGGTGGAAGCAAAGCTTTTTCTCTATATTCTGAGAAATTATACTTCTTTTATGCATACCGGACTACTGGTATTAAGTGTGTGATGGTAAGAAGCATGTCTACTAGATCTAGCTTGAGAGTTTCTCCACATAAAATAGCCCTTTTACTGTCTACACTTTATATATCGATCAATATTGTTTGTCCCTGAAGGGCCCTTTTTTTCTTAATATATATGATAACATACTTGGGATTAGTTACTTTGTGAAAAGCAATTCATGTTTATGATCTATTTCATATTGGACTTATTATGGTTGTTGAATTTCATTTGTGATTTCCCTCTTGAAATCTTGTATTGTTGTCTCTTAATGAGTACTTCATGTATAGAAATAATGAGCATGCTCCTTTCTCCCTTTTACTTCTCTTTGTGCATTCCTGATTTGGAGTAAAATTTTAGGTATGTCTCTTGTGTTGCGGGGCGTCCAGTAGAAGGATCAGTGCCTCCCTCAAAAGTGGCATATGTGGCAAAAGAACTTCGTGACATGGGTTGCTCTGAGATTTCCCTCGGTGATACAATTGGTGTTGGTACACCTGGCCCTGTTCTGAACCATTTCTTCTGCTTTTATGTCAGCCATGTAACTATCAATTTGGTTCTTAGAGTTTCTCTAATTTCCACTATCAATTTTCAATTCCAGATTCATTGAGATAAAGTATTTCAAGGCGGTTAAGTTTTACAACTGGGGATATATTCGTCAGCTTAGAACACTCATTCATGCGAAGCGTACGGAGGTTTGTAAGACTTGAGAGTGATGCTGGAAGTGATCTAATCTTGGTGTTACTTAGATCTAGAGTCAAAAGGTTTGTCATTTCTTGAAAAAAATTGGAAGGAATTTCATTTAAATCATTAAAGCCATTCAAAGATAAGGTTAAGAGGTTTGGAGCTTTAATCTGAGAGGGGAGAGGATGATACCTGATTTTTGTATCCATCAATGACAATCGCTTGCATTTTTCCAACTCCATATCTGGCCACTCGTCGAAACTCATTTTAGCTTTAACAATGAATTCATTTCTTTCTTCACATTTTGCAATTGATACTGCCTCATCGCGGACGACATCATGCATCATAATGCTTTCATCGTCGTCTTTCAACAACAAACCTGCAGATGTAAGCTTCTCAACTGTGGCCTGCAATCTGTTCCTTGCTTCCTCGAAAGTGTTTACATCTCTAATCAGCTTTTCTCCCATCATGTAACCGAACAGCACATCAGGTGGGATCTCAAAGTCTTCTGGAAACATACAGCAAAATAAGAAGCACATTTTGGTTGTCTCATCTTGCAGAAAGTAATAGCTCAATCTTATGGAAGCATTGACAGGCTCCATCTTTTCAGAGATTGACTTCTTTAGTCGTGCTAGTGTATCGTTCCAAACAGCAATATCGCCCTTGTTTCTCAAAGCCAAACCCAAGGTAACGATTGCCAAGGGCAAACCTTTACATTCCTTCACAATGTTTCCAGCAACCGTTTTGAAAAGATCGACAACACCACCAGCTTTACTTCGAAATAGATTCCATGAGTCTTCTTCCGATAAGACTTTAACTTCAATCTTTTCGTCCATTTCCATACTTTCACACACGCCTTGGATCCTTGTTGTGAAAATGACCTTGCAGCTATTTCCCGCATTTTTGTAAGGAATGCCTACTTCAACTAACTCCATGCGCTCCCATACATCATCTAAGCACAGAAGAGTTGTTTTTCTTTCTTGATTAAGTCTCTGCCACAGTTGTGCTGCTTTTGTAGACCTGAGATTTCCTGTAAATTTCAGGTCCAATTTCTCTGCAATAGCATCTTGGATCGTTTCCAAGACGGGCTTCTGAGACACGACAACCATCACAACCTCATCAAAGACTTTCTCCTTTTTCAGTTGGGCCATTACTGCTTTCATCAACATGGTCTTGCCAACTCCCGGCATCCCATATATCCCGACTAAGCTGTTTTCATCAGCTCTCAATGCCGCAATGACTTCCGATTTAGTCGCCTCCCTTGATGCAAAAGTTTTAAAATCACCAACAGGCTCGGGTTCATAGCTTTGAACAGGCCTAGCGTCGGACACATTATTTTCGCCAAACTTAGACCCCTCTCCCAAGTGTTTCTGGATATCAACATTTTTCTTTGCTGCTTTTCTACCAAGACTGAAACGAGAGCAAGTAACCCACCCTTTCCACCAGCTATTAATATCTCCTGCTTCACTTTTTAGCTGTGTTGCTTCTTCAAATAAAGGATCTGCCTGTTCCAGCCATGTGTCCACAGTGTTCCTTATCAAATGGTTATTATTCCGGGCTGCATCGACCCAGGACCGAACATCTCTTCTATTTGCTTCTAGTGCAGCAATATTTGTTGGAGTTATCCCTCACATGAGGAGAGAAACCGAGCCGACGTAAACGGGCAAACTTCGACATCGCTAGAAGTCGAGGGCCAAGGCCAGATAGCGACTCGCCGCTGAGTTCCGATAGAATAGGCGACCCGCTTCCAGTCAAATTCGTGGGCCCTTGCTACAAGATTCCATGAATTTGGTTTTTGGAGATAAAAACCAAAATCAAGGTTTTTTGGAAAACAAAAACCTAACAAGTCAGAAGGATTGGAATCCAGACTAAAACAAAGAGAGATAACCTTTACAGAGATACAACCCTGTAAAGAGATAAGAGTGATCTAGTAAGGTGAGAGACTGAAAGGAGAGATTGCAATCTTCCTTCCCACTTTATTAAGAACTGGCTCTTGTGGAAGTAGGCATCATTGGCCGAACCACGGTAAATCTTTGTGTTGTGGTTTGCTTTTACTACTTTACATTATTATCTGTTGTTAATAGTTGTTTAGCGAGTTGGGCATGTTAGTATAGGTAGTTTGTGATATTTGAGATTTATCTAGAGTAGAAGTGTGTTCATACAAGTTATCTGTGTAGTGGGGGAACCGATTGGTATTGGTATAATCCCCAACAAGTGGTATCGAGCCTTTGGTTAGAATAGCCTGGGTGTTATCCGAATCTTGGTAGGAAGGTGTTTGTTTGTGAAATTCCCGAGAGAAGATTTGAGGTTAAATAACTTGTAGAGATGGACCATTCGTGAACACTCGTATGATGAGTCGAATAGGAAGAACTACACCATCCGAAAGCCAAGATGGAAGACTTGCTATCCGCAAAAAGGACTTGGCACTTCCCATTGAGAATGAGGGAGTAAAACCCGAAAAAGACCGATGAGGCCGAAAGTGGAAAAAGCTGACGAAAAAGCGATTGGATACATTCGACGATGGATTGACGACGTTGTCTTTCACCATGTGGCCCAAGAGACTACAACCTTCGCCTATGGAAGAAACTCGAAGACCTTTAT
Organism: Coptis chinensis; assembly: GCF_015680905.1. Lineage (NCBI taxonomy): Eukaryota > Viridiplantae > Streptophyta > Magnoliopsida > Ranunculales > Ranunculaceae > Coptis > Coptis chinensis. The sequence continues at coordinate 5,440,226 of NC_141462.1, forward strand.
GAGAGAGGAAGTCGGGTGGAAACAAAGTGCTAGTCGTTAAGAAGTTTGCGCATTAACGGCGAAGTACCAAGAAGGTTCTTCAATGTCCGAAAGCATCTTAATGAAGTACGTAATATCATCAATCGATGCATTTGATGAAGATCAATTTGGGGAGACGAAGTTGAGGCTTTGTTTCTATTAGGCTCTCTACCCAAAGTTGGGAGACATTAGCGTTTCTACATGGAGCAGCCAAGGATGGAATTGTTACCATGGAGATGGCTACCACGCCTTTGTTGAATGAGGAGACTAGAAGGAGTGCAAGAAGCTCTTCTTCACACTCGAGATCCTTTTTCACGAGAAGCGGGGAGCGGTCGAAGCGAGAAAACCATCTCGTTCTAGAGGTGATGATGAAGTAAATCTAGGGGTGAAAGTTTAGAACTCCTAAGGCGTAGAGGCAATGTTACTATTGTGCCACCAAAGGCCACTTCAGATATGAGTGCGGAGAATTAATTGAAGAGGGATGAGAAGAATAACGTGTACATGAAGACATGGTGCGAGGAACGGAAACACAGGAGAGATACTACCGCACTAGTCGACGATCTAGTGGGGAATCAGGTCGATTGTGGTGTGTCTTTGTCTTAGTACCTCATGTCCGAACCGAGTGGGTGATAGATCAGGAGCATCCTATCACGCCACACCGCGCGGGGATTCTTCACTACCTACATTTTGTGGTGAATATGGTGAAGTGAGGATGGGTAAATGATGGAGTCTCAAGATTATAGGCATTGGAGATGTTCATATAGAAACCAATGTCGGCTACACCTTGACACTCAAGGATGTAAGACATGTCCCCGACATACGGTTAAGCCTAATTTCGGCCGGAAATTAGATGACGATGGCTTTGTAAACTCGTTTGGTAACGGGTGTGGAAACCGACCGGCAGGTTCCATTGTAGCAGCGTGAGGAAAGAAAACTTGCTCTCTTTACAAAACACAGGGCTAGTTTGTGTAAAGCGAAGCGAATCGCGTAAGAAGAAACTTTCATCCGAGGCGTGGCACAAGAGATCGCGGTCACATGGGCATAAAAGGGATGGAAGTTCTTGCTAAGCAAAAGGTCGTGCGGACATTAAAGGTACACATTTAAATACATGTACTCATTGTTTGGTAGGAAAGCAACACAGGTGTCTTTCCAAAGATTCCGTCTCCACGAAAAGGACACCGCCCTTGAACTAGTGCAATACGGACTTATGTGGTCCTATGAGAGTGAAGTCCCACTGGGGAGTTTTCCGACTTTTGACATTCATTGATGATGCGTCAAGAAAGATATGGGCCTATAGTCGAAGACCAAGGATGAAGTACTTGGCGTGTTTGAGAAATTCCACAGCATGGTGGAAAGAGAGACTGGGAAGTTGTTGAAGTGTATTCGCTCAGATAATGGGGGTGAGTATATTGGGCCATTTGAAGAGTATTGCCAGAGTCATGGGATTCGTCATGAGCAGACCGTTCCCAAGACACCGCAACAGAATGGAATAGCAGAGAGAATGAACCGTACCATTGTAGAGAGGATGAGATGCATGCTATCTCACTCTAAGCTACCTAGAGCCTCTACCGGGTAGAAGCAATGCTGCAGTACCGTGCATGTGATAAACCCGTCACTGAAGAAAGCCTCTGAATAGTGATTATCCAGAGAGAGTATGGTCAGGTAGAGATGTTGATTATGGATACTTGAGGGTATTTGGGTGCAAGGCATTTGTGCATATTCCAAAGGATGAGAGATCCAAGCTTGATGACAAAGCCAAGCAGTGCATTTTTCTGGGTTATGGAGATGAAAAGTTTGGTTACAAACTCTATGATCCGATTAACAAGAAAGTAATCCGAAGTCGAGATGTTGTGTTCTTAGAAGACCAAACCATAGCAGACTTTGAGGAGGGTGAGAAGCTACAGGCTTTCACCAATGATCTTGTTGATTCAGAACCAGAAGTTCCTACTGTGGAACGTGTAGAAGGCATTGAGAATGCAGAGAACCATGAGTTTGAAGCTCATGATGAGAATCCTATTGCTCATGATGGGATAGAACCTATTGGTATAGAAGATGCAGATGAGATGCATGAACCACCACCGAGAAAGCAAGCGAAGTGTATCCTCCGAGGCACCCGGCCAGATGGGGCAAGGAGGGTCGACGAGGAGGGAGAATAGCTTCAACCGGTATCCACCACATACGACGCGTGCTACTATTGGATGGTGGAGAACCTATGTACTATCAAGAGGCACTTGAAGGTACGCAGACAAAGAAAAGTGGTTGAAGGCCATGCATGACGAGATGGATTCTTTGTATAAGAATCACGCTTATGAGTTAGTTGAGAAACCCAGGGGGAGAAAAGTTCTCAAGAATAAGTGGATATACAAAGTCAAGCATGAGGAGAACAATCCTCACCCAAGGCACAAAGCTCGCCTTGTTGTGAAGCGGATTCGGTCAAAGGAAAGGAATTGACTTTGATGAGATTTTCTCTCTCGTAGTGAAGATGACTTCTATCCGGGTGGTATTGGGTATGGCCGCTAAAGTATGAACCTAGAGGTTGAGCAGCTAGATGTTAAGATGCTTTTCTTCATGGAGACCTTGAAGAAGATGTCTACATGGACCAACCGTAGGGTTTGAGGTCAAAGGCAAGGAGCACCTAGTATGCAAGTTGATAAAGAGCTTGTATGGGTTGAAGCAAGCACCGAGACGATGGTACATAAAGTTTGACTCCTTTATGGTGAAGCAAGGATACAAGAAGTCCGCTCGATCATTGTCGTTTGTTCGAGATTTCGGATGGGGATTTCATTGGCTATTCTTTGTATGTGGATGATATATTGATAGTTGGCCCAAACATCAACAAGATATCCAAGCTGAAGAAAGACTTGAGTAAGTCCTTTGAGATGAAGGATTTGGGTCAAGCAAAGCAGATACTTGGGATGGATCACTCGTGACAGAAAGAGTGGAAAGTTGTGGCTTTCTCAAGAAAGCTACATTGAGAAGGTGTTGAAGAGATTCAACATGGATCGCCGCCGCCGGTCGGTCCGCTTGGTGGCGGCCCGCATGACCAAAGAGATGTGTCCTAAGGGTGAGCATGAGCAGAGTCGATGGAAAAGATTCCTTATGCATCCGCAGCGGCGCTTTGATGTATGCCATGGGTGTACTAGACCGGATATTGCTTTTCGCCGTTGGGGTTGTAAGCGATTTCTATCAAATCCGGGTAAAGAGCATTGGGAAGGTGTTAAGTGGATATTGAGATATCTCAAAGGCACTTCCAAATCATGTTTGTGCTTTGGTGGAAGTAGGCCCTTACTTGAAGGCTACATCGATGCGATCATGGCGGTGATGTTGATTTCGATGAAGTCCACCTCCGGTTATCCGGGTTACTTTTGGGGGAGCGGTTTCTTGGCAATCTAAGTTGCAAAAGTGTGTTGCCCCTCCACTACAGAAGCGAGTATATTGCGCCACCGAGTGTTGCAAAGAGTTGCTATGGATGAAGAGGTTCTTGACTAACTAGGGCTAAAGCGTAAAACAGTTTGTAGTTCTATGTGACGGTCGGGCGCCATCCACTTGAGCAAGAATCCGAAGTTTTCATTCTAGATCCAAGCACATACACGCGGCGTTATCATTGGATTAGAGAAGTACTTTCGAAGACAAGCATTTGTGTATCGAGAAGATCCATACCGACAAGAACGGGTCGGATATGATGACCAAAGTCTTACCGAAGGGTAAGTTTGATGTTTGTTGCGGCTATTGCCGGAATGGCGACACTCCTCCCTGTTGATTTGGCAATTGCATGGAGGTAACCCCTCCTTGTTAGGGAGGGGAGATTGTTGGAGTTATCCCTCACATGAGGAGAGAAACCGAGCCGATCGAGAAACGGGCAAACTTCGACATCGCGAAGTCGAGTCGCTGGCGCCGAAGTTCCAGAGAATAGAGGCGACCCGCCAGAGTGGATGGCCGCCAGCTCGGCCAGTCTTTAAGCGACCAGCTCGAGTAGCGCCAGCCGGGCCAGTCAAATTTCGTGGGCCCTTGCTACAAGATACCCGCGAATTTGGTTTTGGAGATAAAACCAAAATCAAGGTTTTGGAAAACAAAACCTAACAAGTCGGAAGGATTGGAATCGGACTAAAACAAAGAGATAACCTTTCTGGAGATACAACCACAGCAAAGAGATAAGAGTGATCTAGTAAGGTGAGAGACCTGAAAGGAGAGATTGTAATCTTCCTTCCCACTTTATTAAGAACTGGCTCTTGTGGAAGTAGGCATCATTGGCCGAACCACGGTAAATCTTTGTGTTGTGGTTTGCTTTTACTGCTTTACATTATTATCTGTTGTTAATAGTTGTTTAGCGAGTTGGGCATGTTAGTATAGGTAGTTTGTGATATTTGAGATTTATCTGGAGTAAAAGTGTGTTCATACAAGTTATCTGTGTAGTGGGGGAACCGATTGGTATTGGTATAATCCCCAACAATATTGGCACCGAGGTTTTTGATATTTCTTTTGAAATGGCAAATATAATTAAGCTCACGTTCAACATGACTAATAACAGACTTGGTAACTTCTCCAGTAACGGGATCCATTGTAGTTATCTGGTGTGATTAAGAACTACAAAGAATACAAATGATGAAATGGAAGATGTTTGGAAAGGAAGAGGTTATTAGTTGTTTGCTTGATGAGATACACATATTTGCCGAGAGAGCTCCTTTATAAACGAATGCTATGTTAGGATATTGGCTTGTATTCATCAAAGTGTTTTATTCGTAATCCAATTCCTTACTTGCCTGCCAAAAAAAATTGTACTCATCAAAGTGAAAAGAAAAAAAAAATGAAAAAGAAAGTCAAGTAAGCAAGAATGAATACCCGCATTTAAATTTTAGATATGCCGCGAAGTCGAAACCGCTTTTAATTATTATTTTCTCTCTCTTATGGCTTTTTTTTTGTTTTTTTTTTTTGATGCAAATCATACTATTATATATTACCCAAATTAAACAAACACAGGATAGCAGTTTGAGTTCACTATACAACTAGGGAGATCCGAGCTTCCTAGCTGCCTCCGAGCCCATGCAGCTAGTAAATCAGCATCTCCTTTGAAAGACCTACTAATCCATCTAAAAACAAACGACTTACTACCAGATAGCACTGAGTTTATACATGTTTTTACCCCTTCCCATTCCCATCTGCAAGAGCTTGTATGTAGAGCTCCAATAACTTCCATGTTGTCCCCTTGCATCACAAAATCCTTTTGTCAATTTACTTTTTGCCGTAAAAGGTCGCTTTACTGCGCCTTCTAGTTGATTTCTTCTTTGATCAAGGCCTTGAACCGCCTAACAGTTGCCCCCACTATACATCCTTCATCATTTGTAGCAATAGCTCCTGCTCCAGCCCATCCAGTTTTCCTGCAGAAAGAGGCATCAAACCTAATTATTATGCTATCATTTGGAATGCTACAGAAATCTTCCTCAAGTTGCATAAACTTAGTATTAGAAAAAGGTGGAGGGTTGGTAGATTCTTCTCTGTATGCCAAAAAGCATTTTTCAGCTCCCCCTCTGCTCTTCCTGATTATTCCTTCTCGGTTAGCCTTTTTTTTTTCGAACTTGATTTCATTCCTAGCTTGCCAAATGTGGTGCAGCATGAACATAAGATGTGTCCCAGCTAGCCTTCTCTCATTGTTTTTACTACAGCACCACCTCACTGCCTGATCCCATCTTTCTCTAACCGACAGCTGTTGCTCCTTGTGAATTTTCATCCCTAGTTGGGATCTAAACCAGACAGTTCGTACCCATTCACAATTGTAAAATATATGCTCTGCAGTTTCCAGCTCCTTAGAGCAGAAGGGACAACTAAAGTCTCCTGTCATATGCTTTTCAGCAAGGGTGGCTCCCATAGGAAGCACCTGCATATACATTTTCCACAGGAAAAGCTGTATGTGTGCTGGGGCAGGTGTCTTCCACATGTGCCTAAGAGTGATAGGATTGCATCTGGAGCTTTGTCCCACTTCTTCCTTAGAGTGGAGGAAGTGATAAGTTGATCTAACAGTAAAACTGCCATATCTGTCTTTTTGCCATCTCAGTCTATCAGCTGCCTCTACTTGTGGCTTGATATTGACCTCTAGGATCTTTTGGCAAGTGATAGGATCTAGGAATTGACTAATCTTAGTCTCATCCCAGCCACTTTTATCTGCACAAAACAGATCAAAGACCACTTTATTCTGCCAAGCTGGCCCCTCCACCCCTAGCTCCTCCAAGGTAGTGGATTGCATATCAACCAAGGGTCTTTCATAATAGAAATGGAATTCCCATCTCCAATGGCCCAGATGAGGCCACCACTTATCTCATTAAAGGTTTTGTGGATACCCTTCCAAAAATAGGATGCCTTGTCAGGAGGTTTTTTAACATCCCCTATCCAGTCATTACCATAGATACTGAACATTGTTCTTGTCCATAGGGAATTCACATCAGTGGCTGCTTTCCATGAAAGCTTAGCCATCATAACTTTATTAATATCTCTGGCTTTTCTCAAGCCCAAGCCACCAGAGTGTTTTGGTTAGCAAATATGCTCCCACCCTATGGTGTGAGCACCTTTTGATTGGTCTTTACCAGACCACCAGAAATCTCGACATGCCTTGTCAATCTTGTTACAAGAAGCCACAGGGAGCAGATAAGTTGACATGGCATATATAGGGGTGGCCTGGATCACAGCTTGGATGAGGGTTGTCCTCCCAGCCTGTGATAGATCTTTGGCTTTCCACCTTCTAATCTTCTTATTTATTTTGTCAACCAGATAATCAAAATCCTCTGTCTTTTTCCTTGTCAACATAATGGGTACCCCCAGGTATTTCTCTTTTGGGGCAAAGTTTCTAACTTTCTAGAATCTTTTGATTCTGATCTTTTGCCTGTAGGAGACATTCCTACTAAAAAAGATACTGGATTTCTCATAGTTAATGTTCTGGCCTGAGGCCTCACAATAATCATCCAGTATCCTTTTTAGAGTTCCACTTTCAGCCATGCTAGCTTTGGTGAATAGGATGAGATCATCAGCATACAGCAAGTGAGTTAGGGCTAGGGAGTTTCTTTTTATTTTTATGCCATGTATCTCCTCCCCTTGTTCTGCTCTGGCCACCATCCTAGATAAGGCTTCAGAAACCAGAATGAACAGATAAGGGGATATGGGATCCCCTTGTCTGACTCCTCTTTCAGGGCTGAATCTATCCAAGGGAGATCCATTTAGCATGACCTGAAAGGACACAGTGGATACACATTGATGTACCATTTGCCTCCACTTTTGGTTGAACCCCAACTTCTCAAAGATACCATCCACAAAGGACGATTCCACTCTGTCATAAGCCTTGGCCATATCAAGCTTGAGAGCCATCCAGCCTTCATTCTTATGTCTCATGTTCTTCATATTATGGAAGACCTCACAAGCCAGGCCTACATTGTCACCTATACTTCCGCCTTTGATAAAGGCCCCTTGGAAAGGGGAGACAATTCTGTTCATCAGACCTTTGAGTCTATTGGTCAGAATCTTAGAGATGATCTTATACCCAAAGTTGCAGAGACTTATAGGTCTGAATTTTGAAGCATGATCAGGATTGTCAATCTTAGGAATCAGGGTTAGGTGGGTTTCATTTAAACCAGGATTCAGGATCCCATGGGTGAAGAAATCCTGAACAAAGGCATTTACTGCATGCCCTATGATTCCCCAGCATTTCTGATAAAAAATGCCTTGAAAACCATCTGGCCCAGGAGCCTTATGACTCCCCATCTTTCTAACCACATCCCAGATGTCCCCAGGACTTGGGATGGCTGTAAGAATCTCATTCTCCCTTTCAGTCACACAAGGTTGGAACAGCTCAAGGATGTGCTCATTCCTCTCAGGGTGATCTGAGGTGAATATCTTTGTGAAATATTGTGTTAGAGACATTCCCACCTCAGTCCTACCTTCAGTTCAAACTCCATCATTATTTCTGATTTTGGTAATAGTATTCCTTCTTCTTCTATATATGGTAGAGAGGTGGAAGTATTTAGTGTTCCTGGCCCCATCTCTGAGCCAAGAGTTGGAGGACTTTTGTTTCCAAAAATCCTCCTCTCTGTTATACCACTCAAGCAGGTCATCTTTAAGCCTTTTTGCTTGATTATAATTATCAATGTTGAAAGGCTTAGTTAGCACCTTATCAAGCTTGGCTTGGGTAGCTTTGATATTAGTAAAAATATTACCAAAAACATGTTTATTCCACATAGATAAGTCCCTCTTAGTCTTATCTAGCTTATTAATAAGATTTCTGTAAGGGAGGTCATGTTTAATAGAATTCCAAGCTTTTTCAATGACCTCCAGACAGGTCTCATGCTGGAGCCACATATAGAAGAATTTAAAAGGTCTGGGGAGCTTTTCTTCTTGCTTCTCAAGATTGATAAGTAAGGAGATATGATCAGAAATGGCATTAGCCCATGTTCTAATTTGGGCTTTAGGAAAAGCCACAAGCCAGTCAGGGGTTGCCATGGCTCTATCCAGCCTTTCCATAATATGGTCTTTTGGCTTCCTGTTGTTACTCCAAGTATACTTGGGGCCTTTAAAACCTAAATCAACTAGGGCCAAATCATTTATGAAATCATTGAAGTCATGCATACTCTTTGTAAATCTGCAGTTCCCTCCAATTTTTTCATCCATGCTAGAGATCGCATTAAAGTCCCCAAACATACACTAGGGACCAGGAATTAAAGGAGCTATCTCCTTCAATTCGTCCCAGACTTTAATCTTATTATTAGCAATCGGTTCACCATACGCAAAAGTGAAATACCAAGGATCATTATGAAAATAATTTGTAAGTTTACCTGTCACTTGGTTGTTAGAAGCTCCCAAAATGTTCAGCTCCACACCTTCCTTCCAGAGAATAGCTAGGCCCCCACTGAACCCTCTTGCAGGCACCGCAAAAACACCACTGAACTTCAACTGCTTTCCTATCTTAGCTATAGCTTCCTTAGTGGCCTTGGTTTCTGATAAGCAAACTATATCTACATTAAACTTCCCTATTAGGTCCTTTAGTTGTTGAACTGCCGTGGTGGTACCAATCCCCCAGCAATTCCAGGCGTGTATCGTCATGGAGACCAAGGTAGCTGTGATGGGACAGCCATCGCGAACCCTGGGGGAGACATATCCAGACCCCCACTGCTTGTTGCTTCCTCTTTTTTATTTCCATACTGATCTTTTTCATGGCTAGAGTTACCTATCTTTCCTTTGCTGCGAGCCTCCTTCCCTGACTTTTCCTCCTCTGAGCTTCCATCCCCATTGTATCCACTAGAGTTGCTGTTGTTCTGATTCTTGGTTTTCTCATTCACTGTTTCTTCTGCAGTGTTACTCACTTTCTTTCGTCTAACTGTAGAGTCATCCATGGCTAGTGGTATTGGTTGCGTCAGGAGGCTTCGTGATATACTCCTTTCAGATTCATACCCATCCCTATCTGGACTTCCTTGACTCAGTTCCTGAGGTGCATTCCCCACTGAGACCTCTTCTTGGGAATCTGCATTGAACACCACCATATCCATATCTTCTTCCTCTGTTGGTTCATCTGCTTCTTCCTCTGTGAATGCATCTGATGGGATGTCCTCCTCTGGTATTTCTGGCCCCCATCCTTCTTGAGAGTGTCCACTAGAGCTTTGAGAATTTTGTGGTATCTCTGGTTCCACTGAATCCCTTGAGTCACTAGATACAGCTATGATTGGAGCTTCCTCTAGAATCAGCAGATGTCCTAAGCCTTTTGCTCTCAAATCGTCTGCCTCTCTCTTAACCCTTTTTGAGTGTCTAGCTGCCACTCTCAAGTTGTGTCTTCGCCATCTCTCATCATCCATCCTTGTTGTGGTTTTTCTTCCCCCACCGCACACTTTCCTTTTATTCCCCACACTAATTTCTGCCACTCCTATCTCTTTTCTCTTAGCTCTTTCTTTGTTCTGGCCTTTTGAGATCAGAGTTTTATAGCCCCTCCCACGTTTTGGAGACCCAACAAAGATGAATTCTGGGTTCCCAATATCTGTTGGAGCAGACGCGTGATCTTTCCCATCTGTTTCACTCTTCTCCATATTGGGAATGATTGTTCTGGAAGGGGAGGAGCCCAAGAACGGCGATGCGTGATCTACCAAGAGATTTTCGCTATTCCCCAAATAGCCATCCTCCATAGCTAGCCTCTCTAGTGCGACAGCGTGACTCACCACCTTTTCCTCTTTCTTATCTCGACCCTCCATTTCGTCTTCTATTTTCAGTGGCCCTGATTCAAAGTCTATCTCCTTTGGGCTTTTGTCTAGGTCCATTCCCGCTACCCCTTCTTTTGGGCTCCAAACCACCACAGCTCCCCTATGGGTGTCAGGTCCATTGACTTGCATTGGGCTAAGGCCTGTTATGTCCTCTTCCTGGGCTTGGATAACTTCTCCTTGTCCTTGGTCAACTGCTAGATCCATGAGGCCTCCATAGTTTGAATCTGTCCCGCCAATGGTCACTGAACCTTCCACCTCAGCATCTGAACTAGCCGTTCTGACTTCTCGTACTTCCTGTTCTCTGACCTCCAGCCTCCTACCCCTGTAGACCGAGTCTCTTCCTACTGTACCATCTATTATTGGTGATGTCAGCACTCCTGCTCCATACCATCGCCTGGTCCCCGGAGAGCTTCTAGGTTTGGCCGGAATCTGATCCGCTCTTGGCTTTCTTGGGGTTCCAGAGATGGTAACTGAGATTGGTCCCGTACTAGCCTCCCCATTGAAGAAGACATTGGCTCTCATCGTGAAGGAGAAATTATTTTTAATGTCTCTGGGTGATCCTCCATGTTTGCGCAGCTCAATGCTGTAGTTCTCTTTTGTTGCAATAATGAATGTCATGCCCTATGCATCCACAGAAATAACAGAAGATCTCCAATTTTTCATATTTGAAAGTAATTGGGATCACTTCACCCTTCTCTGTTCTGAGCTCCACGCCTTTCACCAGTCTTTCTTTTATATCCATGCGAACTCTTATTCTCGCTACCGGGGGTCGAAACTCCCTTTTGACAAAGAAAGATCTACAGCCTTTACTTTGCCTAGTAAGGCTCCCACATTTCGAACATTCTCTTCTGTTATTCGATCTCTCGGGATCCCGTAGATCTGGATCCAGAAATCCACCAGATCAGACATCTTTGTAAGGGCCACCTCATCTGTATGAATCCCTTTCTTAATTGAGAATATGAATCCTTGTATAAACCAAGGTCCATTGCTTTCGTAACATGGTCCAATTCCTCCTTGTCTTCAAACTCCATCCCAGTAGCATCCTTTAGTTATCAACTCTATTTTTGTAGACCCCCTTATTTGCCAACACTGGTGCAGCTCATCTGCCAGATCTTGTAAGGAGATGGCCTTGCCTCCATACATCTTTCCCATCAATGTGCATTGTTCATCAGTGTTGTCCTCCTTATTGTTGCTTGTAATCTCAACTACACGATTTTCTTTTGCACAGAAGAGATTACCCATTTCCACTTGAAGCTGTTCTATCCTAGCTCTATCCTGCCTTTCATGCTCTGGCATATCCCCCCTGTCTTCTATTGGTTTTTCTTTCAACATCTCCATCCCTCAGCTTCCAACAAGGGAACCACTGCTAACTAAGCTATCTCCTAGATACCCAACCCCAAGGGGGTCTATGTAGGAATTAGATATATTGTCGGCCTTGTAACCTTGACACCTTCGGCAGGGAAAGGAAACAAAAAGAGAGAGTATAAAAAAGGGTAGGGTAGGATGGGGGGCTGCTTTTGGCCGCAGTAGAGCT